>NW_027555958.1:196600638-199000638 GCF_003287225.1 Phascolarctos cinereus | reverse complement strand
CAGTAAAGGGTAGAAAAGGGTAGTCTAGGTGTTATTGCTGCATTTTTGTGCAAAAGCAGCTCAATGTTTCTTAGGATGAAAAAAAATCATACAATCCTGGAGAGTAGAATAGGAGTGTTTAGTTCAAATGGGAAACAGTATCCTCAGGGTTTTGATCAGAGCATCCAGAAGATATTCCTGAGGTTGGCATTATAAGTCATCAGCAAGTATTTATTAAGCACCTGCTATGTGTTAGACACTGTGCTAAGCACTGGCGATATAAATAAAGATTTCTTTTAAAAGGCTCCTCCTAAAGGAGCTCTCAAAGTCTAATGGGGGAGACAACAGGCAAACTATGTACAAACAAGATATACACAAGATAAATTAATGATAATCACAGAGAGATTAAAGGATATTGGGAAAGATTTCTTGTAGAAGGCAGGATTTTAGCTGAGATTTGAAGAAAGTCAGAGAAGCCAGGAGGCAGATATGAGAAGGGAAAGAAGTCCAGGCATGGGGGACAGCCAATGAAAATGTGAGAGTCAAGAGATAAGAGTGTCTTAGGAGGCCAGTGTCATTGATCACATAGCATATGGAAAGGACAAAGGTGTAAGAAGGCTGGAAAAGAAGGAAGAGGGCAGGTTATGAAAGGCTGACATGTCAGAACATGGTTTAGGAAGATCAATTTGACATCTGAGTGTGGAGGATGGACTGGAGTGAAGAGAGACTTCCTGGCCAACCAACCAGTAGGTTGCAATACTCCAGGTATGAGGAGATGAGGGCCTGCACTAGGGTGGTCACAGTGTCAGAGAAGAGAAAGGATATATAAGAGAGATGTTATAAGGTAAAATGGACAGAACATGGCAAGTGATTTGATATGGAGAATAAGAAATTGAGTATGAAACTAGGTTGAGATCCTTGGCAACTGGAAGGATTATGGTTCCATAAATAGCAATAGGAAAGTTCAAGAGAGGGAAGGGTTTGGAAGGAAAGAAAATTAGTTCAGTTTGGGGACTTCAAAAGTTTTAAGTTTAACTAATGTCCAATTCAAGATATCCAATAGGCATGTGGAGGTTCAAGATAGGAGGTTAGGATTAGATAAACGGATCTCAAAATCAACAGCATAAAAATAATTAAATCCATGTGAGCACATGAGATTACTGAGTAAAATAGTGCAGAGGGAAAAGTAAAGAAAACCCAGGACAGAGCATTTGGGAATAAATGCTACAGTTAGGGGGCATGACACAGATGAAGATTCAGCAAAAGAGAGTGAGAAGTAGCAGTCAGGTAGAAAGAGATCAGGGACAAAGCAGCATCATAAAACCTATTAGAATGAGAGTATCAAGGAGAAGAGGGTGATTGACAACGTCAAAAGCTGAGGAGAGGTCAAGAAAGAAGAGGGCTGAGAAAAGGCCTTCAGATTCAGCAATTAAGATATCATTGGTGAACTGTGAAGAGAGTGTTATCTGTTGAATGAGAGGTCAGAAGCCAGACTGCAGAGTTAAAAAGAGAGTGAAAGGAAAGAAGTAGAAGTACTAGCCTTCTCAAGACGTTTAGTCAACAGCCGATGATGGGAAGAAGAGAGGTAAAGCACAGTCTTCCATCTGAGTGTGCCTTCCAGCCCCTGCTACCTGTGTCCCCTGAGGAAAGAGGAAAGGCAACCCAGAGCTAGAGCCCAGCTTCCATCTGCAAGATCTTGACTTCCATCTCCTCTTGCATGGAGTACCTTCCATATTCTCTGAGGGAGGAGGAAGAGGAAAGGCAGCAGGGAGTGAGACTTCTATCTCCTGTTGTGCTATTGCCTGACTGATCTCCAGCCTTTGGAGGAAAGAAGAGAAAATAAATGGGACCTTTCTATTTGTCCACACACCTTTCATCTCCTCTGGCTCATTTCTCCTCTCTGAACTCCAGCCTCCTCTGGGAAGAGGAGGGGTGCCTTCACTTAATGATTAACACATTCAAATCTACCCTCTGCATCCCAGAGAATCTGAACCCCTGTAAGTCATCATTCCAGGTAGAAAGAGATCAAGGAAAAAGCAAAAGAAGGTGATTGACAATGTCAAAAGCTATTCCCTCCCCTCCTGATTTCTAATTTCCACCACCCTCAATCCTCCTACTCTAACCAAACATTACCCATCCCTTCCACTATGCCAGTTTAAAAACTGGCCCTCATCTTAAATCTTCTCCTGTCTCATTTCTTCCATCCTCACCACTGACGATACAAGCCTCCCTGGCCATCCTTTCCAACACTGGCTGAACTTTCACTTATTCCTCATAGCTCACTGGTTGAGGCAGGGGAGTTGGAATGTTCCTTGTTGTTTATTGCCACTTCCAGGCACCCCACAAATACACCATATTTATGTCCAGAAATTCTGAAATTCCCTTATCTGATCACAATCTATTGGCTTTTCAGTTTTCCCTCTGCTGTCCCATACCAAAGCTTTCTTTTTGTCCACACCATGACCTCCAATCCTTCGAACCCTGACTTCTTTCCCAGGCTACCATCTGTGCACTATCCACCCTCTCCTCTTTCTCCCATACTGGCCCCTTACTGAACTAGTTGAATTCTATGCTGTCCTCTTCTTCTGGGTCCCTGGCCTCCTTATCATATGCTATTTTTTTTCCTGTCATCCCTCAGCCTTGGATCATACAATATCTGTTCCTTTCACTCCTACATGTGCTGCTGAGTGATAGTGGAGAAAATCCACAACCTTTCTGACTGAGTCCACTACAGATTTATGCTATGTGACCTCAACTAGGACCTCACTGATGCTAGGCAATCCTGTTATATTTACCTTATTGCTTCACTATCCCACTCTTACACTGGCTCTTCAAAGCCTTTTCATCTCTCCTCAAGCCATCCAGGGCTCCCTATCCCTCCATGCTCTCAGCTGAGAACCTTGCCTTATATTTTACAGAAAAAAATTGAGACCATTCACCATGAACTCCCTCTTCTCCACTCCTCCTCATTTCATACCATTCAAATGTCTTCTGCCACTATTTCCAACTTCATTTCTATCTCACACAAACACATAGCCTTATTTATTTCCAAGGCAAATCATTCTACCTTAAGAAGCAGTCCCATTCCATCCTGCCTTCAACAAATTGCTCCTTCTGTCATCCCTAATCTCTTACTTCAACTTTTCCCTGTCTACTGGCTGTTTCCCTAATGCCTACAAATATGCCTGTGTCTCCCTCATCCTTAAAAAAAAAAACCCATCACTCAGTCCTTCCATCCCCACTATCCTCCTAAATACCTTATGACTTTTGTGGCTAAACTCCTTGAGAAGTCTGTCTACAATAGTCCCTCCACTTTTTCTCTTCTCACTCTCTTTTAACTCTACAATCCAGCTTCTGGCCTCATCATTCCACTGTTACTGTTTACTGTAAATTTACCAATAACCTTCTGATTTTCAAATCCAATTTTTTCTCAATCCTCATTCTCCTTGACCTCTCTACAGTCTTTGGCAATGTCGACCACCCTCTTCTCTTTAGTACTCTCTTCTCTCTAGGTTTCAGGACACCATTCCCTCCCATTCTCCTCCTACCTATATGACTGCTCCTTAGTCTCCTTCGCTGACTCATCCAGGTCATCCTCACTAACTGCAGGTCCCATAGTACTCTGTCCTGTACCCTCTTCTATTCTCTCTCTATACTGCCTTGGTTGGTGATCTCATCAGGTCCTATAGATTCAAATATTCTATTATTCTTTATGCCAATGATTTTCAAATTTACTTACCCAACCCTCACCTCTCTGTTTTACTTCCAGTCTCACATCTCCAATTGTCTTTCAGTCATCTTGAACTGTATGTCCAGTGGACATCTTAAACACATCATGTCCAAAACTGAATTCACTTTCTTTCCCCCTAAACACTTCCAAACTTCCCTATCACTTTCAAGGGCTCCACCATCCACCTAAGCCCCAGGTTCATCTTTAACTCCTTACTATCTATCACCCTTCCATATTCAGACTGTTGCAAAGAACTATATGTTTTACCTTCCCATCTCTTAAATACATTCCCTTATCTTCTCTGATATGGCTACCATCCTGATGCAGGTACTTATCACCTCACACCTGGTCTATTGCAGTAGACCTATGCTATGAAGTCCAGCAGACATGAGAATCTCAAAGTGGTGATCTAGTATCTATTGCTTCTTCGTTTTTATTTCCAAATGGGATATGCAATCATAAAAGAGAAGGCACAGTTAGGAATATTTGTCCACACAAAGAGGAAGAATTTGGCTGAGGTGACATTTACTATGGCATGGCCAACATTTTAGTTAGAGAAGATCATCACCTCTAACTTCTTCATTGTATAGCAGCAGAAACTAAGACTCTGAGGGAGTGAAAAGCCTTACCTGAAGTCACCCAAGTAGCTGGCAGAAGAGCCAAACCAAAACTATGAACATCCTCAGATTCCCAGGATAGCTATTATTTTATTTATAATGGGGTCTGAGGAAGCTCAGATATTTACTAGCTGTGTGACCCTGGGCAAGTCACTTAACTTTGCCTCAGTTTCCTCATCTGTAAAATGAGCTGGAGTAGAAAATGGCAAACCACTCCAGTATCTTTGCCAAGAAAAACCCCGAACAGGGTCCCAAAGAGTCAGATATGACTGAAACAACTGAACGACAACAGGCAAAGGTTGGGGTTTCCCTGAATGAAAATTTCCTGTCTTAAAGATTCTAGAATTTTGTTTTTAAGTGTTTATTGATTTTGGACGTTACAAGTTGCATGTAAACTTTGTGCCTACAAAGCTGTTCCCCATTTTTCCTAGGGATGCATTTTTATGAATAAGTTCACACTCTGACATACAGCATCTACTCCTTAATCATCTGTGTCTTATGAAGAAACTGTGGGGAAAACTACTTTTCAGTAACCAGATTTTCTCATGTTCCCATTTTTATTAGTTGTCTTGTGTGTTAGCCTGTGATATACGCTACAGAGGTCAGCAGGGTATAAACAATATAAACTGGTAATTCAACAACTGAATTTTAATGAATAGGTACTATTTTCCTTTGTATCCATAATCTAGGCTTTAGCATTTATTTCAATCTGCCCTAAAAGTGCTTTTATGCTCCAGGTGTGACTCAAATGCTTTTTACCTTTTTCTTTTACAGGGGTTTTTGTTTCTGTTTTTTTGCCCCTAGGGAAGCTAAAAACAGAAGCTGAATTTTTGTTACTATAAATTCCATCATCCATAGAATTAACTTATTTTCCTATTTGAGTGTTTTGCCATTCTTGGAGTTAGCAGCATATATTTCCAAAAATCCAGTATAAATCATCAGTTCTACTGGACCATTGACATGAAGGGATGGAAATGATAATCACTGCATATGTTGAATGATTTCTTTTCTCATCTTTCAGAGTATGCCACTCAGCGAAGGGAATGGAATGAGCAGTTTATATAAACTCCAGGTAGTTACTTTTTTAATCACTTAAAATTATTTTCCAGTGTTATATAAGTATTAATTGGCACTTTTTCCCCTTATCAATTTAGGGAGGTGGAAGTGTTGCTACTTATCCTGGACCCCCTGGTCCTTCAGTGAGTACTCATTTCTTTTAAGTAATCTCACATTAACCAAACAGTGATCATGAAAAGATTCTCAAAGTCAGTGACAGCCTTCACATTGAGTTGCAGAGAAAATTTTCATAGCACAAGGGAAATAATTAAAAGACTTGGGTTGTGGTTGCTAAAAGTTTCTCTGCATTAAAAACAAATAATTGGAATTTTGTCTTACTGTCATACTCTCTGAAACTAAAAACATAAGATCATAGATTAAGAGTTGAAAGGGACATCACAGGTCATCAAACCCAGTTCCCTTATTTTAAAGATGAGAGGACAGAGACCCAGAATGGTTGTAACTCGTCCATGGTGACACAGATAGTAATCAGTAGAGCCTGGGATATTGCTCCAAACACTTACCCCACCAGACAACCCTATTTTTGACTAGATACTCGTCAGGTATTGATTTTTAAGGTAGAAGAGTTGCTCTGGGCACATATAGAGTTTGCATGATTTTTTAGTCATTAATATAATTACTATATTATAAATTACATTTAACATATAAATAAATATATTATTATGAATAATTGTAATTAATATAATAAATTCACCAGAAGATGAGCCAATGCAAACTGAGAGTGGGTGCTATGGTTCTATTTTTGCTAATCACTTAAATATATATTTTAATGCTTTCCCTATAGGGTCCAAAAGGAGATCCTGGTGCAATGGTATGTATTCTTTTGCTTTTTGCTCCTTTTGAAAAATAGCAATTCTTTCTAAATTGAGATTGGGGAATACAGTGAAGTGAGTCTATCTTTCTAAATATTCATCAGTTGACATTTGAAAAGAATTAGGCTTTGGCAAACATAAGAAAGGCAATATACTTATTTTTTGAAAGATCCTTCAATCTTCCTTCCTGACACCTGATATTGTTACTGTCACTGGGACTCATCTCTCAGCCTTAGCCTGTTTCAGAAACCATCCTTTTAACTCAGGAAAGAACACACAAACAGACCTGTTGATAAATAAAACATTTTCTCCTGGTGGGATTTTTCCTATTGCTGATTAATTATTTTAACAGACTGTGGATTTGCCCATTGGTATAGCAATTCCTAGGGGAATTTTTGAACAAAGTTTCTACTATAGAATGCCCTTCTTAGGATGAAATTCTCTAATACATGTGCCAGAAGAAAAAAAAAAGAAAGAAAGGCTGTTTGTTTGCTTTGTAAACATTATGCACTGATCCCAAAGGAGAAGATTTAGTATGCTGTCATAAACCTACTTATTAAAAGTAATGTATCAAGAGGTTAACTCTCAGCATGTAATGAGAATACCTTATCTAATAGCCAAGAAGATGATAATTGGATGCAACATCCCTCTCAACCATGGAGCTCAACTCTAAAAAATCTGCCGAATTTAATTAGATTTCCTAATTCTTTGGCATTTTTTTTCTATTCTGTCCTTTTCAAACATATGTTCTAGCCTGAGTTATCCCCTTTAATGTCCCTTCAACCTTCAAGTATGGATTCAAAAACCAATAGATTCTTTCCCATTGTCACGTGAAATATTTAACAGCTATTTCATTCTGCTTCTATCTGATGAGATTAAATTAATGGATTTTAAGTCAGTGAAAGAGCAAGTCAGAAAAGACAACCATTGCACATCTGACTAAATTTTAAATAGAAGATTGATGAACCCAACGTTTTCTCTTTTTCTTGGTAATTGGAAATATATATTCATAACTTTAAGGACAAAAACAGTTATCGTTCCCTTTAAGCCCTCTTTAGCCAGTGCTACCATACTACCATATTTTCAATTGGATAGATATATAATTTAGTGGTTATCTTTGTTTCCTTACTCAAAAGTTATCGGTTCTTCACTTGTAATATTTTTTATTCTCTGTTTCAGTATCCTAATTCCTCAACCTAATTTAAATCATTTTTTCATGTTATCAGGGAAGTGCTTGCTTATTCAGCCTTTCATTTTCAATCCAAATGACCAAAATGATCTTTTTGAATCATCCAGATAACTCCAAGATGGTAAATTGGTACCAGATACAACATAATTAGCTGCCCTGCTGGCAGTTTTGCTACACTATTGATTCAGCTTTACCCTCATACTAATAGTGCTGTTAATATGAGAAACTAAAAATTCATCGTAGGAAAACAAAAACAAATTCAAATTTATTTAGGTAGGAAAGTGAGTGACAACTAAGATAGACTGTTGGATAGGTGTGCATGAAATTTGAACCTGGTAGATCAGTCAAGCTCCAAATTTAAACTGGGAAGCAGTCTTCTATTTTTAGGGACTTATACAACAAAAATGTGAATTCTTAATATTTTTAATGTGCTTGTGTGTAAAGGGGCGGGTGGAAAGGAGGAGAGAGAGGGAGAGAAAAAGAGATCAGACTGAGCCAGGGAAAACATAATCTAAAATTTGTTTTCAGCATCCCTCTGCCTTGCATTCCTTTCTCACCTGCCCACTCCCAGATGCTTGTTGTAGAGAGGCAATGCTTTAACCAAAAAGCAATAATTATGGCTGGTGGAGTTTTAGGCACTGTAGGAGGAAGGCATAACAGCTGTTTTGAGGTGAAGTTCTGTTTGAATGACTCTCAAGGCCAAGTACCTACTCCACATAGTACGTGGCTTCCCCTTTCTCTAGATTCCATGTGAAGCCCCATCCTTCTTTTGTTGATATTTATATGTTACCATTTCCAGTTATAATAATCTTGTAAATCTTTGTGTCAGAGGAATATCCAACAATTATTTTATGATCTCAGATGTCACATATTATTCCTCACCATAAAAGATAATAAACACTTTGAGGGAAAAGACCACAGTATCTACTTTCAATTTAACTTCATTCAATAAATATTTATTGAGCATCTACTACCCGCCCATGAGACACAAAATTGTAAGACATAATCCCTATCCTTGAAGAACTTGTCTTCCTTTGTAATTATACAAATAATACTCAGCAGTGGCAACATTCCATCTGTTACCTCCATACCTGTGCCTCATGCCTGGAATACACTCCATCTTTACTTATGCCTCTTAGAATCCCTTGCTTCCTGCAATATGCCTTGGATTCCTGCTCATATACCTCTTCTTAACCTGATTCCCCCGATTCTCCCTCCTAAAATGATCACATATATACTTACTGTTTACGTGTTTTTTTTTTCTTCCCACCCTACCCCAACCCTGCCACAGTGGAATGTAAGCTGCTAGAGAGCAGGGATTATTTTGCCAAATATAGTGTCCTGTATATAGTAGGTAATTAATAAATGTTCATAGTATCTTAGTGAATGAGATGGTAAAAAGTCAAGTAGACTGTTCAACTTGAGCCACAGAAGTAGCAAATATCTCAGTGAGGTCCATGGTTCCAGTGTCTCATCATCCTCTCCACTGTTTGAGGATCTTGATATTAGGATTAAGATCAAGAAGACTAGTTATTTCCACACAATATGCCTTCCTGGTGGAGAGTCTCAGTTTACTTAGTGAGCATTGCATAAAAACAAAAGGATTTTGATGTTCCTAAAGTATAACTGGCCAATGAAATGTCCTCCTTCACTTTAACTATGCAATTTGTAGCCTATGTGGAGAATAACCGGTCTGACAAGCAAAAGCTGTCAATCACACAAACCCTCAGCAATCTCTAACTACTACTCGTCCACATCCTTATTAATTCTCATCCTGAGTTTAGAAGGAAATCAAGGTACATCACTGATATTTTTTTTCATAAATTAATAGGAATGTGTGATCTTCTTATTAACCAAATAACTCTGAGCCCCAAGCCAGAAACAAAAGAAACCTCTTTTCCCATAAACTTTTGTGTCCCACTTCTCTCTCTCCCTCCCTCTCCTCTCTCTCTTACCCCCTCTCCCTTTTCCCTCAAACCCCACATTTCAGCAATTACCTGTGAGAAAAGTCATAGCCAATGTCACCTCTAACCATAGGCTGCAACTGCTGACTCATCCAGACCGTAGACTTACAATTCAATTCCCCTAGGATGGCAATTAAAGTCTTTTCCTAGGATGTCTTCACTACAGAATAAAAGATAAACTCAGTTCCTATAAAATGTCACTTTGGACTATTTTTCTTTCTTTGTAACAGTTTATTCACTCATTCTCTCAAGAAAGGGTAGATCAACTCAGAAAAACCAGATTATAGGTGACAAGGTTGCTTGGTGAGCAGAGAATGAGAGCAAGGTTATGTTAATGTTCCTAAAACGTGGCAGGCCAGTGAAATGTCCTTCTTCTCTCTAGCTATGAACTGGTGTTGCTTATTAGCATCAGATCAAGTGGACAGGGTTAGAGAAACACTAACAACCTCATACTCTTTGATTCTCCTTTTAGGCACTGTAAAGTCTAATGCCCTGTTTTCCTTTGCCAATCACATATTACTCTTTTCAAGATGATTTATCTCATATTAGTTACATTTAGATTGTTCTCTTCATGGTGAGATTTTGGGAGATAGTCAGCATCAATAAACTATGCTTTGAGGCTTCCAGATGTAACTGCCAAAAAAGAAGCAAACAAATCCATGTGCACACAGTGAAAGCAACACTTGCCATGCATTCATATACCCAGAATCATTTGTCAAGAAGAAAAGACTAGGAAGATGGGGAAGAAAGGACTTGAAATTAGCACAGATGAAGCATGTTTTTTATCAGTTGCCTCCTCCATTGTAGGCATTTAGCTTGAGCCTATGAACCATTCAGGGAAGCTGCTGATGCTAGTGAAATTGAGAAGGCACTGTCTTCTTTCCTAGATGTCATCATTTGAGAGTAAAGATGGGGGAACTTCAGAGCCACCTTTGAAAATAGAATTTCTTAGCCTAGGGCTACATATCTTCCCCTGCCCCCAACCTTTGCTGTGAAAAGATTTCAGGGGATTCTTGATCTTGGATGGAAAAAATTTAACATTTTTATTTCCACTAACCTCAAAATGAAATTTAGTATTAACTTCAGTTAAAAAAAAAAACCTTCTGAGAAGGGATTTATAGGCCTTACCACAGTGCCAAAGGGTTCCATGAAAACAGAAAGGTTAATAGCCCCTGCTCTAAAACAAATGTCTGATTAGCTTAGTCTGGGTCCAATTTTCAGCAAAAGTTGGATCAAAAGCATTCCTAAAAATTGGACTAACTAAATACTAAATTTTTATTACCCATAGACACAAACAGATTGGTGGAGCCTCTATCGAGGAGCCTCCACTCTTTCAGAAACATGGACAGAATACATTTCCTTTATACCCTCTCTCCAGAGGGAGAAGGATAAAATGACATAACAGGATAATTAATGGAGGCATTGCAGATATGACAATGATGTGTATTGGCAAGGTGGAAGAAGGCAATCAGATCAAAATCTTTGTGTAGTTTGACATTCTTGGACTTTGTATGTGACTACATGGAATTCCCTACCTTCATCATCTGGAATTGTCTTTCCACTGGCCTAGAGTTGGAGTTTGTGTCTTCTTCCACATCATCTCATGCCAGATTGGTACAAAGTGATTGAGTCCTACCCTTGTATGGCTTGGAAGTCCACGAAGCCCGGGGTAGATCCCTAAATAGTTGGGTGGTGGGAAAGAACAATGGAAATCAAGATTACTTAAGAGAATTCACCCCAATTAAAACTAACTAGGTTCTTATCTTAGAAAGTGACACTGAGGGTCCCCCATGTCTATTCTAAAGAGATTCATTCATGTATTCAACAAGTATTTATTAAGCGACTACTTGGTGCCATTCACTGAGGTATATTCTGGGGATACAAAATAAATAGTCTCTGGACTCAGAGATTAAACATTTTTTGATGTTACCCACAGAAGACGAGAGGTAGTGTGATACAATGGAAAGAATGCTGGGTTTGAAATCAGAAAACTTTGGATAAATCACTTAATCGCTTGGGGCCTCATTTTCCTCATCTATAAAATTAGGAAGTTGGACTATATGACCTTTAAGTTCCCTTCCAGGAATGTCTGATCCTAAAGTATCATCTCAGTGTGCTAGTATCATCAGCAATACATTCACAAGCCATCTCTTCAAATAGGTTATTTAAGCAACTCCTTCATATCATCCATTTGATTCTTATTTGTTTTATTTTCAGAGGTAATATTTTCTGACCTTGTGGGTTAGAAATTATGAGAGTGCATCCTGCTTGGAGACTACTATCTCCTACATCCTGACTATAGATATTATTCTCGTTTGGCTGACTGGTTGCCTATTAATGGACATTTAAAAATTTCTAAAGCCCCAGTGCGTGAAAGACTATCAGACTACTTATTAAATGTTCATTAATGAGGATAGGATAAGAAATCATAACAGAAATTTGAGACATGGCAATGTTTTCAAAGTAAATTGGTGTTATGTCTGCCCATGTTTGTGCATAAATACATTTGCATTATATGCAATTATGGAAGTTCTTTCCTATGTAATTGTATTTAAATGCCCCAGTGTCCTAAAAGGGGAGTTTAATATGACAATCATTAACTGGATTACTTTAAAAAAAACAAAAACAAACTAATATTCATCTTTTCCTACTTGTAAAGTCCCTTCTTGAAATTTCTTTTATATGCTATCAACTTAATCCACTCTATTTACCAATCCAAGTAGACCACAGACTAGAACATGTAAAACAATCAAGTAAAATGAAAAGTTCTTATGTCTTTCCTGTGTCTTAATGACCAACAGTGTGAAAAATTCCCTTCTTAAAGTACCAGAAATGTCAATTTTCAGGCGTTTCTCTTAATAAAACTTTCACAATACACAGGCCCCTTCATAAAATAAATAAGGACTATAAACTTCATTGGGTGAGTTCTGTCTTCATCCACTCTTGAAATGTGTGGACAAATTTTCTAGTAATCAAACAGCCCCAGGTGCTTCTATAATTGGCAGACTTTGTTAGAACCTGTCCATTCATTCTAATTCTGCTTGAAATTGGTCTGGAGTTGACCTTGACCGCTAGAGGGATTCATTCTGATTAAGTTCTTAATCAGAATTGAAACAATCAGGAAATAAACATACACTGCTCTTGGGAATGACTTTTTCTTCAACAATTTTTAGAAAAACAAACAGCAATAATGCATAGACAGATAAAAGGTGAGAAAATATATTTCTATATAAATTTAAGCTTTACAAAGCAACCCTGTATGTTAGATAAGTGTTAAGTATTGTTATTGTTTTACAAATAAAAAAAATGAAACTCAGAGAGATGAAATGATTTGCTCATGGTCACACAGCTAATAATTGTAGGATCTGGGATTAGAACCCAGACCTCCTAACTTAAAGTGCTCTTTTTATTATGCCATGCTGCTTTCCTCCATCATTGGTAACACCTTTGTTAGCTATAGCTCTAATCAGTACTTGGGTTTTCTTTGCAAAGATGTACCCTGTTATTGTTGTTTCAATACTTCAAGTACCTATAATTTCATCAAGGTTGGGTACTTCCTCCATCAATATAGCTCACTATCCCTCTTTAATTGAATAAATGGTCTTTAAGAGTTGATCTGGCCAAAACAATACATTACCTTGTGGCCAACATGGTGATGAGTCTCTCCAGACTTAACTAGAATACTCTTCAGACATGTATTCCTTTCCCAGACCTCTACTCGAAGCTCAGTCTTTCTATCTTAATCAAACCCATCAGAACTGCTCTACCCTTCAAGATCTCAGGGTCACATCCATATCACAATGATGTGTTAAAGTTGGATTTTAGTCAAGATGCTGTTGAATGAAATATTTTAAAACACTTTAATCCCGGTTACTCTTTGTTTTCTACTTCTGGTTTTTTTTTTCTAGGGAGAACCTGGACCCATGGGGCTCCCAGGACTAGAAGGATTTCCAGGTGTAAAGGTAAGACTGTCATAAAGCACCTGAATTAGAAGTATTGTACTGCTATTTGTCAGCCTGTCACAATGTTTTCATTAACAGAAATGTTCTGCTGTTATTTATTTCCAAGGGAAACTCCTTAATTTAAAAAGACAGCAAGGACACTGACAGATGGTTGTCTTTATCTGCAGTTGTAGATTTTATGTGGAGTTAGATAAACCTGTCAGGAAATATGACCCCAAATATGAATATATATATGTATATGTATATATATATATATATATATATATATATATATATATATATATACACACACACACAGAGAGAGAGAGAGATAAATACATAGAAATAAACCTATATTTATGGAGTGAATATACACATGTGTGTATATTTACATATGTATATGACAGAGAAAGAATACAAAAGCAGCATGACATAATTCAGGGATTCTTAACCTAGGGCCTGCATACATTTTAAAAATATTTTATAATTATTTCTTTTTTTTTTCCTTTGTAACCTTACCTGTTTTATTCTATGTACCTAAAAACATTCGTCTGAGAAGGGATCCCTAAAACTTTTCCATATTGAAAAAGTGATTCATGACATAGAAAAGGTCAAGAACCCATAGCATACTGCTTATTGCAGCCAGGAAGACCTGAGTTCAAATCATGCCTCTGGCATATACCAAGCTATGTGACTCTGGGGAAGTCACATAACCTCTCAGTGCAGTAGGCAATTCTCTAAGACTAAATGTTGCAGAGAAGGTGCTGACCTATATTGGTAGAGGGAGTTTGCTTATCTGGGAGTTCCTTGTACTAATGAAATTACAGGTCCAGACCCTATCCTTATCCCATGATATACATATATGTACATATATGTATATATATATATATATATATATATATGTATACACACACACACATACATATATGCATGTGCATGTCTATATACATATTCATATAGAGAGAGAGTTAGGTGTCACAGTTGATAGAGAATAGGATCTGGAGACAAGAAGAACTGAGTTCAAATCCATTCCCAGACACCTACTAGCTGTGTGACCCAGGGAAAGTCACTTAACCTCTGTTTGCCCCAGTTTCCTCAACTATAAAACAAGGATAATAATAGCACCTAACTCCCAGGCTTGTTGTGAAGATAAAATTTAATATTTATAAAGCCGTTTCTAAGCTTAAAGTGCTATATCACTGCTAGCCATGATGATGATGCCATGCATGTATGTGTACATGTATGATGTAGGTCTTCCTGTAGAAAACAAAATTCTTCTCTCAGAGAAACAAATAACTGGAAGTACACTTGAAATAGTGTATTCTAAGTTCCCAGTCATACATTATTATGTATGAAAAGTGGAAACTTCTACTTCCAAATTAATGCACAAAAATAGAAAAATAGGGCAGGTAGGTGGCACAGTAGATAGGGTGCTGGGCCTGGAACTGGGAAGATTCCTCTTTTTGATTTCAAATCCAGCCTCAGACACTTATTAGATGCATGACCCTGGCCACTCACTTAACCGTGTTTGCTGCAGTTTTCTCATTTGTAAATTGAACTAGAGAAGGAAATAGGAAACTACTCCAGTATCTTTGCCAAGAAAATCCCAAATGGGGTCACAAAGAGTGAGACATGACTGAAATGACTGAACAACAACAAAAATAGAAAATAACTAATTAAAAACTCTTATTAATGGGAAGTTATCCTTGTTAGGTAGATATAGAAACTCTATGGGCTTCTAACACATATATGTAATATACACACAAATATGTTATATATGTATGCATACACATGCCATATTTATATATACATATGGAACTCCAGTTTAAACAACATCAGTTACAGAATCTGATATTATTACTGTGTCTAAGGGAGAGGGAACAGAATCAGTAGCAATATTTTAAGTGTCTATAGGAGAAACCATTTAAACAAGGGTTCCAAAGGTACGTGTGTATACATGTATGTGACTATATATCCATATATATATGCACATACATACATACATGCATGCATGCAGATGTATATATCCATACATGTGAATGCTGAAATAAGGGGGTGGGGGAAATGTGACTACTTGCATGAACTCGTGTTTATTTACCATATAGGAATGACTAAGAGTGATGTAGGCCTTCCCGTAGAAAATCAGATTTCTTCTCCAGAAAGAACATTTATATGACATAAGTCCATAAACACTGATATCTATGTGTACCATAGAAGGGTAGGAGAAACTCTCACTAAATTGCAAAAGTATTTCAATTAATTATTTTTCCATTATCACCCATTAACTTAGAAGCAACAGTTTCCACTGTTGATAACTTAAAACTAGTTGCTCAGAGTATAATATTTAAAAGATATATCCAAATTTTGTTCCTCCTTGAGAAAGACTATGCTTTCTTTAGAGAGGTCTACATAATAACCATAAAAACAGCATTTATATAGCACCTTAAGGTCAGCAAAGTACTTTATAAATATGAACACATTTTATCCTCAGAACAACTCAGAGAAGTCATTATTATTATTATTCTCATTTTAAAAATGAGGAAATTGAGGATGAGAGAAATCAAGTAACTCATCTAGAATCACACAGCTGGTTTGTAGCAGAATTTGAACTCAGGTCTTCTGATTCCAGATCTACCTCTTTGTCAACTGTACCACCTAGCTGCCTACATTTAATTACTAGTATATGTAGCATATTAGATGATGCCTCCATTACTCAGTCAATATTATATTTCTATGAATCCAGAAAGTGGTAAATAAACATGAGTTCATGAAAGCAGCCAGTTCCCCATTTTCTACTCGTTCCATGTTTCTTCCTCCACTTATGAACTTGACACACTTTGAGCAGACACAAAGGTGTAATGGAAAGATCATTGGAGTAGGAGTCCAGAGATGTATGCCTTAGCTCCAGCTCAATTACTAAATAACTACGTCACTTTGGGCAAGTTATTTAACCACTTTGGGCCTCAGTTTCCTCATATGTAAAATTAGGGGGCTGGATTCAGTGCACTCTAAGATTCCTTTGAGCACTAAAAAATCCTATCATCCTACTTATGGTCACCAGCATTTCTTTTTTTAGTATAGTCAACTGCTGATGACAGTAAAAGTTACCTAGGATACCAGATTACCTCATTTTCAAATGACTCTCATGAGAGCAATTGAACCAGTGTACTGTTAAGAACAATACAAGCTAAGTTTTCTTCCAGCTGGAGAAATGCATATAGCTAGAACACTTTTAGTTGTTGATATTTTCATTTCCACCCTCCACGCAGAAAGATAAGATTCTGTGCAGGTAGATGTTCAAGATTTTCAATCTTCTGACTAATGGCTTTTTTTAAGCACATAAAAAATAACTTAGCCATTGTTTTAACACTATTTAGCATTGCCTACATCACTTTTAGTCACTACATTTCTAATAGCCTAAACTTAGCCACAATATGTTTAGCTTTTTGTTTTAAATATTCACATTGGAAAAATAATAATTTGAATTCTTAGTTACATTAAAGCCAATGTTTTTATTTTTGTTTCTTTACTAAGAAAAAAGGAAAGACCTGGTTGGTTTTATTTGTGTTATTATTGTTCAGAACTGGGTCTAAACTTGTGATTTCATCAGTGTAGGTACTCTTCATAAGAAAACACTGTCCACTGGTGCCCATAGGTAACTCATCCACAGCTTATAATCTTCAAGAGTTATCTGGGGGCACTAAAAGATTAAATGACTTGTCTAGGATTATAAAGCTTATATGTGCCAGAAGAAGTACTTAAACACCATAATCCTCCTAGCTCTAAGACAAAATCCACTGTCGGGTCCCATCTCTGGTTATACATGTTAATTATTTTTTCATGTATGCTGCACCCCCAGCTACCATCTATTAAGATTTAACCAGATGTAGAAGATTATTTTAACCAGTAACTTCATACCTAAGTATAGCATTTCTCCCCCACCTTCATCAATGATTTGATTTTTTATGGTTCTACAAAGAAGTTTCTGAAAGGATTTGTCTTTTTTATTTCCTCTGGTCAGGGAGATCGAGGCCCAGCTGGTTCACCAGGAATAGCAGGAATACCGGTGAGTTTATTATATTTCACAAGAGGTGAAATTATTGTAAATTATATCTTGTTGGTAAACTTACAAATTTATGGTAAGATAATTAATGAGGGTTAAGAATGAAAGAACAATTATCGTACCAATTTGGTTGCCAGACATAATGACACCATTTTCCCTCTTCCATTGTAAAATTATCCCCTTCAATATATTTTCAAGTTCTTAATTTAGTAAAGATTCCCCTATTTTCCAAGGAAAACTGGTTTCTATTCAAAAGTAGTTCACCATCATGGTCATTTCACTGAAAAGGATGCTTCTGTGTTTATTACTACAATGTTCATGCACACACTTTTTCCTCCTCTCCATTAGGGATCTATATCATCTCTGACCAGACTGAGGTTTATAGGATCCCACATTATCACCACCATGTGGTTCTCCATTCTCTGTCTTTTTTCTTCTCTTTCCTTCATTTTCTATTTTGTATATTAATATGCTCTCTCTTTTCCATGTTCATTCTATTGAACTTCCAAAGCTCTAAAAGGCTACTGATGATAAGCAATGTATAAGTACACAAGTGCAATTTACAAATGCAAATTGGGCTTTTCTCTTCTTTATTTTATCTCCAAGTCCCTAGTTATAATCCTTGGCATTCTAGAGATGATATCTGGTAGCCCCATTGTTCATGCACTTCAAGTGGCTTGCAAAAAGCTATAACCTGCCTTAGGTTTCACTTAGCCCAGTTTTATTAGCTGAGCTTTATTACTGTTAATGTATCCTCATAAATTAGTCCTTCAATCCTCTCAATCATTTTTGTTGCTCATTGGTGTCAGATATTTTAATCTATTCAAGGTCTCCTCAAATGAATAGAAAGTATGGCACAAAAGGTTGGAATCATTTAGCAGAACCCTGGAGATCATTCTAGTCTTCATTCAGGTTGCTCTAATTAAAATTTTGTGGTCACGCTTCATGAATAAAGGACCATTTATCCTTTTGCTAGGTGCCCCTGCAGAGTAAGTTCATGATAACTTCACAGAGAAGTCATTGGGAACATAGCACTTCAGGCAGCTGTACAAATGCAGAGAGAAAGATGGCAGACTCCCGGGTAGAACCAGAGCCATTCCCATTCTCCATTACTCCATCAAGCTACCCATAAGATATCAAGAGGATCAGAATGCATCCTTAATCTGAATGCATTGTGGAGCCTCCTGATTCACAACACTTGTTCAAATTGTTTTATACTCCAGCAAGAGAGGGAACATGGAATAGTGGAGAAAGGGCTGGCCTTAAAGTCAAAAAGACTTTCAAGCCCTGGTTTGGACACATCCAAGGTAGTATGACCTTGGACAAGTCACTTAATCTCTCATTGTTCCAGGTAACTCTATATTGCCTGTTTTGCATTGTGAAGGGAGGTTCCTTGTTGGGAATTCTTTATACCAATGAAATCATAGTTCTGGTACAACAACTAAAATAAAATAAAAGATTAGAAATAGGTAGACAAATAGTAATAACATGATGAGGTTGATTTTCTTAATAAACATATCAATTCAATTAAAATATATATGTATATACATATGGAGAAAGAGAGAGAGAATGTTGTGTATGAGACATTGTGCTAGAGACTGAAGAGCCTCCAAAGAATAACAGTCTGTACCCCCTTCCCTACCTCGTCCTACCCCCTTCCCATTTATTTATTTAACGGAGCTTACCATTTATTAGTATGTATACATCAAATAGAAATTCTTCTTCAGAGTAGACACCTCCAAGGCTATGTGACCTTGATCCAACCAAACTGCCATTGATCAGGACATTTTTGGAACCCCTTTTTAGGAAATGCCATAAAAGCAAGTCACACAAGAAAAGTAACCTCATTGTTTTTTTTTCCTCTGGCCAGAAACATACTTATACAGCTTATTATTCTCCTAAATTGACTCTTAATAAGGGTGGTTATAATATACTCCCCTCCCCAAAGAGGCATTAAGTATATTCATAGTATCTGAATAGACTCCAAAGGCAATTCCAAGAGAGGAATTCTAAACAAATTTGGAGCAAATGGCAGATTCATTGGAATTGCTTCTAAGGTTTCTTCTTTAAGGATAGCTAGATGGCACCATAGTGCATAGAGCACTGGGCTGTGAATTAGGAAAACTCGTCTTCCTGAGTTCAAATCTGACCTCAGACACTTACTAGTTGTGTGACCCTGGGCAAGTCACTTAACCTTGTTTTTTACAGCTTCTTCATCTGTAAAATGATCTAGAAAAGGAAATGGCGAACCACCAAATTATCTTTGCCAAGAAAACCCCAAATGGGGTTATGAAGAGTCAGACCCAACTGAAACAACTAAACAAATGACTACGTTGAAGGAGGACAATATCCTTTTAGATGGATGAGTTCTAATACATTTATATAAAATTCAGTCTCATTGCCTTTTAAACAGGTTCACCTCCTTGATAACTCTCTTTTGGGATCTAAAACCTCAGAGCCCCATAGCTAGCATTTATAGCTAGCATTGATATAGTGCTTTACAGTCTGCAAAGCACTTTTTAAATGTCATCTCATTTTATTCTCACAATAACCCTGGGAGTTAGGTGATATTATTATCCCTATGTGACATGTGAGGAAACCGAGTCTCAGATTGGTTAAATAACTTCC
The DNA here is from genome assembly GCF_003287225.1 of Phascolarctos cinereus. NCBI lineage: Eukaryota > Metazoa > Chordata > Mammalia > Diprotodontia > Phascolarctidae > Phascolarctos > Phascolarctos cinereus. The sequence continues at coordinate 198,980,638 of NW_027555958.1, read as the reverse complement.
CCAGGGTCACATAGCTAGGAAGTGTCTGAGGCTGGATTTGAACTCATCTTCCTCACTCCAGTTCCAGTACTCTACCAAGTTGTACCACCTAGCTGCCTGAAATAGTCAAATGGCAATCCCATAGGCAAATGTACTCCTTTAAAATACAATGAGGAGTGGCTCTCTGTGCCATAATGAATATAATGTTTCTCTTTAATTCCTTTTCCAGGGAAAGTCAGGAGCCCCAGGGCCTCCAGGAATGCCAGGAGAACCAGTGAGTGCCTCTTTAGCATCTGAACTCTTTTCAATACCTGTTTTGAAGTCAACAATTGTTCACATACATGTGTGTGTGCCTCTGTGTGTGTATCTTTAAGGGTGAAAGAGGGCCTGTTGGAGATGTTGGCTTCCCTGGGCCTGAAGGACCTGCAGGAAAACCAGTAAGTTTAAATTTTGATGTGCTTGTTTGTGTGGTTTTTCTTTTGTTTACCAATATCCAATAGGTATGATTCTTAGGAGAATTCCAGATAGGATTCTTAGGAGAATTAAGGAGAATTAAGATTGAATAAGAAAACTATCAAGAAAATTATTCCAAATTCAGCAAAGAGAACCTTTCATTTGGTGATTCAGCCCTGAGTAAGTCCATTCAGCATGAGTTACTGACTTTGTTGCCAGAAATGGTGTTGGAATGGGTCCAGTTTTATCAAAATGTGCTAAGGAATTCTTGATTCTTCCCTAATTTCTCAAACACTCTTAGGAGTGTTGGTGGGGAATGTTTTGCCACATAATAAAATATAAGAAGATAGGAGCCTCACAGACATCCCACTTGGATCTTAGGCAAAAAGCTTAGATGTCAATTAGGTTTCTTTGTTGTTCTTCTACTTCCCTTTGTTATCATTGCTAGACAAACTAAGCTTGATGGTAGAAAGAGTATTAGGCTCAGAACCAGGAAGACCAACCTTATATACCAGCTATGTGACCCTGGGCAATCAATTTCCTTCTCTCAATCTCCATTTTCAGAATCAAATGAAATAACATATGTAAAGTGCTTTGCAAATCTTAAAGCACTATATAAATAAGTACTATTTATTATTATTGTTGTTGTTATTGCACTGTCTGTGCAAATCACTAGTTTGACATGTATTGCTTCATTGTGTCTTGAAGCAGTGTGTTATTACTAGCATATAGCATCAAGATGACATTATAGCAAACATCTCTACTAAGGCAAGTATTTTCTTTAAGAAAAATATTATAATATCCTTCCATTGGAAATGACAGTTGGAAGAAGAGAAAGGTAAAGGAGAAAATCATTTCATAAGATTGTAGAATTAGAACTGTATAACCAGTCCCCTTCCTATTTTTCCAATATTTGTAAATTTCACTCCCCTTCATTTTGTCTATGATTCAGACACACTGACCTACTTGCACATACAAGTCTTCTCAGATTTCTTGAAAACTATCACCTTTGTTGTTTCTTATGGTACAATAGTATTCCATCACATTCATATACCATAATTTGTTCAAGTTCCATCTTCTACAAGGGACAGTTCCCTGTCCTCTCAGCTACTAGTACTTTCCCCTTTCAAATTACTTTCCATCTACTATGTAGCTTACATATAGTTAATTATTTGCATGTTATTACATGTTACATATTACATCACATTAGAATATAATCTCCTTGAGAGCAGGAACTGCTTTTTCTTTCTTTGCATCAGCAGCACTAGGACACTGCCTGGCACATGATAAGCACTTAATAAATACTTGTTGACTGATTTACTGACTAGAACTGAAAGTGACCTTTGAAGCCATGGAGCCCAATCCCCTCATTTTACAAATGAGGAAACTGAGGCACAGAAAGGGTAAGCCTTTAGGAATCATCAACTCATAACACCATAGAATGTCAGAATTGAGAATTTTAGCCAGACTCAAGCTAGTTAGCTCAGTTGTAGAGCAACAAACTAATAACTAAAGGCTATAAATTCAGTCCCCCTGTGGGCCACTTACTTTTGCTCTGTTTCAGAACCACAGAGTCTATCCTTTACTCCTGTCAGCCATCTAGAGAATGAGTGCCAATAGTTCTCAGAGGAAATTGGACAAGATAATGTGAACCAGTCTGTACAAATCCACACCCATCGGTAGAAAAACAACCCTACAGGCGGCGGGTTAAGAGCAAGAGTCTCAGGACTTCCTGCTTAACATGATGTTTTGCAAAGAGTAGGCACTTAATAAATGTTTGCAGGAAAGAAGGAAGATAGTCTACAGATTTTCTTCACTAAGCTACAAAAGACAAGGAGGGCTAACATGATCTTTGAAGACAGTGAATTAAATTTTTACTCTAGATTTATCTTCTTTCCTCCAAGTGACAGAGTTGGCTCCTTTCACATCCTCTCCTTAATCAGCTTTATCTTCTTTGCCTGTGTTTCTGATGTAATAAATTCTGTGAACCTTATACTTCAAGTAACATGTTCTTATTTAAAGTACTCACCATCATTCCCAGGATGTTTCTGAGAGGTTGGGAGATTTTGGTTGGCTTATCAACCATGACAGATTTTAGTGTAATTTACAGCAGTGAAAACACACAGTTGTCTGCACTTCCATCCTCATAGAATCCATCCTGGCACAATTCAGGTCTCTTAGGCTTTTCAGAGGAGCATGTCCATGCAATTGCCTGCTGGCTAAGAAATCATTTTCCTTACCTTGATCTCTCCCTCTTCAAATCAAATCTCAAAAACACATCTGCAGTTAGGACTCTAGGTATTTGACTTGACCCCAAGTGCTTTTGCTTCTCACATCTCCCAGACAATAGTCCTCCCAATCTCATAAATCTACTAGTGGGACTCTGCTTTATTATCACCTCAGGAATAGCCCTGAAAAGTTCAGGAGACTTCACAATTTCTAATAAAAAAGCACTTATTTAGTACTCTCAGTGACAGTGATTAAGGGTTCTCTCCTACTTCTTTCACCATGTGCCTACTGAGAGACGTGAAGCCATCTTTTGATTGGCAGGTTATTTCATGCTAGGAATTTATTCCAATCATACAGTGAAACTTGTTTCGAGTTTCAGTTGAAGACATTTAATGAGAGTTGCTCTGCACAGGAATATATTAGAGGATAGTGTTGCTTTGACTCACATTACCATGAAAATCCACCATAGCAACTACCTGGGAGCATCCAGATTTTGCAAGGAATCATGCACTGGGATCTGTAACTAGCAAGTAATAAGATTAAGAATAGCTAATATTTTTTATTATATGTATACACATATATATTGTGTGACTATATATTATATATGTATATACATAGTTTACAAAGCACTTGACATGGATTATGACATTTCATTCTCACAAACAACCTGTGAGGTATGTAACACATTATTATTGTCCCCATTTCACAGATGAGGAAACTGAGCTCAAAGAGGTAAAGGACTTGTTCAAAGTTGCACCTAACAAGTCAATTTGAACCCTGGTCTCTTGTCTCCAAGGCCATGGCCCTCTCCATTATACCATACTGCCTCATCAGTATGATCTAGGATCTAGTGGACAAGGTCACAGAACAGTTCCCTTAAGTGAGACTCACCCTATTGAAACATTTCCCTCTCTATGCTTTCTTTTCCTTTCCATGTACACCCAGATGCAAGTAACAATGATTTCTCTCTTTTTACAGGGAATAAATGGAAAAGATGGATCACCAGGCCCTCAGGTATGACAACTACATTTAAAATCAGATTTATAGTCACCTGCGGAAGCCTTAATACTATTTAGACCAGTCAGATGTTGGCAAATATGTGTCTCAATTTTGATATTTTTTTCAGGGCCCAATGGGCAAACCTGGAGACAGAGGACCCAAAGGAGAACGTGTATGTATATAACCATTATTATCATTTGAGTTGATCTACTATAACTGGCATTATCATTGTTCTGTTATTACAGAATGAGTATAAGTATAGTTACTTGTTCTAAAAACCCCATAATTTAAGGTGAATGAAGATATAGGGAGAGAACAGGACCCCAAGGCTAGTGGTGTATTGGTAGGCATGCAGGAGACCCTACCACAGTAAGGTACATTGCCAGTGTTTCATGCCTGCCAGCAATAGACATTTCAGCCACAGTGTTTATGTAATGAGAGTGCATATGTAACTGTTTAGTCTCTACAACTACCATCCTCCCATAGCTTCCTAGCTTCATGTCATGGTCATTTAAATTCAGCAAGCCTTTAATAAGTGCTTACTCTATTCAAGGTGGTGGGTATACAAAGATAGATATGACATATCCCTGCTTTCAAGGGCAGTTTATAATCTAATGGAAAGTACTTGGGAGAAAGGCATATCCATAAATAACTGATAACAAGTAGATGTGGTAAGGGCAATGGCAAGACGTAGGCAAAGTGCTGTGGGTAATTTAAGGAATGAAAGCTCATCTCAGGATGAGAAAGGAGAGAAAGAATGGATGACTTCATGAAGGATGTAGTACCTGAGTTTGACCATGACTATGAAGAGAATGAGGGATTTCAATAAAGATTAGGAGAACCCTTTTGTGGCAGGGATAATGATATAAGCAAAAGTAGAGAAACAGAAGAAGACAGGATGAGAAGGAAAGATAGGAATAGGGGATGGTGAATATTACAGTTTGGCTAGACTACAGAATGCATGAAGGAGGATTGTATAAAATAAGGCTAGAAAAATTGGTTGGAACCAAATCTGGAGGCCCTTTGAGTGCTTAGATCAGAGTTTATATTGCATTGGCAGGCACAGGGAAGCCACCACAGTTTTGTTTTTTTTTTATTAGAGGAATGATGCAGAGCATTTGCAAGACCATTTGGGCAGTAGTGTCAAGAATGCATTTATTGTAAAAGGGATAAACTGGAGTCAGGAAGACCAATTAAATGGATATATTTTCTAAGTGAGAAAAGAGAAGAGCATTTGCCATAGAAAGAGAAAGGAGGGGTTGGATATCAGGAAGCTTGTGAAATCAGAAATGAGAAGACTGGCCAACTGATCACGTTAAGGGTTAAGGGAGAGAGAAAAATCCAAAATTACTCTTAAGTTTTGGGGTTTTTTAATTTGGGTCTACATCTGTGATTTCATTAGTGAAAAAATTCAGTTTGTGAAACTCCTTCCAATAATACAGATTTCAACTCATCTGTAGCCTAAAGTCTTAGACACTTGGAGTTCATCACCATAGATATGATTATTAAAGCCCTAGGAGTATATGAGTTGACCAAGGTGAGCAATGTAGAGAGTGACAAACCATCAGACAAAGATAGGACTTGAAGGGATGGGAGAAGGCTAAGTAACCAGCAAAGGAGACTAAAAAATAAGTGGTCAGAGAGGTAGGAAGAATGTAGAATCATAGAAGATAATACAAGAGAGGTATCAAGGGGATTGAGAGAGTATCAAGAAGGAAAATGGTGATAATCAACTATTAAATGTTGTGGTGTTATTAAAAATTGGGGCAAAGGAGAAAAGTACATTAAGTTTGGCAATGTGGTGGCCCTGGGTGACCTTGGGGAGAATCATTCCAGTAGATGGTGGGGAGGGAAGCCGTATTACAAAGGGTTGAGGAATGAGTGACTAGTGAGGAAGTGGAAAAAACAAGTACAGACTCTTCTTTCTAGAAATTAGACAATGAAAAACAAGAGATAAGATGATAAGTTTGAAAAAGTGTCAGGGTCAAGGAAAAGGGTTTGTTTTAAGAGAACTCTACCTCCACAAAGTCCTATTCCAATGCCTCAAGGTCATGAAGACGGGACTATGCCAATGAAGTGTGAGCTCATGCTGAGACCAGTGCAGACTCAAGTGACGGACTGAGTATGCTGTCTGAGGACCAGCCCATAAGTATGGTTCATAACCATTATGTTGGCCACTACATAAAGAATTATTTGGCCATGGTAGGCAAAGAAACAAAGAAAAACAAAATTCTCAAATCCATGTGACACTCTCCTACTTCCTAAAGTAACAGTGAAGAGAAAAATGAAATCATCCATAAACCTTAGTAGGTTCTCTAAAACTGAGACCTTTGTCCAATGACAAACTGACATAATAATCTTCAATACTAGAAGTTTAAATATTTATATAGTACCTGCTATGTGCCAGGCACTGTGCTAAGTGTTTTACAAATATTATCTCTTTTGATTCTAAAGACAACCCTGGGAGGTAGGTGCTGTTATTATCCCCATTTTTACAGTTGGGGAGACTGAGGCTTAAGAGAGGTTGAGTGATTTGCCCAAGATCACACAGCTTATAAGTGTCTGAGGCTAGATTTGAATTCAGATCTTCCTGACTCCAGACCCAGCACTCTGTCCATTGTGCCATCTAGTTGCCACAGTAAAACTTAATAAATGCTTTGGCTAATCTAAACTGGTATGTACAAAGGCAACAAGAAACATCATTTCAGGGACACTTGATCATCTCCTCTTATAAGGCTCACGATAAGTATAAGCACTTTGACAAGATCCTCCAAATCAAGTCAAAATAAATGTTGACACTCAGAAACTCCAAAGCAAAAGTGGATGGGCACTGGGAAAGGCGAAATATATATATCGGAAAATCCATCTCAGGTTTGAGAAATGAGAAACCAAAGACTTGTGTAGCCCCCTATCAGATGGCCTAAATGACTCCTTTACAACAGCTATGTGCTTCATTTGTAAAGTACCCTGAAATTTCACACCTATGTATAAAAAACCAAGATATTTTAGAAGAGAATCAGAAGGTCCTGGATATGGCAAAAAATGAGTAACAACAAAAAAATGAAAATGCCATCCACTGGCATATAGGAAAAACACTGATTATTAATATTGGAATCATATAAGAGCCAGCTAGCTGTGTGCAGACTATCCACCAGTTACGATAAAGGTTAAAATCAACATTAGATTAGTCAACCAATCAGTCAACAGGTACTTTTTATGTGCCAGAAACTATGATAAGCAAAAACAGTACCTACCCATGAGAAACTGGATTAGAAGAAAGGATAAAGATAAGGAGACCCTTTGCTAACCTAAAGAAGCCACCATAATGAGAAGGCAGAAAGAACCCAGAAAACACCAGACAGTTGTTCTTTCTGACAAGTGGTAAAACACTGTAGCCAAAGGCAATGCCAGAGTAGAGTACAAATTCTTTGTAAAAAATACAGAAAAACATGGCATAAATTTAAGATCAGTGTAGCCTTATAAAACAGACAATAAGCAGTAGGAGTGAAAACAAGTTTATGGAAGGCTTGGAATGAGACAAACACAACCACGTCATCCCAAAAGCATTTTGAGTGAAACTAGCAAGAGGAATGCTTCCATATTTCAAAAGATCTGTAATTTTGTCACTGTTGGCGCCCCCTCCAATGGTGCAGATAACCACTAATACATATATCATCCCACCCAAATCTTGTTCATGTCCTCCTGCAAATCCTCTACAGGAAGGTCATTTAACATGCTAGTGGTCTTCCTCTAGATGTCTTGACATTGCCTGAGTACACATTGAGTGCATGGGCTATCTGTCTTTTATCCCCCGCTCTTAAAATATAATTAGCCCCTCATCTTCTTCAGGTAATACATCTCCTAATGTTTCTACACTGTTTTTGGTATACAATCCTTTTGTCATATGCTGTAGCTTATTCACATCCATCATGCATTTCTATATTGCTCCTGGGATGACCTGCAATTTTAATTCTTCGAAAATAGAAGCACTCCATGATTTGTAGCCATGTTGCATCATAGGAAGACTATTGATGTTAAAAATGTGGGCCTTTATTTCATGGAGAAACTTGGAGTCTTCAAAATCACTGTGCCCCTTTCAAAGGGCAATCTAACACACTCTGTTCCTCCTATTCACTTTTTGGTTCAGTTCATTGTAAAACCTGAAGTCTCTCTAAAATATACATACCAACATCTGTCCATTTGAAAATAACCAGATTGCCAATGGCCAAATGTAAGGTCTATGTAAGTTCATGCAAAACTATCGCATGCTTAGACCATGTACAAAAAAAAAAAATTTACTTTTTCCTTTCTCTTCCTTTCAGAGCCCACTAAAGCTATTGTCCTCTTGGGCTGGATTAAGAGAGGCATGGTTTCCAGAATAAAGAAATTGTTGTTTAGGCATTTTTCAGTCATGTCTGACTCTTCATGACCCCTTTTGGAGTTTTATTGGCAAAAATACCATAGTGGTTTGTCATTTCCTTCTCTAGTTCATTTTACAGATGAGGAAACTAAGGCAAACAGGGTTAAGGCACTTGTCCAGGGTCACACAGCTAGTGAATGTCTGAGGCCAGATTTGAACTCAGGAAGAGGAGTGTTTCTGACTCCAGGCCCAGCACTCTGCATAACCTAGCTGCCCCAGAACAAAAAGATAGCGATATCAATTGCTATCAAGCAAAACAACATAAACTGTTCATAAGTGGAAATGCCTAGCTTGGTACAAACACATATATTTAATTTTTAAAAGCAACTCCTATACAATTAAATCAGAATTTTTAATAATCCAATAAGGCACAGAATTAATTCTAAAAAGAAGATGTCAGCAGTACTAGATAGTTATCAGTCTGTGTCAGGTTGGTGTATTTATCATTGAGCTAAGAATTTTCCTCATGGTCCAGGTGGTTGATAGTTCTCATTAAGTATTTTTCTCACTCTCTCACACACAAGCAAAATTGGGCTTTTATTTTGTGGAATTCAGCTTCCAGGTACTCTAATGGTCAATGCCCAGATAATCCCAAGAGCTCTAGCCCCAAAAAGATTTGGCTTTAATAACACTGCTCTCTTAAGGTGACTACAGCTAGACTACATTTGTAAATATACCTAGAATGTCAGTCAGGAGAACTTCGTAGGAAGAAAAATGAAGAAATGCACACAATGCAAATGCTAATTCCCATTTAGGGAAACACATCTGCCTTCTAGTGGACAAAATAATTTTTCCCATTAGGAAAGACATTGAAGGCCACTCAAAACCAAATGAGGTATTAACATACAGTACTCTGACCAGTGTAAATGTCCATTTACCTCTGATATAAGGAGATTAAGAAAAATTGACCAATTAAAAGATACTTGTATGACATCTAGGTTTTGAATTTTTGCAAGTTTTTTTTTCCTTAAGGAAGTAATTTGAGAATTCTAAGGAAGTAGCATTGCACAGTGGATAAAAAGCTGGCATTGGAGAAGAAAGACCTAGGTTCCCATCCTTCACTCTGACACATACTTGCTATGGGTTCTCAGGCAGCTCTCTAAAACAGTTAAGTTTCAGAGCAAATGCTGATAAGAGGAGTTTTCTGATACCAATGAAATCATAGGTCTGGTCCAAACAGGGGTGAGACAAACTTAGAAAGGTATCACAGAATCACAGAATCTGAATTAAAAGAGACCTCATTCTACGTTATAGAATAAGAATTCTTCATAATTTATCTAAAAGGAAATCATACCACTTTTTTGGAAAACTTCCACTAGGGAACCTACTACAGTACTGAGTTCACTTCAGATAGTGCTAATTATTAGGAATGTTTTCATATCGATCCTAAACTTGCTTTTTTGAAAATGGCACTCATTGCTTCAAGATCAGCACTTTTATCTCAGTACATTATACATATTTATATTTATTTATACCTATGTCTGTATCTAGCTATATGTTTAAGTGATTACTAGAAAAGAAAATGGAATTTCCATGTTAAAAAAAATACTTTAAAATGTTAAAAAATCACCTGGCATAAGAAATAGAGCCTTGGTATGAGGAAGACTTGGTGTAAGTCCCACCTGTAACTATACTGATATATGACTGTGGACGAGTCAGTATTTCATTTCCTCAGACCTCTCTAAAACTATAAAGTACAGATGAATAGCTAGTCTGCATCTGTAAATGGAGTTTCTGTACCAGGAGTTCTCCCACACGACTTCAAATGACACATCTGGATCAAAAAGCAAAAAAAAAAAAAAAAGGACAAAGACATTATATTATAAGAGAAGTAATTATTTCTGAAAGGATGATGGCAATAGAAAACCTCTTCTGGGCCAGATTGGACCTACCTTGACACATGGCTATGTAGACTTCCCAATTTCTAGCTGAAAAAAAAAATAAAGAAAAAGATTTTTGGTTCCTCCTGTGCCTTCCAGAAGAGCATCCTTCTATACTTGACTGCCCACAGAGAAATTAAAGAGTCACAACCTCATACCACTTCAGCCTCCCAAAAGAAAGAGAAACAAGATGGAGATAAAACCAAAAAACTCTCTGCTCATTTGTTCAATATGAGGTGAAAAAAGAAGTGCAGGAGAAAAATGAAGGGACCTTTGCTCTCATGGTCATCCATAAGCGAAGAGAACAAACTAAAGAAAAAAGCTGAAATGATCTGCTTCGTAAAGTCAACTGTTTCCGGTCAACTCAGATCACATAATAGGATCCAGGTCTTATTTCTCAGCTCTACCCCTGAGGATGAAACAAGGGCTTATCCTCTATATTCCATGGTCTATCAGCTACAATATCAGGTCAATGGAGATGGTATCCCTTTTTCAAGGAAGGAATCAGTTGTGAGTCAATAAGGTCCTGCCCTATTGACAAGTAGAAAGACACATTCTCAACCTAGCCAACATAATTCATTGGAGACCACCATTTTGAATTAAGGAGATTGTGCCCTATTAATAACAGAAAGATACTTCCTGATTTTGTGATACATTGGGGACCACTAGGCCTTCTAGTACAGTAGTAGAAAGATAGCTTCTAGTATAATAGGCCTCAGTATGTCAGTTATTAACTCTGCTGTTGTACTATAATGCTAAGTATGACTGAGCAAGCAGCTTCATTAATAGTCCCCCAGGTGAGATATTAATGATACCTATCATCATACCCACCATATTATAACTGAGCAGACAGCTTCCTAACTTACTAGTATGCTTCTCTGTAACAGGCATTTTAGCCCTTGGAACATCCTAGTATTTGTTTGTCTTTTTTTTTTTTAATTTAAAGAAATGCAAGGGAAATGGAGGTTTTTACATTTTCCATACTGCTCATAACCAAAAGAATAAAACTGTCTAATATTTATGAATGGCAAGGCAAGCTTGGTGTAAAACAAGCATTAGAGGAAATTTACAACAAATTCAGATATAGCCAAGTAATAACTTTCTAACTTCTACTGACTCATATCATCTAATGAATGGCCATCTTGAGAAAATCTCTCATGGGTCCTTCATTTATGCCTTTTGAGAAGACACTTCACTCTTAGCTATCTAAGGACAGATAAAAATGGCTTCCATCATTTATGTTGGATTTTTTAATGCTTCCCTTTCCCAAGCGACTGGGCTTGTATACAACTTAAAGCAGATATATGTGTTCAGGGTACATCTATCCGCACACACACACACACATAAAAATGTACAATATATTTGAAATACAAGCACAATAAACCGCAAGTCTAAAAAGCAAGAGTTTCAAACGGAAAGCAAAATAAGACAAAGCAGGAAAAAAAAAACAGGTCAAATGCATGAATTCAAGAGAAACTGAGTGCCCTAAAACTTGATAGATTAGCCTTTTCATGGACTGGTAGAAAATTCAAGTGACAAAATCCTCTACATCAATTTATCTTATTGCTTCAATGACAACTTAGGCCTAAGAGTTACATGGAGCAACAGCATGAAACAGTAAGCATTATAGACCATGGCAAATAAGTGTACTTTGATTCTTTCCAGCCTTGCTACCTATTAAAATGAGTGTAGTGCCCTAAGCAATTAATCATTTTCTCTGATAGGGTGATCAAGGAATACCAGGAGACAGAGGTCCACAGGGTGAAAGAGGAAAACCGGGCCTTCCAGGAGTGAAGGGAATCATAGGCCCCATGGGACCCCCAGGAAATAAAGGCTCTCCAGGAACTCCTGGCTACCAAGGGCCTCCAGGTTCTCCAGGGACCCCCGGAATTCCGGTAAGCCACATCAGAGTTGCTTGTTAAAAAAAAAAAATCATTATTGTTGTGAATTCAATAATCAAACAAGACATGGAAAACAGGGGAAAAGACTACACCACAAACTATGAACTTTTATCACATTCAGTATATTATTTTTTAAAAGCACATATGAACCTAACCAAAGTAGTAACAAATTGCTTTGTTGATTTTTTTTATGTACCTCCCCTCTCTTCTCTCTGTACAGCTTTTAAGATGTTTTATTGGTGCCTTTTTTTCTTTTCATATCTATTGCTGACCATCAACTTGCCTTCTTCTCCTCCTCCTTCCCTCAAGAGAAACTTTCCTTTTTTAAAAATATGTAGCATGGAGCCAAACCAAATCAAGATATTGGTGATTTCTGAAAATGCATGTCTGGTTCTGTACCCTTATTCCATCAGCTCTCTGCCAAGTGGTGGAAGATATCCACCATCACCAGTCTGTTGAAGTCAGGATTGCCCACTGATTTACTCAAAATTCTGAGGTGTTTCACAGATGTGGTTCAATGCTTTAGAATAAAATGGACCAAAATGATGTGAAGTCATACTTAGACCAGATCTATATCACACCAAAACTCAATTTTCTTGAAAAGACTGTTGAATGATGGCCATAGAACAGAATGGAAACAACCCTGAAGGCCTTCCCAGGGAAAACTGTTTGACCTAACCATGGTTTTTGGTTAAGCCTATGTACAGAAGCCAGCCTATTTATTAAAAATCCTCACTATGATGGCTAGTAAGTATTCAATAGTGGTAAAATCTCTCAGAGTAAGAAGAAAATGAGGTCAAAATGAGGTCTGACTTCCTCACAAGGATGTCACAGGCATTAGACAAAGTATCGCTCTCATGAATTGGGCCTTAGGTCTCCAGATTTTTCCAGATTTGGTCTTTGTCTTGAATGGAATTTTCACATGCCTTCCTTCTTTCCTTCTTACCCTCTTGTTACCTTTCTTACCTCTCCAAAAACTCTCCCTTTGCAGGAATTTATTTTAATGATTTACCAGCAACAGCTAATGTCCCTAACTGAAGTAACTTATTTTATAAACCATGCCAAGAGAGTTTCCAATTTATTTTGCCCTCTATACAATGAAAATGGAACAAGGAAAAAGGAATTTACTTAGAGTTCTGTGCTAACCTTCTTTCCCTGGCCATTGCACACGCTGCTCATAATCTCCAAAATTGAACAATTAGATATTTCCTTTTAAAAATAAACAAAATACATTTTTTAAATCCCAGTGGCACCAAAAGCAATAGCATACTGATTAAAATTCATAGCTGGTGGTATAAAACATCAGATTTGAATGATGTTTAATAGGGATTTGGAATAAGTTTGGCACCTGTGTGTGGCCTTATTTATCAAAAAATAGCTTACATAAGAAAAAAAGCTTACACCATTAAGCTTGACTGGAAAGGCTTTATCTTTTCTTCTTTCTCTCTAGTTCTCAGGTCTGAGCTACTACCGCTTTTTTTTTTAGTTGAGTCCAAATGATGGTTCAATCTGATTATCTCTGTGACTATGTAAACTTCAGATTTAAATCATTTTAGTAAGGAGAGTTTTATTTAGTACAGATACAATAATATGTAGTTTTCAGTCCTAAAAATAAAGTCTCATTTTGGACCCAACGAATAATATCCACCAATTTATTATTTATTCCAGGTCCTGCCTGGAAAAGGTTTGAAAACCTACTAAACCAACTCTTAACTCTTCCATTTCCCAGTTTCCTTTAGTGATCAACTTAATTCCTGTCAGTCAGTCAACAAGGATATATCAAATACCTCTCTGTGTTAGACATTGTGCTGGGCACTAGGGATTTAAGGATAAAATCTGATCTTTGCCCTCAAGGAGTTTACATTCTATAGCTACCATCTTTGGGAAATCTGTTGTAATAATAATAATAAAAATGTCTAGTCTTTGTAGTTTCCGAAAAGGAAATGTGTATATTCTTTAGTTAGGTAATGCAGAAACACTTGTCCATATATAGTAAAAAAAAAAAAACACCCTTATGGCTAATATATAAACACAGCCCAGAACAAGTTTTGAAGCTAATTAAGCACCTCAGTTTCTTTTCAGCATTTGATTAACAAAAACAAAACATATTTGCAGCTTCCGCCTTGAAGAACATTGTTCTTTGATTAAACTTATCTCTTTAGTAGTTGCAGGGATATAGTTAGAAGCCCAACTTTTTTTTATTATTCCTTCCTCATTGTGAGATGCTATGTTATAACAATCCATTCATTTTTTTCTTCAGGCTGATGCAGTTTCATTTGAAGAAATAAAAAAATACATAAATCAAGAGGTCCTGAGGATTTTTGAAGGTTAGGACATGATTTTCAGTGTCTGTGTTTCTGAAAGTATTTCATGGAATAACCTAATTCTGGATTAGATATGAGCATGATTGTAGTGGGGAAAAGGGCTCAATCTGAATCAGAACACCTCAGTTTGATCTCAGTTCTACCATTTACTGTCTCTGTAACATGCTTAACTTTAGAAGAACCGGAATTTAAGAATACCTTGAAGGACCAAGCAACTTTGTTGACTTACGTGGTCCTTCTAGTGTGGTAAGTTACTTTGGATGTCTGGTTCATAGTTTCCTCATCTAAAAGAAATCTGGATGATTTCTAAGATCTCTTCCAAATCTAAAATCATATTATGGTAGGTCATCTAGTCCAAGCATTATAGAAATCCCCTCTACAACATTACAGATAAGAATTCAGCCTCTGCCTGAACACATCCAATGATGAGAAGTTCACTTCCTCACAAAGTGGCCAGTTCCATTTTCATAGAGCTCTAATTGTTAGAAAGTTCTTCCTTTCATGAAGCAAAGATCTGCCTCCATAATATTTGCACCTGCTGATAATGTTTCAGCCCTCTGGAGTAAAACAAATTCCACTTTTTCTTCCATATGATAATCCCTTGAAATGTTTGACAACAGCTATTGTATCCCCCTAGGTAGTTTGTACATCTTTAGTTTATCTTGGCTTGCCACCATTTTCTGTCCTGGTCTTCCAAATACACCAGCTGAGCAATGGAACTTTTAAATTACACAGCCCAGAACTTAGCACAATATTCTACATGTAATTCAACTGGTACGACTTTTACAAATGATGAAACTTTAGGCAGATGGAGGTTAAGTGACTTGCTTAGAGTCATATAGCGAGAAAGTACCTGGGAAAAGATTTGAACTCAGGTCTTCCTGACTTCAGGTCCAACACTAAATATGGGAAATACTTTGTAAATGGGACAATACAGAGCACTGCAACATGCCATGAGATATCTCCTCACAAGGTTGACATCAACCCATCAATCTTTTAGCAGATTGTAGTGCAACCAATTGTTAGTTCACCTAACTATACTATCTCACACTATTATTAGCTCCATCCACAAGACTATCATGGATATCTTTGGCATTGTGCTTATCTACTGACACAAGGTTAGTTTGGTACAGTAATTCATTCTAGGACAGAAATGCTAAACACATGGCAATGCTGCCCACAATACTCCAGAATGCCGGAGAAACTGGGGTGAAATATAATTTGGAAATATTTAACAAAATAAGCAAAAATACAAGCAGCTAGGTGACACAGTAGACAGAGCACTGGCCCTGGATTCAGAAGGACCTGAGTTCAAATCCAGCCTCAGACACATAACACTTAATAGCTGTGTGACCGTGGGTAAGTCACTTAACCCCATTGCCTAACCAAAAAAAAAAAATACAATAGAACATAGATAATGTTATTATGTGGTTTTCTAAGTCAATTTGCAAGCCCCTAAGGATCCTAATGTACAATTTATTGGCCCCATTTCTATTTGATTTGAGTTTGACACCATTATTCTAGAATTTTACCAGGAAGTCAAATTCATTAGTCAATAATTTCCAGATTTAAATATTTGTTTTCTCTGCCTCTCTGCCTTTATCTCTTTCTCTGTCTCTATCTCTCTCCTCTCTCTATGTGTCCCTCTCTGTGTGGGTCTCTCTCTGTCTCTGTTTTTCTTTTCTCTCTCTCCTGTCTTTCTTTTTATTTATTTAAAGCTACCAGAATGGGATTTTCATATTCTCTCTCTCTCTCTCTCTCTCTCTCTCTCTCTCTCTCTCTCTCTCTCTCTCTCTCTCTCTCTCTCTCTCTCTCTCTCTCTCTCTCTTTCTCTCTCTCTCTCAACATTTATCTTTCTCTATTCTTCTGGCGTCATAATGGTTCTGTATTGACATCTGCAACTTCTTATATTATGTTAGGATGTAATTCCTCTGAGCCTACATACCTGAGCCCAATTCAGTAGCTAAGTGCTTTTTTTTCACCCATCTTGAGCTTCACTTTTCTTTCAATCATGTTTGTTCCACCTTTCCCAGTTTGATGACTGTTCTCTATAATAGAAGAGATGGGCACAAAATAGTAGTTGTGTAATTATCCTATCTTTAACATATAATACTAAGCTTGGAGCGAGCCCATCGTTCCCTAGTTTTTCCAGACCAGGGGTAAGGAATCTGTGGCTTCAAGGCTATATGTGGCCCTCTAAGTCCTCAAGTGTGGCCCTTTGATGGAATCCAAATTTGTTCTGTGAAGTTTGGATTCAGTTAAAGGGCTGCACTTGAGGACCCAGAGGACCACATATGGCCTCAAGGCTACAGGTTCCCCACCCATATAAGGCCATTGCATTCTTCATAATTCATTTAGGACTTCACACTTCCAGACATTAATGATTGTTATAGATTCATTCCACACTTTTCTATTCATCTTTGTTATTTGCTTTCTTTTTATTTTTGGTATATACATTTTTTTCAAATATCAGTTCATCAAACAACTTCTTATACAGTCACAATTATTTAAGAGACCTTTTCCCTTTTTTCTCATTGGGATCTTTTGTGGTTTCATTGTCAAAACTTTGTTTTTGGAGTGTCTTGTCTTTCTTATGCCATCTTTCCTTTTAGAGACTGCAACTATGGGATTTTATTGATCCCTGGCTGTGCCCAGAATTCTTTTTTAGGAAATGCAATATGATAAGGCCCTTTTCTGCCAGGGCTTCTGTTCCTTCTGTTTTGCCAACCAACCAGTCCTTCCTTATTAGTCATAATTAAATCCAAAGTGATGGCTCACCTCACTGCTTCATCAATTTTCTGAAATGTTCATACTGTGGCCCATAGTATGCTATCAGGTGACTCATGAGTCATCAGTACAATGTTGTTATCTCAAAAGTTAAAATGATGCAAGGGGATAGTCAGAGAAGTGACAAGGAATGTTTTTGACATTTAAAGTCCCACATCCAATTTAGTTAACACACCTCACATGGCTACTATTTGCAGGCAACTGTGCTAGATACTGAAAATACAGAGATGAAAAATAATGTTCTATCTTTAAAAAAAAACTTACAGTTTAATAAGGATCATGACAGGTATCCAAATAAGTATGATGTGGAAAAGTGGAATATGATAGGGACAAAGGAGAGCCAGGAAGAGTGTTCTGAGAAATTTGAGGAAAGAAAGATGATGTCTCTTGTTTACCTGTGGAAATCCTCTTCCTTCAAGGCTCAGCTCATTTACCACAACCTCCAATAAGCCTTCCAGCAATGCTGCTCCACCCCCTCCCAACCCCCACCACAGCTAAAAGTATTTTCTCCTCATCAGATACCCCTAGAGAACTTTAAGTAGTGCTTTCCTTTTCTCCACTGCATTCTGATTCATGTTATATTCATGTAACTAGATATTCAGACTGATTTCCCTGTGGGCAGGGTAAGAATCTGAAACCTAACTGTGTATATTCGGAGAATCACAATCTTTTACAAAAAGCACCCACCCTGGGAGGAGTTTGTGCAATAACATCCTGGGTTGGAAGCATGTCTAATTTGAAAGAGGATGTGCAATAGAGGCTGCACAAATACTGCCTCAACAGGGAAGCTTGATGCTGCAAGTACCGGTGTGTTTTCTTGTTATTGGATATTCCTCCGCAGAAGAACTGATGCAGGAGGTGTAACTGGCTGTCCTTTCCCACGCTCACCCTGGTTGGTTAACTGTATGTTAAAAACTTATTTCTTTAGTTCTGCTTACAAACTAACTTATTTAAAGCTTTTTAAAAGCTAGTTTACCCTTGATTAAAAAAGAAAAACTATTGCCAGTTGCAAATTATCTATGACTTAACATCTGCTAATTGTATGGGGAGAAGAGGAGAAATTATAATGGATGAAGCCAGTGACAAGATCGGTCAGCACAAAACAGTATAGAAGATTAAACCTTGACTTCAAAATGTTAGGGCTTCCACTAATATTTGGCTAAGCCAAATACGAGAGAACGTTCTGGCCTTGGTTTTATAACTCATGTTATATGCTCTTAAATATCAGAGAGAGATGAACCATGTGATTCAGGCCCCTTTACTCCTAGGCTATAGAGGCATGAAAAAGCAGAATTCAGGTGTCAGAGAGTACCACACATCTAGGGATGTGCTGGAGTCAACTCAACTTGGGAAGCCCATTGTTATATTTTCAGTGTGAGCATTTACACTGTAGAAATCAGCAAATTCTACAAATTAGGGCTTGATTTGTTGTTTTGTTGATTGCTAAATTTAAGAAAGTGATGGGAAAAAATGTGAATAGTACAGTTTTTTTTTAAAGTGTCATATCAATCTTTTTTTGGAGAGCTGGTTGTTAAACATTTGCCAGCTTTGCCCTGTATGCATCTCAGTGAGGCATTCATCCTCCAAAAAAAAGAGGTATGAACAAAAGATGGCCTATATTCCTAAACTTCTTTGGCTTTCACTTTCAACCTACATCTTTAAACCTTGCTAGAGAGTGCCACCTGCTGGTTACATTTATTTGTATAAATGCAACCTATCAGCCCCAGTAGATTGGAAGTGCCTCAAGGGAAGACCCTGCATCCTTTTTTATTTTTTTTTTAAATCTCTGAATTCCCAACACCAAAGACAGAAGCCTGGCATGTAACAGATGCTTAATAAATATTTCTGAGATTGAATCTAATTGAATGTCCTGAGAGAAAATATTATTTAACCTGGAAGTTAAGAAGTGGTTTGAAGATGTGTATGAAGAGCTTCATAAAAGGAATGTTAATCAGCTGTTCTCCCTCTCTACAGAAGGTGGAAAAAGAGAAAATAGGTTCGTTATAACAAAAAGAGTAATTAAACACTAGAATAGGCAACCAGGGAAGATTATGGAATCGCTGTTCCTAGAGGTTTTCCATTACTTTGTTGTTGTTCTTTGCTTGTTCCTTTGTTTAATTACACTAAAAAAACATAAGTCTTGAACTGGGTTAGAGAATGACCTAGAGTAGATGACCCCGTGGTTGTCCTTTGAAACTCTGAGATCCAATATATTGCCTTCTTCATCACTGTTGCCTTGGTGCCCCCATTCTCCAAGGAAGCCAAACCACTGGGTTCATTTTTTAAAGTGATTGTAATGGATTTGCCTTAACAGGCAAAATGTGGGTATTAGCTGTCAGTAAACTTCCATTAGAACTATTTAATTTCCTGGTCCATTAGAAAGCATGGCCAAAAACTGTTTAATTGACAAAAGATCTCCCAAAAACAGAGGAAAGGCAATTAAGAGCACAGACGTTCACATTTCATTTAGAGCATACAAAACATATTATTTTAAATTATCTAGTACTTGGACAGGGTTCATAAGAAATAATTAGCCTTCTGCTAAATAATTATTTTGGTGTGTATTTTAAAAGTGAATAATTTACAGCTGTATATAATTATTTAAATGATTTTTTCCTGTTTTGTTTAAAAATTATAAATTACCCAAAACCAACTGTTTTTTTAATTTAAACCCATTCAGCCCACGTATGAAAAGGGGGGAAAGTGAGTTCTGAATACTTTTGCTTATAAGTCAAAGGTGTTTGAAACAGATGTGCCTGTAATTAAGTTAAATGGCACTGCAATGGGGAATTGCTTTTCTGGGTAAAACTAGAAATGATTTGCCAATCAGACAATTGAAACTTTTAATTTAAAAAAGTACTTTATTATTATTATTGCTAATGTAACAGGTTGTCATGGCCAAAGTATAACCTGCAGGCCCCACTACTATCTTCCTAAGGTCAGAGGAAAGTGAGGAAAGTGCCTGGTACCTTGGAAATTCTCCCCCTGCGGCAAATTGTAGAAGTACATTGATATGAGTGGCACAGGGCTGGCAGTCATGGAAGACTTAGTTGTGTTCAGCATTATTGGATGGAGCATTCCTTTATCCATTTGAGTATTTTGAGTACTGAGAATTTGCTAATACAACAAAATTTCAACAGAAGTGAAAAAATAATGCCTAGTCTGTAATCTAGTAATAGAAATAAAACTGTACTATGATATATGTGAGCAAAATAAAAAAAAATACTGTTTCTGATACTGGTCTACCTGCTATTCCTCACACATGCTCTCCCATACTACTATGCCTCCTTTAAAGACTCAGCTGAAGAAGCCTTTCCCTCCAGCTGCTAACACCTTGCCTTCCAAGCTTATCCTGTATTTGGTTTGTTCGTGTTTTGACTAAACCTCTATGTGTACTTGTTGTTTCTTCTATTTAAATGCTAACTTTTGTCTTTGTGTCTCCATCAGCATTTAGCATGGTAACTGGAACATAGCAAATGACTAATAAATGTTTATTTTTTTTAATAAATGCTTGCCAAATCAAGTCAATTCAACGAGCATTTATTAAGCACTTATTATGTGCCAGGCACTATTCTGAATGATAAGAATACAAATACAAACAGAAAGATAGTTCCTACTTTGAAGGAGCTTACATTCTAATGGGGCAAGATAACAAATAAAAGGAAGCTGAAAATTAAGGGGAGGGAGAAGAATTGAAGATGGGGGGATGAGCAAGCAAAGTAGAAAGCTTGCTTTGGTGATTGATGGATGTTTAGACATACCATCTATTATATCCATGGGAAATTTTCCTGGAATATGGCTACACCAAGCCTGTTGAGTTATTTTTTTTTATTTTGTTTAATTTTTTTTATTATTTTGGAATGTATGTGGTGTTGGAACTAGAGATGTATTTCACTTTATATACCAGGTGTATTCTTGAAAAGTTTTTTGTAAATTGAATTCTTTAAAAAAATTACATAATATTTAAAGACTATTTAGTTAAATAGTATTTAGACCATTTAAGAAAGTATCTTATCATTTCTTTTGTAAGCTAAACATATATTTTATAAAGTGAATAATCACTCCCTCCCAATTTAGCATTTATGTAAAACTATATCTGGCTCTATTTAATTTGCTTAAAGTGATGTATACCAGTAGGCTTAGAAGATAGTCTTATTAAACAAGCTTAAATGCCTCTAACCTACAAAAGAATAATTATAAAATGAAGGGGTCAAGTCAGATGATCTTGAAGGTGCCTAGAATTCTTATGTGAACAAATGAGATAATTTGTAAGAGTTATTATAATAATCATTTTACCTAAATTAAGCCCATATAGTTCAAAGATATTTCACATTTTTATAATACAAATTAATGGAATTGTTATTTTTTAGAAATCTGCATTGGCAAATTGCATTATGGAATATCTATTCTAAGAAGCAATATGTATGAATGATATTTCAAATTGAATCCTAGTCTATATGTCATCTAGGAATTAAAATCTTCATAAGAAACCCCACGATAGCATTTATAAAAGTATGAATGGTAGTACTTATCTGCTGTTTGAGTTTCCTCAAATTAGGCTCTATCTACCTTATAAAGTCATAACTCCCATAAAATAGCATAACTCCTAATATAGGAAGTTTAACAATCCTTAATTCATAGACTTGAGCAAAATTGTTGCCTGTCCAATGATATTTTATTGTTGATAGGCATTCACTTTATAGTCAAAACTACATTAGTTAAAATCTTATTTTTTGTATTTCTTTGCTGTTTATGCCTTTTTATCCAGACCTATCACATTGCTTAAATTGCTAGATCTTGTTATTAGATTTTAAAAAGCAATGTACAGAAGATAGAAGCAAAGCCAGATAACAGGAGATGATCATAAGAGTATAGCTCTGCCCTCTAAAAATAATGTCAGTAATGCCAAAGCTTGGAATGAACTGGTGAGGCTGGTAAGGGAAGCTAAGGACAAGGAAAAGGGCTTGGTTAGACAGATTGGGAGAAAAGGGAGAATCAAAGAATGAATAGAATCATTGCTTAGGGTAGATGAATGATGACAATTGGGAAAAGAGAAGACAAAGCCTTTTTTTATTTTGTTTCTGGGGGTTTTTTTTCCTGCAGAGGAGAGTGATTGTTGTACTAGAAATGACAGGAGGAAAAAATACGTAACAGGGAGTTGACATCCACAATAAATAAGGAAATAGAAAGAGAGCACTTAGCTGTCCTTGATAAATTCTAGTTGCCTGTCCCAGATGAACTACATATTTTGGTCATAAAAGAACTGACAGATGTGATTGCTGAGCTACTGTCAGTGATATCTAAAAGATCATGGAAAACAGGATACAGCAAAATGTTTACTATTGTTCAGTCATGTCCTACTCTTCATGACCCCATTTGGGGTTTACTTGGCAAAGATACTGGAGTGGCTTGTCATTTCCTTCTCCAGCCCCTTTTACAGATGGGGAATTGAGGCATAAAGGGTTAAGTGACTTGCCCAGGGTCACACAGCTAATGCTGAGACAGGATTTGAACTCAGGAAGAGGAATCTTCCTGATTCCAAGCCCGGTGTTCCATTTATGCACCACCTAGTTGCCTACAGCAAAATTAGAGAAGGAGAAATATTGTCATGATTATCCAAAAAGGGAAGATAACAGCACTTTAAATCATAGGTCACTGATTCCTGAGAAAATTCCAGGAAGGATCATTAAAGAGATGGTTGGTAATTATTTAAAAAGGAAAGAGGTGATTATGATCAGCAGGACTTCCTTAAGACAAAGTCATGCCAAACTAACCTCATTTATGTTTTTTGAAAAGATTACTAAAATGATGAGTGAGGGGAATACTATGGATATACTTTATCTAGATTTTAGCAAACTTTTTGATAAAGTACATTATACTAATCTTGTGAAAACTATGGAGAAATGTGGACTAGACAGTAATACAATCAGATATTGGATGAGTAGCCAGACTCAAAGAGTAATCATTAATAATTCAGTATCAACCTGGCAAGGCATCTACAGTGCAGCATCCCCCCAGTAATCTGTACTTAGCTATGTACTACTTAACATTGTTATCAGTGACTTACTTGTATAAAGGCATATGTTGCATGCTCATCAAATCTGCAAATTTGCAAATGATACCAAGCTAAGACAATAACTAAAACACTGGACGACCCAGTTAAGGTCACAAAGGATCTTGACAGGTTAGAAGGGGTATCAGCATGGGGCTAAGTCTAATAAGATGAAATTCAATAGAGATAAATGTAAAATCTTACACTTGCATATAAAATAGCCAGCTCCACAGATTTAATAAGATGAGGAGCCATGGATGGACTGCAACTGTTCTAAAAAGCTGTTTTAATGGACTGCAAGCTGAATATGAGTCAGAAGTGGCATTTGATAGTCAAAAAAGCTAATGAGATCTTGGGCTGACTAGGAGTAGAAGAGTTTCCAGAAATAGAGAGGGATTAATCTCACTCTATTCTTCCCTTATCAGGCCTCCTCTGGAGTATTATATTAAGTTCTTGATATCTTGGTTTAAGGAGGACATTGAAAATCTAGAGCATATTCAAAGGAGGACGACCAGGTTGATAAAAATCCCTGAGTTTAAGACACATAAGAATTTGCTGAAAGAGCTGAGCATATTTAGTCTAGACAAAAGAAGATTCAGGGGGGAACACGATAGCTGTGTTCAAGTATTTGAAAAGGATGTGAAAGAGGGATAAAATTTGTCCCCAGAAAGCAGAAACAGGAGTAATGGGTAGGAGTTACAGAGAGGCAAATTCAGGTTTCCTAACACTTGGAGCTGTCCAAAAGTGGAATAGCATGCCTAGAGAGGTTATAGAGTTCCCTCTCCTTGGAAATTTTCGAGCGGATGCTGGATAACCATTTGTAGAATATGTTCTAGTGAAGGTTCTTTCATATGAGTGTTGGACTTTACGGCTACTGATGTCCCTTCCAACTCTCAAATTCTAAGATTAAGTGAAATTTATGTATTTAAAGTTTATAAAGTACTTATTTCATTTGTTGCTTACAAAAACTCTTAGATATATACTGCGGATGTTAGCATCCTCATTTTAGAGATGAGGAAACTGACGCTCAAAAAAAGTTAGATAAGTTGCCCATGATTAAAAGGCTTTGAACCCAGGGCTCTCTGGACTACAAGTTCAAAGTTCTTCTCACTACATAATGCTGACTCCATAAAGACTACAAAATGTTTCCTGGAACTGTCTCATAAACTAAGTTGGTTATTTGCTTTTGAAATTAGTCCTGATGTACAAATGGAATCTTCTAAATAGGTTGCAGAATATAGCTCCTTCTTTGAAATTCAGATCCTCATCATCGATTTCACAGACAAAAGTCCCTGAACAAAATGTTAACAACACCTTAAAGCTTTCTACCTCCTTCTTTGAAGAAGGGTGATAACCTTAAAGGAGATTCTTCAGAGATCATCTAGTTATTTTACTGATGAGGAAAACTGAGACCCAGAGATGTTAAGCAACTTGCCCATGGTCACACAGAAATAATGAGCAGAGTCAAGATCCAAGCCCAGCTCTTCTGAATCTAAAACCAGAATTCTTTCTACTGTACCAGCTACCACCCTCATAATTCATAATAGCTACATATTTAAATTTTTACTAAATTTTGGGTTTTTTTCCAGTAATGAGGTTATTTGTTACAGCAGATGCATTTTTGTGGTAAACAATAAAATAATGAACAGTACGAGAAAGAAGATTTTTCCATCTGCCAAACTTATTATTTCTCATATTTAAGATGCCATAAATGAATGTCATTTAAATACATGTAAATGGTTCAGAGGGCAACTAGGTGGCGCAGTGGATAGAATGCCAGGCCTGGAGTTAGGAAGACTCATCTTCTGAGTTCAAATCCAGTTTCAGATACTTACTAGCTGTATGACTCTGGTCAAATAACTTATTTGCCTCAGTTTCCCCATGTGTAAACGTGTAAAATGAACTGGAGGAAAAAATGGTAAACCCCTCCAGTAGTGTTTCCAAGGAAACCTCAAGTGGGGTCACAAAGCGTTGGACATGACTGAAAACAACTGAACAACAAAAACCACCTTTTCTATAACTTACGGTTTTAGAGAGTTTCCTAGAGCACTGAGAGGTTGAGTAACTTGCTCATGGTCACGTGACCCACATGTGCCAGAGGTAGGACTTGAACCCAAGTCTTCTTGACTCTGAGGCCAACTTTCTATCCACTAAGCCACACTGTCTTGGTCAGGCCTTAATATACAACATGATAAACAGTTTCTTTAAAAGACTTTCAGGCTGACCCAATCTATAGGAAGCCCAGGATGAGCAATGTACTTGGAACTTGCCAGTGCTCTCTACTACAGTTGATATATATAGACAAGAAGGATTATAGTTAACATATTAATTTTCTCAATTTATACATTCTTATTTCCAACACTTTCCTTTGGTACATAGAAAAATATAAAAGAGAGATGCCTACGATCCTAGTCAGTGTGAGGAATTTGGTTAGTACATGATAAAAGGTTCCCAGAAGCATTGCATAGTGAATAATAATAATAATTGCTAACATTTATATAACCCTTTAGTATATGCAAAGCACTTTACATGTATTAACTCATTTGATCTTTACAACAACCCCGTGAGTAGGTGCTGTTACTGTCTGCATTTTTACAGATGAGGAATCCAAGGCCCAGAAAGGTGAAGTGATTTGCCCAATATCAAACAACTGTTAAGTGTCTGAAGCAGAATTCGAACTCAGAGTCAGAGGCATTCAGTATAGGTTGCTGAATATTTAGCTTATTCTTTGAAATTCAGCGCCTCATCGTCAATTCCACAGACAAAAGTTCCCAAACAAACTGTTAATAACATCTTTCTACCTCCTTCTCTGAAGAAGGGTGATAACCTCAAAGCTGGAAGAGATTTCAGAGATCGTGTGCTCTATCCAGCCAGCTGCCTGATCTAGAGTCAGGAACACCTAGTTTAAATCCTGCCTCTGACACTTACCAGCCTTATGACCATAAGCAAATCATGGAAACTCCATAAGATTTCTTCTAAGTCACAGTGGTTTGATATCTGCATTGATAAAGGGACAAAAACCAACAGATCCTTCACATATTAGCATATGATAAAGCATAATAGGAAGAATTCGGTTTGGTTTTGTTTTTTTGTTATTTGGTGGGTTGATATCTTTGAGGGGAGGGAGTAAGGAAGAAAGCAAACATTCTACCAAAGAAGATCTAGAACAATTTCAATAATATTGATACTTTGTGTCCTTGTATAACTTATGAAAGTGTCCTTCAGAAAACAAATATGAGTAATTGTTAATGTGTGTGTGTGTGTGTGTGTGTATGTGTACATATGCATGCATATATATTGACCTAGCATAGCATCATATCGTGAAGTTGTGGTAAATATAGCCCAGATTTTCATTCTTAGAATAATTCATCTATATTAATAAAACAAAGAACTCAGGTCCCATATACATTTAAAATATTTCTGTGGAATAGCTAAGAGAAGGAAGGTATTTTTAAAGCTATTTTTAAAATGTGAAACTGATGTGATATGCCTAAATATAGTTCAGCAAGTCAAAGTCAGCCCAAAAATTGTCACCAGAATGTGATACAGACTCAGCTCGGGGGAGAACCATTTATCAAATCTGATAGAAGTAGACAGCTAATCTCTAAATTTGAGGCAAAGAATCCAAACCTACTTTTCCATACAAGACAAGGTCTGGAAGTCTAAAATTTCCAAATAATTACCTGGAAATTGTTCACTGAATTGTATAGAGTCCAGGAATTCTTCACTTTTTTGTGTGTCATAGATCCCTCTGGTAGTCTGGTGAAGCCTATGAACCTCTCTACTCAGAATGGTATCTTGAAGTGTCTAAAATAAAATATGTAGGATTGCAAAGGAAACCAATTATGTAGAAATATAGTTTTTGAATGATTTAAAAAAAAAACAAAGTTTATGGAACCTGGTTAAGAATCCCCTGGTTGTTAAGGAGGCAGAATAAACAGGAGAGATGGGTTTAGGTTGTGTTGATATTTACACTATCTACTTGGGATTCTGATGTATTTCTTTTTTTCTGGACTTTCATTAACAAAGAGAGGATGGCTGTATTCCTGTCCCAGATGAAGCTACCTGCTGCAATGCTCTCTGCCCAAGGTCATGGAAAACCAGGGCCGCCAGGCAAAGATGGATTACCAGGCCTACCAGGAGATCCTGGTCCCCGAGGTAAGCTTTCTCTACCAATTTCTACCTTTCAGGCTTCTTATTCAGCTAATCCTTCTGAAGACAGCAGAAGCCATACAGAGTTTCTTAATAATGAATGTTTTAAGACCATAGCAGTGTTTTACAGACTAGTGATTAACCACTAGCACTCGAGATGTGTGCTACCTACTAAAAATTCTTAATCAATATAGTTGAGCCTTAAATTGACCAATTTTAAATACTGCTAATCTAAATTCAATTATTTATAGCAATAACCATTATTATGTTAACAATATGTAACATATATTTCTATTACCATTGATATCTAGGAATTTCAAAACTCTCATTTTTCATATGAGCAGAATTTACCAAACATATTTAATTATTCCTATTTACTTCATGAAGAAACTGAAGTGACTTTGCCACAAATGATGGTTTGGTCCAAAATATTTTTTCAGGGATAACTATTGACAAAATTCAACTTGTAAACACTCTCAAGTCCACTCTCTTTCCCTAAAACTCTGGTTACTGACCTGCAGAGCAGCCAGTACAGACTCAGGATCTGACCATGTGCAGCTTTAACATGGGAATATTAAATGCAAATAAGGAAATGCTTCTAAAGAAAGAAAGAAATACCCAGTCTTTTATGTATTTCCTCTCTATCCTCCCTTCCCACCACCACATTACTTTTTATCTCCTGGACCCTGTTTGAAATCAAAGGAAACCCTGCATAAAGAAGGGAGATAAGCCTTAACTTACATTTTAATGAAGTACATACCAAATCTGCTCTTCACTCAATAATTTCCCTTTGGTGCTATTTCCCTGCATATCAGAAGTTTTCTTGTTTCTGTACAAAGCATTCCAAACTGTAAAATTCATCTTATTGTTCATCAGAAATTAAAAAGCTGCAACTGTGTAATCAGTCTTCCCAAACTCTCTCCTGGTTTATTTGGTTTTAATTAGTGTTATTACTAGTGTCATCCCACCTGATTTCTTATTAGTTGGCATGGGAGAAGAAAGCATCCAGGAAAGCCATTAAGAACTCCCTGTTCTCCCGTCAATTTCTCACAAATTATAACTAGTAAGAAAGGCACAGAAAAGACAAAACAGATAAGAAAAACTTCCAACAAATGGCCATTCCTGCCATTATTACATCACTCAGAAGTCTATATCATTATGTAGATATTGCTTAATTTGTTCCCTTTTGTTAGTTTGGTTTGCCCTGAAGTCAGAGGGAGTCAGACAGAAGAGTGAGTACACAGCTGAAAGTACATGGAAGTGCTATAAAACTCCATAAAGCCTAAGGACTGTTAACACTGATATGAGCAAATGCATGGTTGGAGCTTGAAAAGTGAAATGATCACCAAAGAAGAGAACAATCAGAAATGAGAGATGAGGGAAAGAGTTCATGGGATTAGAGGTGATCTGTAAAGAGTGACAACTTGTTCCTTCCCTAAACACTTAACATGGCTTCTACAAACCAGTGTTAGATTGTCCAGGCAGAAGGCATTCTAAAGATAGGATGAGCAGTATAGGAGGTTGTGAAAGAATAATTCTATTAAGTAGGTTTTGAAATTGGGAAATGTTAGGTACATTTTTAAGAAAAAATGTTTTTGTTAAATACCTAGCACATAGGATCATATATTTAGTGCTAGAAGAGACCTTAGAGTTGATCTAACCAGAGTTGATCTAGTCCACACTCCTCATTTTTCAGGTGAGGAAACGGAAGTTCAAGAAGGTAAAAGATTTACTTTGAGTCACAGGGTGTGACCTGAATTTGAGCCCCAGTCTGACTCAGTGCATCCCATTAACAGCATCCACTTTGCAAATATTTTTTTCATAGTATAATTAAAGCTGGGTCCATAATAAAATGGCTTAGCAGAGTACCACTGTTATTCCTGTCAGAGGGAGGAGTAAAGGAAGACCTGATGGACAATTTCACTTGAATATTAAGGAATGCCTTACCTAATTTATAAATGACACACTTTCTGCCTTTTTAACAAAGCCTCCATTTGTTAAGATTGACAAGCTGACATGTTACCCTTTTTAATGAAAAGTTAATTTGAAGCTACAAGGGAGGAATAAGTAATTCAACAATCTAAGCATAGTTCCCAAATACTTTATTTCACATACACGAACATAAGTATCATAAAGTAATTTCATTTGTAATTTTAAATGTCTTCTAGCCTCCACTACTGTCTCTTTTTAAGTGTGCTTTGTAAAAGGTTTCAAGGTACACAGCAATTAAAAAAAATATAAACTCTCATAGAATCTAAGGCAACTAAGTAAACTGTTTGTAATATGGAATTTCAAGTGAAAAGTAGGAATACACTTAAAAGAGAATATACCTCTACAAGTATATGCGATGCTAATTAAATTGATTTTAAAAACACAGAGAAATCAGGCACACAATTGAAAAAAAAATGTTTTAATAGTGCTGGTATTGGCTTGTGAAGAGGAATACAGCTCCAGTAATATGTGTATGGCTGTACATAAGTGACTGCATTAGTGCCCTGAATATTTTAGCATTTAACTTGGAGTCAAAGGACTCCAAGACCGGCGATGCTATTTACTACCCAGGTGACCTGGAACAAGTCATTTAATCACTCTAGGCCTCATCTTTAATTTGAGGTTGTTGGATTAGGCAAATTCTAACATCACACCCAGCTCAGGATCTATGGTCTATGATCCTATGAATTCGAATTGTTTGCTCTCCAAAATTTAACAGTGTTCTCTAGAAGAAAAGAAAATGATGTTCAACCTGCTAATGCAGTGGTCAGCCTCCAGGCTGCCGGCTCAATCAGACTGATCCAGAAATTTCATCCTTGGTATTCAAACACAGAACCTCATCAGAAATCTCTAGAAAGGAGGCTGTTTGAACATTGTATATGTGGACTTGTTTGTGAGGAGGAAAATGAAAAATCACTTCAGGGTTCAGTGCTTTGGTTTACCAATATGTACAGCTAATCTTCTTGTTTTCACATATTTCTTTAGGAAGAAAGAAATAGAAAGATGCTAAATAAACAGTAAAACCATTACACATCCTTTGAAGTATGTATTTAGCAGTGAGAAAATCAACTCTGAGAATGTGTGAGATTGAGGTCCAAGTTTAAGAAAGGAGTGTTTAACTCTCACCCATATCTTATGGAATAATGTTATATCTCATATTTCAATTGCTATTCCCATGCTCTCACAATAATCAGTCAACCAATCAAAAACCATCAACATGGTGGATACTTAAAGTGCCTACTATGTTCCAGGCCCTATACTAGATGCTGGGCCTACAAATATAAAAGTAAAATCCTCCCTGCCTTCAAGGAGCTGATATTCTATTGGAGGAAACAAAAAAAAAGTATAGATATAGTACATATCTATAGATATATAAACATTTACATATACATGTATGTATTATATATAATATATATCTTCATACATGCATATAAATGCATATATTATAAAGAGAATATACAAAATAAATTTAATTCCTCAAAATAAGGAGACCTTATTTATACATATATAACATATGCATATATATGTTGTAATCCCTAAATGTTGTCTTCTCAAATAGAATATAAGATTCTTGAGGGGAGGGATCATTTCATTTTACCCTACAAAATTACATTGCCTTTATTACATGTGTATATATACTAAATACAAAATAATAGCAAGGTAATTTTGAAGGGGGATGCACTAGAAATTTAGGAAATCAGAAAAGATAAAGTAGAAGTTGATATTTAACCTGAGGTTTGAAGGAAACTAGGAACTCTAAAAGGTGTAGGTCAATAGGAAATATATAACAGGCCTAGGGACAAGAATAGACAATTATGCTTCCCACTTTCAGTGACCTTATTTGCACTTTTCTTATGCTCCAAAAAGCAAGGATTTTAAGGTTCTACTTTAACTGTCTTTCTGGACAATTTTAGATTATCACCATCTCTGCAGGGTTTCAGTTAGTCCAGCTCTACTAAGTAAATTAAGAGGAAAATTCTAGGTGTTTGGAATCACTTCTTTCTTGCCTAAAGTGCACACCATTTGATCTACGTGGTGCTGCCACCAGGGGAGCAATGATGTTCCTCATTTAGGACAACAGTAGAAAGGCCCAAGAAAATATAATAAGCCAATGTCCAGCAACGTGAAGAAAAAGGGGAGAACTTCCCTAATGGTTCCCCTGATCAGCCACGTGAATTTTAGAAAGGAGAAGTTATTTAAACTTTTCTGACCTCACTTGCCCCTTCAGCCCCCTCAGTATTCTGAAGAATCAGTCTGATGTTGTAGCGAAAAGGCCCTTCCATCTCAGAAGCCTCTAGGTTCCTAAGGTGGTTGATATTGCCCCCCGGGGGGTGCTGGCATGATCTGGAGGGAATTGGTAGCAGCCTTGGGGGCAATTAGGGGGCATTGAATAAAAATAAGGGGGAAGTAGAAGCCTAAGGAAAGAAGAGAAGAGAAAAAATTTTGAAAAACCATTCATACATGTTTCATCTGTTGTGTAACAGAGTTAAAGTCATAGTGATTACATTATTTTACAAATAACACACTAAATGAAAGTTATAACCAATCCGTGGTCAAGTCTGCCAACAGGTCTTAACAAGCAAGTGTTGGCAGGCAAGCATGTTGTCAGGAAGTCCAACATGCATCGGCAGAAATATGTGCATGCAATGACTAGTTTACAATATGATACTATACAGTTACTTGACACAATACTATGTCATCAAAATTTCAATGCAGGAAAAAACCCGACTAATTTACAGTAAAGTATTAAATTTAAGATGTATCGTTCTGTAAAATAGTTTATATTTTTTGAAATGATGCAAATTTCAAAAAAAACCCTGTTAAATGGTTGAAGACAGTAGATATGCAGGGGGGTGCTGAGTAAATTTTTTTAAAGGGGCCACAGGCCAAATAAATTTGGGAACCTCTGCTCTGGAATACAGAGCTGGACATAGGACTCAGAACAAAGATACTTCACGTCCATGAGTTTGCTTCGATCCCTGTCTCTGCCAGGTTGAAAAGTACCAGATTCCTCTTCAATTCCTGTTCTTTTCAGATAGACAGACAGATAGACAGACAGACAGACAAACAGACAGATAGATAGATAGATAGAGATATATAGATAACTTCTGTTATCAGACCTTTCCTGATTCCTCCAAGTATTAATACTCAGTCCCTGCCCTCATATCATTGTGTAGTTATTGTGTATATATCCTGTATTTACTTGTCTAGGAATATAGTATATCCTCCTAGTAGAATATAAACCCCTTGAGGGCAAGAATGATCCCATTTTTTTTAAGGCAATTAGGGTTAAGTGACTTGCCCAAGGTCACACAGCTAGTAAGTGTCAAGTATTTAGTCTAAGGCCAGATTTGAACTCCTGACTTCAGGGCCTGTGCTCTATCTACTGTGCCACCTAGGTGCCCCTAATGATCCCATTTTTTAATTTGTCTCCCAGTGCCTACTATAGTGCCTTTTACACAGTAGGTGTTTGATTAAATTTCTTGTTGAATGATTATGCATTATCACATTAGCCACAAACATGCTACCCCAAAGGGCTCTTCTATTATTCAAAAGAACAATTTATCTGACTAGTGTAGCTATAGACCTCCAAAGTCTAAGTCACTAAACATCCATTTCTCAGTGCCTGAAAATTGTATCAAAGGGAACACAGAAGGGTCTTGATATATGCCTTCAACAGGAGCCATATTAAATGTGTAATAGACAAAGTAATAAATATTTATCTGGTATGCCCAAAGACATGTAAATGAAATCTTTAAATGTAAGTCTAGAGTTCCAACTGAAGCGTTAGTACCAGATTTAATTATATAGCACATCACTTTCATAATAAATCAATACATGATCAGTTCCTCTGGATACCAGAACCACTCCTTTTACTTAATATGTACATGCACAGATGTAGATATACATATATCTATGTGTGTGTATGTATAAATATATACACATACTCAATACAGGCTCCAAATTAATAAGCGAATTCACTAGTTAATGTCAGCTTCATATTTCAATTTCCAAATGTTTTCATTTACTAGTTTGAATTGAGTTATCCTTAGCTCAACAGGGCCATTTCTACCTATTATTCATTTAGTCCAACCACTCACTGAATATATACATACATATACACACTTGTGTATATCTATAGAGAAACAGACAGACATATTTGTGTCTCATCTATTTTTTAAAGATTGTACCATAACAAAACTATTAAAGTAGAGGAGTCAAACAAAACACAAAATTTTAATTTGAATATTCAGGGTGTTGGTACATGCTACTATAGCTCTAGTCCTTTCACTGATAGAAAGTTTGACATTGCTTGGCTATTAGTAGGTATTTTTTTCTCCTCTGATCATCAACACCTTCTCATGTAGTTGATCTCCCAGAAGTGTAATGACAAAGGCCATAGCTGAATTGTCAAATATAACTCATGTAAAGTTTGTTATTTTTTCTGTAATGGGACATTTTTGATTAGGCACTTCTAATTGCCCTTTGATGAAGCTGACTAACTTTTTTTTCCTTATTGTTTGCATCCTACAAAAATAACTTCTGCAAAGGACACTTGAGAGATGTTTTCAGTGTTCATGTATGCGAAACTACGATGTTATACCAATATGCTTTAGACATCACTTTCTATACAATACAAAGTTGTATTCTGTCTTTCTAAAATAAGCATCGCCAATCCCACACATAAATCAGTAGAAGTTCTTTGCTGTGTAGATATATGGCATACGCTTCAATCTGTTTACTAAATATGCCAAGTTTTTCTTGATCATTTCATATTTGTGATTGTGCACACTTCAAAAACAAAACCTGTGGTTATGAAAGTGCTCATGCTGTTTGGAAATTAATGCAGGCATTTCTTTTTTCTTGCCAAGTCAAAGATCAGACAGTATTAGATGTATATGAACCAGGTCACTGACTTGTTGGAATATCTGCAAGCCAGAAGCTCTCAAGGCCTGATGCCTCTTTAAGTATACTGAAAGCCATGGGGAATTTCAA
The DNA here is from genome assembly GCF_003287225.1 of Phascolarctos cinereus. Classification (NCBI taxonomy): domain Eukaryota; kingdom Metazoa; phylum Chordata; class Mammalia; order Diprotodontia; family Phascolarctidae; genus Phascolarctos; species Phascolarctos cinereus. Next base: position 198,946,475 of record NW_027555958.1, on the reverse strand, counting down.
GAATTTTCACATGCTGTTTGCAGGAAGCCATGAAGTCTACAGATTTCATGTACTTACCATCACTCTGTTGTAATGAGACACAGTTATTAAAATGCATGACTAAAGCTAATTTTTTCTGAGTTGATTATTTCCTACTACCATTTTATCTTTTGCTGTGTCAACTGCATGTTTCAGCATGATTATATTGTTACTCTGATGTCAAATGTTCCTTTATTGTTTTGATTAGATGAAAAGGAAGTGGGAAAAAATTACCATTAGTCTTCTAGTTTGTTTACTGCTAAGTGGGTTTAGGAATTAGTACAATTTGGTGTTGAATTTGATGTGGACCTTAGATTAAATTTAAAGGTCTGTAGTGTCTGGGTATCTTTTCTTGGTTGTAAAGCAGTTGCATTCTTTGGAAGCCACTATATTTATATCCTTTGATATTTGTCTATGAGTTCTGATGAAAAGTAATTTGTGGTAGACAAATGGGCCAGCACTGTCCGTTTGGGCTCAGTTGGCTTAAACTGAAGAAATGTTGCCTGATCAATATTTGTTCAACTTATTCAACCACTATTTCCTCTCCTTTTTTTCTAACTCTTACTATAGCTTTCAACTCATAGGGGGAATAAAATCTCAGACCTCATAAGGCACAGAATCTTGTACATTAAATGGAAATATAAATGGTAAATTGAACCAAGCCCTGATTCTCTATCCAATGGTTTACAAGCATGGATAATGTCACATATATACTCACATTCTAGCTGTCATGTTGTTAATACACATAATGACTTCATTGCTGTTCTGAAACTTGAACTATTTCATGGCTATTTTATTTAATTAAAGGAATGACATTTAAGGCAAGACCCATTGAATATGGTAGTTTAGCTTTTACAGCAACAACAGCCTCCAATAGGTATTTATGTCCTTTTCTGTTAAAAGATTACATAGACTTTCAAAATTATTTGAGGAAGAAGGTGAAAGTTTCATTTTAGTTGCTTTGAGCCCCTTTTGATGCTTATTACCTAGAGTTCGACCAAGAGAACATGAATGGTAAATTTTTCAGAAATGTCATTATAGTTGTTATGAAGAGAGAATCGATGATTGTGCCAGTGAATACAATCTCCAGTAAGGAAACACACACCACACACACACACACAAACACTTTTTTTTTTTGCAATTTAGTAGTTTTAAAGAATTGCTTGGAGTCCTGAGAAGTTAAATGACTTCCCCATAGTCAAACAGGTAGTCTGTGTCAGAGGCCAGACTTGAACCCAAGTTTTCTTCACTAGATTATCTTTTATTTAAATGGATGATTCATATCTATGATTTTATGGATTATTGAATTTTAACTTGAGATTGATATGTATGTTTAACCATATGGTTGAGACCAAAGAATACAGCTGCCGTTTGATCTCAAGGTAACATTTAAGAATAAGGAAACATGAAAATGGTTCTTGCATTTTGCTCTGCTGTTATAGAACACTTTTACTGTTTTTGTGTTTATCTTTTTGCATATGTCTTATGTAGGTTACAGAGGACAGAAGGGAGAAAGAGGTGAACCTGGAATTGGGCTCCCAGGGAATCCTGGTCTTCCTGGGCCTTCAGGTAATGGTGGTATTGTCTTCACAAAACCAACAAGCCTCTATTTGTTGCAAATATCCCTTTGTCCCCTTGACATTTCTACTTTACTATGTGTCATATTATTGGGGTGGGGGAGCAGATGAGGATATGCCGCCCCCTGCCTTCAAGCTAATGATTTCCTTTATTTTATTAGCCACTTGTATGCCAGGCACACCCGGTGCTCCAGGGCCTCAGGGTCCCCCTGGACCTAGTGGAAGGTGTAACCCAGATGATTGCTCCCATCCTGTGCCTCATGCCCAGCCACCAGGACGTGAAAATGGAAAGTGAGCAGCTTCCTGAGAATGACCTGACGCCTAGTGATGGCCTCTACCAATTGACAAATCTGTGGAACTTGGTTTGTTTTAATCAAATATACACTGTCCTGGAGCAGCACTTTTAGAGCATTTAAGCCAAATCCTTTGACTCTAGCTTCTGATGTAGACACTTCTATACTTTTCCCAAGTCCATTCCCAATGATTTATTTTAATTTTACTGTGGTTCTAATTGAGATTTTTCAATGAGATAAATAGGCCCAAACATTATCACAAGCATCTCTTCTTCAAAAAGAAGCTATTGTCTTAACAATTCAGTTAGACTGAAGGTTGTACATACTTTTATTATCTCATCAATATGAATTTCATTTAGCCTCTCGCTCTAAGGCATAGAAGAGACAGAAATACAAGTTGTCTTAAAGTTTAAATTGAATGTTCTCGCTGAAGTTTTCTATCAACTTTTACTCCAATTCACTTCATATTGAATGTTTCCATCTACTTTTGATGGCCTAAGGGTGATGCTACCGCCTTCCAATTTATGCAGACAAATCTTTTGATAATTTTCTATGTGACAGTGAGAGAAATTGTGTTGCTCTCCTGCTTCTCATGAGACTCTGAAGATTATGAGGAATTCAAAAACTGACCTTTACAACTAAAGCAGTCTTTTGTTTTTGTTTTTTATCCTGATGATTAGCTCAGTTCAAAGCTGAGCAGCATTAACTCCTGTGATATAGGGAAAGAAAAAAGTCAACACAAATAGCCATATATTTCATCAAAATATGTGTACTTCTTCAGTTGCCTATACTATGACCAACCTGCTAAATAATGTCTTAAATGGTGAAACAGAAAATGGATTCCGTTAAAAACAACGGAGTGAACTAAAGATTCTTTATCACATCCAAAGCTGCAAAAGACTCACAAGCTTTTGGTACCTGGTACCACTTGTTTCCATGGCTTAATGACCTATAGAGGACATGTCAAGAAAAAGCCATCTAAGCAAAGAGCAGTTGGGTCCATTGCTGCCAAAAAGAACCCATGCATCACAAAACTGGCTGGTTTTTTAGGGACATCCTGAAAGATGAATGGGAAATGGTAGCAGGTATGCAACATCAGAGTGATAGTCTATATATCCTGAATGCCTTCCCCAAAATAAAGCAAAAGACGTAGATCAGATGAGAGAAGGCACTCACACATCTCTGTTCCAGCAACCTATATTTAGAGTGTGAAAGATGGGAGTCCTTTAAAACATTTATATCAGCTCCTGGAAAAGGAAGTCCAAGGAGTGGGGGAGAGAGGGCAGGGAAAGGGGACAGGAGAGGAACTAATGACTATGTTGTCTAAAACCAAATGAAAATGGAATTACAATCACCACTGGATTGCTAGTCAACATATGATGTTAAGTAGTATTTATTAACTTTGCATAAAGTTACCATTGGTCATAAGAAGCGAGTTTTTCTTAAATGTTTGATGACTATACTTATATAGCTAGTCAGATGGATTGTAGAGGTTCAAAGTCCATGTCACTTGTAGGGTGGGAGTGTCTCTCCCCTAACACTGTTGCAGAAAATCCTCACTTCCTGACTTTCTCTTCTTTATAAAGAGCTTCCAGTTTTCCTAGAGCAGAATGGAAAATGAGCTTTTGTCCGTTCATGGAAAATAAGGTTAAGATGGCAACTCCATTGTCAAAGACCTACAGAGAGTACAATCAGACTCTAAAATTGAAACAGATTGTGAACGTAGTCATGTCTGTGGAGCATGACTGGAATTGAAAGTGGGAAAGAATTGACTTGGCACAACTGAAATTGGGACATTTCTTGTACGTAGCTGTACTCATGACTTTAGTTTTCATTTTAGTTCGATGAACTGCTGACCAGGTACTGTACACATGTCTAGGAATACCTAGAATATGTTTTGTTGTTATTGTTTGTTTTGTTTTAATTAGTTTGCATTGATTTATGTTGTACCTTTTAAGTGATTCCAAGTTTTCTCGCAATTTTTGTGTTTTTTAAATTATAAATTCCTGTTCAACACCACTCTATTTCTCGTGATGATACCTACAATGGTGCTGTAAACAAACTATATGAATGGAATCTTCATAAGTGTGTTTCCTTAACAGGATGTTATATTCAAAAGAAGTGTACAGAGAGTTGTGACTTGGTGCTAAGTGTATATTTTGAGTTTGGGGCTCATTGAAATACAATTTTCAAAACTTTGTACCTTCCCTGATGAGATTTTATAGTGTTCATTTACTTGAATTTGTCAGGAGGTTGAACATTTTTGTATTTTAAAATATTATTTTTACACACTAATTTCCCATTACTTGTTTGTCTTTTTGCTCCTTCACTAGATTCAGAAATATTTATTGTACTATTTTAATGTTTTGACAGATGGAAATATCTCCTGGTTGTGAGCAATGTCATTTGTGTCATTGTTTTCTTGAATTTATGCTTTCACATGGTTTGTTGACCCAGTTCATTTTCTCCTATCATGAGACATGTTCATTTTAGTTTTTAGAGGATCTGATACCATTATAAGTGACTCTACTCCCATACTCATGTATATTTGCAGGAGTATGGTTTCTTTTTCTATTCTTTGATGATTTTTTACTTGGTAATTTTGATTAAGGTCTTATTGGTTTACTCCTGTTTTGAGGATTTGTATTAATGATTTTTTTCAGATTTTTTGATAAAGAAAAATGATTTTATTTATTGTTATTATTATTATTGCATTATTTGATGCATAAAGCAAAGCAGAATTGTCCCAAGGATACAAACTCCCTGTTTGTACCAGGGAATTGGTAACTGGTTTTCACCTTAGAATAAGTAAGGATGTGGAGTTGAGGTAAGAATTTCCTTCCCTCCTGTTTTATTTGCCCCCAAATACATTTGCTGCTTCTTATCATCTTAGTAAATTTGCAACACAGCAAGGATGTTTGGGTTCAAATAATACAGGACCAAATGAAGTAGTGATTTGGCCATCATCCAATTATTTCAAAACAAGTGAATCAGAAAATTCTCACTTCAGAATGAACTTTTTTTTAAAAGTACCTGGTTTGATTGTGTTCTGGATAATTGCCAAGTCCTTCTTCACTTCATAGAATAATTTATTTCATTCCAAAATGTTTTTTTGCTTTCATAGAGATGTCATTAATGTCTGATCTCCACAGCAGGGAGGAATAATTAGTAAATTCATGAATTATCATCTGTTTATACTTCTGACAAACAGCATAATTGTTTGACTAATAAGGTCTATCTTGATGACAAGGCCATCAATAATTGACACTGTGTATGCTTTTCCCAAGTTTGTTTGAATTTCTCAGTCTTACATTTCAATTTAAGAGCTGAGTGAGCTCAGGCAGTCTTTTCATTTGGGAAGTTTCTGACCATAGCATAATAAGGAATGACAAATTAAGACAGCCTTTCGAAGTTAGGGTGCAAATAGAAGGATAATTCAAGAGTTTATTAAATGGTCTTCTCTACTGGGGACATTTATTCTATAGCTTTAACATAGGTCCACACACAGCCTTAATGGTAAATGTGAAAAAAAAGGAGGAAAAAAAACTCCAAAATATCCTAACTTGGTCACAACTAAAAAGAATGTCAGTTCCCTATATTTCATGACTATGTTTATTTATTTAAAACCCTCCCTAAAGATATACTAGATATAAAATTGTCATTTGAAGTTTTTCTTATAAAACAACTGTATATATGGGCATGTGTTTCAAGCTTCAAGGCTCAGATTTATTTTCTCCTTAGGTTTTCTCAACTGTTGAAAGCCTGTGATATACCTCCTTTTGTCCACACGATGGTGTGCAGAGCTAATGTGTTTAGAAGAATTGAACAGGCTTCTAGAAACTCAAAGCTTGACAAGTTCATTGGCAATGCCCTAAATCAAAGCTTTCTTTGCACTTTCTAATTCTTTAGGCTTCCTTGACCTCTAAAAAAGGAGATGCTGGCAGGAAGAACTGAACTAGCAATTTTCTTTTACTAATTTTGTAAGCTTCTCTTGTCACTGAACACTGGATCTGCCATAAACTTTTTTGTTTAGTTTTTCTCCTTCAGGAAAAATATTCCTGGACATCTTGCAGATTTTTAATTTAGTTGATTTGCTTCCAGTTCCTATAGTGTAAGAATTCACATCAAGGCACTTTAAAATCTTTAGAGTATCCAAAAGCCTCTAGAGTATCCAAGACACCCCTTGTTGACAGACAAATGACAAGAAGCACATCTGTGTATCAGAACAAGTCCAGTGTTCATAAAATCAGGTCATTACTTAAATCTCTATAGTTTTTGAAAATGTTTAAACTTTTATGTTAAGATTTTTGTATTTCTATTTTTTCTAGAAACAGAGCACAACTATTTGTAGTTGTTTACCTCAGTTACCCTCATAACTTATCCTTCTGACATTAGTGATAAGCAGCCATTGAGAACTTGGAGGTCGGGAGGTGAAGACTCCTGAAGAAGTCACAGCAGCTGTGTTCATCTCGTTTGTTCCATAAATTGCTTTTCACGTGTGTCTGAGCCCATTTTTGAGAGGAGATGTATCTTCTTTTTTTTCCTTAGTGTTCTCTTTTCTGTGACTTCAGAGAGGAATTTTATTGTTCTTTTCACTTCACCATGATGTTTCCCTGATTTCTAAGTAGGAGGAAGAGAAGGTGCTGATAGGGAGAATGAAATTAGCAACTTTTTCATCAATCTGTTAATGTTCTCTAGCTTATTGAACCTTGTCCCTTCGTATGCTGGCTGCTGAGTGTGACATTGTACATTTTTTTTTATTTCTCAGGAGGGTCTTGGGAAACAAGATAGATGGAGCATTTGTTTTGATGATGTAACATAAAGGATAACACATTCTAAATAAATAATATAAACTGTACTATTTAAAAACCTTTCTGCCAGAAGCAACTTGGTTGGCTTAGTTAATTGTCAGAACTGATTCAGTCAGAGAAAAACTCAGTTCAACAAGTTAAACAGTGTTTGCAATGATAGGAAGAAGGGCAGGAAACTGGCAGGCTGGGAGTTGGACAGAATTTGTGATGGTGGCTACATAGACACCAGCATCAAGTCATCTCACCTCTAAAATAAGGCTTAAGGACCAAATCTATGGCATAACCTAAGATTTTGGGGGCCTAAACAGAAAATTTTTTCAGGTTGACTTCTCTTTGTGATTTACAGTACAGTTAATGAGTCCCCAGTTATCTCAACTAATTTGCCCAACATGAATCATGATCAAATGGGATTTTTTTAATGTCATGAATGAATATAAGTAAGAATTTGGGACTTGATCATAATAAGCTCATAAGTATAAAGAATACAAGTTATTTTACTGTCTTACTGAATTTTTAAGTGTATTTTAGGATTGAACATTTTTTTCAATGATTGTAATTGTATTTAAATTCAGATTACATATTGTGGCATATTTTATCATTGTATTTATTTTTAAATAATGTTTAAGCATTGAACTCTCCTGGTTATGTTTATTTCTTGTATTTCATGTTCAAAATGAGTAAGGTTCAATTCATGTAAAGGAGAATGGCATTAGAAGATTTATGGAGTATTCTTGATGGATATAATACTTTGAGTACTTAATTCTAACATTCTTTTATATGGAAGTAATTCCTGAAGTCAGTGGCCATGTTACTTGCTTTTGCAATAAGGACTTGGTCCTAGTTATAAGGATAAGGACTATACCCATGATTTCATTTTATAGGGAACTCCCAGATGGAGAAGCCCTTGCTCTTTACTAGCACAAATGAGTTAACATGTGTCAGACAGTTTAAGAATCTTAAAGCTCTATATAAATGCTAGCTGTTAGTAGTAGTAGTAGTAGTAATTATTATCACTTATAGTCTTAAAAAGCTACCTCGAGCACTGAGAGGTTAAAGGACTTGCCTAGAGGCCCACAGCTATTATATATCAGAGGCCAGATTTGAATTTGGGTCTGCCCTACTTTAAGGCCAAACTCTTTCCATTATACCTCACTGCCTCTTTGCCCTAAATGGGGGACTAACTTTAAGGAGGAGGAGGATGCTAACAATGAAGCTATTTCTTATCTATTGTCACTGACTGAAGTACAGAGTTTTTCTCCATTCTTGCTAAAATTTTATATCAGTAATTCTTGAAATATGTTCCAGGATCTACTGAAGGTCCATGAGGAAGTCCATGCTATGGTTTCTTGTCAAATTAATGTTTAAAACTCAACGGTAGCTATAGTTTTGTTTTGGTTAAAAGTTCAGTGTCACTTATGAGCATTAATAAAAGATCCCACCTCACTGGGCAAAGCACCAAAAATAGTTCCCAGTTTTTCATTGAGTCCAGTGAGGTTTGTGTTTTGTAATGGTCATCAGGCATGGGTGAGTAAGGAATCTTTGAAGTAGTCTGTTAACCAAAAAGCTATTTGAGAATACCTGGTGCAGAGGGACTTAAACAAACTGAGAAAAATCCCAAATTAACTCTTGGCACACACACAAATATTCCATATGGTTTCCCACCCAATTCAGGGCATGTTTCAGTATACCCTAATTCCATGTCATAGTTGTCTTATTATTATTTAAGACATGTAAACAAGTAAAAACCAAAGTGTTAGCATGTGAAAAGGCATAATAAGTACTGGGAGGCAGGAAACTTGATGGAATCTAGTCCTATCCCACTAACCATCCTGTGTGACCTTGGGTAAGTCATTTAATCTTGGCCATAGTTTTCTTGTCTAGAAAGATGTACCGGTGTCTGAAGACCCTCTCAGCTCTCTAATTTTGCATGGGAGAGAAGGGGGAGAGAGAGAGAGAGGAGAGAGAGAGAAGAGAGAGAGAGAGAGAGAGAGAGAGAGAGAGAGAGAGAGAAAGTTCTTTTCAACTTTCCGGAACAAAATGAGTTTAAATAACCTCACAGAAGAAATTAAATATGTACACCATCATTCTTTATTATCATCTGACTACTGAGAGGCAAGAATTAGGAATAAGAACTAAATATAAAGGTCTCATTTTAAGAAGAAGTCAACATAGGAAGCCAGTTATGCTAACAGCAAAAACAATTTCAGACATTATTCTCTTGGAAACCAGGTATAACAAATCTGTGCCATTTTCTTTGGTCAGCAATTTCAAGTCTATTTGAATACAATGAAGTTATTCCTAGATACAATTATCCAGTCTTAATTTTGTCTTTATCAAATATTGGATTTCATTAAGGCCTAGATATGATCCCAACCACTATTGTTCCTCCCAAGCAACTTAAAGGTAAAAATTTTGGTTTTTCAGTCATTTCAATTATGTCTGACTCTTTGTGATCTTATTTGGGGGTTTTCTTGGCAAAGATACTGGAGTGGTTTGCCATTTCCTTCTCCAGCTCATTTTAAAGATGCGGAGAAGTGAGGTAAACAGGGTTAAGTGACTTGCCAAGAGTCACACAGCTAGTGTCTGAAGCCAGATTTTAAATCAGGAAGGTGAGTCTTCCTGACTTTAGGCTCTGCACTGTATTTACTGCCCCACCTAGCCACCCAAAAGATAAAATACATACCAGAAAGCTAGTTGGATATTTTCCCTCCATTAGCTTAAAAACAATAAAGACTTAATCTAAATTACTCTAATACAAATATATCAAAGGAATAGATTTCAAATTAGTTGTGTCTACTAGCCATTTAGGATCTCAGCTTTTCCTTTGAGTAACTGTTGTACTGATAAAGTTGATGGAGTTTGCTGATCCAACTATGGAATTGTTTGACCTTGGGCAAGTCACTTAACCCCTTGACCTCTCTGGGTCTCAGTTTCCTCATACATAAAATAAAAGGGTTGGCCTTAAAATGGTATTGTTCTCAAAAGAACAATACCACAGAATTAATGTCATAGCTGGCCTGCCTTTTCCAGGGCTGCCACCAAATACTTTAAAAGCCATTCCAAAGAAATAAAAATAACAGACACAACCTTGCCTTTATATAGAGCTGTTAAGTTTTTCACAGGAATTCATTTTTATTCTCATACTCACCCTAGAAGATTGGTAGAGCAGGTATTATCAGAGGTAGAAAAAGACACACACAAAAGTATCTTCTAAAAGGAGGATTTGGAGGAAACTAATTTTAAGGTTTGCAGAAACCAGGTTCAATCCAATGATATTTCTGCATGGGAATGTTTGTTCAGTTATTCATCCCCTCCTTCCCCCCAAAAAAATTGAACAAAAATGCCCGTAACTACACTTCCCATGAAGCTTATTATTTATCTCCTTCCTGCCCAAGTTCTGCCAAATAGTGAAATTAGTTACTCCAAATCACACATGCCAGTAAGATCAGTGATTTGCATACTAAGTGGTCTTAAATGGTCTAATATTTGGAATGAAATCAATAAGACCTGAGAAACCCACCCTGGAAGAGACTCAGAGATGAACTTCATTCATTAACCTGCCAGTTTCCAGCCAGCTCTGCTTACTTGACCCCCCTCTCAGCTGCTACCCCAAAAGATAGTCCCTCCATCTCATTGTTACTTCTTGGATTAGGCAGTATTCATACCTTGAAAAAGCCAGATACATGATTTAATCCCATATTCCTCAATTCCTCCAGGTAAGGAAACTGCTGGACAGTTTTCTTTGCATTTCAATTCAGTAGAAAGTCTTATGATACTCTGTGATAATGGCAAGCTAATCCACTTTCCTGAAATTTACAATGTATTGTTCCTACTCTTTTGAACATGTTCATTTTACTTATTGTATTTGAAAGCACACATTTCCTAACCAATACTGCTCACTTTAGCTGTGAAATTTTCAAACACAGTATTTTAAGATAGAAATCTGGTTTGAAAAGTAGTTGGATTAAATATATACTTTTCAAATGCATTTATTTGTTCTTTATTTTCTTATGACTTTATTATTACAACTGGGGGAAATGTTTATTTGGTTATCTAATTTTTCTTTTCTTGTATTTGATTATCTCACTGTAGTTCAAATAAAAGTGTCTTGGTGGAAAAAAAAGAGTGGAATTTCTTGGCAGTTATTAAATTGATAATGGATTTTATGATCTGAAGTAGTCCACCACTATCCTAGGGAAGTTCCACCAGAAGCCTGTATTTCCTACACATTTATTTACTATTTGGTATACCACAGAAGAGAAGAGAGCATGAAAGGGAAGGTGGCCTCCTTGCTGGAGGTCTCTGCAAAATGCAATGATCTTTACAGCCAAATGAGCACTGTAATGCTCAAGCATTTTTCCAAGGAATTGGGTTCATTAAGCAGTTCTGATAAAATCCAAACAGAATACAAGATTAGACGACTGATTCAGCTAAACAAATGCAGGTGAAATATTTTTTAGTCAGTGAATAGCTTATGAAAAAATATATATCACTGCAATACATTATTAGTTCTCCCCATCGATCTAAGAGAATTGAGTTTTACAGACTACCTGAAGACACTGACTGCTTTGATCTATTGTTATATACCCTGGGACCAAGTATCTCAACTTCCATATGACATCAAATGAAAATGATAAGTTCATATGAGATGTTGGAAGAAAAATCAAAATAATATGATTGCACAAATAACAAGGTCTCTAAGAGATGAGGGAGTACCCACTCTTCAGCCCAGCTGCCTCACTGTTAGATAACTTTTTTTTTTTTAATGAGAAGATGTAAGCTTGGAAATGTTTTTGCATCAACCAAGTTTTGAGCAGGGCCTCACAGATCATACATGTGCTGGCGGAGATAGCTTCCCAGCAAGTCTTATCTCCTCCAAGTCTTTATTTTTTATACTTTAAGGCTACAGTAAAGGAAATAGAAATGGAGAGAGGAATTTCATTTCTGTCTCTACAAAGAAATAATGACATTAGTTAACCTGTGCGGAATACAGAAATCCCAGGAACGCCATCATTTTCAGGAAAAATGTATTCAAGTACCTCCCCTTTTCAGGGGAATAAATATTCCATTTATTCTGTACATATGCTATACATTCCTATTTATTTACATGTTGTTTCCCCCATTAGAATGTAAGCTCCGGGGGCAGCTAGGTAGCGCAGTAGATAGAGCACTGGCCCTGGATTAGGGAGGACCTGAGTTCAAATCCGGCCTCAGATACATAACACTTACTAGCTGTGTGACCCTGGGCAAGTCACAACCCCATTGCCTAAACAAACAAAAAAAGAATGTAAGCTCCTTGAGAGCAAGACATTACCTGCCTTTTTACCCCCAAGATTTAGTATAGTATATGGTACATACCAGGTAATAATAAATACTTGTTGACTGCCTGACAACACCAGCCCTTCATGCCCCTCTGGTCTGGGATCTGAGTGAATCACTGCTTTTTGTTCATTGCATTCATATTATTGAAAATTGTTTTGATATGGATTTGTGATTTCATCCATTGATTTTATTTACTTTTACCTTTTTTTAAAAAAAAAACTTTTTCAATTAACAAACATCTATTTTCTCTCCCTCATGCCTCTTCCCTCTTCTTCCCCCACTGAAAAAAGAAATAAAAACAAAGCCCTTGTAACAAATATTTACACAGGGAGCTCACAGGTGAAGGAGGTCACTCTACTAATGCAGATAGACAACTATCCTCTTCAACTTAACATTTTAGAGAGTTATTGAGCACTGAGAGGTTTGGTGATTCACCAATTATCAGGGGTTAGGAATCTGCAGCCTCAAGGCCACATGAATCCTCAGGATTCAGTCAAAGGGCCGCACTTGAGGACCTAGAGGGCCACATGTGCCTCTTGAGGCCACAGATTCCCCACCCCTGTTTGAGATACTTAGACTACAGATATAGCTTTGCAAATTTTAAAGCATTACATAAATGCCAGTTGTTATTGTTGACCATGGTTATTGATACAAAAACATGCAAAGAGTTAAGAAACTGTGTTTATTTCTTTTTTTTTTTTGGTACAATGAGTAATGTTACTTTAAAATAAATAACCTGACTGATAAAGCTTATGAATTACTGGACATCATGACTCCATTAACAGTGGCTCATGGCCCTGCTGCTTTGACTTTTCACAGAAGGAACCAAGGTGGAATTAATTTCCCAAAACAATAAGGATCACCAGAAACCATAGCCCAGAATGAAAACCCATGTGCGATTTATGGAGGCCATTCAGCATGGCACAATGCTTGCCATGCCCATCTAGCAATAATACATTGACAGAGATTTGTATCACCATATCAAGTCAATGTAGCAGGTGTCTTCATAAGCATTCTGGCAGCCATCTCCTTAAGAGCCAGAATGGTGATCTGAGAATAAGGCTTAACTAGATGATGAAGGTAACTGCTGCAACTGAGGGAAACCAGTCTTTTTTGTTTGTTTATTTATTGGCTCAGGGGCCCAAAATACAGTATCATGTATGTATATAGCACACTATAAATCAGGGCTGCTGGTAACAGGGATGTATCTTTATTTAAAGGGATCTGGTTTTGCTAACCTTGCCATTTTTTTTCCTCTTGAGGAACAGACAGAAAATCTTCTTGTATAGCACCATTTTTCTAAATCTGATTGTCAAGTACAACTTTTGTAATAATGTTAAAAACAATAATGAAAGTCTTCCTCTTGTTCAGCGGCTTTGTGTACTGCTTCTCAGTTTTTTCCCGTTGCCATCAGTTATCTGTGGAAATAGTGATTAGACACCAGACCTGTCACTGATCTGGCCCTTTGCTGAAAGCACGCTGGCCAGCCTGTACCGTACAGGAGGCTGGCTCACAGAAACCAGGGGGACCAGCAGGGCCAGGGGGACCAGGGACTCCAGGAATTCCTGCAGGACCTGGAGGGCCTCGTTCTCCATCCCGTCCTTCTTTCCCATAGCTTGCTGGACCTGGATCACCTGAGGAAAATAAAAGGAGGAAAATGAATAAAATATACATTTACATGTGTGTATATATGTATACACACACATACATGTGTAAATTGGAGAAGTCTCATGGGCAAAAAGACATAGAATGGACCAGGTCCTTTCAGTTTGCCATTGTTCAATTTATTCTGTACAATATATACCAAATCTGAATGCTTAATAAATCTTTAAGAAGGAAGAGGTCTATCCCTTCCCTGAAAAGAATAGACTTAGTTTTCATTGATTCTTAGAGTTGAAAGGGACATTAAAAGTTAACTTGCCCAATCTCCTAGCTGGTACATGAAACCTTTCTATAGCATCCTTGTCCAATTCTTATTGTCTAGTGATTATTAGACCACTAAATTGTGTATTCAGAAGTCTACAACAGTCACAGATTGGGGGGAGGGAGGATTAATAAACAAATGGATTATACCCAAGGAAATTCAAGTATGGTATGGCCTGCCATACTTAAGCCATTTCTATATATACCTTGTGGGTAAGATTACAAACATAACTGTAGATCAGTTCTCCATATTGCAGCCTTCCATGGTGGTAAGGTATTCCTACCTAAACATTTGATCAACTCCCACGTCCCAAAGACAAGACTTTTCTTGCCATTCTACATATAGTCTTATAGAACATAAGCACCTTGAGGGTTGGGACCGCTCAATGCCTTACACATAGTAGTCACTTAAGAAATGCTTGTTAAATTGAATCAAATATTTTTGTCAATAAGAGATCCTTGGAAGAGCATACAGGCAATAAGATCATAGGATCGTATATTTACAGCTGGCAGAGATCTCAATCAAGGTCATCTCCTTCATTCTATAGATAGGAAACTAAGGTCCAGAAAAGCCAAATGACTTCCCCAAGGTCACAGAGCTCATAAGTGTATGAGGTAGCATTAAAACCCAGGACTTCCTGACTCCAAGACAGCACTCAATCCGCTATACCACACTGCCTCCAAAAGGCCTTCTGGGAACCAAATTTGGACCATGGTGATAAACACAATGAATCCTAGCCACTAGATAATTAAGATTCCACACCAAGAAAGGACAGGGAAATTTGACACAGCTCCAGAGCATTCACAAAAACTGGAATCCAACACTGATCCCCCTCAAGCATGAAAGTCAGTGACCAGCTTCAACAAACTTCACTAGAGATTTTGCCTTATTGCTCATGAGAATGGCTCAGGAGAAATTGGCTTTGTCATATTGTTTAGTTCTGGCAGTAAAGTATTGGTGAACCTTTGGCAATTGTTCACAAAGCTACAATTAATTTGTTGGGTGGTTTTGGTCAGAGAGGCTCCTCTGAGCCATGTATTCTCCAGTGTTCATGCCATTCCTGAGGAGTAAATAAGGCAGAATGGTAAGAGAGGTCATTTCCAGCCCTAGAGCTATGATTCTTTGAGTACATTAATAATGTCAAAGCACACAAAAGGGGGAGGACGGTGCTACTTTTTCATAGTACTGGCCAAGACTGCACATCCCAGGATGCCTCATTCCCCCAAAGTGTAAGTCATTCCCAGGGAGTATCTTCCTGGATGGATAATTTACAAATGATATACCAATTTTTAACCTGTCCCAGGGTAGTAAGAGAGCTATATCATTGGCTAATGCCCACTTGCTCTCCTCTTATGCTTCTTATGGGTACATCCGTAAGAGCAATAACTTAATGATTATAAAGTATCCTTGCTAGACATAGGCTTTAAAGAAATGCTATTACCAACCATTCCAACTTTTTATTAATGTTCATGTCATTCACTATACCAGCGCTAGAGGGAAGCATTGTGCTATGTCTCTGGATACTGATTCAGGAGATTGGATTCTCAGGAGCATTTTAGCCAAGTTATGCTTTGCAAATGAAAGGGGCTGTGTTTGCTGAAATTTTGTAAATGGCTTTTTATATCAGATCAAGCCTTTGTAAATCCACAGCTTATTATTTTTGGCCCAGAGTCTCCCTCCAAGAACACTGAGGGTTTCATATTTGGAGGGTGGGAGTTGCCATTGAGCTTAATGGTCAGCTTTTAAAGAGGCAGTATATATTTAAGGAAATCGTTGTGAGAAGCTGTTTATTTGAAGCCCACAAAATAACTAAAAAATCAGCTTAGCATCTATTGTGCAAATGGGGAAAGCTTCTAGGGGGCATTTTAAGCCTTAGAATCACCTAATACTCACTTTAAAAAAAAATCAACATTTAAAAGGCAAGTTTGCTAATCAGAAAATTTTAACAAGTGAAAGAGCTTGTAAAATGCCATGGACCAATAGCCCTTAAATCTTCAGTGCCTATAACCTACACATGAGAGGCTATGAAAGAAAAGGAGGAAGGGGGAAAGCATATGGCCAGTGGTTTTACTCCATACGATCCGTATTTTATAGCGATCCCAAATGTCTGACCTCTGCTGTATCATCCTCAATAGGGAGATCACACTCTTAAGAGAGGCATTAGGACCTCAGCATAGCTTCTTCTTCAAATGTGCAAAGTATGATTCATGAATGGAATGGAGATGAGAGGGAACCAGCTTACAGAACCTCGGTTAATAAGAGAAACAAACTAAACGATAGCAGCAGTCAGCCACAATTGAGAATAAGAAAAGAAAAAAGAAAGACTGATGTCTTCAAAACCCAGCAATTGAGACAGCAGAGCAGCATCCCTTTCGATTGCGGAAGGGGACGGTGAAATTCTGTAAAATGTAAACTCCTTGAGGCCAGGAGCTGTTTCATTTTTATCTTTGTATCCCAGTGCCTAGCAAAGTGCCTTGCACGTGGTAGGAGCTCAATAAATGAGATAATGATCAAATGGGATAATAATCATTGTAAAGCACTTAGCACAGTGCCTGGCACATAATGAGTACAACATAAATATTGTTGTTGCTGTTGTTAAGTGTTTATTGAGTTGAATTGGATTTGACTTTGGTGTCAGAAGAGCTGGGTTCAAATTCCTGGTCTGTCACAATCTGTGTGACCCTGTGGGGCATGGCACTTCATTTTTTCAGGCCTCAGTTTTATCATCTGCAAAATGAGGGAGATGGACTAGATAAAATATAACTTCTCCCCAATAACTGTGCAGCAAAGATCACAGAGGGTCAGCACTGAGGCATGGAGAAAAAAAAGCAGAGAAATGAGAGAGACAAGAGAGTTCAAAGAAAAGAAAGAAACAGAATCAGAAATTGAGTCGGAAGGAACCTTAGCAGGCACCTGGTCTGACTCCTACACAAAAGGAGTCCTCACTAGAAGATACCCAGTGAGTAACACACCAGTGAGAAGGAGAGTTCCTTGAGGGGAGGGACTCTTTGGGCCATTCTTTACATCTCCAGTGCTTAGTACGAGGGGCCACTTAATATAGACCATCAAGTGGTCATCTAACCTCCACATGAAGACCTCTGGTGAGGGGAAGCCCTCCACCTCTTAAGGCAATCCACTCTACTTTGGACAGATATGATTGGTAGGAATTTTTTCCTAAGATCAAGCCTCTATTTGCCCCTTTTTTCTATTTCTACCCATTACTCCTCCTTCTGCCTCATAGAGCCAAAAAGAACAAGTCTTAACTCTCTTCCATATGACAATACTTAAATACTTAAATCCTTAAAGTTTCCTATCCTATTCCCCTGAGTCTCCTCTTTTTCCAGATTAAACAAGATTCCTTCAATTGATGATTTTACGACATGGACTCAAAACCTTTCACCACCCAAGTTGGACATTCTTCAACTTAAACTAATGGCACCCAGAACCAAACACAAAACTTCAGAAGCAGGATGATACCAAAGGGAGGAAGATGAGGATAAGAAATTTAAGAAGGGAATAGAGAGAGAAAATTAAGAGAGAAAGGAATAGCTGAGTGACAAAGAAGGAGGCATAAGGAAATAAGTGGGAGAGGATGAGACATAGAGGGAATGGAGGAGGAAAAAGGAAGGAGAAAGGAAGGAGACAGAAGGTGAAAAGAACAGATGTGAGGCATGCAAACTGGGAAACTTCTCCATATGCTTCTACTAGTAAAATTATAATGCTGAAAATAAGACCACAGAAAACACACTTTTGTATTATTTTTCTCTAAAACAAAAGTGAGAAGAAAGAGAAAACTGGAACACAGTACCTTCTAGTTCTAAATCCTATGATCCCTTGAAATATATCAAGAAATCTTTTTCACAGACACTGCAAAAGCAACTTTTTGGTACAGCCCTTTTGGAATTGTCACCAAATCCTGGGAGGGGGCACTTCACTCTACAGCGTAGGAGTGTATCTGATATTAAGAAACACGTTAATGAAGTCCCAATGTGAAGAAGTGGTTTAGGAAGAACTCAGATGATCTCCAGTTTTTCCATTCTGATGCCTACCTACTTCTTTCTTAGGATCCATCATAGAACGACATTAAACAGCTCCCTCAGCCATCTTTAGTACCACCTCATGCTGGATTGTCCCAATAAGCCTTTCTTGGAACAGAAATGTCAGAAGCAGTATCCAATTTGAAGTTTAAAAATATGAGCTCTACCACTTACTATCTAAGTGACTTTGGGTCAATTGCCTCGGTTTCCTAATCTATAAAATGGGGAAGAAAATACTTGCACCACCTACCTCATAGAGGTATTATGAGAAGTCATATAGGATCGTTTGTACAAAAGATTTTGTAAACCTTTATTTTTTTTACCCCCATATGATGTTCTAGCAAATCGAAAGGATAACTGTCAACAAGAGACTGCATGACAGAGTGGATAATCAAGTTAAATCTCTGAGCCATGCTGGCTGTGTGACCCTGTACAAGTCATTTAACTTCTCAGTGTTCATAATTAATTCTCTAAGACACTGACTTGTATTTGGTAGAGACCCTATCCCCACCTCTCAACTTAGTAAGTGAAATAGGTGCCAATAACAGAGAATGATGTAATCAATACAAGTAATTAGGCCATTTACTAATACCAGTACTAATTGTAAACAAAATTGAGACAAAAACAGTTTACAAGAGCTGTCATATAGACTGCTAGGTCTTTCACACCCATAAGGCTGTGAGCTCCTTGAGAGAAAGGATCTGGGTTGGGTTTTTGTTATTGTTATTGTTGTTGTTGTTGTTGTTGTGTGGTTTGGTTTGGTTTTGGTTTCGATTTTTCATTTTGGTTTGATTTAGTTTCTTTGGCCTTTCTTTGTATCCCCAGCACTTAGCACAGGTGCCTGGTGTGCGCAGACCCCTAGGAAATGTTTGTTGATTTGAGAGTAGATGTCATCAATATTTCATTATTACTGGAACCACCTACTCTGGAATGGTAAATTCCATTTCTTTGCTCCTCTGTTCCATGCATTACACAGTGGATCAGATCATGTTAAATAATGAAATGTGCAGCATCGTCTTCCTCTTATCATCTCCTTGAATGCAGCTGAATTCTTCCCCTTTTCATCAATCACCAGGGCCTTTGGCAGTCCTTAGTCAACATCTTGAAAGACCCATGAATCAACAGCTTTCTAACAGTAATGCTTTTTCTGTTTCTAAATTTATTCATTTCTTAAATGCCATTTTAAATAGAGATGATATATCACCAACAGCAAAGGGATTATTAAATTAGGAAACTAAGACATGATTTTAACATCAATGAAAACCGGCAGTGATGAAACTACATAAGCCTTTGGCAGTTTTTAAAAAGAGAAAGAAGCATATTTCTGTATTTTAAGTTTTCAAGGGCCAATTTTCCAAAATTCCCAATTTTTCTTCTGTCTTCTATACTAAAATGGGTGTTTTGGGATTCTGTCTAAACTACAGTTGCCACAAGACAATCTAAGATAAAAGGTCCCTGAGCTGGCTGGGTGCAGATGCATTGAGACATGATTCCGCAGGGGCCTATTGATCTTACACTGAATTGTTTCTAGACCTTGCTCCGGTGCTCCCACTATGGAGCTGAGGCTATGAATCAATTTTAAATGGATTGATAGTTCTACCCTAATTGCTACTGATATTTACTACTGGAAGCAGCAGCAGGAGGCTGACACTACTCTGGTAACATAAGCACCCAGGCTTCCACTCACAGAGTCTTCTGTCACTAAGATGCAAAGAGTTCAGGACAAACCTCATGGCTGCTTTTTAAATCTGTCTTTCAAAAATGAGAGAGTCATAAGATCACCAATTTAGAATGGATTTAGTCCAACAGTCTAGCTACTATACCAGGAGTTTTTAAGGATTTACTCTGAAGCAATTTCTATTTGTAGAGATTATTCATTCTACAAAATGAAGTGAAAACCAAATTAATGTGGATAATTGATGATAACTCCCACATGACTATGCTTAATGCTATTTCTGTACTTTTTATTGGGGGGAGAAGAATTATAGTGGGGAAATTGTTCACATATTTTGCAGTACAAAAGGCTAAACTTCTGGTCCTCAGTTTCCTCACCTATAAATTGTAGACAATTACGGCAACTATCCAAAGATTTGTTGTGAGGGATGCAATTGAGAGAATTTATGTTGTTGTTCATTCTTTGTTTTCAAAGACGACATCATGATGTTGGAGTAAAATAGTGGATGATGGGTGATGTCTTGACGTGTGAGAGAACTGGATTTAAGTGAGGCAAAGTTGTGCAAAGTCATCAGCCTCACTGTATTCCAGTGCCATTGAAGTTCAGTAGCAGGACAAAAGTCAAGACAACTGGGATGTAGTGGATGACCTTGGCATCTTCAATGTCTGACCAAGCTCTAAGCACTCCACAGTGCCTGCTTCAGCTGCCTTCATGGCTTTTTGGAACAAATTGTTTTCACCCACCCATTTCACCGGGGGAAGTCTTCACATGCTTGGATTAAACATCCTCCTGACTCACTGACCAGTTTGAGGCCTGCCCATTACCCTCAACTTTTTGTTGTCCTGTCTGCTGAGACAGTTTCACCATGTGGTGTGGCTGCTGAGCATGCTACAGCTTCTTCATTATACAAATGTGGGCTATTATTATTTTGCACCCACAGTGACTGTCAATTACAGACCTCTGTTCATTTAAGTAGGTTATAGAGAAAACCTTTTAGTTAATAGCTTGTGTTACTTTACAGAATTAAGTATTAAAATGTCTTATCTTTTTAAATGACCTATAATGCAGACTTTGTACTGATTAATTGCCTTTTCCCCAATTTATCTGAATTAATGAGTTATTAGTCTACATTCTCCCTCAACCTTTTTTCTTTCCTTTCATTTTTTTGGCATTGCATTGGCATTAGATGCTCTTAATATCCTTCATGTATTTCAGATAGTTTAAACCAAGAGATACACATTTCCACACATTATACCAGAGAAACAGATCTTTGTGTACTGGGCACATATCCTGTATATAATGATAAGAAATGTTCTCATCCCCATGTTTTTACCTGGGAGACCAATTGATCCTGGCAAGCCTTTGGGTCCTCTTCCAGGAGGTCCTCTCTCACCCCTTTCACCCAAGTCACCTGCATTAAAATACAGAAATGTTGTTTTCCACAACTTTTTTTTAGGAAAAAAAGAAAACCTTACCTGTTTATAGCAGTGAAAGCCATGGAGTTCGCTAACATAAAACTGTTGCCAAACTGGATGTTATTTTAAAGCATAGTAAGATACTTGGGATGAGGCATCATGAAATGCAGAGGCACTGCCTGCACTGAATGCCACCCAACCATATTAAAATATAACTGGGAAATGTTTAGCAAAATAAATAAAAATACAACAGAGATACTGTTAATTTGTGGCTTTCTAAGTCAATATGGAGCTCCCAGGGATCCCTTGCTCTGAGTCGGACACCACTGACTATAGTAGATGGAGAATGGGCCTTGAAACCAGGAAGTTCTGGGTTCAAGTCCTGCCTCCACTGGCAATGACAACTGCCTAACTCTGGGCAGTTCACAATCTCTCAGCACTGGTGTCCACTCTCTAAAACGGAAAAGGTATAGAGAATGTGCAGGCCTGCATCGTTAAAGGCAGTTTCTTTATCTGGGAGCTCCCAAGAAACACAGCCAAGGGGTACAGTCAATAGACTGATGCTCTTAGAATCAGGAAGTACCAATCCAGCCTTAGATTCTTACTAGCTATATGACCCTAGGCAAATCACTAACTTCTGTCTGCCTCAGTTTTCTCAACTATAAAATGGGGATAATAACAACACCTATCCCATAGAGTTGTTGTGAGGATTAAATATTATTTGTAAAGGGCTTAGCACAATGCCTGGCATATTGTAGGTGCTTAATAAATGCTTGTTTCCCTCCTATCTATACCAATAAAATCACACAACCTGTCCTTCTCTCTCTACTAGTAGTAATACTAAATGGTGAGACATTCTTCGTTCACCATCAATAAGAAGCACATTTTGAGTTCTTTTTCTAGTAGTGTTAGGTTCTCACTGAGCCATCCACGTTTGGCCAATGGCATACATTTGCAATACAGCTGTCCAGGGCACAAGGCTATCTTCTATGTCTGTAGAACAAAGCCAACGTCCAGGAAGCCAGTACCTTCTTGTCAGTAGCAGTATCTTGCCCATATGAGCAGACAGGCATATACTGTCCAGACAATCCATGTCATTGCTAATCTCCAGTGATTTCTTTTCTTCTATTTCCTTACATTATACAGGAATATTCTACAAGTAGAACAACTTTTTCCCCCTTTACACAGCTGTTTCACATCAGGTTCATTCACTCTCAGGTCATAATCCACCTCATTTGGCAATCAAAAATAATGAACACCACACCAAAAAACAAAAAGGAAACTGTGACTGCCACAAGTCACTGCATAAGCAAATATTCCTGTGCAGTTTTCTGTAACATTAAGGTAAATGTTTGAATAAAAATGATAATAGGATTTATATAGCACCTACCATGTGTGCCAGGCACTATGCTAAGTGATTTACAATTATTATCTCACTCGATCTTCACAATAACCCTGGAAGAGGTAGATGCTATTATTATTATGCCCATTTTACAGTTGAGAAAACTGAGGCAAACAAAGGTTAAGTGACTTGCTCAAGGTCACTTGGCTAATAAGTATCTTAAGTAGAATGGGAACAGAGCTCTATCCAGGACACCACCAAGTTATGCATGTGTGTATATTCCCTGTCTCTACATCCCTTTGCCTGTCTGTCTCTCTGCCTCTTACTCTCTTTCTTTTCATTGGATGAATTCCTATCTGTCCATCTTCTAAAATCCATTTCAGATATGTAACCTTCCTTGGTCTGTCTTCCCTTCTTAACAATCTGTAACAACCTCATGGAGTAGTTTCATAGCTCACTAATGCATCTATCATATAACATTTTGTATCTGTGTGCTCTAGAAAGGCAGGAATCATATCTTAACTCTGTATCTCTCTCAATGCTACAGTATCCTGCACAAAGTATATACTTAATGAATACCTATTGTTCCTATCTTGTTCTGAGTCAGGTTTATGTGATTCTAGAAAGGAGGCTTGCCTAGATTTTAGAGATATGTTAAATCCTATGCAACACAAGAGCCTTATTCTTCCTTGTTTTGTAGTGAATTTAGAGTAATGTGGCTCAGTCCAAGAGTCCATGTAACATGATCTTATTATCAGGTAATTTTGAGCTCAGTGGCATAGATACAAGGGCAGTATTAAGGCAGCAAAGATAGCAGGTTACTTCCTTGCAATCCATTGTAGAAAATCAACCCAGTCTTCAAGATTGAGTGTGGAAATAAATTAGACTTTAGAATTCAATTGAAAACTCCATTTTAATTTAAAATTCCCATCTCTTGTCTCCTGTGGGTGTTGGTGCCTTTGGAGGCAAGCCTTAAGAATGACGCTGATATGACATTTAAATTGCTAATTTTGAAATAGCTTCTTAGCTGTTAGTTTTTAAAAGGATAATTGTAATATCTTAATGTAACATCATCATCTAGATGATCTATGGAAAATAACCAGGTCTAAAAGATTGAAGCTTATCTGAAAGAAGAAGTTTCCTTCTCTTCCACTTATATTATGTAATTGGGTTCTTAATTAAAATGATTTTGAAAAGCTAGTCATTTCATTCTGAAAAATCCTTGTACCAGAGTGAGTACAACTAAAACAGAAGCATCATGGGTATGTAAACTTTCACCTTAATGTTACAGAATATCAGGATTCACTGGAGATATACGTATATTATATATATACTTAAAATACACATGTGTATGTATATGTATATGTGCACATGTGTGTGCTTACACATATAGGCATACATTTATAGGTCACATGTATATGTATATATACATGCATGCACATATATATATATATACATACACACACACACACACACACACATGCATAACTTGGTGGTATCCTGGATAGAGCTCTGTTCCCACTCTACTTAAGATACTTATTAGCCATGTGACCTTGGGCAAGTCACTTAACCTCTGCCTCATTTTTCTCAACTGTAAAATGGGTATAATAATAGTAGCACCTACCTCTTCCAGGGTTATTATGAGAATCAAGTGAGATAATATTTGTAAAGCACTTAGCATAGTGCCTGGCACACATGGTAGGTGCTATGTAAATCCTATTATTATTTTTATTCAAACATGTTACAGAAAACTGCACAGGAATATTTGCCTATGCAGTGACTGGTGGCAGTCATGGTTTCCTTGTTTTTTGGTGTGGTGTTCATTATTTTTGATTGCCAAATGAGGTGAATTATGACCTGAGAATGAATGAACCTGACATGAAACAGTTGTGTAAAGGGGGGGAAAGTTGTTCTACTTGTAGAATATTCCTGTATAATGTAACAAAATAGAAGAAAAGAATTCACTTGAGATTAGCAATGACATGGACTGTCTGGACTGGACAATTTATGACCTCTCTGCTCATATAGGGAAGGCACTGCCAATGACAACAATGTACTGGCTTCCAGGACATTGGCTTTGTTGTACAGACAGGGAAAGAAACATTAAGAGAGATAGAAAGATGGAGAGGTAGAGAAAGATATAGTGAGAGACAGAGAAACACAGTAAAAGAAAGACACATTCTAAATATGGGGAACAGTATGGGCCAAGGCCATCGTGTTCAAAGGATAGAGATAAATTCAGTTTGGTTAAATCACAGAATACAAGGAAGGCAGTAATATGGGTCAAACTAGACAGCTAAGTTGATATTAAATTGTGGAAGGTCTTAAATATGACACAAAGGACTTAAAATTTTATCTGGGAAATAACAGGAAGCTACTGAGGATTTTTAACCAGAGGCATGACATAACCAGTTCTATGGAGAAAAGAGGGGGTTTTTTTTGTTTTTGTCAATTAATCATATCCAGTTCTTTGTGACCCCATTTTGGGGGTGTTCTTTGCAAAGATGCTGGAATGGTTTTGCCATTTCCTTCTCCAGTTCATTTTACAGCTGAGGAAACTAAGGTAAACAAGCTTAAGTGACTTGCCCAAGGTCACACACCTAGCAAGTATCTGAGGCCAGATTTGAACTCAGATCCTCCTGACTCCAGGACTAGCATTTTATCCACTATTTCACCTAGACTCCCTGAGAAAAGAGGTAAGAAATCCAATCAGGAAGATACTGTAATGGTCCAGGCAAGTGATAATGAGGGCTTCTATTAAAGTGGCAGCAGCAGAAATAGAGAGGAGATGAATGCAAGAAGAGACACAATCAACAGAAATTAGTAACTGGTTGAATATGTGAGAGGTAAGGTAGAATCCAGGACAGAAACAAGGATCTGCCTTTCTAGAATCTGTTCTTTGTTTCTTGAGATAGGTCCAAGGTGAGACTTGCCCTGAGTAAGAGATGTACGGACATCTTCATCTCAAGAAGAAAAACAATTCTCTGGGAACAGTCTTTAAAACTTTAAAAACTCATTACCAATCTAGAATTTCTATTTCTTTCCCATCTTAGCAAGTTACAATTGACACTCCCATTCTCTATGAAGAGATTAACACTTAAGGTAGTGTTCTTCACAATTATGATATAACATGGGCTTTTTTTCCCCCAAATATGAATCTGCATATTGACATGTCTTTTTGAGTCACACCAAAATGTCTAAAAATAAAAATTATGCTTAAAAGATCTTAAAGCCAACATAGATTATGAAAATTTTGAAATAATACTAATAGTTTGAAAGACTAATTGAGTACTGGGCTCACTTCTGAAGCAAATACATTAAAAGAAAAAAAAGACTAATTTAGGACTAACAAAAATAATACCAAAAAAGCCTACTTTTATATACCTTATGTTCCTAGTTCCCTTTAGGTAAAGGAAATTTTAATGTGATGGACCACATTGCATCCATGAACTGGGTGGGACCAAATAATTCCTCATCTATTAAAGGAAACCAATAAAAGTTCATTTGATATAAATTTAATGGGTGGGAGACATAGAGTAGGCACTTAATAAATGCTTATTGAATATAAATGACTGAGAAGCAGTAAGATTACTAGCATGACTTCTGAAGGTCAATTACTTAAAGTTCTTCTCCAAAAAGGATGGTATTCATATAGCATACAGTTATAATAGAATGCAAGTACAAACAGCATGTATCTTGGTTCTAAGGTGACTTTATACTACTATGTTAAGCATGTCAATGAAAAACAAGGTAATTTATAAGTATTCTTAGTCTAATGAGCTTTGGTGCTAATTTCTACTGACTTTTAAAGCAGAAACTACAGTGTCTCCCAAAAAAGAAAAAAAAGGCAAAAAAGGGAGTGTTTGAGGTTTTTTTCTTTCTTGGATTTCATTTATTTTCCTTTTTTTTTTTGAGATGTTAGGACATGGCCTGAATTGATAACAGTATGCTGTACAAAGTCTTTTAGTCCTTGTTAAAAAAAAAAAGGATTCCTACAAGTAGTCCTTTGAAAAGGGGTTCTAAATAAAGTGACAATGTGAGAATAAACCAAAAGTTAAATATTCATGAAGTCTCTTCCCTCCCAGTCATCATTCTTTCTGAATTTGTCTGTGAAAATCCAGAAAATGACAGTAATGCTAAAATCTATATCCCCTCTTATTTGGAGTGCCTTGGGCTAAAAATCTGTCCTAAACTGTTAGTATACGAACAGATCTTAGGATACACTTGGGACATAAACTTTAGGGATTTTTAGAGCATAGGAGGATTTATGCTAAAAAAAAAAACAATCGTGTTATGTTTACAGACTGTTAAGTAGGGACTTAAGAGAGGGTTATCTCTAAGGAGAAGCCTGACCGCAACCCCATCCCTTAACCCCATCACCCACTTTTCAAAGGAAAACTGAGAACAGATTTTGGGAAAGAAACAGCATTATCTGTTCTCAGGGAAGCCACTAAGAAAAATGTAAACAAATTCCTGGAATAAGAGGATCCTTATTGGATCAAAGCCATTATCTGAGACACCAACTACTTTGGCTGCTTCGAATTCATATCACAAATCAGGAGATCATTTGAAAGAAAAACAGCTATTTCATCAAACTATACTTGACATTTGAATTGGCTGTTGGTGGCATTTGCTAGTTTCTATATGTAGATGGGAGCCTTTTTCTCTATTAAATGGAGTTCCTGGTCTACTGCTGACACACCTGATGAAGCCACATGTCAGAACTATAGAAAAAGGAGCTACTTTGGAAGCAGGCTCCTCAGCACCACTGCATCCTGACCAAATCCATCACCTCAGCTGTAGAACAAATCTCTCTCAGGGGTGCACACAGGCATTTTCATTCTTTAAATGAATGAGGATGGGACTTAAGGGGAGACAATTAGTGACTGACCCAGATAAAGCCCTGCCTCCAAACACTTCCATTTCCTTTTGCCCGAACAAAATGGGCCCTTGCCGACCTGTGGCTTTCTATATAAAGTGGAAATCTGAAATGTGTTCCTTCCCTCTCAGAGATAAGTTGAGTAATTGTTAGTGCTCTAAAGGGCACCGAGAGGCTCTCAACAATGTGGTCTGGACCAGCAGATCGATCTGAGGAAATAATCGATCGCAAAGAAATGGAGAACACAGGAAATGGTTTGCCAAGTGAATAGGGCCAGACCATTCAGACCAGCATCTGAGTATGCGTGTCCAAACCAACAACTGAAAACAGGCTAAAGAAAAATAGCTATTTGTCCCTCTTGGAGAAAATGCTTCGGTATCTTCAGGATCTCGGTTTCCTCAAGGTACTTTACTGTGGCCAACCTCTGAAAACTCAGAAATATTAGTCAATTTGCCAGATTTGCAAAGAAGCCCCAATTAGATTCCCCTGTTTTGATGAGCAGTTTTGCACCTGCAAAACATCACATATGTAATTAACTAAATTGCTCCAATCGAGAGCCTGGTTAGCCGACTGTACCAGTAATTCACTCCTACATCCACAGAAGCAGCTTGCTTGCTCTTTGACAATTTACACCATAATATTTACTGCTAATTGGAGCAACACATTAAAGAAATTGTTTTCCTAGTTTGTGATGATACATCTTTCAGGTGTTCCTGAGAATGCAACCTTGACTCAGGGATGTCCTTTGGGGTAGCACAGCAGCTCTAGGCTTTATTTTTTTTCTGCAAACCAGTCAGCACATTTACACACCAATTTACTCTGCATATCTGCACCAAAGAGCAAGTGGCCTACAGGTTTGACCTTATGAATACCCTAATGTATTTTGGAATTCTATTTTCTATAAAATAATGGATCAGACGACCATAGATTTAAAGCTAAAAGGGACCTCAGATGGCATCAAGTTCAACTGTCATTTTTAGATGAAGAAACTGAGGCACAAAGGATTTAAGTAATTTGCCCAGGTTCACACAACTGATAAAGTGTCTGAGGCAGGATCTTAACCCAGGTCTTCCTGATCCCCAGTGTAATGTCTCATTCACTATACCATGATGCCACTCAAAAATGAATGGTTTTAAACTACCTTAAAAAGAGAAGGAAGAGAGAAAGCTCTCATTAGGAAAGGAAACTTTAATGTGATGGACCACAATTCACCCATGAACTAGATGGGACCAAATAATTCCTCATCTATCAAAAAGAGCCAATAAAAAGTTCATTCAATATAAATTCAATGGGGGGGAAGGGGTTACATGGTAGTCATTCAGTGCTTATTGAATGAATGATTGAGGAACGCTAGGGTCACTGATATGCTATCTGAAGTTTACTTATTAAAAGTTCTTCCCCAAAAACATAGTAAAGACTTGTCAGTTCATAGCACTCTACCACCTAACTTCTCTATCTCCTTTGCTGGCTCATCCTCCCCTTCATTTGGAGGTCCTCTGAGACTCATTCCTTAGCCCTCTTCCCCAACAAACTACTTACTCCCATGACATGAAGTATCATCTCTCTATGCAGATAATGCACATAGATATGAATCATACACATGAATTATCACTATAGAGGTGGTATTTGATGTTATCAGAGAGAACCCACAGTTTGCTGAAGGAGACAATGTATACAGAAGGGAAAAGGGTCAGGGATAGGTGTGTACATGTATACATGTGTATATGTATCTGGATATAGATGTTTGTCATTGTTTAGTTGTTTTCAGTCACGTCTGACCCTTCGTGACCCCCCTTGGGGTTTTCTTGGCAAAGATACTGGAGTAGTTTGCTATTTCCTTTTCCAGCTCATTTTACAGAGAAGGAAACTGAAGCAAACAGGATTAAGTGACTTGTCCAGGGTCACACAGCTATTAAGTATCTGAGAATAGATTTAAACTCAGGAAGAAGAGACTTTCTGACTCCTAGCCTGGCACTCTGCCCACTGTGCTACTAAGACGAGGCAGCTAGGATATAGATATAGGGACATATATATGCACACATCTTTGTGTATGCATATGTGTGTGTTATATATATATATATATATATATATATATATATATATATATATATATATATATATATATATATTGTATATACATACATACATGAAATGAGGAACTAGCAATAGTGTTGCTTCTATTTTTGGACTTGCCCTTGTAGAGAACTCCAAGTGAGGAAATTCCCTTCACCAAGGGAGATTACCACCTGCTCTGTACCTTACAATCTTAGAGAGTTGCCTGGGGCACCAAAAGTTTAAGTGACTTGACCAGGGTCAAAAAGCCAGGATACATCAGAGACAATACTTAAACCTAGGCCTTCCTGATTCCGAGACAGACCCATTATCCACTATACCCTGCTTCATCTCATGTATATATAGGGTCAGGTGTGTGTGTATATATGTGTGGATATGGTTGTATGAGTGTGCCTACGAATTTCCAACTTAAGCAGAATAGTACAATGGAAAGAATACTGACTCTTCATTCCAAGGACCTAAATCCAAATCCCATCTCTGACTCTGTTTCCTATGAGACTATAGACAAGTCATTTAAACTGTCTTGGCCTCTATAAAATGAGGACTTTGGATAAGATGGTCTATGAGGTCCATTCTACCTCTACATAAACCATCCTCTGATCTCCACTTGGTTAACCTGACACCAAGTCAAATCTAATGGGTCCCAAGCCAAATTAATTTATCTTCCTCCCAATTCTTCTAGTTCTAATTTTATTTTCTTATTTATTTCATGCCTGCCACCTATCCTCAGAGTCTATATGGACAAGCCTTTTTTTCTGAGCCTTTGCTATTACTTATTAATTATTCTCTTCTTCATTTACCTTTCAGGCTTCACAACTTCATTGTATACAGTGGGTTTTTTTTCTTTTTACTTATATCTCTTGCCTCAGTTTCTGGATTGAGGCTTTGTGTCAGGGTCAGACCATACCCCTCCTCCCCCATACACACACACACACACACACACACACACACACACACACACATGCATGCATACATTTATACACATACTCTTGGATGGGGTAGGCAAACAATACCTGGTTCTTCCTCTTCTATAATCTGGATCCCTTGCCATAGTTCTAGAAGGATAACTCATTTCTGGTCTCCTCTCTTCTGAAGCCCTGACCCAGGATTAGGCCCAAGTTTCACCCTCTGCCTCCAACCATGGCTTCTGCCTTCCTCTTTTGATACCCAGAATGGGTTCTGGTCTCATCTCCGTCTCCATTTCTTTAGGTGCTAACTAGATATGGAAGATTCCACTGGCTTTAGGATACTTGGAGAACCCATTGACATCCTCAACTCTATCTCCATCTTCTTGGGCAGTACCCTTACAGGAAGTAACTTTGTCCCCTCCTACAGCTCCTACAGAGCAGAGCAGAGATCCTGTCTGGTGGCTATAGAACCTGATCAAACTATCCCAGGGCTTCTGGCCATATTCTTATACAGTCCTATATTGGAAAAGGGAGTTTTATGGTGATTCCCTGTGGTTTCATTCATCAATACTTCCTCTAGTACCCTTTTAAATCTTTGCTGGGGAGTTTCTTGGAGGAGCTAGACTCAACTATTAACCTTTCATATTGCCATCTTTACTAGACATTCGCAAAATTCATCTTTCCTTCCCTACCCCCAGAAGAAACCTATAGCTCTTCTTAAGTATTTCCACTTAAGATAGGACTATCCTTCTAATGACCTCTTTGTCACTCCTGACATCCAGTTACTACATCCTATTCCAATATCTCTCACAACCTCCTCCCTGTTCATGCTGTCACCACCTGACATCAGGCCCTCATCATACTCTTACCTGGACTACTATAATGGGTTTCATTGCCTCTAGTCTATTCCTTCTCTAATCTCTCCTTGCATAATTAATCTTCCTAATGCACATCTCAGACAATGTCTCTTCCTTGCTTTAAAAACCATCATTGACTCCCTGTTATTGCCTATAGTATAAAATACAAACTTCTTAACTTATATTTTTGCTCCTCAGCTTATACTCAAAGCCCTCTACAATCTGGCTCCAATCTACCTTTCTTGCTTCATTTCACACTAGTCCCTTTTAGATTCTTAGCATTAAATTTAAACTGAATTTCTAATAGTTTATAAATCCATTGCTCAGCCTCAGAGTATTTGCCCAGATCATCCTCCATATCTTAAACATGTTTCTATCGCATCTCTACCTGTTGCAATTCTTCTGTTCTTTCAAGACCCAGCTCTGTGAAGCATTTCCTCATCTTTCTAGGTAAAGGTTAACTCACCATTCTCAAATTTTTGAAGGGAAATTTTTTATAATACTCATTCTTATAAGGAAAAAATATACTCATTCATCCAGTAAGGCTCTCTAAGTAACAGGATTATGCTATTTTTCATATGCCCTTTACCAATCTGTGTCTTTCACGTAGCAAATGCTTAATAAATGTTTATTAATTTCAGTTGTATAATATCTATTATGTTACTATTTCTACCCATGAAAAATCACTTACCTTTAGGGCCTCTCAAACCAAGTTCACCAGGAGGACCTTTAAGACCAGGGAGTCCACGGGGTCCAATCTGGCCTGGAAAACCATTCTCTCCTGGGGGCCCAGGTGGACCTGGTGGTCCAGGTCTTCCTGGTAGCCCAGAAGCACCTGAGTCAGGCCTCCTCAGGCTAGCAGCCATGAGGGCTAGATTCTCTGTAATGAAGACAAGGAAAAGTTTTCAATATGGAAGGACTCAAATTAAAGCAAGATTGAATTTCTAAATCTGCTCATATATCAATCAGCATATATTAAGCACCTACTGTGGGGCCAGGCATTGTGCTAAACGCTGGAAATACAAGTAAAACATTTCCTACTCTCAAAGAGCTTACTAAAAAAAAAAAAAGCTTCATAGCCAACAGTGAGAAATTAATCAAGTCATAACTTCTCCATTATCTTTCTGTTGTGAAACTTTATTTTCTGGGGGCCAGGTGGTGGAAAGAGCACATAAAACAAATATCAGACTTTTTGACAAAAAGGTGTTCTATGAGAATCAAAACTCAACCTGAATCCTCCAAAAGTCTAGAAATGACTTAAATAAATGACCAAGTATGAATGGGCAGCCAGTTATCCTGGATAGGTTAGAAAAGAAGGATGAACTACTTAGTATTGTAGAGGTACAGGGGCCCAGATGAGTGCCAAAAAGGTATTCAAAACCAAAACCCTGCTCACAAATTAATATTCAAAGTCCACCCCAGATTTATCTCCATGCTTCAGCCATGCCTGTTTATCTTGACAAATAAGAACATTCTGGGAGTCAGGAAGTCTCTAGAAATAGCCTCTAGTTTTAAGTTTTCTTGAAAATATTCCCTCCAAAGTCATTTCATGCTTGAAATAGACAGAGGGAAATTAAAAATAACCTGCTTCATTGAAGCTGTCAAATTCAGTCTTAAAAATTAATACCTTTTTGTACTTTTTTCAGAAACCATTAAATAGACTATGAATCTTCAACAAGATCATGGAGAACAATGCCAAACAAGGAAATTATCCCATTAACAAAATTAAAGACTCAGGAAGAGAATTGTTGTTTGTGACAAATGGAAGTCTGTTTTTAAAGAGTGAAAAAGAATATGAATTTTATAAATGAATAACTTTTTATAACAGTTGATGTGGCTTAAAGAAAATCAGATTTGAAGAATCTGAATAATTATTGATCTCTTGGATTTAACTTACCCTATTTTATACATATTTTGGGGAGAGGAAGGTTAAATCACTTTCATGTTCTAGTTACATGATTTTTTTAAAAAATTAAATAAAATGACACTTCTCAACCAACATACCTAAATTGATGCTTTACAAAGAAATATGCATAAGCTATATATTTTATTTCTTCTTTGGTTCTAGGTACTTTGCCTTTTTTAATCTTTGTATTCCCAGTGTCCAGCACAGTGGTTTGTATGTGTATGCATTTAATAAGTGTTAGTTGAATGGACCTGAATTCCAGGAATTTCCATAATTGTATAAATTTAATTACTATAGAGTACAGGAAAAAAGGCAAGGTATTTATAAAATCAAGTATTCCAGAGAAGGGTTTTTCTTTCATGGAAGAATTGCTTGCTAACCAGGCTATAAGGAAAAAAGACCTTAATATCTCAGCTAAGGACCATTCTTTAGACCATCATTTCCTTTATGGTTTCAGAACCAATTTAGGCAGAGATCATGATTAAAGGTAGGCACACTATGACTTTGGCTGGATTTTTAAGACTTAGCAAATATAATTTTCAGAAATTAATCATTGTCATCATTTTTAGAAATTAATACTTAGTGATTACCTAAGAGATACGAACGTTATTTAACCCTGAGTGAAAAATAAGATCTGTTGGCATTTTAATATCCCCATTAGCAGATTGGTATTTCATTTCTATTTGCAAATGATCCACCGGTTTGGGGGAGAACCATTTACAGTCTTTTTCAGGTGCATCCCACTGAAACACTAGATGATAAGCTGCTACAGGTCCTGGAATGTGCCACAGTCTTCCTTTTTTTCCTTATTTGAGTACCAGACACACATTTGGCCTTTACTTGTTGGATTAAATTGAACCAAGTTGTAGAAGTAAAAAAAAAGTGGAGACAAAGATATTTCTGTCAAAATACTCATAAGTTCAGCTAGCTGACAATAGGAAGCAGAAAAATGCTGCCTTCTTGCAAATTACCCTCTTACCAAAGAGGCAGGGAAAAAAAGAAAAAGAAAACTTTTTTTAAAAAAAAAATAGCGAAATTGCTTTCCCAATATATCCTCAGGGCACCAGTGGCTTTTTAAACGCAAGCCATCCAGAAGCTATTTTTTTCTGTGAGTTTATAAGATATTATTGATGGTGACACATTCAATAAAATAGGATTGACATTGTTATCCAAATTCCACCTTCTTTAAAGCACGAAATAGTCAAAGCAGTTGTAATATATTTACCTTGCATAACTCTTAGGCAAACCTGTTTAATATGCTGATCAGTTGGTGCTCTACCCTGGGACAGGAAAGAGAAAAGGCAGTTTATACACAGAGCTATAAAGAAGGCACTGTTAAATTGTGAGCTGACAAACACTGTCAGAGGGATAAGAGCTTATGCATTCAGGATGACTGTCTATGGCATGGCTGTCACAAATAGCCCTTCTGGTAATAATAAACTTTTTTTTTATAAAATGGACAAATTCTTATACATCTCAGAGGTTTAAAGTAATTTGATTCTGAACTTCCCAATCTTGAAATATTTTCCTCAAGGGACATGTTACCCCATGAGAATATCAAGCACTTATCTGCTGGTTTATGGGGTTACTTGTAATTTTTATCCTTTTCCTAAAGGGTGGGAAAAGCTAGGGATGAAGGGGAAAGAAATGGGCATGGAGAAAAAGGGCTACAGGGGCCTGCTACCTTTGGGAAATCTACCTAGTAGACTTGTATCATAAGAATTTTCAAAAGTTGACCCAGCCTCCTTCCACACAAATTGATGTGTTGTTTTGGTTTTTTGTTTGTTTGTTTGTTTTCTGGTGAAGGCTGCAGAATAAAATCACATGAAGAGCAACACTTACCGCTGGGCCCTGGATGCCAGGAAGACCTGTCGCACCTCGTTCACCTTGCATACCTCGTGGTCCAGGGGGCCCTCTGGATCCTTCCACTCCAGGTAACCCACGTGATCCTTCAGGTCCTCTTAAACCAGGTTCTCCAGGGTTACCCATCTAAGAATAAATGAGGCATGCTAACTCCATTTTCAAAAATTCTGATTAATTTTATTTTCATTCAACTATCAAGTATATGGCTTTTCTTTTGTCTCTTCCATCATTTAAAAAAAGAAGAAAAACAAAATCCATGCAACAAACATGCATAGTTAAGCAAAACAAATTGCAAATTGAATATGTCTATTATTGACTATATGTGTCTCATTCTGAAGGTTAGTCCCTCACCTCTTTGTCAGGAGTCGTATAGACTCTGGAATCATGGTTTGTCATTGTGTTAATCAAGGTTCTTAAGTGTTTCAAGTTCAATGCTGTTTTGAAGCTACTGACTTTCTATTATTAATGCAAGAAATTTTGCACTGAAGTCCAACTCCAATGGCTCATCACAGTAGAGAAACGATCATGAGCTCTCAAAGTCTATTCCAGCAGAGTACAAGGCCCTGTCATATCCTACGAAGCTGGGAAGACTTCAGCTATGGCACTGTATGTGGGCTTAATATCATAGGGTCAAGGGCTTAGAGCTGGATGGAACTTTAGCCACTGAGGGACCTCATTTCACAGATGAAGAAATTAAGGCATAGACAAGTAAAGTGACTTGTCCAAGATTTTGCAGCTCATAAGTGATAGACAGGATTTGAATTCAGGTCTTCTGTCTCTATATCCAATCATTTTTCTCTCATCTGAGAAACAAACCAGCTAAGATCAAAGTGGCTCATCACCAGATTGGCCATAGGGTGATGAATTTTTTAGCAATTGTCAAAAACTACCTAATAAAGTTAACGTTGACATCTCCCTTTAAGGTTTGCAAAGCACGCTATATATGTTATCTCATTTTATCCTCACAATAACCCTGTGTGTTGTGAAATAGATACTATTAGTATCACAGAGGGGATAATTGAGGCTGGAGTAGGCTAAGTGATTTGCCCAGGGACACACAGCTAATAAATGGCTGATGCAGGATTTAAACTCAGGTCTTCCTGACTCCAAGTCCAGCATTCTGTCTACTGCACAACCTAGATCACAAAGCAAATACCGCCTGTGTCAAAAGTGAGTATTCACATTGATGATACTAAATTTGCTTATTCTTTTCCCCCACTTTTTGGGAGGGGAGATGCGTTTCCCCTTGCCCCTGACCTCCTATCTAAACAATGGCTGGTGATCAGTCAGTTAATAAACATTTTCTAAGCACCTACTATGTGCCAAAAAGGGTGCTAGGTATTCAGGACACAAACGTCTAATGGATCATGAGAACTGAAGTAGTAAGATTTGGAGCTGAAAAGGACTTTAGGGATCACCTAGTCCAATACCGCCTTATTTTAGAGATGAAAAAACTAAGGCTCAAAGAGAGTTAGTGACTTGCCCAAGGTCACTTAGGAAGGTAGTAAAGTGATATATATTTGACCTCTGGTTCTCTGACTCCAGGATCCAGCGTTCTTTTCACCGTACCACAAGTCACCTAAAGACCCCTTGGTGGCACAGAGGATAGAGCATAGAGGATAGAGGATGGAGCCAAGAAAAACTGAAGTTAAGTCTAGCCATAGCCACTTACTAGCTATGTGACACTGAGCAAGTCACTGAACTTGGATCTGCCTCAGTTTCCTCCCCTGTAAAAAAAAAGGGGGTATAATAATGGCACTTCCTTCCTAGAGCTGTGCAGATCAAATGTGATAATATTTGTAAGGTGCTTAGCAGAGTGTCCAACACATAGTAGGAACTTTATAAATACTTGTTTCCTTCCTTCTATCATTAAGCAAAGTATATGATATCCATCTACAACTCATCAATCTCTTAGATTTCTAGCTGGAGTTAAATTATAGGATGCCATTTCCTCTCTGTATATCTCAAACTATTAAAAATGCTATGGCATTTTAACTATTAAGATACATAAAAAAGCAAATGACATATCATGAGATCCATATTTGCTTTTGGACCCCCATTTCCTCTCCACATATTATCTACATTATTATAGATATTATAGCACCACATAGATTATGATAGCACCAAATCCATGAGAGTGTTTAAGTAATTTCCTGGCAGTAAGTTCAACACTGAAGAAGTACTGTTAACTTTTTTGGGTAACAAAAAAAGCCGTTTAGGGTATAGCTGCTAGATTGTCACAACAGAGTGACAATATAGTCAAGACTGGAAAGAAAATTTCAGGGAAAGAAATGACCATTCAGTTCTCAAAATATCCTACAGAGAATATGAGGGAGCCAACAGTGATAATAAAATTAATTGTTGCATTTTTTTCAGTTGTGTCCAAATCTTCATGATCCCGGTTGGGGTTTTCTTGGCAAAGATGTTGAAGTAGTTTGCCATTTCATGCTCCAACCCATTTTATATATGAAGAAACTAAGACAAACAGGGTTAAGTGACTTGCTCAAGGTCACACAGCTAGTAAGTATCTGAGGCCAGATCTGAACTCAGGAAGAGGAGTCTTCCCATCTCCAGGCCCCATACTCTATACACTATGCCATCTAGCTGTGAAGTGTCACATAAAAGAGGTTAAAATAAGGGAACACAATGAGATAAGACTTAACTAAGTATTGAGGAAGTTAAAAACAGTCATCAGAAGAGTAGAACTGAAAAAGACCTTAGAGATCACTAATTCTACCCTCCCCATTTTACAGATGAGGAAACTGAGGCTCAGAGAAGTAAGGGACTTGCCCACGGTCATATTGGCAGCAAATGGAAGAACCAGGATTTGAACCTAAGTCTTATAACTACAAATTCAGCCATATGAGAACCACATATTTTCTTAAATATAAACCATATATATAAAAGAAGGTTGGAATTTATATTTAAAACTCACTCTTAAAATCATTTCCCATAATGCATATCCAAAGATCATTTCTAATAAAAATAGACTAAATTCACATTTTGTCACACTATCTCTCCTGGTATTTGTGGCAGAAGCAGCTACAATGTCCTACTGTTTGCAGAATATGAATGAGAGGATAAAAGAATGGAAGGCAGTAAGAGAATTTTAATGTTCAAGAAAAGTGTGCTTATAAAAGCAGCATATTCCTGGCTCTGTTTCATGAATTTAACATTATCTAAGAAAGAGCTAATTTCTTGAAAGCAAAAAAAAATGAAATTTTAAACTAAAGAGCAAAAAATAGGAGATAAGCTAATATAATTTACTACCTTACATGCAAATACAACTCAGCAAATGTTTATTTCTGCCATTCCTTATTTATAAAGGGTTGGCCTCCATCTAAGCCTGTCTGCCAAAAAGTAATTCTCTAGTGAAATTGTGGCACAAGGGGCTATATGTGGGACAATAGGAAGTGAGAGCTTGTAGTGCTAATGAAATTCTACAGAATGCTAATAAACTCCCAGAAGCACCTGAAATGACCCAGGATGGTTGAAGGTCAATAGCTGGAAAGATACCAGAAGTGATATATAGCAATACACTATGAAGCCCTTGAGTCACTTCTTGGCAACATAGGAGACAAATTTGTAGTCACACTGAAGGTGTGTTAGTGGAGTTAGGACACAAGACAGATACTTTTTGACCGAAATAGATTCAGAGTGGGGGCAGTCTACCTGGGAAGGGCAGGCCTACGCAAAAAGTCACAGTCTTGGGCCAAAGGTAGAGCAACTAACACTAAAGCTTTGGATTACAATGTCCAAAAGATGCTGAAAAGGAACAAGAGGAGCAAAGTTTTCTACTTCACAATTCTGCCTAGGACTATCCTGGGCTAAAGAGAAAAGTGGGGAAGGGCAGGATGTGTCCCCTGGCCCAATTCAGGGAAAGGGGCAAATCCGAGGTCAATGTTTTTTTTTTTCATCAAGAGCCTGTAAGCTGAGAATTTGATCCAAATTTAAATAAAATTAACTTAATCATTCTCTCTTTTGACCAATGGACAGCTCTTTTGATTAACTCAATCATTCAAGGCCTTAGAGCTAATATGACCTTGAGTATTCCTTACATATACATATAAGGAAGAAGGATTTTTCACTGCAAAACCCCATGAAGATTTTGTTTGCATATTTTCCTGACTTATGCCTTGTATTTGACATTCATTGAGATAGCTAGGTGACACAGCAGATAGAGCAGTGGACTTGGTGTCAGGAAGACTTAAGTTTAAATCTTGCCTCAGACACTTACTGGCTGTGTGACCTGGCAAGTAACTTAATCACTGCCTGCCTCAGTTCCCTCATCTGTAAAAATAGAATAGCAATATCACCTACCTAAGGAGGTGTTATTGTGAGGAGAGAATACAATTAACATTTGTAAAGAGCTTTGCAAAACCTTACAATGCTCTAAAAATGCCAATTATTACTATTACTTTAAGAGTTTTTAAGCATAATGCCCTTTGACCATTAAGAGACTCAAATAGTGTAGAAGGAGTGTGTATTTCTCTCTCTGTTTTTCTCCCTCTCTCTCTCACACACACACTCACACACACACACACTATGTAGGCATCACAACTGGCAAAAAGAATTGTTTGGTCAACTACCTTCTGAGTGTTCAATAAGCAGACAGTGCCTTAAATTAAAATTCCCCTTCATTTTTCAATGGTCAAAACTATTTAAAAACAACTACTGCCTTAATGAAGGATTTCATGAAAGCTCTGGACCTCACATGCAATAATGCGAGACTTCTGACATCACAAGGAAAAAAGGATGAAAGTCCTCCAGCTGAAATACACTTTAATGTGATTTCTTTAGCTAACACACCATTCTTCCATTGTGACTCTCATGTCCCAATACATAGGAAATTATGAAAGCCAAAGAAACATTTTTCAATCTTATAATTACTAAGGAAATTATAATAAAATACTGATGCTTTTCCCCAATGTGTGCAATTTAATTTTTTTTAATGACCAATTTGGACAGAAAATTGGAAAATGTATTGCCATTTAATGGTGACCGAGCCATTCCTAAAGAAATACAGAGACTACTCTTAAGCAGGGTTACTTCCAAAGTGAAATGTGTTTCCATAATGGCAAAGAGTTTTCTATTGATTCAATCTATTATTTAAATAAATTTGTAAATTTGGTTCTTCATTTACTTAGAGGCAAGTCCTTGAAGAATTGATGGTTAGAGATGGATTTCAAAAGTAAAATGCTGCAGATGTTATACAGTTTTATTGATTTTTTTTATAATATTACTCTTTATCATACTTACAGATCCCTTTGGGCCTGGCAATCCTATATCTCCCTAAATCAATAAAACAAAATTATATTAGAACAATGTATTCACAGTTGAGATAATTTTCTTAAAACTTTCCAAACTGGATTGTATTATTGAAATGTTGGAGGAAATATGATCAAATTAATAAAAGTATAATGTCATAAGATGTGAAATATCATTAAAAAAGTTCCAATACCTTACAAAAATTGCAAAGTCTAAGTTCCTTTTTATACTCTCGGAAACACTTTTTTTAGTCTACCTCACCAAATAAGGTTTTCTTTCATAATTTAAGAAAAAGAGTGAGTATGAAAATGTCCCAAAAGTGATCATGTTGGCTAATAGAAAAAATATGTTCATTCAAAGATGTCACGCATCAGTCAATCAGCACTGGAAAGCAAATGGAATTCATTCTCTTTGCCTAGAAATGAATATCTAGGACTCAGAGAAAAACTGAGATAAGCTTTTTTTTTCCAAATTTACTTGACAATGGGGACCATTTTGCTAAATCAAGTATCACATTTAGATTAGAGTTAAATCTCCAAAATCAAATAGAAAATCAAGTCCCAGTTCTGATAGCTTTTTATTCTAAAAATGGTTTTAAAAAAATGATTTGATGAGAAACGTAGCCATCTTGCTTTAAAAAAAGATATCAAAATAAAAAACTCCCCACATTTTTTAAAGATTCTAATCTGTTTCAATAACAAGGAAATGACCAAACAGTTCTCCAAATTATTTCCTAGGAGCATCTAATCCATTAAGAGTTAATTGTTTGGAAACTTTAAAACTACAGAGGAGGATTCACAGGATACCTTTCTATCAAGGATGGTGATTCCTTCTCTCCAACATATTTTCTCAATGGTAGGAACCATTAATTATTCTTGGACAAAGCAAGGCATAGGAGAATTATTTATAGACCTGCATGCAAATTTTCTTTCACTATCACCTAGATGCATCATCTAGAGATAATTACTTTTTTACCCCCAAAAGATGTAGTGGAGGAGACAGGTCCATAAGAGATTAAAAACTAGAGCGTTTTCCCCTGACTCCACTTGGCAATTTTTACCAATAATAATAGAAGTGTGCTTATAGACAAAATAGTCCAGATTTTTCAGAATTCAATGAAGAAAAGAGATTTCAATTTAAGAACATGCAGAATTTTAAAAATCTAAGGAAAACAAGTCAAAAATATTTATAAAGTTTGGTTACAGACCACTTTAAAACAGAAGTGAAATAAATAAGAATGGCTTACTAGTTCTCCTCTTTCTCCTGCTTCACCTTCTTCACCAACACGACCCTAAAATTAAGGCAAAAAAAAAAAGCCAGTGGTCCCACTCTTTTTAAGCTACATCCATACAACTTCACAGTGGCAATTGCAACTTACCAAATACTAAATACTACATAGAGTATTCAATGAAACATCACAAGGATCAAATTATAAGACTTACTTGTTCTCCCTTTGGACCAGGCTCACCAACTGAACCCTATATTAAAGACATTGTGATATTGTCTCAGAACGTGGAACTTAAGAAGTGGTGTTATTTTTTTTAAAAATAAGATGAAATTACAATAGAAACATGAATTAACCAACTCCCTCTACCCATACTAATGGAGAAAGGTAAGAAACAATATCTCCCTTCATCAATGTAGGGCCAGATGCCAAAGTCAATTCACTGTAACAGTCATTAAGTATATACTATATGCAAGGCAGCAAGTGCTGGGCATTTAAAAAAGCAAAATGAAAACATTCTCTGCCCTCAAGAAGCTTACATTCTACTACTGTAAATGGACTATAATGTAATTTGTACATAGAGGTGCACTAGAGCCAACTTGAACCAGTTTGACAACCCATTGTTAAATTTTCAGTGTGAGCACTCACACCTTGGAAATCAACAAAAAGTTACAAAGCAGGTCTTGATTTATTGCTTTGTTGATTATCTAGATTTAAGAAATGGAGCAAATGTTAGTTATGCTAATTTTTGTTCAGAGAGCTGCTTTAATTCCCCTGTTTGCCATTGTAATAAATAAAATACAAGAGAAATTAAGGGAAAGAGAGGACACCAACCACAGGGAAGGCTTCTCACAGGAGGTATCTTTCTAAGCTGACCTTGACAGAAGACAAGGATTCTAAGAGACAGAGATGAGGAAGGAATTTATTCTAAGCCTTAAGGAAGAGCTCATGAAAATGCAAAGAGGTAGGAGACAGAGTGTCAAGGTCTAAAAATAGATAATAATTTATAGACAGAACAGGAAATTTGAGTATAGCTGCATAGCATGAACCAAGGCCAGAAAGACAGTCAAATTGTAGAGTGTCTACGAAAGTATAGTCTATCCCATTGACAATGAGGAGCCACCAAAAGTTTTTGAGCAGGAGAATGCCTTGGTCAGATCTGTGCCTTGGGAACACTGTTATTGGCAGCTGTAGAGAAAATGGACTTAAAACATGACAGAGTGGAAGCCCTTTGTATCCCCCACACCCAGCACAATGCAGGCCACAGAGTAAATGTGTGTTTAACTGAATTGAATGGAAAGTGAGAGAGACAGTATGGTATAATGGAAAGAACATATCAGGAGACCTGGGTTTCAGCACCAGCTTTGATAATGACTAGCTGTTTGAGCTGGGGAAAATCACTTGACCCCTGTGGGCTTTGGCTTCTAGATTTGTAAATGAGAGAGATGGAGCTAGCACTCTGACCCAAGGGTCCTTCCACTTCTGATGATCTGTGAATTGATGATCATAAAGGGAATTTCCTTTCTCAATCCATAATTCTTTTCTCTTTGGACAATAAACAATTACCATCTGGAGAGATTTTTTTTTCATAATCTCCAAAATTTAAAGGTCATATAATCCAACTCTCTCATTTTTCGATAAGGAAACAAGCCTAGAGGGATGAACTTCCCTCCTCAGAGGCTACCCTCTTCCCTCTGCACCACATCACATCATAGTAAAGAGACTTGTCTGCTTTGTAAGTGACTGAACTGCATTCTAGGGAAATTCTCCATTTGACTGAAACCATCCTCCTACTTAGTCAGTGGAGCCTCTGTATAACCATCTGTTAGTTTATAAAATACAATTAATGCCCGATGACAAAGTAACCTCTTTACCATCTGAATCCTTACCCTGTCACCTTTCAATCCAGGGAGTCCAGGGGGACCGGGAAGGCCTGGAAGGCCTGGGCTGCCAAGAGGACCCTGTAAATCATCAAGCACAAAAACAAAAAGCCAGTGTAACAGCTAACAATCTAAGCACACAGTCCCACCAGCCAATATGCGGCCTAGCTTGCCTGGCCATTTCCTGAAGCAAATACA
The DNA here is from genome assembly GCF_003287225.1 of Phascolarctos cinereus. Taxonomy (NCBI): domain Eukaryota; kingdom Metazoa; phylum Chordata; class Mammalia; order Diprotodontia; family Phascolarctidae; genus Phascolarctos; species Phascolarctos cinereus. The sequence continues at coordinate 198,903,004 of NW_027555958.1, read as the reverse complement.
AACCAAGTATCTAACTTTTCTCCTGTAAGCAGCTTGTCCTTCATGGCTTTTTTTCCCCCTCATGAGATCACCAACTCCCATGGTTTACATTCCTCTACAACAGTGGGCTCTTTCAGCTTGGGCCTCTGCGAGGCAGTACCCCCTCTTGCTGTGTAAATAAGCAGTGTAGATGTTTTAAAAGACAGCATTCATGCATCAGGGTCCTGAATTCCAGGAAAAACCACAACCCAAATGTGGCACCCAATGTTTCCCACCATTTCAGAACACATGTCACAGGCCGCAGTTACTAACATGCCCCTCCATATGTGGCCTAGATGGCATTTTTAGTTGTGCCATTTCAAATATTGCTACCTTTCATTTCCAGGCATTCACAAAGTAATGGAAATGAAATGTGGTTTATGAGTGACTTCTCCTATATTGTTTCCTTCTGCTTCTCTGTACTGGGTTCACCCATCTCTCCTTTCTCATAATAGCATGAATTAGAGAAAGTAAATACAAAAAGCTGAGGAATAAAAAAGGCATCACTTACCAGTTTACCTGGTGAGCCTGGAGGACCACTGGGTCCTAATTCTCCTCTGCTACCCTGTAAAGGCAATTAATTAGCATGAAAGAGCCCTTTTTCCAAGTTCAAGTGCTTCATGAAGATATAAGTAAAATAATATTCAACTAAAAAACATTTTTATTAAAAATTGAAGTCATCACAGTAGCATCACCATTCTTAGATAATTAATTTGAAGCCAGAAATCATATCTATCAATTCAATTCAATTCAATCCAAATCAATTTAACAAACATTTAACAAATACCTACTATGTGCCAGGCACCTTGCTGGCTGCAAGGAATACAATGGCCAATACAAAAAAAAAAACAATGGTTGCCCTCTGGGATCTTAAATTCTATTCCAGGAAGGAAAAAAAGTATGTTCACAGGTAAGTCTTTTTTTTTAAACCAATCTGTGCTTTCATCAGATTGGGAACTCCCAGTGAGGAACTTCCTCTACCACATAGGTCTCTCTTGGTAGACACAGATAAGAAAATATAAAAATGTAAACAAAGATTTATACAAAGCAATTGAGGGAGAGGGAGGCAGCCTAATGGGACGAAGAATTAGGGAGAAATTGATTGTCACATTACCTAAAATACCTAAATCAACCAGTAATGAGAAACTCTTTTGATGAATATAAATAAATAAAAGATCCTAGTGTGGGATTTCCCTCCATCCAGGTCAATTGCAACCTCTCTAAGACTTAGTAGAGAAAAAGCAGAGTAGACTGAAGAGCATAGAGATTAAGTGATTTACCCCATCATTCTATTAAGCATCAGAAGCAGGAGTCAGTGAATACTTAAACTATTTGTCAATTATAATGATACTTAGAAAAAATACCTTACAATAGTCCTATGTGTATGGCAGCTAGGTGGATAGAGCACAGTGGATGGAGTGCTAGGCCTGGAGTTAAGAAGATTTGAGTTCAAATCTGACTTCAGACACTTACCAGGTAACAGATCACTTAACTCTGGGCAAATCACTTAACTCTGTTTGTCTCAGTTTTCCCCATCCGTAAAATGAACTGGATTGAACAACAACAAAAGTCCTATGTGTATGTATGAATAAATACATATGAATATATGACAGTGTGTATATATATATGTATATATACACATACATATATGTGCAATCGTATATCTTTAGTATCTGAACAGAGAATACAGATTTAGAAAGCATTTAAAAACCAATATCTAGCAACAATCCTGAAGCTCAAAAGGATCTAGTAGAAAAAAAGAACTCTACAGTCAAAAGATTTTGTCTTTAGATTTCTTGGTATACTCTAAAATACACAATGGGTAGAGATGTATAGAATGAAATACAGCTCTTTGTTCCCTTTTTAAAAAAAATATTAATGATGTAAATTGACTTTGGAAACTTCAAGAGAGAAAATACTGTGCATTCATTGTAAAAAATAACATCTGATTCAGGACTGAAAGCTCTTTGATGGCAGAGACCACATGGAACCAAGTTCCCCACGGTGGTACAGCAGTGCTATGCGTTCTGGAAGTGGTAAAAAAAAAAATGCCTTATTTTGCTACTAAGATGAGGGACAGCATAGCATAGGTAGAGAGCTGACTTTGAAGTTTGAAATTCCTGGGTTCAGATTCTGAATCTAAAATATACTGGCTGTGTGACTAGCCAGGTCACTTAACCTCTCTCCAAGACTTTAGAGTTAAGAAAAGATTCAAATCTCCATTGGTAGTGAAATTTACTTACCAGTGAAATCTCAGGTCCTGTTTAAAAAAAATCTTTAAGACACAGTTAACTATGTTAAACACTGAAGCTATTCAAGAAATAATTGTATTCCTGATGGAAGATACTTTTTCTTTCACAGCATGACTTACGTGGAAATGCATTTTGCATTACTACACATGTCAAATTGTTTGCCTTCTCAATGGGGAAGGGGGAAAGAAAAGGAAGAGACAATTTGGAACCCAGAACTTGAAAAAAGAAAGTTGAAACTGTTTTTACATGTAATTGGGAAAAAATAAAATATTAAATTAAGAAAAGAAATAATTGTATTCCTATAAATCTCACATTTGGGAGGGAGTGGCTATTCTTTTTTTTTGTGTGTGTTTTACAATATTTATAACTGTACCCAACAGCATCATTCTAATCTTCCTTACAAAGTAGGCATCTGCCTATATCTTACAGTAGAACTATATTTCAGGAAAAAGAACCCAAAAAAATCATTTAAGCAATGTTTAAAGTTTTGAACATTTCTGAAATCCAGTAAGAACTCCTTACTGAACTGCAATAGGCTCCAGATATATAACATCAACATCGGATATACTGATAGCTCAGGGACAACAGTTTCATGAGCTTTGCTGTAAGCTGGAAGCAAATGCCCAATTTTTATTAAACAATACTTCCAGTTAAGGAAACAAATCAGCTCAATATCTGGAGTGAGCTTCTTACTCAAAGCCTGCCTGCCAATATGCCTATCTATATTCTCAACTACCTATTCTTCTAGGTCTTGCAAAGGTTTGCAGGTGGGACCTATCATTAGCTTGGGCCATTTCTACTGTGGAAATCACTCTGGGAAGGCCTGCACTACACGTATGTGACTCTAAATGAAGAACTGGCCAATAAAAATGAAGTATTTCCTGAATGCAGAGTGTGAATATCAAGATTATGTCCCACTCCAATGATTAGGTCTCACACTTCAAAGTTCAAGACTTCTTTTCTCCAGGATACCTGCTATGGTGACTAGTTCAAATCATTCTTGGGCAGAATTGTGGCTTAAGTCCCAAATAACATAATGCTAAAGTGATCTTAACTGGGAAAACAAACAATTGTAGTGAAAAGGTGTAAAATATAATTTACAACACCAGAAAGTAAAACTTCATTGTCTGGGGCATACCCTGAAGCATTCACTTCTGAAGGATTGAACTTCCTCACTTTCTTATCATTAATAAAAGTGAATGATTACAGCATTCATTTTTTTCCTCTTCTACTTACAAAGTTGTGTTGTTCTTTTTCTCAAAAATGCAACTAAGTAAAGGTTTTGTGGGGCTCCATTTCTTTAAAGAGTTATATTACCATGAAAATCCAAGTATTTTCTCTGACTTTCAAAACTCATTTCCCTCTTATTTCAATCAATCAGTCAGCCAACCAATATGTTAGGCACTGTCTTAATTGCTAGGTATGTTTTTAAAAAAGGCAAAAACAGTACCTGTCCTCAAGGAGCTTAGATTTAAATGGGGGAAACAACTTGTAAATAAATAGGTACAAACAAGATTCATATAGAATAGATGGAAAGCAAGTAGGGGAGCCAAGAAAGGTCTGCTACCAAAAGTAAACTTTCAGCTGAGTACTGAAGGAATATAGGACAGAAGTGTGGAGAAAGAACACTCCAGGAATGAGGGACAACCTATGAAAAGGCAGAGAAATGGGTGATGGAGTGGCATGTTAGAGGAACAGCAAGAAGGCCACTGTTGCTAGATCTTAGCCTCTGTGGATAGAATGAAGAGTAAGAAGACTGGAAAGGTAGGAAGGGGGTTAGGTTTTGAAGGTCCTTGAAATCCAGAGGATTTTGTATTTGAACCTGGAGGTAATAGGGACCCACTGGAGTTTACTAACTAGAGGTTGAACTGCTCAGTCCCAGATTTTAGGAAAATCACCTCTACCTGAGTAAGGACAGACTAAAGCAGGAAGAAAGTTAAGTGAGGGAGGCCAAGCAGGAAACCATTTCAATAGTCCAGGTGAGAGGTGATGAGGGCCTGAACAAGGGTGGTAGCTTTTTCTGTCCAGAGAAAAGTGCCAAGAAATGTGGAGATAGTAATGATGAGACTTGGCAACATATTGAGTGTCTAAGGGGAGAGAGAGAGGGGGAGAGGGGGAGAGAGAGAGAGAGAGAGAGAGAGAGAGAGAGAGAGAGAGAGAGAGAGAGAGAGAGAGAGGAGAGGGAGAGAGTATAACAAAGAGATTGGGAGCCTGAGTAACTAGGACGATGATGATGCCCTCAGTAGCAGTAGAAGAGTTTGGAAGAAAGGTGGTCTTGAAGAGTGGGGAAGACATTCAGTTCTGTTGGGGCCCTCTTGAATTTGAGATGATGGGACATACAGTTTAAATAGGCATTTAATGATGTAGGACTGAAGCTCAGAAAAGAGACTAGGGCTATATACATAACTCTGAGAGCCATTAGTCTGGAAATAATAATTAGAGAATTCATAAGCTGATGAGATCACCAAGTGAGAAAATATAAGGAAAAAAAGAGAAGGCAGTCCAGGACAGAGCCTTGATGAGCTCACTTAACAAGCTTCATAAACATTAGTAGACCCTCAGTAATCCATGCCCCACTCAGTGCCCCACAGAGTCAACTGTCACTATTGTGTCTGGAACTTGAACAGACACAAAGCATGCATGAGAATTAATTAAAGGAACTCTGGCTATTTAGCCTGAAGAAGAGAAGACATGATAGCTGTCATCAAGTATTTACTGTGACATGATGATTAGATTTTTTCTGCTTGGTCCTAGAGGGCACAACTAGTAGCAACAGGGGGAAGTTGTGAAGACACAAAATTTAAGCTTCACATGAAAAACTTCCTAATGGTTAAAACTATCCAAAAATGATGAATGGGCCAACTCAGGAAGCAATGGGTTCTCTCCTCAGACATCTTCAAGCAAAAGCTGGATAGTCATGTGCTGGGTACAATGAAATAATCTGAGATATGTGCTGGACCAGATGGTCACTGAGATCCCTCTCATCTTTGAAATTCAGTGACCCAAGGGTAAGATCCATGAATGTAGGAGTGTTTGTCCCTTTGTTTATGCAGAATGGAGATTCTTAACCTTTTTTGTGTCGTGGACCCCTGGGGAAATCTGGTGAAGCCTATAGACTCCTTGGAATAATGGTTTTAAATGCATGAAATAAAATATATAGTATTACAAAGGAAACTAGTTGGAATACAGTTATAAAAAAATCTAACAAGTTCGTAGACTCCAGATGAAGAACCCCTTTCACAGAAGATGCTTTTAGAGACTACAGGACTTCTCCCTTTCTTTTCAATTCCATCCTGTAAGTCCTTGGCTAGCGAGTTCTTAGACAAGTCTGCAGCAATATGCTCTCCAAATGAAGAAATAAAATATTTACTTATGAATCAATGACCCAACAGGGATAAAGATGTTGCTTTGGGCTGGGACAGTGAGTGATTCTGGGGCCAGGTCTTATGGTTTCCGAAAATAATCGGGTTTTCTCTCTAAGGTCTATTATTTCACTATATGAACTAATGAAAGGATATTAGCATGAGTGACAGGGATACAAAACAGTAATCGGTGCAAGCACAGATTAAGCTAAACAAATGCCATGAGAAGACTAATTAACTATGACACTGATGACAGGAACTGCAATGACAGAGCTGTTAATTAAAAGATAGAAGCTGCTCCACATCAGCGAGCTGGGGCGATAACAATATTCTCAGTTGGAGGTTGGAAGTTAATATTTTTCTTCAAAATTTTATCCATTCCCAATTCTCCCAAACAGATCAACCATCGCTGAAAAGGTTTCAATTCAAGATTCAGAGCTAGAAAGGACCTCAAAGGTCATGTAGTCCAACCTCCTCTTTTAGCAGATAAAGAAAATGAGGCCCAGTAATCTTGTGACTTAATAGAGACAAAACTTTGAGTGGAAACAAAACTCAAAGCTAGGTCCTCTGACTTCCCAAAATCTTGGGGTTTTTTCCCACTCTATTAATAGCCCAGAAACAACCTTCAATAGAAAGAATAGAGACTAAGGCAGAATCTTAACATAATGAGAATATCATGATGAAGGAAACTTACAGTCAAGCCAGCTCAAATCTCTTTCCATATTTAGGAAACATTTTCATAGTTACCACTTCTCTGGTGTCCTTTCCCCAAGGTTTAGGGTTTAGAATTATTCAAGTTATACAATCCTATGTGAAAGGTACATTGCCTGTTAGAAGAAGCCTCATTTTGCAACCTTCAGCATGTGTAAGTAAGGATGGCAAATTCTTTGAAAGCAAGGACTATGTTTCCCCCCCTTTTTTTTACCTTTTTTTTTCCTTTTCATTCCCAGTGCCTAGCAAAGTATTGACAATGCAAATATATCCCTAGCACTTAGCACAGTGCCTGGCATATAGTAAGTGTTTAATAAATGCTTCTTGTTGTTTGTCCTCATTTTCAAAGAGGATCAATGACATCACAGATGATGTCTTGACTTGCATGTGAATTGTATTCAAGTGAGGCAGAGTTGCAAAGCTGTCAGCCTCCTCTCTCTTCCAGTCAAGGAAGTCTAGTAGCAAAACTAAAAGTTAAGACAAGATAAAGACAAGTCAAGATAAATACTTATTGACTTGAGGGAAAGAAAAGCTACAATCAGCTATATAGAGCTTCCCTTTCCACCTCACTGTGCCCATTCTAACACACCTACTAATGCATTTAAAAGCTAATCAAGGCATTATCATAACTTTTGGAGAGGTGTAATCTATATCTACATAATTTTGTTAGTTATAAAACACTATTTCAGCTTCATTTCCATGATTGGTAATGCTGTGTTATCACTATTAGATAGTAAATGGTCCCTGGGAAAGGAACAGTCTTGTTCAATTTAAGCCTGCTAAACGTGCCTTGACAAACACAGATATGGGCCCTGCTGTAAGTCTTGAGTCTATCTAAAGAAACTACTAAAGCATTCAATCAAAATCAGCCTCATCTCCTTCAAAATCATCCATCACTGAACAGGCTAAGCAGGTATCTTTCTTAATAAATCAGGACCAGTTGTTCGTTCAAGAAATCCACATAGATAGAGATCATGGAACATGACAGCCATTTTTAAATAACAACCACTTATCTCGGGGTAGTGTTTGTGAATCTTCATTTAATAATGTGCCTGTTTATAAATGGATCTATTACATTGGCACAAAATCATGGGAAAGACATATCCATTGACACGTTATAGTTGCTGAGGTTGTTTTACAAAATCCCTCTAACTTTTTTATTGAAGAGTCCTTAATTTTTAGGATTAAAGAGAATAGAAGCATCTATTCTAGAACTGGAAGGGACCTTAGAGGCCTTTGTGTCCAGATCACTCCCTTTGCAGAGGCAGAAACCAAGGCTCAGAGAGGTTAAATGATTTTCCCTGGATCTCATGGCTAGATGCAATTTGAACCCAAGTCTTCTTAATTCTAATTTCAGTTCTCTGTACACCAGAAATGTCAAATGCAAGTGTGGCCAGAACCAGATTAAAACATAATTGGGAAATATTGTCTACAAAATAAGTAATACAATTTGTTGTTGCTGTTGTTGTTCAGTCAGGTCTGCCTCTTCATGACCCCATTTGGGATTTTCTTGGCGAAGATAGTGGAGTGGTTTGCCATTTCTCTATATAGCTCATTTTACAGATGAGGAAACTGAAGGTTAAGTGACTTGCTCAGGGTCACACAGCTAGTAAGTATCTGAGACCAAATTTGAACTCAAGATGAATATTTCTGACTTCAGGCCCATTGTGCCACCTAGCTGCCTTTAGAATATAGCTGACCAATAGAACATAGATAATGTTAACACAGTTTTTTAAGTCAATATGTGACCCACAGATATCCTTAATTAGTGGTCAGTAGCTTTAATGTTAGTGGCTCCTCTTTCTATTTGAGTCTGATACCACTGCAATATACCATGCTGCTGGGATAGTTGGCTGGTGTTTACACAGCTTAAAAAAACTCAGTTGTTGAAACATGTAAAAACATCTACAAATGGAATCACAGCTTTAAAATCTTGCTGATGTAAGAAGTAGAAAAACAGAAAATCACTTTACATAATCTAGATCATATGCTATATACTAAATGCTTCTCTCTGGCAAAAGGAACACCAATTAACCCAGAAAGTCAGCTATAGATCAATGCTTTATAAACCCATTTTATGGGATTAAAAGTACACTTTGACTAATTATTTTACATTACCATTGTAAGGACTTATTTAGTCCTGATTTAATTATAACTTTTGTCTATATGTCACAATGATATAAAAGACCAATTCAATTTTATAGTCCTATTATGGACTGTTCTCTACTAAAGTCTTAGTCTAACATTTTTTCATGGCATGGAGGTGACCCTGAGTTCCCAAAAAATGAGCAGATGAAGCTTAAACTATAACAGGTCCTTGATCAGAGTAGAGGGATATCTTTATACAAAGGGCAGATCCAAGAAAGGGTTGATGGAGCTAGTTAATGTGAGGGATGATGAAGGAGGATATAATCCTAAAACTGGCAGGCTGGTAGAGTCCATGTGACATACTTCTCTCAAAGATGGAGCGTTCCATTCTCCTACCATAGGAGGTCTGACACAGACCTGTTTTGCTGAAGCATGCAAATCATCCCTCAATTTGTTCAAGGAATGAGTAATAGAAGTATCAGTTCTGGAGGGTTCCTGCAACCCCCCTCCAGATGTGTTTTTCACCACAAAGGAAGAATTTGAAATCAGGTGTTTAAAGTGAAGTTGTGAAGTATGTTTAAAGTAAAGACCTATAATTTTCTTCTAAATTAGGATGAAATGCATTAAATTCCCAATTTTCCAATCAGTCTCAAATCTACCTGTTGTTATCCCAGTTCATTCTGCCCTGACTTGCCTCTGTACATTTTCATAATCCAACCCCCAAAGCCTAGAACAGACTTTGCCCACGTCTCAACCTATCAACCTATCAGGCCCCTCTTTTTGATCCCTCTTGAAAAAAAGTATATTTTATTATAAGAAAAAGGATGGATCCAAGAAACAGAAATAGAACTGACATAATAAAGTGATGATTAGATTTTAGATGAGGAGAGATCAAAGGAAAGGGGGGATTTTGTCAAATTCTAATTTATTTCTGTAAGACCTCATCCCTCTCGAAGATGGTAAGCTCTTCATGGGCAGGAGTCATGCCATTTTTTTCACATTTGTGCACCTAACACCTAACCTAGTGCTTTGCATATTTCTTTTTCTATCTCCAAGTGAGAAAACTTCCTCTACCAATGCAGATCAGTACCTACTCTGCAATTTGTAGTCTTAGATTCTCCAGGAACATTGAAAGGTTAAGTGATATGCCAAGGTCAACCTCTATTTGTGGGTGCTTTAATTTTTGCAAAGGGGATTGAATTTTTGAAATTGAAATTAATTAGAAGATTTACGTTACTGTGTCTCTTACAAAATGCATAATTCCCCAGAATAATAGTAAAGTACTAAGGGTTATTTTAAATTCTATAAAAATGCATTTACAGACATTGATCATCACAATATACCTGTGAATGAGACATGGGAAATGGCAGTATCTCTCATTTAGATGAAGAAACTGAGGTTCAGAGAACTTTTAAATAATTTTCCCATAGTTATACACCTAGTAAGTGTCAGAGCAGGACTCAAATTCTAGGTCTTCTGAGTTCCATTATTAGAAGTTGCCTCTTAAAAAATCATTCCTTCTACAACCAAAGGAACTGTTGTATATCCTTTAAGAACTTTTCTTATTTCTTGAGGAAAAAAATCTATTTCTCGTCTCAACTGCTTGCATAATCAGGCTAAGCCTAGGAGAGATGCAGAAAAGACAAGTACTTACTGGTAGCCCCCGGGGTCCTCGTGGTCCAACTTCCCCTGGAGGTCCTTGTTGACCCTGTTTTCAAGATGATAGGTAAATAGCAAGTTAGGAATAAATGGCCTTTTGCCTCCTGGTGACAGAATTAATGAATTATGAAAAAGAGAAACAATATCTTACTGGTTTGCCTGAATTTCCCATAGCACCAGGTACCCCAGGAGTACCTGTATTACCCTATGAGGTAAAGATAAGCAAAATTCAATCAGAACTAATTATCCACTCGATAAATTCACTAGCAAAGCAAAAGTAGAAGGGAAGCTTATATTAATTAGAACTAAATGGCATTAATTTGTTGATTGCTTCTCTAAAAATTAGGAGGTTGTAGAGGCTTGCCATCGTTCTACCCTTAGAACTTAGAATTCTGTGCCTAAGCCTAGAGCATGACATTCTGCTTGTTAGAAGTGTTTAAAACAACAATAATGAAGGTTATAAACCTAATAGGAAATTTCATGGAGTCTCCCTTTACAACGTCCCCCACATCAGTCTTTTTTTTTATCTTCTCCACTACCACTGCTCTAGATAATGTCCTTATGACATAAGGCCTATAATGTTACAACAGCCTTCTAAAGGGTCTCTCTTGATGCCAATCTCTCCCCACTCTAGTCTAGCCTGCACACCACTGTAAGTTAATTTTCTTAGTATGCCACTGTGCTCTCATTATTCCTTCCTGCAAAATCTTCAGTGGCTCTTCATTGCCAAGAGAATAAAGCAAAAATTCTTTAGCCTATAACCCTCCACAGTCTGCCTCAACCTAATGATAATAATAGCTAACACTTATATAGCCCTTGAAGGTTTGCAAAGCACTTTACGTATATATTATCTCATTTTATCCTTATAATTCTGGGAGTAATAATGAATTTTATATTGAAATGTACATCTATATGTCATATATGTATACATACATATATACATATATGTCATATATGTACATAATATAGCTACATATAGATATATAGTCAGAAGAGCCTCATAACAACCTTGAAAGGTATGTACCATTATTACTCCCATTTTACGGATAATGAAACAGAGGTTCAAAGAGTTAAGTCAAGAAGAATTTATTAATGTTATTTATTTATTAATATTAAGGCTGTGACATGCCTAGGCTCCCACAGCTAATTAAGTATCTGATACTGATGCAAACTCAGGTCTTTCTGATCCTAAATCCAGCACTTTGTTCACTGTGCTACATAGCCTATCTTGTCTCTGACTGCACAAACCAAACTCCCCTATACAAACTATTTAGTTATTACTAATAAGTATTATAATAACTCGCATTGATAGAGCTTTCATGTCTATTTAAGAGCTGTCCCCACAACAACCCTACAAGTTAGGGAGTATAAGTATCACCCATTTTTCAGATGCAGGAAACCAAGAGACATAGAATGACTTGTCAGTGGCCACCAAGCTAATAAATGGTAAAACTGAGATTTGAACTTGTTTCCCAGCTATAAATAATCCAGGTTATTTGCAATGTGCACATTGGTCTATTACAGCTTCCAAGTGCACCTTGTGCCTTTTGTTTTCCTTTTCTCACTCTCTAGGCATGAAAAGCCGTTCCTGCTCCCTCCACCACGTCAAACCCTACCCAGCCTTCAAGACATAACTTAAGTGCTCCTTCCTCCACAAATCATATCCAGCTTCTTCTAACCTACTATGATTGTTCTCTCCTCTTATCTCTTACATAACATTTGTCGTCTAAATATTAAACCAATCAGTTATGTGCTGCCTTGTAGCTATTTAACTTGTACCTTAACTTAACTTCTTGTATATTTAACTTTTTAATATGATAATTTCACTTTTTGTTGTTTCCCCATCTAGTATCCTAGATCTAGGGCTGAAAGCTACCTTAAAGGTCATCTAGTCTAACTCCCTTATTTTCCAGATATGGAAACTGAGGCCCAGATAGTTTAACAACTTGCCCAAGGTCACACAGGTAGAAAGTGGAAGAGCTAGAATTTGAACTCAGATCCAATGACTCTAAGTTCAGCACTACATGTCCAGTGTTCTTTCCACTGTATCATACTGCCTCCCATTAACTAGGAAGCTCCTTGAAGACAGACTATGATATACTTCTTTTTATCTCCTTTAGCACCCAGACTTTTAATAGATAGTAATTGGTTATTGATAAGTATTAAATACTTGGTTATGATATTACTTGGGTAAGTTAAGAGTTTGTGCAATGGGATTATCCATATTGAATGAGTCCTAAGTCACAATGTCCTAACTAGGGCTGATGGAGTAACAAACAGGCACTAAGTTGTCTCTCATGGTCTTTAAAGGGCAGAGAGAAACAGTACATGCCTCCTTATTCAAAAAGGTTTGTAAATATCTAGTGGGAGATTAGGGATGGCTGGACATGAGATTCTTACTTTCTCCAACTCTTGCCCTTTGCAAAACCTCCATCCAACTAGGGCATTCTCCTATCTTCAACACCTCAAAGCACAGAATCTTACCAACAACCTTGTGAAAACCCATAGCTAGTTATCTTTGGCTATTTACAGATACAAAATCACATTCCCTAGGTCAGAGGACCTGAAATTTTTCATGATAAGGACTCACTTTGTGCCTCGCATGAAGGCTTCTGATGAACTAGGGAAATAGGTGAAAAACTGGCATGACAGGGTATCTAAGGCTTAGTGGTAGATCTAAATTATTGATTGGGAAGATCTGCCAGTAAGTCCCAAAGAGAGGAGTGTAGCCAATAGCTACAGAGTCAACATTGATAAATCTGGGTCTGTGATCAACCAGTTGGGGTCCTGGAAGGCAGTCACTGAACATTACAATCATTTGATCCATGATAGCTATGGAATTATGGCCTTAATTGAACCAAAGAGAGGCTTTTCTGAATTTCTATATTAACTTCACTTATTCCAAATCTAATTCCAGCAATTTCCATATTGTGCCATATTTATTTTTCTGATACTTTTTCATTAATTCTTTGAAAAAAAAATTCTTTGAAAAAAAACTTTGGGTGGTACATTATCAGTGTTTAGTGAAGCAGATAAGCATACAATCTTATATCTCTATACGCCACTAGCCACTTTAATGATGTTCATTAGTATGGAGTACTGTAACTTAACGATCCTATTCTTTCAATATAAATTGTACCGAACAATTTATCTCTGTCCTTTCACAATGTAAAAGGATGACATTTTCATTAGATGAGCACAAAAATCACAAGCAGCAAGCTTCTCTTCAAAATATTTCTGTTCACACGTCTGAGAAAGAGATTTCATTATCTTCTTTATTCCTTTAACACCCTGCCTCTTATTTCTTCCAAATGTCAAATGCATTCAAGAAAGAGCTTTTACATTTTGCTAAGGTACTTAACACTCTTGCCTTCTTCTTTCTCTCACATGTCTAATGTATCATAAAAGTCAGGTTTTAGGATCTAAGAAGTAGAAATATTCAAGTACCTTTTCACCAGCAACACCTTTTGCACCAGGGGTTCCAGGTAAACCCTAAAAGAATGTACACAAAATGTGACCAAATGTATCATCTGAATATCTACATGGATTTCCCTAATTTTACATTGACATATCTGAAGACCACTATAAGGTATCAAGAACAATTCACACTTTTTAATGTTTAACCATGAGAGTCAGATTTGTGCTACTCATTACAGCATAGGACAGGATGGCTACTCAAATTTCAAAGTGAATTCTTTGGGTCTTCCAATACCACCTTATTATATTTGTCTTAGTCTTCACTAATTGAAGCATGAACTTACTACCATATTGAAGCAACGGGAAGCAGACTAATTTCTATAATTCTAATATTTCTTTTTTCCCAGTTACATATAAAAACAATTTTCAACCTTCATTTTATTTATAATTTTGCGTTCCAAATTCACTCTCACCCTTCCTTCTCTCCTCCCTCATTGAGAAGGCAAGCAATTTGATAAAGGTTATACACATGCAGTCATACAAAGCATTTCCATATTAATCATGTTGTGAAAGAAAACACAGACCAAAAAAGAAAAGAAAAGAACACCAAGAAAAAAATTTTAAAAGTTTGCTTCAATCTGCATTCAGATTCTATCAGTCCTTTCTCTGGAGATGGACAGCATTTTTGATCATAGGTCCTGCAGAACTTTCTTGGATCTTTATATTGTTGAGAATAGCTAAGTCACTTACAATTGATCATTGTACAATGTTGCTGTTACTGTGAACAATATTCTCCTGGTTCTAAAGCAGGGTAATTTTTTAAACAGGGAATTACCAAAATAGAATCTGAGGCCATCCAGGCCAACAACAGTTCTTGTGGACAAATGGGTTAGATGTAACAACAGGTAGAAAATGATGGAAGAGAGAACTACAGAAGATATGGAGCTCTAAAAAGGAAGAAGCCAATGTGTCAGGAAGATATTTGGAGTAAGCTAGAGTAGGCAGCTATCAGGAATATTAAGATTCTGTATTCATTGGCTATGAAGAACTTGGACACAAAATTTTCAAAAAGGATTAAGAAATTTAGTCAAAGATTAAAGATATAGGGGACTATAAGCCCAGTATCACAAAGTATTCTTTACAGCTGACATTAACCAGGACCATCATTTACAATTAGATGCCCAAGAATGGATGATGCTCTTTTAATATAAAACTCTCAGTTATTCACACTAATGTAGGACAATACTGGCATGAATAATTATAGTCCAGAAAAATGCCAGGTTTGGGGAGTAGCTATGCCTTAGCCACATCCCCTTCTCCTGCCCAATATCCTTTCCTTTCTTTTCTGTCCCTTCTCTTGAATCTCTCTTATGTAGAAATTTCTAATTCTTAGAACCTTTCAGTCTAGAAATGTTCAGGGTTTTTTTTTTTCCAACTGATCGGCATCTCTCTACCTGTGACCTCAAAGGTGAGAAATGAACTAGATTCCCCTGGGCAGGACCTCTCCCTTCTTGATAAAACACTTGAGTGGCCCTGATCTCCAAGATGTCCTGAAGCAGAGAGTGAAGTTGGCACCAAGATTTCTCTTCCAAGACCATTATGGATTCTTTCCCACCATGACCTAACGACTACCATGCATAGGACTCCTTGGCAACATTCCTGGTTACAACCTTTCTATGCCCTTCCCTATACCACTTTGGAGGTATCGGTACTGGCTTCGCTGTGTGTGGTCAGCAGAGCCCCCTAGTTTTGAGACATCGATCGAAATGGGCTTCTCTAGTATCCTTTTTATCTTACCCCTGCCTCCCTGCCCTTACACCTTGATCCAGGATTTCCAGTTAAAACACATTGACTTCACTGAAATGCACCAAATAAAAGAGCTTAATCCTTTTCAACTTTGTCTGGCCCATATAATTCTCCTGTGAATCACTTTGAGTCCCAACAACAGATCCAAACAATACAACAAAGTAGTATATGATCCAAAACTCATCACTCTCACATTGCTCCTGGTTTCCACTCCCATTTTCCTTGAGTCTCAACCTTACTATCAAGAACATCAAAATCTGAGCAGGGAATGAGAGAAATGGTCTTAGGGAAAATAAGCCCAGCATCAAGGTCAATGGAAGGAAAACACAGTAAGCTGATGAAAAATAAACATTTTTAAAGTAGAAATTTTAATCAGGAAAGCATCCTAAAGAAACTACCACCCCAAATTTATAAAATTACATATTTTCAGAAAAAAATTTATGCATAATTTTATCTGAACTTTGAGAACTAAAAATTATCACTAAAGCTTAATAAGTGACAGAGCAATAAACATTTTTGTTTTTATTGTTAACTTTTGATTTCACATAACCTTCATTCCCCAGTATGCCTCACCAGCCTAATAGGTAGCCATTCCTTCTAACAAGGAATTTTAAAAGAGAGAGAGACAGAGAGAGAGAGAGAGAGAGAGAGAGAGAGAGAGAGAGAGAGAGAGAGAGAGAGAATTCAGCAAAATTAACCAATACAAGTCCAATATTGTATGCAGTGTTACACATCCATAGTAAGTCCTCTACCTCTGTAAAGAAAGCAGGGAGGTATATTCTCATAGTTCTCCCTTTGTAGCCAAGGTTGGTCTTTTAATTTCACAGCATTCAGTTTCCATCTTTTCATTGCTGTCCTTTTCAATTACACCGTTGTAGTCATCATGAATATTGATAAATTTTTTATTCAAATCTTCCTTACATATAATTATTAATTTAATTAGAATTTTAAGAACTAGATACTTACAGGAAGCCCTTGCCTTCCTATATCACCAGGAGGACCAGGTTTCCCAGGTTCCCCCTGAAAAAAAATTTTTATATATTATCAGATGAAATGTCACTTGAGTCATAATTTTGTTACTTGGAAGATAGTAATAGCATATACATCCTATATACAAAGAAGCAGCATTTCATAGGAGGTAGAGAGTTGGCCTGTGAGATAGGTAGTTTTAAGTCCTATCTCTGGC
This sequence comes from Phascolarctos cinereus, assembly GCF_003287225.1. Lineage (NCBI taxonomy): Eukaryota > Metazoa > Chordata > Mammalia > Diprotodontia > Phascolarctidae > Phascolarctos > Phascolarctos cinereus. The sequence goes on along the minus strand of NW_027555958.1, from coordinate 198,886,505 downwards.
ACTCATTAGCTGTATGATTCTGAGTAAGTCTTTCAACCCCTCAGTGTCCTGAGCATCTCTCAGTGACTATAAGGCGCAGAGATGTGTTCCCTATAGTATCAGGATTTCAGAAATCACAGGCCCAATCCCTTTCCTTGTCCTTATCCCTGTGTCATGTACATTAGAGGAAACAAACATGTTGGGAAATTCATAGATTAGCTATGTAAAATAATACACACTGGCAAAATGTCATATGACTCAAGAATATGGCAGTATCCATTATTCACTCAACAGTCATACCCTCTCTCAGTCTACTTTTAGTAATATATCATTTTTACAATGCTATTGAAACCAAGCAATCTTGCTACAATGACTAACACTGTAACACTGTGGCTCTCTCTTTTTTTTTAAAGACCACCTAAATTGCACATTGATTAAATCAAGCAACTACCTTTGATCCAGGCATTCCAGGGATTCCATCTCGACCATCTACCCCTGGCAAGCCCTGGAGATATAAAAATCATATATGGAAATTAGGAACACGGGCTCTTTCTTTCTTTAGCTACTTGCTAAATTCCAAAACAACTTAGTAATTATTTAAAAAGAGACAGGCTTTCAAATAATAAAAATAGAAGTACTATCATTATAACTAACATGACTATAACACTTTAAGGTATTCAAAGTGTCCCATATAAGTACATACATTCTCTCCTTTGGGACCTGGGAGGCCATTTATCCCTCTAGGACCCTGAACACCCTGCAAAGGGAAGAAGAGAAGGGGGGAAAAGGCATTTAAGTGTAATATACACAAGAGACATCCTATTATAGTGTCAAAATAATTATTGTATCTGTTATATCTAATAGAAATAAAGGTTTTTGCAAATGCAGGGTTTGAGGATATTTAGAACTCACTCTGTCACCCTTGGGGCCTGCTTCTCCTAGTGGTCCTCTCTGCCCTTGATCACCCTGAAAGAAATACATTTCTTATTAATAATGTAGAGGTTGCAGTCTTTTATAAAATAATAAATAAGTATGCATATTACATAATGTAGTTGCTATTTTGTTCCCAGTGCTTTTTTCTACATTGCCCTGGAATGAATCAATATTTTTAAAAATAGTGATATAAAATGAAATTGGCTTGGCTATTAATGCTTCCTCATTGACTGAACTGAAAGATCACAACTTTGGCAGATTCCTTCTACATTTTCAAGCTAGGACCTATAACATATATGCTTATGTATATCTCTTTTGTCCAAACTGCAGAAGACCTTAAAATTAGCCACTAAATCTGCACACCACCAACATTCATTGAGTAATGTCAACCAAATGTTCAGAAATTCAATATTTTGTGGGAAAAGGGTCTGGTTCAGGAAAATATCTTTCCTCCATATTATTTCAAGTGCTTTGGCTATTTTTGGTATAAACTAATGTTGATATTGGGCTCTTTGGACTTATAATACATACACAGTAATAACAATATATTATCATGAAGACATGAAAATAATTCTCATAAATTATTCTCAATTTTTTATTTACAGTCTGGCACTGTGGAAAGAGAGACAAGCTTAAAGACTGGAAGGTTTGAGTTTAAGTGCCCCCTCTGATACAAATGCTAAGTGGCCCTTGGGCTACTCATTTAAGCTCCCTGCATTCTAGAACACCTCTTTAGGATTAAGTTGTAGAGAAGGTGCCGACCTGCATAGGTGGAGGGAATTTCCTCCCCTGGAGTTCTCTACACCAGTAGAATCACAGGTTCGGTCTATGTCTCTGTCTTTATCCTATATTTACTTCGAAGTGTCATAATACGGTGATAGATTTTTATTGATTCACCCATACTCTCTTGCCTAATCTTCCTTATGACCAACAGCTTGTATCTATACTAAGTTAGAGGCATCGTCAGTATACACAGAGCATAATAATCCTATGGTGCAGGTAGTGCTATATAACAATAATCATAACAATTACAAGAATAACATATACGAGGGGCATTGGCCCTGAAGTCAGGAGGACCTGAGTTCAAATCCAGCCTCAGACACATAATACTCACTAGCTGTGTGACCCTGGGCAAGTCACTTAACCCCAATTGCCTCAGCAAAAAAATAAATAAATAAATAAATAACATATATAAGAATTAGGAACACAGGCTCTTTAGCTATTTGCTAAATTCTCAAAGCATTTGAGTAATTATTTTAAAAGAGATGGGCTTACAAATAATAAAAATAAAATTATTATTATTATTATTATTATTATTATTATAGCTAACTTGGTTATAACAATTTACAGTATACAAAGTACTGCATACTACAGTCCCACTGAACTGGCCTTACTGCACCTCACATACGACCCTGCATCTCCCACTTCTGCACCTCGGGTTGTTTCCTGTGGCTGGAACGTTCTCCCTCCTCTTCTCTGTCTCTTAGAATTCTTAGTTTCCTCCCATGTTCTTCTCTCCAGCCAAGAGTGCATTCCACCCCAAATAACCTTATTTCTACTTTAATATACTGATATATGAACCTGCTACCTCTCCTTGCTAGACTGCCAGCTCCTCAAAGGCAGAAGCTGTTTTATTTCTCTCTTTATATCCCCAGTGCTTAACACAAATGCCTGGCATATAGTAGACACTTAATAAATACATGTTGGTTGACTGATACCCAAAGCATTTTGAAACATGGAAAACAATTGCAACATCTATCATTCCATCTCTTCTGTTATAATTAATAAAACAACAACACATTCCCCAAAATTAAAGAGTTAAAAAGAGAAAAACAACTTACGGGTGCACCAGGAAGACCCTGAGGCCCAGGCTCACCATCAAGGCCACGAGCTCCCTGCAGAATAGAAAACAAGTGATAATAATATTCTCACAAAAATAAAACCAGGCATTGCAATGAAGGGTCAGTTATAATATGTGAATGGGATGGGACACTATTGTGTTGTAAGAAATGATGAAGGGGATCATTTCAGAGAAACCTAGGGAGCCTTACATGAACTGATGCAAAGTGAAGTGGGCACAATCAGAAGAACAATTTATATAATAAGAGTACTATAAATAGAAATGTCTTTGAAAGACTTAGAAACTCTGATCCACACTATAACCAACTACAGTTCCAGAAGACTGATGATGAAACATGCTATCTACCCTCAGAAAGAGAGCTGATGGACTCAAGTGCAGTTTGAAGCATGTTAGTGTGTGTGTGTGTATGTGTGTGTGTGTGTGTGTGTGTGTGCGTGTGTGGAACACAGCTAATATAAGAATTTATTTTGCTTAACCATACATATTTGTAATGGATTTTATATTTCTTGCTTTCTCAATGTGTGAAAGAGAAGGTGAGAGAGAATTAAGAACTAAAAATAAAATTAAATTGAAAAAAATTTCATTAAAGAAATGAAAAACATTTTTAAAAAGAAATGAAATGTCATCTTAGCCTTTCCCCAAAATACATCTTTAGGGTTGACTTACCAGCTTGGAAAGTCAGTAAGTCCTTAAGCCTAAGGGCTGCCTCTAATTGACGTTCACATACCCTTCCTCTAACATGACAATTCTTAAACTTCTTGTGTGTCAGAGACTCTTGGCAGTGTTATGAAGTCCTAGGACCCCTTCTCATTTTTTTAAATGCATAAGATAAAATGCATAGGATTACAAAGGAAATTGATTGTGTCAAAATTAAGTTTTCAAAGTAATAATTTTTTAAAGTTCATAGCCTCAGGTTAAGAACATCTGCCTAACAGCATACGCTAAGAAGTAGTCAGTTAAGCAGTTAGCACGTTGAGGCATCAGTCCAAATTTATAGCTCACACCATGAAAAACATTTGAATGATCATACTGCTTTGGTCTGACACATCTATACAGCCTTTAAGAATTTTTTTGGTAAGTTAATATCGCTATTCCATCAAGACTTTAATAACAATAATAATTATTATTATACAAACTACACTCCGGCTACTGTAATAAGCTCTTTCCAATTATTATTTCATCTGATCTTCACAACAACCCTGTGAGGTAGGTGAAATTATTACCCCCATTTTACAGATGAGGAAACTGAGGCAAACACATTAAGTGATTTGCCCAAGGTCACACAGCTAGTAAGCGTCTGAAGCCAGATTTGAACTCAGGTCTTCTTGATTCCAGGCCCAGTGCTCTATCCAACTATGCGACCTAAGCCTAGAAGACTGATAATTAAATGAATTTTTTTAAAACCTTGAGACATAAATAACAACTGTTCTGGAGTCACATTCCCAGAGTTTCTAGAGCATCTGGGCAAATCTGATAGTGAGTCAAGCTCCGATAGACACTGCAATAGCAGCTGTTCCGGCTTCTGTTGCTACAGTTGGTTGCAGGCATTTCTGGGACTCCAAAACTTAAATCATACCAGAAGTCAGAATTTCAGGCACGCCCTACAAAATCTTTCCCCTTGTCACTTTTACTCCCATTTTTAAGCTCCAGTTTTCACCTTATTCCTATTTTTTTTTTACATTAGACCCCCACCAAGAGATGGCAGTTAGATGGTGTCGTGGGATGGAGTGCTGGGCTTGGAGTCAGGAAAACCTAGCTTTGAGTCCGACCTCAGTTACTAGCTACCTGAGCCTTCGGCAAATCATTTAACCCTTTCAACTTCAGTTTCCTGATCTGTAAAGTGGGGGTGATAATAGCACCTACCAGATAGGTTATTATAAAGATCATATGGGATCATGTACATAAAACACTTTGTGACCTGAAAGTATTATATAAAGCCAGATATTACTACTATAATAAAATTTATCTATGTCTGTATGCCTAACAGTCAGATCCCTCCTAACACAGGTTTGCAATAGCTTATTTCAATTGCCACTTCAAAAGATAATTTCTATCTTTTATTATCATTAGCAAGGTGAAAATAATAATCCAAAGATAATTAATGTGATCCACTATTAAATGAGAAAATATTAATTAGCATATTGTTAAATGTGTAAATATATTATTACATATATAAATTATAAAATCCCTTATACATTACATGAAGAAAGGGCATTGTCTCTGGAGTCAGAAGGTCTGGTTTTACCTCCTGCTTCTGAAACTTAGACTAGCTGTATGTCCCTTGAGTCATTTAAACTCCCATCAGTTTCCTCCTTTGTAGAACAAGAGGGTTGGACTGGATAACCTCTAATAGCCTACCATACATAGGACAATGATTCTCTGATACCCAAATGTTACAACTCTCTCTGCATTTTTTCTCATCAACAAAGTAAGGACTTAAAATAAAAATAAAATAAAAAGGGAATGATGATCACCTTAATACCAAATGGCAGAAGAGACAGCACAAGGATCATTATTGTTTAGACAGCACCTTAAGATTCTTAAGGTCAGTGAGGTGGAGCAGTAGATAGAGCACTAACCCTAGTGTCGGAAGGACCTGAATTCAAATCCAGCCTCATATAATCCAGCCCTGGACAAGTCACTTAGCCCTGTTCACCTCTGTTTCCTCATCTATAAAATGGGCTGGAGAAGGAAATGGCAAAACACTCCAGTATCTTTGCCAAGAAAACCCCCAATGGGGTTACAAAGAGTCAGACACAACTAATCGCCTAAACAACAAAGAGGTTCTAAAGGCATTGCACATATACCATTTCACTTTATCCTCATGACAAGGTAGAAGGCTATTCTTCCTGCTACTACGAGAAAACTTTAAAATTTGGATCACAAAAATAAATGGTTTGATGCTGAACTAGAAAGATGGATTATCAGTTCTCACAACAAGGTCAAAGTTATTCCCATTTTACAGATAGGATAACTGAGGCTGGGACAAGTAAGTGACTTGCCCAAGATCATACAGCTAGTGACCGAGGCAGAATTTAAACTGAGACCTTCATGACTCCAAATCTAATATTGGAGCTACTATACCACCTAGATTTACACCTTTACGTGACACAAATAAAGAGAAAATAATCTGATGGATAAAACTGTACCAGGTTGATGAGAAAACATAAAAAGAGACAAAAGAGGAGACAGATATTGAAGTAAAACAACAGTTTAGAAAAGGCAACAGTGAGCATTTAGAATTCACAACAGCTTTACTATGATTCCAAGCTAGTATACCAATTGAATCTGAGGCACCCAGAGAATCATGACGTTCACTGATCCTTAAGAATTAGGAGAGGGCAAAATGTTACTCTGCATTCCCTTAGGTGAAGAATGAATGGTGCAGGAATAATAAAATAACCCTCATAATTCAGCATTTATATAACTATTGCAGAACGCAAGCTCTTCCAGCAGGGAGTATCTCACTTCTGTCTTTGTATCCCCAACACTTAGCATAGCATCTGGCACTTAGTAGGTATTTAATAAATGCTTGGTGAGTCCAATTGAATTGAATTATGATAGGAGAGGAACTCTGACCACAGGAAGATAGCTCTTATATCAGAATTCATGAAAGAGCATTTCTGCTTGAAGGACAACTTGGCAAAGACTAAAGCAAAGGATGGGGAGTTTTTTTGTTGTTCAAAAAACACGAAGTGGAAGAAATTCTCAAAAGAAAAGCATATCAGGTGCTGAGTGAAGTGAGCAGAGCCAGGAGAACACTGTACACAGTAACAACAACAATGTGCAATGACCAACCTTATTAGACTTAGCTCTTCTGAGCAATGCAATGATCTAAGACAATTCCAAAAGACTCATGACGGAAAATGTCATCCATATCCAGAGAAAGAACTATGGAGCCTAAATGCAGATCAACGCATAGTTATTTTTTCTTTTTTTTTCTTTCTTGTGGTTTTTTCCCTTTTGTTCTGATTCTTCTTTCACAACATGATTAATGTGGACATTTAAAAAAAACATATGAGGAAAAAAACTCATGCTTTGCTGCCAACTAGCCTTGAGATTTGAGGCAAGTTACTCTGGCCTTCAGTCTTTCCTCATCAAGAAAAAATAAAAGGTTTGAATTTAATGACTTCCAAAGTCCTTTACATCTCTGAGAACCTATATTCCTAATGCTAGTTAATTTTTTTCAGTGAACAATCATTTGTTTTAAGGGATGATTAGGATCCAAAAAAGTGAGGTCTCTGTATCAGCAACTTAAAAGTTCAAGAAGGATTAGGAAACAATATATAAATGAAAGGACATATAGGAAGAAAAGGTGATTTAAGGGCTCCTAAGTTCATGTCCTCCACAAATGAGAAAAACTTAATGTGTTTTTGAAGGCAGAATTGTATAGTAGGGGACAAGGAGGAAGAGAAGAGTGCCGTACTTGGAGTCAGGAAGACCTAGTTTTAAAACATGGAATATTTCATGAATCTGTCATTCATATACAAGAACTAGATAACCCACCTCATTCTACCATTTTTTAAATGATATTTGTTTAAATCATTATTTAAATAAAATCATTTAGCTTTTAAAATCAGTAACTGGAGTTAAGTATTCATAATCATCTTCATAAGTTTCCTGACCTAAAAACAGAATGGTGGGGATAGCCTACTGAGCACTCATAACTTAACAACAATGGTTATGACAGATCATATACTATGACCAGAAAACATAAGAATTAAAGTGTTTTGAATGATTCTATAAATAACAATGGTCTTAAGCAACTGATGTGCCTAATAATAGGGATATAGTTGAATAAATTATGGTACATCCAAGCAATGGATTATCATAATGCAATTAATACTAACAAATATAATAGAGGTAAAGGAAATTGGAAAGACTATTGTGAAGTACTGCTATGCAAAAAAGCATAAAGAGAAGACCAGCATACATGCTAAATATGTGAAAAGATGAATGTGAATGAAGAATCCTGATATAGTCTTAGAGTGACTAAAAGTTATCATATATTATACATTTAAATTAGCTAATACAAATGTACATATTTACCTGAAAAAAGGGTAATTATTTGTATGGCTTTTCAACATTAAGTTTATAATAAATAATTTAATTTTTTAAAAATAAAATAATTTTTATCTTACTTTATCTCCTTTGGCCCCAACTATGCCGGTTATTCCTCTCAAGCCTTGAGGACCCTAGAAATTTTTTTTAAAAAAAAGAAAGAAAGAAAAGAAATTTTAACTGAGATGTATTTTCTTAAATAATTTTTTTATTACTTCATGTTTCCTCTGGAGTAGGCTTTGTGCTGGTGAGTAGGTTAAAGTCTATATCTCTCTATAAGAAAAAAAAAATCTTTAAAATTTGGATGACAAAAATAAATGGTTTGATGCTGAACTAGTAGATAGATAGATTGTCAGTTGACCTAGGCTGAAACATTAGAAAAGCAGAATGTTTTTATAACCAAAATGTACATTTGTGAATGATGATATCCCTTGTTAGGAAAAAAAATTACAAAGCCTTTCCTTAGCCTTGAAAAGTAAAAAATGATTTAAATAGTATGCAAATATTCATGCAAAGCTAGAACTGGCATAATTACTAACAACCAGACCTGTAACTGATTTTTTCACAAACCTACCAAAACTTACATGCTCAGGCCCAAATTGACAAAAGGCTTGTCTTCTAAGACAAATTTTCAAATTGTCTAAGAGTTCTTTGACATATAAGTTGTTTGAAATATGAATGGTTTTTCCCATAGGAAAAAAATGTTATACTTGATGACTGAGTAATTAGACTAATACACTTGGCCTCAGTGAATCATAATAATGTACTTGAAGCCTAGTACTAAAATTTCTACAGTAGAAACACAGTCTCTATAATAGAAAATATTATAGATAATCACCATTTCACAAACAGTTTCTATGGGGAAAATGGATTTCAGGATACCAGAGACAAATATCCCATGTCTCCCTTATGAATACATTGGTGTTTGGGTGTGTAGGTGTGTGTATATGTGGGTGTTATGGGTAAATGCAAGAAATAGGGAAGAAGTGCAAGTTTGTGTTGTTCCTAAAGAAATGTCAGGGGTTCCAATAGGGGATGGGTTATATGGTACCCCAGATACCAGTAACTTCTCAAATGTTTACATCTGCATAGAAGAAAGTAGTTTTCTGGTTTAAACAATCATGAGGTATTCTGAATTAGGAAACAAAAGGCAGTCATGATGTGGAACATAGAGGCCCTTCCCAAGTCAGATGTTTGTACCTAGAGGAAGCTGGTGGTGGTAGAAAGAGTGCTAGATTTTGTGCCAGAGGACCTGGGTTTGAATCTTAGGTCTCATGTGTTTTATCTATATAACTCTGGAAAAGTCATTTAATTTTTCTGAGTCTCATTTTCCTCAGCTGTGTAACATTTAACAGATGTTCCAGCAGCATATGGGATCCTTGTTTCATTAAATCAATCCATTTTGCCTTAGCTGTCTGTGGTTACTCTCTAAGATTATATGCTGCATAGATTGAAGAAGTTTGCTCACTAGGAGTTCCCTATACCAATGAACTGACTGATCCAGTTTTCAAACATCACTAGAGTTAAGGTAAAACATTTCCTTTAACAAATATATTCTATTAAATACTGATCAATATGCAGAGTGCCTCAGGAACCTTTGGCCACTTTTAAACTTTGATAGCTTTTAATAAACTTTGAAAACTTAAAATTTAAGTCCTTTAATATATTCTTTATCTAAAAAAGAGGCAGAGTAGAAACAACTTCTTAGCCTTTCATTCACCATTCAGTTTCCTCTACCTTGAATTCTAGCATGTTCTTAGGCAGATCCCAATCAGCAGAGCTCCTTGAATTAGGGAGTGTAAGTGAAGTAGAGAAATAGAGCAAGTGGCCCAACTTCTTCCAACTTCAAATGTTTGGGTTCCTGACCTTTTTAGATGTTTTTCTCCAGGAGAGCAAGAACAATGTTTGTTTCCTACATCTCTCCTATAATGGTGAGTGCACAGCCATGTTCAATGAACGTTTGGAAATTATTGCTCCTATGATTATGGTTATTTATTCCAACAGGAAAAACAGGGTGTATTAATTCCACCCTCATCTAGTGCTTCCCAAAAATGGACCAGTCTAGCATAACATAATGCTTTGAAAAAGGAATGCTGTTATTCCAAATTAATTTACTATGCATATTAGAGCAGAGAACTGCTAAAACACAAGGGAATGCCTTTTTATTAAAATACGTGATTGCCAGCAATTAAGAATGTTCTAATTAGAATGATAATATGCTGTGTTAAAAAAAACCCTAAACTAATCAGTCTGATCCTACCTACTCCATATTCAAGAGGCATGTAATTGCCAAAGGACAAGTGGGTAGGCTTTTGAACATGGAATATATATGGAACACGTTTCTTTGCTCTGTGGATAGCCTTTTGGGCACTTAAACCTTATATCTGTTTTTTTTTAAATCTTAAGTGATCATAAGTAATAGTGCTCCAATGGAGACACAACTTTGATAGAAAAAGTCACATCACAAACAAATTGGAGGAGCAAGGAAGAAATTACCTTTCAAATGTATGGAGAAGGAAATAGTTCATAACTAAACAAGTACAGGATCACACAAGATAAAATGGACAATTTTGATTACAAAAAAAATTAGAAATGAAACAGATAACTGGGGAAAAAACATCTTTGCAATAAATTTCTCTAATAAAGGTCTCATTCCCAAGCTATATAAGGAATTGATTCAAATTTAAAATACTAAGAGCCATTTCCCAAAAGATAAATGGTCAAAGGATATTGAACAAGCAGTTCAAAGGAAGTTCAAATTTCTTTCAAAGGAAGAAATCCAAGCTATCAACAATCATATGAAAAAAAATGCTCTAAATTACAGATAATTAGAGAAAAGCAAATTAAAGCAACTTGGAGGTTCTAACCACACCTATCAGACTGGCAAAGATGACCAAAAAAGAAAATGACAAATGTTGGAGGGAATGTGGGACAACAAACAGATGGAGCTATGAATCAGTTAAGGCATTCTGGAATGCAATTTGGAACTATGCCCAGAGAGTTACTAAACTGCATACCCTTAGACTTAACTATACCACTGAATAGTGGTAGATACTATTTTATCCCCAAAGAAATCAAACAAAGAGGGAAAAAATATGTATTTGTACAAAATATTTATAGCAATTCTTTCCATGTTAGTCAAAAATGGGAAACCAAAAAGCTGTTTTCCCATGGGGGAATGTCTAAACAAATTATTATATATGGATATAGTGGAATATTATGGTGTCATAAGGAATGATGAAATGAACATTTTCAAATCAAACTGCAACCTTTATGAAGAAATGCAAAGCAAATTAAGCAGAACTAGGAGAACAATTTATATAATGATAACATTATAGAGAAAAGCAACTTTACAAAACTTTGAACTCTGATCAACACAATGATAAACCACAAGTCCAAAATAATTAAGATGAAAAATGCCATTCACCTCCTGACAGAGAGGTGAAGAATTTAAAATGTAGAGACTTACATTTTTAGACATGGCTAATGGGAAAACTTGTTTTGCTGGACTATATGGATATATATTAAGGGATTTATTTTGGGAGGTCTTTTTTTAATTTGCTCATGGGGGTAATGGGAGAAATAAATTAAATTTAAAATTCAAGTTCCTCCTTCTGCATGAAACCTTTTCTGATTTCCCTAGATGCTAGAGCCCTTCCCTAAAATTATCTTGCATATATTTGTATGCACTGTTTATATGTACCTATCTTCCCTAACACAATGTAAGCTGCTCAAGAACAGGGACTATTGCAATTTTGTCTTTGTATTTCTACTGAATAGTATGTTTCCTGGTACATTAAGAAAAGCTGGTTGAATGTTTAAAGAATACTTTACCGGAGGTCCTTGAGCTCCCACTTCTCCAAGTTCTCCTTGGTCACCTTCTTCTCCCTAAAAACAAAACAAAACAAAAAAAAAACAGTAAAAACTGAGAAATGTCATGTAAAAAAAAAAGCATACTGATATCCTCACTTAGTCTAATTTGGTTTTTAAAAGTTTGCTTGCCTGTACCTTAAAATACTCTAAAGATAAAATATTAACATGAGAATATTGCACCAAAGAGCCTAATCCTGCCAATGAAAATGTTGTGCTTTAGCCTCCGTGGAGCTACAGAGAATCACATTCAACCAAATAATTTCATGTGATTAATCTTCTCCAAATGAATTCCTTATAGAATATAAACCTAGACAACTTGAACTTCTGCATTTTCCTTAGCAATAATCTACAAAGTGACACAATTTGGCAAAAGCTTCTTTCCTTTTAATAGCTTTTCCGAAAAGATGCTTTAGGAAACTCAACTTCATTTCTATTTTCATTGTCCCTTTGTTACATGTTAAGAATAATCCACCTTCATTTCTCTCAAGGTCTAGCAGTAATAGCTAGAAATTTCTGCAAAGGAAATGACAGTCAATTCCAACTATCAGCGTTAATGGAGAGGAACAAGTGATTCAGATAACCTAAAGCAGTGTATAATGCCAAAAATCAGTTATGTTTGGTGTAAGAATGTATTATAAGTTTTTTTGTGGATGATTTACTTCCCTAATTATGTTAAGATTGCACTCCCTAAGTACCAATAAGTGATAGTAGAAGGAGGCAATTCAAATAGTTGGCAAAGGACATCAGTCTGGTACATATGAATTGTTAGGAATAATTCCCTAAATGGATAGAACACACATGGATGAGCAACAGTTTTCTGCATACCTCTAAATAATTACCTCTGTAAAGCATTTAGGGTGGGGGATGGGGGGAGAATCAAACAAAGATAATTTGCAGTTTGCGGGTTGTAGATTTTTATTCCTTAGTTTATTTTTCATCATGTTAGGTCTCAATTCAGATGATTAACTCCTAGGACAATACTGTATCTGTATTTCCATCAAATCCAAAAACCTGGAGGTTATTATTGCAAATCTGCTAAATAGATTAAAAACAAGAAAAAAGTGGTAAAGTGGACCTGCGGTCAGAGAACCTGAATTCAGATCTCATCTATACTTCTTACTCCCCCCAGTATGAACTGGGGGAAATCTCAAAGCTCTATGCCTCAGCTTTTTCATCAAAAAAACTAGGGGGTTATAGACCTTGAAATAAACACTCTATCTATGTCATTGCATTTGGTCCTCTTAAAGCACTATTTAAATGCTGCATGATTGTTATTATCATCATCATTGTCATTATAACATGAGATCACACATCACAGGGTAATTGAACTGACCAGGAGACTGTCCCTTTATCAATGAAACCACAGGGCTACCCCCCCCAAAAAATCCTATTTTAATGGCAAGTTAAAATAGTTCCTTATTGGCCAATTTTCAGGTCACCTTTGCCAGGAGTCTGAGGTATGATCCTCAATAGGGCAGTTCAAACACTGAAGGTATTTCAGTCCGATAAAGTGGGCATTTAGCTAAATCTATCTGTTCCTTACAAATAAACCTGCTTTAAAAGTATCTTCACTTGGCAAAAGTTCAGATTTATACATTTGATAAAACGTCAATTTGTATATCTAATGCCTCTCATGGGGCCTACACAGCAGTTTTCTGCATTCCTTCTTAGCTCTGTCAACAGTACAAACACTAATGTCAAATAAGAGCCTTGGAAGCTCTTTGTCATCAATTACTGGATCCTTGGGGTCCTTAAGCACTTACTGAGTGAGCCTCCATGCAAAGATAGGCTAAATCCTTTGCTATTCAATCAATGACTGCTTACATGGTCTGCAATTATATAAGAAGACATCTCTGGGTACTCTTCCAGGTAGGAAATTCAGCTAATTACCTAGAAATACAATCCAGTAACTTCTACTTAAAATGCCAAATATTGTGAAATCAGCAAGAATTTGAAAGGAAAGGGGAATTAACTCTATGGTATATTTAAATATATGTGTGCTTCAGTAAAATGTAAGCTCTTTGAGGTCAGGGACTGTTTATCTTTGTTTCCCCAGCACCTAGCATGGTTCTTTGCTCATGGCAAATTCTCTAGAAATGCTCATTGAGTCTGCACAAGGTCATTTCAATTGGCTAGATATTTACAAGCTTTTTGAGGAAATGTTACAGGAGCATCATTTGCACACAGACTATCAGACAATGGAAAAACGTTCCTTAAAGTAAATGGCAGGTCAAAATGTTAGGATAGTTTTTGTTACTGCTGTTGTTGTTGTTATTGTTGTTTTGTATATCATATAAGACCAAAACTTTCCTGTGGTTCTCTAACATAACGGAAGTCAACAGAAAGAAATATATAATTCCATGTGCAAGTATTCCCTTTCAGAGGCAACTTTTCAGGGTTACACAATGTCTAAGTAAGGTTAATATGTTGATAAGGAACATGTTAATAAGGGAAGTGAATCTTCTTTGTGGTTCCAGTTAACCTCATTTTAGGGGTTATTAGGTAACTAGGAAAGAATAAGAATCAAAGATGATAAAGTAAATATGAGATTTCAACAGACATTCAAACTTCTTGAGGATGCAACCAAAAGTTCTTCTTTCTGGATATTCATTTCCCAGTCTGACATTAGGTACACACAGCTATTGTATTACTGATGGGTCAAACAGCTCAGCTACATAGGAACTACAAAAATATGAAGTTTAGCAATGATTGACAAAACCCTAATTTGAGCTCTACACTGTGTAATAGAAGACAGAAGATTAAATTGATTGGTACAGGTTATTTGAGGCTCTTCACAGACTACTAGCTGAATACTGTTTATGGATATTAGAAGGCATTGATCTTTGTCATCAGGTCCTTCTTTAGTCCCAAAAAAAACAGAGCAAACTAAAGATGAACAAAAGTGGCCCCCCCAAAAAAGGAATATATTTGCCAAAAATCTAGAAGTCTACCATTTCTAAGAATAAAATAATGTGAGTTACCATGCCATAGCATGATATAGTGCCAAGCATGTCTATAGTTCTTTAAGGTTTCTGAAATGTTTATCTCATTTGAGATAGCTAGAGTGATGAATTTGGAGTCAGGGAGACATGAGTTTGAACCTTGCATCAATTAGCTTTCATTGAACCACTCAGAGTTTCAGTCTCCTCATCTGTAAAATGTGGACAATGATTGTAGTAACCTCACAGGTCATTATGAAGATCAACTCTAATAATGTATATTAAGGATTTTGCAATCCTTAAAACATTATAGAAATGCAAGCTGCTATAATCATCATCACTATTACTATCATCATTATTAATATTCCATAACAAGAAAATTCCTCCTTTTCTTTCTTCTTGAAATCAACCTAGTTTGACCTGAACTGAGTTTGAATCCCCTAGATTAAGGGTAACTCATTTACCAGTTTCTTTCAGGGTGTGAGACAGCTGAGTCTTTATGACACTTACCAATAAGTCACTAAACCTCAGTCCCCTCAGTACTAAAATATCAAGGTTCATATCTGATTTTTCCTCAATTCACTCTATTGCACAACCTCATACTGTAGTAAGGAAGCTCACAGCGATGATATGGGCACTACCTATCTCACGAAGTTGTGGTGAGGAAAACTTTGTAAACCATAATGTGCTATATAAATATGTTATTATTATTATATCTCCATGGAAGCCTAGGAGATGGAAAGGCAAGCACCATTCAACTAGCATTGTTATTGAATATCTTTGTAGACTGAAAAATGCAGTTAAGTGTTTTTTTAATCCTCTCTAGATTTTAACCTTGACTCTTCTGTTGGGAAAGACATTAGATGCAATTAATGGTAATGGATTTCATAAGGTGGCCATCTTGCTATTAAGTTAATAAAATTATATCATTTATACCACCATCAAATAGCTAACTCTCAGACTTAGCTGTACAAAAAAAATAAGAACAGAAAATAAAATGAGATACGACAAACAAAAACATTTCTGACCTAGAGCTGAGGAACCCTAAAGTTCAAAACCCATTATGAAACTCTCTTTTGGCTGATGCCATCAATTCCTTGCACACCTGCAATAAAATGACTGTTTGAAGGAATGAAGCAGTTAGCTAAATAATGATGAAATAGTAGAAGTATCAAGGAAGAAAGCCCAACAAGAATGCAATTCACTTGGGAAAGAAAAAGAAGACAGCAAATAAAAAGAAATACCTAAATGAATGCATAAAAACTGTACTTAGTTTGCTTCTTATAACTGAGCTACTTTAAGTATATTGAGGCAGGTCAAGAATATCAGCATATGCCTCTACAGATCCTGCATTTAGGGGGGAAAGGATGCCATTTAGTAATGGCAATGCTGGTATTAAGCACTGCTTCTCAATGCCAATTTTCCAAGCAAATATTTATTTTTCTTACCTTGTGACCTTGTCTTCCTGGTTCCCCAATTTCTCCCTTTGCCCCTTTGTGACCCTACCAAACATAAAAAATAATTATTATTTCAGTTCTTATCTCTCACTAAGAGGTTGCCCTAAAAAAAGCGTTCCTGGCATCCCCACATCCACAGCAATATAGTACTGAAAAAAGAGCCACTAAAGTCAAGCGAAAAAAATATTGCTTTAAATACCCCTTCAATCCTCATATTATACGGATGGAAAGATCTCACATTATCCATTGTTCAAGTCACCTATAGCAGCTGCTTTCTGTTCTCTGAGGCTATTTTTCACACTTTAAAATGAGCTAGTCATAAACCTCAGTCATCTAGAAGCCAGGAGGTGGTAGTCTTAATTCAACTACCCATCCCATATCTCCAAATAAATGGAAAAGTCTCTGAAAAAATATGACCAGGCTCCCTCCCACACACATATACACACATAACCCTTTCTGTAAAGAAAGTCACAGGCAAGGTCATTGCCAGCTGTGTGATCCTATCAACCATTTCTATACATGAAGTGAGCTATTGAGTGGTTCCCATAAGGGAAACTGGAAGTAGTCAGTGGTGGCAACAGGAGCTTTGAAAGTAGCTTCAGTTGTTCAGGAGCCTCTTATGGTATGCGCTCTTTGGGTGGAAACCGAGGGAGTTTGTCTTGCTCTTGGCTTCCAAAAGCCCATCTCATTCCAGAGTTGAAAGTCTTTATGGAAGAAGATTACCCTCTAACCAAATCATTCCCAGTTCTGGAGATCACCAGGGGATGATGTGTTCTACTACAGAGTCAGAGTAATTGTTTGGAGGCAGTGCTGTTTAGACTGAGGCCACCAGAATCTAAGGGGATCTTTACTGGTAGATCAATCATTTTCTCCTGGTAGCTCTTCAGATTGGAACAAAGGCTTCCTCTGTGCCTCTCTCAGGGCTGGCTCTAACCAGACTGAGTTCAGGGACTGAGAGAAGAGAGAGCAATTTATCCCACCACAGAGTCACTTGAGATTTGTCTGACATACTCCTTTTTGGGAGGTTGAATATTCTCCCAAAAGAAAAAGAGATATTGCGAGTGAGAAAGAAGGGTTTGAGAATCCTGCTACTCCAACATACAGTGTCCTATTATTTGTATATTAAATATTTTCATATATATTTAATGTTTTAATATGTGTTGATATTATTATTTAATAATCAATATTAAACATCATTGTATTTGTATTTATGATTAAGTTTGTGATTTTTAAAAAGAATTTTAAAGAACAAGTTTCTATTTTATAATCGCATTTTATCTCAAGCTTTAACATTTTTTTCCCTTAACACCATTCTGATTAAATTCCCTGCCCGTGCATTTTTAGCACCTGCTTCCCAAATGGACTAGATTAATTATGCCAAAACATAGACAAACCTCTGAACACCTGATTTTTGTATTTCATCTAATCCCAAACTAAACACTTTCTTGGTGTTTTCCTTCCTGATTCACAAAGGAGTCATAAAACTAAAATCTCCACATTAGCAGGGAATCCTATTAGCTACAATAAGTGAAATCTGTTAGTAATGCCTAAGATTATATTTATATAAACATATTATTCCATCAGAGGGACAATTTTCTATCAATATGATCTCTATACATGGAAGAACAGAACCAAAATAAATGTTTCCCATTTTCTATGATAGGTAAACTCTCATGTGGCTCTGGAGGAGAAAGTGAGGCTGGTAAATTTGCACAGCCCTCCCTCACTCAAATCCAATTCAATTGCAAGTCATGTCATCATCTTCCTGATGTCATGGTCCTCTTTAAGAACAAAGGACAAACTATAACCACAACTCTAATAAATGTAATAATCAGATTAATTCCCTTACCCTCAAGCCTGGTAGACCTGGATATCCCGAACGACCTGGTGGACAGGAATTGGGACACTACAAAAACAATTCCACAGAGTTAGGATTTTAAAACCAAATGGGCCGATCAAGTAAAAATTTTCAGAAGTTCCAACTGGCACTTAAAGTAAATTAAATTAAAAAGAGTGTATTTAATATATTCCCTTTCAAAATTTCATTTCACTAGTTCTGTAGTGTATTTCACCAATATTAATTACTAATATTTTAAATGAGAGGCAGAAAATAGCATAGTAATTAGAAATCTGGTTTTGGACTCTGGAAGGCCTGGATTCAGATTCTACTGCTAATATCTCAGTGCCCTAGGTCAACATCCTCCAAACTTTTTAAATCACGAACCCCATTAGAAAAACAAATTAGCATGTACTTATAATATACTTAAATTTATTTATAAATGTTATATACATACATATGTTTATATATATGTGTATATATACCTATATATACATATATATATACATATATATGTATATATATATATATATATATATATATATATGTACTGCTATGTGACTCACTATCTGATTCAAACTGAAAAGTGGAATGAGACAGAGACCTTAGTGTTGATTGCCTTCAGCCCATTCTCAAAGGGGCATATCTCACAGCAGAGAGGTGTTCTGGGAGATGAGGGCTAAAAAGATGCCCTACTTACAATGGAAAATCATACTGAAATAGGGGTGATGAAATAATAAATATTGGTTCAGTTCTGAGTGGGGCCATACAATAAGAATGGAATAATTCCACGCATGGAAAAAGAACCAACTAAGTCCTGTATTATCCACTAGGAAACTGTGCTTGGATACAAATTACTTGGCCATCCAGATACCAAATGAAAAAGCCTGCTTAGACAAGCCTTCCTAAAGAAGGAACGCATTGTTTTTGATGGACACAATTTTATTCATAAAAGCAAACATCTTACCAATGGATCTCCATCATGAACCCCAATTGTCCCCTTAAACAAATAAAAGGAGCAAATGTTACAGAATATTCAGAATCATAACTTTTCAAATAAACCAAATATAATTGGTTCAAATATCCATGGCCAAATGGTGGCAGAGAGGCATCTTCCAATAAAATAAATGAAGACACTGGATAACTAACAAGACATGGTAATCTAAAGTCTCCTAATCATGGGACTAGTCTTTCGAGGGAGCTCTATAATTGCTTTTTCATACTTTGAGGGGTTCCCCCCCAACATTGTAAGGAAAAAGTTTGAGTCCTAAAGGTAAATGAATTACCATCCACTACTATCTAGAATTTATTTTTAAATTCTTTATACTGAAAAATATTAATTTTTCACATAATTTTCTATCTTTAAAGGATTCATGCCTTCAATAAGAGATGAAAATAGATAGCCACATTGGAAAATGAGGCTTGTTATAAATATGGGATAATAATGACACTTTATGTTTCCACTCATTTCTTTGTTCACTTTATAACTACATTTGTCATGACTCTCTGGGCCATGGAAAGATCATAAGTCTAAAAACTTACACTAGGTCCTGGGGGACCTGGAGGGCCAGGTGGTCCTCTTCTCCCGGGATCACCCTAAATATTGGGGATATAGCAAGTAAATGTTTATACAAATGGCAATTCATGACACAAAACACAGAAGAAATGACGAGGTACACAAAGACCCACAGAACTCATCTAATGCTCAAAGCAAGCAAGGAAATCAATGAGTCCTCTCTAATCTAATAATCTCCATAAAACAAGAGCAAGATAATGAATGAGCTCCATCTCTCAAGCTAATAAAATGAGTCTATACCTGAACACAGGAAAATAGGAAAGCCAATTCTATTGGATAGGGATTTATGTAACTGAGACAAAGAAAAATTAGAAAAAATTCTTCTATTTGATTTTTATACATATTGATAAAACTAGCAAGCATTGATAGTACTGTGAATACTTAATTATAGCAAAAATATTTCCTTCATCATGAAAAATTAGCCTCAAATGAGAAATAGGTTCATCTTTGCAGTTAGTGTCTGTCTCATGCCAGTATTTTTCATATTCTATTCATCATTTGGACTATTATACTCACTTAGAAAATTCCAAGTAAGCTATGAAGATGGCAATGTGTTTTAACTGGTCTCGAACCCAAAGTTTATCCATGGCATGTGATTTCCTTTTTCTTCCTATTCTGCCACAAGAAGCCATTAAAACATTTTAAATAACTTCCACCTTATGATTATTTCAAATTTGTTTCCCACTCTTACCTCACCTATCCACAAGGGTAGTCACTCCTTAAATCTTACCATCACCTAATATTGTTCTCTCTCCAAAATTTTGATCCCTAAAAGTCCTTTCTCTGATCATAATTTACTGTCCTTCCATCTCTCTCTTCCTCATTTTTCCTAAACCTCTTTATCTTCCACTGCAAACTCTGATACATCTGCCCTACCTTGTTCCCCCACCCTATCATCTCTGCTCTAGTGTGACTTTCTGCCTTTCACAGTCTTGACTCTAGAGTTAACCAATTCTAATACTATGTACTATGCTAGTATTGTGAAGAATATGTGACACAGTCTGCCCTTGTGGAGCTTCCAAATTCTAAACATTTATATGATGTTACTGTAACAATTATGAAATGCTTACTACAAGAGTTGATATTTTAAATATTTTACTTTGGCATATGTAAAGTGTTCTTTATCCACAGTTATGTCTTTACAGCAAAGAGGATCCATATATAAAGTGTGTTGAATAGCAAACACATTGGTATTTCAATAAATTCCGAAATCCAGAATGGGTTTCATTTTGATAATGTATCCATTTTAATCTGATATCCAAAACTTTAATCCTAATGTACGTAAATGTGATTTTTGGTGCTTCTATATGGTAGAGGAAAAACTGTAGAGCAATACCAATATAATGAGCGTTGACTTTTTATACAGAAGTCCTAGATTTTAATTCCAGCCAGAGGTGTGCTAGTAAATGTTTTAACCATCAGCTGAGGGAGAAAAGGAATGCATATACAACACTCTTAAATTTAATTTGCATCATTAACCTTTTTTAAGTCTAGACAATCAACAAAACAATAAATTAAGCCCTAATTTGGAGCTTTGTCCATTTCCAAGGTAAAAATACTCATACTGAAAATGTAACAATTAGCTCTCACAAACTAAATTAGATCTAGTCCAGAATATTCCTGATTCCCATTTTATTATTTATTAGTTGTGAGATCTTATGCCAGTTACTTCAACTCTTTGAGCATGAGTTTTCTCATCTATAAAATGGGGTAAAAATATACATACTTCCTACCTCATAAGGTTGGTAGGGAATTCAAACGTGTTAATGGATCTAAAGTATTTTGAAAACCTTACAATATATACAAATTATCCATTCTTACTATTATCATTGTATTCACGATGCTTTAATATAAGTGGTCATAATTTTAGGCTATTAATTCTCCATTTCATACAAATGATCTAAAGAAAAGAACCTGGTCTGGGAATTAAGAGACTTATTCAGTAATACCCAACCCTTCCTGACTTCATTTGGGGTTTTCTTGGCAAAGATGCTGGAATGGTTTGCCATTTCTTTCTCCAGCTCATTTTACAGATGAGGAAACTGAGGCAACCAAGGTTAAGTGACTTGCCCAGGGTCACACAGCTAATAAGTACCTGAGGCTGGATTTGAACTCAAGTCTTCCTGACTCCAGGCCCAGCACTCTATCCACTGTGTTCTATTCAGTGTTAGAGACTTCACCAATTAGTGGTATAACCTCCAGCAAGTTACTTGCTATATTAACATGAGATCAACAGTTCTCAAACATTTGGTCTCAGGATCCCTTTACATTTTTAAAAATGATTGAGGTTTCTCTCCAAAGGGCTTCTGCTAACTCAAGTTACATCTATTGATATGTATTATATTAGAAATTAAAATGTCTTAGTATTATTATGAAAATAGCTTTGACCTTATGAGCCCCTGGTCCCCGGACCATGCTTTGAGAAATAGAGCTTTAAAGCATTGCTAAAAATAAATGTTTTAAACAAACAAATGTTAAAAAAAAATATCCTGGACCATACTTTGGAAAAAAGCAGCAGACAATAGCAAAGTGATGTTCCTATCCCAAGAACTCATCACTATTACAAACTAAAGGCAAATACTTCTACATCAACAAGTCTGCAAGGAACCATGCATATTTGTAATAATTTCTTCCTCACTGATATCTTCTAATAAATCAACATTTATTGAAAAGTAATCCATGATACTCACTGATGGCCCTACACGACCAAGTTCTCCAGGAAGGCCTGATGCACCGGGAGGTCCCTAATGTCAATACACGAAAAGGAAATCAGTGATTTAAAAAAAAATACTTTGTCAAATCATGTTTAAAATCTGATTTGGAGATATGTGGCCTTGGCAGCTTGTTCTCCCAATGAGATAGTAACACATTTTATAAATGACCAACTACTCTATGTGGACCAGACATTTCATAAACTAATCCAAAAGCAAATTTCTACCCAGAGACACATAGCATAAGAGGATTGCCACAAAATAATGGGGAAATATTTTCAGTCACCAGAAGAAAGATTAGCAATAAGATTACTGCAGGGCAGAATATTATTTATGGAATAAAGCTAAATAGAGAACAATACAGAACATTCTTTTGTCTAACCTCACCTTTTTAAATAATCTAAATGTTTTATGAAATGATACTTACAGGTGGTCCGGGAATACCACGACCCTGGAAAAATGAAAATATTTTGTTTTATATCATATAATTTATCCACGCACATGTAAACTAGACACATGGAGATATTTCTTGAAAATAAATTACATGGAATACTATTGAAGTATAAAAATGATAAGCTGATTAATTTTAGAAAAAATAGAAACACTTGCATGAAATAGTGAAGAGTGAAATGAGCAGAACCAAGAAAATGTGGTACACAGTAACAGCAATGTTATTCTAAGAACAACTCTGAAAGACTAAGTCATTTAGAGTATTATAAATCCTCAAATCGACTACAAAAGACCTATGAAGGAAGATGCTACCCACATCTAGAGAAAGAACTGATGAATAGAAGTATGTATAGTATGGTTTTACATATATAATTATATATTTATGCCAAGTGGTAGCCTTCTCTAGGACATGGTGGGGAGGAAGGGAGAAAAATGATTTAAAATGCACAGCAGAAAACAAAACAAGACTTAGAAGGAAGCACAGAAAACCAGGGTAGCTTTGAAAATGATGCACAGTATGAGTTACATAGTGAGTGGGGTGGGGTTTAAAGCAAAAAGTGTGAAATAGAAATTCACAGTTTTATATTGAATCCTCCTTTTATTTTGTGCTGTATACATGAAAATATTCTCTTTTTTTCTGTCTTTGTATTTAAGTTCAAAATGGATTAAAAATTTTTTAAAAGAAAATAAATTATAAACCATATCACCAAAGATGGACATTATACCTATGTTTAAATTTTTTTTAATATGAAGTGTTATTTGTCAAAAAAAAAAAAAGACAAACAAGCCTTCATTTCTAAAAGATTTATTTCTTAGAGTATTACCAAGGGGGATAAGCTAACCAGTTAGATTTTTCTCCCCAGTATTTTACCTCAAAGGCCTGTCATTTCAATGGTGTAGGTATTCCCTCTAATGATACAGATGAGCACAGCTTCTCATTTTGGAGATGATGTTTCTGTGTTATGGTGATGAAAAGAGTTACCATTCTGCAGTCAGTCACTCAGCAAGGATCTATTATATGCTTTCTATGTGCCAAGAACTATATTTGCTAAGTACAGTGGGGTGGTCCTTAGATGACACAAATGGTCTGTCATCTGTTGCCAGGACAATACTAAAAGTCTTTTTAGTACAATAGAATCTGCCAGAGCTTGAGCTCGGTTGGCAAAAACCCAAGATCACCTGCACACCATGATGAGGCAGCAGAAGAGGACTTGAGAGGAAGAATCAGCAAGAGATGTTCCTTTTAAAATGTTTTCTTTCTGTTTTCTTCTTTAATGAAAGTAAATGAAATCACACAGTTTTGCTTACAGAATACTGGCAGCTGTAATTCACATTCATAGGGGTGTCACATTTGATGATGATTTAAAATGCTATTTTTCATGTTTTCAAATGCAATTCATCTTCATGTAATTATGACTACAACATGAGACACGATAGAAACTGGATCCGTGCTTTCACTGGATAGGTCACAGAGGTGTCAAACTAGCAGGAAAGCAAGCAGCCAGCAACACTCCCCAATGCTGTCAGAACCAGATTAAAATGTAACTGGGAAATGTTTAACAAAATAAACACAATATGCAACACAACATAGATAATGCTAATTTATGGTTTTCTAAGGGATCTCTTTCTATTTCAATTTGAAATTATTCCTTAGGAAACTCCTAAGTGATAAAACTCCCTCTATTAATGCAGGTCAGCATTTTCAATTTGTAGTCTCAGAAGGCTGACTGGAGTGCTGACAAATCGAGTGACTTGCCAGGGTCACCAGTTAGCATGTGTCAGAGGTGAAACTTGAACCTGGGTCTTCTTGGCTTTGAAGCCAGCTCTTTATCCACTATGCCCAGCTCCCACTTTTATAAACTTATGAATGCAATGTGTTAGTTCCAAAGAGACTTGGGTTAAATAAAAAAGTTTTCTATGCATTCACAAAGCACAGAATACTCATTTCTGTGCCTAAGGAGATTCACCCTTTTGAAACAATTGGAAATTTATGCTACAGACTCCTTTGGCCCCAGTAGTTAGAAGAATTAAAAGTGCCCTACCTCCACACACTTTGCCATGCTGAATTTGATCTTATATCAAGTCATGCTATCTCTGTTCTGCATTGCTAAGAGACGTTTGTCACCATACTCTACCTAGAGCACTATCCTTTTTCCATTCCCTTCTCAATCTGATCTTTTTTTTCCTGAGATCTCTCCTGGCACTTTACTCTTCTGTTCTTGATTCTTTTTCTTCCAGGTAGGTGTCTCAAAATCAATCATCTTTCCTGCTACCTTGGCAAAGCATGGCATAGTCCATTACAATGGCCATATTAGGAATCAGAGGACCTGAACTCCATTCCTCACCGTACTACTGTACCAAGGTCACTGTAGCCATATGACCTTGAGCAAGACACAACTTCATTGAGTTCAGTTTCCTCATCTGCAAAATAAGGAAAGGGGAAAGAGAAAGACCTGTCCCCTGCCTGCCTCCTAGGGTGAAGATCTAAATTAATTACATGTGTAAAAGTGTTTTGGAAACAACAAAATGCAAGAGAAATGTAGGTGATTTTTATTACATGGGTTTCTCTTAAATCTTCATAACCAAAGCATCCAGTAAAATCCTTAGGGATTCTGTTGGCGAATTGTCTACACAATTAGGTTTTTGTTTTGTTTTGTTTTTATTAATAGTGGAGGGACTTTTAGAAGGATGTGTGCATTGGGATTTGAAATGATGGGAGGGAGAAGATAGAGGGACACTTTTTGAGATGTATTGGATTGAAATTGGGGGTATGTGGTAGAGGGTGGGGGGATTTTTAGAGGGATAGATGAAATCGGGGATGGAAGGGGGGAAGAAGGTAAGGTAGCAGGGATAGGGTGAAAAGAGAGGATGAGAAAAAAAAATAGTGAGTAAAACAAGCAATTAGTTTGATCATTTTAACTGAATTGGCTAGTTATTCACTCCTTCATTCAGTCCTTCATTAAGTGAACCTTTATTTAGTTACCATTACGCACTGGGCTAGACAATGAATCAGTAATAACTGAGACAGAGCCAAAGGTAAGCAATGTGTTTTCAAAAATGTTATTCATTAGATGTACTTTTATAACAATATTTATTGAGAGGTACACTTATTTGAACACATTTCTTACGCAAAACAACCAGACTTAAATAATAAAAATGTGGAAGTGATATGTTTTGCTAAAAAGAGAATGAAAATATATTTGTTGACTGTAGACTACTAGTCAACAGGTTTCAAATTAAACAAGAGATTTGGATTTTGCAAATTTTATAAATCAAGAGATTTGGTTGGAGAAAAAGTAATGCAAGTTATTCACTTCAGAAAATAATTGTAGTATATGAATGCCTGATAGGAAAATGAAAAGATGCTAAGATATAGCAAGGGAAGCTCAGAGAAAAGAGGAGAAGAATGCAGAATTTAAAACTAAAAATAATAATTTGTGAACAACAACAAAAAAAAAGAAACAGTGGATGAGAAGTAGTTTGCCAGCTCATTCTCTCTGTGAGGCACAGTTACAGTGATCTATGCTGACAACCTGGCCTCATCAGTAAATCTCAGCCTAATGGTACAATGTGGAAATGACAAGTCTGCGAACAGGATAAGAACTCCCAGGAAAACTGTTTTTCGTTAGAGTTAAAATCAAGATGCAGGGAGGTTACCACAATTTATTCATGACTATTGGACCTCTGCTCTTGGTTTATCACGGGGTATGGTTTTTCTCTCATGCAGCTATGCAAGAATGATTTTCTTCCCTAAGAAAAGATTGGGTTTCCTAGAAAAGGAGCACTTAAGAAAACTGAATAGTAACCAATCAACCCCTGAATATTGTATCATACATCTATGTACTTTATTGCCCATTTAAATTCCTCAAGAATTATTCCACTCACAGAAAGAAGTAAAATCTCATTACAATGAATTTCAGGGTAGTATTCCATTTAATCTCATGCAATTAATTGCTATAGAATATTTATTTTACCAGGCAAAACTTTAACTATATTTCTATGTAAAATGTTTCACCAGGAATATCATAGAGGCAGAATTAAACATTATCAGGCTTTAAATTCATACAGTATCTAAAATGTTTTACTTACAGGAAATCCACGTGATCCTGGGACCCCAGGTTCTCCCTAGAAACACAAAATAATTTCTTTTTATCTAGTTTTCAGAAGAATATGTACACATGTGGATATGTGCAGATGTATACATAGGGTGGGAGTGAGTGGGTGTGTTGGGGTGGGAGGTTTGCTCATGTAAGATATAATGGCATCTTTATAAATGAAGTCATTTGTGTACCTTTCAAAGACATTTCTTCCTCAATAGGATTATTTCCATTATTTGAAAACTAAACTAATATACTTAAGGAAATTTTCCTAAGAATGAGTCTTAAACATTTAAGAAAAGGTTTTTAACTTACTTTTTGTCCTCTTGGACCAACTGAGCCAGGCGATCCATCAGGTCCTGTCAAGCCCTTTCAAAATGATACATGTAATGTAAATGTTATCCCATATCATTCTTTGATAAATTGCTATGCAAGTAATTCTGCTTAAATGAATTAAGTATTGTTACGATGTTTCCAAATTAATGGTACAAATAGCTTCACAGGAATACAACTCCATACTTTATTCAAAGAACAGCAAATTCTAAAGACTTTTGCCTGTTTACGGACTGTGAAATTAAATCAATCTATTAACAAGTTTTGATTTGACAAGGACATTGTGACCAATTCAATCTTTTGTTTTCTATATCAAAAAAAGATTCCTTCTGGTCCAGCTGATTAAGTAGTTTATCGCATTGTTCAACACATCAGCTATATTTTGTTGGTTCTCTCTGTCTCCATATTGTAAATGTTATCCTGGATAATTCATTATGACATAAAAGCCTTCATAATTAAGTATGATCAGATGCAGAATATGCATTCTTGTCTTGGTTCCACCATTCAACTACTAACTGTACTTTATTTTCTCTATTTATAAAATGGAAATGATATTTGAACACTTGCCATCTCCCTACTCACAATAATGTTTTGAGTTTAATGAAATGTTTTTAAAATATTTTTAGCTCCTCAGAAGGATTCTATAAGTTGTTATCATTACCACATAGAAACTTAGTGCATTTACCTCCTTTCATTTGTGATAAATAAAATGTAATTGTGTTCTAGACAGAACATTCATGGTTCAAGGAATATATAATAGTCTCAAAGGTAATGCTTGAGTAAATTTATTTATCCTTTTGGTTAAAATATATCATTCATGCCTGGTGGAAGGAACTTATGAGTAAAATAGTAGAAGGTGATTGAATATTGAATCAGATCCTGACTCTGTCATTAATTAGCTGTGTGAACTATGACAAGGAACTTCTCACTGGACCTCAGTTTCTTCATCTGTAAAAAGAGGAGTTGCACTAGATGATCTCTAAGGCTTTTTCAGCTCTAAATCCTATAAAATGCATTTATTCACATCATTAATTCATATGCACATGCCAAACAAATCCTCTTTAGATTCAGAGCTTAAACCTATTGTCATGAAATTCTATGTACGTACTATAATTTTTATATGCCTTATCATCATCTCAGATTCCCTATACTGAGAAGCATTATGGTAAAATTGAGAGCACACTAGATCTAAAGTCGAGAGATCTGAGTTCAAATCCCACCATTAATACTTACTAATTGTGTGATCGCAGTCAAATTACTTAACCTGTCCGAGTCTCAGTATGGAGATAACATCTCTAAATGATGATGACAATAATACCAAAGCAACTTGTTCAGAGGGCTATTATGAGAATCAAATGAGATAAAAGCTAGCTAGCACTCACATAGAATTTTAAAGTTTCTAAAACACTTTACAAATTTTATCTAATTTTATCCTTACCAACCCTAGAAGGTAGGTGCTATTATAATTTCCATTTTATAGATGAAGAAACTGAGGCAGACAAAGGGTTAAGTGGGGAGGCTAGGCAATGGGGTTAAGTGACTTGCCCAAGGTCACACAGCTAGTAAGTGTTATATGTCTGAGGCCAGATTTGAACTCAGGTCCTCCTGAATTCAGGGCCAGTACTCTATCCACTGCACCACCTAGCTGACCCCGGCAGACAAAGGTTTTTAAATGACTTGCCCAGGGTCACACAGTTGGTAAGTGCCTGAGACCAGATTTGAACTAGGGTCTTAGACACCAGGTCCAGCATTCTATATGCATTTAGATACATAAAGCACTTTGCAAAATATAATGTATTTATACAAATGAAATATATTATTCTTTACTTTATTTCAGTTAATTCTTGATTATTGAAGTACAGCTGAATTTAGAAAACCATGGTCAAATACGTGTCTAAGTTTCTGTATTTGGCATGGCATTTAAACTTTATTTTGCTGTTTTCCATTTTTTAACTTTTCTTTATTCTGATTCATTTCTAGCTGTTGGCAAATAAAGTAAAACTTAACAGTTGTATCAATTTGGACCTAAAAAAACAAAAGAGCAAATAATATATTCTGAGAATCACCTATTATCTAGTTTCTAACAGTAATTATTAAGCAACATTTGGTTGGGAGTAAGGGTGGCAGTGTAACAGAATCCTTGAAAAGCCTGAAAGCAACACCTAAATAAAAGATCATTAAGGAGGAAAAAAAGCTACATTAAATCTGTCGTGTTCTCTGCCTAAAGGCATGGAGGAGAGTGCTTTTATATTAATTCATTTTGAAACTTATTTCATTGCTTGTTACTTTATACTTCTCTACAGCAATTAATTTTCTGTAATAATCATGTAGATAAAGGAAATGAAAAGGGAAAGATTTGAGTTCATAAAGTTAATTACTGGACATTTACAAAAGGGGAGAAAAATCAGACAGGCAGAACAGCAAGAATTTTTGACAAGCTTTCTTTGATTTTTTTAAGCTCTGTAATCTAATTACAAGATTATAATTTGGCAACAGGACAAATGGTCACTTGCTGAGTTCCTATTATAACATCAAAACAGCTATCTTAATTTTACCCAGATAAATCATACCTTTCTTGAGAATCTATACACAAAATAAGATACATTTTATAAACCTGGGCCCAAATATGACTGGTACAAAAATGTTACTCATTATAACTTACCTATAACCATAGTCCTATGCATAAATATTGTAAGACCAATAGAGGTAAATTCCCAAAAACAAAACCTTTTCATCTGTTGGCAGACACTTGCTGGAATATTCATAAAAAAAATGCTGAAACTCCTCTGTTCTGCTGTTCCAGAACAGAGGGGTCTCTGGCTGGGACATTTCTCACAGATGAGATATGGCTTAAATATTCACATATTGTATTCTTTGTTACTGTTAATAAATTATATAGGCAGCAAAAAAAAATGCTGAAGCCATGATAATGGTTCTGTATGCTACATCAAACTAGTGACTCAGTCCCAGGTTGATCTATGATAGTGGTGGAAAGGATTGGAGATGCAGTCTCATAAAAGTAAGAGGCAGAACTTTTCTGACAACTATATCATTCTCATAAAAGGGAAAGTTTCCACATGGTTAACCAGCGGTCTGACTATTATACCTCTTAAATAGCATGAAAACACATTACAGGAATTGACATTTCTGGAGCTAACTTTACTCAGGATCAAAATGGAATTTTTAAAAATAGTCCCAGAAAAGCTATGCAAGGTCAGTCTGTAATTCAAGACCAAAATTTGGCAGAATACAACTCAGAGTGGATCTTCACAAGTCTCTCCCCACCCTATTCCAGAGTAAATTAGGTTGTTCCTTGTAGGAAGACATCTTCATACCCTGGAATCATCTTTTGTTCAGCTAGATCTAACATGTGTGTGTAGAGAATAAACAAATGCTTGAATGAGTGACTGAAACTGAAAGCTCTGTTAGAACAAAGATTATTTCTATATATCCCTACCATGGTAAGAGTTAACACTAATATCTCTATATTCTAAAGTTTGAAATATAAATGTGTGTTGTGTGCATACATACCCACAAACATATACGTGTAAAACATAAATCATACACACATACTTGATATTTGTATCCCCAGCAGCTAGTACAGTGCCAGGCACACTGTAAGTCAAGTCATGTCAAGTCAATAAGCATTTATGAAACACTTACTGTGCTTCACATATACTGCTAAATGCTGGGGATAAAAAGAAATGCAAAAACAGTCCTGCTCTCAAGGAGTTCACAATCTAATGAGGGAGACAACATACAGATAGCTATGTACAAATGAGATATATACAGAATACATTGGAGATAATCTCAGAGGGAACACGCTGAGATTAAACAGCAATGGGAAAAGCTTCCTGTAGAGGGTGGACTTTAGAGATTGTGGTTGTATATGGTTTATCCTTTGTTCTCAGAGAGGACCATGACATCAGGAAGATGATGACATGATTTGCAATTGAATTGGATTTGAGTAAGGGAGGGCTGGACTTCAGAGATTTGTAGAAAGCCAAGGAAGCCAGGAGGTAGAGATGAGTAGGAAGAGAGTTCCAAGGATGGGAGGCACAACCAGTGAAAATGGCCTGGGATCAGGAGACAGAGTGTTGTTGTGAGGAACAGTAAGGAAGTCAATGACACAGGATCAAAGAGTACATGGAGGGGAATGACTTGTAAGAAGAGTGGAAAGGCAGGAATGGGCCAGGTCATCAAGGGCTTTAAAAGTGAAACAGGATTTTATATTTTATCTGGGAGGCAACAAAGAGTCTTGATAAATGTTTTTGATCAATGGGTTGATTTCTTCCCACTTTCTTTTCATTTTCACTCTTCTCTGTTCTTTCTTATTTTCATTGCTTTTTCTTTTGGAAAAGATGATTTTGTCTTGCTTTTTTCTCTCTTCATTTTGGAGAAAAACTGAGAAGGTACTTTCTCCTGTATCATTCTCAGAGTTCCCTTAGTTTTCTGAGGACTAAAAGGCTGAGAAATCCTTTCCCTCTTGGGTTTTCTGCCTAATCAGAAGCACCTCAAGAAGACTGAACCAATGGAATCCTGGGAAATATCTTTATTGTTCAGTCCTACCTTGCTGGACACTCCAAGCCGTAGCTTCCCCTCTTCTTCCCAATATTCTCTCTGAATGAGTGAATGTCTTCTCTTTTTCATAAAACTTAATTCTGCCCCTTTCCCTTTGATGTCTTCTCTGCCTGACCATAATATGTGTGTGATTTACTACTAGAAATCATTAAAGCTAAGTTCCTAGTGAAAAGTAGTAACCTGGTTAAGCAAATTCCCATTTTGATTTTCAGTGTGTATTTGTCTTTGAGCTGAACTGTCCCCAATAGACTCCTGAATGAGATGCATAATCAATTAAAAGAATTCAGTTGAAATATCCACAAAAGAAAATGTCCATTGTTCAGACCATGATATATAGTCAAATGGATAGCCCGTAGAGTTGATCCATCAGCACCTATATCTTCAAGAGACACTAAGGATAGAAATTGAATTGGACCTAGAACATCATAGGAAGGAGGCATTGAGCTGGATGGACTCTGGAAAATAGAGCTATACTTTTAATGACCCCAAGCTTCTCTCTGGATAAAAGCCCATCTTTTTAAAATTGGATATTCTTCCAGAGACGCCATATGCCTGGATGTCATGGAATAATACTAGAGTACCCCAAAAATTGAAGTTGTGAGTCACCCAAAGAACAATGAGAAGGCTTGTGGTAGTTCTGACTAGGCTTCCATGTGACCAACAAAGAACTGCACAGGACAAGCAGCATAAAGGATATGATTAAAGAAGAATGACCAGAAAAGGAGGGAAAACAGGCCCATAATTACAGCAAGGAATAGGAGACAAGGTGGTACAGTGGAAGCAGCACCGACTCTGGAGTCAGAGGAGCTGGATTCAAATCTCACCTCTCAAATACCACCAAAAAACTTTGTCCTGAGGCAACCTCCTTGAGTCTCAGTTTCCTCCTAGGTAAAGTGAGACGGTCCAACTAGATGGACCTTGAATAGTCTTATAACTCCAGATCAACGATCCTCTGATTAGCAGACAGTACACACACTTCATAGCACACAATGTCAAAAAATCTAGAGGAAGGTCCTTAGTGCCTTGGGTAGCCTCCCAGAAGACGATTTTAGAGAAATCATGGAAAAGATTTAAAGAACTAAGAAGGAATGTATAGATAGATCTGCACCATTGGAGGAATAACTCACATCAATGAGATCACAGTTTTATCTACATATCAAAGTACGATTAATATATACATATATATTAATTCTGTAAGCTGAATAAATTTGCATTCTAGTTTTCAAAGAAAAACCTAAGAGAGTATGAGTCATTGGGTATGAGCTGCCAAGATGTCCTTTTGCTGAAGTTAAAAGATCCAAAGTTCACAAACTTGGTCAACTGTATATAAAAGAAGCATCTTTCCATAAAAGATGTCTCCCTAATGGATCTAATTTAAGTACATTATCCTTGATGTGGTAGCTTTAGTTTTCAAGAAATTAAGGTATAATCAAACACAGATATCCATCACTTACAGTTCACTTCAATTTAGATTCTCCACGGGGTCAGAAAATTTAGCAATGGAGGAACCTTAGAGATTGACAATTACAATCTAGCTCAGAAGAGGTTGAGAGGTTTACGCTATAGACAGGTACTGTGGCATTATATCCTTTGGCCCCATTGAATCTCATGGTGGAGTGGGGATCAAAGGACTTGGGTTCAAATGCCCGAATTGTTACTTATTACCCTGGGCAAGTCACTTAACCGCATTGCCTAGCCAAAATAAACTCAATTAAAAAAATCTAAAGCTCTCTCCAGTTTTTAAAGACAAGTGGAGGACTATTAACAGCAGTACTTCCTAAAATGAATATTAGGAGGTAAGAGGGATAGGAAGGTATTTAGCCTCCCTAGCAGTCATATGGTGGGAAGAAATAAATTATTCAATCAACAAGCATCTACTTAGTAGCTACTACATTCACGTACTATCCTAGGCACTGGAGAGTTCCGCGGCTCACGTATTCTCAAGCACCCAAAAATTAGCTAGGCAGCACAGTGAATAGAGTTTTAGACTTGAACACCTGAGTTCAAATACTGAGACACTTACTTAGTTAAGTTTCTCAGGGCAAGTCACTTAACCCTTGGTCTACCTCAGTCTCCTCATCTGCAAAATGGGGATAATAGCACCTACCTCACAAAGTTTCGAGAATCAAATGAAATATTTTTAAAGAACGTCGAATAATTTAAAGTGCTGCCAATGTAGATTAGCACCTTCTCTTAAATTTAGAGTCTGAGAAAGTTGCCTAGGACCCTGAGGTTAAATGACTTGCCTGCAATCATCCAACTAGAATGTGTCAGAGGCAAGACTTGGAGCTAGGTGTTCCTAAATGCAAAGTTGGTTCTCTATCCATGGATATTATTATGATACTACTATTCCTCTTCTTCTAAGAGGATCTATGACTGTCACCAATCTCTAACGCTTCTTCCTGCATTCCTGCCTGGAGTCTGCAATGATAACTCAGCTTTTCTTTCTCCCTCCATTGTCTTCATCTACCCATAATCCAAAGCCATGGTTCTCATTGGAAATCAAGGAAATTAAATAGACCTGACTGCAGCTCAATATTGTCTTGTTTTCCTTCAGAATGGTGTAAGCACCAAGCACTAGACTTGGAGTCAGAAGAATTATGTTGGACTTGAACTGGAATCAGCAGATCTGGTCTTGAACTTTCTAGGTATAGCTTCGGGAAGTCTCTTGTTTGTTTTTTGTTTTCTTTTGGTTTTTTGGTGAGGCAATTGGGGTTAAGTGACTTGCCCAGAGTCACACAGCTAGTAAATGTTATGTGTCTGAGATGGGATTTGAACTCAGGTCCTCTTGACTCTATGGACAGTGCTCTATCCACCGCGCACCTAGCAGCCTCATTGGGGAAGTCTCTTGATCCCCTTAACCTCAGTTTCCTCAATGGTAAAAACTAGAAAAAGAGGATACTACTTATACCACTGATCTCACTGGGTGCCTATAATGAAAGTGCTTTTTGAACCATAAAGGGTTTGTGTAGAGCATAAATGTAAGTTGTTATGTTCCATTCTTAGGGACATTCTTTTATCTAAACTTTTTTTTAATCCCCCCCCAGGGCTTAGCTTTATGCTATGATAATAGGAATTTAAGAAAAATAGGAAGAAAAGAAGGAAGGAGAGAAAGAGGAAAAAAGAAAGAGAAAATTAAAGAAAAAACAAGACCATCAGATCTTTTCTCTAACAACACCAGATGGTGAGGGCAAGTCCCAAGAATGTTCAAGATTGATTTAAACATCCCTTCCCCAGCGTAGCAACAAAAAAAGCCTCACACCTCAACCCGTGCCTACTTCCCTGCCTCAAATCAGTCAGTCCAAGAATCACTGGACTGGATCAAGCATTGAGTGGGGTGATAGCGGAAGCAAAGTTAGTTCAGTAAGCGAGAGACAAGGCACCTCTATATTCCTCTTTTTGCAGAAGGGGGAAAAAAAGCCAAACTGTTCTGAGATTCTCCACAATCCCAGCTCTGTTTCTGAGGGGCAGAAATACCAGCACAAGCTG
The DNA here is from genome assembly GCF_003287225.1 of Phascolarctos cinereus. NCBI lineage: Eukaryota > Metazoa > Chordata > Mammalia > Diprotodontia > Phascolarctidae > Phascolarctos > Phascolarctos cinereus. The sequence goes on along the minus strand of NW_027555958.1, from coordinate 198,851,328 downwards.
AGTCCACTTTCCAGGGGTGTTTTCCCCACACTCTAAGCCCAACGCTGTCAAAAAGCCTTCTGCAACATAGCCAACTAAAACTAGGCACAAGGTGGTATTCAAAGCCTCTCCATCAATTAGCTCTCAACTTTCCCATCTCTTTCAATCTCCAATCCAACTCCAGCCCACCTTTCTGCAAGTTCTACCCCAAGTCAATAATTATGTACTCACATCTGCTCCTGGTGTGCCAGGTAAACCCGGAGCTCCTGGTTTTCCTGGGTCTCCACTGGGACCCTGATGGGGTGAGGGGAAGGAAGAAGGGAAGAGTGAGATTCTCAAGATGAGGCACTTTTCAAAATAGCAGAGCTTCAAAGCATTTTTAAAAGAAAGGGAAGAGGCCATTACTTACCGGGGGGCCTGGGGGACCCTTTGGACCTCGATCTCCCTAGAGCAAGAGAAGAAAAGGAGAGAGGCTTCAGTGAGTGACCCAGGACACTGCCCAAATCCAGATTGCACACAATTTCAAGGACACAGTTTGTACAGGGACATGGAGTGGGAAAAGATAATGCGGATGGAATGCAGTACAAATAAGACTAGGGAAAGAGGAATGTGACACCTTGTCCCATAGAAATACCCCTGTGAGGCAGAAATTTATCCATCACCACCAGCAGCCCCAAAGCATATACACGCAAGAGGGAGTACAGAACAAACTTGCCTCTTTGTCCTATGGGTACCAGCAGACCGGTATCCATAGTGATGGATCACGAATAGAACCAGGGTGATGGGGCAGGGGCACAATTTTAGTTTCGGTTGGTTTGGGAAGTTTAGGGGTAACAACTCATGGACCCATCCTACAGCTTCCTAGGGACAGCCTTCCAGTTGCAGGATCCTCAGGGAGGTGATCAGGGAAGGGAAGAATCAAGAAAGGGAGGCCAGAGACCTCCCCCACCCCAGAGAAAACACTTACATCAATACCATCAATGCCTGGAACTCCTGGGGGACCGGGAGGCCCAGGAGGCCCTTGGGGACCCGGCGGACCTCTCTAGTGAAGGAGGACACACAAAGAACAATTTAGAGGATTGAGCACCTTGGTCCATACCCCCACCTCCACCTTCCCACTTGTCTCCCAATCAGGCCAGCCCAACCTGAAGCCCACAGGAGTCTCTGAGTCCTAAAGCAAACCCTGAGCTCCAGGACAGCTGAGCACTCAGCTCCTTATAGGTTACCTGACAAGTTATTCACCACTTTTTAAAAGCAACATTCTGGGAGGGGTCTCTATCTAGTTGAGTCTTCCACTGCTTTAGCAAGTGATCTGGATTCTGGATAAATGAGTCTAGAGTTACCACCTAAGAGCTGTGTATTGAATGAAAGTGTAATGAGTCCTACCTCCTTTAAATGGTCTTCAAATGCAAAAGGAAGGGCTCACTTGATATCTGACTTTAGTCAAAAACTGATTTTGCATTTTAGTTAAAATTCTCTAACCAGATTCTTAAAAAATCTCCAAAATAAGAACAAAAGCTCAGATTAGCCTATAACCTTGTTTTGCAAACTGAATTTATTTCAATCCCTTTCTTTGATTTACAGAGTAGAAAGGGAGAGGAAACTACTGACAATGAAAAGATAAAGTTAAAGGAGTAAGCTAGGAAACACAGTCTCCAGGGAACTTGGAGAAATTCTGCCTTGCAGAAAACTCTTGCCTTGAAAACTGCGTTCAGCTCCACAGTGGAGTGGTACTTTTCATATCTAGCAGCAACGTTAGCTTATATAGGAACTGTTTACATATGTAGTTATAAAGTAGAAATATTAAGAGTATGGGGAGGGAGGAGTTTTTTACTGTGATTAATAAAAGCCTCCTAACTACACTTGGTCAAAGCAAATTCTGTTTTCATGATTTCAGAGCTCCATCTGCCAGACAGGTTACAATGGGAGCTTTGTAAGTGAAACTTCAAACCTCCATTACCCTCGCTCAACCCCATCCCCCATACCCACTAGAAGAGGAGGGAGCAGACAGTTAGGCTAGGGCTAGAGTCTTCAGGAAGGTGCCTTTAAGACTTGGCTGCCCAATGTCAATCCTAGATCTTTCAAAGCTCCCTCTCTTACCTTTTACCTTGGACTAGAAGGAGGAGGCTCTAACCTCAGTTCTTTTTTTAGAGCCAGATGTCCTACATTTGCACTCAGGGAATCTGCCTCATAACTCTGATGAGCTTTAATATAATTTAAATTTAAAAATAACAATAACTATGCACCCATCCAATATCATCAACTTCTTTCCTGAGCATCTAGCCCTGTGAGGGCTATCTGCCTGACTTTCAGCTGGCTCAGAGGGCATTGAGTCCTCCCCTGCCCTAGCACAAACCTGAAATGTTACAGGACTAATGACTGCAGGAAAAGCTGTTTGATGGAAGGAGAGGAGATGATCCCTAGCCTTGGACTGTCTGACATTCTCTGATACTCTTCTCCATTTTGCATTTAGCAGGACTTATCAGGTCTTCCTGAATGCCTTCCTTTTAAATTTTTAGTTTTGAAAGCAGAACAAAAGAAAACAATACCCACACTCCCAGTGACTAAACTTACCTCCCCGTTGCTCAGGCTTGGCTGCAGAAGAAAAATATGAGAAAGTAAGAAATTGATTACACAAATCACACAAGAACTTACTTGAGCCACGCACAAGCAAAGAAAGTGCAGAAAGACCCAAAGACGGAAGGGCCCTCGGTCCTGGGCAGCAATAGCCATGTTCACCACCTCTCTGGCTAATCCACGAACTACACTGTCCTCCCTGTTGCCCCTGCTGGATTTTTAGACCCACAAGACACATAAAGTGACCTCCATCAGCACCTTAACTCGCCACCCCCACCCACAGGTCTGCAAAGCAAAAGCCCTGGGACACCAACAGCAAAGGTAAACCAGCAGCTGGAGGCGTCTATTTCTTCTGTTTATGAATGGTCCTGAAGGAGGTTCACCAGGATTGGAGGAAACCTGGAGGCTGAGTCGAAGCAGGATAGAATGACAACAGTCCCCTTTAACCCTTTCTGCAGAGGCAGCCTCAGGTTGGAGAAACTCCATAAATGGCCCTCCCAGTCTTGGCTTCTATGTCCTCACCATAGCTGCCCTAGGCATTCAGTTTCACCTTCAGCTTTACTGGGAATGACAAGTGAAGCCTACCAGGGATAAGTGTTAAGAAAAAAAAATGGCACACAGGGAATATTCTGTGACTTTGGACAGATGTACTGGGCATTCAGAAGAAAACACCAAATTGCCAGCCAGAGGTTATGTCAAAGTGCTTCCTGAAAGACAAGCTGGAGGTTGGGGTTTGAGCTTTCTGTATGAACTTAAGTGGATCAGGTGGGTAAAGATATGTAGCTAACTCCTTAAGGGAGGGCAGCAACTAGAAAGGTAAAGAAGGGGATGGAAGAGGAAAGTGCCCTAGCTTTACCCGGACTGGAAGTTCATGGCAAGTTTCTCTTCTGGGTCTCAGAGGGTCACAGTGAATCAGCAACCACTGGAGTTCAAACTAGAGAAAAACAAAACAAAGTTCAGCTCCTTTTTGAACAGAAATATGTGTGCATCACTAAAACCCTACTATGATCATTGTTTGGCTTAAAGCTCAGCTCCCAACAGGCCACCTCCTATGTGAAACCATTTTTGAGCTCCTAGGTCCTCCCCATTAAATTTTATTTGTCTTTGTTTACTTACGTATAGAATTAGATGTGTATGTGTTGATTCCTGTATAGAAAGTATGCTCTTTGAGGGCGGGGACTGTTTTCACTTTTGTTTCTGCATCCAGCAGTTACTGTAGTACCTGACACACAGTAGGTGCTTGTAAAATGCTAGTTAGTTAACTGATTATGTCTCCAGGACCTACAGCAGCATTGATAAATACTTGCTAAGTGATTATAATGCTTATCACTCAGAGGCAACCCTGGGTTGTCAAAGACTATGCCAACACAAAGCATCTTTGGCAGGTCCTACCTAAGTGGAAAGACTATAGACCTAGAAAGAGACTGTGAAGACCAGTCCAGGTACAGTGATCCCTTCAACATCAGACCTTCTCCATCATGGTTTCAATATATCTCAGGTCGGCTTAAGAAATTAAATGGGAATTTGGAAGGAGTTTTGCAGAAGCCACAGACAATGCAGAAAAAGTTTATAAACCCAGAAATGCATAAAAATATGTATAGTATTGTATAATATCAATATATTTTATCTTTTAATATCATAATAATTCAGATTTCTTCTCTGGTACAAAGGGAGGGCCAAATTTTTACATGGATTTTCCATGTAAAATGGCACTACATCTCTCCCCCCTCCCCCAATGGGGAAGGGATAACTGTAAATTCACTGAGAATCAGCAACTGAAGGTCAGTTACCATGTGATGAACGTGGAGTCAGGAAGACCTGAGTTCAAATCCAGCCTCAGACATTTACTAGCTGTGTGACCCTGGAGTAATTATTAATGAAGGGGCATTAATAATCACTGGGAAAGGAAGTTCACAGAGATGAAATTCTGTAATGAAATTAATGAAACTGAAGTAAAGATACAGCAAGTATCATTAAATTAGGGTCAAGTGATATAATGGAGAGGCCATTATGTAAAGTAGCACAAAAGCTATTTGGGTGATTGTAGGGTACCTTGACCCAGGCAAATTGGGTAGTATAGAGCAGTGGTATCAAATTCAAAAAGAAATCGGGATCATACATAAGGATCCCTGCAGGCCTCATATTGACTTAGAAGAACACATATTAATATTATCTATGTTTCATTGTATTTTTATTTGCTTTGTTAAGTATTTCACAATTATATTTTAATCTAGTTGTGGCCCCATTGAAGGGTGAGTTTGACATCTCTGGTATACAGCATGTGCTTTTCTTTGAATGTAACTTTCTGGTAGAAAAGGCCAGAAAAAACTTACCCTTTCCACACATTCAAATAAAACTTCTCTGTCCAAGGACCCCAAAATTCTGGGTACCATAATGGCATATGATAACCAAATGGCTACCATAAAGACTTGCCAAAGAGGCACAGGGCTACATCTCAGCCCTTCTCCCCTCAAACAAAGCAGGAAAGAACACCTGTAACTAGTGGATGTTCCTAGTCTCTGTGGAGATAGAAAAGGATTACAAACAGCAATGCCAAGAGAAGTGGCAAAAGATAGGGTAAGTAAAACAGAAGAAATCTAGGCGCCAAGAGAAATTTAGAGTATTGGAGAAGAGAGAAATGCTGGAATGATGACATCCTTAGAATCTGAGAGGTCAAAGAGTAGGGAAGAGTAAGGTCTGGTGGGCTATGAGATGTGAAGTCAGGAAAAAAATGAAAAAGAAAAAAGGAAGATTTGAACAGAGGGTAATCTTATCTAGCTGGTGAAAGATTTTTTTTCAAAATATTAAGGACTAGTCATACAAAAAGTAGAAGCAGCTAGATGGTTCAGTGGATAGAGTTCCAGACCTAGAGTCAGGAAGACCCAAGTTCAAATCCAGCCTCAGACACTAGCTATGCGACCCTGTACAAATCACTTAACCTCTGTTTACCTTAATCCACTGGAGAAGGAAATGGCAAATCAATCCAGTAACTTTGCCAAGAAAATCTCATGGACGTGTGCTATTGTCCATGGGATCACAAAGAATCAGACATAACTGAGTAACAACACCACCTCATTCTCCCCTCTAACACACACACACCAAGTTGTTAGTTTACTCTTACTCCTAAAATTAATTTTTATCACTTTGTACAGATTTTGCATTTATTAATTCATTTATTTCTGTGCATATTACCCCATCTCTTCTCACTCCCTCACCTGACCCCCAAAAGGAAGCTTCTTGAGGACAGGGGGTGTTCTGTTTTGGGTTTTGTCTGTGTATTTCTCCTGCACCTTGCACATTGTTTTGTATATAGTAGAGGCTTAACACGTGATTGCTGAATTGAATTGAGGAGGAAAGAAGTTGAAAGTAGGGAATGAGCACAGTAATGGGAAGAGTGTTGAGATCTGACCCAGGAAAGCACTAAAGCAGTAAAACGGCAGGCATAGATTTGAGGGTCACCAGAAAAACCTACAGAAAGCTTTTATCATCCTCAACTATATTTTTTGTGAGGAAGTTACTTCATAGGCACTTCAATCCAGATAAATTGGTGTTACTGAGTAAATAAATTCTATTTGTACTTGGAAGCCTTCTGGCAAACCACCAGATCATAAATCTAGACACATTAGGGCTCTTTCTTCCATTCAAGGGTGATATTTCCCCCTCTAAAAATCGATATTATTAGACCTGCTAAATCTAGAGAGGGGTTAAATTACTGTCTTATTACATCTAGGAAGATATATTGGGTTATATGACTGGATGTAAGGGTATATGGGCAGACAAAAATCAAGGAACAGAATGTCTGAGGTCCTTTACTCATGCCCATTTCAGAGTTTTTGACTGAGGAAGACTGCAACCTAGCTGTCTTAGGAAGTCTGAAGCTCAAAGAGGGTTAGTGACTTGCCCATGGTGACACAGCTAATAAGTGTCAGAAGAGGGATTTGAATTTCTGCCTGCATGATTCCAAGCCTAGCACTCTATGCATTACATCATACTTCCTCTGCTGTCAGAGTCAAGAGATTAAAATGAGTCCTGTGAAAAGGCAATGTGTCTTAGTGGACATATTGGTGATCTGGAAGCCAGAAAGACATTCTCAATGAATTCCAGTCTCACCTCTGACATGTACTAGCTGTGTGACTGGGCAAATCTCTTAACTTCGCAGCCAACTTCTAACTAAATTTAGCACTTCCATCTATTATGAATTCAGACAACAAATATTATTCTATAGCACAAGTCTACCAAAAGGGTGCATGATACAAAAAAGGTTAAGAACTTCTGCTATAAGTTGAAGAGAAGGTGCCAACCTGCAATGGTAGAGAAAGTCTTCATCCAGAGAATTACCTATACCAATGAAATCCTATCCCCTAAAATGAAGTCCCTATATCCTATCTCCTAAGAAAAGAGGTCATGGGATAATAAAAGAGGCTATTTATAGTCCATTAAAGTCATTTGCATACAGATAACACATCTTCAGATAAATATAGTATTTCTCTTTTTAAAAAAACTATTTGCATTATAATCACCTTAGAAGCTTTAATTATGTGACTAACCAAGAAACCTATATCCTTTTTGTTTGGTTTTTTTCATAAGGATTGTCTATTACAAATACAAAGCAATTCCTGAACGTGGATTTTGTCCAAGTTTGCAGTGTTCTTTGGGCAAAGGAGAATATGTGTTTAAATATTAAAACTACTTTAGTGTGGTAGAGTTTAATAGGTAATCACACACAAATCCATCTATGAGCACAGACCTGGTCTTTCAGCAGGCCCTTGAACCAAGGATTAGTAAATTTATCTGTGCATTAATATAAACACCAACTAAGAATATTAAGAATTTTGTATATATCTACCCTTTGGAGGCGCATAGTATGAATCCCAATTTTCATATTATTAAAGAAAGATTGGCAGATAGCCTGGGAAGGAGTCCTTTTCATTTAACACTTCCAAAAACAGCTGGTTATAACACCTTCACTTTAAGATATCATGAGAGGTAGCACTGCATACATAGTAGATAGTGAGCTGTCCTCTGTGTCAAGATGTACTGACCTGGATTCAAGTCCTGTGTGTGATACATATTGGCTGTGTGACCCTGGGTAACTTGTTGAATCTCTTAGTATCCTAGATATCTCTCTAAGACTATATATACCTCCTCCATTTTGACATAAAGTTGGTATGCAATAGCCTGCCTTTCCAGGCCGAGGATATAAGTTCAGTTCATGGCCATGGAACTGAACAAAGCTACCTGGAATCTATTGGATCAGAACCATATCGTAAGACAACATGGCAGAAGCTCACTGGACTAAGATAAGGAGACCTGAGTTTTACCCATTCATTTGTTCACTCATTTGTGCAAAAGCTATTTACTGAGTGCCTACTATGTAAACATAACTGCTAGGTACTGAGGGAGTACAAGAGCCCTTTGTCTTTATCATACTCCCTACACCCTAAGAGTTTACAACCTAGGAAAGAAGATGAGACATGTATATAACTATGCTATCAAACTGTACCTGGTTAGTTAGTTATAAGTGGTACAGACAACAAGTGCCTAGCATTTAAGACCTTCTGCAATAATTACAGACTACCTTTCCAACCCTAATTCATATTACTCTCCCTTTCAGAGGCTAGAGCTATGGGCCTGGAGTCAAGAAGGTCTGAGTTGAAATCCAGCCTCAGACGCTCACTAGCTGTGTAACCCTGGGCAAATCACTAAAATAAGGAACAAAAAACCTTTTTGCCTTTATCTGTAAAATGAAGAAAAATATAACCTCTACCTCCCAGGGTTGTTGTCATATATATTATATATGACATATATGTAATCATTATATATGACATAATATAAACATATATTAAGTGCTTTCTATATGCCAGACACTCTGCTAAGTGCTGGAGATACAAGGAAAGGCAAAAGACAGTCTTTGCCCTTGAGAAGCTCACAGTCTAATAAGAATGTCAACATGCAAACAAATATGTACAAACAAGCTATATGTGGGATAAACAGGAAATAATCAACAAAGGGAAGGTGGTAGGTAGGGGGATTAAGAGACATCAGGAAAAGCTTCCTTTAGAAGGTGGGGTTTTAGCTGGGACTTGAAAGGAGCCAGGTGTTTAGCACAGTGCCTAATATATAGTAGGTGTTTAATAATTACTTATTTCGTTTCTTCCTTTGCATTCACTATGTTCCAGACAAATTGGCCTACTCCTCATACTCTAACTGCCTCCACATATTCATTCATGTAAATCTGAATATGCCTGGAATGAATTCTTTTCTCATCTCTATTTTTCAAAGTCTCTTTTTACCAGAGGTCACCTCAAGTGCCACCTTCTTTGTGGTCTTCTGTGTTTCTTCCATGTTCTCTACCTCCTCGAAGTCTCTTGGAACACTTTGTGTGTGTCCATGTGTCTTACTTTGTCCTCCTCACACACTACCTTGAATTCTGGTACATGTCAGATCTCTCTAGTAAACAGGGCTTCTTTAACCTTTTTTTATATCTTGAACTCTTTGGGCAGTCTAATAAGATCTCTGGACCCTCCTCGGAATAATTTCTTTAAGTACATAAAATAAAATACACAGGATTACAAAGATATCATTTACACTGAAATTATGTCATTTCCCATCCGGGTTTATAGACTCACCCCACACACCCTGAAATTTATCCATGGATCCCTTGGGGTAGGGAATCTGTGGACCCCAGATTAAGAGGCCCAGTTCTAGTAGAATGTAAACTCCTCAAGGGCAGGGATTGTGCCATTTTTCTTCTTTCTATCTCCAGTGTCTTGGATGTGGTTGGTAAGGATGTAAAAAATGTTGGTTGAATTAGGATTGTGAGAAAAAATTGGTAGGTTTTGGAGACATTGAATGTGGAAGATGAAGGAGAAACTAGAAGATGACTGTGACATGTCTAGTCCTAGGTGACTAGGAGAATGGTGGGACTCAACAGAAAAAGTGAAGTCAAGAGGAGGTGGTGGTTTAAGGAAAGGTGTCTGGTTTTACTCTGAAATTCTATGGTTTACTATTTTTGAGGCCCTGGGCAAATCTCTTTACTTCTTTGTGACTCAGTTTCCTCATTTGTAAGATGGAAAAGTTGTTAGATGACCTCTAATATTCCTTCCAGCTCTGGAAATTCTATAGTAGCTAATAATAATAATAATAATAATAGCTAGCATTTATATAATGTTCACTATGTGCTGACCGCTATGCTAAGCAATTTTATGTGAAAATATTTTACTTTTTTATGTTTTATTTTATTTTTAATTTATGGAATAAAACAAGCATCTCCATAACATAGCATAATTTTAAAAAGATGATTGCACATGAACCTGCAAATCGGTTATATACAACTTGCTATTCCTTTTAAATATATAATAAGGTTATTACATAAATTTCTTTTTTTTTCTCCCCACCCTCCCTAGAGATGGCTAACATCAGACACAAATATGTTATATATGTATATATATATACATATATATATATATATTTATACATACATATGTAAAATCATTCTATATATACTTCTGTTTATCAATTATTATCTCATTTGATCCTCACAAGAACCCTGGGAGATAGGTGCTGTTATTATCCTAATTTTACAGATATGGAAACTGAGGCAAACAGAGTTTAAGTGACTTGCCTTGGGTGACATAGCTAGTGTCTAAGGTCAGACTTGAACTCAGATCTTTCTGATCTCACACCCAGTCCTCTATCCACTGCTCCACCTATTGCCATAATTCTGCCTATAATTCTATTAGTACCCAACTACGCTAATCAAAGACGAATAATAAAAGAGAGGGGAAAGTAGGCTTGTATGTCTCTGTAAAATTCCTTCTGAATTCATTTATGTTCCATGAAAGGAGAAAAACAATAAATGTTGACTTTTAAAATTGTCACCAGTTTGGGTAATTTTTAAAATTAATTTTAAAAAATTTAACTTATTTACTATTTATTACTATTTATTTAATTAATTTATTTTTAAATTACAATTTTAAAAAAACCTATTTTGTTTTCAAACTTGCATCAAAAACAAGTTGAACCACTGTTTAGGTTTGTATTCAGACTAATCTATAATATCATTTTAGAAATTTCTTTCCCTGTAACCTGCTCCATGAGTATGACACCTCACTAATTTTATTGCCCTCTAGTGGAAAATACAAGAGAATATTGTCCTATAATACACAGTTCAGGCCTCAGAAGAATGATTCTCTCAGCACGCCTTTGGGGGAAAAAATCCAATTGCATCATATAGAAATGTCACAAACAATTTCCCCCACTGTGAATTATATAGATGTCCACAGACACTACAGCCATATCTTTTGTATCAATTCCATAATCACAAATAGAAGACTTCTCTTGTTGCTTAGTCAAACCCCATTTGGGGCTTTCTTGGCCAAAATACTGGAGTGGTTTGCCATTTCCTCCTCTGGCTCATTTTACAGATGAGAAAATTAAAGCAACAAGGCTAAGTGACTTGCCCAGGGTCACACAGCTAGTAAGTGTTGGAGGCCAAATTTGAACTCAGGCTTCCTGACTCCAAGCCCAGCCATCCACTGGGCCTCCTAGCTGCCCATCAAAGACAGCTAAGGAAATATAAGTAATAATTTAGGAGTGTGCTACATCAGTTGGCCAAACTAATATTAGCCAAGCATAATGGCCATAGCAATGTTTCTCACATGGCATTATAGGAATTAGAATAGGATCTGTGATCTCAGTAGCATGGGAAACTCTTAGATGAAAAAAACTTCCTCTATTGATGCAGATTTGCTCCTTTTCTACAACTTATAGCTTCAGAGAATTGCCTAGAGCACCCAAGAAACTTACCTAGGGTGGCACAGCCAATATGTACCAGAAGCAGAACTTTAACTAAAGTCTTCTTGGATCTAATATTGCCTCTTGTCTACCACATGATGCTGCCCCTTGTACCATAACAAATGATCTCATACAGTGCTAAATAAAAATATCTAACATTTATATATGGGGAAGTAAGACTCAACCACATGAGTTCAAATCTGGCCTCAGACACTTACTAGCTGTGTGACCCTGGCAAGTCATTTAACCCTGTTTGCTTTAGTTTTCTCATCTGTAAAATGAACTAAAAAAGGAAATGGCAAACCATTCCAGTATCTTTGCCAAGAAAACCTCAAACGGGGTGACAGAGACTGAAAAATAACTTAACAACAACAACAAAAACCATTTATGCAGCCCCTACTATGTGCTGGGCACTGTATTAAGCTCTATATAAATATTATTTCATTTGATCCTCACAACAACTCTACAAGGTAGGTGCCATTATTATCATCTCCATTTTATAGATGAGGAAACTGAGGCTAACACAGATTAAGTTATTTGCCCAGAATCACATAGCAAGTAAGTCTGAGGCCAAATTTGAACTCAGGTCTTCCTGACTCCAGGCCTGGAACTCTATTCACTGTACCACCTATAAGAGCTGATTCTAATGATAACCTTGAAACTGATTTTCCCATACTAATATCCCTGAGAAATTAATTTAATTGTTTGATATTGTACCAATATCAGATATTGATTTATTTGGGGATAGAAGACTGTCATCTTTGGAATCAGGAAGACCTGGATTCACATCCTGCTTCTGACACATAGGAAAATACCAACTCTCAGTACCCAAGGCAATTCTCCAAGACTGTAATTACAACAGAGAGGTTGCCATTCTGTATCAGTGGAGGCAGTTTCCACACTAGGGAGTCATCTATACTAATGAAATCATAGACCCAGACCAAGACAAAACCAAAATAAAATTTTAAAAAGCAGCTATTTTCTCCTTCCAACAATGTATCCATCCCTTGCTATATGGTAAAATAAACACTGAAACAACTATGTGCTCTTACAGAGAGGTCTAACAAATGCAACTGAAAAGTCCTATATTTGGAATAAACCTTAAAAAATATTATATCTACCTCTAGATAGCTGGTGTCACAGTGGTTAGAGCAATGGGCATGGATTCAGAAAGACTCATCTTTGTGAGCTCAAATCTGGCTTTAGACACTTGCTAGCTGTATGACCCTAAGCAAGTCACCTAATTCTGTTTGCCTCAGTTTCCTAATCTGTAAAATGAGCTGGAGAAGGAAATGACAAACTACTCCAGCATCTCTGCCAAGAAAACTCCAAATGGATCACAAAGAGTTGGACACAAGTAACACAACTGAACAACAACAATATATCTGTCTACCCAGTTAGGTTTGCTTAGATCATACTCAGGGGAATAAAGGAATAGTGTGTGAGTCATATGTTCTCAAGGAACTTTATCCTCCATCAAACATGCAACAAATCCTCCATGTAGATCCTTGAAAAGGCAGAGAGAACCTTGTTTTCTGATAGAGTTGTGCCCAATAACTTTCCTCAGCAATCAGAGTGACAATTCACAATAAAGAACCTGTTGTAAAATAACATGTTTTTATGAGGTGCTGCCAGGAATTCAAGTTGGTTTTTTTTTTAGCAGGATAAATGGTATGATCATAAAATACGTGCACAAAGGAGAATGGGAAATACGGAATTTATTTCTTTAAAATCAAAGTAAGCAATGTATTATAGCAACACATTGGAAGAAAATATAAAGCATTCTGAGGCCACTAAATAACCATGAATGATGAGGAAGCATTGGGGCTGTATACCACATGAGCAACTATATTGAAAGGCTTATGAAAAACCTCTTGAAATTGGTTTCCTTTTCCAATTTAAGAAAAGGGGAAAGGACAAAAGATAGGCAAGGGAAAATCATGGACTAGGACAATATAAATGAGTCTTTTAGCATTAGGAGTCCATCAAGTCTTATTTTCTATTGCATTTTTTATGATGCTGTTTCCAGGGCTTGCTTTTGACAGCTGAAGACACCTTTAGAACAGAAGCTTTGCTTTTGATTTATGTTACTGAAGAAAAGGCACAAAGTCAAACACCATTCAGAATATATTGAATTACTGTCATGTGCCAGAGATCAGAAAGAAGTAAATTTCATGAGGCAAATTAAAAAGATGTTGTTGTGTTATTCTTATCCTAATGCTGTTCTCCATTTTAATTTAAATTTTCTAACCTATGAGTATTGCATATTTATTGTCTCCATGTATGAGAATGAATGGACTGGGAATTATGATTCATACCTCATATGGATCTCAGAATGTTTGGAAATCAGTGAGCATTAACCTCTCCATTCATAAGAATGGTACCAAAGACATTATTTAATCTTGACATGAGTACAAGCTAACAAACAGATATATTTTTTAAATAGCTAATCACTTTAAACTTCAGCTGATTGAAGAAATGCCCCCAAATCTTAATCTTCAAAGTATATGATTATATTAATCTTTGCACAGTGATTTATAAGCACAAAGCATCTTCATATGCATGGTCTCATTTGATTCTCACAACAATCCTGTAAGGTATGTCCTGTTAGGTATTATGATCCTCTTCATTTTACTAATATGGAAAGTAGGGTTCACAGAATGTGAGACCTGCCCAAGATCATAGGTTCACAGATTTAGAGCTAGAAGAGACCTTAGAAGGACAACTAATTCAACCTTTCAGTTTCACAAATGAGGAAACTGAGGCCCAGAAAGAGTCATAGGATTGGAGGCTTAGAGCTGGCTGAGACTTTAGCAGTCCAATTCCCTTTTTGTTAAATAAATTAAGGAGGAGAAAGAGAAGGAAAAGAAGAGGGAGGAGGAGGAGGAAGAACTAAGCACCAGAGAGAAGTGATGTACCTAAAATCACAGAGATATTACTATTAGAGGCGACAGAAACAGGATTTCAACATTGTACCACACTGCTTCATCAAAAAGCGTAAGTGCCTAGTGAGTAATTTTGGAGAACCCAGCTTGTCAGAACCCAGGAGCAAAGCAGATTTAATACTGAGTTATGTCTTAATCGTGTCAACATATTCCGGTTGAATGGTAGAATCAAAATATTAGAAATTATTGTTCTTCTGGTCCTATTTTATTACTATCTATTATGCTAGTTAAATATTGGGCCAGTATGTGCTTGCCACATAAACACAGGCAATAACTAGACAAAAACATTTTTATATTTATGTCACATTAGTTCACTTAATTTAAAATTAAATCTACATGGATCTAGATTCCCAGCAGCACAACCGAAATCAAAATTAATAAAACAAACATATTACCTTTCTCTCGAAAACATGTTTACTTTTAGGAAATTGGTAGGAAAGCATAATCAAAACATAACTAATATGATTACTATTTTGATGTATGCTAAAATATGAATTTGTATATGTATGATTTTAGATACATGTCTATCTGATTGTGTTTGGGGAGGAAGATGCTTTCTTACAGATATTTGATTTATAAAAGGGTCTATTTTTCTCCAATTAGTTTCAAAATTATAAATCCATCTCCTTATGAAACCAATTTAGTATTATATGTTATCTATAGCCAAAAATGACTTCTGACTTTCTGGTATTTCTTTACCATGCCACTGGGCCACAAAAACCTCCTCACCCTGTGTTCACTCCACCTTTGGACTTCTCACACTAGAAGTTCAGTCCACACCTGTGGTTTCTTATGATTGGCCACTTCCTTCCTGAACCTCCAATTAAAAAGGAAAATGGCGAGGCCAGCCATGTCTTCATTCTCTCTAGGCTTCACTTCTGATGCTCTGAACTTTCTCTTCCTTTCTTCCCCTGACCCAGCCCATGCTACCTTCTCTCCTGCCCTCCTATTTCTCTTTTCAGTTCCCTTTTGTGTGTTGTCTTTCCCCCATTAGTATGTAAGTAGGGAATGTCTTTCTTTCTGCTTATATTTGTTTTCTGTGCACTCAGTCCAATGCCTAGTACATAGTAAGCACTCAATAAATTCCCACTGACTCTATCAATATGAGATATTACAGATTCATCTGGTAGATACATAGGAAGTATGTTCCAAGCATGGAGATTGTTCTATAAAATGCAGACAGGGTAACGAAACAACTACTAGTCCAAATTGGATGGAACACAGAATGTATGAAGAGAAAAAGATTGAACGAAGGTTGGAAAGGTAGATTAGAATCAGATTGTGAAGGAGCATAAATGTCAGGCTACAGCATCTGTGTTTGATCCTAAAAGCAAAAGGGAACAACATGATCAGAGCTATGTATTAGAAAGGTTCTTTGTTGCTTATGGAACAATGGACTGAAGATGCAGTGACTAATTGCAACATAAGAGGATTCATGGTGAAGTGTGCTTCACTCCTCTCACAAGAGAAGTGAAGGACAATAGATGCAAAATAAGATATACTTTGTCAGATGGTGTTAATGTATTGTTTTATTATAACGAAGAGTTCTTCAAGGGATGGGGGTATGAAGAGGGATAATTGAAAATATCCATGAGAGAACGGTAGCTAAGTGGCACAGTGGATAGATCATCAGCCCTGGATTCAGGAGGACCTGAGTTCAAATCCAGCCTCAGTCACATAACACCTACTAGCTGGGTGACCCTGGGCAAGTCACTTAACCCCATGGCCTAGCAAAAACAAAAAACAAAAAAAAGAAAAAAGAAAATATTCACGAGTGAGCAGAACCAGGAGAATATTTTACATGGTATCAGCAACATTGTGTTGCTATGAACTATGTAAACCATGTGTAATGACTTAGCTCTTCTCAGCAACACAATGAGCCAAGACAATTCCATAGGACTCATGACAGGAAATGCTATCCACATCCAGAATAAGATCTAATGGGTCTGAATGCAGACTGAAGCATACGATTTTCACTTTCTTTTTTTGTGGTTCTTTTCTTTTAGTCTGCTTCTTCTTTCCTAACATAGCTAATATGGAAATGTTTTACATGATTGGAAATATGCAGATAACCTATATCAAAATGCTTGCCATCTTAGGGATAGGGTGGCGAAGGAAGGAGGGAGAAAATTAGGAACTCAAAATTGTTTTTTAAAAAATGGATGTTAAAATGTAATGAAAATGAATGTAAAAAATTTATGTGTAATTGGAAAAAAATAAAATACTATTTAAAATAAAATAAATATATCAATGTAAAAAAGAGCATTGATTTTTAAAGGGGTTTTTTTTGTTGTTTAGAATATATTGGAGGAAAGTCAGCATTGCATAGTGGATGCTAACACTGGTCTTGGTATCAGAAAGGCATAAGTTCAAGTTCTGTCTCAGATAGATAGGTAGATAGAGAGATAGATAGATAGATAGACAGATAGATATAGATAGATATATATGTATATGTATATATGTATATGTATATATGTGTGTGTATATGTGTATGTGTTTGTATGTATATGTGTATGTATACGTATATGTGTGTGTATGTGTATGTGTATGTGTATATGTATATGTATATGTATATTGGCTATGTGAATCTGAGTAAGTCACTTAACCTCTTCATGCTCCCAAGCAATTCTCTCATTTGCAAAGAAGGTGTCGATCTGTATTGGGAAAGGGAATTTCCTCACCAGGAGTTCCCTATGCCAATAAAATCAGATCCGGTCCCCCAAAAGTTAATTTTAAAAATTTAGAAAGAGTATATTGGAAAAAGGAAAGACTATAAGCAGGGAGAACAATTAGGAAGCTGCTTCAACAGTTCGGGTGAGAGATATCAAAGGGCTAAAGTCTGATGGCATCAATGTAACTGGACAGGACAAGATGGATCTGAGAGATGTTGACAAGGAATAATGAGTATTATGCCTGCTGCCTCCATTTCTGCTTCACTAGTCTTCTCTTTAGTCTCCAGCAATATAGTGATTGTTCACTGAACAAACACACAATATAAATTTATTAAGGGCATGTACTCTTTTTTTTCTTAACTTTCTTTTTCTGGGACCTAGCATAGCTCCAAGAACACAGTGGCTTCTTGACAAACTCTTGTTGAATTGGACTGAACTTCTGTTAAACTCTGTGTTTAGAGCTAAAATTCTACTGAAACTACTTTCTTGGAAATCACCAGTGACCTCCTTGTTACTAAATCCAATAAGCTTTTCTCTTTCCTCATTCTTCTGGATATCTCTGATGTATTTAATACTGTAGAATACCTGGTCACTGAAACTCTTTCTTCCCTTCACTATACTCTTCTGGTTCTTTCTCTTCAGTTGCTATTTCTCTGACTGTATCTTTTGAATGCATCTTTTCCTCCTCTTACCCACTAACGAGGGAAATTTCCAAAGGCTTAATATGTGGCCTTTTTTTCTTTTTTCTCAACACTTCCTTCTTTGGACAACACATCCATTTTCAACTACCACTTCTATGCTGAAGCCTCCCAAATCTATAATTCCAATCTACTTTTTCCCATAAGTTTCACTCTCATTTTTCATGTTTCCGTTTGGTTATTTCAATGCCACCTCAAACTCAATATATCTAAAACGTAGTACGTCAGCTCCCCATGGAACTTCCCCAAGTCTTCCTTCCAACTTTCCTGTTTGTCAGTGGAAAACCATTGTTTCAAATGCAGAAATATGAAAACTTGAAGTCATCAATGACATCCCTCTAAATGATTTTCCTTATCCATTCAATTTCCATGTCATTGATTTTTCCACCAAAAAGTCTCTCATATCCAACCCTTCTTCCTCATTTCCATTGTCACCATCATAGTCCAGGCCTCACATTATCTCACGATGCAATCATTGCAACTGCCCTCCAGCTGGCCTTCTCCACTCCACATTCTCCCTATCCCTTCTATATTGCACACTGCTGCTTTAAACATTGATTTTAATTACAACACAGGTGCAGGTCCTGGCTCTACATTTATGAGCTATGAGACCTTGAACAAGTCACAGAGCCCTCTCAGCCTCACTTTCCTTATTGCTAAACAAGGGCAATTGCACTACCTCCGACATAGATATGTTGTGAAAATCACATTACTGAGAAGCAGCATGGCACTGGATTTAGAGTCAGAAGGACCTGGATTAAATTTCCACTTCAGATACTTAAAGTGAGGAGCCCCTGCTAACTTCTCTGTGCTTCAGTTTCATCCTCTGCAAAATGGAAGGAGGGCTGGATTCATGCCTTCGAAGGTCCCTCCAGCCCTAAGTCTATGAACCTATGATATGAGACAGAATCTGTGAAGCACTATGCAAACTGGGAACTTTCATAGAAATACCAGTTACTTTCATGTTTTTCCCTTACAAGAAAAAAAAAAAGACCTCTAATACTATTCTATTTTCTACTTGAAGTCTAAACTCCAGTTGGTTTTTAAGGTCCCCCACAATATGGTTTTATTCTACCTAACTTAATTTCCTGTTATTTCTAGCATGTACCCTCTGCTCTTCAGGCTAATCCCCTGACACCCCATTCTCTTTCCTGCTTCTTTTCCACACTCATATTGTTCCCCTTACCTGCAGTGCCTCCCTTCTTTCCCTGCTAACAATCCCTCAACCTCCAGCTCTAATTCTCCTTTTTCATTATTATTTCTTTTTCTTTTTTCTTTTTTCTTTTTTTTTTTTTTGGTTAGGCAATGGGGTTAAGTTACTTGCCCAGGGTCACACAGCTCATAAGTGTTATGTGGCAGTCTGAGGCCGGATTTGAAGTCAGGTCTCCTGAATCCAGAGCCGGTACTCTATCCACTGCTCCCTTTAGCTGCCCCATCTAATTCTCCTTTTTCCATGAAGTCTTCTCCAACTTTTCCTGCTGCCCTCACTGAATGCCAACTCATCTAAACTCCAGCAACATTTTATAGTCTGTATGATAGAGTATAAGGCAGCTAGGTGGTATAGTGGATAGAGTCAGGAAGACCCGAGTTCAAATCCAGATTTGGATACTTACTAGCTGTGTGACCTTGGACAAGTCACTTAATCCTATTTGCCTCAGTTCCTCATCTATTAAATCTGGAGAATAAAATGGCAAACCACTCCAGTATCTTTGCCAAGAAAATACCAAATGGGGTCAAAAAGAGTCAGACATGACTGAAATGACTTAACAACAAGAACAAAACCACAGAATATAATCCAACCTCCTGCCCCATCTCTGCTAATTGAAATCCAACCCATTCTTCAAGGCCCAACTCAAATGCCTTGTTCCCTTTTCATTTCCCCTAGTCAATTGATGTCACTCTATCTCATTTGATCATATAGCACTTTGTTCCTACTTGTGTTATATAATTAACAACTTCTTATTTATGTAATATTAGTGTACGTATTTTACCACCCGTAAGAGATGATAAGATCTTTGAGGATAGAGATTCTTATTTATCTTTCTCTTTCCCACAGCATCAAGCAAAGTTCATTGCATATAATATGCATTATCTATGTGTGATATATATATATATATATTATAATACTTTCAATAATGTCAATATTACTTCAAACTTAATGTTTTTAAAACCTACAATATCATTTCCCCATAAAAACCAGTTCTTCCTTCTAACTTTCCTGTTCCTTCAATGGTACCACCACCGCTTCTGATGACAAAACATGAAAACTTGGAGTCTTTTATTATTTTTCCATCCAACTGATTTCCCATATCCAGTAGATTTCTATGTCCTATTGATATTTCCTCTAGAAAGTCTCTCATATATGACCCTTCTTTTCCATCTCCACTGTCACTATAGTAATCCAGGGATCTCATTATTTCATGGACCAAACATTTCAACTGCCCTCTAACTGGCCTATCTCACCCCATAATGATAATATTACATTAATAACTTTATTTTTGAATAAATCATATCTTGTCTTGCCCCCCAATTGCTTTGTATGTGTTGGTATTATCTCTCCAACTATCTTGGAAATTCTTTGATTCATTCATTCAATGAACATTTATTAAGCACCTACTATGTACCAGGAACTGTGCTAAGTGCCAGAGAGCATGGACTATGTCTTTTAATTCCTTGTGTATCCTTACAGTGGCTAATACTTGCTGAGCACATTCTAGCTTATCAATAAGTACTTTTTCACTGACTGACTGAAATCCATCAAGCTCAAAAGATCAAATACTGTCTTGTGTGCTATAGTCCAGACTGAACTTTGTAATTGTGGGAGTATGCATTTGACTCTGTTGTGCAATAGCAAGTCTAGAAAGCCTGTGGCGGGGGATCTTGCCAGCAGAAATAGCAAGGTGCCACAGGGCTGGCTGCCATCAGATTTCTAACCTCTCTATTTGAGGTGTAATAATTCATTAGTTGAGGAAATGCTTTCTCAAGTGTCTACAAGCCAGAGCAGAAATGTGGCAGCTACAAATTGCATCCTGTCCATCACAGAACATAGATATTTCACACTATCCTTCACACTCATCATAATTCTTGGAAAACAAGCTATTTGAACAGTTCCATTACTACAGCTCCAGATAACTTCTTTTCTTTATAGAGGCTCAGAGAAGGCATTTCAGAATCTCTGTATCACACCAACTGATTCCAGGAGTATGAGTTTTGTGTTTTGGCATTCAACTTTATAGTTCAAATGTAGATTGACATAAGTGACCCAATCATTAATTCACACATCCTAGCTTTAAAAAAAAAACACTCCTGCTTTTAAAAAAGAATTCTGAAATATCTTCTTAAGAGATTGGTGCTATTCAGTCTAAGTTCATTGGGGATTAAAATAGTGGCATTACATGGTCATTTAGGTAGAAGCTATTTAGTAGTTATTATTATTTCACTTTTATGACCACAAATCTCCTGAGTCAAATATTGTTAAAAATCCTTTTGTCACCTTAAGATCCTAGGATTATAGATTTAGGGTTGGAAAGGACATTAAAGATCCCCTAGTCTAACTCCTCCATTTTATCAATAAACAAACTGAAGATTTTCCATTTCGTGCAAGATCTAATTTTTCAAAATATTACATACTGCATCTTTTCTGCCAGGCCTGAAATCATGTGATTCTATGATACCATCTCTAATTACTGCCTTCTTCAGCCTTTCCCATATAGCCTAGTGATTCTTTTTACAAGACCTTAGATTTGTCCTATTCAAGACCTGCTTGACTTAGCCTAGCAGTGAACTGACTCAAGCAGACAAGATACTGTGTCTAGAAAGTTGAGGAGCTACTCATCCACCAGATATGCCACATCCAGAAATTAACTTGGTAGGAAGAATATTTTCTGGCAATGACTTGAAACTTGAAATTTGATCTCCCAAGGAATCAGGGTGGTAGGGGTGGCCAGTGTGTCTCTGATTTTGAATGTTGCACTTCATCTTTCTATACTTGCTCAATAAATATTCATTTATGAAAGCTTTTCACTTAAAAAAATGATGTATATAGTATCTCCCCAACTAGATTGCTGTCTCCTCTTGGCCAGGTTCTATTTCTTCATTTGGGTATGGATACAAACTATAAAATGTTGCTGGAGTTGGGGCAGCTAGGTGACACAGTGGATAGAGCTCCAGCCTTGGAGTCAGGAGGACCTGAGTTCAAATTTGGTCTAAGACACACAATACATGACACTTACTAGCTGTGTGACCCTGGGCAAAGTCACTTAACCCCGATTGCCTAGCAAAAAGAAAAAAAAAAAAGAAGAAAATGGAGTTTAGATAAGTTCGCATTCAGTGAAGGCAGCAGAAGTTAGAGAAGACTTCATATAAAAAGAAGAATTAGAGCTGAAGGTTG
Source organism: Phascolarctos cinereus (assembly GCF_003287225.1). Taxonomy (NCBI): domain Eukaryota; kingdom Metazoa; phylum Chordata; class Mammalia; order Diprotodontia; family Phascolarctidae; genus Phascolarctos; species Phascolarctos cinereus. The sequence continues at coordinate 198,829,271 of NW_027555958.1, read as the reverse complement.
ATAGTCCACACCATATTGTCATATCTAGGGCAGGCATTGCATAAACTGTTATAAAAGCCAGAAGATATTAGATCTAGAAGAAACTTTAGAGATCGTGCAATCCAACCTTTTGGGAGGAGCTAAGCCCTATAACTCCACACACCAAGGACTCATCTTCACTCTGACATTTTCTACCTGCCACCTCCCCCACCTTTCTACATTTTCCTGAGAAAACTACAAATCATCACTACCATAGGCTTTGGAAAGGCTATATTGATGGTCTTCTCTATTGTTTGACTCACCATCTTTGGGACTTCCAAGACTAGAACTATCTTCCACGGCCCCTGCTCCCTTTTGTGTGTTGTTTACTCCAACAGAATATAAGCTCCATGAGGACAACAACTGTCTCCTTTTTGTATTCATACCAACAGAGTTTAGCCCCATGCTTGGCTGTATATTTAGAGCTTGATAATGCTTTTCACTCATTTCATTCATCCATTTTACAGATGAGTAAATCGAATCCTAGATATTTACTCAGAATATTACCAAAGTAGTCAGACGTATAGGACATATGCAATCCCAACTTCTCTGACTTTTAGTCCAGAGCTTTTTTCCATCATACCATGATGCTTTCCTGGTGAATAAGTGCATGCATTCATGAAAAAATGAATAAATGAATGAGTGAGCAAATATGTTGTATTTCGGAAACTTGAAAGAAAAAAATGTTAATTAGCTAAGGCAACAGAGACAGGCACACACATACAAAAATGCATATTTGCCAAAGATATTTGGAGAATACTTTTGTCAAACTAATTTTTTTAACATTCTCAAATGTATGATTTTTGTACTCACCGGAACAGAAACCTGAGGATTATCTGTGAGCTTTCCTAGAACAGCAAAACCATCCACATCAATCTTGCCCCTTGGCTTTATGGGTAAGGATTCAATCTTTTTGCAGTCAATAAAGAGGGTGACACTTCTCCTTTCCACACCAATCATAATTTTATGCCATTGAGAATCGAATAAAATAGGAGTATTTGAAAAAGCTGCAGTTTGGAGGCTGCCATCCACGCCTTTATAAGAAAATGAAAGAGACTGAGTTTGGCCATTAACCTTCATGCCAACTTGCTCTTTCCCCAAGGAATCTTGTATCTGCCAGATGCTCCAGTTCTTTTTCACAGTGCTTCCAGTCATCCGAAAAGTTGTTAAAAAGGAGTATTCTTCTGGTAGTCCATTGGGATACAAATTTCTGGGTGGAACCAAAAAAAGTAAACATGAATCTTACTTTGAGTTCCATAATTCCTTTTTAGGTTTTCAGTAATTCCCCAAATTCCAGGCTTAAAGAAAGACTGTAGTTTGAGAATCTTACCCTTCACTATTTGGCCTTTCATAACATTCAATAAAGGTCTTCCCAGAGACCCAAGCATGCTTCTATTTTAATACTCAGTTTTGGAGAACATGTAAAAGCCACCACTCTCCTAGCCAAGGATGGCTAGGTGTTTCCAACCTCAAGAATCCCAACAATGTCACCATTTATTCTAGCCAAAGAGCTACTGTTATTCAGTCTCTGTACCAGGGACCAGACTATATACTTCTACAAAGTTCTCAGCAACTTTAGGCCCTGCTACTGAGAAATAATTAAGAATTCAAATCACTTCCACTAGTTTAGGAAAGCTGATCCATTAGGAAAAACCATCAAAATTTTAATCAGATGAATATATATTAAATAATTTCAAGATACTAATAATTTCAAAGTAATTGTACATTTTCAGATTTACTTAGATTATATATATATAAAATATATATATATACATATATACATGTGTGTATATACATACAGGTATGTATATATGTTATATGTATGTATGTGTGTATATATATATATATGTAGTTTTATATATATATAGTTATATAGTTATCCCTTCTGTATTACAGGGGTGAGGGGTGTGGTGCCTCCACAATCTAGAAAACCCACATAAAAATTTTTTGGCCCTCCCTTCATACCAGAGAAGAAGTCTGAATTATTATGGCATCAAAAGATTTTAAATGTTGATATTATACAATAATATATTTCATGCATTTCTGAGTTTCTAAACCTTTTCTGTGTCATCTACTGGCATTCGCATGTTGTCTGCTGCTTCCACAAAACTCCCAAAAAATTTCCATTTAATTTCTTATGCCCACCCACGATATATGGAAACAATGATGGGGAAAGTCCCAATATGGAAGGGAAAACTATATATAATCTTCATGTCACCATGTCCCCAGCTTTCTTATACATTTACTCTTGGAGCAGAAAAATTAATAAAACATTTATCCCTTGCAAATCCCAGCCCTCATTTTGGATTTTGTTTCTGTTTTGCAAAAGTACATTTGTTCTGCTTCCAGTTCTTTCTTAGGATTGTGCTTTGTCCTTGTCATAGCAGATAAAGGGTTAAATAAGTTACTACTGTCTGAGCCAGAGAAGGGATCCAAGTAGTAAAGGGCCTGTTGGTAAAAGTAGTGAGTGTGAGAGGCAAGGGTGAATCAGCATTCACTCTCTATCTCTCCACAACTGCATCTCATTTTCCCACTCTTTATCTGTCCTCATTACTACCCATACACATACTCTGTTCAATTTCTCTTGTGCTGGAGAAGCACCCCATACCACACTCTTAATCCTATGGGAAAACACATAGTCACCTAGGGCTACACCAGCTTCCTGATGACTCTTCTACTAAATCAAAGCTGCTCAAACTTGAACTTAAAGCGAAAGGAAATTCCAAATTTCTTACTAATCTGTCAGTAATGACAGGCCAAAAATGAAATGGGCTGAAGGTGGTCAGTTGTCCCTCATTAGAAGTACAAAGACTGAATGACTTCCACAGGTATGTGATGAAAGTGAGTAATTCTTGTTCTGATTTGGCTTGAACTAGATGCTTTCTGAAATCTCTTCCAGCTTAGGTACTCTGTGATTTTGTGAAATGGTATTACTATCGCTCTTCCTCTAAGAGACTGTCCTTCTTTCTCTAAGCATCAAAGAAAGACTAAGGAACAAGAAATCTTAGGAGAACTAGATTGCAATTAACTCTGTTATTGTCCACTGTATAATTGAGGGATGTGCTACTGCCCTTCAGCAAATCTCAAAGATCAATGATCATTGCTAAGTTTTGAACACGGTCCAGAGTTCAGACTCAAATGACCTCCTCTTGCCCTCCCCCTTCTCTAATGATCCATTTTTCAAGTGAAAGTATCAGGAACAAAGGAGAGGGAATTACGTGAGAAAATAAACATTTGATTTGTTGTAATAATATTTCAGTTACTGAAAAAATATAGTAAGAACTTATAATGAATTGGGCCTTATCAACTCAGTACATTACAATCATCTATTGTGAAAACAGAAAGCTTCTGTTCTAGAAATCTTTATGAATTTCTGTCAATTTCCTAGTTTCATAGGCTATCCACCTTAATCACTTAAGTTGACAAAATGACCCAGCCTTCTTCTGGAATTTTTTATCATAGGATGTAAGAAGAGACCTTAGAAGACATAGTCAAATCCTGTTTTACAAGTGAGGAAACTGAAACCAAGAGTTGTAAAGTGACTTGCCCAAGGTCATAGGAAAATTTAGTTTACAGTTTGAATCTACTAGTTCATAGTCACGCTATGATGACTTCTTACTTGTACTCAGTCACATGGCTTTTTTGCAGCCACCACTGGGGACCAGAATGTTGAGGCAAGCCTTCCCTCTTCCTATCAGTTCACTGCCAAATCAGGTAAAAAAAATAATAATTCTAAAGGAACATGTAAGGGATAGGCTAACATAGAAAAGACAGCTTTAAAGCTGAAAAAGATCTCAGAGACCATCTAGTCTAATCCCTCATTTTAGAGATAAGGAAACTGATGCCATAGGGAATTTCAATGATTTGTCCACGGTCACAAAAATAGTAAGTCAGAAGCAAAATTTGAACTCATACCAAGAGAATTCAAAGCAAAAGATAGAAAAGTTTTAGCTACCTTGCCAGAACGACTGATTTATTTTTTCATACCTTCATTTTCATATGGTTCAGCGAAGTAGGACAATAATTTCCAGTAAATCCTCTGATGCTTTGTAGGGTTTAGCAAATAACAGAACACTTGACCTTCTTCTGGGATTATTGTTGGACTATTGTGCTTCCACCATGGTTCCTCTTATAGCAATCATTTTCTATAATATTTTTGGATTCTTATTCCTAGTGTTGTATTTATCTTTTTATCCATATACTTAGAAACTAGTTACTGATGTTTACTACTATTCTTCTTATTGCAGAATACTTTTCAATTCCACTTAATCGCTCACTGAGCTCTTACTCTCTGTTTCACATCATTTATCCTGTACATTTTCAAAACACATTTTGAAGCCAAAGAAGAATAAAACCTTTATTCTAAATTTTTTTTATTCTGGCTGTTTTCTTTTTTTGTTTGTTTTAATTAAAGTATTTGTCAGTTGATATTGAGATGTATAGTTTACTGTTTCAGAAAATCATAAAGTTTAGCATTTATGTGGCACACTTCAAGATTTATAACATGCTTTATAAATATTACTTCATTTTATAACCACAACAACCCTGGGAGGTAGGTGCAATTATTATCCCCATTTTACAGATGAGGAAACTGAGACAAAGAGTTGTTAAGTGACTTGCCCAAGGTCACCCAGCTAGTAAGTGTCTGAGGAAGGATTTGAATTCATGTCTTCCTTACTCCAGGGCAGCTAGGTGAACAGTAGATACAGTCCTGGAGCCAGGAAGACTCCCCTTCCTGATTTAAAATCTGGCCTCAGACACTTTCTAGCTGGGTGACCCTGGGCATGTCCTCATCTATAAAATGAGCTGAAGAATGGCAAACCACTCCAATATCTTTTCCAAGAAAACTTCAAATGGTGTCATGAAGAGTTGGACACAACTAAAACACCTGAACAACAACAAAAACTTCCTTATTCCAGGTCCAGCACTCTATCCACTACACCACTTAGCTACCTTTAGATTATAAGTAGGATTATAAGAAGGATGAGTAATCCCACCCCTAAATCTTGTGCCTTTGTACATGTTGCTGAAAGAATCTGTTTCCTTCCCATTCAAATACGAATAATATTAATGGAGATGTTGCTATGGCAATTAGCTGAGAAAGCTGAGCTGATAAATCTGTCTTCTTTCTCTTCCCTTAAGCAATATTGCATTGGTGGTGAATGTTCCGAGAAAGACTCTAAGGCTACTAGGTGAGATGGCAGGCTTCTAGTAAAGAAAGTTCTCAGGCTAGGAATAGTCCTGGAAGTAAAGCCAGAAATCATTTAGGATGGGCCATGTGGAAGGGTACCTAACTACTTCACACACACAAACACACACACACACACACACACACACACACACACACACACACACACACACACACACCCCTCTAGAGGATCCTTTTCTTTAACACCACAGTTGTATATTTAAGTGATAAAGTGATATACCACTTGATAGAGAGCTGATGATCACGAAAAGAGAAATAGATATATACTATATAGAGGCAGAGAGAGAGAGAGAGAGAGAGAGAGAGAGAGAGAAAGACAGAGACAGAGACAGAGACAGAGAGAGAGAGAGAGAGAGAGAGAGAGAGAGAGAGAGAGAGAGAGAGAGACTGCCCCCCCAGAACCTCCATGTAAGGAGCACACTCAATTCAGTTGTCTCTTCATTTCCCACCAAGCTGGTATCTGGACTCCTGCATCATGCTCCCTGTGCTGGATACCTTCATTCCCTTCCCCTCCTTTTAGGCTTCCTTTTTTCATGTCTTGTCTTCCCCTATAGAATGGAAGTTCTTGGATGGCCAAGAGTATCTGTCTCTTTGTTTGCACTTTATTTCCCAGCACTTAGCACAGTATCTGACACATTGTTGTTATTGTTGTTCAGTCATGTTCCACTGGGGTTTTCTTGGCAAGAATGCTAGAGTGGTTTGCCATTTCTTTCTCCAGCTCATTTTACAGATGAGGAAACAGAGACAAACAGAGTTAAGTGATTTGTTCAGGGTCACACAGATAGTAAGTTTCTGAAGTTGGATTTGAACTCAGGTCTTTCTGGCTCCAGGCCCAACATTCTATCTACTGTATTACCTAGCTGCCTAGCATATAGTAACCACTTAATAAATGCTCATTGATTGACTGACTGACTCAGAAGATGGGTACGAATTCTGGATGTGCTACTTAATATCTGTATCATCTTGAGAGGCAAGTCTCCTCCTCTCATAGCAATCGGCCTCAATTTCATCTATAAAATGAAGAAGTTTTCAGGGATGTGCTAGAGCCACTTTGAACCTGAGAGCTGATTGTTAAATTTTTAATGTGAGCATTTACATGTTGGAAATTTCAGATGCTACAAATCAAGGCTTGATTTATTGCTTTGTTGATTTCTGGACTTCGGAAATGGTAAAGAAAATGTTAATAATGTAGATCAAATTTCAAAGTGGGTCATGGGTACATCCTGGTTTGTTTTTTTCTGGAAAGCTGGTAATTAAACATTTACCACCAGCCCACCTCTGGCTTTATTACATGATCCCTAAGTTTCCTTCCTGCTCTAAATCCTATGAGGCTATAAAGCCAATGTGTTAGAAAACTGAAGATGGAGAATTTAAAAAAAAAGATTTTCAATATCTCTCCAAATTGGCCACATTGGTCAATTAGAAAACACTACTTTTCAGGAATATACCTATTACACGAAAAATAAAGTATATCTGGCCATTAGTCAGTAAGATCCACTGCTGTTACCTCCACTTTGTAGAAGCTGTCTCTCCTTCCCCATAACTAAGGTTTAAATATGAGGGCTCTGCAAACGTGGAACTGCAACCAATGACCTCTATCGCCTTTCCTAATTTTCCAACTTCACTATTATCAAGATGGAAGAGCTACTTAACTTGTTTGACTGATTGAATGTGTTACAAGGACTCTGACTCTGATGAGGTCAGCTAAGGAATAGCTTCACCCTGGACTCACTGAACAATTTTTGGCTATTGAATCACTTGAGAAGGAGAAAAAATCACCAAGACCAAGTATCTTTTCCAATAATTCAACATAGCAAATGACTAAAATGAAGAAAAGAGAGGGAAAAGTCTAAAAGCAAACCTCATTTAAGAAAATATGATTAAATATAAGTTTCTCTGTGTATATTTCATTATTTTTATTTCTTTTTTGGAGGGAAAGGAGGGTCCTGGCCTATGACTCCACTGTTATAGGGCATTCCTATCCACTCTGCCACTTGTGTTTCATTAATACTATCATGTTGCACATCTTGATCCAGACTATGCTTCAATTCCAGAAACATCTATTAAATATCTACAATATGCTTATTGATGTGCTTGAAAGTAAGTAGGAAATTTTTACATGATAAAAATATAAGTTTCCTTCCTGCTCTAAACCCTATGAGGCTATAAAGCCAATGTGTTAGAAAACTGAAGATGGAGAATTAAAAAAAAAAGATTTTCAATATCTCTCCAAATTGGCCACATTGAACAATTAGAAAACACTACTTTTCAAGAATACACCTATTACACGAAAAACAAAGTATATCTGGCCATTAGTCAGTATGATCAAATTTAATACTTAATAATTAATTAATAATTAATACTTATTATATTAATAATTAATTTCCCACCAAGCTGCTATCTGGACTCCTGCATCATGTTCCCTGTGCTAGATACCTTCGTTCCTTTCCTCTCCTTTTAGGCTTCCTTTTTTCACGTCTTGTCTTCCTGTATAGAATGGAAGTTCTTTGATGGTCAAGAGTATCTGTCTCTTTGTTTGTACTTTATTTCCCAGCACTTAGTGTAGTATCTGACACATTGTTGTTGTGGGAAATAATTAATAATTAATACTTAAATAATTAAGATAGATGATAAAAATGTGATCATAGATTTAGAGCTGGGACTTTGGGAATTTGAATCCAGGTTCTCAAGCTCACTGTGCTTTCCACTTTGCCACACTTATGCATAGGACCACACATTTGGAGCTGAAAGGGTATTTGAAGATCATGTAGGCCAACCCTTCCACATCATAAAGAAAGAAGATTTAAGTGACTTTCTTATAGTCACAATGGTAGTAGCACCAGAGGCAGAATCTGAATCTACGTCCTCTGACACTAGAGCAAACATTTTTTCCATTACTTTTAATATAAAAAATGGAAAAAAATTTGTAATATTTATGTTGCTGAAAGACTATGTTAAATCATACAGATCATATAAAAAGATAAGCATTACCAAATTATGCCTGAATAAATATAATAGCATTCAATCTCACCGATTTAGGGAAACTTCTTAGATTACATTATTGCAAAGATGCTGTCCAAATAAATAAGTAAATTTGACAGCATTCAGAATTTAAAAGCATTTCATTCCATAACGATTTTTTTATTATGTTACCATCTGCACCAAATTACTTAGAATAAGAACCATTGGTATTTAAGCAAAAAAAAAGTCCTTTATCCTTGACACATCTGTTGATGATCTTAGCTAGCAAAGAAGTTGAGTTCATATAAAAAAAATTAATTTAATTGTCATGGAAAGTGAGAGAATTGAAATGCTTTACTAGAAATAAATTATACATAGAAAATGATGAATTAGCCTCTTAGACATGTTCTTTCTTAGCACATAGTTGAAAGCTGGAAAGAGAAGACGAGGAAAGTACTACAGTCACCATTAAAACCTTAGGCCACAATTTCTTTCCTGCACTCTCACAAAGTGACTTCTACTGTCTCTTTCTTTGAACAGTGAACTTGAAGTCCAAAGATCTCTTTTTGCATGCTGGCTCTGCCACCTCCTACATGTATGACTGTAAGAAAGTCACTTAACTTCCCTGGCCTCGAGTCTCCTCATAAGTAAAATGTTAACCATAATATTCAAACTACTAAAAAATCTATTTAAACTACTAGGCTATAAGGTTGTTGTGAAAAAAGCACTTTGTAAACCATAAAGTGCTATAAGAAATATCAGATATTATAGTGCTAATATGGCTCCATTAGCCTAATATTCTATAGCACAGAAGCTGCCTTTGAAGAGACCAAACATTCTCTGTATGACCAGAGTTGTCTCTTTCTAGAGCTGTAGAAGTCAACTTGACCTTGAAAGCAAATTGAATAGAATATATGAGTGTTATCCAACCCCAAGATCCCTTACCCCATGGATCTGGAATAGGATTAGGGAAAGAATGTTATTAGTAGAAAGGTTTTTTTAGAATTTTTTCCCTTTTTTCCTTATGTAGATTCAGAAAATATTCTTGAACATTTTTTTCTTATTATTTTTCTTGTGTTCTATAAACAATTCTCTCCTAATCTGATCTTTATATTCCCATACCAAATCTACCCTACCCATGTATTTTTTTTTAACAGACTGACAATAGAGGGAGGGTATTTAGGAGGTTGGGTTTGGGGAAAGAAAATCTAGCACATGTATTGCAGCCCATAAAAATTGCTTAACAATGAACCTGGGTGTTTGACTGGTGAACAGGGCTATAGACAGGGCAAACTGGTGCAGCCTTAAACTCACAGTTAATGTATACATCAATTCTTTAATTACCAAGCTGGAAAACCAGTCACCACTAATAACTGGTGGTAATTTTAGCGCAAATCATTTCATTGGGAAGAGATAAAAAAATAGAAGAGGTCTTAAAAGGTTTATATTAGCCTAAAGTAATCACTTGCATATTTGAAAATAAAGATGAAGGAAACAGAAAAATTCTGTTGATGTATTTATCATGATGCCTTTAAATTTCCATTTTTCCAGACATAAAAAATTTTATCCTATAAACTGATAGGTTAAAAAATATGAAGATAAAAAGCAAACCAGCACCAGAAATTTAAATTTTCCAAAATTATTACAATTAACATACAATGAGCTTCCACAGTGTTCTTCAGCTGGCTACAAAGTTTCTATCATATCTAACAAAAATTCTTTGCACATTAAGCTACCACATGAATCTAAATTATAGATCGTAGTTAAAACATGACAAAACCTATACTTCATTTTAAAACTGAAATGATACATCAAACGTTAGGTAATTTTAGAACAAGCCCAAATCACTAACAATTGGAAACTCATTTTATAACAATGGTACTATCAACAACTAACAGATACACAAGAGCACGTCTGTTACAAATAATTCAAAAGATAAAAAGCCTGCTTCTAGGTAAAGAGGTCCTTATTCTAATGAAGAATTATTTTTCATTACTGCTGCTATTGTTAATGTTGTCCTAGTTGCTTCTGTTCACTCGCAGTTACAGGGACTTGTAAAAGGACAAGAAGAGTGCTGTGTTTCAGCACTAGGCTGTTTGAACAGCACCTCTGTAACCCCTTCTATCCACTCAGTGGCGCTTAGTTGAATGAATGCTTAATCTCCAGCATTCTGCACAGTGGGTCCTTTCAGTGAAAACCAGACAAAATTATAGAATAACAGAGCTCAAGGGAATAAGCAGACTTCCTGTACTGATTCTATAATAGCCTCACTGATTTTTTTTTCCCTGGAAAGGAAAGTAATGATATACATTCTGAAAACAAAGAGGAGCTATACATACACAGATTCAAATACAAAATAACCACATACATTAACATAGCCATAGATTTATGGATGGATAACCACACAAATCGATATGTAGATTTTACATAGAAATAAGCATATTTATTGCCTAAAGAAGGAAAGAAATTAAAAACAGGCAGATCTCCTTCTGCATTCAATTATAGTAGTAGTAGTATACAGAAATATAAAATATTATAAGGAGTGGTAACTTTTGAAGTTGTCCAATCCAGCTAAGAGTATGTAGTTTGGTACAGATGAAAAGCAAAATACTACAAACAGAATAGATATAAATGTTACCTGGTTGGGATCCTGAAGTCTACATTATTTCCCAATTTATAAGCCACTTGTAATGATGTTGAGCCTGTAACCTTCTGGATAGCTCCTCTAGATGCTGCTTTATCTACCTGGAACTGAGAAATTAAGTCAAATCCTATAGAAAAGAAAGAAAGAAAGAAAAGATTATTAGTCAGATTCATTTTATTCTGTTCCATCACTTTCATGAACCAGAAATGCAGGTAAATAAATTCTAGAAAACCAGTGTCAATATTTCCAGTAAGATTGATGTTCACTTGCCTGGTAAATCATCCTGGCCAATCCTGACTGGTGGACAAAGGTCATTCTCAGGATTAGGAGTCAAGGAGATGGGAAACCCTGCAGGAAAGAAAGATGACTGTTCTAATTCATCATCTACAAATGAATCTGCATCATGATTAAGAGCTAATAATTTACAATCAAATTCCTTAACCGAAAGTTGTTTATAATAATTGAATGTTGTAACAGAGATTTGGACAAGAGGTTGATCTGATTGACTTCTTCTAACCAAAGAGTTAACCAAATTAGATTTTTTTTCAACATAAGATGGAATGATTCTAATTTGCAAATTCTCCATTTACTCTTACCCTGGAAAAGGTGAGGGAATGAAAGGGAGTGGGTTTCTTAAATAACTTTGCTAAGCACAGTACTTGGCATGTAGAAAGGCCTTAATAAATTTTTTTTTCATTCATTCATTCATTTTGAAGCACAGCTACACTAATATCTACTGAATGGTACAGTGTCAGGAGCCTGGTGGAAACCTTCTGGTGGTTTAGATTTTTTAAAAAGGTCCTTTCATTAAGTCAACGAAATTTTAGAAATTTTAAGAAAACCACCAAATGGCCCAAGGCCAATTCAAGTAGCTCCCGGATGGTGAAATCCTTTGCAGCCTCACCTTCTTTTAGAATTTCCTTTTCCCACAATGACATTAAGGAAGGGATCAAGTACATTTTACCACCTCTATTGATTTGGAGGATTCATATATTTTAATGGATTGATGCTGGGGGATTAAAACACCTGGATCTGCTAGTTAAATGGTCTCTCTTTAACATGGAAAGAGGTGGTAATAAGATGTGGAAGACAGAGGAAAAGAAAGAAAACCAGCCTTACTTGAAAGTGACAAACAGGAAAGTTAAACATTTACCTAAATGGGGTGTGAAAGTATAGCAGGTATCCAAGTTAAAAGCTACTGAAAGTAGAAGGTAGGGGAATGAAACCCATTTTTCTCAACTGCTGAAAGGTTTTTGGGCTTTCCTGAACTGGGCATTCAACTGTGTGTAAGCTTCGGTAAGGGATGCCCTGGACTCCTAGAAGTCCACATTCCATCAAACCCTTTTCTGTTTTCCTTAAGTAGCTATGTGTCACCCATAAGGGATCAGGGCTGCTCCAAAGCAGGTCTAAATGAATATTCTCTTCATTTGCCTCCCTCTCAGTCCATCTAAGTAGCTGCTTTACCTTTCAGCAAAATGTGATTACAGCCAGGGTTTCAGGTCTAAACCCAGCATGATTAAAAGAGAATCAACCACCTGGCACCCACTCACCCTCAAAGCAGGATCACAAGGGAAAGTTGTGAAGGAGACCACTGTCTCTCATTCCTCAAATAAGGGAGGCAGCCTCATATAGTGCTTAGAGTCCTAGACTCAGCATCAGGAAAATCAGGCTTTGAATTCTGCCCCAATCACTCACTAACTGTGCTCTCCATGTAATTTATCCTTTTTCAGTCTGTTTCTTCATCTGCAAAATGAGGATTAAAGAAACTATTGCACTTTCCTCACAGGATCAACTGAGATAATGAATCTAAAGGGATTTGCAAACCTTAAACCACTGTATAAAGTCAGCTGTTATTTTTATCATCTCCATCCTTCTTCACTCACTCCCAACTAGATGAAAGGTATAAGTAATATCTTGAACAACATGTTTTCTGCATCCATTCTAATCCCCTATTTCCCATACCTGCCAGAAGAATGAAAGCACTTACTTCGGTAACGCTGGACAGTTGCAGATACCCAAGGTCCCAGGAAACAACATATGAAGAAGAAAAATTGAATTTTCCTGTAAAAGAGAAGTGGGGGAAGGGAGGAGACTTAAACAGAATTCTCTCATAGGCTTGGGACTTAAAGACATGTTTGATGAAATTGGTGGGGGGGAGGCTGTTGCCTAGCAGAGGAAATAAATCCAATTCCATTATAGTTTATTCATTTCATTGTTACTTTGGAACTTCATAGTGAACTTCATATTTGTGACTTTACTGAATTTATCACCTCATGTTCACACACACACACACACACACACACACACACACACACACACACACACACACCCTTGCATATTTCATTGTCAAGAGCATAGAATCTCAATTCTGAAATGTGCCCAGTCCAAGAAGCACCAATGTTTTCCCTATTCTTACCAACTGCCCTCCATTTTTCTAGTTGTTTTCCTTCTTCTGCCAACTGCCCCCCTTAGAAGGGGGCTACAGCGGGATCTGGGTTATCCTAGTACCCCTTGAATGCCACTCCAGGATTGAGAAGTCCAGGATGCTATAGGGGCTCTTCTTGCCCTTACAAGGGCTGAAAGAAAAAGGAGTGAACTAGAAGCAACTGGTGGCACTTTAATCCTGAGGAAGGAAAAGGGGGTGGAGAATAGTTTGCTTTGTGGACCCTGGTCAAGTTAGGGGTGGATCCTGAAAGGTAATGAGGTTATAAAGAGGGAGGAGCAAGCAAAGGAAAAGTTTCTGCAAAATGATTCAAGATGCAAGAAAAGCTGGTTCTGGAAAAGTCACCCAGAATTCACCAGAAAGTTGCTGCAGAAATATAATCACAATATTTGGAAGACTGAGTGAGAAATGGTGGTGGCTTAGAATTTTGAAAAAAAATGTTCAAGTAAATCACTCATCTCTTATTCCCACCTTGGCACTGAGATTGCTAGAGGTGCATAGATGGTGCCCAGGTCCCAGCTGCTCCCAGATCCAATTAATACATTTGCCTCAATGAATCAATTTTACTACAGCTAAAGTGAACTTCTTGGAAAGCAAGCTTTACCAGTAGGATTCAAGCACACAAGTAAAGTTAAGTCAAACAAAAGCAGAGTCAAACAAAACACTAGATGGGTAAATAGCTGTCACTGTCCCATCTATCTCCATAAAGGAATTTAACGTGGGTTCAACACTAGGAGTATGGTTTTGGTCTAGGGAAGGTTGCAGTACCTTTAGTCCTGAGCTAATTCATCCCAAAAAACCTTTTAGGTGCCAGATGAAGTTAGAAGATCTAATCAGTTCAAAGATCTATCCAAGTAAGAAGTAGTGCATAAAATGCTAGACTTGGAATTAGTAAGACCTTGTTTTGAACCCTGCCCTTAAACCAATCTCTGTGACCATCGACAAAACCTCTTTATATCTCTAAGCCTCAGTTCCTTTATAAAATGGGGAACATAAGGCCTGGAGCACCTACCTCATAAGGTTGTTGTTAGAATCTAATGAAATAATGTATACAACATGATTTGAAAACTTTAAAGTGTGGCTTAAATGCTAATTATTATTACTGATAGAAGGGGGAGTTCTGTTTTAGCTTGAGCAAAACTTGAAGAAGGTTCTTTCATCCTTTTCCTCATAGTTATAAAATAAACTGATTTGTTGTGCCCTTTCAATGCCATAATAAAGAGGAAAAGAAACCCATTGGCAGAGACTGTCTCCTTTGCTCTGAGTCTAGTTTGCACTCCCATGTGTATCAGAGCTACCTCACCAAAGAACCTTCAGCAAACTGAGGAGTTGATCAGACATCAGACAAGCTTAGAAAGTTTAGCTAAAATGGTCATAATACTGTAAACTTATTTTTATACTTCATATAATATAATATACCCTAACATATAACAATATAATATAAACTAATTTTATATATTCTTAGAGATTCCTCAGGACATTTGGTAAATATTATTTATTGAATTAGGAGAATGAGTGACTACTATCCAAATCCTGTACCATCTGTGATTTCTAAATTGTTAGTATGTAAAAGACTATTTTAATTGGAATTAGAGGCTGGTTAATCCTGGAAGCTAGTTCAGTAATTAACCCTACCTATTGAACACTCTGTCTCTTGTATGACTGGTTTGTCCCTGTAGTTTTCCATTTATCAGCTATAATTCTAAACTATTCTCCTAGGCACAAGGCTCTTTCTTATGTGAGCTCCCCAGTGTATACTTACTCCCTACTGATTCATCCTTACCTTACCCCATTCTCCTGTATCATCCAATACTAACCCTCTCCAATCTCCTCATACTCATCTCAATTCTCTGGCCCCTCTAGTCTTTCCTTTTTCTTCTATTCATCACCCTTATTCTGCCTACGAAGTCGATCCAATGGTCAGCAACCTCAATGATTCATTATCCTTCCTCCATTGAATCCCATTCATTCTTGAACTTCTGCTATCTCAGCTTTGGTTAGCCCCACTATCCATCATCTCTGCCCATCCTCCTAAGATGCTGATCACAGCTGGAGAAAGGCACAAAACTGTGCTGATGGATCTCCTATAAATTCATGCCATCTAATCTCCAATGAGCTCTCCCTACTGATCATCAATTCTTTTATCCTTCTTAGAAATTCCCTATTACATTGTCCACAATAGTTATTTCAAACATTTTCCTCAAGCCTCCATCTCTCCAGTAACACCCTCACCCTCAGTAGGTATTCCACCTCCTACTTTATTTTAAACGCAGTGTGTGCGTGGAAAAGTGTTAAATGGAGTTGGAGTCAGAGGATCTGGATTGAAATCCTGGCTTGGCTATCTAAGCGTGTGACCCTAGGCAAGTCACTTAACCCCTCTGAGCTTGCTTGTTTTATAAAATGAGGAGGTTGGAAAAGGTCATCTCAAAGTTCCCTTCCAATTCTACTTCTATCAACCTATAATCTACCTTAGTTCCTCCCAACCACATTTAGTAGACCTTAAATATTTCTGATGATCTGTGATCTCATTAAGGAGAATATGATGGTGCAGACCAAAGCCCAATTGGGGCTTCTTATCCTCTGTAATTCTTGTCCATGTCCTCCACTAGTTCTCCACTAGTCCATTCAACATACTAGGGGCATTCTTCTAAATTTCTTGGCATTACACAAATACTAATGGAGCTCACTGGCTATCCACATAGTATCCCTAGCCCTCCTTATATGACTGCCCTACCTCCTTTTCCATTCTTACATCACTTCAGTGTTTTTCTGTTATGCTACTTTTGGTGAACACTTCCAAACTAGAAATACACTGCAGCCTACTCTTACACAGCATTTAATTCATCAAGGTCCTTTGGATCACCTGCATTTTTTATTCCCCTGAAATTGTGTTGTTCCTTGATTCAATCATATAGTATCATGAGAGGAATATTGGTAGGACAATTTTTTTTTATTTCAGGCATAACTATAAGGTTATTTAAATCATTGCATAATTTCCTAAAAGCATTCTTCTTCCTATTTAGTTCTAGAGTCAGTTTTCCTAACTGCTATGAACAAAATACTCCAACTCTCAGCTCCTAGTATTTTCTCTGGCTATCCTTCATGCCTGGAACTACCTCCTGGCTTCCTTGGCTTCCTTCAAATCACAACTAAAGTCTCAATTTCTATGGAAAGCCTTTTCTAATCTCTCTTAAGTCTAGTGCCTTGACTCTGTTTTCTCCTATTTATCCTGTATACAGTTTGTTTGTACTTGTTTGCTTGTTTTCTCCCCCAATAGATTGTAAGCTCCTTACAGACAGGGACTGTTTTTTGCCTTTGTTTGCAACTCCAGCACTTAGTACAGTGTCTGGCAATAGGCATTTTATAAATGCTTATCAGCTGACTAACTATTAGACCAGTTCCATGGCTTGTCCATCCAACTTCATGCCATTTTCTCAACAATAGGCATTCTTCAACCACTTGGTTTTTCCAGTGTGGATGATTGGATCGTTGAGTGTATATCTTATTTAAGAGGCTTTACAATGCCCTAGGACTCAATATAATCAATATAATGCCATCTGCAAATAGAAGCATCTAGAAGACCTAACCACTAAACTCAAGATAACTCTTTCAGTTGGACCTTGCATTAGACATCCATCATGATAGGCACAAATACCTCTAGCAAGCAAGTATTTCCTTGTTTTACCCACTTCTTGATATTAACTTTCAGAAAGTCATCAAAGTCATCTCTGTCACTGCATCTTTCAATAAATCTTAGATGATTTTAATATACCAATGGGAAACACCTTTGCTAAAAAAAAAACTTTAAGTCAGTATTTCATGCTATAGAATTAAATCAAAATAATCAACTTAAAAAACATTTATTAAGAGCTTTCCATATAGCAGCTTTTGTGCTTGAAGCAGAGGATAGAAAAAAACAAAACAAAAACAATATCAGCCCACAAGGAGTTTGCCTTCTACTGGAGATGACAACATGCACACATATAAAGTATATAGAGAAATCCCCCAAATGAATACAAGGTAATTTGATAAGGGAGACATTAACAGCTAGCAGCACCAAGAAAGGGCTCATGTAGGAGAAGGAAACTCAAAATTCTAAGAGGCAAAGGAGTACATATGGATGACAAGCTGTGCAAAGACAAGGAGATGGAAAGCAGAATCACCACAAGTGTGGTGAACCATGGAAAGTGTAAAAGACAGAACCAAATACATTTTTTTAACTTTTTTTAATAGTAAAGCAATGATAAGCACAGTAGGATCTTGCACTCTTTGTACCTTGAAGTCAATTATGTGACCATAAAGATATACTGCTGTAGATTATTAATTATGAAAACTTTTTTGCTGTTGCTGCTCAGTCATGTTGGATTTTTTGTGACACCATTTGGCATTTTCTTGGCAAAGATACTAGAGTATCTTGGCAAACTATGCCATTTTCTTCTCCAGCTCATCTTACAGAGAGGAAAGTGAGACAAACAGGGTTAAATGACTTGCCCAGGGTCACACAAGTATTAAGTGCCTGAAGCTGGATTTGAACTCAGGTTTTCCTGACTTCAGGCCCAGAGCTCTATCCACTGTGCCTCCTAGTTGCCCATGAAAATCTTCTCATGATCTTCTCAGGATACTATCAATAGGTATGTCTACTATTCCCACAAAGATTTAGTAGATATAGAAAAGTAGGCATAGGATCAATTGCTATTCATATTATCTTGGTCACTTTTTGTTGGTTGAAATGTCTGGGACTTTTTCCAAACATTTGGTATCCTCCCCATACTGGGAAGTGATCTCAACAACCCTCAAAATTGTGTTGCCTCTAGCACAGACACCCTCTGTATAAATTTGATGTAATCCAGATGTTCTTCTTATCTTTATTTGCCTTAGTCCCAATTCTACTTCTAACATTACACATAGGTGACTATGCTATTAAAAATGCAAATGTCTTGGCTCCACTGTCTTTAAAAGGGAATATAATTTGTTTTGGAAAACTTGAAAGATTTTTTTAATTTTTTCTTCTGTTTGTTGTCCTCTTTCCATCGTCATTATTCTATGCTCTTGGGGACATCTTACTTGATTAGGTGAGAGCACCAAGCTTTCTATAAATTTATTTTTCCCTCCACTACTTTTTGCTGTTTTGCAAGTTGATACCACTCAAAATTGTCCACTACCTTCCTCTGTAAGAGTTTACAAACTTTTTTCTAAGTAGATATTGCCCTTGGCTGCCATATTTCCCCTGCCTATCAAGAGATCAACTGTTTGCTGCTTAGGTGGCCAATAATATCTTTTGGCCTCCTCATGATGGCAATTAATTTACTCAATTAAACTTTTTAAAGAAAGAGTTAAGTCTGTTTTATCTATTGGTCATTTTTTTCAGGATCATTAGCTTGCTTAAGTAGGTCATGTTCAACTATTTTGTTGCACACTGTATCTTCTCATTTTTATTTTTTCTTCTAATTTGATATTGATATTAATTTTTTTTTTGCTTTAACAAAGCTGGGCCTCATAAAATTAAGAGGCTGAACCAGATGGCTTCTGAGGTTCAGTCCAGCTCTAAATCTATAATCCTATGATCCTGTTGGCCAAAGGTCTAACTATATGCTGACAGATGATTAGAAAATAACTTCCACACTAGTATACAGTTACTTCCTTTCAGTTAAAATATAGTCAATTTAATTTTCCTGAAGTTATTTAATGCTTGCCATCCCCAGTGCATCCCAAATCTCTTCTTAAGGAAAGTATTCATGATCTATTGGGATGAGGCTTCTATGTGGTTTATGAATCTTTGATCTCTTTTGTTTCTTGATATTAAACCATACTTCCAACATTTTTTACATACTGCTCCATGTCCACCTTTGCACTGAAGTCAGCAAGTATTAAAATATGTCTTCATTTAAATTGTAGAGTCTCAGTGAGTTCTTGGAATTTCTCTACTTCTTCATCCTCTGCAATTGATGGAGTTTTTAAAAAGTGCATTTATCTTCACTGCAGCCTTTTCACAAGTGTTCATCCTGAGGCCCCCAACTTTCCCATAAAATCATGGTTTTTCCTGCCTTTGGATTCACAATAAAACCAACATTAACAATTCTTTTATTTGCCTCTCTGCAAATAGAATCTGTGCATCATCCTTTTACAATTTGCCTAAGTTCCTCACGAATGTGAGTTATTTTATTGATTATAACAACAATAATAAAACCTCTCCATGTCTCTATCAATTCTATCTCCTTTCCCCCATATATTATTAGTAACCCTCTTCCATTCCAAAACTAACTTCCACACCTTTGCCCTTCATTACTTTACCCCTCCCCCACTGTTCTTAGGATGCTCATTCCTCCAGCTATCACATCACACCCCCACAATAATTGCTTTACCTCTACTGAAATCTTCTCTAGCCTCAAAAACAAAAATTCTTCAGAGAGCCCTGTTTCTACCTTAATTGAGAGAACTTTATCTATCACCATTGCTGCCAAACTTCTACCAAGTGAGTCAGTCAGTCAATAAACATTTATTAAATACCTATTATGCACCAGGCACTATAGTCAGAATGGGGGATACAAAAAGAGGTAAAAGACAGTCCCTGACCTCAAGGAGCTTACAATCTAATGGAGGAGACAACAATCAAACAAATATGTTTGTTATACTATATTAGGATATATAGGAAATAAATAAGAAAGGGAAAGAACTTGAATTAAGAGGGATTTGGAAAGACTTCCTAAGGAAGATGGGATTTTAGTTGGAATCTGAAGGAAAACCAGAGAATTCAGCAGGCAAAGATCAGAAGAGAGAGCATTCCAGGCACGGAGGACAGCCAAAGAAAATGCCCTGAGCTGAGGGATGGAGTGTCTTGTTCATGGAACAAGTGTAATTGACACTTATTGAGCCTACTTCTTCACTCTTCAACCCCAAGTAATCTGACTTCCAAGCTTAATACTCTACAGAATGCTCTTTCCAAAGCCAATGGCCTCATTATTAACAAATCTTAAGATTTTTCTTTAGTCTTCCCTAACTCTCCTTATCCTTTCTGGTCATTTGACCCTGAACATCATTCCCCTTCTATTTGATTTCCATTGTCTTTCATCACTCTGTTGATTCCCTGCCTACCTTTTGGCTATTTTTTTGTCTGAGTTGATAGAGTGCTGGACCTGGAGTCAAGAAGACCTAAGTTCACATCCTGCCCCAAACACTTATTAGCTGTGTGATCTTGAGCAAGTCACTTAAGCACTGTTTCCTCATCTGTAAAATGAAGATAACAATGGGACCTATCTTCCATCACTGCTGTGAAGATCAAATGAGATAATGTTTATAAACTGCTTTGTAACCTTAAGGTTCTATATAAATACTAGCTATTGTTATTATTATGTCCTTTTTCTGATGCTTAAATGTTAGAGCTTAAAGTTTTCTTTCTTTCAACCTTTTCTCTTTTGGGGGAGGTAGGGGGGTTTGCTAGGCAATGGGGTTAAGTGACTTTCTCCAGGGTCACACAGCTAGTAAGTGTCCAGTATCTGAGGCCAGATTTGAGCTCAGGTCCTCTTGACTCCAGAGTCGGTGCTCTATCCATTGGGCCACCTCAATGCCCCCTACTTTTTCTCTTAATATACTCTCTACCTTTGGTAATTTTACCCATTCCTATAGCTTTAAGGATCATCTCTATGCCAATGTGTTTGAAATCTATTTTGTTAACCTTGCCATCTCCATAGAGTTTTCGCAACTTGAATATTTTATATCATTCACTCCAGAAATGGGCAGGAGGTCCAATGGTGCTATTTCCCTAGTAATGATAACTCTATATAATTAAATGTTATAAGTATTTGGGGTTTTCTTTTTCTTTAAACTATTATCCAAGGTCTGGTAGTTTAAACAAAGCTGAAAGGAAAAGAGATCTGTTCATTATTAGTTTAGTCTCACCTTATCTTGGGAACTTTATTTAAGACTGGTAAGTCTTAAATGCAAGAGGTCAATTAAAAAAATTACAACCAGTAAAAATATGCACTGCAGACTTCCATCTTGAAAGATGTTACTGTATTTCACTCACGTTCTCCCTATAACTCCATCCACACTCCCATATATTATAAAGCAGATACACAGACCATTGCTAATATGACAGTGGAGTCCCACCCTCTATAACAGAGGTTCTGAACCTGGGGTATGTGAACTTTAAAAAAAATTACAACTGTAGTTCAATATAATTAGTTTTCTGTGTAAGCCTATGTATTTTATTTTATACATTTAGCAACATTATTGTGAGAAAGAGTCCATACTCTTTACAAGATTCCCAAAGAGGTCCATACATTCTCACACACACACACACACACACACACACACACACACACACACACAAGTATGGACGCGGGCTCTAGAATGTAATACAAAAGCCAACCTCTTTTTGGGCTGGCTGCTTGAGACATTTATGTCCAAAGATGCACAAACATCTGTTATAATAAACACAAGTTACTTCAATTTAGACAACAGATATGTTTGCAAATAGCACTGAATTTTCATCAGTCAAATCATCTTCTAAATATATTAGGCAGGCTTAATATTTAATAGAATCATCAAAGATACAGATGGATTATTTTAGGAATTTTTACCCCCAACTTTAAAAAACCACAAATCCAGAATTTTAAAATTTTTATTTAAATCAATACATATGAGTACCCTCTATAATCC
Source organism: Phascolarctos cinereus (assembly GCF_003287225.1). Lineage (NCBI taxonomy): Eukaryota > Metazoa > Chordata > Mammalia > Diprotodontia > Phascolarctidae > Phascolarctos > Phascolarctos cinereus. Next base: position 198,807,338 of record NW_027555958.1, on the reverse strand, counting down.
CAGACTACCGCTGCTCCATAGTAGTATTATAAACTAGTATTTCATTAATGCATTCTAGACAAACCCCACTGTAACTTTGAGAATCCTTGCTTAAATGTTCACTCCAGATGCAAATTGTAGAGGTCAGAGATTCCAGGCAGCCCTTGAGTTCCAGTGACCTGAACTCCTCTGACCTGCTTACCATCCCATTTATAGCATTGCTCCTATGGAACTAGCTGTTCCCACAAAATCTTACTTCAACTAACATCAAGTAATTGCTATATGCAAAGCACTCTGCTAGGTAGTAGGGAATACTTCCCTGAGTATTCTGAAAAAAGAAAAGTGTTCTATAAAATTGTGTCAAGTGCCTTCAATTTTACAATATGGCAACAGAAAATATTTCTTTTTAAAGTGAGGTTGTTGTCAGCCCATAATTGACTAAAGGTGTTAGGAAAATACAGCTGTTTCCACTGCATTCTCATTCCCCCTCCCAATTTCTACTTCCAGTATGGCTATGAAAGATGAGAAGGAGAAGGGAACCACAATCACTCAGAGAAGCTATCTTTGCCTCTCCTGTAGTTGGCTGTCAGACTCTACATAGAAAGGCTCATAGGACTGAGTGAGTCAAGTATGTACACACTCATAATGTTAGGAGTCCACATCCCCCTAGTCCTTTTGGTGAATCACTGTGGTCTCTACAGGCCTGCTAGACTCAATTTAAAGTCCCAGAAAGTTGAGTCTTGTCCCAGAATCTTACCAGAGGTTACAGTTCCTTGGTGAAGACTATCTATGTCTTCTTCTGGTGGAGGTCAGAGCAGGACAAGGAATGCCCTTGATGAGGCTAACCACAGGCAAGGCAGGGGCCCCTTACCTGACAAAGAGGCCCTGGGGCTCCCCCTATAGTGCATTATCAGCATAACACCCAAGAAAGAAGAAAACACCATCCAAAGGGGATTTAATATAAAACACATTTAAATAAAGGTTCACTTTTTTAAAAATACATATTAAAGATCCAGAGCTAGAGTTCTTAACATTTTCTTATCACAGACCCTTTTGGCAGTGTGGTGAAGCCTATGAACCCCTCAGAATTTTTTAAAATTTATAATTGGAAGGAAATATTAATTTTCAGTTCAAGTTTAATGAAAATAAAGTTTTAATTTTTTTCTTATCCAAGTTCACAAAACCATTGAAATCCAACCACATCTCCTTAAGGTGCCCTTTCCCCAACATTTATATCTCCCCTTCTAGGGAAATATTTCCCAGAAATATCTTTCTAACACTAGCTAATCTTAGCACAAGCACTTACATTTTTATCTTAAAGGGAAAAAAAGATTCAAAATTTCTAGTAGGACGTGGCAATTCTGTTAAGATGCTATAAATAAGCCAGAGCCAGAGCCAGAGCCAGAATTTTGAGAAGGAACTTTCTGGCTAAGATGAGGATTACCAATCAGAGCTGTCAAAAATGGACCTCCCACCAGTTTTCACCAGACTCAGTTTTATTCTTTCTTTAATCTATTTATTTTTGTTCTGTGCATAAGGAGGTAACATAATTATCTGTACCGCACCAATAGGCATTATTAGCTGAAGAACATTAAAAATAAGTACATTACTATGTAAAAATAAGATAAGTTTAAAAAGTTTTAAAAAACGAAAGTAAAAATTAAAAATAAATACATTATTGTGATCAATCAATAAACATTCATTAAGCACCTCCCATATGCTAGGCACTGTGCTAATATGAAAATATACATTTATGAATAGTAAAAGCCTAACACAAGCCCCTAACATGCGTTCCAAGGAAGAAGGGTTTATAAGATTACCGCACATTTACATTGTCTGTCCCTAGCTGTTTGCAGGTTGTCTCTTCATTAGAATGGCAGTCCCTTAAAGGCAAGGATTTTATTTTTTACTTTTTTTTTGTATGCAGTCTTAGCACAGTGTCTCTCACACAGAAGTGCTTAATGAATGCTTGTTGATTATTGACTGACCTGTAGACCAAGCTTGCTTGTCTCTGGGAAAGGGACATCCCCAACTTAGAAGACATCCTGTTCTTCCTGGACTACATTCCCGCAGCTCTCTGTCAGTAGTCAGCTCATCATGCTGCTCTTGGCCAGGACACAGCAGTCTAACTCCTCTGTCCAATTCAATTGAATTCAACAAGCATTTGTTAAAGGCATAAAATGCGTCAGGCCCTGTAGTAGGCTGGAATAGAGACAAAAACAAAAGTAGTCCTTGTCCCCAAGAAGCTTATTTTCTAAAGGAATTTTAATTACATTCTAATTCTTGGTTCTATAATGTGTGTCAGATAGAGTGCAACAGGAAATCAGGGATAGAAGAAGGCATGTTTTATTCTGTTTTGGGGGGGTGGGGTTCCTTTAAGGTGGTGTTGTGAGGAAGGACAGCTGGTAAGCAGAAAAAGGTATCTGTGATATTAGAATTATGGAAAATAGGTAGGCCCTAGGTGTGGGCTGATTACAGAAGTGTTTCTGCTCCAGAATGTAAAGCCAGGATTTCTTAAGGGAGTCAGACAGAGGGACCAGAATTTACCTAATTAATTAAATTAGCTTATTTGAGGTGGGAGCAGAGTATGTGGTGAGAATGTAGACGGAGATGACAGCTGAGACTTGTAGGAACACAATGGCACACCCATAGTTTTGATACTCAAGAGCAGTCTTCTCTGATGCTTCCATTAAGGTGAACAGGCTTTTTCTGATCCCGTATGGGATCCAGGGCCATGTGCCCAGTCATAATGGACCCCAAAATAAGGGGAACAATGATGAAGCTAGATCCTCTCCCACCGGAAAATTGTTCCATGGACACCAGGACCTAAGAACATGAGTATGTCCACCTTCCTAGTCCATAAGAACATTTATGGTTATTGGAAATGCTTATTTTATACTGCTGTAAAATGTTGCAACATTTGTCCTTCTGCATGTCTCTCCTTCCAATTATCTTCCTCTATTCTTCTCAGCCCTGAATTTTGCTGAGGAAAAGACAGCCTTTTTCCACATAGCCCAAGTTTATTTTCTCTGGTCCATAGAGTTTCACACTGCTTATACACCTAAATCATATTACAAAATAGTAAGTATAATGAAAGCTTAATAAATATTGTTGAATCAATGGAAAAAGCATTTAGTAAATTTAGTAAAATGAATTTAGTAAAAAAAAAAAGTAAATGTCTACTGTACACTAAGCACCATCCTAGGTTTGGGAATTCAAATTTTAAAATGACTTATTCCCTGGGCTCAGGAAATTTGCATTTTAATAGGATACTACACTAATAAGAAAGTGCAAAACAGGGAAGACAATTTTGGTCTGAATTAGAATCACAGAGACAGTGAGCAGGACCATAAGGCAGTCCTTTCCAGCAACAAGATTAACATTGATTTGATTACTCTTCCAAGAGCAAGATATAGGGTGTAGAGTTAGGGAGGGCATGTGGAAAGATGTTTGGGGCAAGGAGTGAATAGGATATGAAACACTGTCTGGGTATATGGGACATGGAGTTAGATAGAGTGGATCAGATAAGTTTATACTCAGCACTTAGCACAGTGCCTGACACAAAATAGGCACTTAATAAATGTTTATCGAATGAATGAATGAATGAATGCTCACTAACTCACCAATCAGGATAACTCAGACAACCAGTTCAGCCCTAGTGCAAGAGTTCCAAAGCTGAGTAGATTAAGTCCCTGAGGAAGTGGGGTACGGTCTCTTGAGATCTGGTCTGGGAGATGCTGATGGGAAGGGGGAGGGCAGTGACAGAACAGATGGCAAGATGTCTGTGATGGATGAGATATGAATGCATGAATGAATGAGTGAATGAATGAATTTCTCTTAGTACAGGGAGTCCCCAACCTAAAATCATTTTGTGTTCTAGAAGTTCATTTGTAAAGCAGTTGTTTGCAGTTCAGAACCTATTTTCCTATAGAAGCTGCATTCTAAATGGTTGTTGAGTTCCTAAAACCAGCTCGTAGAAATCTATTCATTTCATTGTATAATTCAGTGGATTACATCAGGGGCTCCAATCAGTGGAGACTTGGGGACACCCCTTTGGCATCAGATCCTGCAGCTAGAGGAGGCTCCCAGGGGTGAGACTCTGGGTTGGGAATGAGGAGGGGGTCCAAGCGTCAGGCAATCAGAAGAAGAAGCCAATCCAGGTCTCTGATCTTTAATATCAATGGGAGCAACCAGTGGCCAGTGAAAGTTTAGGGGAAAATAGAGGACAGAAGAGTAATTACTGACAAGGGACACTCTAGAGGTAGTGAAAGGGGAAGATAAGGGGGGACCTGCAGCCACTCCAGCTGGTACAGTAATGCATCAGTAAGGGACATTTATAAGTCAAGTGTTCCTAAGTCAGGAACTCCCTGTAATGCCAGTTGCCTATTAAAAGACCACAATGTGATTCTTCCACGAGGCCTTTTGAGAGCTGCAGAGCTGCCAAGAAGGATGATGAGCCCTATTGATCCAATAGAAGATCTATTAGGTAAATTAACTTGGCACAATCAAGCACCAGAGCCTGATTCCTTTTGCATGATTGTCTACAAAATGTTTTATTAGATTCTGTCATCCAAGCTAACTTTTTTTTGGCACAGTGGGGCAAATCTGGACCTATGGAGGGAATTCTCAGCAAGGAAACTCCTACAAATTCAAACGGACACTTGCTCTGTTGCTTGTAATCTTAAATTCTGATTCCCTTAAAAGGTAAATGGCTTGCTCAGAGCCACATCAAGCGAACTTTTATAGATAAAATACATAGAAAAAATCTTGGTGCATCATATGAAATTTTGCAAACATTAGGTTCTCTACTGCAAAGGCTACATTACTAGTTAGAACAAAGAACACTGGAGTAGAACCTGAGGTCAAAACCTAGATGTACAAGACAATGGCCACGTGACCTTGGACAAATCACACTTTGAACCTCAGTTTTTTCATCTGCAAAACCAGCAGACAAAAGTACAAAGACAAAAGTGAAAACAATCCCTACCATCAGGTTTAGCTGGGGAAGACAACATGCATACATGTGCAGACATATGTATGTATATACTATGCACAAATATATGTATGTATACACAAAATAGATGCAAGGTAATATGAGGGGCAGCTAGGTGGCACAGTGGATAGAGTGATGGGCCTCAGGAAGAGTTGGGATGACTTTCATTCAAATCTGACCTCAGACGTTTACTAAATGTGTGACCCTAAATGTGTGTCATTAACCCTGTTTGCCCAATTTCCTCATCGTAAAATGAGTTGGAAAAGGAAATGGCAAACCACTCCAGTGTCTTTGCCAAGAAAACCCCAAATGTAAGAGTCAGACATGACTGAAATGACTGAACAACAAGCAATAATAAATATGAGGGGGAAGGGAGCAGAGAGACAATTAGCTGAGGGCATCAAGAAAGATCCCATGTGGTACTCGAACTGAGCCTTGAACAAAACTAGTGGATTCTAAGAGATGAGCTCCCTCCCTTTTGCAGATCACAATCTTTCCAACGTAACTGATGATTTCTAACAGCTACTGTGGCAGAAATATGCTATAGCCAACCTAATGATAGGTGTTACCAAATGTAACTACTGTGGTCCTCAGGAAACGGATATCTGTTCCATATTTGGAGCCTTTCCATCTTGGGATCTGCCAGATATTGGACTCTATTTACTCAGCTTTCAGGAACCCAGGGCAACTTCTATCCCCATCACACACTGGTCAAACATTTTAGTGGCAGTACCACAATACATAGGAAAAAATGTTTTTCTCCACTGTATTGGCCAGTAGGTGGCAGTGTGACCTTGAAGTTAGAGGCTCAAACGGAGAAAAAAGAAGCTCCAACTTGGTTTTCTGCCCTTGGTCTGAGAGACACGATTACATTTTTTGAGCCAGTTATTTCATTTCTTCCTTATTTTCTTCAGATTTAAAATGAAGCTTTAAAAAAAAAAAGAATTGCTTCCCTGGCTATTGCGGCATCCCTGTTGGAGTTAATGAGCAAAAAGAAACCAAGCATACTGAGGTCTATTGAAGTGTCTACTGGATGAACAAATTAAGATGAATAACTCTTGATTCTCCAATTGAAAAGCTATTCCTCTCTTCAAAAACAAACGGAAAAAAAGGAAGCAAAAGCCTAGAAATATTTGCATGGGCAAATCAGGGTAATTACTGCCATGGTCCCTTCCTAATGGGCCACACACTGTTACCCTGTCCCTCCAGTTGCTACAGTGTCCTATTCATCTGGATTAGAAGAGGATAGAATATACATCCCTACATACAATCAACCCCCAATAGCTTCAATCCTCACCAAGACAAATCACTAAGACACTCCCCCCTTCCTAATGGCTAGATGTTACTCTTTGTGACTATTTTCCTGGTTCAAGGATACCTACCCTTATGTTAACCTTAATCTGATTTCATCTGTATACAATTTGTCTAGGACTTTGGGGTGGTGAAAGGGTACAGAATGGGAATAGGGATGGGCAGAACAGAGGAATAGAGTGTGATTTCCGCCCCCCCCACACACACCCTTCCCGGCTTCTAGGAGAGAGCCCAAGTTACTGAGTCCACCCAGGTGAAAAGTCCTCTGCCATATCAAATCACTATTTTTCATTATTCATTTTTTAAAATTCACTTTAGGGATTAACTTTCTGTCTCTTCTCTTGTGGAAAGGAAGTCTTCAAATTATACAGGATTTAAATATGTGGGAATCAATTGATCTGCTTTGGAAATTCAGGAAAGTGAAGGGAAGCCTGGGTGTATAAAATAATCCAGAGAGATATGCCACCAGATCACACAGATTTTATAGACATGGATAAAGGAAAAAGGAAAATTAAAAATTAATTTGGATGGATCTGCAAAGCCTGGTGCAGTGGAAAGATTGTTGCAGTCAGAGGTGGAAGAGCTGGGTTAAAATTCTGTCTCTACCACTTGGAAAGGTCCCTTAACTGTCTGGACCTCAGTTTTTTCATCTGGACCAGCTGACATGTGAGGTCCATTCCAATTCTAAATCTATGGCTAACTATGGATTTAGATCCTTTAACTTAATCTTGTAGACAATTATAGCTAGCATTTACATAAAGTTCTTAGGTCTTCAAAATATATATTTTCTTCTCTAATCCTCACAGCTACCACATGAGACAGATGCTATTATTCTCCCCATTTTCAGATGAAGAAACTAGGTCAGAAGGTTAAGTGATTTGCTCATTGTTACATAGTAAATAACCAAGGCAATATTTGAACTCATTTCTTTCTGATTCCTGCTTTATTACACTAATAGAAATGCAGTATTTATTGTCTAATCTGTTGTATAATCATTCATATATCTATATATCTATTTCTGGATATATAGATTTCTTATCTCTAAGGATATCTGTTTCTAAGAGACAGCATGGCATAGTGGATAGAAATAACTTCCAAACTACAAGAGTGTGGGTTCAAATTTTGGTTCTGACACATAGTGATTGTATGACCCTAAGCAAGTCACTTAATTTCTCAATGCTCTAGGCAACTCTCTATGACTATATAATCAGCAGAGAGGGTGCCAATCTGTTGCCTTACTGAGAGAATTCCCTGTATCAAGGAAATTATAGATTCATTCCCTATCCTTATCCCCCCCTACTACTTTGGGAACTCAGTGGGATCAGGCATTGTGTTGTTTTTCACCTTAGTATATTCCCAGCAGATAATACAATAATGCCCTGTCCATAGTGGCCATTTAACACATTTTTGTCCATTGAATTAAATGTAGATATAGATGGGTTATGCAGGTAGCATCTCAGGCAACAAGATCATGTAAGTGCTAAACATAGTAGAAAATCAAAGTGATAAAACTATCTCTGCAAATGCCTGTGATTTTTACAAAGGATTAGCTTTGGAAATAATCAGATTTCCCTTCAGATCCAAGGTGTCTCGTTCAGAATGTTACCATTTCTCCAGTTCGTGGAAGATCAAACCAGTTGAATCATCTCTTTTAAATGTGCAGAGTATTCTTAAAACACTTTCCCATTTCTCCCATCCTTTAGCTCTTTCCCCAGCTGGCTGTAGGTTGGGAGGTAGATTCTATTTTGATGGAAAGTCCGGTCAGCTGCCAAAGCCGCAGCTGAGAAAGAAACTCAACAACTGCCTCCTTATGAGGAAACACAACAGCTCAGTCAGGAGACAATGAAAGTAAATGTTCCCGTAGAAAAGGGACTAGAGAAGAGAGTAAGTAGGAAATATGTCAACAACCAAAGCAATCACAGCAAGAGGAAAACATAAATAATGCCATAAATGACCCACCTTTGTTCAATCTAACAGAGCAGTCAGAAGAAGCCTAAATAGCATCTCAATATTTATTTCCTTTTTCATTTAAAAAAAACTTAAAATTCTATTTATAATTACACAGATCATCACAAAAGCCTTTAGTGCAGTGTTAAGCTTTAGACTGCACTAAGTCTTTGGGGACATCTCATATAGTTTATCCAAAAAGAGGCTTTTAGGTTTGAGGTAAAAAAATCATACTAACTTATCTATATGGTGGTTTTAAGGTTTGCAAACTTTCCTCACAATAACCCTGTAGAATTTGGAACTATGCCCAAAGGGCTATAAAAATGTGCATACCCTTTGACCCAGCAATAGCACTTCTAGGGCTATATTCCAGAGATCACACAAATGGGAAAAGGACCCACATGTACAAAAATGTTTATAGCAACTCTGTTTTGTGGTGGCAAAGAATTGGAAATTGAGAGGATGCCCATCAATTAGGGGATGGCTGAGCAGTTGTAGTATATGAATGTAATGGAATACTATTGTGCTATAAGATACGATGAACAGGCTGACTTCACAAAAAGCTGGAAAGACTTGTATGGTTTGATGCTGAGTGAATGAGCAGAACCAATTGTACACAATAACAGCCACATTGTGCGATGACTAATATTGATAAACTTAACCCTTCCCAGCAATATAAGGATCTAAGACATCTCCAGAGGCCTTGTGATAGAAAATGCTATCCACATCCAAAGAAAGAACTATGAAAGTTGAATTGCTATTTTTTTCTCTTCTACTGAGTTTTGTTTCCTCTTTCTGATGATTCCTCCTATTGGTTTTAATTTTTACTTATAACTTCACTAATGTGAAAATATGTTTAATAGGAATGTAAATGTATAGCCTATATCAGATTGTGTGCCATCTTGGGGAGGGTGGTGGGGAGGAAGGGGGAGAAAAATTTTAAACTCAAAAGCATATGGAAGTGATTATTGATAAATCAAAATAAATTAATAAAATAAAAAAATTAATTTCATTTAATTTTTTAAAAAACTATATATTCTCTTTTTACAGATGAGGAAACTCTACCCATGGTCATAGAGCTAATAAGGATCTGAGCCCTGATTTGAATGGAATTCTCTAATAATAGTTTAGGAAGGAAAGAAAAACATTTATTAAGTAACTATGTGCCAGGCACTCTTCTTTACAAATATAATCTCATTTGATGCTCACAGAAACCCTGAGAGGGAGGTGCTATTATTATCCTCATTTTGCTGAGAAAATTGAGGCAGACAGAGGTTAAGTGACTTGCCAGGGTCACACAGCTAAGAAGTATTTCAGGTTGAATATGAACTCAAGTCTTTGTGACTCTAAATCCAGCACTCTATCCACTGTGCCATGAATAAAGAAGGTGAAGTTTGTCTTTGGCACCCAACCTCCCTACTCAATGCCTTTAGACTTCATCACACATTTGATCGTTTTAATTTTTACAATACTATTTTGCTCTTCATTACAGACATACTTTGCGTAAGAATGCCAGGTCAACATTATTTCAAATAACATCTGTGGCAGAAGCAACATCTTCATCCCTCCCCAAGTCTCAGCTCCATACAGGTTAGGCTTAAAATGCATTGAAACATTCCTTGAGATTTGGTTGGCTCAGGTGACTAAGGGCTCTGATTATCGGTGTCACTTTCTCATCACCTAAGAATAAAAGCAATTGAGAAGATCTAGGGAACTGGGGTCGGGAAAAGAGGGGCCTCTGTGTTTGATGGGAACTCAGCTGAATGCACTCAAGGGATTCTCAAATGCTTATTGCTGTTGAGTATCCTCCTGCTATGGCTAAATATGTCTGCTTTTGTTAACTGTTGAAGTACCTATGAATGTTTCATTTTATTCCAGTATCCTAAATTACCAAGAGTCAGGCCCACACCAGAATGAGTGGCATGGTTTTGCAAGATTAAAACAATGCACTCATTGATATGGGGCATGGGCAATGCAGAGGAAGGTGAGCCTAGATTGACCTTCATGCTCAGGTGTTGCTGTTGGTGATGGCTCTAGAAATTGTGATTCCTTCTGTGAGGTAACCTCCACTACTAGGAGATAAGAAAGTAAGCTTCCTGTGGCCATTCAGCAGAAGGGAATGTGATTGTGCTGTGTCCTTGAGAGCTGTAATGAAAATAATTGTGGTAAACTGTGTTTTAGGCCCTCCAACTCTGTTGAGCATTCAAGCCTGCTAAGTTAAGTCTCCTCCAAAAGAGACAACATTTTGAAAGAAGGAGAAAGATATTTTTTTTCTCGTTAGAAAAGGACGAATTTTGAAAAACAAGTTGTTGCTACCCTGGCTGAGCCTAAATATCTTGATTTTATTTAATGATCATTACCATCCAGTTGTCTGGTGAAGGTTGTCTGGGGAAAAAAGGATCCCTTTCAGCATTAAGGGCTTCATATTTGCATAAACTATTTGCTTTTGAATATCTTTTGGGAAAAATCAATGCAGCCGAGCCTGCAGTCCTCAGTCCTAAAATCTTATGTGGACATAGTCAGCCCTTGAGGGAAGACATGAGGCACCTCAACAGTAACAGAATATAAACCAAGGCAGATCCCTGGAATTTGGGGCTCATGTAACAACTGCCCTGCAAAATTGTATGAGTTTTCTTGACTTTTGTTTGTTTTTTAATTTGGAATTTGAAAGACTAACTACAATTTGGCTCCATGGATTTTGTTGAGAAGCTCTGATGCAAGCCTCTGAGGGGATGACATTTGATAGGGAAGTACAACCCCTCAAAGGCTTGTACCACAGGAAATTCTCCCCAGGAGCCCAGAAACATTTCTGGAACTGGAAATATAAACAATGTGTCAATTGCATACCATTTAATTAACTGATGACAGGCAGAATTATGGCATCGGTTTAAAATTTTTCCATTATCACCCCCAAACTGTGAATCATGTTTCTCTCTATGGAACTTCCAGTGAGAGGCCTCTGAAGAGCATAGAACTTAAGGCCCAGGAGCAATTCTCCCAACCCAAGCAGAAATGACTACCACAGCCAACTGCTGCTACAGTAGATAGCGTGCCAGACCTAGAGTCAGGAAAACCTAAATTCAAATCCTGCCTCAGATACTGACAGCTGTGTGACTCTAGGCAAGTCACTTAATCTCTGTTTCCTCAACTGTAAAATGGGGATGATAATAGCACTTACCTTACCCAATTATTGTGAGGATCAAAAAAGATATTTGTAAAAAATGCTTAGCCCAGTGCCTGGCATATAATAAGCACTATAGAAATGCTTATTACCTTCCTCTCTACTATTTACACATGAGAAATAGAGCATATGCACTGGCCTAGAATAGTCTAGCTTAGTTGCGTTTTGTGTTGCTTTATGTCTTTCCCCTGACATAAGACAGCAGTCAGGAGCATCACCCACAGCATTCTTGCCAAACACAGGAGGCCACTGATAGCACGTGCCCCCAGCGACCTTCTTCATAAAGGAGTAGAATCAAGCTTGCTATAGTGGGACAGAATCAGGCCCCAGGAATGTCAGTGCATAGCATTTAGGCCTACAATAACACTCTCCCAGTATAGAGCAGAAAAGCTCAGACTCTAATAGGCAAATAGGATTTATTAAGCACCTGCTATATACCAGGTGGGCAGCTAGGTGGTGTAGTGGATAGAGTGTGGGGTCTGGAGTCAGGAAGATTCATCTTTCTGAGCTCAAATCTGGCTGTAGATACTTACTGTGTGACCCCAGGCAAATCACTTAACCCTGTTTGCCTCAGTTTCTTCATCTATAAAATGAGTTGGAGAAGGAAATGGCAAAGCAGTCCAGTATCTTTGCCAAGAAAAATCTCAAAATAGAGTCACAAAAAGTTGCACACAACTGAAATGACTGGAACAACAAATATTGCAGGCACTATGCAATACAAATTGAGGCAAAAATCAAATAGTCTCTGCTCTCCAGGGGCTTATAGTCTAATGGTGGAAACAGCATGCAGATAGCTCTATACAAACAAGATATATGCAGGATAAATTGGATGTGGTCTCAGAAGGAAGGCACAAAGATTAATCAGTGAGCGGGTCAATAAACATTATTAATCTCCTACTTTGGATTAAGCTCCAGATACTATACTAAGCACTGGGCATACAAAGAAAGGTAATGAAGGTCTCTGACCATAAGGAGATCACAGTCTAATGGGGATAGATGACATGCAAATAACTGTACAAACAAGCAATATATTGGATTAATTGGAAACAATCAACAGAGGGAAGGCGCTAGATTTAAGAGGAAATTGGGAAAGGCTTCCTGTAGAAGATGGGATTTTAGCTAAAAGTTAAAGAAAATCAGGGAAGCCATGAGGCAGAGATAAGAAGAAGAGTATTTCCAGGCATGGAGGATAGACAGCCAATGAAAATGACTGAAGTTGGGAGATATAGTATCTTGTACAAGGAACAGCAAGGAGACTGGATGAAGAAGTATTTAGGAGCGGAGGAGGCGGTTGGGTATAAGGTGTAAGCAGACTGAGGGTATGAGGGGGCAGGTTATGAAGGACTTTAACCACCAAGTGTTTTTCATTTTACTTTATATCTTAGAGGTAATAGGGAGTAACTGGAGTTTATTAAGTGGGGAGGGAGAGTGCTTGGTGATTCAGTCATATCTGCACTTTAGGAAGATCACTTTGATAGCTGGGGTTGGGTGATCAACCAGCAGGCCACTGCAATACTACAGGGGTGAGGGCCTGTACCAGGATGGTAGCAAGAAGAATGGACATATGCAAGAGATGTTAAGAAGGTAAAATCAACAGGCCTGGCATAGGCTTCCTGCCAAGGAAAGACTTGAAGGCAGCCAGAGAAGCTAGGAAGTGGAGATGAGAAGGGAAAGCACTCTTGACATGGGGAATAGCCAGTGAAAATGCTAGGGACTGAGAGATGGAGTGTCCTGTGTAAGGAATAGCAAGGAGACCATTGTCTCTGGATCAGAGTTCATGTAGGAGAGTAAGGTGTAAGAAGTTTGGAAAGGTAGGAGATGATCAAAGTTAAGCTGAGGATTTTATATTTGATCCTAGAGGGAATAAGAAGACACTAAAATTTATTGAATAGCAGGTTGAAAAGGTCAGATCTGTAGTGGCAGTTGTCCTGCCTGGAGGTGGGGACGGGTGGAGGAAGAAGGTGATGCTGGCAGATCACCAGCAGGCATCAGAAAAAAGATGCTGGCCCCCATGGATCAGTAGATCAGACAGCAGATCTGCTCCTGGTAGCCAGGATAGTCCAATGGCAAAAGAGTGGGCACTAGCATATGCAGTGGCCTAAAGCACTCCCACTGTAGCCCATTAATTACTATAAAACTGTTCCCTCCTTATTACTGCCAGGACAGCATCCAGTGATCATTCATTGTACAGATCCTAACTAGGACTTAGAGGACCATGGGTGACATTGTTGGGAGGGGGCTTGTTTTATGGCACAAGGGAAAGTGAAAGTGTTTAAGCAGCACCCAAAGAAGAAGAGGAACAGTTCCTCAGAGGCCTCTGATGGAGCAAAGATTTTTTATTCTATGTCTTTTCTCCATGGGCTTTTCTGTCAGGCTGGGGGAGATCTTGCATGTTGGGTCAGGAAACACTAAGTGGGTGGCAATACAAGGCCATTCTCCCTGACTTGTGATGGAGATCCAGAGAATGCAGGAAGTATCATCAACTTTGCTATAATCCTAAGACCCTTGGTGCTGCTTCTACTTATGGTTACATCTTTACATTGAGAATCCCACAGTGAAATGCAAAGATTTGGCTTCACCCATGGATCCATAACACAGATCTAATCATTTAGACCTGAGACTTCATGCCTCGAGGGATGCTCCCAGATTTATTCTTTAGTGAACTGTTGTGTTGTTTGTTCTGTTGTGGTTTTTCTCTTTCTCCTTTACTGCTACCTATATCAGACTTCTTGAGTACTGGAGGTCAAGGTTGACCAGGAACAGTCATAAAGTCATTTTAAGTAGAAAAAGGTCCTTTAGAAAACCTTAAGGACCTTACTACCAAGGGGTGGAGTGTACTAAGAGCAACAGTTTGGTTTTTTGTTTTGTTTTGTTTTGTTTTTTTCCCCTGGGTGGAAGCACACCAACAAATACATGAAGCCAGATGATATCATTGCACTAATCTCTGGGCTCCCAGTGCAGCAAGTCTGAAGATCTCCTCTCCTCTCCCTTCTACTACCTTCTGGTCTTCAGCTGTCACACAGTTTCTTAGCTGAGCTGTTGTGACTAATCTCTGCAAAGTTCATTGCCTCGGGTTATTTTAGCCCTTTTGAGATGCAGATCCTGGCCAGCATACTACAATTACTAACTACAAAAGCAGTTAGTTTACACAAGCATTTTTAGTCTACCTTTTCAACCACCTTCTATCCTTCTATCTGGCCATCCCAATCTAACTCTTACCCAAATTATGGTCAGAGAATTCCTTTAATTCCTATCATACCCCTGGCCTAGAAAAATCATTCTCAAGGACTTCACTTAGAAAAGCTACAAAGACTCTGAATGAGGCTATGGAGAGAAGGCTTTTTTTCAACTTGACGTCATTCACCTTACTGTTTTTATCAAAAATCAATGGGATAGGTCTAAGTGTAATGGGGTATGGGCCCTGGGAAACCCACTCACCCCACCAATTTCCTAGAGTTTTCTCCTTTTCCCTCATAACCAAGTCAATGGTGTTCACCTGAGGCATCACCCCTTCCCAGTTAATTAACTGCCCTTTCCTTGTCTATACCTGACCTCCACTCCTTAATCCTATCTAGACCCCAGTCTCCCTAAACCATGTGGTCCAGATCCTTGATGTTCCTGTCCTTCTCAGTTACTTCACAATCACCCCAGACTACTTGGCCACCCCTAGATCCCTCCCACAGTCTTTCTGTATATAAGATCCATTTCACCTCCATTAAGGTGCTCAGATTCAACCTGGCCAATGGCTCAGATTCAATCTAGCCCACTTGTCAATACAAGGGCCACAAATGTTCAGATTCCTTAAATGTCTGGACATATGGTGGATCTTTAATAAACCTCACCTTTGGCTGAAAAAAGGCATGGTTGGGCAGGACCTGCATCGCTATTTCAGGGTCCCAACACCCCTAAAACTCAACAAGTAGAGATGTCTAAAAAAGATCTTTGCTCTACCACCATTCTGAATAGAACCAGTGCCTATTGTTGCAGTCTAGGGGTAGGGGTGGGGGGTCCAGAGCCCTAACTGATCACCTTTCATCATAATTATCCCTATTTCACTGATGAAAAACCAGAAACAAAGGAGCATGTCAAAGTTTATAAATTCTACTTAATGGAAAAATCAATAGAATTCGAATTTCCTAACTTCTTGTCTAGCACACTTTCATTACACATACAATAAATAAAAATGCAACAAGCAATGTATAAAAAAAAGTAACATTTCACCTCATTCTCTAGAACGGGAGGACTGATTCTAATGCACAATCTTGCACACTAAATTACATTCTTAACATTTAAAAAAAAATCTTTACAAATATTACCTCTTCCTCCCATTGCCCCATACCCCCAGCCCCACTGTGAACAATTAAAAATAAAACAGAAAACAAAACCCTCAACACAAACATATATAGTCGAGCAAAGCAAATTCCCATGTTGGTCATGCCCTAAGTCTCATTCTGGATTTTAAAATCATCGCCCCTTTGACAAGGGGCATGTGGTGTGATTCATCTTCAGCCCTCAGATTTGGGGTTTATTACTGCATTAATCAGAGCTATATAGTCTTTCAAAGTTTTTTTTCTATAATGTTGCCATCAATGTGTAAATTGTTCTCCTAGTTCTGCTCACTTCAGTCTGCATCGTAGAGATCTTCCCAGTTTCCTCTAAAACTGTTCATTTCTTACAGCACAATAATATTCTATTATACTCATACCAAATCAAGTCAACAAATATTTATTAAGACACCATGCTAAGTTCTGGAAATACAAATACAAACAGAAAGAAAAAGTCTCTACACTAAAAAAAAAACTTACATTCCAATGGAGAAAGACAACACATAAAAGGAAGCTGAAAAATGGGGGTAGGGGTTGGGGAAGAGGGCAGTCAGGAGACATATGAAGGCACCAGGGAAGGCATCATAGAGAAAGTACACAATGCTGCTTAGAGAGGAATACAGACATGGCTGGCCTCAGTGTCCTCCTTAAATGGAGGTACTGTGCTTCACCTTTTCTGTTTCCTGACATGAGATTGGTGTCAGTCATCCTTTTTTAGTCATTAAAAAAAATATATCAACAAACCACTTACTGTCCAATCTAATTTAACAAGCATTTCTTAAGCACCTACTGTGTTCAAGATACTTTACTATTATGGAAAGTAAAACAATCACTCCAGGAGTTAGGGCAATTCACTTGTAAAGTAAGATGGCATCAATCCAAGGACAGGAAAACTTGTGTCCAGTTCAGAGCAATGAGTGGTATGAACACACCAGTCCTTCCTGTTTGGCCAATGGCAGCATCAGTAATGGACAACCAAAAAAAGCAGCAAGAGGTCTGGTAAAGCTTTGCCATCTTAGACAAAAAGCTAATAGGTAAATTAAAATATATATAATACTTTAAAGAGAGCTTCAAAGGGTCATTGAGATACTTGGTACTGTTTCTGGCAACCTGGAAGAAGGCATGAAGCCAAGAATGGGAGATGTGCTTTGTGTAGTGAAAAGATTTGAAATAGAAATTGCTGAACAATGAAATGAACTTTGAAGTGTGGCTAAAAGGGAGAGGCAGAGAAAAATGCACAGGTTTAGCTACTGCAACTCATACAAACTCAGCACATCTGTGGTGCGGGTCTTAAAACCAAATCAGTCAAGGGTAACAAAATAGTAAAGAAACAATAAAAGAAAAAAATTGCCTAGTGTTATCAGCCTGGCCAAGCATAACCTACTACACAGTATTAAGTTCAGCAACAGATGTTGAGAAATTGTAGCTGTAGAAGGCTGGGTTTTTGTTTTGGAGTTTATTTTTTTTTTTAAAGTGTGTATATTCTCCCAAGTTTCATTATCTGTCTAGACACCAGCCAATGACAAAAATATGTGTGAAATATTATTATAAGAACCCCAGGGTAACCAGTGGAAATTAGTCTCATGTTACAATATTAGAAGATGTCATTTGGCTACAGATTTGTCCCACTATAATAGAGACATCCATAAACATACCCTATAAACACAGAAGACAAGAAATAATGAAATTTCTGTGTTGTATCCAAGAGCTAAATGATATACTCTGAGTACACTATTAGGAGTACAGAGGGAAAGCCACCAAGTTGGCTGACCTTCACTCAGATTTATAAATAACCATAAAAAGAGAGATTTTCAAGAAACTGAGAGACTGAAAATGGCCTCGAGGTTGTACTAAAAAGTCTGTGGAATCCACTGAGTTCATTCCAATTATTCTATGTCCAAAGTGAAGCCAGCTGTGAATTCAGCAGCAATTTACTTAGTTGAAATTCACGTGCTTCTTTTAAAAAGTGATTGTTTCTGTCAAAACCCAAATACTGTCATTTACACAAATAAGAAATAATTGGAACTACATTGTTTCCAGATAACATCTTTCCCTTCAAATAATATATATTTTCCATAGCTCACTGCCTTACTCTCAACCTTTCCTAATTCTACCAGTTCTGTATGGCCCACCTCTAATGCTTTCTGGTTCTCAATTGTTCTTTTGAAAACTATTTGTTCACATTCTTTAAATGTTTATCCATTGAGGAATAGCTCTTGATTTTACATATCTGTGGTAAGGTTGATTGAGGACCCCTAATCAATTAAGCCTCCCGGACAACAGAGATAATGAACTGTTAAGAGGGCATGAAACCTCGAATGGCTTTAACACCTCAGTGAACTAGTTTCACAATTCAAATGGTTCTAAACTGGGAATGGTCCATTCACAGCTTGTAAAGGAACTCCTTTAAAGGGTATGAAGACATTCCTCATTCAAAGCTGAAGGGGTTATATGGCAGCCAGCCATTGGCTGGCTGAAGGATAGGCCATATATCTGGTGACATTTTTTAAAAAACTGTACAGCTTTGTAGATCTAAGGAGTTAATCACAATAAAAGAAGTTCTGTCAGGAAGGAAATTTTGCCTAAACAGTCTGGAGTAGACTTAGAGATCCCAACTGAGTCACTTGCCCAAGAGAGAAACAAGGAAGGCAAGGAGAGATGGTGAGAGAATGAATTAGAAGGAACCACAGCAGTCATTTATCCCAACCTTTCATTTTACAATTGAGAAAAATGGAGGCTCAGAAAATTAAAGCAACTAGCCTACTAGATAATAAATGGTAGAGCTGGCATTTGAACCAAGGGCCTCTGACTCTAAATCCAAGAATTTTTCCATTGCATCAATCGCTCTTTGCTCCATTCACTTTATAATTACCCACTACATTTGTAATACCACTCCACCCAGTGTTACTCTACCTCTGTTCATCTTTCTGACCATATACAGTATACAAGGACTTGAAGACCTTCTACAGTATAGATTCTTAAACTTTTCCCTCTTCTGTGAATATTGCAACTTTCAAGTGCTCTCAAATCTTTTGCTTGACATTTGCAAGAATGGACATGAGTTATAAACTAGATGGTCTATGATTTTAGCATTTAGGCTTGAAATAATTTCATTTTATTGATTAAGAGTTTGGGAATTGCTTTCTTTTCTCTTCTTTTAGGGAACAATAGGATTCTCAATCTCTCCTTATCTCTCAGTCACTTACTACTCTAATTAATCCCTAATTCTTTTATATTTACCAAATCACTAGAGACAATATAAGTGATAAGTTTCTTATATCTATCCCACTTCAATAGGGAGACCATTACAGGAAGGAAGTCTTTGTACTCTGGTTTCTGAAGCAACGGGAAATGTTTTTTTCCAGCCACTAATGGAAAAGGGAAATAGTTTGATGGCAAGAGGAGGTGTGACAGGCACAGGATCAATATAGTAGGGGAGTAAGGCAAACGTTTTGACTGTTCATCAACTGATTCCCAAAAGGCCCATCTTTAGTAAAAAAAAAGAAACTTTCAAAGACTACCAGATCCTTTCTAGAAGCAAGGACTGGGGCACACAGGATCAGAATATATAAAAAAAAAATCTAATAAAACACTGCTCAATCATTTCCTTGCCATACTACCACTCCAGTCTCTATCTCCATCTGGAACTAAAGGATCCACATCTCTGTTACCTTGGCTTCTGATTGATTGGTAAGCATTCACTTTATCTTGCCTGATCTCAGGCCTAACACTTCCTAACCATCTCAATACAAGGCAGCCCTCACCCCAAACCCTGTTCTTCAATTCGAAGTCTAAGAATAGTAACCAAATAAGCACTACCATTCCTGGAGGAGAATAAATTGCTTTATGGCTCCAATCACCATTCATTCTGACTTTCTTGTCCAAAACGCTCCTCTGTGACCACCACTCCCCTATATATGTTATCTTCTATTAGAATGTTAGCTCCCCAAGGACAAGAACTGTCTTACCTATATTTGTATCTCCAGTTTTAGCACTGTGCCTGACATATATGTAGTTATTATAGACACTCTAGAGGGTTATTATCTCAACTCAAACTCACACTGGCAAGTCAGGTCCCCCAGAGCAAGGCACAAGGCATCCCTTGAGGATTTTAGGAGTATTCTTTAGCATTCTTAGAGGTGTTCTAGGAGATGTCTTTCTAATGTATCAGCTCAAATCTCCATTCTGGTATATTCTCCCCAATATCAATCACCAATAATAATATCTCCCCTATGCCATGTATTGACCCAGTTATTAGTATCCCAATATTATTTTATCAATTAGCTTTTACAAAGAGATATTTAATAAGAAGATGGAGCAAGAAGCAAAGTACAAATATACTTACCACCACCCCCAATCAAGGCCACAGTCTCCCCCTATAGTACCTCAGTCCCTGGAAAAAGTAGTCTCAGGCTTAGTAAGGTGGCTACACAGCATTCAGCCCTCCAAGATCCCATCTAAATGTGGCACAGATGTTGGATAAGTCACTCTCTCTTGGATGCCGTCAATCCACTGCAGTTCTAGGTAAAATACATCACTCATCACTACAGTACTGGTGGTTCACCTGCCTTGGCTCCTGACAAACTCTGACATGGAATTTAATTCTTGGAAACTTAGTGGCTCAACATTCTTCAGGTCATAGCCTAATCTGTTCCATTTCTAACACTCCTTCACCTAAGAGCAGGAGAGAAAAATTCAAAGACACAAAGAACAGAGAAGCCATATTCAGGGTCCTGTGTCAGCCCAGGTAGAGACATAGATAGCTATGAGCAAGATGCTGCCACCACTGATACTCCCTTTCTCTCCCCTCCTGGAGCCTTACAACATTCCTCTTGTCACCCATACAGTCAAGAAAAAAAACCTAAGTTGCCTAGATGCGAATCTTTTGCACGCCCTCCTAGTCTAGCTCAGCAGCCAATTAAAAAGGCACACAGCGGACCAGAAGCAGTCATAGAATGTCTGAGCATGCTCTAAAGTGTAAAGCAGGATGCTTCATTACACATGTCCAGAAGCAAGCTCACTGACCACCCACATGCATGCTCCAAGAATGGGCTCTCATTGGCCAGTCCTCTGTTACACATAGTAAATGCTTGATAAATACTTATTCATTCATGTATAGGCTACATGCTTTGTTAGTAAGAAAATAGTGGTATAGTGCAAAGATCATAAGCTAGGACTTTGAGTTCTAGTCACAGCTCTGCCATTAATGAATCTGTCTAGGCCTTACTTTCTTATTTTTAAAGAATGATAGGACCATATTAGCTGATGCCCCTTTCTAACTGTAACATTTGGTGATTCTTATTTACCTTAGAATGCCAGAGCCCTTGGGATCATTATTTTTTCACTAGATTATTAGGTAAATTATATGTCTGCTCAAACTGGTGGAAAAAGAAATACAGTCATATAGATTTGGGTTACCAGATACAGTAAATGTAGAATGAACAGGATAACTGTGCCATTATTGGGGTAATGACTGACTGGTCCACATTTGTATCTACTTTGGATATTGGAATAGACTCTAAACCTAGCTGTTTCTTAATTAAAATGAAGTTAGAAATTTATATTTAAAATAGAACCAGAACCATTCACCAAATTATCTCCTCTCTGCCAGAAAAATTTTAAAACTGAGTCAGTGTTTCTTGAGGGAGTTGCCTGACCTAGTTATCTTCATATCAGTGATGCATGACAATGCTAAACCAGCTAACTATGTAATAAAGTGGGTTCATGAGGAAAGTTATTTTTATATGCTAGTAAGGATCTGTGCCAAGAATGCAGGAGAAACATATTATTACTGCTGAAAACCAATTAGCATAAGGCCATTGGACTTAAAAAATAACAGTCTACTCAAGGAGATTTTACAACTCCAGCAACGAACCTCACACCATTTGGGAGGCCTTCTGCTTCAGAAAGACATCACTGATTTCTATCTTCAATGTTCAAATGCTTGCCATGTAAAATGCATTATGGACAAATTATAGGATGGTTATATTTTTACAAATTTTTAAAATTTTTAAATGAGAATCAGTAAAATGACTCCAACTCAATTTAGAATGAATAAGATGTGATTATAAACCACTCTTTAAAACTCTTAATTATAGGCTAAATTTACATGGATAAGGTATTTTCTGTCACATTCCTCTAAAGTCTGTTGAGTTGTAATGAACTGATAAATATTCCATTCTATCTCAATTTTACAAAGAACTGGTTTATGTTCTCAAGTTCCCTGTACCATTGTCCTTCCACTGTTGCCCTGTTACTCTTTAACTCTGGGTGATTTCCACTGTCTACCTTCTCCAGTCCTACTCCTAAGCTACTACCAAGACCACTACTGAAGGAACTCATGGAATTATACTTGCTGGTTACACTACACATCCTTGCTATTTAACCACAAGCAGGATTTCACTGTGCAACACTTTTTTAAAATCTCTGATTGACTCCCATGAATAGATCATCCTCTTTATGCAGATGACTCCTAAATCTACACATCCCAGCAACTTTGCCTCCTACTTTACTGAGATTAAGGCAACTGTTAAGTTCCTCCATCTCACCCTGTCCCCATTCCATAACTTCATCTTCAATTTTTTTTTCCTTTGGTACAATGAAGTGGCTTAAATCTTTGCAAGGTCGATCTCCTTATTTGTCTCCTTGACCTCCCCTGTCCTTTAACATCTGCCTCTTAATCCATTCATTTCCTCCCCCTCTATATGTGTCTTCCAATCATCTTCAGTGTCTCCCTAGCTACTGGTTACTTCTTCACCGATTACAAACCTGCTAAGGTCACACCTATCCTTAAGAAAGTTTCTCTTGATCTTGCTATCCCTTCAAACTATTCTTCTATATGACAGGCTGCAACAAAATTTACTCTGTATCAGGTAAATACAAAAAAAAAAAGGTGGAGTTGCAATCATACTATCAAATAAATAAAAAATACATATTTCTCAGCATGGGCCTCCTAAATCTACATATCCAGATCTTATCTCTCTTCTGAGCTCCAGTTTCACATCACTAACTGCCTTCTGTATATCCTCATCTGGATGTCCCATAGATATATCAAATTCAACATGTCCAAAATGGAATCTTTTTTCTCCCTAGCCCTCAAAACACATTCCTCTTCCTTAATTCCCTATTACCGTCTAGGCTATCCGCATCCTCTCAGGCACCCAGGCTTACAATCTTGGGGTAATTCTCAGCTCCTAACTTCCCTCTACCTACACATATCCAATCTGTTGCCAAGTGCTGTCAATTTTACTTTTGTAATATATTTTATATATACTCCCTTCTCTTCTCTGATACCACCATCACCCTGGTACAGGCCCTTATCATGTCATGCCTAGACTATTGCATTAGCTTTCTGGTTGGTCCCCTGCTTCAAGCCTCTTTTCCCCTCCCCCATTCCAGCCTACCCTCTTCTCATCTATCCAAGCGATCTTTCTGAAGTGTAGTCAGTAGTCTCCAGTATAAAACTCTTCATAACCTGGTACAGTCCTCTCTTTCCACTCTTCTACAATTTATTCCCCTTCATGTATTCTTCGACCCAGTGACACTGACTTCCTCAAAAATAACACTCCATCTCCCAACCCCAGGCATTTTCACTGGCTGTGCTGCATTCTTGGCTTTTTCTCCCTCCTCTTTTCTACCTCCTGTCTTCCCGAGCTTTCTACAAGTCTTCTCTAAAGTCTACCTTCTACAGGAAGCCTTTCCCACTCCTCTTTAATCTTAAGACCTTCCCTCTGAGATTATTTCCAATTTGTCCTGTACCTATCTTGTTTGTACATAGCTGTTTGTATAGTGTCTCCTGCATTAGATTGTGAACTCCTTGAGAGCAGGGACTGCTTTTGCCTTTCTTTTTATCCCCAGCACTTAGCAGTGTATGTAAAACACAATAAGTGCTTAAAAATGCTTGTTGATTTGCAATAAGAATATATATCAGTCACCCAGGTTCACAACCTCAGAGCCATTCCCAGCTCTTCACTCTTCCTCACCCTGTAAGTTAAGAATTAACTGCCATGTCTGCCTCAATATCTCTTATATCAATCTATTTCTTTCCATCCATCCTATAATCTCGCCCAATTTAGGACTTCATTACCTGAACTATTCCTAATTGTTTTCCCTGCATCCAATTTCTTCCCTTTCAGTCCATCTTTCACAAAGCTGCCATAACAATATTCCTAAAGCAATAGTCTGAACAAGTCACTCCCCTGCATAAGAAGCTGCATTGTCTCCCTATTGCATCTAGGATACAATATAAACTCTTCTGCTTTATATTTAAAGTCCTTAACAGTCTGGTTCCAACTTATGTTTTGAGATTTATTTTATATTACTTCCCTTCACCTATTGTACTGTACTGACAAATTAGGCTACTCTGCATATGGTATTCCATCTCCTGCTAATGCACCTTTGAATGGGCTATTCCCTGTACCAAGAATGCTTTCCTTCCTTACCCCTCACCTTTTGCTATCACTGGCTTCCTTCTAGATGCATCTCTAGTGCTACCATCAACATTAGGCTTTTCCTAATTTCCACCACTACCACCCCCCCCTTTAGTACCTTCCCCCACCCCTCAAAAAATACTTTCTATCTACTTTGCATATAGTTTTATTTATTTGTCTCCATATAGGTTATTCCCTCCCAGTATAATATAAGCTTCTTAAGTCATAGACTAGTATTTTGTCTTTATATCCCCAGCACTTAGCATAATGCCCAGTTATAGTAAGTGCCTAATAAAAGCCTGTTGAATTGACTTGAACTTCCCCAAGTCAACAAGTCTTTCCCATAAAAGCACTCTCACCCATGTAAGGGTCATCTTCAATTAAGGCCAGTTGTAACAAGGGGCAAATGACAATGCGTGTAGGAGTTAGGGGGAATATGTATCTGTGCAATGGGGAAGTATGGAGAATGAGTGGAGGGAGATGCAAAGCTCATGATGCCATTAGTTTAGAAGTTTTTCCAGGTATAATTTTCTAGATTCATAGAAAAATCAGTATTCTTAAAGAGATTTTATATTTCATACTCAATAAATTCAAAGAATAAGATACATTGAAATAATCAGAATACAGAATCAGAATCAGAAGTCTGTAAGAGATCTCAAGTCACCTGAGCAGGTGCCATGCCTGACACAAAAGGAGTTGGATCATAACTCAGAAAATAAGGTAGTTTGTTTATAGCTACAGAGAGGTTTATGATAGCAATTCAGGATAGGACTTTGCCACCAGAAATTACGTAAAGGTTAGCCTTAAGGAGTCCTAACTTACTGATTGATGCAGATTATACCAGGAAGTAGTGGAAACTGTGTACATCTCACTACGATTGCAAAAAATTAACCTCTACTGGACATGATCAGATAGATAGAATTGTATACCAGAATAGAATTGTATACCAGAAGCTCACTATTCTTTACCAAAAAAAAAAAGACGGATTCTCATATTACAAATATAAATCCAAGAATATCCTTGAGAATTCTGCCAGTAAACTGCCCTGAAACTGGAGCATTATTATAGACACACCTGTTGACCTCAACCACCTAGACATAACATTGATCCTTGTATATGGATATAGGTTTTTGAGTTTAGTCTTCATAATATATATATATATATATATATATAAACAAATAAAAGTATCTGTTTAATTTAAAATTGCTCCGAACCAAACACAGAAGATACTTTATAGCATCCTGCAGTATATTTAAGTTTTTATTGTCTTGAGTCAAACATAAACATGTTTTATATTAGTAAGTTTGGATTACTCTGCCCTTAATTGCTTCTTATCACAATAATATGGCTAGTGTGAATATGATTTGTTTCCTTTTCCCTTTTGATTTACATAATGTTCTTATAAAGAAAAATGGGCTAATAAAGATACCATTGAAGAACTATCTGATAAGGGTGAATATAACAAGTTACTCCATAATTTAAATTTGAAATTGTAAATGGATTTGGTCTAAGCATGGATTGAACATTAAATGGTCATATTTTTTGAACCAACACAATTTCATGGCAATTTTGCCTAAGGAAATTAAAATCTTATTCTCATATTTGTTATTTTCCAACATTCTCAGTTTCTAGCTACATTTATCATGATGATGATGATCATCATCACACTAACTTATACATATAGTGTGTAATGAGGCTTTAGCACATGCCCAGATCACCTAATATGGAGTCACCCATGTGGAAGACACTTGGGCCCAAACACATGGTATTCTGCATTGGTCTATCACATGACTCAGAGCATCACTGAAAGCATAGCTGGAACTCTGCATCTTTAATCTGCCTAAGGGCAGCTTCTCTTTTTTCTTCTCTTTCCTGTGTGGAGTGAAACACTACATGGTAAGGGGTGCAGGACCTAAGGATCAATATCCACCCTTCCTGGACATATGGCCCCAAGAAATAAGCTTGAGATTTTGATCTGTTTCATTTGTCCTTTTCAGTTCTCACTCCTATCCCAAAGTCCATTGGTATAGGATTCTTTCCTTATAAGTAGAGATGAATACCTTGCCCTACATGAGGGGAAGGGCAGAGGTGGTAAGGGACATAAGTTCTTGGCCAGGCCCCCTTGTGAGGACTCTTCAAGCTGGAATCCTTCAGAACTCAAGGCCAATCCCCTGTAAGTCCCCCTTCAGGACTCTTCAAGACCATTCTACCTTTTGGGACTAGTCAAATTTCAAGTTTTCTTTGAGTCTCCAGTTGGCTTCCAGCTTCAAGTGATAAGATGGAAGAAGCCAGCCTCACTTTGAGTTGCTGAAGGAAAAGACTCTGAGAAGATACAAGAGAAGCAGGTAGTCTCTGTCACTTCCCCATCCCCAGCTTGCTCCTCCAGAAACTTCAGGGAATTTCCTTTTGGGTGAGATCCAGGACCCTCTCTCTTTGTTGAGCTGTGTCACCTTATTCCCAGTGGAAGAGCTCCTTTACTCTGTATTGCCTGATATATATTCTTCTATGTGTATTTTCTTTGATTTCTGTTTTACTATGATTTAGATAAATGGGTTTCTTTGCTATTTCCTATGTATGTTTATTGCCAAACTGGAATTAAGTGGGAAAGAAGTCAAGCCTTGGATTCAGAGCTTGGGATTCCCCCCCAAAAAAAAAACTAATAAAGTGATCAAATCCAACCATATCTCTTACATGAACAATATTTAAGTGAGAAGACAATATATTTCTTTCTCCCTATCCCCTCTCTCTAAGAGCAAAGTGGTGGCCTCTGGCCCCAATTTCCTGCTTCCTTTCCTGGCAAAAATGAAAAGGTGGGAGAAGAGGCTAGAGATGTCTATTCTGCCTCCCTTCAAGCCATCCAAGGACAGAATCCTGATTGTACATGGAGCCCCATTATACATATGAGGCCTAGTCTTTGCAACACCGGTGCAGGGAATGATGTCTTAGACATAGGAGCTCAAGCTACAGGGACCTCGGAGTCCAGAATTCCAGGCTAGATGTACTCAGACTAGCACAGAAATCTTGAGAAGCCAGGGTTCCAGGATACTAGCCTGAGTGGAGGAGTTCTGGACTTCAACTTGGTGAAGCTAATGCTATATAAGAACTAGGTTAAGTGTGACCCTAATCACCCTCCCCTCCCTAGAGACCAAGGTGGTGGGTGTGTGGGTGTGTGGGACAGAGACCACTTACTCAAAATTAAAAACAAAGACTATAGATACCTTGAAAGTAGAAAGGAGTTTATTGCTTTCTCATGAGAAAGGGTACCGCCCCTACTCACCACTGCCGGGCAGGAGAGTATGAGTTTGTTACAGAAATCAAGGCTTATTTATGCCCTAATACGAGCTCCTCCTCCCTAACTCTTTTCCCCTTATCCCATTGGCTGGGCTTTCAGGGGGGACATCTATTCATGGAGACACAAGTTTGCCCAGAGACCAGAAAAGGTGGGAAGTTTTGCAAGAGCAAGCAGTTCAGGTTGGGGGTAGGGCTATTCTTTTTTACTATGTGCTTAAAAACAGGGTCTGAGCAGGGGAGGGTTTTGAAAACAATACAAGAACTATTAACAAGAACTACTGACCCTGTGAAGTGAAGGAGGCTTCAATTCTGAGAGATCATCTCTCACATGGGGAAGTGGAGACAAACAGAAGGAGGTACACACCAAAGGTATTGAGAGAAAAAGTTTCTTATAATTTTTCTTGCTATATATTTGAAGTAAATATTCTTTTGTAAAAGCTAATCTACTAGATACAACTAAATTGGAGAAATACAATCTATGGAAGCCCTTGCCAATGGCAGAGAAAGGAAACCATTTCCCCATCCCCTAACGAGGTAGGAATGGAATGTATCAAACCTAGTCCTCACATGGCTGGACCAGAGTCCACCAATGTTAAAATGCTTTAAAGTCTGAAAAAGCACTTTATGTGATTATTTCATTTGATCCTCTCAATAATCCTGTGAGGCAGGCTGCTATTATTATTCTTATTTTATAGAAGAGGCTCAGGCTTGCCAAAGATCACACAGCTAGCACATGTCTAAGAAAGGATTTGAACCCAGGACTTCCTGCCTCCAAGACCTTTGTTCGATTTGCTATAAATGCTACCTTTCTCAAAGACTGCATATATACTCTATACCTCTACAATCTTATGCCTCTGGTGGCAATGATGTTGAGTTTTCAAAGGCTTTGCCAGAGTAACGTAAGTTCTGGAAGCCCTTCCAAATAGAAAAGGCTAATGAATATGTCACAAATATACACTGTGACTATGCCTCAAAAATCAGCCTAGCTATATTTAAGGAGGCTTGATGCCATATTGGCATTAGGCTGATAAAACCCTTTTCAGCCATAGCAACTCAATGACCACTTACAAAGTCGTAGTGGGATTGCAACCTATACTGTTAGAGAGTATGCCCATACCAATTAAATCATAGATCCTTGAAATTTTGAAACAGATACATATCAATAAAAGAAGGTGACATCTATCAGTGGGGATGAAAATGTACAATAGCTAATAATAAAAGCACTATGTAAATCTCTCAATAAAAATGATATACAAAACTGGATTTTGGGCAATGTCACATAAATATGGAAAATGTGTTTACTTCCATTCATATTGCTTTAAGGTTATTCAAAAGCTGAAACCCCTAGAGGAAAAAAAAGAATGCATTAAATATGGTTTTAAAAATCTGGATTCATAAGCTACAATGACAGCTTTCCATAGAACTGTCAGAGTCTCAAAGATGCTAATAAAAATTCCCTATTATTACAGTTTTCTAAACACTGCTAAAGTTTTCTGGAAGGTTCAAATAGGTTTTCTTTCCTAAGAGGTCATTTTGGATAGAATTACCATCAAGCTTTCTTTTAAAAATTCTTAATATTTTATTTTTACATTTCCTAGATTTCTCCCAGTATCCTTCATCCTGCTTCTCCCAAAGAGCCATCTCATGTAACAAAGAATTTTTTTAAAGACAAAAAAGAGAGCGAAAAGAATAATAGAAAAAATCAGCAAAACTGATCTAAAAAGTCTAAAATATTTGCACGTTTCCACCACTGTGGACATCTAATGTCAATAACAGAGTGTGGGGAGGTGTCTTCTCATATCTCTTCTTTGAGACTATGCTTGTTCTTTGTAATTCACTGTCAATTATTCTATAACTGTTCTTTCCCTTTACATTATTGTACCCACTGTGTACATTGTTTTCTTCACTCTGCTTACTCTTCACTTTACTTCATGTAAGTGCTCCTCTGCTTCTCCCTGTTCATCATATTTGTTGTTTAAGGCACATAATAATATTTCATTCCATTAATTTACCACAATTTGTTTAATTATTCCCCAGTTGATGGGCATCTACTTCATCATCAAGCCATTATAAGAGGATTGATCATAACACATATCAAAGCTTTTATAAATTCCCTTTAGGCAGGAAAACCTTTATAGACCTTGGTCCAGAAATTGGAGAGAGAACTCTATATTTTTTTTAAAGTGTGATAACCAAATGGCACAGTGGATAGATTGCTGGGCCTCATGTCAGGAAGACTCTAGTTTAAATCCAGCCTCAGACATTTACTAACTGTGTTACCCTGGGCAAGTCACTTAAGCACTGTGAGAATATAATAGCACTTACCTTACAGTATTGTTGTGGGGGTCAAATGAGATAATAATTGTAAAGTACTTACTAAGTGCCTGGCATACAGTAAGTGTGCAGGCTGTATAAATGTTCTGTTGTTGTTCAGTCATTTTCAATCATGTCTGACTCTTCATGACCCCTTTTGGGGTTTTCTTGGCAAAGATACTGGAGTGGTTTGCCATTTCCTTCTCTAGCTCATTTTACAGATGAGAAAACTAAGGCAAACAGGATTAAATGACTTGCCAAGAGTCACACAGCTAGTATATATCCGAAACCAGATTTGAAGTCAAGAAGCAAAGTCTTCCAAATTCTAGGCCCAGCACTCTATCTACTGTGCCACCCAACTGCCCCTATATAAATGTTAGTTATTATTATTAGCATCCTCTAGCAGAAATTGATACCAGTGTTCTTTGTTAGCTTTTACTGACTAATCTTTTAATAGACTACGTCTAGCGCAGCTCAATATTGTGATAGGAGCAATTGTTGTTGTTGTTTGTCCTTCATTTTCAAGGAGGACCAATGACATCAAGAGGGTGATGCCATGACTTGCAAGTGAATTGGATTTAAGTAAGGCAGGGCTGTGAAAAGTCACCAGCCTCCCTTTCACCTGTACAGTCCTCTAGGTTCAGTGGCAAGATCAGAACAACCGGCAATGGCCCTGGATGCAGTGGGAGACCTTGGCATTTTTAAGCTAAGGTCTTTCCCAGGTCCCCAAAGCCAGAAAGTAATGATATAGGAACCCCTAAATTGGTCATGAAGCAAAAGAAGCAAGTTGTTAATGGAAGCAACTACATTGCTCCCCAGGTAGCCTCAAAGGTTTCTTTAAAAATGGTTAATCTGAAAGAGTTAAGTAGAACCAGTGACCTAGAGATAGTATCAGGATATAGACACCACCAGAATGATAGAAAAGAAACGTAAGTAGGTTAGTAGAAACCGTATTGCTCCTCCACAGCAAGATAATTCCAAGTTATCCAAAAGGGAATTGGCAAAGAATACAGAAAATCCAACATACTGTGGTTTTCTTCCCCCTCCAAAAAGGACAAACAGGAGTGTCAGTAGATCAACAGGTTCCTTCAAGAGAAAAAGTAAATGAATTTTGTGGTCTCCAGGACCAAGGATGCTTTTCAGGCCTCCAAGTAGAAGAGCGAAAAGAAACACAAGGCAGGATCTTTAATGCTTTCTATTGGAACTGGTTTTCTGAGTGATCTTTGAGAATTCCAACTTCCAAAAAAGAGTAGGTAGAAGAAATATTTTCCATCACAAGGCAAATAAGCATGCCAAGCTGTCATTAGCAAGGAATCACATTAAAAATATCATTATTTTTTCAACAGTAAAAAGTGATTTGTAGCACAAGAGCCAGTTCAGAAGCATGGTTTCTTTTTATTTGATCAAGGGCCCTGGGAAGAAATTTCATAGTGTTGGAAGTAAATTGAAAGATCTTTAATGAAAATTACTGTAGAAGAGATCAGACCTTGAGAACATGAATCTTTAGACTAAGGCCTTTCTATATTTCATAAAATATTAGTGCTTACTAATTGGGATTAGCTCATGAAATATGTTAGCTGTCCTGGGTTGCTTGCAACTATGAGTCCCTTTTTTTCTTTTTTTATGTCAGTAGTATTTTGTTTTTTTCCAATTGCATGTGGAGATGGTTTTCAACATTCATTTTTTATAGGAATTTCAATTCCAGGTTTTTCTCCCTCCCTCCATCCCATCCCCAAGATGGCAAACAGTCAGATATATGTTGTACATGTACGGTTATGTTGAGCATGTTTCTACATTGGTCATGTTGTGAGAGAGGAAATGGAACAAAAGGAAAAAAACACACACAAAAAAGTGAAGATGCTATGCTTCAGTACGTGTTTGGAATCCATCAGTTCTTTCTGTGAGTTACTTTCGAAGATTAAAATTGTATGGCTAGCCTTGGGGGGGGTATAGAGAAGAATTATACATTTTCTTTCAATTTTTCCTTTCACAAAAAGAGGAGAAATCATATTCAGATTTATATTTATATATTCCAGGATAGACAATGATCTTATTACTAAATAGGTGAAAACTTAAAGGACCGTTTTGGGCAGTGACACAAACAAAACTAATAAACATTGGTTAAAAGAGTCACATAAAAATAAATGAAAGACACACACATACACATGTACTCAATGCAAAAGATTAAAAATCAGGGCAATGAGGTAGTGACACTATTTATAAGTAGGAAATTCAGTGCAAGCTGAGGCACAAATATATACTTAGGCTATTGGAAATTCTGCAATTTACTCATGCCCTGTAACTTCAGCACCCATAATTATTGAGTAGCAAGACAAGTTCAGGCAAAAAAAAAGAATGAGTTAAATGTACTTATAAACATATAAACATATATATATATATGACTTAATTCCCATGTTCCTGGAGTGTGAATAAAAATTCACAGAGTACTAATTTGAGGATTTTTCGAAAGGCACACTGTCACCATAGGCCTGTGGGAATTGAAGAGGACAGAAATAGCTATCAAACTAACTGTCAAAATTTTTCATAAGTTTGATTTTCCAGAAACTTAATTTTTTTTTACTATAGAGGGAAAGTGAGATACCAGGGGTAAATCTAGGGGGGGAAATGAATTAATGAATGAAGCATTTATTTATACTTACTAAATGCAAAGGACCATGCTAAGCAAGGGGAATACAGATAAAAAAGTAAGACAATCCCTGCCCTCAAGGAATTCACATCTTAATGAGAGAGACAGTATATATGCTAAGTTTCAGCAGTAAGTCAGATGAATGTAAGTCCATAGTTGTGCAGCAGCAAAGCAGATGTTAATGCTTCTTCTTTAATGTTATTTGCTTTGACAAAATCATATCAGTTTGTGATTTTTAATCAGTTAGGTCCAGATTAGTGTGACTGTTGAATTTTCATGAAGTGGTCACATATATTCGAATTTGTACTATTTGAAGTCCTAATTATGTAAAATATAGTAATTAGTTGCCCAATGAAGATTTGCAGTGTGAATTCAAATTATGCAATCACTTTATAGGATTCATTATTCACACTAATCAGAACCTAGCTGTATTTGACAGTGCCAAAAACTTTCTTTTTTTAAGTCTTCAGTAGGTGTGGCTGCAAGAAGGAAGAAAATAAACGTTTATTAAGCACTAGGTATGTGCCAGGTACTGTGCTTAGGTCTTTACAAACATGACCTCATTTAATCCTCACAACAAATTCTGAGAGTTAGGTACTATTATTATCCTCATTTTACAGTTGAAGAAAATGAGGCAGACAGAGGTTTGACTTGCCCAGGGTCACACAGCTACTAAGTGTCCGAGATCAGATTTGAGTTCAAGTCCTCCTGACTCCAAGTCCAGTATTCTCCATTGTATGACCTAGCTGCTTTCTACAGGAATAGTTTCCAGACTGCATCTCCATAGGGGTTGCTTCCCTAGATGATGGCTGAGGATACTGGGCTGGAAGCACTGCTGTTCCCAAGGCTCTTCCATACAATGTCCAGGACTTTCTCCATCAGATC
Source organism: Phascolarctos cinereus (assembly GCF_003287225.1). Taxonomy (NCBI): domain Eukaryota; kingdom Metazoa; phylum Chordata; class Mammalia; order Diprotodontia; family Phascolarctidae; genus Phascolarctos; species Phascolarctos cinereus. The sequence continues at coordinate 198,774,037 of NW_027555958.1, read as the reverse complement.
TGAGGAGAGTTAGTGGTCAAGATGGTGGTAGCGATGGACTTGCCACGCATATGCTGCCTCCTAGCTGTCCCCCAGATTGCCTTGCTGCTTCAATTAGGCTAGCTTGCCTGCCCTGTGTGTGTGGCAATTGGTTGGGATGGCTGGTCCCTTCTCCTTAGGCTCAGCCTCTTTGGATAAAGGTAAGCTTTGAATTTTAAGCTGAATTAAATGGTTTGGAAACAAGTTGGTATGCAGGAATTTTGTACTAAAGAGTGCATAAAAGCAGTTATGCATTTTTCTCCCTTTTTCCATCAATGTTGCTGGCTGACTGACTTTTCAGTCAGCATCAGACCAGCCAGTATTGGTTTTAAGTAATTATCATACCATGTCTGACCTCCCAGATGCTGACTGACAACTCAGTCAGCCAGTAATAGAAGCACAAATTCTAGAGGATCCTGGAGAAATAAGCTTATTTGAATTATTCTCCCTTCCAAAGGGAGAATAACACAGCTAGAACTCATAGCACTTTAACATTTATATTCACTTTCCCTATAATGACTTTGTGAGGTAGACGATACAAGTATTGTCCTCCCTTCATACACACACACACACACACACACACACACACACACACACATTACAGATGAGGAAATTGAGACTCAGAAAGGATAAAGCAGTTAAAGTGCTTCCTTACCTCAAGTCCAGCATTCTTTACTACACAGGCAAAAAAGATCCAGTGCTATTCTGAAAAAGACAGGGAAATTTTGAACACTATTGAAATCTCAGGCTTCTTCTTAGTGTTTCCTTCCCAACATGCTTTAAGTAGCTAGAAGGGATGGAGAATACTGGCCGCTGGGGGTCAGATAAACCTAAAGACAGTAAGGCCATCAAATCCTACAACGCCCTCTCCAGATGTCACAGAATGATTATGACTCTGTTTAGAATTCTAGCCAACACGAGAGTAATTTAAAATTAGATGTAAAATGTTCCCAAGAGGCTTTATAGCTACCTATAGGCCAACCTATGGCATTTTTTCAAAGTAGCAAAGGAAGATATTTTGCTAACCATGTTACTTTCCAGATATATACTTCGGTGAAAATCTCTTTCCTCTGCTACCCCTTCCCATATTCTCATCCCAATTCATGTTAACCCCATCTTTCTCTAGGCCTTATCATCATTTGATGACCCCTTCCTCTCTACCTTCAGGAAACAATGTTTTTTGTTAACCTCCAGTTCATCCCGAATTCTTTTATACTTGAACCTCTTACACTTCTTCCGTCACTAAGCATTAACTAAACCTTAACTTTCTACTTGAGACATCACATCCCTTGCCACTCTCTCCAATGCTATCCTATCCTTCTCTCATATCCTGCAATACCTGACAACTCCCAGGGCCAGGATGTTAGTACTAAGCCCAGTAATTATGACAGAAATGAGAGTAACTGGTTAATTCAAGAATAAGATAGTAGACAGTGTCAAGATGCCATAAAGCTTATCATTGTGCTGGAGATACTATAGTATCCACATCACAGCCTTCTGATAATATTGGAGAAAGTTAAAAAGCCAATCTAAGGCCCTTAGGTTTAATAAGTCTGACTCCTTTGTCCCTTTTGGCAGTCTAGAGTCACATAGCTAGTGAGTGTCTGAAACTAGATTGTGCTACCTATTATCATCATCATTAAATTTCAAAACATTCCTTTTTCTTCCTACTTATTTCTCTTAAATCCCAAAGAATCCTGTTGAGCCAATTGGGTGAAATTATTCAAATTTAACCACACCTAAGGTGGAAGGGATAAGCAGGGAGAACTGCATTCTCCTGGTTCTCCAGAAGGCATTCCCTTCAGGGATATCATGCATCGTGGGAGGAGAAAGGGGAAAGTATTCACAACAGATAGAATAATAAAATCATCTATCCCAATTGCCTCACGCTTTTTTTTCTCCTAAGAATATACCAAGACTCATCATACTTAATTACTTTTGAGTCCTTCTTAGCACAGTATTTACTAAGAACATCTAAACAAAAATAAATATGCTAGGGGAGAGGATAAGAAGTCTTCTATTCATTTCATGCAGCTGAATTTAACATCAATTCTGTCTTGTATGGGTTTTTTTGTCTTTATAAGTCTAAACTGTTGCCATAGAAATTGGTGTCTATCTGAAGAAAAAAAATCCAATCAAAATATGGAATTATTGCTCATGATACTCTCACAAATGTGAATGAGTATAACAGCCACTCAAAATATCAATGTAAATGTTCCCTAAAGGGAACAGACAATATTTGACATGACTGGTATCAAGAAATACAAAGAGATAGATAGATATAGATTGAGCACTTATTAAGTGTTTACAATATGCCAGCACTTAGCAGAGTCCCTGATAAATAGTAGGTGCTTAATAAATGCTTGTTGATTCTCTGCCACCACTGTGTTAAGTTGTTAAGTGTTGGGGATACATATAAAAGCAAACAATATAATCCTTGTTTTCAAGATGTTTATATTCCAATAGGGAAGTCAACACATAAAGGTGGAAAGAGGTGGGGTGTGGTGAAGAAACTGAAGGAAGAGGGTATGAAGGACTGATTCCCATCTACCTGAGGCAAATGGCTCATCAAGGTAGGAGGAAAATATTGGGGAGTCAGAGGTCGTCTTGCGAATCTAACTTAGATCAACTTAATATCTATCAGTCTTTAAAAAGTAACTTTCTTGTTGATTCTTTTTTAAAATGCCATTAGATGTACACAATGCTTTGAATTCACAAGATTATGCTTCAAAGATCTAATGAGCGTACTATGTTGGGAAAATGGCTTATTTTAATAAAATAGGTTTTGCTAACAAAGAAAACCTAATATTTCTGCTGTAAGACTTCCCTCTGGCTGCATGGAAATTGGATTTGCATTTGTTCACATTTTTCTCCATAAAAATATCTGAACCATTTAATGTGAAAAAAATAAATGAACACAGTTAAATAAAAGCAACTGATACTTCATAAATTTTTCACAGGCAAAAAGTTGAAAAGCTTCATACAGTCAGTCTACATATTCCAAATAGGATACACCCTCTGGAATTTAAGAACAAGGTCAGGACTTCACTCTCTAAAATTGAAGTTAATATGAATAAACATAAAATGAGTGAGATAGCCATCTGCAAAAGTAATCTACCCTGAAAGGAGATTTTTAGATGTGTTTCTAATGAAGAGTTATGGCAGATAACTGATTCTCAAGGACCCAAGAGGGCCGACCTATCTAAAATATCTCATTAAGAAGTCTCCAGTCTAAAATGTCACAATGTAAAATAAGCTATAACCTTGGAAATTGTAATGTGAGGCGATGAAAAAGAATATTTTAAAAGAAGATATGGAAAGTAAAGAATTTTTCAGTACATTTAAGTTACTGTCCAGAGAAAAGATGCCCTCATCCTGGGTGATCAGTATCTTTAAACAGAAATATTTCTCATGTAGAAGAGGGAAATTCACCAGGTTGCAGTGGTAAATCTATTTAGCTACTCTGGCTAGCCAGCTAGAATTATCCCTTATTATCCAGTTCCCTTTGGTCTTATCCTCTGATCATCAAACAAATTTCTGATCTGTAATTTGGTCTCTTGCTTAATGGGGGGGGGATAGTAGTAGGAAGGACATTACTTTGAGAAATGCTTTCAAATTAAAAAATAAATAAATAAAAAAACTCAAGATGACCTGGAAGCTATGATAAAATATCAAAATGAGACATTATTGGAAGTTCTAAACTCAAGGTATTTAAATGCTTAAATACTCACAATCTTGATTCAGTCCATTTTGAGCTAAAGATGGACTATGACAATCTACTACCTTGTCTCCTTATCTCTCATCATTCTATCTCTGTCAGCATAATCTTCCTTAAAATGCTGCATTCGTCATTTCATTTTTCTGCTCATTTAGCCCATCTATCAATGGTTCTCAATTACAGAATTTGGGGGCCAGCTCTGTGGTTTCATCATATTTAAAGTTCCCAAGGAGAAACTTTCCCTTTCAATGATGAAAGGCACCTTCTTTACAACCTATAGTCTTACAGAGGTGTGTGGGCCACTGATAGTTTAAATGCCTTGTCCAAGGTCCAATACACATCGGAGATGGATTTGGACCCAGGTCTTGCTGGCTCTGAAGGCAGCTCCCTAGCCGCTAGGCCATGCTGCCTTTCACATTGTACCCTATTTGTAGGATAGTTGTTTAAAATTCTTAGCCTGACATTCAAGGTCATCTCCAAACTAACTTCAACCTGCCTTTCTAACCTCTTCTATCACTCATCTTCTCAAACCCCTCATCTTAGTTAAATGACTTTCCCTGACATTGCCTAATGTTTTCCTTCCTCCGAACTTCTGTTCATATGAGGCTACCAACTCCTCCCTACTTATTGAAATTAAACCTGAATCTCTAAACCCAACTCAGATTTCACCTCCTGTTTGAAGGCTTCCCTGCCTACTCCAACCCACAGTGAATTTTCCCTACTCCAAACTCTTTTAGCATTTATTATGTGTACTGCTCATTAGTTACTTAGCATATACAGGAACAATTTTTTGAATTAAAGTATTCTGAATATTTAGTCCATCCTGCTCCCCAGCTGTGCTTCAGTCCTAACCTATTCCACCCCCCTCCACAATCTTTATTTGGCTGTTGCATACATTCAGCTGGAGGACCTTAGCACTATAAGAAAGATTAATAGGTGTTAAAGACAATTAGCAGGTACCTAATTGAAGTTTTCTTCCTGATATAATCAGATGAAATGAAAAAAGCCTTGATTGAAAAAAGGGAGCGCTTTTCAATTCAAGGGGAGAATTGAAAAAGGAGAGAGAAAGTGGGTCTGTCTTAGAAACATTCATATTTGTATGGGGGGGAAGGATTTTCACTTTGTGGAATATTCTTCAAGAGATAGCTTCTATACATCCCTATATATGCTCTATGGCGAGCAACCCCATCCTTACATTGGAAGTGAAGACTCACTTGAAAAGACCTCTAAAATATAACCCCTATGAAGAGGAAAACTACCTTTTATTGCCTTTTACACTTAAATTTATGTGTGTGTATAAAATATATATATATATATACACATATATGCACACATACATACATATATATATAAACAACATATATATGTAAGACAGAGGTGCAACTCAGGATATATACATACATATGTATATATGGGTGTTTGTATTTATGTATGTTTGTGTGTGTATTCAGGTCACTTTAGCTTCCCAGTAAGGTTAGAGATCGTATCTTATATTTTTTTTTCATAATCTTCCCTCCAACATGTAATAAATGCATAATAAATATTGTGGTTTGGTTTTGTTTTACTGTTCATCAATGTGCTCCTCTAAAAAGAAAAACTCCATGAAAATCCCTTGAAGTTTCTTAAAATGGTATAATCCCCACAACTGTAAGAAACTTTTCTATTTATTTTATTGATATATTTTGAGTTCAAAGCTGTTTTTCTCCCTCCCTCCTAATCCCATACTAAAGAAGGCCAACATTTGACACAGATATGTATGTGAAACTAATACAATACATTTCTTTCTCTGGAGGTGAGTAGCATTTTCATAGTTCTTTTGCAGTTCATTTGAATTTTCACACAACTTAGAATACCTTAGTCATTCATAGTTACTCTTCAAAAGATATTGCTATTTCTATTTACAAGATTGTCTTGGTTCTGTTCATTTCACTCTTCATTATTTCATGCAAGTCTCTCCACAATTTTCTAAAATCAACATGCTCATTATTTCTTATAGCACAGTAGTATTCCAACACAATCATATACCACAACTTATTCAGCCATTTCTCAATTGATGGGCATCCCCTCAATTTCCACGTTTTGCCACCACAAAGAGAACTGCTATAAATATTTTAGAACATATAGGTTTTTTCCCTTTTTTTTCCAGATTGCTCTCCAAAATGGTTGAATCAGTTCACAGTTTCACCAAAAGTGTATTAGTGTCTGAATTTTTCCATATCCCCTCCAACATTTGTCATTTTCCCCTTCTATCATTTTAGTCAATCTGATAGGTATGAGATGGTATCCCAGAGTTGTTTTTATTTGCATTTCTCTTATCAATGATGATTTAAGCACTTTTTCATATGACTATATATAGTTTTGATTTGTTCTTCTTGCCTGTTCATATGTTTTGACCATTTATCAATTGGGGAATGACTTGTGTTATGACAAATATGACTCAGTTTGCCATTTATTTAAGAAATAAGGACTTTATCAGAGAAACTGTCCATAAAAAATTTTCACCAATTTTTTGCTTTCCTTCTAATCTTGGCTACATTGGTTTTATTTGCATAGAACCTTTTAACTTTAATGTAATCAAAATTATCCATATTATATCTCACAATGATCTCTATATCTTTCTTATAGCACAGTAGTATTCTATATCTTGTTTATTCATAAATTCTTCTCCTATCCATAAATCTGATAGGTAATATGTTCCATGTTCTTCTAATTTACTTATGACGTCTCCCTTTATGTGGAGGTCATGTATCCATTTTGACCTTATCTTGGTAGATGATATAAAATATTGGTCTATACCTAGTTTCTATCAGACTGCTTTCCACTTTTCCAATTTTTATCAAATATTGAATTCTTATCCCAAAATCTTAAATCTTTACATTTATCAGACACAAGGTTACATAATCATTTACTACTGTGTGTTGTATATCCACTCTATTCCACTGATCCACCATTCTATTTCTTAGCCAGTAGCAGATAATTTTGATAGTTACCACCTCATAATACAGTTTAAGATCTAGTACTGTTAGACATCCTTTATATTTTTTCATTAATGTGTTTGATACTCTTGACCTTTTGTTCTTCCAAATGAATTTTGTTATTATTTTTCTAGCTAATAAAATAAGTTTTTTGATAATTTAATTGGGATGGCACTGAATAAGTAAATTAATTTAAAGAGAATTGTCATTTTCATTATATTGGCTCAACCTACCTATGAACAGTTAATATTTCTCCATTTAAATCTGACTTTATTTTGTATGAAAAGTGTTTTATAATTTTGTTCATATAGATCCTGAGTTTGTCTTGGCAAGTATACTTCCAGATATTTTATATTGTCTACCGTTATTTTAAATGAAAATTTTTTTTTGCAGGTCTCTTTTTGCAAAGCTTTGTTGGTAATATATGGAAATGTTGATGATTTATGTGTTTATTTTATATCCTGCTATTTTATGAAAATTATTGTTTCAATTAGTTTTTTAGTTGAATCTCTAGGATTTTCTGAGTATACCATTATATCATATGAAAAGAGTGATGGTTTTGTTTCCTCATTACCTATAATAATTCCTCCAATTTCTTTTTTCTTCTCTTATTGGTATAGCTAAAATTTCTAGTACAGTACTAGTGGTGATAATGGGCATCCTTGCTTCACATTGGATCTTATTAGGAAGGCTTCTTGTTTACCCTCATTATGGATAATGCTTAATGATGGTTTTAGGTAGATGCTTCTTATCATTTTAAGGGAAAATCCATTTATAAACCTATTTTTTCAAGTGTTTTTAATAGGAATGAGCATTGTATTCTGTCAAAAGCTTTTTCTGCATCTATCGATATAATAATATGACTTTGTTACTTTTGTAACTGATATTACTAATTATGTTAATAGTTTTCCTTATGTTGAACCAGCCCTGCATTCCTGTTATAAATCACATTTGGTAACAATGTATAATCTTTGTGACATATTTGTGATATAGGATTTTTACTTCAATATTCATTAGTGAAATTGGTCTGTAATTTTCTTTGTCTAGTTTTGTCTTTCTGGTTTAGGTATCAGTACCATATTTGTTTCATAAAAAGAGTTTGCTAGAATTCTTCCTTTGCCTATTATTCCAAATTATTTATTATTAGAGTTAGTTTATCTTTAAATGTTTGATAGAATTCACTTGTAAATTAATCTGGTCCTGATGCTTTTTTCTTAGGAAATTCATGTATGGCCTGTTCAATTTCAGTGTCTAAAATAGACTTATTTAGATATTCTATTTTTCTTGTGTTTGGGCAAATAAAATTTCTTCTCTTTGTTCTTTTGTTTAGATAGTTTATATTTTTGTAAGTATTCTTCCATTTCACTTAAATTGTTCAATTTATTGACATACAATTGAGCAAAATAACTCCTAATAATTGCTTTCATTGTCATTTCATCTTTGTTAGTGGTGTATTCCCCCTTTTCATTTTTGTTACTAATGATTTGGTTTTCTTCCTTCTTTTTAAAAAAATCACATTAACCAACATTTTATCTATTTTTTGTTGCTTTTTTTCATAAAACCAACTCCTAATTTTATTTATTAGTTTAATTGTTTTCTCACATTCAATTTTATTAATCTCACCTTTAATTTTCAGGATTTCAAATTTGGTGTTTAATTGGGGATTTTTAATTCGTTTTCATTTTTCTAGTTTTTTTTAAATTGTGTACTCAATTTATTGATCTGATCTTTCTCTATTTTATTGCTTTAATCATTTAGAGATATAAGTTTTCCTCTGATTACTGCTTTTGCTGCATCCTCTAAGTTTTGATATGTTGTTTCATTATTATCATTCTTTTTAATAAATTTATTTATTGCTTCTATGACTTGTTCTTTAACCCACTCATTCTTTAAGATTAATTTTTAATCTGTGTTTCCATTGTCCTTTATTAAATGTAATTTTTATTGCATCATGATCTGGAAAAGATACATTTAATTTTTCTGCATTTAATTAAAAAATTTTTACAGCCTAATATATGGTCAATTTTCTGCATTTAACTATAAAATTTTTATGGCTTAATATATGGTCAACTATGTGCCATGTATCACTGAGAAAAGGGATGTTCCTAGTCAATGCTCTCCAGATGTCTAGCATGGCTAGCCTATCTAAGATTCTATTCATCTCCTTAACTACTTTCTAATTTATTTTTTGGTTAGATTTGTCTAGTTCTGAGAGGGAAAGGTTGAAATCCCCCACTATCACAGTTTTGCTTTCTATTTTCACTAGTAATTCATTTACTTTTCCTTAAAAAATTTCAATGCTATAGTACTTGGTGCATTTATGTTCAGTGTTGATATTACTTTATTATCTATAGTACCCTTTAACATAATGTAGTTTTCCTGCTTATCTCTTTTAATTAAATCCATTTTAATCCATTTTACCTTTGAGATCATGATTGGTATTCCAGCTTTTTTTTTACGCTAGTTGAAGCACAGTAAATTCTACTCTAGCTATGTGTGTCTCTCATTTTTAAATATGTTTCTTATAAACAACATATTGTCAGGTTCTAGTTTTTGATCCATTCTGCTGTCCATTTTCATGAAGTAAAACCAGGGACTGTGCTCTCCTATAAGCAACCACAACCAGCAGGACCCCTGGCCCTCCACAGTTACACTCACTGGTTTGTGCTCACTTCTCCTCACCGGCAGCCACAGCCTGGTCAGCATACCAGGGCCCCATGTCCAGCACCAGTAGAGGACCCTACAATCTTCCCCTGTTCAGTTGCCCAACCCCTACATCTTCAGTGAGGCAAAAGTTCCCTAAGTTGAGGCTGCCACTAACACAGCTGCCTCCAGGGCTTGCTGTTTGCTGACTCAGTGATATCTGACTGCATGAGACCACCACTCTGGAAGGTTAAATCTTTTCTAACATCTTTCCAAGTTGTCTTAGGCTGAACAGCTGCTTTACCCCAACTTTTAATTATTTCCGCTGCTCTAAAATTCATTTTGAGGCTTTATTTTAAGATATTTCAAGGGGAATTTGGGAGAACCAGGTAATTTCCTGCCTTATTCCACCATCTTCTCACACTTCCCTCTTGTAAGAAACTCTTAAATGTTCATAAGTACACACTGTTCCTCTATTCTCAAAAGGAATCAAAAATGCCTAATAATTGCAAATTAGATAAGCAAACTGTGGCATATTAAAATAATGAAATATTATTTAATGAGAAGAATACCAACTATGAAAAGAGATATATAAGGAGAAGTATATAAAGTGATACAGTGTGAAGAAAACAGAAGGAGGGCATTAATATACCTGCTGATCAAAACTATGCAACAATAAATGCATAATTATATTGTTGGCATGACACTAAATGAAACTAAAGTTATAATCTCATTAACATAGGTATTCCTTTAGTAATAGGACAAGCTGCCTCCAGAATCTGATTGGTCCTGACTTCCCTGACAGCTCCCTAGTCATCTAGTAGCATAAAAAGTCCCAGCCACAAGGATTTTGGACCTCTCTGATGTGGTGCTCTAAGACAATGACAGTCACCCTACTCTGATGACCTACTTGACCAGAGGCATTTTCAGATGGCATGAGGGTTCTGAGAAGGTATGTGCCACTGTATTCCAGTTGCATATTCTGACTGTGCTAAGATAAAGTAAATCTCTTTTGTTAAAGATTAATTGATTTGCAAGTGCCTCATATCATCCCAACGTTGAACTTGAATTAAGAGGGTACTGGAATTAGAGCTGTGCCTCCAACACCTCCATCATTGCACAATCCAAATCATTTTTCTCCACAAGATTGTAGTAATTAACTCTAATTATCTAAAACAGTTTGTCCTTGGCTGCTGGGGAAATCAAGTATTTGCTGACTAAGTATAATGAGAGGCCCGTGAGTGAGCAGGGAGGACCCATATGGGTCAAGGGCCTGTTGCTGTGAAGCTCATAGGGAGGCAGAATAGAAACCTCTAGCCTTTTCCTCCTTCCCCCATCTGTCTCCCTTGGAGAAGGGAGAAATAAGACCCTAAGCTCTCACCAACTCTGCCTCATCCCTCACACAGGACAGGACAGCCATCTCCACCAATGAGGAGAGAGTCCCATACCCATAGGCTTTGGGACAATAGCTACAGAAGTTTTAGGCTTCTTTAATTTCTTGACATCATCTCTCTTTTGTCATTGGTCCTCTTAGAGAATGAAGGAGATGCTGCACTAGTGACCCAACTGGCCAGTTCTAGTTGGGCAATACTGCTTCTTCCTTCCTTCCTTCCTGCTTTCCTTCCTTCCTTTCTTCTTTCCTTCCTTCCTTTCTTCTTTCCTTCCTTCCTTCATTCATTCCTCCTTCCTTCCTCCTCTCCCTCCTTCCTCTCCCTCCTCTCCCTCTGTCCACCTAGGGAATCATACCCTTACCTACGGTTGCTCTGCCCAAAGGAATATAAATTTTGATCCCTGAAACCTTACAAGATATCTTGGTATTTATGGGCTAGATTTCTTTTTAAGGACCATGCCTTAAACTCAAATCACTCTGACTCTCATTGATTGGCCAACAATAGGTTTTAAGCCTCACTTGGTCATTGTTTGGGTTGTAATGGCTCAGAAAGAGTGTAAATAGCAATTGCTTCTGTTTTGGCCAGAAACCCTTAGGGCCTTCCCCTCCCAGACTGATTTTTTTTAATAGGCCATTCTTTGCCTCATTTCTTACCTAAGCTTAATCACTGAATGAATGTAGCCTCAAACTGAGACCTGGGAAAGACCTTGCCTTAAAAAAGGCCAAGGTCTCCCACTGCATCTGGTGCCATCTCCAGTCATCCTGATCTATATCTTGCCAATGGACCCAGATGGCTCTGGAGGAGAGAGTAAGGCTGGCAACTTTTTATAGCCTTGCCTCACTTAAATTCATTTCTCTTGCAAGTCATGACATCACCTTCCTATGGTCATTTTTCCTCTTCAAGAAAGAAGGACAAAAACTACAGCAACAACAACAACAACAACAACAACAACAACGACAACGACCATTGATTTACATATGCTAATTTCTGCCAGGAGAAGAAGCAGGAAGATGAGGATGGAGGCCACTGTTCTCAGAAAGAGGAGGTACCAGATTAGAATTTTATCTCTCTGTTCCCCTGAATATTATTAATCTAGGAGAAATGCTCAGATTCAACATAACTTCTGATCAATGTTTTTCATTATCAGAGGAGAAATAAGTCCATAAACTCTATATCCAAGATTTGACTCCCTTCTCAACAAATATGAGGTTCACAATGAACACATAGTAAATAGCAAAGAAATCCATTTATCCAAATCATAGCAAAACACAAATCAGAGAAGGTATACACAGGAGAATATATACCAGACAATACAGAGTGAAAGAACTCTCCTATTGGGAGCAAGCTAACTCAGTTCAACCAAGAGAGAAAATCCTAGACCTCACCCAAAGGGAAACTCTCCAAAGTCTTTAGTGTAGCAATAGGGAGATGATGGAGACTGCCAGTTCCTCCCATGTCTTCCTAGAGTCTTTTCCTTTGGCAAGCTGAAGTGCGAGTTGGCCTCTCACAGCTTCCTTGTCAATGCTGGAAGCCAGAAATACCCAAAGTGACTCAAGGCCCAAAGGAGACTGAAAAAGGCTGGAGCTCCTTACTGTCATCAACCCCTCATGCAGGGCAGGAAATTCATCTCCATGAATGAGGAGAGAATTCTGCAACCACAAAATAAAAGTCAGTTTGCATTTATTTTAACTGAATACTGTATCTCTTTCTCAACTCTGTTCTTCTGCCTTTGTGTAAATTTTGATCTTTGCTCTAACAAATTAGTGATCTGACTACACACAGAAAATATATTAAGTAATATATTGTCAGAATATATCATATTCTATAATATGATATATTAATAGTAATATAGTAATAATGAGTAATAGTAATATATCATCAGAAATGAGTTAGCTCCTGTCTATTAAAAATGATTACTTTCATTTTTGTTTTGTTATTTAATGCTCACAGTTTCCCTCTTCTGATTCTTTCCTTGAAGAAAGTATTTATGATGTATCACCATAAGGTTTCTGTATAATTAACAAGTCCTTGACCTTACACAGCTAGTTGATGAAGCAGATATAGTGCTGGCCTGGAGTCAGGAAGACCTGAGTTCAAATCTGGTATTAGATACTTACTAGTTGTGTGATCCTAGGCAAGTCCCTTAACCATTGTCTTAGTTTCCTCAACTATAAAATGGGGATAATGATAGTTCCTGCCTCCCAGGGTTGTTTTGAGAATCAAATGAGATCATGTTTGTAAAGCATTTAGCATAGTGCCTGACATACAATAGGTGCTTAATAAATGTGTTTCTTTTCTTCTCTCATTTCTTTCTTCAAAAATATACTTTATTGATATCTTCTTTTTTTAAGAAAATAGATTTTCTCCCATATTCCTTCTTTTCTTCCATCCCTTGTAACAAAAAAAATGCCTTTTCATATTCTTAAGCCATACTTTCTAATATATTTTAATCATCTTCATCTAATTCTTTTTATATTGATGTTCTCAATTAGCAAAGTATATACTGATATAATTTGGGGGGATCTATCAAATTTTAATAGAATTCCTCTACCTCTTCATTCCCTGCAACAGAAGTTGGTATTTAAACTAAAATTACTTGCATGGTGTTCTTTTTTGCATATACTTATCATGACCTAAATAGATACCTAAATCTCCTATGAAATGATGTTTCAGGCAGATGCTTTTGGATGCATGATAAAACTTTCTCCTTTATTTGTTTCTCAAAGGAGAACCTGTAAATCTGTCATTTCACTACAACATTCATTTGTCTTCTGACTTTTTTTGTAGCAACAGTGTTAAGATTGATGTGATTCATTTCCTTCAATAATATGTCCATTTATTAGTTATTAGACAAGTAGCTCACATTTACAGCATCAAGAGTTAATGTTTTAGTTTAATTAATATTTATAGCTAGCTTAATAATTGTGATTGTTAGTACCTTCTACCACCTTTTCCACTCATTTGTCATCATCATTGCTTAAGTGGTAAGGGGCCCCCATAGAACTGAGAGCGATTTTGGTATTTCTCTTTGTGTCATGCATCGCCATGGCCAAAGAATTTATTGCTAAGTGCCTGTTAGCTCCCAGAAACAGATATAGACTTTTGCTAGAGTCTTACTTTAATTTAAATAGACTCCCCTAAATTTCCATATATAATTTAACTACCAAGCTATTTATATCCTAAACATAATGTCAAATGGTAAGACACCTGAATTTTCAAAAGTATTTGACAAGATTTCTAGCACATTGAAAATGTTTCCCTGCAAATATGGAAATTTGTGAAGTCAGGGAAGGTTATACCAATATGAAACCAACTGTCCTGAATAAGAATGTTGATGATCATGGCAGAAAATAGTTTCGTTTTATAAATGGATCCTGGATTGCTCTTGTTATCACTTCTCTGGCAACTGAATGACAGACAGGATATTCATATTGGCAGGGAAAGGTCTGCTTGTCAAACAGTGCTTTCCCTGATAAATTTAGAGCAGGTCAGGAAAAGAAGCAATGAGGTTTTCTTCATTGGAAGGAAGGCTTGTATGAACTAATATAGAGTGAGGAAAGCAAAATTAGGAGAACATTAGACACAATGACAACAATAATGTAAATGAAAACAACATTAAAAGGTAGTTGAATTGTAATCAAATGCAATAAGCAATCTTAGTCATGACTTCCTAGGTTGAAAATTTTTTTTTTATTTTGAGAAGCATCATGAAGCAACAGATAGAGTATTGAACTTGGAGTCAGAAAACCTAGGTTCAAATACCACCTGTGACTATGATATTGTTGATGTTATAGTCATTGTTTGATGTTGTATTTATAATAATAGAATCCCAACATGGAGTCAGTTGGACTAAGTAGTCCTGATGCCCACCAATTATCTGTCCTCAACTAAGCCCATTTTTAGGTTATATAAACTTGCCACCTGATCCCCAACTTTGAGCATGTTCTCTCCCCAATATATCTCCCTCACCTTCAGGCTGGAGCGAGATTCTTGCATGTGGGGACAAACCTCCATCTGTTTATTTGCCATAGTGTATATGTGTGTTTGTGTGCTGTTGTGCTATTATGATTACATCACTTCCTGACTACCGATTTCCTAGAAATCCTGAAGCCAGGTAATTAATCCTAGCCTATGAGGCCAATAAAGCAAAGGCATACACACACACCCACACACACACACCCCCCCATATATATATATACACACACACACACACACACCATATATATACACACACACACACACACATATGTATATGTATATATGTGTTGAGATATATATATATCTATATAGACATATAGATATATATATCTCAACACATATATGTGTGTGTATGTGTGTGTTTGTATATATTCAAGGAATGTGGAACAGGAGGTTGGAAGGCAATGGCCTTGACCTCTTAGCTTAGCATTCATGTTTACTCAGATTTTTTACATGACAAGACCTTAGGGATCTTGAAAACATGAATGAAACTGCAGTACATCGGATCCACACAGCCCTTTATAGTTTATTGGCAGGGGAGAAAGGGAAAAAGCATTTATTAAGCACCTATTGTGTGCTAGGCACTATGTTTAGTTTTACAAATATGATCTCATTTGATCTTCACAACAACCCTGGGAGGTAGGTGCTATTATTATCCCCATTTCCTAGTTGAGGAAAATGAGGCAGAGAGAGGTTAAGTGATTTGCTCAGGGTCACACAGCTAGTAAGTATCTAATACCAGGTTTGAACTCAGGTCTTCCTGACTCCTGGCCCAGCACTCTATCCACTATATCACCTACCTGTTGGAAAAGCTACTCCCAAAATCATTTGAAGGGTTGCAGGTTGACAATTAGAAATTGGACAGAATTAAAAGGAGACTTTCTAACCTAAAGTCACATAAAGCCTTGAAATAAAAACATCTATTCTTCTAACTAGGAGAAATTTGTTTGTTTGTTTGTTGTTAAGACTTAATTCTTGGGACAGCTAGGTGGCACAGTTGATAGAACACCAGCCCTTAAGTCAGGAGGACTGAGTTCAAATCTGGCCTCAGACCAAACACTTGACACTTATTAGCTGTGTGACCCTGGGCAAGTCACTTAACCCCAATTGCCTTAAAAAAAAAAGACCTAATTCTTTTCCTCTTTTTTGTTCAACAGCCCTGGCATAAGTATAGTGGCTCATAACCTCTGTCTATGATTAAAGAGCCATCAGCTTACCCTTGTCAGGAAGAGGCTTTCCAGTTATCACGTTCTTTTTGATGAGACCTAGAATGGCCAACAGATCCCCTGAAGAGACAAAGCCCAGAAGCTGACAACAAACAGAACCTCAGTTCAGTTTCTCTTACCCAATGAGGATGCTTAGCAGTCCTCCAGTGTAGAAACATCCAACAAAGACTGTATCAATGGCAATTATGAAACCAGCAGAGGCAATGAACCTATCAGAGAGCAGTAAGATGACATTAGTAGTACTATAGCTTTGGCACAGTGGGTAAGTTGCCCTGGCCACATGTGTTCCCTATTTAAACACCCTCAATCTGTGTGCCTTGGCCAGGGAAGAGTGCTCCAGGCATGGGGAAAGCCAATGAAAATGCTTAGAGTTAGGAGATGGAATATGGCATCTGAGGAACAACAAGGAGGCCAGTGTCACTAGATCACAGAACATATGGATGGGAGTAAGGTGTTAGAAGACTGGAAATGTAAGAAGGGGCAAGATGAGAAAAATTTAAAACTACATACAGGAAGAGGAACCAGTGAGAAAGAACCATAAATCCATGAATTTGGCCTCAGATACTTACCAGATGTGTGAGCCTAGGCAAGTCACTTGACTTCTGTTAGCCTAAGTTGACTCAACTGAAAAATGAAGATCATAATAGCACTTTCCTCCCAAGTTTATTGTAAGGATCAAATGAGATAATATTTATAAAATGCTTAGCATAGCACCTGGCACTTAGTAGGTGCTTAATAAATGATAATTCTTTCTCCCTTGTGCATCTCCTTCTTTCTATTCCCTTTCCCCAACACCTTCCCTTCCCTTAGTATGATGTGGACGATATGCATTCTTCATCTTCTTGTTTCCCCCTGTGGTTGTTGCTGGAATGGTCTCTTGAGTAGACGTAGATCTCATTGAGGAAATCCAATAATGTTATGATATTTAGTGTAATCAATACAATCTCATTTACAAACAGGAATATATGGAGATCTTCATCATCTACACATGATCCCTCTTCTTTTTGGATTTTACACAGTGCTTCCTTCACGACCGTGGCAAACAATTTTTGTCAAGCTTGCATCTCCTTTTTAATTCTTTGATACTGATACTCAGAGGACAATAAAACAAAGTTTTATTATATTATTCAAGGAATTTTATATGATCTTAACATATACATGGGAAACACCTCTTTGAAGAAGAATCTTTAATCTTATGTGTTGTTCTACAAACCAAATACTTTTTTGTAATAAAAACAAAACACTCATAGAGTTCTTTATTCTCTACATCTTTAAATTGTTGTGACTGTGGAGATATAGTCTTCTATGGAAGATCCTTTGTAGAAGGCTACTTGTTCTCTTCTCTTTTTTCATAAAGGATATGCCTGCTTCATGCTTACCAAGATGATTCTTATAAAGATTTTTTAAAGATGCAAAATAGACACATAGATTGCTATACTTGGGTAACAAGCAAGCTGAACTAAAGATCCTAATGTAAGGAGGCAAATCTAACCTTATAGGCATCATTGAGATTTGGTAGAGTGGCACCAACGAATGGAACATGGCTCTGGAAAGGTCTGCCCTATTTTTAGAAGTAGCAGAATAAGTAAATGAGAGGCAGCACTGTATATTTACTGCAGCCCCAGGAACCAAAGAATTTAAAGGAAAGAGCAACAAGCTAGTAGGAACTAGATAAGAATTTCAATATTGATTGCAGGAATCTACAGTTTGATCAGTTAGTCAATTAGCATTTATTCATCACTGCTGTGACTGAGGCACTGTGAATACAAAGAAAAGGAGAAAAAATACCTGTTTTCAAGGAGCTCCCAGTGTAAGAGGAGAGACAATATGCAAATACATATGTATAAATAATATAAATACAGGATAAATTGGAACTAGGGAAAGCACTAAGATTAAGAAAGACTAGGAAAGGCTTCCTGTGGTTAGAGCTGTAGCTGAAACTTGAAGGAGGCCAAGGAAGAATGTTGGGCATGGAGACAGCCAATGAAAGTGCTTAGAATTGGGAGATGGAGTGGCATGTTTGAGGATCATCAAGGAGGCCAGTGTCACTGGATCACAGAGCAGAGGAGTAAGGTATAAGAAGACCAGAAACATAAGAAGGGGTAAGATGAGAAAAATAAAGAACTATAGGAAGAGGACCCAATGAGAAAGAACTACGAATCCAGGAGGGAGACACAGGGGAGAGATAACAATCATTTATTAAGCTCCTATTAAGTTCCAGGCACCATGCTAAGCACTTTACAAATATCTCATTTGATCCTCACAACAATCTTAGGAAGAAGGTGATATTATGATCCCCATTTTACAGTTGAGGAAACTTAGGCAAACAGAGGTTAAGTGACTTGCCCAGGGTCACACAGTGTCTGAGATAAAATTGAACCCAGGTCTTCCCGCCCAGCACTCTATCCACTACACCACTTAGCTTCCTTGAGATAGAAACCTTCATTGATTTGTTTTCCCCTGAGGGAATCTGAAGGGGCATTTTAAGAAGACAGATAATATCCACTCAGGATAAGATGAAGCATTATTATAACCACCCTTCTTTTTTTTTATCATACTTGTGGAGGACACAATAGGAACAAATGCAAACAAATGAACTGATAAAATTTCAAGTCTAATCCCTATCTTTAATTGACATTCTTGGGAGCAGCATTAGATTTAAGATCTCAATTGATTTTTAAAACTAATTATCTCTACCAAAGATGCTATTTCTCTACTGAAGAAAAAAAATTAATCTCAGTTATCATATGAGGCTTAAGGTCCAAATTCTTGAACGTGGAATTATTATGATATAAGTTTTTGATGCAAGATTCAACTGCCTTTTAAAAATGTTGTATACTCTTAAAACAAGGCATACTGCACATTCAAAATGACTTTTGGCCTCAAGGTCATCGGTTTGAAACAAATCCTCTTTATAAAACAAGCTGTCAGAGCAAAGAAAGGAACATTAACGCATTAGGCACAGAATTCACAGCTGAGGGAGTCTTCCTAACCTCAAACTGAATGCTGAGCTAACAATGATCTATCTCCTTATTCCTAAAACAGCGAGCCGATTCAATTAAACCCAATTCAACAGACGTTACTAGGTGCCTACAACGTGTAAGCTTCCATGCCAGGCCCTGGGGATACAAAGATGAAAAACGGCCACATCCATGCTCTCAAGGAAGTTATAGCCAACTCTACTGAAAAACAAACGACCAGTGAATGAGTCTGTTTGATTGATTTCTAGCCCAAGTTAGTTTAAACACCATTTGAGCAATGGGATTTGAATTACGGCAGATGGAAATGGCAGAGTCCTTAAATGAATACCTATGAATTCATCTAGGATTCAGAAATTGCTTATCTAAGTATCATTGCCAATTCTGATGTGATTACATATCGAGTTCTGCTACTTCTGCTGAGCTACCATTTGAGATGGGATTTTGCAGTTCATGAACTATAGAAGCAGAATTCTACCATGGAAAAATAAGTACTCAATCAGCATACTGTTATTCCAATAAGTTACAGGGATCATTATTGTTTTGTGATGTGGACAGGTACGTCATTATTTTAAGGACCTGGTTTTCTGCTAGCGTTGCTAATATCAGTGTCATTCCTTCATCCAAATTATTATCAAAAGTCAGTTTAAAAAGAGCTTTACTTTTACCTTAGCAATTTTAGAAAACAATTGGGCGTCTGATACAGAGAGCCAGAACACTGGCTGGCATGGTCCTAGTTTTTATTATAAAGAAGTAATTCACTTTCACGAAGATCTAAATTGCTTTACTTTTTTCAAAAGCTGGTCAAACCACAAGTGAGACAAATGGCAAGATGGTATCTTATTAGTTTGAGCTTGTTCCTTAAGAAATTAGTTTTGAGTGCAAAGCCCAGGAAGACAGATAATTTAGTAAAAAGTGCTTCTGACAAGGCTTCAGAAGAACCTTGAATCAGTTACTATTAGTTGTGTAATCATGAACAAGTCACGTAATTCTCTAAAGCTCAGTTTTTTCTTTTGTAAAATAAAGGTGTTAGACTACATGATTGCTGATAGGGTTCTTTAAGTAGAGCAGCATATCATCTACAAAAGTGATTCTTTCCCTATATTTATTTATTCAAGTTCTTTTTCTTGTCTTATTGGTATGGCCAGCATTTCTAGTACAATGTCAAATAAAAGTAGTGACAATGGATATCTTTATTTCATCTCTGATATCACTAGAAAGTATTATAGATTATCTCTACTACATATTGAATTGCTAATTAATTTATGGAATTATTCAATGTAACTAAGGACCACAAGGGGGTCCATCTGGGTGAAGAGGAACACAGACATGCCTAGTTCTTTGGATACTCTCCAAGAAAGACCACAATGGCAACAAGTAGAGAATAATGCTTCAAGCATACTTTAATAAGGTATATTTTAATAAGAGTATACAGAGGCAGACAGTATGGGGACAGGGATGGTGTGGTAGAAGAAGGAAGGCAGCTTGGGGAAGAGAATAGGGAGGAGAAGAGTCATGTAACCATGGATTAGAGTTAAGAGCAAAAGGAGGAGTACTTAGAAGAGGGCAAGAGTTTGGAGTCTTGTTTTTACAGGATTTTGATGGGGGACAGACTGACTCAGTCATATCATCTTATGTCATATCTGCATCATCTCAATACCTTAGGGTTAGTTCATTAATGTATTAACATCATCTCAAAGTTATCAACAATACATTAGGTAGTTCATTAGCATAACATTTGCTACTGTTCTGTCTTACTGAGCATGTCTGGAACTTATCTGAAGCTTCCAGACCATGGGCAGTTAGCAGGACCATAGGTTCCTTACAGTAAGGCCTAGTTGGCTTCCCCTGATTTAGCACATAAGCTCAGGAAATGGCCTTAGTTAATTTATGAGATGGTTTCCAGTGGCTCCTATGCCTCCTATTTTTTGAGACAGTTTGCAAGTAACCATAATGCTCCCTCAATTTATGGGACAGTCTATAAGTGACTTCTAGGTTCCTCTATGCAATCTTCCTACTAGCTACTTGTAAACTTACTATACTAACTAGTAGGGGTGGAGAGTGGTCAGGGGGATGAACAAGACCCAAATTTAACAAACATATAATAATATTTCTTGATTTTTAGACATAAACTACTATTTTAAGAGGAATCCATTTATTCTTATGTTTTCTAGAGTTTTTCAAAGAAATGAGTATTATATTATATCAAAAGTTTTTTATGCATCTCTTAATATAATCATATTGTTTTATTTATTTGTTATTAATTTTGTCAACCAATTTAATATGTTTCCCAATATTGAGCCAATCCTACATTCCTGGTATAAATCCAACCTAGTCATAATCTATAATCTTGGTGATATGTTGTTTTAACTTTTCACTAACAATTTATTTTTAATTTTGCCTCAATTAAACACATTGAATTATAATTTTCTTTTTCAATTTTAAATCTCCCTGGTTTATATATCAAGACCATTTCGGTATCATAGATGGAATTAGTAGGATCTCTTCTTTTACCAGTTTTGCAAGAGTGTATGTAATATTGGAATTAATTATTCTTTGAAAGGTTGATAAAATTCACTTGTGAATATATCAGATGCTGGAGTTTTTTTCTTTGGAAGTCCATTTAAGGATTGTTCAGTTTCGCCCTCTAAAATTAACCTGTTCAGATCTCTATTTCTGAGGCATTTTATATTTTTGTAAATATTAATTTAATAAATATTTACTATAATTCACTATAAACATAGTAAATGTATAAATATTCATTATTATTTGGTACAACTATGTGGTATAGTTAATAGAGTGCTGGTCCTGGAGTCAGAAAACCCTAGTTCAAATCCAATCTCAGATACTTAATGTGGGAAAAATCATTTATTATATTGTTCGGGAAAAAATTATTATACTGTTTAAATCCAATGTTATGGGATTAAAGGTTGTCCATACCCAGAACATCACCTGACCCCATAACTCTCTAGGAATGCCAGAGATAACTACAAGGTATTTTGGGGTTCCCACATGTCCTGGATCTACACAAAGCATTTTTGTTTTGGGTTACCACACCCAAGACTTGTGATGGGTCCACCCAAGCTTGTGTTTTGGGTTCCATTATATTTTGACTTATGTGTAGCTCAATGGCACATTGTCTAAATCCTATATAATGTAAACCTTCCAGAGCCTGGAGGAGAAGTAGTCACATCTTCTTTCTGGATGTTTTCCTCTACTAAATGATCTAATACAGGCATATCTTGTTTTATTGTATTTTCCTTTATTGAACTTTGCAGATATTGTATTTTTTCACAAAATGAAGGGTGGCAATCCTGAGTCAAGCAAGTCTATTTGGCACCATTTTTCTAACATTATGTCCTCTTATTGTGTCTCTGTGTAAAATATTGGTAATTCTCAAACTTTTTCATTATTATTACATCTGTTATGGTGATCTGTGATCAGTGATCTTTGAAGTCACTGTTGTAATTATTTGGGGGTGCCACAAACCACACCTATATAAATATTGTAAGTGTTCTGACTTTTCTACCGACTGGCATTACTCTGTCTCTCTCCCCTTCTCAGCCTGAGATACAACAGTATTGAAATTAGGCCAATTAATAATGATCTCTAAGTGTTCAAGTGAAAGTCAGAGTAAATCAATGTGGCAAATTTCATTGTTTTCTTATTTTAAGAAATTGCTACAGCCACCTTCAGCAACCAACACCCTGATCAGTCAACAGCCATCAACATCAAAGCAAGGCCCTCTACCAGCAAAAAGATTACAACTTGCTGAAGGTTCTATTGATTGTTAGCATTTTATAACAATAAAGTGGTTTTAATTAAGGTATGTACATTGGGGTTTTTTTGGACATAATACATACATAATGCACACCTAATAGACTGCAGTATAGTGTAAATATAACTTTTATATGCATTGGGAAACCAAAAAATTCCTATGAATCATTTTATTGCGATATTTACTTTATTGAGGTGGTCTGGAACCAAATCCATAATATCTCTGAGGTATGCCTGTACATTTCTTTCTAAAACTATTTCAGACTGTGGGGTTTGTTATCACAAACAACATTACTAACTGTGTGACCCTGAGTAAGTCATTTAACTTCTGTTTGCCTCAGTTTCCTCAACTGGGAATAATGGGAAATGGAAATAATAATATCCCCTACCACACAAGGCTGCTGTAAGGATCAAATGAGATAATATTTGTGAGGTGCTTAGCAGGCACATAGTAAGTACCATATAAATGCTAGCTGCTATTATTACAGTGGTTGTTATTATTGTTGTTGTTGTTGTTATTTAAGGCATTTAGTTGGCAAAGTAGATAGAGTGCTGGACCTGGATACATTGAGGTTTATAGGTTTAGGGGTGCTGGGACCCCAAAATCATGACACACTCGGGTCTTATCAAATGAATTCAATCCAAGCCTTCTTTCAGCCAAAGAGAAGGTTTATTAGAACATTGATTGGGGGTGGGTGAGATTTAAAGAATCCGCCATATTGGGCAGACTCTTAAGGAATCTAAGCATTTGTATCTCTAATACAAATGGGTCAGATTTAAGAATCTGAGCCTTTGGCTAGACTCTTAAAGAATCTGAACCCCTTAATGGAGACAAGATGAATCTTATATTAAAAAAAGACTGTAGGAGGGATCCAGGAGTGGCCAAGTAGTTTGGGGTGACTGAAGAAGGGGTCTAAGGAGCATCTGGACAGGAGTGGCCAGTAAGCTGGGGTGAACAGAATTCCAGGGACCTGGACCATGTGACCTAGGGAAAATGGAGTCTAGATAGGATTAAGGGTGGAAAGTGGCCAGGGGCAATCAGGAGGTAACAGAACTGAATTGGGAGATTGGGCATAGCCACAATGAAAGGCCAGTTGAGCTGCTTACAGCCTCAGGCAATGCCAGAGATTTGAGAAAAGTCCAAGGATTTTCTTTTTTGGGGCCCAGATCCCAAAGACATAGTCTTTTCCTTTTTAAGGGTTCAGATCCCATCCCTATCAGATAGAGTCAGGAAAACCTGAGTTCAAATTATGCTGTAAACACTTTAGCTGTGTGAACCTAAGGAGGGCATTTAGCCTATGTGCCTCAATCTCCTCAACTATAAAATGGGGATACTACCTTCCAGGTTTGTTGTGATGACAAAATGAAAACATATTTGTAAAGCACCTTGCAAACCTTAAAGCATTATGTGGAGCAGCTAGGTGGCACAGTGGATTAGAGTACTGGGTTCAGAATCAGGAAGACTTGTGTTTTAATCTGGCCTCAGATACTTACCAGGTGTGTGACCTGGGCAAGTCATTTAACCCCTATTTACCTCAATTCCTCATCTATAAAATGTGGACATATGAGAAAAGGAAATGGCAAACCAATCTAATATCTTTGCCAAGAAAACTTCATGAACAAGTCCAAGGTATCATGAAATGTCAGACACAACTGAAAAACAACAACAAAAGGCACTATATAAATGCTAGCTACTATTATTATTATTTCATTTAAGTTGACAGTTTTATTAGTATATAGTTGGGCAAAGTAGTTTTTAATAATGTACTTTATTGTTTCTTTGTTATAAATTATCCCTTTCATTTTTGATACTGGTAATTTAGTTTTCTCTTTTCTTTTTTTTACTTAGATCAGCTAATTTTTGTCTGTTTTTTTAACTAGTTGCTTGTTTTATTGATTTAGTGGGATTTTAACATTTTGCTTTCAATTTTGTCTCTTCTCTGATTTTTTAAGAATTTCTATTTTGGTATTTCACTGAAATTTTTAAAATTTGCTGTTTTTTTAGCTTTCCCAAAACATTGATCTGTTCTTTTTCTTTTTTCTTAATAAAAGTATTTAGAGATTTAATTTTCCCTGAAAGATTTTGGCTACACCCCCAAATTTTTGGTATCCTGTCTCATTTTCATTATTGTCTTTAATGAAATTATTTATTATTTCTATAATTTGTTCGTTGACCCATCAATTCTTTGGTTTTAATTTAGTCTCCAGTTGATTATTAATATGTGTTTAAGTAGCCCTTAACATAATTTTGTTGAACTTTGATCAATAAAGAATGTGTATAATATCTCTGCTTTTATATATTTGTGAGGTTTTTATTTTCTTACATGATAAATTTTTGTGAAAGTATCATAAAACTGAAGAAAAAAAGCATATATCTTTTTATTTCCATTCAGTAACTGCCAAAGATCTATCATATCTAATTTTTCTAAAACTTTGATTCAGATCCTTAACTTCAGTCTTATTTATTTATATTAGATTTATCTAAGGCCAATAGGGATAAGTCGAAGTACTCCAGTATTACAGATTTACTATTTCTCCTTGTAATTCATTTAGTTTTTCCTTCAATTATTTTGAAGTTATGCCATTGGGTACATTCTCAAATCATTTTAATTCATTGTCCATGTTACTTTCAGCAAAATGTAGATTCCCTCTTTTTTTCTTTTAATTAAGTTTTTTTGTTGTTGTCATTGCCTTGTTTGAAATAATAATTGCTACCCCAGATTTTTGGTATTTGGCTGAGGCATAATAAATTTTGCTCCAAACCCTTATTTTAGCTCTATGTGTATGTTTATGTTTCAGGTGTTTCTTGTAAACAATGTATTATTGAATTTTGCTTTCTAACACAGTTTTCTAACCTCTTCCATTTTAAAAGTTCATGTTATTTAATTTACAGCAATGATAATTAACTATCTCCCTTCATCCTACTCACATTTTTTCCCCTCTGTATTCCTTGCTGCCCCTTCATTTCAATTTGTTACAACTCCCCCTCCTTTTTTTTTTCCTTTTGGCCTTCTCTTTACTCTCCCCACTGCAACCATATGGCTCATTTTGCTTATTAAAAATCCGTCCCTGAATCTACCTTCCATCTTAAACTCCTTTTTCCCCTCTTTCTTTCCTACATTTCCCTGTTGAGTTAAATAAATCCCTGCACCAAACTCTGTGTATAAACGCTTTCTGCCCTCTTCTGACCAGTTTAAATAAAAATGAAATTCAAGCAATGCTTGCATCCCCCACTTCCTTCTATGGTTGTGTATAATTCTATTTGCAAATGATTATATATGTCAACAAATTCCACCATCTTTCCTGCCATTTTCCCCAATGTATACAT
The DNA here is from genome assembly GCF_003287225.1 of Phascolarctos cinereus. Classification (NCBI taxonomy): domain Eukaryota; kingdom Metazoa; phylum Chordata; class Mammalia; order Diprotodontia; family Phascolarctidae; genus Phascolarctos; species Phascolarctos cinereus. The sequence continues at coordinate 198,748,005 of NW_027555958.1, read as the reverse complement.
TCTTCTCACTCCCTCTTCTTTTTCTTACAGTGTCTTCAAAATATAACAAAACTATTTATAGGTTTTCTGTCCCAATTGCCTATCTCTATGATACCTACTGACATTAAAGCTTATGAAAGAAACCTCTCAACATCCCCAACTTCATTAGAAAGCAAATAGTTCATACTTTCAAAAGCCCTTCTAACAGTTCACTTATATTTGCTTTTTACTTTTCTCTTTCCTCTCATATTTGTACATCAAAGTTCATTTTCAGATCTCTGTTTGTTTTAGTTAGGAATATTTGAAAGTCCTCTAGATCATTGGAGGAACATTTTTTTTCTTGTAGGATTATACTCAATTTTTCCTGGTAAGTTATTCTTGATTGTAGACCTTTATCTTTTGCTTGTTGGAATATCTTATTCCATATTATCTACTCTTTTATAGTGACAGCTGCTGAATCTTATGAGATACTGATTTGGTTCCTAGATATTTGAAATCTTTCTTTCTGGCTATTTTGTTCTTTTGTCTGGAAGCTCAGAATTTTGTCACTGACATTTTTGGGAGTTTTCATTTTGATGTTTCTTTCAGGAGCTAATAAATTGGTTCATTCTATTTTCACATTCTATTTCACTCTTGTTCTAATATGTATGAGTAATTTTCTATAATAATTTCTTTAAAATATGATACTCAAGTTCTTTTTATGGTCATGGATATCAAATAATCCTATGATTCTTAAGTTCTCTCTCCCTGATTTGTATTCCAGATCAGTTATTTTTCCTATGATGTATCTTATGTTTTCCTCAATTTTTCCATTCTTTTATTTTGTTTTAAGAATTCTAGTTATTTCCTGAAGCCATTAATTCCTATCTGATCCATTCTGATTTTTAGAAGGTTTGGTAGTAGGTTAAGGTTTTGCACCTCCACTACTAAGGTACTGATCTTTTTTCCAAGTCTCTTCTTCATGGTTCTTATTTCTTTTATGATATCTTTTTTCAACTCCCGCATTATTTTTTCAGAGAATTCTAATTGTTCTTGGAACAAGCTATTTTTAGCTTGAGATTTTGAATGTAACAGTTTTTTAAATTATTTTTCTCAGCTGGTTTTGTGTCTTGGTCATCCTTGGCATCATAAAGATCCTTTTGTGTTGTTGGTTTTTTTGTTTGTTTACTCATTTTTTTTCCTGAGGCCTCAAGAGTTAATTTCTAGGTCTCCTTTAATCTGAAAATCTGATGAAGTTGATGAGCTTTCCTTAACTCTGGATTTTTTTTATAGACAGTTAGGTCTGGTCTAGGAGTCAAGAAGCTCAAATTCTGAGTTCAAAAACTGTTCAAATTCAGCCTCAAACACTTTCTAGTTGTATAAGCTTGGGCAAGTTACTTAACCTCTCCCTACCCCAGTTTCCTCAACAGAAAATGGGAAGAAAAATTGAACCTACCTCCTAATGAGATCATAATTGTAAAGTACTTGGCACAGTGCCTACCATGTAGTAGGACCTTAATAAATGTTTGTTTCCTTCCTTTCTTTAGGCCAGACTCACACTTTCCTTAAGTTATTGTATTGATCCATGATTTTCTTTCACCACAGACACTAAAGTTCTCTCCTGTGAATGCCTTGTTAAAGCCTTTTCCTTTGAATGAGGAGAGGAAGGAGAGGTCTTTTCTTTAATCTTCAGTTAGATCTGACCTTGATCTCCTCGTTTGGAATAAAACTAATTGAAACCTTTTTCTTGAGGCAGAGGAGAAAGGAAGGAAGACTTTGAATTTTTCTTACTACACTCTGCTAATATTCTTTTATTCCAGAACCAGCTTCCAGTCCAACCTTCCCCCCTCCTCTTCTTTCTTTCATTTATTCCTCTATAAGCAATAGACAGCCTTAGTGAAGGCTTTTAAAAATTAGTACTGAGGTATTCTCTGTCTCCCCTTGGTGCATAATTTTTTGGTGTTTTTTCCTCAGCGTCACTCTTTCAGTTTCACTTCAGTCCCTTAGGATTTCTTCCCACTGAGGCTTTTTTTTTTCTTAACAACCTGAAGCTTTTCATTCTCACTTTTGTTTTCATACCTCAGGGGATTTCTTACCACTTCACCCAAAGCACTTCACTTTTGCCCTTTAAGGGATCTAGTTCATATTTATCTCTTGCCTAAAGGGGTGAGTTGTTTAGTAAATGGATATCTTAGTAGAGGCGTAGAGCTAATCTCTCCTGTTTTCTTCTACTCCACTAACTGGATACCTACACTGTCTTTCAAACTACTGAATGTAACTATATGTGTCATATTCTTCTGTAATGTTTTGCATGTTCTAAACTGACATTATCTTTGACCATTCTGATGAAAACAATAGCCTACCCTTCCCCTACCATGCAAATCAAGCTAGTTTTTCCTCAAAAGTTATTGAAATTTTCCTATAGATTTAATTATCTTGAGGGACTAAGCCTCAATTCCACTGACACAGTTTCCAAGATGCAAGAAGCTGGTCCTTCCTTATACTTGTTATCACAGACTAGCAACAAAAATAACCCTGGGAAGACATGCTCAGCTAAATTAATACTTTATCTTGAATAAACAGCCCTTCCTTCCTCTGAATGTCCTACTTCTGCTATGGCTAAGCAAACTTCTTTTTTTTAAATTAATTGTTAGATGGATTCTGAGTGTTTCATTTTATTCTAGTTTCAGACCTTAATTACCAACTCACCAGGCTGAGTCAAGCCTAGTCCATGAAAACTCTGATGTGCTTGGTGTTCTAGATCTCCTTGATGCAGCAACTATTCAAAATTGGCTAAAATTCTCTAACAAATTCAATAAATGGGACTTCTGGCAAGAAGGCTGAGTGAGTATCCATGTCTAATCCCAGCTCTCACTCATCATAATAGCAACAAATGAAGTAAACCAACAACAAAAAAGTAGGGGGTGGAAAGAGAGAAATCTTTATAAGGATTCTCTATTAGAAAAAAAAAACTAGTAGAGAGATTGAAAAAGAATTAAAAAAGCAAAAGAGAGAACCCGATACAATGAATAAAGCCATGGGATAAAAGAAAGCAAACAAAAATCTTCAAAAGAAAATAACTATACTGCAAAATAAAAGCAACTAATCCCCCATAAAGAAAGTTGGAACAACTCTAAGAATTTCCAGAGTGATTGAAAAACTCAATAAAGTAATTAAAGAAAGATCTGACCTCTATGAATATGGAAATAAAGTTTCTCAAGTAAGAATACATAAAAATAAATTTGAGAATCATCAGCTTAGATCAAATATGGGAAAATCAGAATAATGCAGTGAACTTTGATAAAAGAAAATAGCAGGCAGAGTATACAAAAATGTGAAAAAGGAGAAAATACCATAGCAAACTCAGAAGTCAGAAAAACTTGAGGAACACTTGAGGCCTCTATGAATAAAATAAACTGACAATAAAGACACATATAACTAAGGCCATTTTAGAATCATTCCCCCCCCCCCAGAGGGGGAAACTATGATGAAGCAGAAAACCCGATATTTCATATTTATCCTATTTCAAGAAATAGCACAAGAGAAATACTGGAAACAAAACTCAAAGTGAAGATAAATAGAATCCACAATACACTATCAGAGCTGAACTCTCAAGTTTAACTCCCCCAAGAATGTAGTCACCAAGTTCCAGAGCTACTATATAAAGAAAACTCTTGCAAACATTTTACATATAAAAAAGAATAAATTCATGCAGGACCAGATAGTATACTGATGATGAGAAATGAAATAAAAGACTAAAATAATAGAATCTTGAGGACAGGGGTTATCTCTCTTGTACCTTCATAGTAGGCATTTTCATGGATGATTGGTAATTAATTGATTTATTGATATGATGTTTAAAAAGCAAAGCAAATCAGCTAGTACCTAAAATTACATCTTCTGCAAAGCTTATCATGCTTCTTAATAAGAAAAGATGGATCTTCAATAAAATCAAAGAAAAAATTTCTTTCCTCTAGGGGGAAAAAGCAGTGGGACAGGACTTTCAACATACAAATTCACTGAAGAAAATGATAACCCAAGAAATGAGTATGAGATGACTCAGTGTTTGCATGGTGCAAGGAGGACATAAGACTATTGATGCTTAGAAGTTTCACCTTCTCTGAGGGTCACTGAGAGAAGAAAACTTAGAATTTTAGTACCTAATCCCACATATGGAGATGAGACAGAGAAGTAAAATACCTGGAATAGGTAAAGGGAGAGGAAATGAAGTTAATTATTCTTTATTGAGATTGGGGTATACATGAAAGTTAGTCAAACATACAGGTAGGGAAATGGAAGAAAAGAAGACTTTTGAACCACATTCTTATCTGAACTACTAAAGGAAAGTTTTTAAAAGGTTTTCTCAGTAAAAGTAGAATCCAGGGGTCTCGAATAGACAAGGGAAAGCAAAGGTGTCTGTGAGTGAAGGTAAAATGTATGTGGGGTCATTTACTTCAAAAAATGTAAGATTGCAGTATATGGAGCTGATTTTTTTAATTTTTTTTTTTGGGGGGGGGACAATTGGGGCTAAGTGACTTGCCCAGGGTCACATAGCTAGTAAGTGTCTAGTGTTTGGTATGAGGTCGGATTTGAACTCAGGTCCTCCTGCCTTCAGGGCCAGTGCTTTATCCACTGCGCCACCTAGCTGCCCCCTCTTTTTTCTTAAGAAGACAGTAAACCTATCAAATTGGCAAAGGTGATAAAAGTTAGAAAATGTCAGTGTTGGCAAGCTGTGGGAAGAGAAGCATATTAATTCACTGCTGCAAGAGCTGAAATGATTCAACTATTCTATAAAACAATTTGGAATTATGAAATAAAAGTTATTAAATTGTCTATGCATTTGTACCTAGTGATGCAAGGTCATTATTTACAGCAGGAAAAAGACCAATATGGAAAAAATATACACAGCATCACTATTTTCAATAGCAAAAAAATTTGAATCATAATATGTGTCCAACAATTGGGAAATAGCTGAAGAAATTGTTTTTTATGAATGTAATGGAATAGTGTACCATGCAAAATCATTAAAAGGAAAACTTCGGAGAAATATGGGAAGATTTGCATGAGTAGATGCAAAATGAAGAATGCAGAGCCTAAAGAATGATTGTCGCAATGACCACAACAATATAAATGAAGATAATGTTAAAAGCCAAAAAAAAAAATCAGGCCTAATAAAATAATAAATGATTAAAATTAAAGCAAACATCATTTTCTGTTAAACAAGAAATTACAAAAGCTGAAAATTAGGTACTATACTCACAATCTCTCAGGCAGTCTTGCTTAGCTCTTTTCAAAGAAGTAGCATTGTGGGGGAGTTCTTTGTATTTTTATTAGGGTATATACACTATATTTATAACATATATGCATACTATATATATATACTACATATACACACACTATATATATATATATACACACATATATAAACATATGTATAAAAAAAGAAATAGGAATAAGGAGAATCAATATATTTGTTTGTATCCATTTCCCATTTTGCAGATCCAACAACTCAATTAAATAGGTTAGAATGAAGCTACTGTAATTCTATTCACTGTTATCTTTCATATTTATCCTGTCTTCCAACTTCCTATTGGTCATGACCTTCTAATCAATCAATAATTTAACTGCAGGTAACTGATTCTGAAATTGCTTCTGTATCAATGATCTATCATTTTTCTGTTGATATATAAATAACTCAGTTTTGTGATTTTTGACACTTTACATGTCTACAATCTTTCAACTTTCATTAGAAATATGCAAGTAGGAGTCTACAAATGTTCAGTCTCTTCATTTACTGAATAATATTATTTTAACAATATTATTTTAACTGTTATTGATGTTGTTTGTCTTTACATCACAGTCATTTCAATTCTGCCTCCAGATAGAACCCTCTATTGTGAAATATTGAATATTGTGTGTAATATTCTGTCCTAGTAACACCTACTGTGAGAACCGGGGATACAAATATAAGTAAACAACAGAGAATTGCAGAGCCTAAAGAATGATTGCCAGTTTTTCCGGTAGTTTTGTCTTTGGATTTATCAAACATTATGCTACTACGGTTGTTTTCTTCTGTTTGCTGTATACCTATCTGTTCCACTGATTTTACCTTTTCCACTGATTTTTTTTACAGATTCCACTGAATTTACTTTCCTTGACAGTCTTGACCTTTTTCCTCCTTATGAATTTCATTATTATTTTTCTAGTTCTAAAATCGATGTATTGTTGCTATGGCACTAAATAGTAAATTAATTTACATAGTGTTGTCATTTTTACTATACTGACCTGATTAGCCCATGAGCAATTCATGTTTCTCCAATATTGAGGTCTGTCTTTATTTCTGCAAAGAATGTTAGATAGTTGGATTCATATAGTTCCTAGGTGTGTCTTTATAGATATACTACCAAATAGTTTACACATCACACAGTTATTTGTTTTTTTTAATATTTTAGTTTTTTTCCAATTATATGTAAAAACAATTTTTAACATTTTTTTTAAGTTTGAGTTCCAAATCCTCTCCTTCCCTCCCTCTATCTCCTCCCTCTTCACTGAGAAAGCAAACAATTTAATGTAGGCTATACATGTGAAGTCATACAAAACATGTTTCTATATTAGCCACGATGTGAACAAAAACACAGACAAAAAAAAGAAAGAAAGGAAAAGAAAGAAAGTTTTTAAAAAAGTATGCTCCATCAGCATTAAGATTCCATCAGTTCTTTCTCTGGAGGTAGATAGTATTTTTCATCATAAGTCCTTTGGGATTGTCTTGGATCATTGTACTGCTAAGAAGAGCTAAGTCATTCACAGCTGATCATTGTGCAATAAAGCTGTTACTGTATACACTGTTCTGTTTTTGTTCACTTCACTTTGCACTAGTTCATGCAAGTCTTTCCAGGTTTTTTCTGAAAACATCCTGCTTATCATTTCTTATAGAACAATAGTATTCCATTACAATCACATACCATAACTTGTTCAGTCATTCCCCAATTGATGGGAATCCCCTCAATTTCCAGTTCTTTGCCACCAGAAAAAGAGGTGCTATAAATATTTATGTATATATAGATCTTTATCCTTTTTTAAAAAATCTCTTTGGGATACAGAGCTAGTAGTGCTATTGCTGGATCAAAGAATATGCACAATTTTATAGCCCTTGGGCATAGTTCCAAACTGTTCTTTAGAATGGTTGGATCAATTCACAACTCCACCGACAATGCTTTAGTGTTCCAATTTTCCAGCATTCCCTCCAACATTTGTCATTTCCTCTTTCTGTCATAATTAGTCATTTTGATAAGTCTGAGGTGCAGACTTGTTTTAATTTGCATTTCTCTAACCAATAATGATTTAGAATATTTTTTCACATAACTACAGACAGCTTTGATTTCTTTGACTGAAAACTGCCTGTTCATATCCTTCGACCATTTATCAATTAGGGAATGACTCGTGTTTTTATAAATTTGACTCAGTTTGAGAAATGAGGCCTTTATCAGAGGAACTTGGTGTAAAAAATTTTTCACAGTTTTGATTATTAACTATGTATTTCCCTCCATCTTATTTTTCACCTGTTTATCCTTCTCTCTCTCCCTGTTTTCACCTTATCCATCCTCAAAAGTGTTTTTCTTCTGACCACCACCTTCCCCAATCTGCTCTCCTTCCTATCGGCCTCCTCCCGCCTTCTCTTAACCCCTTTCCCTCATATTTCCCTATAGAATAAACTAGATTTCTATACCAAATGAATGTGTTTGTTATTCCCTCTTTGAGCTAATTCTGATGAGAATAAGGTTCAAGCATTGTCTGTCACTGCCTCCCCCATCTTCCACTCTACTGTAAAAGCTTTCATACCTCTTTTATATAAGATAATTTACTCCATTCTGTCTCTCCCTTCCCCCTTCTCCCAGTGCACCCCTCTTTCTCATCCGTTAATTTTTCTTAATATTGTACAGTTGTTTTGAGTGGGATTTCTCTTACTAGATCTTACTCTGGAGTTTCATTGGAAATATATAAGAAGGTTGATAATTTATGTGGGTTTCTGTAGAGGCAATAGGTGGCAGAATGAGTAAAGGACTGGACTTGGAGTCAGGGAAGACTCAAATGTTGATTCAGATGCTATTTCCCAACTGTATGATCATAGGCAAGTCATTTAATCTCTCTCAGCCTCAGTTTCCCCATCTATAAAATGGGGATAATAATAGCACTTACCTCCTAGGGTTGTTGTGAGGATCAAATGAGAAAAGAAGTAAAGTGCTTTGAAAACCTTAGCATGCTATATAAAAGCTAGCTGTTGTTATCCCACAAATTTACTGAATTATTCATTGCTTCAGTCAATTTTGTGATAACGCTTTAGGGTTTCTAAGTAAATCATCATATCATCTGCTAAAAGCGATATCTTTTCTCTTTGTATCTACCTAGTCCTTCATTTTTTCTTTGTCTTCCTATTATGCTACATATCATTTCTAGGCCTTTGTTCAATAGTAGTGGTGATAATGCACATCCCTGCTTTACCATTGACTTATTAGAAAATCCTCTAACTGTTCTCCATTACATATAATGTTTGCTCTTGGTTTTAATTGGATATTATTTTACACATTAAGGAAAGGTACATTTATTCTTATGTTTTCGGGGGGGTGTATTTTAACAGAAATAGGTATTGGATTTTGTCAAAAGTATTTTTATATCATATGGGTTTTTTACTTACATTATCAACATGGCTTAATGTATAGATTATTGTTAATAATAATTTTGCATCAGTGTTCATTAGGGAAGTTTTTTTATTCATTTCTCTCTGGTTAATCTATCAAGAACATATTTGTATCACAAAAAGGGACTGAAAAGGTCCACTTATTCCCTACTTTTGCAAACTGTTTGGGAAATACTGGAATTAATTGTTCTCTGAATGTTTGATAGAATTCACTTCTTAAATACATTTACTCCTAAAGGTTTTTTTTTCCCTGCAGAAGTCCATTTATGGTTTGTTCAATTTCTTTTTCAGATATTAGAGTATCTAAGTAATTTTCATAATGCCTACTCTGTTGGTCAGTTGGAGGTTTTTTATTTGTTGGTGTTCTCATGTTTGTTTGTTTTTTGTTGTTGTTGTTGTATGCCCAATTCACTTATTTGGATTTTCTGTCTTTTGTTGATGAAAGCATTTAAAGATACATTTTTTCCTCTTAAGGATTGCTTTTGTTGTACCTTATAAGTTGATATATTGTGTTATTGTTATTTTCTTTTTAGAAATTTCATATTGCTTCTATAATTTGTTTTTGGCCCTCCCCTATTCTTTTGTTCTCTTTATTTCTTTCTTCAAAGAACCTTTATAGAAGATTATTTTTACTACATTGTGATCAATAAATGGTGCCCTCACTATTTCTCTTTTTCTATATTTGGTAAGGTCTTTATACCCCTTACACATGGCCATTTTTGTAAAGGTGTCGTTAAGAGCTGAAATAGCTTTCTGCCCATTCAATAATTGCCTAACATATATTATCTTTATTGTTTTAAGTTCTATTCAAATCTTTAATGTTTTTCTTCCTTATCCTTTATTGGTTTGTCTAGATCTGAAAGAAGTATATTGAGATCTCTCACTATTATAGTTTTACTACCTATTTCTCCCTCCAACTCTAAATATTTATATGCTATGCTGTTTGCTACATGTATATTAAGTATTCATATTGATTTGTTATCTATGGTGCCTTTAAGAATAATGTAACTTCCTTGTTTATTACTTCTTATTATGTCTATATTTACTGTAGCCTTATATGAATTTATGATTGCTGCCTCTGATTTTTTTTTAGTTAAGCTGTTAATTTTAAATTTTACTGCCATGTTTATTCATCACTTAAACATGGAGTTTCTTTCTGTTGCTGTTCAGTGGATTCTCCTGACCTGAACTTTGCTATTTACTTATAATATTTTAGATCAATTTTTCTGCATAATTTCTTAGAGCATGATATTAAAGGACTTTTTCATAATGTTTTTATAGAAGACTTAAAATCTTTAGATTATATCTTCATATATCATTATCAATTTCAGTATCTTATTTTGTATAGCTCTCCTGTTCTTCCAATCTTGGGGATGGGTTTAGGGTTTATAATTTGTTTTTTTCTTCATTTTTTTCCTTCTGTCTCTTCATTTTTGTGAATTTTCTGGCCAATTCTGACATTTTTTTTCCAGAGAATCTTTTACATGGTGATTATCTGTCTTTTGTCCTAACTTCTCAACATCCTACTTTTAATCCATAAGAACTCTAATTCTGTATTTATTTCTTTGATTGCTCTCCTGAATCACAATGGAAATTCTTGTAATTGCTGAATTATCATTTTAGGAGGCCTTGTTGATTTTTTTTTTTTGCATCTTCACTTTCCCTAGGAGCTGTTGATGCAATTTTCTTTGTTCCAAAGCATTTGTCCTCTGAGAAAGATCTTTTCTTTGAATGTCTGCTCATTTCTCCTTCTTATTCAGCTTTTGTCTGATAATCACTGCTGCTTTTTCCTTTGATATTCTTACTGAAAATTCCTTACCACTAGTTCTCTTTGGCCCCTTCCTTGTTGCTTATTTTCTGTTCTTTCATTCCTCAAACTGAACAAGGTCTGTTTATCTCAGAAGGTGTAGTGTAGGCAGTCATCTGGGACAATACTACAGAGAGACTCCAACCTGTCTGAGGCAGGATTTGAATTCAGGTCTTTCTGACTCCAGGTCCAGAGTTCTAGACATCAAGCTGCCTCAGTATCTATGGCATTGCTGTAATCTAGCAGTTTAATAATTGTGCTCCTCCCCCCACAAAAAAAGGAAATTAGGCTTTTCTGGCATGAAATGAACTCATAAGGGCTTTGTATAGTCATAAGGAGGTCGGACATTCATTCTTCTGCATACATATATGTATTGTTATATACATATATGTGTGTACATACTTGTAAATATAAATAGAATCAACACAAATAAAGTAGTTAGATATTTTTTGCCTTCCCCATAAGAATGTACACTTTTCCCCAGCATCTGGCAGACAGAAGGCATTTATCAAAAGATGGATGATTAATTGATTGATTCTGCCATACTCCCTTCTCCCTCTAAATCTTTATTTTTCCAAACAAAAGAATTCTCTTTTTTTTTTTATTATATCTTCATATGGAAGCTGTTCCATTCCTTGGAACATTCTAGATTGCCCTCTCTTGACTCTTTCCAGTTCTATTTCACTTTTCTTGAATCACTATCCAATAGAAGCACTTTTCCATTTGGGCTGTGGTAGGTATCATCCTTGATAGATGATACACTTATGGTAAACATGTCACTTGATCTTAATCATCAAAGCTATTTTTTACACTACCTGAGGAATATCATGGAACTTGACATATGGGATTTATGGTAGGACATGGGCAAGAGTGGAACAAAATAAGTAGGCACGAATGAGTTGTCATCTACAGTTCTGGCCTTCCAGAATCCCTGTCAGTGAAAACACAAATCCATAAAAGTATCAAAGTTTAAGGTTTTGCAAAGTGCTTTCTGTGACAATCCCCCTCTGCCATGAAGTAAATAATGCAAGTGCTAAATCCATCCTACAGACTGGGAAACAGGGGCTTATAGAGATAAAATGACTTATTTAGGATCACATAGCTAATAAGTTTCTGAGGTCGGATTTTAACCCACCCTTCATTTTTAGTTCCCTGCAATGTCTAAATATTATTGACTAGTACTTCTTATTGAGATATTCTGATAGTGTTTGAATGTTGTTAAAGAAACCCATTAGTGATTATGGTTTCTGTTTTGCTCGTATCCCCATAAAGTGCCCGGTGCAGAGCTCAGCACAGAATTAATATTCCACAAATATTGTTGCTTATTACTAGTGTGCTTTTAGCACAATTATGACATGCCTGACGTATCCTGAACAATACCAGGATGTGAACATGATGTCTTCAAACAAAAATTGCTAAGTGGGACAATCTTAGTCAATTATGGTGTGGTTGAATGATTGTGATTTGATTTCAAAACTGGACAATGAAAATACTTCAAGTTACGTGTTGTTTAAACTGCTTCAGCATAATCAATAATGTTATGGTTTATTATAATTTTTATCTGTGACTGTAGTAACATTGAAACAAAGGAATCAGTTATTGATAAGATCTCTTCCTCTCATCATTTTAAAATACAAAGTAGATTCAGCTCCCATGATTTTTCTGGGATGGCTTAAAGTGAGGGATTGTCTAAACGATTTCTCAAGGTCCCTTTACCCATTCAGTGAGTCTGTTTTTCTCCCACATAGCTTTGTCCTAAATAATCTAATTTTTTAACATAGAGGTATAGCACTGTTTAATTATCTATAGGCATACATTATTAACCAAACTGTACTGTTGAGTAAATACAATTTATAGTACAGTACATAGGTAATGAAAACATGAGTACAAGAATTAAAAAGTACTAACTCAGGTCACTGTTCATGAACACTAATGGGTACAGCTTTTTAAGATATGGCATACTTTATTGTTAATGCTCTGGTACACTCATTGGAAATGCTTTTGGGGGGGATTAAACACATTAGTCTAATTACGAGTTTTATAGCACCCTCAGCAGAAGGTATTCTCTAAACTTCAATTATTCTTAAAAGTCATAGCTCCAGATTTGTTTTAAAATACCACTGAGTTGTATAAATGAATCTCACTAAGAGAATAGATAACACTCATCTACATATTAAAATAAAATTATTATTTTAATAATCTTTCATTTTCTCATGTGTTCATGCAGGTTAAAATTAGCTGAACAATGTAGTAGATATAGATATAGATATAGATATAGATATAGATATAGATATAGATATAGATATAGATATAGATATAGATATAGATATATAGATATAGATATAGATATAGATATAGATATAGATATAGATATAGATATAGATATAGATATAGATAGATAGATATGAGGAAAAATTCACTATTTCTGCTAGTGGGGCAAAATGGAAAAAAAATCAAATTCCCATTTAATCAAAAAACTTTATTTACTAATGAATTTATTTCTCCTCAGCCACCAAAACTTCCTCCCCAATGCACACTGAGAAGAGAAGGAGGGAAAGAGGGTACCCAATTGAGGGAAAAGGGGCATGATGATGGTAGAGTCAAATCCAAAGAGTACAGCTTGGAGAAAATGAAGTCAGGTGGGTTTCTGAGCCCTCTTTGTGTGGAGGCTTTGGGAGAAGCTTTTTGCTGTGTTCTATAGTCCTCCAATCAGACGGACAGAGGCAACTGAGGGTACTGATGAAGTATGAGCACCAAAGCTGACGAAATCTCTGTGATGATGAGTTTTCTGTTAATGAGCTTTTGGGGGAGATGGCAGTAAGGGAGTTCAGGGGTGGGGAGGGATGATGATAGTGGTTCTGAATCTGAGTGCAGCTGGTGGGAAATATTTGACTTGGGCCTTGAAGAATAGTTTTTCAACAAGTGGAAATGTGGAGAGGAGAAAATAGAGAGGCCCATTATACTGAGAAAATAGCATAAACAAAAGTTTAAAGGCAATAAAGTATGAGACGTTGAGAGAACTGCAAGGAGTCTAGTCTGTCATATGAAAATATGCTGTATGTGCCATATGAAAAAGGGAGTGGTGGGACACTGGATCACAAGCTAGACAGAAAGATAGAGCATTTATTAGGCACATACTATATACCAGGCATTATGATAAGTGTTGAGAATACAAATAAGCAAGACAACCTATCTCCTTAAGGAGTTTACATTCTAACTGAGAAAACAAAACAAAAAGGGGCATTCGAAAAGGGCTTAGCTGCAGCATGGTGAGGAGATGACCATAGAAGTGGCTTGAAGTCTGTGTCTAGCAAGATCTATCAGAGCCAATGGGCACAGGGGTGGAGACCAAGGTTGGAAAGGGTGGGAGACAATGGGGAGATGAAGATGATGACCCAAGAATGGAAAGCATGGTGTTGAAATGGCCATGAAAAGATAAGGAGGCCTGGACCCCAGTAAGATACAGTTCATAGATTTATAGCTAGAAGGGACCTTAGAGGTAATTTTGCCCAACCCCCTCCTTTTATAGATGAGGAAACTGAGGCACAGAGAGATTCAGTGACTTGCCCAAAGTTAGCCAAGTATAAAAGGACCTGAACCAATAACTTAAAACCAAAAACTTAAAAAACAGTGTTTACATTGTACCATGGTGGCCTATTATGTCTCCTTACAGAACACTACACTGGTCAGTGAATACTGCCTTCAACTCATGTCCCGAGGATTCAAAGAAAAGCAGTATAACTAAGGTAGGTCTTGGGGAATCTAAACTAGTCAAATAGTCCTTTAACTCACTTCATTTGACAATAGGCTAGTCACCAGCATGGAATATACTCTAAATAAATTTCAATGCCTACATTGTTGTGAGGATCAAATGAAATAATATGTTTAAGGTGCTTTGCAAATGTTAAGATGATACATAAATGTCTGTTGTTGTTGTTATCAGCAACATATCCTTAACCTGGAGAGGCAGAGAAGAGTAGAGGTAGAGGGCTGGTTTAAAAATCAGGAAGTCCTTGGTTCAAATCCAGCTTCTGACATAGTAGCTGTGTGACCATAGGCAAGCCTCTTCAACTCTCAATGCCCTAGGCAAATTACTCATAAACACAGGATAAAGCCAGATCATAGAGAGCTTTGGATAATATTGTGAGAAATTTAGAATTTGTTTCTAGGCAATGTGAATCCTCATATCTATATTCAATTACTCTACTCCTATGTTGGAATTGCTAAACATCACAGGTTTGTTGGGATAATTTATGTTAAAAGCTTTGTAAACTTTGAATTATTATGTAAATGGCAGTTATCATCTTCAGTATCTCCCTCTCCATCAAGGCCTTTCTTTTGTCTACACACTTGAAGAGATAACCTGGTTAAGATAGAAGACTTGACCTGGAAGCAGGAAGTTGTTGTTCAACCATTTTCAGTCATGTCTGACTCTTCATGATCCCATTTGGGATTTTCTTGGCAAAGATACTGGAGTGGTATGCCATTTCCTTCTCCAGCTCATTTTTTTTACAGAAGAATAAACTGAGGCAAAGAGGGTTAAGTGCCTTGCCCAAGGTCACATAGCTAGTAAGTCTCTGAGGATGAATTTGAACTCAGAAAGGCTAGTCTTCCTGATTCCCAGAGCAGCACTCTATCCACTACACCATCTAGCTGTCTTGGAAGCAGGAAGACCTACATTCAACTCCTACATCTGACATTCACTGGCTTTAGGACCATGGAATAGTCACTCAACCTCTGTGAGCCTCAAATTTCTCATCTGAAAAAATGTGGATAACAGCAGCCATAATAACTACTTCACAGGGTTGATGTGAATAGCCAATGAAATAATGTAATTATAAAGAACTATATAAACATCATCAATTATTGTTATGTTCAGTGACCTCACAACAACAGAAGATTCTAGAGAACCTACAGCAGGTTGGCTTTGGTAATCTGGGGTTTTCTTTCTATTAATCTCACTGTTGTTAGCAGTCAGGGCCACACATAGTTTCTGGGGAAGGAATTTAAGAGCTCATGCAACATCATCTATGTTCCTCCATGTACCTGTATCTGGTCAACATCTCTCCCCTATGCTATTCTGGAACCAGAATAGAAAATAGAGTAAGAGAGACTTGAGTGCTGATAACATGTTCTCTGTAATCTGGCCTACAAGTCATATAACAGAGGTCAGTCTCATATCATTTAGGATTGGTCAGTAAGAATCTTCCAAGCCAAGGATCATGGACAAAACCTTAAAGAATGCCAATATTTAGGGCTTGAAAGGAGAAGGTGAAGTTTTTGAAGAAAACAAAGAGTAATCTGAGAAGTGAGAAGAGAACCCAAAGAGCACATTGCAATGGAAGCCAACAGACGAAAGAATATGAATAAGGAAGGGGGGTTGAAAAGTGTTGAATGCTACAGAAAGGTCAAGGAGTATGAGAACTAAGAAAAGATCATTGATTTTGCTGACTAGAAGGTTCCCTTCAAAAGTATATTTTCGGTAGAGTAGTAGGGATGGAAGCTATACTGCAAAGGTTTAAAATATGAGTGAAGTGAGTTGGAGACACAGTTTTCACCAATATCTCTCTGTTCAAAAACCATCAATGCCTCCCCAGTGTATACAGGATATAGCACAAACTCCATAATTCAAAACTATACACAATCTGGCTCCAACCTGTCCTTTCAATGTTATGCTCACCAATACAAACACACTGATACGGACTTTATCTTTTTCTATCTTTTTGTCTTTGCTTATATCATTCTACTCCTCTAGAATGTCTTATCCATTCCTTTCATCCTGACATTGTATACATACTTCAAAATCTTGCTCAAACTCCATTTGCTCCAAGAAGTCTCTCCACTCCAACCCACAGTGATCATGCCTCTAAATTAATGAAATAAAGACACATACAGATTATTCTTTTTTTTTTGAGGCAATAGGGATTAAGTGGCTTGCCCAGAGTCACACAGTTAGTAAGTGGCTGAGGCTAGATTTGAACTCAGATTCTCCTGACTCCAGAGGTGTTCTATCCATTGTGCCACCTGACGGTCCCACCCCTTTTTTCCAAATTATTCTTTAAAGAAATTTGGCAGGATAGAAAGATAGGATGGGACCTTGCAAGTTTGGCAAAATCTTGAGAAAGTTTTTTTTTGTTTAGGACATAGAACATCTGAGCATGTATGTAGGCCAAGGAGAAGTAGCCAGGGGAGAGCAACAGAGTGAAGGTTTAAAGCAGAGAATGAATAACTGACGGTTCCAGTCCTTGGAGGTGAGGAGAGGCAACATGCTCAAGGACAACATGTAAGGGTATTAGCCTTGAAACAAAGCAAGAACACTTCTTTTTCAGATAGAAGTAAAGGAAAAGAAATGAGATGTCCAAGGATAAAAGCTAACAAAGAACAGAAAAGTAAAGAAATAGGGAAATGAACTCCTGCCCTCCTTTTGATGGAGATGCAAACTAAAAGAAGTCATTTCCACATGGTTGATCTTTGTGTTAACCTTTCCTTACATATTTGAATTTATTGAGCATTATCTCCAAACACTACACTTAATGCTTCTTAATTCAAACTAAGCCTGATGTCATTTCAATCTTGCATGCTTTTAAAGCATTTCTAGACAGAGTTACTCACACTCCCTGCACAGTGACAATACCATAAATTCAGTTTGGAAATTGCTGAGGTATTTGAGAGCTAACCACTCTAATCTCATCGGAAGTCAAACATCACTATGTACTGTTTTTAGATGAGTTATGAACAATTCAATGCTATTTTGTTTGAATGGTCCACCAAACAGGAAGAATGAGCCTACGGCATTTGAAAAATGCTTATACAAAAAAGAACACGAACATTAGCTTACATTTCCACATTACCGTTTTTTAAAATTTGAAAGCTTTTCTCAGAATAAACAGATCAAACACTAATTCTTTCTAAAGTTTCAACACAATAACAATATATCCCCCTACTGCTACCTCTACAAGTTTTGCTAATTCTTCCTTCACAGTATCTTTTTTTTTTTCATTCTGGAAGTCATGAACCTATTATCAACTATTACACAACAACAAACTATTAATTTGTCTCCTTGCTGCCAATCTCTCCTGGCTTCCATTTATTCTGGATAGCACTGCTAGATAAATCTTCCTTAAAATGAAGCTTTCATGATTTCATTTCCCTCCTCAAAAACTTTCAATGGCTCCCCATTGCTTATGGGATTTAGGGACCAGACCTCTGATTTCACCGCTCTAGGAAGCCTCCTACCTCCTACCACTGTCGAGGAACATTACTCCTTTCCTTGAACTCTGTGGCCCAACCATACTTGCCTATTCACTCTTCTCTTCTCCATCTCCTTCTTCTATTCTTATAAGCTCTGCCTCTTAGAATCCATGGTTCCCTGAGCCAACTTCTGCATAGAAACTTCCCTCATCCCCCAGATGGTGGTACTACCCACCCAAAACTATCTTGTAATAATTTTTCATGTATTTCATGATGTAGAATGTGGCTCTTATGTAAATTTTCCCAGTTCCAAACTACAATAACATTTATTATTTGTATCACTCATTGGTTACTTAATATATACAAGAACTATTTTAGAATTAAGGTTTCTAGGTTAAGTGTTTTAGATATTCCATCCATCCTGCTCCTAGCCATAAGTCAACCCCCTATTTTACCCCAAAACAAACACTTCCTTTAGTTGGTTGCTGCCCAATCTACCCAGAGCCCCTTAGTGTTATAAGAAAAATTAATAGGTGCTAAAAACAATTAGCACCTAATTGAGATTTTCTTCCTAATATAATCAGAAGAAATATTAATAGAAAAGGGGAGAGCTTTGAAGAGAAAATTGGCCTGTTTTGGAAACATTATATTGGGGGAAAAAGATTTATTGTTTTGTCTATTCTTGTGGACCTCAAAAATCTGACGCCCATGTATCCAGAAAGGTATTCCTTATTGCCTTGTACAGTTAATTATATCATCAGGTGCACTTCTATCTTTCCAAGTAAATTATAAGCTCAGTGAGGCAGGAACTATGTCTTCTTTTGATACCCCAGCTTCCTTATACAACCAGCATTTAGTTGATGTATAGTAAATATTTTTGGATCCCACAACAGTAGGACTAGATACTCTTGTCTAATGTTCCTAAGCCTTCAGTGTTCCTCTGACCTCAGAAAGAATGAAATATGCCTAAGAACAGGGAATAGTTAATTAAATTGTGAAATGTGGGTACAATGGAATATTATTGGACCCTAAGAAAAGTTAAATATGAAGGATAAAGAGAAATATGGAGAGACATATGAAGTGACATGGAGTGAAGAAAGCAAAATCAGAACAAGTGTACAAACATACTACAACAATGTAATAATAATAATACTAGTTATAATAAAAATAATAGTAATAAAAATGTTGGTGTAAGATAAATGAAACTAGACTTAAGTTAGGGGCAGCTAGGTGATGCAATATATAGAGCACCTAGATTGAAGTCAGAAAGACTCATTTTCTGAGTTCAAATCTGGCCTCAGACACTTACTACTTGTATGACCCTGGGAAAGTCACTTAATCCTGTTTGCCTGTTTCCTCATCTGTAAAATGAGCTGGAGAAGGAAATGGCACTCCAGTATCTCTGCCAAGAAAGCCCCAAATAGGGTCACAAAGAGTCAGACATGACTGAAACAAGCAAACAGCAAAAGACCTAAGTTGGAGATAATTTTAGATGATGATCAATTCTATGTTATATGAATTAAATGAAGGAAATTGGTATATTTGAAGAGAATAGAAAGGTGGATTCTTGGAATTCAAATCTGCATTTGTGGGGCTCCATTCAAGTCAGGCAAACTCAGGATTAAAGCCAATTGATTTCATCAGGTTTGGCAAGACACTGTCTGAAAGGGAACTGGAGTCTCTGTGGTTGCCTATATTCATTCATCTCCCATAATAATCACCCCACCTGGGAAAATTTTATTATTATGGACTAACACACAAATGTATAATAGAATCTAAAAAAACAATATTACGGATTACTTTCGAACTCTAGAGATGGAGACATGCATATAAGAGGAAGAAGAATTAGCTGGGGCTATTAGCCAAGAGGAAATTATTATTATTAGTAGTAATAATAATAAAAAATCCTGTATGATCAACATATTATTAAGATGTTTCAGATCCCTGTGGATGTATAGGATCATGTGGACAATAAAGCTAATTACTAAATCAAAGATAATCTTGTTCTCCATCCATGCATCAATTTTAAGACCTGCCCCTCAGTGGGATATGGCTGAGGCAGAGCTCAATTGGAACTGTAACTAGGGCTAAAAATTACAACAACAAAACCCAGAAAAATGCACATAATAAAAAGAACTCAATAGGAAATATGCGAATTGTTTTACTGTCTTGTAAAGGCTATTAGAAACATTTAAAAACAAATAAATAATAGACCTAACCATTTCACATACTTATATCTTTCTGTTTGTTTTTATTAATTACTGAATTAAAAATAAATTAAAAAGAAAAAAGATGAAATAAAATGATCTCGTGGTTTTTAAAAATTTATACTTTGTTTTCTCCTCAGAAGGACTAAGTGATGCTAATAATTCATTTTATTATACTTTTAGTTCTGGCTTCTTTTTCCTTCAGTCTACTGAAATAACATTCACTAAGACGCAAGATATATTTCCTACTTTTTCACCAAAGAGTTTTGAATACAATTCTTCTCTATCTAATTAAGCATTCTGTGTTCAAAAAATTGCTGGTATGCAAGCATAAGGCTTTTGAATAGTCTACAAGCCTATGGATTCTCTCAATTTTTAATTCTATTCTGTTTTTCAAAATATTTTTCTGATCTTCTCCTGTGCTCAAGTTTCCATTAAAGTCACCAAGTACCAAGGAGCATGTCGACTTGGTTTAGAAGATCTTGTCAAGTTCTTCATAGACATTTCTAATGACTTATCCTCTAAAAAGAAGCTGTTAATATCCTCATGGTGACCTTTTTCCTTACATTCATCATTAGCACTGCAAGACAGAAGGACAAAGTCATTCATTAAATTACATTTTGTTGTCTTTTGGATACATGAGGAAACTAACTTGGCATGGTGGATAGAGTATTGTATTTGGAGTTAGTCATGTGAACCTTAATTTAAATCCTGCGACACAAAGTAGCCGCATGACCTTGGGAAAGCTCACATAGCACCAGTTTCCTTATCTGTAAACATGGATAATACCTATCTCATAGGGTTGCTGTGAGGATCAAATTAGAATCCCATAAGCCATAGTCCTGTTTGGGTACAACTTTTTTTATCTTCTAGCTTCATTTATACCAACAATCAATACATATTAAGCATCTACTATGTGCCCGGCATCATGCCAAGTACTGCGGATACAAAAAAGAGCCAAAATGCAGTCTCCATCTTCAAGGTGTTTACAATTGAATAGGGGAGACATTCAAACAAATACAATATTACTTAGACTGAGTTTCTCCAGTAGAATCAATGAATCTTTGAAGAGTCAGGAGTTTCAGAGTCCATATAGTCCAAATATAGCTATACATGAACCCTCTCTATGACAGTGCCAACATATGGACATTCAGCCATCTCTTGAAAACCTCGAGTGAGCAGGACATGGTGGTACACATCTGTAATCCTTACTCCTAAGGATAACTGAGGTTGGTAGATCAATTGAGTTTGGAATTTCAGAACTTCAGTAAGGCTAAAGTCAATCTGATGTCCATACTAATTCTGATACCAATATGGTGAGCCCAGAGGTATATAGGAGGGGACAGGGGCCAGACTGCCTAAGGAGGGTTGAACCCACCCAGGATAGAAATGGAGCAGGTCAAACCTTCCCTTGTTGATCAGCAGTGGGGTAAGCCTGTAAGTGGCTAGTATAAAAGCCCATCAGAAAGTGGGCTGGTAAAGGACCTGCAGTGGAGAAGTTCCTAGTGGGGGAGATGTCTGGGAATTAACTTAAAAATAAAAGACAAGAGACTAAGTCCGAGTAAATAGGCCCAAATCGGTGTCTAGGTGTTCAGACTAAACAGAAAGAGATAGACGTGTAATAGGGACCTGGGAAATATACAAAGCACCTGGGACAGAATCTCTCAATGAGGAGAAGCTACAAAGCCTGCTTTCACAAGAGATTTAATGGTATGAATGGAGAGACTTTGGAGCATGTCTAGACATTTTCTAACTGGTTCTGGTGTGCTAATCATGTGGTTAGGAGGAGACTTTTGGATTTGCTGTGTAACCAGAACTGGAAGCATTTTCAAAAGGCTGAGTCAGCCTCAGCCTTTACCCTCAGGTCATTGTCATTTCAGTTGCAATCTGGTGGTTGACAACTTTGCTCATATCACCTGATAAAAGGCAGTGCTAGGGGCAGCTAGATGGTGCAATGAATAGAGCACCGGCCCTGAAGTCAGGAAGACCTGAGTTCAAATCCGGCCTCAGACACTTACTAGCTGTGTGACCCTGGGCAAGTCACTTAACCTCAATTGCTTAAAAAAAAAGGCAGTACTACAAGGGAGAGGCCTTGGGACCTTCTTCTCTTTGAAGCCACATGACCCTGTGAAAGGGCCTCAGTCATTGGCTTCTTTCTGTATTTGTTCTTTTTCTGCTCTAGAAAGAGGAGCCTCTGATCTTGGGAGTTTTACATTCCAACATTCCCAAGTCTGAGTTTGAGCACATCATCAGTGCCCTTGGGAGATAAGGGTAGTTGGGGGGGAAAATGACTCATATTGCATTTGGACATGAACTTGGTAGGACCAATGTCATGTAAGAGCAAAGCTAAGAGTGAATCCCCAAGGTGCTGGGGAAAATGTTTGTCTGTTTGTCCTTCCTATAACTTCAACGTAAATATTCCTTTGTAAAAGATAATTGATGTTAAGCAGTTAAATGGAACTGGGACACTAGTCACTGGCCTCTAATAATAAGAGGAACATAAACAGTGGGGGCTCTACTAGAGGGCAAAAGAGAAGAGACACTCAAACCCTGCAGAGTACCTTAGAACCCTAAGCAGCATATGTAGCTGCCTAGCTCTGGGAGACAAGGACAGAGACAGAGACAGGAGCAGACAGACAGACAGACAGAATGAACATACTCTCTATAGAAGCAAATTCCAGATGGGAAGACAAGAATAACATCTTAGGGTCCATCACAAATGGTTAGGTCCACATAAGTAACAAAATGGAGCTATGTCCATTGAAGTGAAGATAGTGATTAACTGCTTCATGTCCTGTTCTGACATATCTTTCTGGAAATGGGCTCAGGGTTGGAGGGAAGTAAGGTTTACTCGAAGCTCCTAAGATCAACACGGAAGCTAGCTGTGGAAAAAAAAAAAAGGCTAAGTTTACCTCCTCTGTTTGGCATTCAAAGGCCTTTGTAATCTGGCTCCAGCCCATTTTTCCAGATTTATTGCATGTTACTTCTCTCATTTATTCAGTGTTCCAGGCCTGCTTGGTATTCTCCATACACGACATCTCTTATCTCTAAGCCTTTACTCATAGAACATCCCCTACCCCATGCCTGGAATGCATTCATTCTTTATCTCAGCCTCTAGAATTTCTAGCATATCCAAGGCTATTGATTAAGTACCACATCCTGTACAAGGCCTTTCTTGGCTTCCCCTTTTGTTAGGGCCCTCCTGGCCCCACTATTGCCTTGTATTTACTTGGTTTTTATTTCCTTTTACTTACATGTTTACACATTGTTGCTTCCAGAAGAATATAAGCTTCTTGAAGACAGGAACTGTTTTTTTTATAATTGTATCCCTACTACTAAGCACAGAGCCCAGCACATAGTAGGTCCTTAATAATGTTTGTTGAATATTAAACACAATGCGTATTGTGTAAGAAATAAATATAAAAGTCCACATCAACCACAAGGATAGTTCACTTTCCCCAAAATGGTAATTCAACAATCATTTTTAGAACACTATGATAAAATAGTGGTATAATGGATAGAGTGTTAGCTCTGAAGTTAAGAACTGAGTTTGAGTTCTGCCAATGTACTAGGTTTGTGACCTGGGCAAATCACTTCAACTTCTTCATTCCTAAAATAAGAATGAGAATAATAATAGCACTTTGTCATAGAATTGTTGCATCAAATAAGATAATATATGTAAAGTACTTTGCAAACTTCAAAGTTCTATATAAACATTAGCTATTATTATTATTATTGTTGGCAGCTAAGTGGCACAGTGGATAGAATGTCAGGCCTTCAGTCAGGAAGATTTATCTTCCTGAATTCGTATCTGACCTCAGACACTTACTAGTTATGTGACCCTAGGCAAGTCACTTATCCCTGTTTGACTCAGTTTCCTCATCTATAAAATGAGCTGGAGAAGGAAATGGCAAGCCACTCCAGTATCTTTGCCAAGAAAACCCCAAATGGGATCACAAAGAGTCAGACACAACTAAACAACAAACTTCTTGCTGACTGAAAAAAGACAGAAAATAAAGGAGGAGTAATTGTATATCTACAACATTAAGTAACAGTAGACAAGAGAAGGTGAAAGCAGATACCAAAAGACTCTATTACTAAAAAAAAAAAAGTTAAGATGCCTCCTCTATACCACACTGCCTCTCAGTAAATTTAAATTTAGATTTACTTCTTTTAACAAGATCTTCAATATACAGGTATCTATAACAACTTGCCAGTTAGTTCCCACTCCATCCTTTTCCATTACCTTTGATTTTTCCATATACCTTTTATTTACGCATATATTGACTCAACAAAAAAAATGCATCCACTTTGAGATGTGGTTGATTTGAGAGTCATCAACATAGATCTGGTAATTAAATTGTATTAGTCCCTTAGAAATAAAGTAGGTAAGATGTGGTCCCTATCTTCATGAAGTTTATAACAAAGAAAGGGTATAACATATAAATACAAATAATTGTAATAGGTAACATTGCATTATAATTGCAGAAGAGAATTGTAGAACTAAGTGCCGTGTAAAGTCTGATGGCCAATAGGCATGCTGATCATCTGGTTCTAGTTTGCTCACATTGTATTACTTCATGTCTTTCCATATTTTCATATCACTATTATTTATCATTCTTTGCATTATTGCACTCTAATATGTTGTTGGACCACACTTGTCAGCCATTCACCAACTGTGAAACATTTAGGTTGTTACATCTACAAATTTTGTATCTAAAAAGCACATGTGCTAATTAGTTTCTCTGAGGACATAAATTCAGAGTCTCCATATGTCATTTCCAAAACTAATAGAATATCCTTTCTAAATTACCCTTTACTCATTAGCGTTTTGTAAATTTGAAATCAAACAATTCCCTAGAAGTCTGAAGGCTAAATACAAGAAAAATCCTACTTAAACTATTACTAAATATATTAGCAAAATGTTCAATATAGCTTTTCTAGGTACAATTTGTCATTTACTTAAAAGTCAGCTGAAATTAGTCCACAATATAAAGAAATGGCAACAATTCTGTTTTAAATAAGTAATTCCTATTTTTCCATTCAATTCAACAATTGAATGACTTATTGACAATTTTATTTTCCCTTTAAAAGTCAATTTAGCAGACTGAGTATTTTAAATAAGTAATGATTTTGCTTTCAATTAAAGAAAGTGACTGAAATTAGTTGGGGATGTTGTAGAAAGGTTTCTTGTTCAGGCACAAATTGAACTAGATGATCTCTGAGATCCCTAATAGTTCTGAGTTTCCATGATTCCACCACCCAAATAAAATTATTTGAACTCCCTACCTCGAATCACTTCCTATTCCAGTCCATGTTCCACTCAGCTATCTAATCAATCTTCCTAAAGTGCAGGTATAATCACTTTAACTTTAATAACTCCAATGGCTCCCTATTAACTCCAGGATCAAACATAAAATCCTATGTTTGGCTTTTAAAGCCCTTCATTACTTGGCCCCTCTGTATCTTTTCAGTTCTTACACCTTATGCCCTCACAAAGACCCTACAATCCAGTAACACCAGCCTTTTCACTCTTCCTTAAATAGATAAGTCAGTCATTGACTGTCTCCCATGCTTTTAATATTCTCCCTTTTTGTCTCTGCTTCCTGGCTTCCCTGGCCTTCTGGTCTCAGCTCAGACAGATTCCACCTTCTACTACAAGGACCCTTTCCCAAAATACCTAGTGTCCTCCCTCTGGGATTATCTCCAACTGATTGTATCTTGTATTACATAGTTGTTGCATGTTGTCTCTTACATTAAACTGTGAGCTCCTTGAAGAGCAGAGTTGGGTTTTTTTTGGGGGGGATGTTTTTTTTAACTTTCTTTGTATCCCCAGCTCTCAGCACAAGAGAGTCCTTGCACTCAAGATTATAGTCTAACTGAGGAGACAACATATGAACAAATATGTATAAAGCAAGCTATATACAGGATAAATAGGAAGTAATTAATACAGGGAAGGCAGTAGAATTAAGAGGGGTTGAGAAAGGCTTCCCATAAAAGATGGGATTTTAGTTGGGACTTAAAAGAAACCAGGGAAGTCTACAATAGGTGATGGTGAGGAAGAAAAGCATTCCAAGCAAGTACTGTGCTAAGGATACAAAAAAGGCTGATGAGAGTCTCTACCCTCAAGGAGCTCTCACAATCTAATGGGGAAGACAATAAGCAAATGTGTACAAAGTTATGCTTAGGATAAACAGGAAATAATTCCGTGAGTGAAAGCGTTCCTTTAGAATCTGGGATTTTAGTTTGGACTTAAAGGAAGCCAGGGAAGCCAGCAGGTAGCAATGAGGAGGGAGAGCATTCCTGGCACAGAGGACAACCAGAGAAAATGTCTCGAGATAAGTGTTATAATGACTTGTTCATGAAACAGCCAAGAGGCCACTAATCAAAGAGTACATGTCTGAGAGTAAGGCATTAGAAGATTGGAAAGGTAGGGGCAGCTAGGTGGAGCAGTGAATAGAGCACCGGCCCTGGATTCAGGAGGACCTGAGTTCAAATCCAGCCTCAGACACATAACACTTAGTAGCTGTGTGACCCTGGGCAAGTCACTTAACCCCATTGCCTTGCAAAAAAAAAAAAAAACCCAAACAGAAGATTGGAAAGGTAACGAGGGAATAGGTTATGAAGGGCTCTGAACACCAAACTGAGGATTTAAAATTTGATCCCAGAGGTGATAGGGAGACCCTAGAGTTTACTGAGTAGGTAAGCGACATGAAAGGAGAAGGAGGGTTTAGGGAGAAACATAACGAATTATGTTTTGGACGTGTTTCGCTTAGGATGTCTTCTATTGGACGACCAGTTGGAGATATTGAAAAAGCAGTTGGAGATGTGAAATTAGAGGTCATCAAAAGTTTTAAAAAGTAGATTTGAGGAGACTTCGGGAGCCAAGATGGCAAAGTAAGAAGTAAGTTGCTTCTACCTTTCCTTATTGACCTCTGAAAGCCCAAAAAAATATCACCCCAGGAAAAACCCTCGAACAGTTGAGTTGGCAGAAAGATAGAGTACAGCAATCTTATAATCCAGGAAGGTTGGGAGAGTAACGGGAAAGGCCCCTCTGGCTCTGGGGGAGGGGCAGCAGTACAGGATGGGAGGTGTCCCAGCAATTTAGCAGCAAGCCCCACCTCAGCAAACCAAGGGGAGATCCTGAGCCCCAAGGTAGCAGAACGGGCAAGTGCCCACACCAGCACCCCCCAAGTGCCTCAGCACAGGCAGGAGAGCCAGCAAACACCAGCTTGGAAAACCACAACATGCACCAGTGTTCTTCAGCAGCCAAATTTCCTGGTGCTTCAGCACAGCTCCAGGTTGACAGACATCCTCTAGCAGCCAAACCTTTGAGTGCTTTGAAAAAGCACCAGTGAGCAGGTGTCCTCCAGGGGCCAGACTCCCCAGCCCCACCCCAAGAACTCTAGTGCTGCTGACCCCAGCCCAATACTAGGTAAACTGCTGGACCCCTATAACCCCCAGCTGCCCACACCTGGGGTCCCAGCACACAAAGCCAGTGACCAGGTCCCAGGCTCCCAGCACAAGAAGTTTGGGTCAGTGACCCTTGTATTCCAGAAGGACAGCACAATTTTAAAAGCCAGGAAATAAGGAAACACCATGAGCAGAAAGCAGAAGCAGACAATGACCATAGATTCTTATTATGAGGACAGGGAAGATCAAGGCACAAATTCAGAAGAGGACAACATTGTCAGTATACCCACATCTGAAACCTCAAAGAGGAAAATGAATTGGTCTCAAGCCCAAAAAGCCTCCTTGGAAGAGCTCAAGATGGGTTTTAAAAGTCAAATAAGAGAGGTAGAAGAAAAATTGGGAAAGGAAATAAGAGGTATGCAAGAGAGAGTCAATAGCTTGTAAAAGTAAGGACAAAAATTGACTATAGAAAACAAGTCCTTAAAAAATACAATTGGTGAAATGGGAAAAAAGTGTACTGAAGAAATCAACTCCTTAAGAAGTAGAATTGCATTTTGGAGAACAATTTGGAACTATGCCCAAAGGGCTATAAAAATGTGCATACCCTCTGATCCAGCAATAGCACTTCTAGGGCTATATCCCAAAGAGATCATAAAAATGGGAAAAGGACCCACATGTACAAAAATATTCATAGCAGCTCTTTTTGTGGTGACAAAGAATTGGAAATTGATAGGATGCCCATCAATTGGGGAATGGCTGAGCAAGTTGTGGTATATGAATGTAATGGAATACTATTGTGCTCTAAGAAATGATGAACAGGCAGACTTCAGAAAAACCTGGAAAGACTTGTATGGTCTGATGCTAAGTGAAATGAGCAGAACCAAGAGAACTTTGTACACAGTAACAACCACGTTGTGCGATGACTAATATTGATAAACTTAACCCTTCTTAGCATTACAAGGATCTAAGACATCTCAGAGGGCTCGTGATGGAAAATGCTATCCACATCCAAAGAAAGAACTATGGAAGTTGAATCCCTATCATTTTTTTTCTCTTCTGTTGGCTTTTGTTTCCTCTTTCTGATGATTCCTCCTATTGGTTTTAATTTTTACTTACAACTTCACTAACGTGAAAATATGTTTAATAGGAATGTAAATGTATAGACTATATCAGATTGTGTGCCATCTTGGGGAGGGTGGTGGGGAGCAAGGGGGAGAAAAATTTTAAACTCAAAGGCATATGGAAGTGATTCTTGAAAATCAAAATAAATTAATAAAATTAAAAACAAAACAAAACAAAAAAAGAAACATACTTGACATTACAAACAAAGATTGTCAACCTTACAAATACACAGGGTTGTATACAAAAAATGTATGTTCTAAGAAACATAATGATATACTGAATAAAGAATCCTTTTTAGAGTAAAAAAAAAAGGTAGAATTGGCCAAATAGAAAAGTAGGTACAAAATCTAATAGAAGGAAACAAAATATTCACAAACAATTCACAAAAAAAATGAAAAAATAGAAGAAAACATAAAATACCTCACTGGCAAAACAATTAACCTGCAAAATAGATCCAGGAGAGACAATTTAAAAATTACTGGTCTTCCTGAAAACCATGATAAAAAAAAAAAGAGCCTGGACAGCATCTTTCAGAAAATCTTTAAGGAAAACTGCCCTGAGGCCCTAGAACTAGAAGGTAAAATAGTCATCAAAAGAATCCACCAATCACCTCCTGAAAGAGATACCAAATTGAAAATGCTAAGGAATATTGTAGCCAAATTCCAAAATTACCAGGTCAAAGAGAAAATACTGCAAGCAGCCAGAAAGAAACAATTTAAATATCATGGAATCACAGTCAAGATTATGCAGGACCTTGCAGCTTCTTCATTAAAAGATCTGAGGGTGTGGTATATGATATTTCATTAGGCAAAGGAACTTGGATTACAATCAAGGATCAACTACCCAGTGAAATTGAGCATAATCTTTCAGGAGAGGAGATGGACATTCGATGAAATAGGGGATTTCTGAATCTTCCTGATGAAAAAACTAGAGCTCAACAGAAAATTTGATCTTCAAATAGAAGACTCAAGAAGGGAATAAAAAGGTAAACAGGAAAGAAAAAAAAACCAACACGTTATTAATAAGGGCAAAATGTTTACATCTTTACAAGGGAAGATGACACTTGTAACTCTTCAGAACTGTGTTATTATTACAACTTTTAAAAGGGGTACACATAGACAGAGGGCTTGGGTATAAGTTGACTTTGATGTGATAATAAAAAATCTAATTAAGTGCTGAAAAGGGATTGTTCTAGGAGAAGAGGAAAGGAGGAGGCAGAAAAGGGTAAATTACATCACATGAAAAGGCACAAAAACCTATTACAGTAGAGGGAAAGAAGGGAGGGAGATGAGCATTGTTTGAACCTTACTCTAATCAGATTTGGCTCAAATAGGGAATAACATAATAAGTTAGAATAAGGAAGTAGGAGGGGAAAGGGGAAAGAAAAGTGAGGAGGTAGATAGAAGGGAGGGAAGAAGTAGTAAGGGTAAAGGGGAAGAAAAGAGAGGGGGCTGATAGAAGTAAGGGCAGCCTGAGGGAGGTGGTGGTCAAAAGCAAAACTCTAGTTAGGAGGGAAAGGGAGAGAGAGAGAAAAGAATAAACGGGGCGGGGGGGGAGGAAATAGGATGGAGAGAAAGATACAGTAAGCATAACTGTGAATATGAATGGGATGAACTCTCCCATAAAATGGAAGCTGATAGCAGAGTAAATTAAGACTGTGGATTAAGATCAGTGGATTAAGAACCATAATCCTACAATACGTTGTTTAAAAACTTGGAAAGACTTATATGAACTGATGCTGAGTGAAATGAGCCTAACCAGGAGAGCACTGTACACAGTAACAGCCACATTGTATGATGACTGACTTTGATAGATTTAGCTCATCTCAGCAATGCAAGGATCTTAGTCAACTCCAAAAGACTCATGATGGAAAATGCTATCCACATCCAGAGAAAGAACTTTGGCATTTGAATGCAGATTGAAGCATAGTATTTGCTCTCCTTTCCTTTTGTTGTTTTGTTTCATTTCTTCTTTCTCATGGTTCCTCCCATCATTTCTAATGTTTCTTTACATCATGACTAATGTGAAAATATGTTTAATATGAATATATAAGTAGAGCCTATATCAGATTGCATGCCATCTTGGGGAGGGGGAAGAGAAGGAGGGAGGGAGAGGAAATTTAAAACAAAATCTTATGGAAGTGAATATTGAAAACTAAAAATGAATAAATTAATTATTTTAAAAAAATAAATTAAAGGTCATCAGAGAGGTTGGGGTAAGATAGGTAGATTTGACAATTATCAGCATAGAATGGTAATTAAATCCTTGGGAGCTGTTGAAATCACCAAGTAAAATAGTATAGGTGAAGAGAAAAGGGCCCAGGACAGAACCCTGAGGGACATATATGGTTAGAGGGCATGATCTGAATAAGGATCCAGCAAAGGAGAACAAGAAATATCAGTCAGATAAATAGCAGGATAATCGGGAGAGAGAGGTGTCCTGAAAAGCTGGAGAGAAAAAAGTATCAAGGAGAAGAGGGTGATTAACAGTGTCAAAACTCCTACAGGCCTTCCCAAAGTAGCTACAAATATTTTCTATGAGTAGTATGTTTTTTATACTATATCTTGTTTCAGTAAGGCTTCATTCTAATATGCTGGAGAACAAGGAGTTGCTTATATGAGAGAAATATAATATATATTACTTAGTCTTACTCACTATATAAATAAAACTATGATATAGTAAGGAATTTTAACAGGATTTTAATGTGTTTGAAGAAAATCTAATTCAATTATAGTGTTACTGGTTAGATGTATACAATTGATGTTTAGTTCAATGCTTGTGTTTCCAAAAGATCTGAAGAACATATGCTAGTGATATTCTATAGAAGAAGACAATTAACAAAATCTCAAATTATCCTTTGTTTATACTTCAAGTAAATCAGTGTCTTACTGTAGTTTGAGTGAGGTTTGAGATTCCAAGACACAGTACAAGGAGAGGATAGAGTACCACAAGACAGAATACAGAACAAGGAAGGAAAGAAACAAACATTTATGTAGTACCTACTATGTGCCAGGCACCATACTAAATACTTAACAGATATTTCATTTATTCTTTACAATAACCCTGGGAGGTAGATGCTATTATTATCCCCATTTCACAGTTGAGGAAACTGAGACAGACAGACATTAAGTGACTTTGCCAGAGACACACAGCAATAAGTGAGCAAGGCTGGATCTGAACTTAGTTCTTCCTGACTCCAGGCCCGGCACTCTATCCAACACACCACTTAGCTGCACAAGACAGAAGTAAGCAGAGAAAAAGCAAAACAAGCTTTAAGGCAGGGTTACACTATACAAGGAGCAGTCAGTGAGAATGGAAATAGGTTAGGTCCTACTGGGGTGCTTAGTGGAAGGGGACACCAAAACCAATAAAAACCCACTGGACTTTTCTGAGATTCTTATCTGGGTCAAAGTGGTAGCTAGGTGGTACAGCTGATACAGCATTGGACTTGGAATTAGGAAGATTCAAATCTGGCCTCAGATGCTTATTAGCTGTGTGACCTTTGGCAAGTCACTTAACCCTGTTTGCCTCAGTTTCCTCATCTGTAAAATGAGCTGGAGAAGGAAATGGCAAATCACTCCAGTATCTTTGCCAAGAAAACCCTAAATGGGTTCATGAACAGTCACACATGACTGAAACAACTAAACAATAACACCTGGGTCAAGCAAGACCAGACATTGAGAGAAGGGAATGGGATCCTGGACCTGGAATAGGTCAAAATTTGGGGACTGGTGCTGATTTATGCTGGCTTGGGAAAGTGAAAGTGAAGGTGGAGAGAGAAGGGAAATGCCTGGGTTATTGGTGGCTAGTTGGTATTCAAATTCCATGCCCTTGGGAAAGGGGCTTTTGACTACTGCTGCAAGCCTTACTTTAGCAGGGTGATTTTGAGGATTTGGACTTCCTAGGCTTACTCATTTAGCTGGAAGGGGGGACTGCCCGAGGTCCTTATAACCAGATAGTATTTTTGTTAATTAGTTTGAAATTTATAGAGGAAGATAGTTTGGTACAATGGAAAGAGCACTTATTTAGGAGTCAGAGAGCTGGTTAGGAATCCAACTTCGATATTTACTAATTATGTGACCTTAGAAGACATCTACATTATCTTTTCTCTTCTCTTCTCTTCTCTTCTTCTCTTCTCTTCTCTTCTCTTCTCTTCTCTTCTCTTCTCTTCTCTTCTCTTCTCTTCTCTTGTTTTCTCTTCTCTTCTCTTCTCTTCTTTCTCTCTCTCTCTCTCTCTCTCTCTCTCTCTCTCTCTCTCTCTCTCTCTCCGCTCTCTCTCTCTCTCTCTCTTCTCTCTTTCTCTCTTTCTCTCCTTCTAACTTTCTTCTTCTCCCAGTCTTTTTCCCATTTTCCTCAGCCCCTCCGGACCCCATCCCATTCTATTTCCCTTTATTTCCTTATCTATGAAGTGAAGAGATTGGACTAGATGGCCCTTCCAACTTTAGATTAATGACCCTATTATGTACTTATCTCCTAAAAAGTAAGTTTCTTGAGGGCCAGTTCCAATAAAATATAGTGGAAAGGCTGTTGGATTTAAAGTCAGAGGGCCTGGGCTTGAATCCTGGCTTTCTAATATTGGGCAAATCACTCAACTCACTGGACCTGTTTCCTCTTCTCTAAAAAAGAAAACTCAATGAACCCTAAGGTCCATTCTAGCTTTAAATCTAGAATACTGTGATTTAGTCAGTTATCTTTGTATTTCATACTGTGAATACACACTAGGGAGGCAAGTTCAGTTAATATGTAAACATATCTGACAAAGGTATAACAAAGGGATTAGACAAATATTTAGTGTTTTGAAGTGGTATCATAAATACAGTCACGAATTTGCTAATTAGTCTTATTTTCTATAGTCATCTGTAAATATTTGTTCTTAAACTTAACCTAAACAAAGAACTTTTGATTTGGCCATTACATGGCGAGAAGTGAATTGCTCACGCCTGAGAAAAGTAGAAAAAAAGAGGGTTGCCTCTGAGGCAACAGCTATGCCTTGAGCTTCCAGGATGGTAAAGCAAATAACAAGAAGTGAAAAAGCTTTTAATTTACCATGTGGGAACTCTGGAAGCCTAAATTTTCACTATTTGGCCTAACCAAGAAGGATGGGATCAGGAGAGGAATATCACTGTCAAAATGAGAAGTTGAGGAAAAAGGGAAAGGGGCTGGGAGAACAAGTTAGAGAGAGAGAGAGAGAATGGGGAAAGCATCTTGGGCTCTTTTATGGTTCTAAGAGTTCTAAGACAATTTGAGAAATGGTCAAGA
The DNA here is from genome assembly GCF_003287225.1 of Phascolarctos cinereus. Classification (NCBI taxonomy): domain Eukaryota; kingdom Metazoa; phylum Chordata; class Mammalia; order Diprotodontia; family Phascolarctidae; genus Phascolarctos; species Phascolarctos cinereus. The sequence goes on along the minus strand of NW_027555958.1, from coordinate 198,714,353 downwards.
AGTGGATTGGACCTATGAGAATTTTCAAGGAGCAAGATTCCACATCGGCATTATCCAGAGAAAGAAGTATCAAGCAGATATGGAAGGGTAAGAAGAGACTGACTACTGAAGATCATTATGCAGTTATTCCCCAGCTCCATCCTGTTAGATACATTGTAGACACTAAATGTAATTATATCAATAAAGTTATGCTTACATGTGCATTTGTTTCTCAAACATCTAACTAGACTCCCTTAAAGACTATAGATAGCACCCTAGGAAAACTGAAATTAGATGAATTGGTGAAGAGGAAGTACATTTTAAAGAAATAATAACCTTTTTTTGATTTTAAGGTGTTTTCATTAGACAAATTACTATGTCAACTTGTAACTTTAGATAGATAATTATTTATCTGTATATAGAGTTTTATTTCCCTATATTAATCTGTTTTAATGCTTATTGATAAATAAAATGTATCTTCATGTTTTCTATAGTTCTCAGTATTTTTTATATTTTTATTTCTATTGTAGTACTCAAGACCCACCTCAAACATGAGTCCCCAAAATACTAGCTGATGTTCAAGGTGATTTTTGGATTAGCACCCATTTGAATCATAGTGAGTAAGCTCTTCCCAACATATTGTGTGAGTTTTTAAAATTAGCACAAGAGGACTCAGTTTAAAGCAAAAGATGTTTAATCAAACATAAGAGCACAATTAGTGATGAGAAAGATACCTAATGCGGGGCAGCCAGGTGGTGCAGTGGATAAAGCACTGGTCTTTGGAGTCTGGAGGACCTGAGTTCAAATCCAGCCTCACACACATAACATTTACTAGCTGTGTGACTCTGGGCAAGTCACTTAACTCCAAGTGCCTTGCCATCCCCCACAAAACAAAAGAAAGATACCCAACCTCCTATGCACATGCTCTCACACAGGTTACCACTAAAGCCTGGGGTGGGGGGGTAACGGTGGAGTTGGGAAGGGACATACACAGGGAATGCACTTGTCTAGGGAACACACACAGAGGCAAACATGCAAAGGAAACAAGTGTGGCCAGTACATATCAGAGGCTGGGATACCTAACCCCTGCCTCCAACCCTGTAGAGCTGTCAGCATCTTCTGATGATGTCATAATGCAAGTGGCTTTATGCTTTAATGCGCTGAGCTAGGATGCTCTGTGGCTTTGTTCTCTTGGCAGCACTACTCTGTGCTGAGTATCTGCTAAGCTGTTCTCTGTTATGGTCTACTGGACTTCATCTGCCTAGGGCTGTGGCTATAACAACTACCCAGAAAGCCAGTGGAAGCCAGTATTTCTCAGGCAAGATTGTCCTTTTTGTACTCTTCTCCTGCTGCCACTAGGAGTCCTCCAGTTAGGTTCTCCTGTCTACGCCTTGTCCACCAGCCTAGGTCTCTCTGGATCACCTCGAGCAATCCACTTAGTAAAACTGCACATGTAGATAAAGTAAGGATATTCCTTTCAAATCCGCCTCCCTCCCCTAATAATTCCCCTGGTTGTCATGCAAATCCACTAAGACTAAGACTTCCAAAGTGGTGTGAGAGCTCTGCTTACTCCCCTCCTGGTCTGCACTCTGCAAATTCCTGACCCAGTTTTGAGTCTGTTGGCCTGTGTGTGCTTGAGTTTCTGTAGACCACTGCTGGACTCAGTTACAGTTAGCCCATTGAGAGGTTCTTCAGGTTCAAAGCAACTGGACTGCTGGTTTCCCCTTGGTTTTGGACTCTTGCCCTGGTTCACTCCACTGTGGGCTGATGGATGGGACTAAAAGTTAGAAATGAGTCCCCATTCTGTTCTTGGGCTCAGAGCCACATAGCCATATTTCTTGAACTCATTTCTAAGTCCTTACACAGGGAAGGACCCAACTCCTTCACCATGGGATCATGACTCTTCCTCTCCTACCTAGAACTATTATCCAGATGAGTAATGGGCAACAGAGCTGACAAATGGCACCTCCTCCCAGTGTCAGTACAGGGATCCCCAGGATCTCTTTCTGATCTCTTTCTGATGGTTAAAGAAACAGTTTAGTTCCTTTAACCATCCCTGGGGCTCTAGGCTATTCCCTGCCACTGCTGCCACAGTCTGATGATACCAGACCTCTCTATCTTCCTAAGTTGCTCTGGGCTGGAAAAATGACTCACTATTACTTTTTCTTAGCTTTCCCAATCAGAATTCAATTTGCTGTGCTTCTTATGTCATTGTGGAGGCTATTGAGAAAGAGTTGAAGCAAAATTGCTATCTCACTTCTCCATTTTAACCCTACCCCCTCAGACTATTAATGTAAAAGACACTAGTGGTAAAAGGAGCTGAATGAAAATGTTTACCCTACTTTTCATCAGCAACCAAAATTGCCATATTGCTACAATTATAGCATATAACATTGTAGTTTAAATGTCTTCACTATTATTATTTAATTTAATTAAACTCCACAGACATTTATTAAGTGCCTACTATGTTCTAGGCCCTGTGCTAGGTGCTACAAAAACCAAATTGAAATAGTCTTTGCCTCCAATTCAATTTAGTTAACTTTATCAAGTGTTTACTAAGTATCTACTATGTGCCAAGCCTGGGGCTAAACACTGGAGATACAAAGATGAAAATGAAACACTCTTTGTCCTCAAGGAGCTTCCATCCTATTAGAGGGATTAAGACATTCACAGTAAATTAAATACAAGAACTCCACAACGAAAATATATGGGGAAATGGCACTAGCAACTAAGATCAGGACAAGGCACTTAAAAGCTAATCTGTGAGAAACTAAGGATTCTAAGAATCACCAAAGAAAAGGAAATACATTTTAGGCATGGAAGACAGACTGGGCAACGGCATAGAGATGGGAGATAGAATGCTGAGAATGCAGAACGTTGCATGCTGGCAAGTCGGCTATTTTGATTGGAACACAGAGTGAGTAAAGAGGAATGATATGGAATAATACTGGGTAAGTGAGTAGCAACCATACTGTGAAAGGCTTTAAAGTACAACCTTAGGATTTTTTATCTAATCCTAGAAGCAATAGGAAACCACAGAAGACTTTTGAGTAAGACAGTAACATGGTCAGATCTCTACTCTGGTAAAGTTACTCTGGTAACTTTGTACAGTAGAGATTACTAACTTGAGGTTTGTGGATAGATTTCAGGGTGTCCATGAATTTAGATGGGAAAAATTACATACTTGTTTCCATTAACCCATAACTGAATTTAGCATTTCCTTCAATTACGAATTAAAAAATAAAACTAATATTCTGAGAAGGGGTTCATAGGTTTCACCAGACTGCCAAGGTAGTCTATAACACAGAAAAGAATCCCTTGTTTAGAGGATGAATTGGAAACGGTAAAAACTTGAGGTTGGGAGACCAGTTAAAAGGCTATCACAGCTTTTCTCCAGTAGATAAGTGGTTAAAGGATATGAAAAATAGTTCTCGAAAGAATTGCAAAGTATTCACAACTACATGAAGAATGTTCCAAATCTCTAATAATAAAAAAAAATGCAAATCAAAATCACTCTGAGATCTTACCTCACAACCTAAAAATTGGCAAAGATGACAAAAAATGCCAATAGTCAATATTAAAGGGTTATAGTATGATGGGCATACTAATACATTGTTGGTGGAGCTGTAAACTGGTATAATAATTTTGGAAAGCAATTTGCAATTATGCAAATAAAGTAACTAAAATATCCATAGCTTTTGAACCAGAGACTCCATTAGTAGGCTTGTACCCTAAGGAAACCATTGATAAGAAGAAAGTCCCCATATAGACCAAAATATTTATCGCAGCATTTTTGGTGACAGAAAAGAATTAGAAACAAAATAGATAGCCATTGATTGGGGAATGACTAAACAAATTCCATCACATGAGTGTAATGGAATATCATTCTGCTATCAGAAATCATGTATGTGAATACAGAGAAGCATAGAAAGGTCTATACTAGCCAATGCAGAATGAAGTAAAGAACAACCACATACACAAAAATCAAAAATGAATATAACAAAATTATAAAGGTCAAGCATGCCACCTCATGTCTCTTCACTCATGGCATGCTTGATCTTTATAATTTATTATATAAGCTGGCTTTCTGGGAGGGAGTGGATGCTAGAGAAAACTATGATAATGTAAAAAAACAAAAACAAAAGCATTTTTAAAAACATTTTTTGAAAAAATGAATCAATAGAATTGCCTATAGGAAGAGAAAATCAAAATCAGAAAGACTGAGATAAAATTTTAAAAGTCCTTTCTTTCACTAAATGAAGAAAGGCTATTGTAATAGTTCAGGATAGAGATGATTAGGACTGAACTTAGGGTAGAGGCTATGTGAGCAGAGAGAAGAGGATAGATTTTGTGGAGTAGGAATTTAAAACATTTGGTAACTGAAAGGCTGGGAAAGAGGAGTCTGTAGGGTAAGAGAAAAGAATTTGTCAAGTATGGCTCCAACCTAAGTGACTAGAAGGATGTGATACCCTCAAAAGAAATGAGTAGGCTTGGAAGAGGAATTAGGAAATTTATTTAATGAATTGCATTGTGAATATTTTAAATTTGAGATGCTTGTGGGTTATCCATATTGTTATTAATTAGCAACACATACACCTATGTTTATAAAGGGACACACTTCTCATCTAGCACAGGCCAAAATCTATTCCTTATATGGGCTAGTTAATTTTGAAGTGAAAAGAATTCTATTGTAAGCTAATTATGTTTTCTTTTTTCAGGTTTTTACTGCATTATACTTACATAAGGGACATAATTTGGCCTATGTTATATAGAATCTCAATATAAATGACCTGATGTTCCTTCTGAATATGTGTGATCTGACTCTGGCAAAAACAAAACATTTTCAAATATTGCTCGAATTTTTGTTCCATCCTTTGTTACAGATTAGACCTTTCATGTTTACCCAAAAACAAATATGTCCAGTGCCTTATCTTTCCAGAGGGCCTACACTGATAAGCCCATCTGCACACATTTTTTATTTTCATCATGCATGTGTTATGGTTTAGCTTCTAGGAACTAGCTTTATCCTTGTGATTCATTCCTGAGTCAGACCCTAATTAAAATGGGAAACAATTTCATTAAAGATTACCTTTTTTTGTTATGATATTCATTATTTTTGTTTGTTGTTCATTTGTTTCAGTTGTGTCCAGTTCTTTGTAGCCCCTTTTGGAGTTTTTTTGGCAAAAATTCTAGAGTGGTTTGCCATTTCCTTCTCCAGCTCATTTTACAGATGAGGAAACTGAAGCAAACAAGGTTAAGTGACTTGCCCAGTGTCACATTGCTAGTAAGTGCCTGAGATCAGATTTGAAGTCAGGTCTTCCTGACTCCAGGCCTGGCATTCTATCCACTGCCCCACCTAGCTGTTCCCATTCATTATTTTAGGGTAATAATAAAGAGAGAAATATAGTGATGAAAACACATACTAAAGTATCTCTTTGGTGTTAGTATACATTTCTTTTTTTAAAGTCCCTAAATTTTTGAGTGATTATGAATCTCATTCAGAAGGCTCAGCAATGTTCAGGGGTTTAATGCAGTCAGCATAATGTCATCCACAAACAGAAATATCTGGAGAACTTGACCATCTAAAGGGAATCCTTCTTCCTTTCGGACTCTGCATTGGACCTTCTCTTTGATGTAGCAAACACCTTAGATAAGCATGAACTTCCTTGTCTTATTCATTGCTTAATATGATCATAAGGTCATCAAAAAAAGTCATCTATCATGTTGCTTCTTTCAAGGAATCATAGATGATACAGAAAGTGTGCGAAGAATGTCTATCGTCCAGTTGGGGCAGCCCGTAGAACTGGTCCATCAGTATACACATCTTGGATGTACCCTTGTAATTTGGGTAAAACTTACTTTTTTTTTGCTTCCCACTAAAGATAAAAAGAGTCCATTAGCATTCTCTGTAGTAAACTAAAGACAGATATATAGATAGATAGATAGATAGATATACACACACACACACATATATATATAACATATGTGTGTGTGTGTGTGTGTGTGTGTGTGTATTCTAGATTGCATGTATGTTTATTGATGGCAGGGATAATATTTTCCTGTGAAGAATATCTACACAGAAAAGAAAAGCGGATGAAGAATGCCTGTTATCTAGATTATGATATGATTAATGAACAACTGAGAAAGCTGATCCATTGGCACATATAGTTTGTAAAAAACACTGTGGATAGACAATGAGTTGGGCTCATAATTGAATAGAAGTAGGAGAATGAATTGATTGCCTTTGGGGAATTGTGAAATGTTTTCAGTAACTTGAAGTCATTAAACAAAAGTCCATCTGTTTAACACCATCATTTTTCCAGTTACACAGCTTTAAATCATTAAATACCACTATTTAAAAAAAAATGCTGGTCAACCAAAAGGCATTGAAGACTACAAATTCATGGTAAGTGTGACTGGGTTATAGCATGTTACCAAAGAAGAAATACAGAGAAGCAGCAAAATGAAAACATATGAAAAATATAACTAGGAAAGGAGAGCTAGTCATATAACAAAAGCAAATGACAATGAAAAGATCCTATGTTCCATTGGTATTCACATAACAGTAAGAGATCTAGATGAAGGCCCTCAGCCCTGTGGAGGATTTATGGAAGGATACAGACAATAATTCCAAAGGTAAGAAGTTGTGATAGTTTGCAATTTATGTCAATGGAGCGTATATCCACATTTATGATATCACAGAGCCATCAAAGTATAATACATATAAAATAGCATATATACATATATAAATATAATTACCACATAATATCAGATTAATAACCTAACTCAAATCATTAGATTTAAGATGACTCCATCTAATGGATCATTTGGCAGCTAAAATATCATTTAATTTCTTCTAAGTTTTTATGCCAGTTTTAAATTCAAGTCTATATGGGTATGTATAGATAGATGGATAGATAGATATCCAAAGACATGCTATTGGGAAGTAAAATTGTATGAGAACTCTACAATTGTACAAAGTGCAGACATATATGGACCAAACAACCAAGATTTACTTCATTCTTTTAAATTCATTTTGTCATTTCAGCTAAAAATACTTATCTGAATGATTTTTCTACTCAAAATGTTAACTGGTTCACTGCATTTCCTTCTAGTTAGCTTGGTACTATTTTTAATAATAAAATTTATCTTAGTACTTTTTATACTGCTGTAAAGATTTCTTCCTTTAGTAAAGTTGAAGATCAAAAACAAAAAGACAACAAATGGAAAAGTAAGGCACTTTTTTGTGTAAATAAAACATTCCATCCCTTCAAAGGCCTTCTGAGGCTTTGAGTAACAGCAGAGATAATAAATTGCCCCAGAATATTGACTGCCATAGCACCTGTAGCCCCACTTTCTTTCGCTTGAAGACCCAAGGAATTTGAAAAATGTAACTGGGTAGTCACCATTGATTAGACAGGAGTCCTTCATTGAGGGAACCCAACTGTGAACCAGGAAGAAACATTAAACCAGAGAGATTATATACTTCACTACCTGAGGAGCAGCAGAACTAGAGAGTTTCCTAACAATCCTAGATCAAGACTCTCCACCCTTTCTAAGAGTTCCTAAGGACCACAATTGAAAAGTACTTTGTAACAACCAGCTAAACCTGAGGCTGGGGATGGCAGAAGCTAGAGCTGCTTATTAAAGAACAAACTCAAGGATTACTGGATGAGTGGATTGACCTATTCAGCATAGATGTCACACCTTTTGAGAAGCCAATCCAGTGACTGATCAGCCTGCCTAGCCCACCCAGCAGCAGCCACACCTGCTGAGGAGGAAGCCCAGCAGTTGACCAACCTTCTTCCTCTATTGAGGAGCCAGTCCAGCAACCTGTCTGACCCAACACCCCAATAGAGATGCTGCGTCCTGTGAGGAGATAGTTTGGCAACAGAGTAACCTGCTTGGCCCTGCCTCACAGGGAATCAATTCACCTAGCAGATATGTTATTCTCTGTGACGATAAACCAGCTGAGATGATGTGGTCTGTGTGGAGGTAGGCCAGCCTAGCACCGTACTGATTTATGTATAACTGACAGTGATTAAATGGGATAATAATTGTAAAGCATTTAGCACACTGTCTGGCACATAGTAAGCACAATATAAATGTTTATGATGGTGATTGTGCAGTGAATTTCATGAGAATCCTCCAGAGAAAGAAAGAAGATTCAGGCCCTGCTGTTCTGGAGTTGCAAGCTTCCTTCTGTTTCCTACATGTCTCACTCCAATTAGATTTAAAGTATACACTTACTCTTCCTATACTAGACTCTATGTCTTTGTGAGAGTGCAGTTCCAACTTGAGGGTGCTGACTCATAGCACGCGTTAGAATTAGTATTCTTACTATGCCATTTGCATTAATGCCTTTTGTAAGAATTAAATGAATCTACTGGCTGATAGTTAAGGGGAAACACACAGGAGGGAGTCTGTGAGCTATGACATTGGGAATAACCACCCGAAGGGTTATTCCTATAACCTGAGGTAACAATTGTTTCTATGGAGATACAATCTGCTATTAGTGTTAAGGGTTAGAAAAGTAAGCCCAAGAGGGATGCTATATTAATATTTCTGAATTAATTTGTTAGTATCAGCCTATTAAGCTATCCTTCCTGTGAAAATGATTATATATAAAAATTGGAAGAGTTCCTAGTTAAATTATCAGATTTTTATACTAACCTTTTTTATTTCCTATGAACACTGTATTTTTAACCTCTGCTCCCCACGTAAATCCTCATATAGGTCTTAATGATTCTTAAGTCCCTTACAATCCTGGCCACCTTCTTCTCAATATCCACCAGTTGGTCCATGTCTCTTTAAATGTTGCATCCAAAAAAAAAATTAAAATTAAAAAAAAAAGAAAGAAATCCTCTTTATGGGGCAGCTAGGTGGCACAGTAGATAAAGCACCGGCTCTGAAGTCAGGAGGACCTGAGTTCAAATCTGGCCTCAGACCAAATTAGCTGTGTGACCCTGGGCAAGTCACTTAACCCCAATTGCCTAAAAAAAGAAAATAAAGAGAAAAAGAAATGTTGCATCCCAAACTGGACACAGTTTCCAATGTGGTTTTGTCAGAGGACTGTACAACAGAACTATCGTTTTATTCAAACCCTATAGCTTTATAAGGAGGAAAGCACCTTGTAAACCTCAAAATCACTACAGAAATATGACCTGTTAATTGTAGTTCTACAGATCTAGAGCTAAAAGGGAACATAAAGGGTACCTACTCAAATTCATTTTGCAGATAGGAAAGCTGAAGCCCAAAGATTTTAAGTGACTTGACCAGCCAAGATCACTCAGACAGTGAGTGGGAAAAGGGCAAAATCAGAACACAGGTCCTCTAATATCAGATACAGAATTGTGCAGTATAATATTATATGAGTTTGGGGGCAGCCAAATCATACTACTGACTCACATTGACCACATATTCCAATAGAATGCTTAGAATTTTTTTTTAATGAACTAATTTCTAGTCACATTTTTGCCTCCGCTTCTCCAACCACCATACCTGTGCCGCTGATTTTGGGGGGAACCTATTAAATTCTTTTTGTTTGCTTAAGTGCTATGTTATAACATGCTAAGATCTTTTGAGATTCCAATTCTGTCCTATAATAGAATGGCTATACTTTGTAGCTTTGCATAATACATAAATATACCAAAAGTTTTTAACAAAGCCAAAGACAACACTAGAGACCTCCCCATAGGTTGACAACAATCCACAATTCAAATAACTATTATCATTCAGTCAATCTCTCTTTTAACTTATCTACAATGATGTCATGAGAAACTTCTTTAAATTACTTCCTGAAATCTAGATATACTATATCCATGAAATCTACTAATCTAATATTGTTAAGGGTATCCTTGATAAGGGGAACAGGAAGGCTTTCGCAAGCAATATTCTACAATGGAATACATCTTTACTATCCTTTAATTGGCTGAACATCCAGAATCCTTTTGAAGCTCCTTTTCCTGAAATAGAAATTTAGGAATATGTGCCAATAAAGATTCTCATAATGATCAATGGGGAATTGAGGATGAAAGGATTCATGAGTTTACATTATTTACTAGTTTACCTAGCTGACTATAATAAATGTTTGACAATAATGTACAACACAGGACATTTACAAGAGTGTAATCAAACTAAGTTGTACTTCAGGGCAGTAAGCAACAGTAAATCAGTGACGCTGTCACTAGAAATCTGTGGGACTATGATAAGACAAAGTGAATTAGGCATCACAAAGCCAACCAATAAATTTAACCATAGCAAAAGTCAAACTGAAATTGTCAGACGAAGTTACCACCCTCCCCCAAGAGAATATGAATAAAAAATAGGTTTGAAAAGTGTAAAAAGAAAAAAGGGAGCAGCCCTATGAGAAGTTATATGGGGGGAAAAGTAAAAATAAAATAAAAATAAAAAGCAAGGGCTGAATTCTTAAAATCCTTGATTTGCAACAACAAACAATCTGGTGGAGACCACCACCACCCTTCAGGCAAATGAACTCTTCCAGTTCTGTTAGTGATCTGCCAGAACCTTAACTGGCAATTTTTACCCAGGGCAATCAACACAAAAAGCCCCCAGGGCACCTGGTTTGACAAGGGCCCTCAAGTTTACTAAATTATGATGTAAAAATACAGTTATCCTTTCCACATCATGACTTTCCCCATCTCAGTTCTGATACATCATGGCTTAGCATAAGAAATTAAATGGTAATTTTTGGGGAGTCTTGCCAAGACTCCTTCCCAGACATTGGGATTACCTGCCCTCTCTTACCATTCTGCCTGGAAAGGACAGAGAGGAGACAAATTCTAAAAACGGGAGAGTGAAGAGAAGACTGGGGAAGAGGGAAGAGAAAAGAAGGAAACTGGCATCAGTCTGCTATCCTCACAGATAGTCACTTTCTGAACCTCATTTCCTCACTTCTCTGAAGAAACCTGGTAAAGAAGTGCCTGAAGGAGAAAGCCCCTGAACCCCAATATCCCACTTGAAACTACTACTCCTATTACATCCCTCATGCCCTCTAAATGTTGCTGTCTTAGAGCAAAACCTCCAGTGGCTTGTTACTGTCCTTGTTGCTGATCAGACAAAGCCACTACTGCAACTCCACTCTTCTATCTATCCTCTGAAAGCAATGAGAGCCAAATGAAAAGAGGAAGACAAAGCAGGAGTGGGGAGCCCCTTACAAAAGCAAGAACAAAGCTTGTATTAATCTTTAACTTTTTCTTACTTAAAATACACAGAGGTACCATCATCTGTGTGCCAGCAAACATTTAACAACAGGACTCTCTGGGGGACAAAAAGTATGCATGCACATTCTTTAAATAGAATCTGAATTATCAACATTTTCTTAAGCCTAGAAAATCAACAAAACAATAAATCAAGCCTGATTTGTAGTGATTACTGACTTCTGAGATGTAAATGCTCACCTTGAAATTTTAACAATCTGCTTGCAAGCTGGTTAGAACTGACTCCCTACGTCCACAGGTATCATCCCATTGCCTCTGCCATTCCTCCCTTTACTATGATTCTCTCACACTGCCAAAATTCCCCATCCTCAGATCTCTACCACAACATAAGGGCAACACCATTAGCAACACATGTACACTAAACGTTTTAGATAGAGAAACTAATCCCAAAATGGAAATATCAAAAGATAACTTTTTGTCCCAATGGTGCTATGCTGTTTGCCTTGAGTGTCATTTAACACTGAACTAAAGGTTTTGCCCCCAAACATGGAAACTGACCTGCAACTTCTGACCTTGACACTAATCAGTCTTTGAAGACATTGTGTTCAGTTGTTTCAGTCATGTCTAACTCTTCCTGACACCATTTGGGGTTTTCTTGGCAGAGACACTGGATTGGTTTTCCATTTCCTTCACCAGCTCATTTTACAGGTGAGGAACTGAGGCAAAGAATGTTAAGTGACTTGCCCAGGTTTTCATAGCTAGAAAGGGTCTGAGACCAGATTTGAACTCAGGAAGATGAGTCTTCCAAACTTCAGGCCCAGCACTGTATCTACTATACCACATAGCTGCCCCTTGAAGATACAGCCTATGAGAAATTTTCTTTTCTGAATGTGTGGCACATCAGCTGATAGCTCATCCCTTTCCAAAGGAATCAATGCATTAAATTGTGTTAAAACTAAAAGTTCAAATGAATTAAAACAAAGTAAATTGATAAAACCAAATGTAGGGCTGGCTACCTGTGATATGGACAGAATCTACAGCTATGTAGCTAGTGGAAAGCACTAAACTTGGAGTCAGAGGGCCTGGGACTGAGCCTCAGTTCTTATTTTTTTTAATTTATTTTACTTTATTTATTTATTTTACTATTTACTTTATGACCTTGAGCAAGTTACTTAACCTCAGTTTCTTTCTTCATATGTCAAAGGGGGATAATCGCATTTACACTACCTCTTTCCATATTGTCTCCCAGGGTGCTGTTGTGACAATCAAATGATATGAAGGGAAGGGGGCAAGCATTCATTAACCATTTACTATATGACAGGTATTGTACAAGCACTTTGCAAATATTATCTCATTTGAGCATATGAAGCAATTTATAACCACGAAATGTGATATAAATTTTATTATTATGGAAGTAGACTCACAATTTCATTGGTATAAGAAACTCCAAGTGATGAAACTCCTTCTATCAAAGAAGATAAGTACTTGTTAAGCAACCCACAGTTTCTGAGGCGTCCCTAGAGAGTTGCCCAGGGCACTGAGAGGTTAAATAACCTGGGCAGGGTTGTGTAATTAGCACTTATCAGAGGCAGGCCTTTAACCCATGTCTTCTGTACCTTAAGGTCAGTTCTCTATCCAATATATCACACAATCCATTGTTATGGTTAATAGGCCAGATTATTAAATGGGGGCAAAAAAAAAGACTAAACTGAATTTCAAAAAATTAAACATGGAAATCTTTAGGATTGCTACGAGGAAGAATTTAAAAGAAAATATTTGAAATTCTTAATTTTCACCTATTTTGAAAGAAATTGTACAATAGAGAAACAATGTAGAAGAAAATGTTTATTCACTTCAATGTCAACCTCCCTGGAACTCATTTTCTTATCATGTTGTAGATTTGACTAGATGATTATGAAAATAATAATAATAGCTAGCATTTATATGGTGGTTTAAGGTTCACTTTACATATATTATTTCATTTGATTCCTGAAAAAAATCCTATGAGGCAGGTGCTATTATTATCCACATCTTACAGATAAGGAGAAATTAAGTGACTTTCTCAGAGTTATACAGCTAAAGAATGAGGACAGATTTGAACCCTGGTCTTCAAACTTGAAATCTAACATTCTAGCCACTGTACTATCTAGTTGGTCTTTAATGTTACTTCTGCCTGTGACCTTTTTCCATTTCTATGAACTACACTGTCTTTCACATGCAAGGACAAAACGAGAAAATGGCTCTTAATAGGGCCTGCATTTTGAATTCCTTTTTCCTGATGGCTTCCTGAGCCTGGCTACTGGCTCAGCATTGCTTGCCCTCAGTGTATATCATTTGTCAATGTTGCTGCCTTCATCATCCCAACCATCAAAACTGCTCTGACTAAAGAAAGCTTTGGGAATATGAATCCAAATTGAAGTTAATTCATTCAAAGGACATGTAGTAAGCCTTTGCTATGTGCAGGGCAATGTGCTTGACGTAAAAGAACTACAAAATTGAATAAGATAGGGTCCCTTTCCTCATAGAGCATACATACCATCCTTATAACTATAATACATACAACACAAAGAACATTTATTAAGCACCTACTATGTACCAGGTACTATGCTAAGGATGGAGGATACAAATAAGAAATAGAAAGTTTCCTGCTCTCAAGGAGCTTGCATTCTAATAGGAAAGACAACACACAAGAGAGTAGTGCTTGGCACATAATCAGCACTTAATAAATGGTTTTCCATTCATTTGTTCATTCATTCATTCATTCATATCCCAAAAGGTTCAAATACAGAAATAATACATTAGATACCCACTTGAAAGGCAGATAACTATGCTTGGAAGGCAAAAGAGCTTGCTGTACCTGTAATTGGTAACTGATGATTGCTTGGCATGGCAGAGGGAGGCCTGACCCCTTGGGTGTTTGTGTGGAAATGTGGAGTTTGCACAGCCATTATAGTGATTGAGTTGATGCAGAAAGTACTGACATGAGTTCATAAATGAGAGATAAGTAATATGATTCTGAGGCAGATTAAATTGTTTGTGAGAGCATTTGGATGCCTATCCCCAATGATTTCTGGGTCATTTCCTCAGACGCATATTCTTAGAGAGTTGGGCTGCCCCCAAAGGCAAGCAAGCCTACATTTATGGGAATATGGAAAGAGTGGGTACTGGACCTAAATAAAGACAGGTATATTCCACAGGTGTATCAAGCCCCAAAACTGTATTTGGTTCTAAATTCCAATGCCCTGGCATTCAATAGAATCAACATTTGGGACGCTTAATAGATGTTCTGTCTGCATGGCATTGGTCTGAGACCCAAGTAGTCTCCATAAGGTAAAAGAGAATAACTGGAAGGATATAAGTTCAAAAAGTGTGTGTGTGTGTGTGTGTGTGTGTGTGTGTGTGTGTGCATGCACGTGTGCATGAGAGAGAGAGAGAGAGAGAGAAAGAGAGAGAGAGAGAGAGATCATTATGAATCCAAACAATTCCATAAGAAAATAGTAGTTTCACAGACAAAACCAGTGGAGTATCTTAAGGAGCTGCTTTAGGGGGAAAGACAAAATCTTTAGTGTGGGATATGTTGAATTTGAAGTTTTTTGTGGGACATCCAGGGGGAGATATATTGAAAGTTCTGGAGCTCATAAGAGAGATCAAGACTGAAGATGCAGATTTAGGAATTATCTGAATCTAAGAACCAACTGAAACTAGGGGAGTGAATGAGATTTCCACCATAGAGAGTGTAAAGAGAAGACAAAGCATCATAAAATCATACAAGGATCATAGAATAGATCTAAAATGGAAAAGGGCCTCAGGGATTGTCCATTCTAACCCCCTTCATTTTATAGATAAGAAAATTGAGGTCCAGAGAATCACACTGTCACACAAGGAGGATCAGAAGGATCCTCGGACAGAAAGAACCTTGCAAGGCACTCACGTTAAAGAATAACCCCTGCATATTATAAAATGTCAGAAGTTAAAATTTAACCTTGTATATTACTATGGACTTTAATCTCAAATAATAGAACCTAAGAAGCTACACTCAAAACCTATCCAAAATGCTGTTTTCTGTATAATTATGAATAGTTTCACAGTGAAAACACTTAAAATTTATTTTAAAACATTAAGCTCTATTTAAATATGTTTCAGAAATTGTGTTCTGCTATAAACAGATTTTTGCAGGAGCAAATTCTTTCAGTAAAGATTTGGTATCACAAAAAGACTCTATACTCTTATCTTTTGAATTAGAATCTGCTGCTATGGTAACAACTGAATGTAAATTTCACTGCAGTGTAAACTATTGATTAGGAGGTATACAGGTAAATTTAAAGTAAGTTAGGACAGACTCAGAACTATAATGAGTTGCCAGTTTATTTGATGCTCCTCAAAAACTTCAGTATAAGGGGTTAGGTTCTGCTACGTTTAACCAGCCAGGCCAGGGTCCTAAAACCTTTAGGAGACTGGATAATAGCTGAACCTAGAAAGGGTGAACAGGGAGAGGTGACTAAAGGTGTGTGTGTGGGGGGGGAGAGGTGAGCAAAGTACAGGGGAGATTATTTAAAAGGTGAGTATTAAAGAGGAGAGGAGGTAACTCCTCCCCACCCACATTGACTAAATCAACCAATTTCCAAGTCAATAATTATTTGTATAATTATTGGTTGTAACATCCTCCCTCACATTGAGCAACCTCAGACTTGCTACAATTAAAGTCTGTTTCTTCACTCAAATATAAGATCATAGGATTATAGACTTAGAGCTTGAAAGTCATCTAATCCAACCTGCCATTTGATAGATGCCAATTTTAAAATGGACACTCAGAGAGGTTAAGTGATTTTCTCAAGGCCACAAAGTTACTAAGTGGTAGAAATCAGATCAGAAACCAGGTCTTCTTGACTCCAAATCCAGTGCCACTGTATCATATTGCCAAACAGTAAAACAAAGAATATCATTCTTCCTTCCTCCCTTCTCCCCTTCCTCAATTTTTACTCCTTCCTTCTTTTCTTTTTCTTTGTTTCTTTCTTCTTTCTTTCTTCTCTTTTCTTTCTTAACAGCAGAAAACGTTAGGTTTTTTTTCCCCCAGTACAGGGCCTAACAGGAATTCTCTGTTATAAAATAATACATAGTGACCATTGTGCTCAACCCAGTCACAAAAGATAATTAGCCAAATACTAAAATGGGTTGAATAGAAAGAGAAGTTATGGAAAAAGAAAGAAATGTTACAAAAATTTGCAGTATTTTTCCAGTGCTAAAAAGGCCAGCAATTACCTTGTGTGACTCTATATCCTTATATTATGAAAAGCAGTTCAGTGAAGGTACAGCATGGTATAATAGAGACTTTTTTTCTTAGTCACCCAATCATTTTAAAACTGTCTAAACAATAAAACTTGCTAATACAACTTGCTAAATAAAATGCTCAACAGACTGTTAACAATCTGTTGAGTAATTTATTTAGCATGTTTTGTAATTAAATGAATGTAGTTTTATATTTATTTTGAGTAAGTGGACAACCATTTGTTTTCTCATAATGAAACTATATAATATAATAGATATAATAATTCTATTATTAGTAATTGTGGTGTTAATGTTAACTTGAATAAAGCTATTTTTTTTCTGGTCTACAGTATAATTTGTTTAACTCCTTGGTGTCAAACTCAAATAGAAATTGATTCTGACAGCTGCATAGTGACTTAGAAAACCACAAATTAACTACGTTGTAGTGTATTTTTAATGCATTTTATTAAACATTTCCCAATTAGAATTTAATCTGGTTTGTGATGTACTGAAGAGTTTTTCAGCTACTTGCACCCCACTGGCAGAGTTTGACAGTAGTTTAAACGATAATAACATCAACCTCTTCTTTTGAGAACTCTCCTTCTGGTTCATTTCAAATAAACCAACATACCCTGAGTAGAAATAGTTTTTGATCACTTGAAACTGAGATATTTTGCTTCATTTAGCATCCTAATTTAGTTCTAATCTTGTCTCAGACACTTACTAACTGTGTGACCCTAGGCAAATCACTTAGCCTATCCCTCTAAGCCTCATTTTACTAATCTGTAAAATGGGAGAATAATAGCACCTACCTCACAGGGTTATGATCAGGATCAAATGAGATGATATCTATAGAGTGCTTTGCAAATTTAAAATGCTATTGTTGCTACTGTTGGTGTCGGTAAGGAGCAAATGAAATAACCCACATAAAGTGCTTTGCAAACCTTAAAATTTACATTAAAATGATTTATTATTATTTTTATAAAGTATATTTAGAAAAAAACTTTTAAAGGTCATCTTATCCAACCTAAGTGCAGAAATCCTCTCTCAGATCCACTACTGTCTTTATAAAAAGTTTCAATGATGAGGAGCTCATGATAGCTCATGAGACACCCCATTCAATTTTCTAAGGGTAGAAAAAAAGTTATAGAAAAATATGAAAGAAAAAGATTTCGAGAGCATCACATGGAAGGGTAATAAGTAACAAGACCCATACATAGAAGGGCTCAAAATAAAGCATATGAAGAAAACAGCAGAGTAAATCAGACTATAGGGAGGAATGAACCAAGGCATCACCAAAGCAGCTGGATTGCACCCATGCAGACAGTCCTGTTTCAAGAATAAGATCATTACTACTTTGTTGTTGCCAAGAAGGATGGTCATTTGACAATAAGAGGTACCTACTGAGCACCTTATATTTAAAAGATTTTACACTGGTCACAAAGAGTTGGACATAACTGAAAACAATAGAACAACAAAACAAAAATACTGGTCATACGTGAAATCTTATACTCACCCAACAAATAACATATATCATTATTCTTCCCAGTGAAAGAAACCCAAATCCCCAGAGTTGGGGTCATATCTACCTTAGCTAAATCTTGCCCTAAATTTCTAAATTTTATATAATATTACCATAACATTAGAACTAGAATAATGAGAAAATTCACAATGTTGTGTGAAATATGTTCAGCATATTTCACAATATTTCAAGAAAGCAGAGTAATAAAACAATTTAAATTCAAGCATAAATTTAAGATTAGGACTGACGGAGAAGTGTTAGATCATGCCATGATGGAATTTCTCTGCAGTGGAAATGATTGCCTCAACTACTCTTGCTGGACTTCTGTTTCCATGATGACTTGACAAAAAGGATTTTGAGACTAAAACAAAATATCTTATAAAATACAATGAAAAATAGTTTCTAGAGGTTTTTTTTAATGCATGTATAAAAGGAACATGGCAATGGAAGTAGTGCAGGTTCTGAATCAGAAGATTTGAGTTTGAACTTTGGCTCTGCTGTTTATTACCTATGTGATCTTGGGATCATCACAACTTTTGGGCATCATTTTCCTCATCTACAAAATATGAAGGTTGGACTAGATGATCTCTAAATTTCCTTCCCACTGATAATCTATGATCCTAAATCATGCATCCTATATTGTGACTTTCTTTTTTTATTTTTATTTAATTTTTAAATTTATGCAATAAAACAAACATTTCCATAGCATAGTATAAAAAAAAGATGATTGCACATGAAACTGCAAATCTACTATGTACAACTTGCTATTCCTTTTAAATATATAATAAAGTTATCATGTAAATTTATTTTTTTTCCTTTTTTCTCCCCCTCCCACCCTGGAGATGGCTATTATTGGGCATATACATATACACACATATATGTATATGTGTGTATATGTATATGTGTGTACATGTAAAATCATTCTATACATACTTCTATTTATCAGTTCCTTCTCTGGATGCAGATAGTGTCTTCCTTCATATTTCCTTTCAGCTAATTTGGATTTACAATCGTCAAAATGATTTATTCACTCAAAGTTGTTCTTAAAACAATATTGCTATTACTATATACAACATTTTCTTGGTTCTGTTCATTTCACTCTTCATTATTTCATGCAAGTCTATCTCTGTTTTTCTAAGATCATCGAGCTCATCATTTCTTATAGCATTTCTTATAGTATTTCATCATAATCATATACCACAACTTCTTCAGCTATTCCCCAATTGACAGGTATCCCCACAATTTCCAGTTCTTTGCCACTAGAGAGCTGCTATAAATATTTTAGAACATATAGGTTCTTTTCCTTTTTATCTAATTATCTTTGGAAACAGACCTAGTAATGGTATTGCTGAGTCAAAAGGTATAGGCAGTCTAATAATTCATTGGACATAATATCAGATTGCTCTCCAAAATGGTTGGATCAGTTCACAATTCTACCAACGATGAATTAGTGTCCTAATTTTTCCACATCCCTTCCAACATTTGTTGTTTTCCCCTTCAATCATTTTAGCCAATCTGATAGGTGTAAAATGATATCTCAAGGTTGTTTTAATTATCATGACTTTCTTAATTTTCCCCACACATGACATTCTGTTCTATCTCCATGGCTTTGCATTGGCTTTCCCCAATACCTGGAATATATTCCCCCCTCAATTCTGCCTCATTTCCTTCAAAATTCCACTTCAGCAACACATCTTAAATAAGGTCTTTCCTGATTCCTCTCAATTCTAATATTTCCTCCCATAAAACTGCCACATCCTGCCAATGGTAGGGACTATTTCTTTCTTTCTTTTTTTTTTATTCCCAGTGCCTGGCACACAATAAATGATTCTACATGAAGCCTTTGCTGATTTCTCTGACTACTGGGTGAACCTTCCCACACACACTCTTTACCTATTATTTATTTTGTATACACATATATACATGTTCCCTATCCCAATAGAACATAAGTTCCTTGAGGAAAAAAAAGCCCAAGTAGCTCAAGGAGGTTAACAGAAACTACAACAGCACCTTCAAGAGCATAGAGGTAAAGTAGTTATGCTGACAGAATGGAATAGAATACAACAAATTTCTTGGACCAATAGTCCAAGACCTGAAAGATATTCCAGTTCGGATTCAACTCCAGAAGTACCAGTTATCTAAAGAAGTATCCTGTATGGGAATCTGGGGAAGACTATACACTTTGTGAAAAAGAAGCTTTCTCTTCATATTTACTTTGCTATTCTATCTTAATTCAAAGCTTTTCTATTTGATTTATGGTTGTTAGTCTGTTAGTAGAGAATTTAGCAGATCAGGTTGAACCATATTTGTATATAATGCACCTTATCTTCTACGATTACATGAAATAAGCTGGAGGGGGAGGTGAAATAGACAAATTCCTCCTACCCCTCACACTGTGATTACTCCAAATATTTCACATGGGGTGTAGCAACCAATGCTACCAGAGTAAATTTGCTAAATATACAGAATAAAATTATAAATTGATTGCTTTGAGAAAATTTTAGTTAAAAGGCAAAGATGCAAGTAATTGTTCAGAAAAAATGGAATTGATTCAGTCAGATAATTATTTTGCATACTGAACTAAATTTTAATAACGTATAATACCAACTGACACAACACAAGTAGGCAGAAAAGATGCAAGCATGAGTAGAGCTAAAGTTCATGAAACCTAAACACCTCATGCTTGTATATATATAGAAACATGGCAACAAAAGTGGAGGATGCAAATTGTAAGAAAAAGTATCTCTGGGAAAATAGTTACAGAATTATAAAGATACCTTTCTCAAGGTCCCTTTGGATCATTCTCGCTGGGGATGATGGTGGTGAGGCAATGCTTTGAAACTCTTGGTTAGGCAAAGAGAGAGGAATGAGTTGTCAGCTATCATGGCCCTTGGAAATGTTGAGAGCTACCAGAAAAAGAGAAAAATGCAGAGTGAGTTACTTACTCTGATCCCATTCACAAACCTGTCTTCAAGGAGACATATACAGACAGACAAGGGACAGGCAGAGAGACAGACAGAGAGACAGGGAGACAAAGAGAGTCACAGACAGAGAACAGAGACAGTAACAGAGAGAGAGAGAGAGAGAGAGAGAGAGAGAGAGAGAGACAGAGAGACAGAGAGACAGAGAGACAGAGACAGAGACAGAGACAGAGAGACAGAGAGACAGAGAGAGAGAGAGTGATCATGAAACCCTTTTCCTTCACACCCTTCTCCAAGGCAAGTAGCAAGTAGCAAGCCAAGAAGTTGAAAAAAATACTCTACTCTTCAGTTAAGTTCTTTGCAAACGATAAAGTGCTCTATAAATGTTAAGCTATTATTATTATCATTATACAATTATATGCATATATACATTTTCTAGCTGCAAAATTCAAAGCCCCTACTTTCCCACAGTAGGGTCATAATAGAAATTATTTTTGTTTTATCATATCTCTGTTCCAACTTGACCTTGCCAGCAAGTTAGATGATTGTACCAAGGATGAGTATAAAGCAATTAGGTATCTTTTTCAAGGACCAGAAGATTTTATTATGGAAAAGAGAGAGGGGTGCCTTATGGGGACATACTGTGAACTACTTACTCAAATCTCCACCAACGAAATTGAAATTCAGTTATATAACCTTGATAAAGGCCCTTTTTTAGAAATATACCAGCACATTTGTCTATATTCTTCAGGGTGCTGGGGTAGGGGGCTTTTTTGTTTTGTTTTGTTTTGTTTTGTTTTGTTTTTAAAAGTGACATGGTAACCAGTAGACATCACAGAGGCATTTCAAAACACTAGTTCCTTCCTCTGTCTCTGCACATATAGGACTGGTGCAAAGCAGAATGATGTAATAGATAAGTGTGTTTTCAAAGCTTTCCACCTGTCCTTCTAACTATTCTTTGCCTTTGCCTTCCCCTTCCTCTGGTATCCCTTAACCCTTTCAAAACTCCACTAGTCTCCTCCTCTTTTTTCCCCTCTTGTGGCTCTTGATAAAATGTCTATTAACAGTTTTTTTTTAACTTGGTATAACTAAGTTTAAATCAACGTGTTTTTCCCCAGAGGTATTTGAATTTTAGAGCTATCTAATCGTAGAATGAAAAGCTATGTCCTGGATAAAGGAATTTCAGGCATGAACCAGAATTTGGTGAGAAGTGGGACATAGGCTGACACTGCCATTACTCTTCTACAAAGAAGAGAAGAGAGGGGACAGAACTCCCCTTAAATAATAACATCAAGCTGTTGGGCACCCAAATGCTCCTGACAAGTTGCTGCTTGTCTAGATGAGCTGGACTAAATACAACAGGCATGTCTGCTGAGGCAAACTTGCCTGGGTGAGGCAGACACCTCATTGTTAGTGAAACCAAAATATAGTATGTCAAAATTCTAATTCTCTCTAATTCGGTAGTTCTTTATAAATTTTTCTGTTGGTGCTTTGTTCTAGTAAAGAGTAAATAAAGGCATATCCCTGAAAAAGAAAATTTTGCATAATCACTCTTGGTTTAATTGTTTATGATAATTTTTTAAAAAGGATAAAGGGAAAAGGATAAAGAGACATTTTGTTCCCTTTGCCAAGACTGTGACTATATGGCAGAGTCTCTTATGCTGACACAGATAGTGGGAAAAGGGAGCTGATATCAGATCAATTGATTGATCAACAAGCTAAATGACTGTCATAGGCCAGGCACTCAATGGGGATATATATTGGGGATACAAAGACAAAAATGAAACAGTCCCTATACTTAAGTAGCTTATATTCTATTAGAGGAGATAATATGTACATTTATAAATATATATTTAAATATATACAAAATAAATACAAGGGGGGAGTAATAATTGCGGGGGGGGGTAAGGTACTAACACTTACAAGGATCAGGAAATGCTTCCTGTACAAACTAACACTTGAGGCAAGCTTTGAAGGAAACTAAGGGTTGTAAAAGGAGAGAGATGAGGAGAAGTGCATTCCAGGCACCAGGGACAGCCACTGCAAAAGAAAAGCAAGATGCAGTATCCTCTGAAGAACAATAAGAAGACAAGTTTGGCTGGACCACAGAGCGTGTGATGGAGAATAATATAAGCCTGGAAAGCTAGTCTGGAGCCAGGTTGTGAAGGGTTTTAAATGCCAAATAGAGGCACTTATATTTGATCATAGAGGTAATAGAGAGTCACTGGAGTTTTATAGATAAGGAGGGGAATAACTTGGTCAGGTGTGTGACATAGAAATATCACTTTGATAACTATAAGGAGGATGGCTTGGAAATAGGAGAAATTTGAGGCAAGGAGAATACCTAGGAAGTCATTGCAATAGGCCAAAAATGAGGTGAGGAGGGCCTGGACTAGTGTAAAGAAGGGTACAGATGCAAGAAATATTGTGGAAGTAGATCTTACAGGACTTGACATCTGATATCTGAGGCGATTAAAAGTGAAGAGGTGATCACGATTCTACAACTAAGAATCTGAGGTAATTTCGTGACAGAGGTCATTTAGGGGAAAATATAATTTTGTTTTGGACATGTTGAGGGGTAGGTCTCAGTTACAATAACAGAAACCACATAGCCTTTGAAAATGAAACATAGGTACTAAGAGAGATACAATGGCACCTGAGGCACATGATAAGTACACTGACATATTTTCACAATGCCCTGCTTAAGGGACACTTTTGAGCATGGGTTGTCGCTAGAGTGAAGTTTTGGGATCATCCAGGAGAGCACAGTTGCGGGTACCCTAGAATAATGATCAAACTCATACAGGTGTGACCATAAAAATTACTGAAGTTTTCACAATAAGCTCTAGTATAAATCATGAGATAACTACATATGACCAGCTGTCATTTCATGAGGAAACAGGAATCCTTTAATAAGACACTGAATTTTGGGGTTAGCCCTCTCTACTGCTCCTGTGTGCTGGCTAGGAAACTGAAAAGAGAGCAACCAGACTCCAGCTTAAAAGGAGTTTACACTTTAACAAGGGTTGGATCTAGAGACTTGAATAGAATGCCCAGCAATATGACATGCAACTAAGGCTTCTGCTTTTATTAAGCATTTGCTAATCTAATTAAACTGTGTGTTGAAATTATGATTTTTAGTGAACATGGATAAATGAAGCAACAAGAAGGGAAAGCAGAGGCAGGGTTGTGGTCAAGTCAATGGGCACTAAACCAGAGAATGAATGCAGCATAACTCCTAGATAAAAACCAGGGAGACACATAACAATGAAATAGTAGCCATGGAGGCTGGAGTGCTGATTGATTGACAGCCATATACTAGGGTGCTGATTCCAGATAGATTGATGCCTTTATTTAACTTTTAACATATGTAAAAGATTTACATAGGAACAACAAAGAGCAATTAATATCCACCTAAAGTTTGAAGCCAACCTAAAAATGGTTTAAGTTTAGACTTATATTTAATAAAATAAGAGACAAATGTTTCAGAACGTTCAAGCCTGAGAATGTTCCTCACTCCTAAATAGAATGAATTAACTTTCACTGGAGTTAATGAAATCAGTCTTGGCGGCCTGAAGGAGCAAAAGGAAGTTCTGAAAAGACACTTTGTCTAGTAAATTAGATCCTTGATCTCACAGCATTATTTTCTTGGGAAAAAAAATGTTTGAAAATTAAATTGTAACGGTGACAGGGAACCGTATGTTGGAAAAACGAATAACCTACACGAAGCTAACAGTGTGAAATTTTCTAGTTCATATTCTATGTTAACTGCATGCTTGGCAGATTATACTAAATATGCTTCAAGTGAGCTAACATTAGTCATTTCAGAATGGCTGCAATAAATAATTTTTGAGCCATTTGGTCAGGATTTTATAGAGATGACTAAACTTACTATCACATTTGGTTATTATTCATAGAAAAAGGGGTAAATAACTAGAACCTAAATAATAACAACTAATGCTATATAAGAAATGGGGTAAAAAGTGAAGGAATATTGGGTTTTTTAAACCTTTGAACTGTTTTGAAAACTGGAATTATAATGGCATAAAATTATTCCACAGAAAAAGTACACAACATGCAGATATTAAACTTTAGTTGGATAGCCTAGGAGTTAAGATGTGACACTGGGCCAGGGGTGGGGTAGGGTGGGGTGGGGCACATAGATCAGAACAGGAATGTAGGAAAAAAGGTTTTGGATACCAAGAAGAAATGTGTTCTGGGTTTTTTTTTTCACTTTAAAAGTTCTGCTCTACTATAAAAATGCTGTAAATATAAATACTGCAAAAAAGTTGATTAATAGTAACCCAAAGATGTCCTTCAAATATCCTTTAAATACTGAAACTTTCTTTTCTGTACTGAACTTTCATTCTTATTTCCCAAGCACCCAGAATGCTGCCTTGTACATAGTAAGTCCTTAATAAATATTTGTGGAATTGAATTTTAAATAAATTCAGAAATTTAAATAAAAGCAGGCCCAAAATTTCAGAGGATATCCTGGGTAAAACATAAATTCAACACAAATCTCCTAATGCTTCAACAATAAAACTAAACCATGAGGTTTATTGTTAATAATGATGACTTTGAAGCACTGTCAAGTCCAAGATTAAATTATGTTCTGTACACTGCAATAATTACCAGTTAAGAGAAATAGATGAACATTTTACAAAGATTATTTACAATAAGGCTAGGATAAGTTCTGGATAAGTTCAGTTATATCTGATTAGCTTGCTATAGTCTTTCGTAACTGTTTTTTAGCTTTAGTAATAACAATGTAGAAAACTCTAGTTTTAGTGTTTTGCTTTTGATGGTTACTTCCAATTATTTTTAGTCTAATATGCTATTTTCATGGTTAATAAGAGTAATGTATTAAAAAAAAGCACCATAGTCTAAGTAGAACTATTTCAAAATAGATGTCTTATCGTCTACTTTAAAAAAAAATTAAATGTAATCCAGAAAAGGAATGCATATACATATGTACTAATCTTAAAATGTGTAGCAGTTTGACAGGTTTTTCCCTAAGACAAAATAACTCCTGACTCATTCACATATTTGTGGTGTAAGGCCTCTTAGCTCCACCTTCTATGTTTTTCTTGCACAAAGTTTTCTTTCTTTTACAAGTCCTGTTTCTCACTTCATCATCTCCCTCAGGGTGGTGAGGAACAGTGTCTGAAAGTCTGGCTTAAAACTTCAATTAATCCATTCTAATATTTCCAGTGCTGGTCACTCAACTTTCCAGGTACATGAGTCATACTCTTTTCCCCAACCTGTTCTGACTTCAACCCAGCTGGGTTTCAAGGCCTCCTTTATCTTTCTGGGTGGGTGCAGTCATTAAGGATAAATATGCCCATGACTGGTGGAGAAGAGGGTTGAGTTTATTTATTAAATGTGAACCTCCACCCAATTAACTATTCTAGGCACTAGCCCAAGGAGTCAAATGCTTTCCTATTCCTACTTCAGCAAATTAACAATCTATCCTAACAGCTACTGCTTACACTCACCAGTAATTTTTCTGCCACACATCAATATCACAACAAAAGCACTAGGACTAACAAAACCAAGAAATACAACATTAATGGAGAGTCTTACAAAAATGATTAAAAATATTTGTTGATTCAAAAAGCAATTAATAACCCTTTATTAAGCACCAGATACTATGTTCCAAGTATTATTCAAATGCTAGGAAAACAAAGATAAAGGTGAAAACAGTTCTGAAACTATTATTCTTAAATCTACATAGTCAGTGATTAAAAGAAAGCTAATATCTAGTATATGACCTACATATGAAGTTTCTTCATAAATACAAAATAATGACACTATTTTAATGTTATATTTAATGTGCAGTACTAATTGCAATTGATTTAAGAATTTTACCTATATATTTAAAAAACACAGAGACAGAGAAGACTAGAACCATAAAGTAGTTTTGAGGAGAGATGAAAAAGAGAGGTTGTGCCAATAAAAGAACAAAAGGATAATACTGTGGTATAATGGAAACAGCATTGGGCTGGGCATCAGAGGTGCTGTGTTAGTATCTTGGCTTTGCTACTTAACTATATGTAAATAGCAGACAAGTCACTTCACCTCTCTGGTCCTCAGTTTCCTCATCTGTAACATAAGGGATTTGGTCTAATTTACCTCTAAAGTCCCTACCAGCTCTAAAATCTGCGATTTTATCAATGCCTCACAGCTTGTTTGAGGATCAGAACTGTCTTTTGCCCTTTCATATCCTCAGAGCTTAGTCCAGTGCCCAGCACATAATAGGTGCTTAGATGTTTATTGATTGATTATTGCTGAGTGTGTCTAAACATTGTTACTATAGAACTAGCCGGACTCCATGACTTTTACTTATTCTACCAGTGTATTTTGTAAAACCAATGAATGCTCTCTGGGGAGGTATGCCTAAACACCCTCTGTGGCTTTGTCTGTTAAAAAGACCTTAAATAGTCCTAGCCTTGCATTGAGGAAATTAGGGCATGTAAATATACAGCTATAACACTGATTCACCTCAATCTTCCACACAGCTTGTTGTTGTTCAGTTGTTTCAGTTGTGTCTGGTTCTCCATAACCCCATTTGGGGTTTTCTTAGCAAAGATACTGAAGTAGTTTGCCCTTTCCTCCTTACAGATGAGGAAGTGAGGCAAACAGGGTTGTGACTTGACCCAGGGTCACACAGCTAGAAAGTGTCTGAGGCCAGATTTGAACTCAGGAAGATTCCAGGCCCAGCACTCTATCCAATGCACCACCTACCAAAATGATATTCCTAAAGCACGGGAGTAACCATGACACTTTCCTGCTCAATACACTCCAGTGGCTCCTTTTGTCATTTAAATCCTTTTATGACTTGACTGCAACCTACCTTTCTGACCTTACTATACATATTGACAGACTTCTGTCTCGCCAAACTATTGTTCTTGATGTTTCTCACACATTACCTACCAGTCTTTCTCATCTCATATAAC
Source organism: Phascolarctos cinereus (assembly GCF_003287225.1). Taxonomy (NCBI): domain Eukaryota; kingdom Metazoa; phylum Chordata; class Mammalia; order Diprotodontia; family Phascolarctidae; genus Phascolarctos; species Phascolarctos cinereus. The sequence goes on along the minus strand of NW_027555958.1, from coordinate 198,686,527 downwards.
TCATATGCCTTCTGCTACTATCTCCTCCATCACCCCTGTCTCATATGATGAGGTGGCCTTACCAAATCCCATTCCTTCCTGTCTACTCTGCCCCTTCCGTCATTCCCTTTTTTTCAATCTGTCCCTGTCTACTGGCTCATTCCCTATTGTCTAAAAACAAGATGATGTCTCTCCCATCCTGAAAAAACCCTCACTTGATCCTTCCATCCCCACTATCCTCTTCTATCTTTTCTGCCCTTTGTGGCTAAATTGCTTGAAAAGTTCATCTGCAATAGATGCCTGTTTTCTTTCCTCTCATTCTCTTATTCATTTCCAACCTCATCATTCCACTGAAGCTGCTCTTTCCAAAGCTAACCAGTAATCTCATAACTGTGGAATCTAATGGCCTTTTCTCAATCCTCATTCTCCTCACCCCTTCTGCAGCCTTTAAGACTACTGATCATTCTGTCCTCCTTGATTCTCTCTTCTCTCCAGGTTTTTGGAACACCATTTTCTCTCTCCTGGCTCTCTTCCTACCTATCTGACTGATCCTTCTCAATCTCCTTTGCTAGATCCTCATCCAGATTATGCCCTCAAACTGTAGATGTCCCACAGAGTTATGTCCTGGACTCTCTTCTCTTCTCCATCTATAGTATTTCATTTAGTGATCTCATCAGCTCATTTCTTTTACCCCTAAATCCTCCTTTCTCCCCTTTTCCACTCTCCTATCTTCTCTGTTACTGAAGAGAGCAATACCATCCTCCCAGTCCTCAGGCTCATCACTTAAAAGTCATTCTGGATTCCTCAATATGTCTCATCTTCCTCCCCTTCCTCCAAACCCAATCTGTTGCCAAGGCCTTTAGGTTTCACCTTTGCAAGACTGTTGTATATACCCCCTTCTTTCTTCTGACACTGTCACACTCTGGTAAAGGCCCTTATAACCTCACACCTGGATTACTGTAATAGCCTATCAGTGGGTCTATCTGCCTTAAGTCTCTCCTCATTCCAATCCATTCAGCCACCAAAGTGATTTTCCTAGAACTCTGTTTCAATCATGTCAGCCCCCTACTCAGTAAACTCCAGTGACTACTTCCGTTTTAGAAAATTCCGTTTTGCATTCAAGGACCTTTATAACCTAGCCCCCTCCTACCTTCCCAGTCATTTCATATCCTTCTCCCTGTCACAAACTTTTCCATCCAGTGATACTAGCCTCCTTGCTGTTCCACAAACAAGACACTCCATTTCTCAGCTCCTGGAATTTTCTTTGGCTATCCCCCATGTCTAGAATGCTTTCCCTCCCCATCTCTACCTACTTCTTTCCCTGGCTTCCTTCAAATCACAACTAAAATCTTATCTTTTATAGGAAGCCTTTTCCAAATCCTCTTAATTATAGTACCTGCCCTCTGTTAATTATTTCCTATCTACTATATTTTGTTTGTATGTATTTGTTTGTCTGTTGTCTCCTCCATTTGATTATGGGCTCCTTAAGGGCAGGGTCTACCTTTTGTCTCTTTTTGTATTCCCAGTGCTTACCTCAGTGCTTAGCACATAATAGGAAATTATTATTTATTAAATGATTACTTTTGTGTCTTCACATATGCTCTGGTTCGCCACGTCTGAAATGTCTTCCCTCCTCAACTTACCGTCTGATCCTCCTCAGATGGTAATGCCTTCCCCTCCCCCCAAAAATAAAGGCTACTTTTTATTATAGGAATCCATAATAGTCTTAAAGGGTCTTGGACTTGGCATATCATTATACCAAGCTGCTATTGAGATACCTGGGTTCATATTACTCCAAGAATCAACCTGGGATCCTAGGAGCTCTTGATTTATAAGGAGACATGGGGTCCCACTCAGAGCTGATTTCTCATCCCCAGGGTTATAATCAAGGAGATGTCAAGGATAGTGAAATTTTCAAGCTTGGAGAGTCTAGATATGAAAGAGATGGTTTCCAGGAAAGGGGGCAGGTCAGGCAGGAAGGGCTACTAAGCAGGAGGAGGTCTATGGCTAGGGCACAGGAAGCTCATTGGACAAAGAAATACTATAAATACCCAAATGAAGAAAAGGAACTGCATTCAGAGAAGGAACTGATAAATAGAAGTATATATAGAATAATTTTGCATATATGTATATATCCCTATACATAGAGAGATATAGAAAGATAAACCCATTTGTGTCTAATGGTAGCCCATCTGGGGAGGGGGGGGAAGGAGAAGATGAAAAAGAAGAAATTTACATAACCTTATTATATATTTAAAAGAAATAGCAAGTTGTACCTAATAGATTTACAGTTTCACATGCAATCATCTTTTTTTTAATTATACTATGTTATGGAAATGCTTGTTTTATTCCATAAGTTAAAAATAAAATAATTTTAAAACTAGAAATTTTAAAAATTTTGGAATTTCCCCCCTAGACTGTAAGAAGTTGTTTAGCCTGAAATAAATTGTTAATTGGCATATTTCCCTTGCCTATTTTCTTGCCTACCTCCTCTAAGCTACTTTGTTATTGTTTAGTCAATATTGAGTAAACTATATCTTTACTTAATCAGTAAGAATCAAGTGCCCACTGAGTACCAGGCACAGTGCTAGAGGATACAAAAACAAAACAAAACAGTTCCTGCCCTCTATTGGAAAGATAACATGAACACATATAAGTATATATGAAACGCATGTTAAATAAATAAATAAATGCCATTGTGCCTAAGGCTCTCTGGTAACATCCCTGATTATATCCCTTTTCTATCCTTCCCAAACCTTTTTTGAGATATCAGTCCTAGTTCCCCAAGTGGGGAGGGAGGGTAGGTTGGATACAACAGGCTACTCTTCCCTTTTTACCTTTGTCTCTTTCTCAGTGATTCCTGGGGACACTTCAGTTAAGCTACATGGCCTTCTCTTAAACACACCAGATACATAGGACTATTGCTTTTAGCATTGACTGGCTTGCCTAATTCTTTTGTGAAGTCTTTTTAGTTCCAGGAATAGACTCCAACAGAACTCCACTTTTAAAACACCCCTCAAGAGGGGACATTTATGTTATAGTGTGGATCAATTGAACCAGATCAGCACCTAACTGAAGTATCACCCAGTAATCAAAAGTTTGGGTTGGTACAGGGATGGTAAAGGTGGGGATGAGAAGGGCAAATGGGGACATTGGTCAGCCAGAGAACAGCATGAGAGCACAGTAGGTACCTCTGGGGTGGAGAAGTGATAGAACATATGAGGCAAAAAGCTGAAAAAGGGTTCAGAAAGGAAAATATCAGGGCTGACAATGACAAATTTATCAACTTAGCATTTTTTCCTAGGATGATAGGAGCTAAAATAAGATGCCAGCATTAATCCAGAATAAAAATCAAAATACTCCATGAGATTCAGTTTTAATTAATCCTGTCTGTTATGTTCTCATCCGGTCTCCATCTCAGCAACCCAACCCCAATTGGAGTTTTAAAAAAAAGAGAGAGAAGAGAAAGAAGATATATGCATATATATCCCTCATTTTCTCCCTCTTTCTCTTTATTATTAATGTCACAAGATAGAATATACATGGAATTTTACTATTGAAAGAGACCTTTGCAAATGTATACTTCCATCTATAGATTTTACTGTTAATTCATACTCTGTGAATCTGAAATGTGGGTTTGGGCTGTTGTGCACAACTAGTTCACTCGGCTACAGAGCCTACCTAGGACCTAGGATTTCCCAATCACCTGAAGAATCAAGACCAGCTTGATCTTTCACTCTGAGCACGCATTGATGAGGAAGGAGAAAAGATGGCAGCAACTCCGTTTATTTTTAGCAAAGCACTTATATAGTAAAATGACAGGAACTGTTTCTCAAGTTACAATGACGTATAACCCATGCTGTGCTCAAGGACAGTGCATGCACAGTCCATGCACTTACGTACCACCAATCACAAATACACTGTTAATGACTAATGAGTAACTAGGGAAGTTAGAGATGCATAGAATGGAGCACCGAACCAGGTGACCTTTGCTCATAGATCAATCACCCGAGAGGGGCCTCCGCCCATCAGTGAGACCTCATGAACAGCCTGTGGTCCTTCTACATCCTTACAGATCCCCAACATTGGGCCAAGTAATAGCATCTCCATTTAAATTAAAATCCATTACATTCTATTTTTTTCTAGGGTTTACTCCCACATTAAAAAAAATATAAGATTGACTTTTCAACAAGAGATGTTATTTATAAGCAAAGCAATTCCCAATTGAGTCAGATACTATTTTATTAGCTACAATATTATAGTTCTGTCTAAATAGAAAGTTACTACAGCATAGTAGGGAAAGCACCAACATTGATTGAGAAGACCTGTTTGTGATATCTTTGACATTTGCCAGCTTTCTTATCATGAGTAAGTCACTTTATCTGTCTGAGCCCCACTCAATGTCTTCATTTGTTAAATGGGGATAACAATACTTATATAACCAAACTCAAAAGGATTTCATGATCTAAATACTTTATAAAGTTTAGGACACCAATCAAATGAGTCATTGATATTATCATGCTAAAATGGTAACAGATTAGTCACTCAAAGGTTAGTAAAAATGAGTAAATCCTATCTACATTTTTGTTCAGGAGTCCAGACTTTTAATGCAAGTACCAATCTGCATTAATTTAACACATCTATTTGGATGTTTTCCATTAATTTGTGAAACAGACCACCACAAGTAACACTTTTGTGGCTTGTGTGTTGCCTCCTTTAGTCAACAGGAAGAAAACATGTCAAAGTAAATGGATATGGTTATGACTACAGAAATGTAACAGAAAGGGATAGCACCTGCCAATTGGAGAATGACTAATCAAATTGAGGTACATGAGAGTTAAGGAATAATAGGTGGTACTCTACTTAAATAGCCTCAAATCACCAACCCCTTCTTTGGCATATGCACACAGAGGTAGCCCCTTTTCTAATAGATAGTAATATTTCCTCTGATCCCTAGAAGAATTCAAGTCTGCAAATGCCTATGCTGTCCCTCCTTCCCCCTCACCCATGAGTACAAGGTAGGAAAGCAGCATCTGTTAATCCATCACTGGCCACGTTCCAAATTTAAGCTAGGAGATAAAATGGAATATAGATCAAAATATTAAAATATATATAAAATCTTCAATCCATAGCCGGTTGAGCCCATATACCGTGAAATATTTTGCTCTCAGGTCATTGTGCAGTGTGCTCACAGATTCAGAGGCTTAGCATGCTGTGGTTGTTGTTTATTGTACATAGACCAAAATGAAAAGTTAACTAGATCAAGGGATAGTTACCCATGTAGAAACAGTTGCCACCACTTTTCTTCCTCCTAGTTTACTTCTCTCACAGATTTTTGCATGCTAATGGGGTGAAAAGGAATGGGTAGAAGAAGGCATTAGCTTTTTGTCTCAGTTTCATCAACTTAAAAGGGAGCAGCTACCTCAAGTACACCAGTCAAAGGGGATTCATAACAGTCAGTCTCAGCAACCTGTGTCTCTTTTCTACTCAAAACTCCCAGTCACTATCTCTGCTTGAGGATTAGAAACACTCCTGACTGGGCTGGCTTCCCTCTATTCCTTTCACTCCTCCTTAAGCCTCTTAGAGTGTTCTAAGGATAATTGTACTATGGCAAGAAATTTCTGATGCATAATAGGAATCAGTTTATCCTTTAATTAGCATCATCATTAACAGACATCTATTAAATATCTAATATTTACTGAATATACAGAACACTGTGCTGGTTTCTAGTTATACAAAGAGATATGAGACACAATGCTTGCCCTTGAGGGGCTACAATCTAGTTGAGGGAGATAAGACCTTTCCATAAAAGTAACAATAAAAATAATATATGCCAAATGAGTGGCATTAGATAACAAACATTACAGGAGAAGCCCTAAGATCTGGGGATTTTAAAGTTGGAATATATATTGGAAACCATTTAGCCCAACCTCTTCATTCTATAGGTTAAGGAAATGGAGGCACAGAAAGATTGGTACCTGTTCCACAAGGAGTAAATTGCAGAAATAGGCAATTAATTCAGCTCAAATCAAGGCCATCTGACTTCAGAGTCAGTGATCCTTCTACTATGACATGCTGTTTCTCAATGTGTCATACAAGAAAGAAAATGGTTACCAACACTTCAAAATAGAGAAGGCTTTGTGAATGAAGAAGAACTTGGGGTCAGAAAGAAAGGGTGGGATTTAACCTGGAAAGAAATAGGGAGTGAATTTCAAGCTAGGGGAATAGCATGAACAAAGGCTTGGAGGTGGGACAGTACATGGTATTTGGAGGATCGTCTGTTTCTCTAGGGGAGAAAAGTAAATTTTGGAAGACCTTCAACAGTGAAGAATTGTTTCATACAATTTTATATATACATACATACATACATACATACATACATATATATACAACACACACACAGAGATGTGACAGTTTCTGTAATTTTACCTCAAACTTATATACTATTTATTTACTTGTTTATAAAGTATCCATAGCTTTTCTAATTCCCTTCCAAGTATCCTTCTTCTATAAGAGGAAGCCAAAAAATGAACTCACCTGTACCCATGATTCAGATAAGCTGTAGGAGATCCATTTCTGCTCTTATAGCTCTCATTACTGTTTGCTTCACACCAGTCTGTACCCGGTGGGATATTACTTGCAGCTGGTCACACTGTGCACACACACATACCCCTACATACACCAAATTTTAAAATGAACTGCATGCAACAGGCTATTGTAATCATACCAGCCAATAACTTAAGAGGTGTCATCAAAACACCAAAATACCAAATTTCATGCAGATACCAAAGCAGCCAACAAAACCTTCTAATATTCTATATTAATATCCTATAGCAATATGAAGTTTCAAAAGAAATCTAAGGATTAATGAATTTCATAGCCTCCTTTGAAAACAATAAAACATGCTAGTCTATATTAGAAGAAGACAATTTAATTGCTTTTTTTCCCTTTCTAGTGAATCCTATGAATGGTCCTAGGACTAAAGTAGCTGGAAGAAAGGTGTTGGTTTTTTTCCCTTGTATGATAGCTTTTTTTTCCCCTTAAATTCAGAGGTTTGGTTCAGGATACTGTTCAAGGTCAGTTTTTTTTTTTAATTTTGCATTGCCTAAGAGGATACAAAAGCTGTGGTGAGGTTTAGAGTTTGGTATTGTTTGGTAGTCGCTCTGTCTCTGTGTGTGTATATATATATAAAATATATATGTGTGTGTGTGTGTGTGTGTGTGTATAAAATACATATATGTGTATATATATATACATATATATATGTATATAAGGAGAGAGAGAGAGAGAGAGAGACCATGTACAGACCATATATACACTCTCTCTCTCTGTCTCTTTCTCTTTCCCCCTCTTTCTCTCTCTCTCTGGAAAAGGATAAAGGAAAGATCAGAATTAGGAAATAGATCTAAATATATTGATATGTTTTATATATATATATATATATATATATATATATATATATATACACACACATATTTGCACATATAAATACATAATGATACATGGCTATGTAGGGTAATATATATGCTCACAAGTATTAACAACAGGTAGTTTTATTTTAAATCTACTTTTATAAACTTATAATTCATAAATACCATAAAGCATTTCCAACGACTCTTGCCAGCAACAACAGCAATAGCCAGCAGATATGTTACATGTTGTTTGAAAGTAGTATCTGCAGTCAGAGATTGCACAACTATGAAGCAGGTTCTCATTATTATCCTCTTCTTACAGATGAGGAAACTAGAAAAAGAAGTTATGTAATTTTCACAAGGTCACAGATATTAAGAGAGAGAGAGAGAGAAGCCAAGGAGAGGTGTTAAAGTTTCAATTTTGTGCTCAGTTCATAATGTTATTCATAATGCCAAGGAGCAATGAAGTCTAGTTAGTATCATGCAAAAAAATCAATCAACAAATTTGTAGTCCTCTTTTTTCTTTGCTCACAATAAAATAGCCAAAGTGACTTTCAAGGGATTTTTTAAACAGTGATCCAAAGAGAAAAATATTAAAAAAAAAAAAAAACTAATGTAATCATGGCATTGTTTTACTTTACTTCTCAATTTCTCCCCAAACAAAAGGCCACATTGAAATTTTATTAATAAATGTTCACAGTGCGAATGCCGATAAAGGAATCTCTAAAAATAAGATGTATCATTCAAGCTGTTAGGAGCAATTTTCCTTTCAGCTTCTAGCTTAATCAGGTCAATCACTTTCCATTGTCTTTGACCATATAGGTCATAGGATAATAAGGCCACAGGTTTAGAATTGAGAGGGATCTTAGGAAATTCACAGAGAGAGTAAATGACTTGTCCAGGGTCACACAACTAGTAAGTTACCTAAGGTGGGAATTGAATGCAAGGCTTCCTGACACCAAATCAAGTACACTACCCATTATAATATCTTGCTTAGCACTGGGGATCATCAAATGGCATGACAGAGACCACCAAGAAACATGAAGATATTGAGGTCTGGAAGTCTTCAAATATTCAGAATAGTCAAGGCTCCCTCTAACCCAAGGATTTTTAACTTGAACTCTAAAAAATTTTTAAATATATTTCAATATAATTGATTTCCTTTGAAATCCTATTTTATTTTACGTATTTAAAATCATTATTCTGATAGATTTAAAGCTTTAAGGTCTGGACCTTCAGAGGTTAACTAGGCCAACTTCTTTATTTCACAGATGAGAGTTTTTCTCATCTGTGCAGCTAAAGAAGTAAAATGATTTGCCCAAGGTCACACAGGAAGTAACACTGGCTCTGGAGTCAGAGTTTTTATTATTTAGTCATCCAATCATGTCTGTCTCTACATGACCCCATGGACTTTATCCATGGGGTTTTCTTGACAAAGACATTGGAGTAGTTTCCCATTTCCTTTTCTAGAACTCAGAGTACCTGGGTTCAAAACCCTACCTCAGACCTCTCTGTATGAACAATGACTTTACCTCACTGCACCTAAGTTTCCTCAACTATACAATGAGACAATTGGACTAAATGATCTCCAAGGTCCCTTCCAGATACAAAATTCTATTATCTATGACATTGTGGTTTGGAAGGGTAAGGACTTGAACTAGATCTAGAAGAATTTGCAAGATTTAGATAAGCAAAGAGGAAGGGAATAGGACATACCAGGTGTGGGAATAAAATGGTGCAGTAACTAAAGTGCTTCACTTGGAGTCAGGAAGACTATAATCTGTCTTTCCAAGCTTAACTCACACTTCTCTCTTTTGTTTACTCGACACTGAACTGCTTGTCATTCCCTAGACTTACTGACTTTTCCCACCTCCGTGTGAAAAAAGGTTCTCTTCTCTTCCTGCAAAGCACTCCTCTTCCAATAAAACCACCACTGATCCCAACCTGACTCAGGTGCCACTTCTTCCTACCTCCTAGGTCTTCTACCAAATAGCTTTCTCTTTTTCCTAGTAGTTTTTGTCAAGTAGGAAGTCTTTTTCCTCAGTAGCTTTTGTCTTTGGTTTTATTGAACATACTGTGTTTGCTTCTAGTTCTTGCTTTTCTAGTCTGGTCCACATTTCTGTCATCCTACTTTTTGTCTAGTAACAAATAGTTGCCATAATTATTTATTTTTAACATAATCTAAGATTTGGTAATGCTAGGCCCCTTCATTCCTACTTTGTCCTCATTCTCTTGAAATTTTAGCATTTGATTTGACCAAGTAAATTGTTATTATTTTTATCTAGTTCTATCAGGTAACTCTTTGGTAGTTACTGGTATAGCAATGAATTTGTAAATTAATTTAGAGTTCTTGTTCTTTTCATTATCCTGGCATTGCTCAGATGTGAAGTATTACTAACTCTCTAACTATTTAAACCTCATTTTATTTCTGTAAAGAATGCATTTCTTGCATTGTTGGTGGATTGTGAAATGATCCAACCATTTTGGAGAGCAATATGGAACCATGCCCAAAGGGTTAAAATGTGCATACCCTTTGACCCAGCAATAGCACTCCTAGGGTTGTATCCCAAAGAGATAAAAATGGGAAAAGGACCCACATGTACAAAAATATTTATAGCAGCTCTTTTTGTGGTGGCAAAGAATTGGAAATTGAGAGGATGCCCATCAATTGGGGAACGGCTGAGCAAGTTGTGGTATATGAATGTAATGGAATACTATTGTGCTATAAGAAATGATGAACAGGCTGATTTGAGAAAAACCTGGAAAGACTTGTATGGTCTCATGCTTAATGAAGTGAGCAGAACCAGGGGAATGTTGTGCACAGTAACAGCCATGTTGTACGATACTAATATTGATAGACTTAACCCTTCTTAGCAATATAAGAATCTAAGACATCTCCAAAGGCCTCATGATAGAAAATGTTATCCAGAAAGAAGAAAGAAGTATGGAGCTTGAATGCAGATTGAAGCATACTATTTGCTAGGTTTTTTTTCTTCTGTTGTGTTTTGTTTTCTCTTTCTGGTGGTTCCTCCTATTGGTTCTAATTCTTACTTACAACATAACTAATGTGAAAATATGTTTAATAGGAATGTATATGTATAGCCTATATCACTTTGCATGCAGTCTTCAGGAGGGAGGTAAAGAGGGAGGGGGAGAGATATTTAAAACTCAAAAGCTTATGGAAGTGATGGAAGTGACTGGTGATAATTCAAAAGAAATTAATTAAATAAAAAAAGAAAAAAAAAGAATGCATTTCTATAAGACCTTGGTAGGCTAATCCCCCCATATTATTTACAATTTTTATAGTTATTTTAAATATAATTTCTCTGTTTAGTATTTCCTGGCTCTTGTTACAGGGAAAAGTTAGTGGCGGGGGGGGGGGGGGAGGTAATTGAAAGGATAGGGACCTAAGGAATGATTGAATACAGGGGATGAAGGAAAGGAAATGGTCAAAATGACTGAGATTTTAGGTCTGGGTTTCCAGAGAAATGGTGTTACTACTGACAGAAAGAGTAAATTGAGAGATTGAGATTATTTTTCATGGATAGAGGGATCAACTCCGGTTGAAGGGACAAGAAAAGGTACGACTGATGAAATTGTACCTGAGTTAGGCCTTAAAGGAAGAGAATATTACTAAATGAAAATATGGAGAAAAGAGAGTCTATTAGAGTCAATAGATACAACATATCTTTTCTCTGAAAGCATAGAAGGAAAGGGTAGCATGAGCCTGAGGAAGGGCAAGAAATACAGTTTGGTGGGAGTATGTATGACCTGTCTCCTGATCTCCAGTTTCAAATCTCAAATTGCCTATTGGACATCTAAAACCAGATGTCTCATAGACATCTTAACATGTTCAGACATGTTCAGAATTGGACTCATATTTTTCCAAAATCTTCCTCTCTTCCACACTTCCCTATTACTATTGAGGTTATATATCATCATTCTCCCAGCCCAGTCACCCAGGCCCACAATATTAGTGTCTTCCTGAATTCTTCACTTTCTCTCACCAATCCCCCACACCCAATTTGTTGCCAAGATCCTTCAGAATTGGAGAAAGAAGAGAACATAACACAACTGGAGAGAAAGATGAAAGAATGGGAATAGAAAAAAAGACATTCTGAAGAGACTAGTCAGTGAAGGCTTTGAAATATGGAAAGCCTTTTTTTTTAAATTATGTTGATTTAAATAAATTGATAAATAAATAAATCTCTTGCTTTTAGATAACCTACATTTACCATTTTATCCTTCCCCCCAATTTCCCCAAACTCGAGAGCCATTACTTATAATAAAAGAGAAGGAAAAAAAGTTCCTCAAAACAAACCAATAACTTTTTAAAAATCTGATATTATATACAATATCTCACACTACAGTTCCCCAACCTCTGCAAAGGAGCAGGAGGAGGTGTTTTCTCAAATTACTTCTCTGGAGCAAGATTGTTTAATGTAATTTCATAGAATTCAGTTTCACTTATTTTGTTACTGTTGCTGTTTCACCATTTACATTATTGTGGTCATTGTGTATATAATTTTCCTGGTTATGCTTACTTCATTTGGCATAAATTTATATAAGTTTTTCTAAGCTTTGCTATATTCATTTAATATATATACATATATATATAAAATTTCTTGTTACACAGTAATATTCTATTACTATCATTTGTTTAGCCATTGCTCCATCGATGTGCATCAACTTTGTTTTCAGTTTTTTGCTATTGACAATTATTGAAATTAGATGTAATTTTAATCAGTCACAGACTTAAAGCATGCAATGAAAATCAGGAGTAATCTCAATCATTGCTAGAATTACTATTAATTTTGGAATTATTTTTTTTAATTTTTTGTTTGTTTTTGTATCATGTTGACAAATAAGAGCTGACGTAATAGATGAACACACTCTCTCTTTTTTGCATGTGTGTGTATGTATAGCCATATATTTCCATTGAAGTGGTTCATTAAATGAAAAATTTGAGGAAACCTTACTTTAAAAATATGCTAGTCTCAAAGTAGGGTAAGCACTATCCTGAGAAGCTTCTCTCTATCAACATCGAAGTTTAAAATCATCTGGAAGAATTTAATTTTCTTTTATCTTAACTCTGCTGTCACCTGCTTTATTTTAGCAGATCAAAAGACAACACTGAAGTAAATACCAACTATGTCATGCTTCAGTCACTGTAAGAAAGGTAATTTAGAAATCATTTTGTCATGGCCATTTGATATTAGGTCAATATACTTTATAGAAAGTCAATGGATTGCTGGTGGAGGAATTTCTCCAGTCTTCCAAAATCATTCTAAATGATCCAAACAAATGTTTTGCCACTAGGAAATTAAGAAACTGAAACCACAACCAAATAGTTATTCTTTTGCTTCCCACTGTACCCTATTTATATTCACAGCAGCAGCTACCCCCCAAAATGTTTGAATCATAAGATTTAGAGCTGCAAAGTACCTTAGAAAATCATTACTATTTGCCCTTGCCATCCCTTCAGGCTCTCATTCTGTAAATCTCTTCATGATCACTGATATAAAACACTAAAAATATTAAATAATATATTAGCTAGGGGCAGCTAGGTGGCACAGTGGATAGAGCACCGGCCCTGGATTCAGGAGGACCTGAGTTCAAATCTGGCCTCAGACACATAACACTAGCTGTGTCATCCTGGGCAAGTCACTTAACCCCATTGCCTAAAAATAAATAAATAAATTCTATATTAGCAAAGACGCTATGGATGTTCAAAATTATTCACTATTAGCAAGCTAGATTTATGCAAAGATAATTCAACATTAGGAAATCTATAAATATAAAAATCATATTAACAAAATTTTTAATCATATGGCTATATCAATAAACACAGAAAAGGTTTTTGACAAAATATAGCATTCATCCATGTTAAACACTGAAAGCTTTCCTAGCAGTGTCATGGGGTATTCCTAACAGTAGCATGGATATTCATTTGTCTTTGACATACTGCTATATCAGCTAGCTACAGCCAAATGACAAGAAAAAGAAATTGAGGGAAAACAGTATAGGCAAAGAAAAGGCAACTCATCTTCATTTGATTAATAACTGAGTCAATTAATTGCTCCAGTAAATTAATAAGATACAAAGTAAAGCCACAAAAAAATGTAGCTTTTCTCTATGTATTACAAATAAATGGGAGGAAGTAATAGGAAGACAAGGTCCATTTAAGATTAAAAAAAATGTATTAAATATCTGGGAATTAACCCTTCACTCCCAAGCTCCTAGAAAGAGTTGTCTACTTTCACTGCATCTACTTCCTTATCACCCATTCTACATCCCCTGACAATCAGGTTTCCAGTCCTATGCTCCTTTGAATCCCCTCTTCAAAGTTACCAAAATCTCTTAACTCCCATCTCCTTGCCTTTACACCAGTTCTTCCTCTATGTCTAGAATGTATTTATTATCTCCTCACCTTTACCTTTTTAAAACCCTTGAATCTTCCTTGAAGGTTCAATTAAGATGCTATCCTTTCTGTGAAGTTTTCCTTTATCCCAGATTTTCTACCTCCTGAAATGACCTTGTATTACTCATCTGTAAACATGTTGTATACTCTCTATAGAGTCTGAGTTTCTTGAAGGCAGAGACTGTTTTTTTGTCTTTGAATCTGCAGTACTTTTTACACAGTAGGTGTTTAAATGGTTGTTGAATTCAATTTAATTGTAAAATCCAATGGCTTTTCTGGAGTCCTCATCTTTCTTGACCTCTCTTTAGGACATGACATTTTTGACTACCCCTTCCTCATGGATCTTTCCTCCTCCCTTGGTTTTGTGACATTGTCCTCTTTTACCTAACCATCCTTTTTTCAATTTCCTTTGCTAAAACTACCACACAGCCCATTAAGTATGAGTATTTCTGAAGACTCTCAGTCCTAGACCATCTTCTCAGGTCTTCATGCATCCCTTAGTGATTTTATCAACTTCTGATAATCATCTCAGATGAAGATTAGCCTTACTCTATTGCTTGAATTTCAGTCTTGCATCATGAACTGTCTAGTGGACATCACTACTGATATCCCACAGTCTTCTCAAACTGAACAAGTACAAAAAAGAATTCACCACTTTTTCCCCAAACTTGCCTGTGCTCTAGACCTCTCTACTTCCCTAAACTCGGATATTAACTTCTCCAGAAAACCTTCCCATGCAGAAATATAAACATTTAAACTTATTAAGTCCCTTATGATTTCCATTTCCTGTTTACCTTTTTATGCTTCTCTTGAATCTTGTATTTGTAAGTCAAATTTTCTATTCAACATTGGTCTTATCATCAAGAATGCTTGAAAGTCCTCTATTTCATTAAATATCTATTTTTCCCCCTGAAGGATTATACTAGGTTTTGCTGAGTAGGTGATTCTTGATTGTATACCTAGCTCCTTTGGCCTCCAGAATATTATATTCCTAGCCCTCCAATCTTCTGATGCAGAAGCTGCTAAATCTCATGTTATCCAGGCTGTGGCTCTAATACTTGAATTATTTCTTTCTGGCTGCTTGTAATATTTTCTCCTTGACCCAAGAGCTCTGGAATTTGGCTATAATATTCCTGGGAGTTTTCATTTTGGGATCTCTTTCAGGAGGTGATCAATGTAATCTTTCAATTTCTATTTTACTCTCTGGTTCGAGAATATCAGGGCAGTTATACTTAATAATTCCATGAAAGATGATGTGTAGGCTCTTTTTTCGATCATGGCTTTCAGGAAATCCAACAATTTTTAAATTCTCTCTCCTGGATCTACTTTCTAGGTCAGTTGTTTTTCTGAGGAGATATTTCACACTGTCTTTTTTTTCCCACTCTTTTGGTTTTATTTTATTGTTTCTTAATGTCTCATAGAGTCATTGGCTTCCACTTGCTCAATCCTAATTTTTAAGGAATTATTTTCTTCAGTGAGCTTTTGTACCTCTTTTTCCATTTGACCAATTCTGCTTTTTAAGGAGTTCTTCTCTTTAGTGAATTTTTGTATATCTTTTCCCATTTGACCAATTCTGCTTTGGAAGGCATTCTTCTCCCTATTGGATTTTTGTACCTCTTTACCATTTGTCCTATTCTATTTATTTAAGGTGTTATTTTCTTCAGTACTTTTTGTGCCTCCTTTACCAAGCTATTGACTCTTTCTTAATGATTTTCTTACATCACTCTCATTTCTCCTCCTAATTTTTCTTCTACCTCTCTTACTTGATTTTTGAAATCCATTCTGAGTTCTTCCATGGCCTGAGACTAATTCATATTTATCTCTAAGGCTTTGGATGTAGGAGTTTTGACTTTGCTGTCTTCTGAGTGTGTGTTTTGATCTTCCTTGTCAGTATCATAACTTTCCATAGTCAGAATTTTTTTCTGTTGTTTGCCCATTTTCCAGCCTATTTCTTGACTTTTAACTCTTTGCTAAATTATGGCTCTGCTTCCAGGGTGGAGGGTTCCAAGCTTCAGGCGTATTGTGCAGCTGTTTTCAGTGATACTTCTAAGACCTGTATATTTTCAATTCTTCCAATGGTCTAAGGAGAGATGTGCTTACTACTTTCCTGGCCTGTGCTCTAGTCTGTGAGGGACCACAAGCACTCTTTTCTGCCCAGGAACTGTTACCAGGGTCCCAACTTCTTTGGGGCCACAAGCTCTGGTGTGCTACTGCTCCTCCTCACTCTGGGACTACCACCCAGGACTGCAATTCAGATCTGCACATGGGCAAAGCAACAAAGCCCTGCCCCCCAGTGTCAGCAAATCCCTGTAATCTTCTGAGCAGTTGTTCAGCCCCCTTACTGTGTGTGGACTAAGAAATCTGTAAGTAGATGCTGCCACTGCTGATTCAGTCATTCTCAAGGTCTATTCCAGGTTTGCTGGGATCTGGTCTCTACTGGTGAGGCCTGCACTGGACTGTGCTCCATTCTCATCACAATGCAATGGATCTTTCCTATTGACCTTCTAAGTTGTAATGGGCTGGAAAACTGTTTCACCCTTTCCTTTTGTGGGTTCTGCTGCTCCAGAATTTGTTTTATGGCATTATTTAAAGGTCTTTGGAGGGATTGTGGGGAGAGCTCAAGCTTGTCCCTCCCTTTTGTCCCCCATCTTGGCTCTGCTCCCTTTACGTACATCTTAAAAGGTGTGTTAGTTACTTCAGATTCAAAACTAAAGAATTAAATGAAAACAATTCAAAATATAGTGATGTATTATAAAACAGAAGCTGACTTGGTCATTAAGATTTACACGGGTATTTTTCTAGAGAATAGAAAATTAAGTCATATTGAGCCATAAAAAATTAAGTCATGACATTAAGTTATAAAGTAATAAATTGTTATACCAATCAATCAACAAACATTTATTAAATACCTACTATATGCCAGACTCTGTGCTTGATGCTGTGGGATACAAATTCCAAAAGTGAAATAATCCCTATACTTGAGGAGTTTAAATTCTATGTGGTAGACAAAATGTACACATATAATTATGTACAGAATAACCTATGATTTCATTGGCATGGATTTCTCTAATGAGGAAATTCTCTGCATACCAGTGCAGGACAGGACTTTCTCCAAAACAGTCTGTGAGAGCTGACTAAAGCAGAGGTCTCCAAAGTGGGTGCTGGAGCCTGCTAAGGGACTATGATCTCAAGGGGTGTGTAATTAACCAATCAGAAGGTGAGAAGATATATTGTATCCTGTGGTAGACAATCATGGAGCTATCATGCCAATCCTTCATCCATCAAGGCCCCACACCCCTCTATTTCATCACTTTTCACCACTATGCAAGCTCCCAGTCTTACAACTTCATAGCCAAATGTTGGACCCTCAATTCAGTTATAACCTAACCATGACCTGGTTTGCTGGTTGGCTAGATCACAGAATATGTGGAGAATAATGTATAAAGAGGTTAGAAAGATAGGGAAGGGTATTTTATATATTATATTTATATTGAGTAGTTAAGTGACTTGGTCAACTTTGTACTTAAGGGAATGATTTTGCCATCTATGTGGAGGACAGACTGATGTGTGGAAAAACTTGAGTCAAGGAGACCAAGAGGCTGTCGCAATAGTCTAGGTGAGAGCTTGAAATGAAATAAATTCTACAGTGAAATTTGTTTTAAATGCTTCATCTCATTGGCTCTTTGTCTTCCTAAATATTGAAGTAATTTATAAGATACATTCAACTTTTCTTTCCTTCACTTGAGAATACTAAAGTATGTTTACAGGCATCTATGGGTAGGTGAGAGGTTGGAGGTAGAAGACGCAGGTTAGATAGTTTGGTTTTTTCAATCCTTTAGAAGTACTGAGTAATTCTTGAGTTTTTCCCTGCACAAAATAGCAAAAGAATCGAAGAACTGGGCAAATGGAAAATGTTATTAAAACCATTTCAATATATCTTACATTTTCTTTTAAATTTCTGGAAATCAATAAGTATGAAAAGCACATGAATATTTCAAAGTCATAAATATCTCAAAAGAAAAGGAATGCTTATTTACTTAATTAATATCTAGTAATTTATATCTATGAAACAAGTTCCCAGCGGACAATTTTCAGATTTACAATATTCAGCTTAACAGCTGCCCAAACTTGAATTGCCATTTCATTTAGTGATCTGATCAGTAACTGTATTAATATTATGTAACTTTGAAGTAGGGCGTATGGGTAGGTGGTGGGGTGAGATAATCTAATCTGCAGCAAAACAACACTGGAATTAAAGGCACAATATAGATTTAAAAGTATTCTTGGGCCAAAATTATCATTGTTATCTAAATAGGAGAATGGGAAAGATGCCGAACTCTGTTATTATTCATGTGGTTTTCATTTATTATTTATTCTTGGTTAAAAGGTTAAATGTATAGCTAATGAATAGCTAAATGAATTACTAAAGGAACTGTTTAGCTTACAATGTTATTAACTTATAGAAAGTATACTGATAAATGAGGGTGCCTTTCCCTTATATTATGATGTATTTAAATTACATCCATTAAATATGTATTCCAGTGCTATCTGTAACAAAACTAAGATAGTTGAAATTTGTATTCTGGAATCTAACTCTCAAGGCCCTTCATATCATTCAATGTTATTTATAATTAAATGAATGAAAATATAATTATCAAATGCTTACTGTTGCCCCATGCTCCATGGTGAAGGAGATACAAATGGAAGACTGAGACACTGAAGTCCTGCTGTCACACCGACATTCTAACTGAGGAGACAACACATCTAGGAGGGTTCAGCTATAAGACCAATAGAAAAGTCCTTAGGGAACAGGGCAAATCAGATGACTCGACTCAGGAGTCTTAAGGTGAAGTTGCAGGTCAGGATGGCACTCTGGGAAGGCAGCTATCAAGCCCACGAGTCTATCTTTACCTACCGGTAAACCATTCAACACCTCCTTTTCCAAAAAAAAAAAGTATTTCTTCACTGTGTGGGTTTCATTATTCTCCTGCCAGTTGAAGATGGGCTCCAAGTACAGGAACAGCCCCATTGCTGCTGCCAAGGGAGATGTTCAAGGTCACATATGTAGACTTACTTTCCCTCCTCCTCCAATCAAATGCAAATGACATGAAATTCCCTCCAGTCATAATGTCTGCCCCAACTTATAAAACATTCTGTGAGTTAAGAAGTATTGGATATTGCAAAAACTTATATGAACTGATGCAAAGTAAAGTGAGCAGAACCAAGAGATTATTGTACACAGTAACAGCAATGTTTCATATCAGCAATATTTCATACAATGTTTGTATGATGATGAACTGTGAATAACTTAGCTATTCTCAGCAATACAATGATACAAGACAGTTCTAAAGGACTTACAATGAAAAATGCTATCCATTTCCAGAAAAAGAACTGATCAAATCTGAATGCAGATTGAAGCATGCTTTTTAAACTTTATTTTTCTTGGGAATTTTTTTGGTCTGTTTTCTTTTGCAATGTGGCTAATATGGATACGTGTTTTGCATGACTGAACATGTATAATCAATATCAAAGTATCTGCCTCAGGGGAGGGGAGAGAGGAAGTGAGGAAATTTAGAACTCAACAATTATAAAAAACAAATGCTAAAATTGTTTTTACATGTAATTGAGACAAAAATAAATAACAATGTTCTTTAAAAAAAGTATTGGATATATTTAGATTTAGTGAAGGGGAAGGGAGGAATCAAGTTTCTTTTTCTCAAGTACTCGTGGAGGTGGAAATTGAATTCTTGCTTCCAAAGTTGTGTTTTCTATTTTATCATGTCTATGGTATTGTTTGCCTTTTTTTTTGAATCTACCAAAAGATCACTAAGTCATAAGGGAATTAGCCTTCTACTTGAAGATTAAAGAGAACATGTAATCACAGGCAAAATGTCAATATAAAGAAACATTTTAGATAGTTCAATCTGTATGCCTTTGATGTTAACTAAAATAAACACCATATGATACACATCTACAACTATTTTCAAGATCAGGATCAAATACTACTTCCTCCATGAAATCTTCCCTGATTTTTATAAGAGAAACAGACTATCCATTTGTGATTCGTTATTATGAGGCCAATTCTTATATTCTAATGAAACTTGTTCAATCAAAAAGTTCTCATACAATGAAATCTCTCTCTCCTCTGAACTTTCAGATAATTTTGTGGCACATTCAGCTGGGAATTAGTTGTGTACATGCATTATCCTCCCTTTGACCTATGAAATAGAGTCTTAAGATTATAGATTTATAGCAGGAAGGACTATGATAGATTTGGAGTCAGGAAGAAATGGGTTCAAGTTTCTCCCCAATTCCCCTCCCCAGATATTTACCAGCTTTGTGACCTTAGGTAAGTCACTTTTAAACTGCTTGACTTTTAGGTTCCTCTTTGTAAATGGGAGTGATACCCTATAGTACTTACATCCCAGGGTTTTTGTGTAGCTTGAATGAGAAAGTAGAGGATCATAGACAAAGAATTGAAATAGAAACAGAGCCCTCTAGTACATCCCTTTCATTTTATAAATGAGGAAACAGGTCCATGTGACTTGCCTAAGATCATACATATATGTAGCAGACTTAGGACTTGAATTTAGGTCCCCTGACTCTATCTAGTACTGAAAATCCTTCAGTCTGGCTACAACCACCCTTTCTAATCTTATCTCTCCATCATTTATTACACATTCCTTCTGTATTCCATGGCAGCATCTCCAGAACTTATCCTAAACATTCCTATTTCTAAGCATGTCCTTCATTCCTAGAAAGTACTGCCCTGACACTCCTTCACTTTTGATCTTGCCTATTGAAATTTTATCTATCCTTCTGAGGTCCATCTCCAATGTCTTCCTCCATGAAGCTTCATCTGCTCCCCTCAACTAAAAGAAACTTCTTCCTTAGATGACTTTTAGCGCTTTTCACCTCAACTATGTTCCTATTCTATTTATGTCAATATTTGTGCATATTTATGACCCCTAGGAGGCCATAAATTCTTTGAAGACGAATACTGGCATTTGCATTGCTGTGGCCAACACGGTGCCTTGAAAGCATGGGCTTAGTGTGTTTCATGTTAACTACATCCATCTTAGTTGACTGCAAGATCTTTAAATCCAGGGTCCAAGTTTCATTCAATCTACAAGCATTTATTAAAGCCTTACTATGTGACACATACTATTCTATACCTCACAGCATCTAGCACAGTGCATTGCATGGACTATGAAAATATATGTTGATTCTTAAACCAAAGTAAGATTAAGAATTTTTTGCTTCTTACTTCAATACTCCAAAAGATGTGTCGATTTAATTAGTATGGGTACTCCTTTTGCTAGCATAGTTAGCATGTGCTCTACACTGTAAATAACTAACCTTCTGGGTTGCTGTGGCCAAAAAATTCAATACTTTATGGTCAACTTTATGATGTACCTCTCAGAATTTTACCAAGCTGATCTTTGAATGACAAGACATACCCTGTTGTCTCACAATTGAACAAGTCTTCCTGGACTGGCAAGATCTGCTACAGATTGTTCTCCACTGAGATAGCCTCTGACATTCCAGCCTCACCTCCACCAAATGATTAACTGGATTTGAGAAACTGGGTGGAGATGGGGTGGGTGAGTCCAACTTAGAGTAAGGTCAGGGCTCATTTAATGAAGTGAAATGTCACAACTTTACAGCCATGTACACAAAGCACATGCTAATATGCAACAAATGGATTATAATTGATCACAAAAGAAACTAGATAGTTGAAAAATATATTCAATTATGAAATTCAAATTGAACAAGCCTTATGCAATTTAAGGGTCAAGCTCACTTTAGCCAAAAAAGATAAATGAATCCTGCTTAATAAAGTAATTTTTATGTCTGGTTTAGAGCAATAATGAAAATTCATAGACATTTATACAGGTTTTTTAATATGTCATTCTTCTTGTCATTCTTAAAAAGCTATAGAGGGGTAAATTGCATTCAAATTTCTATCAGTAGGACACAGGATAATATTTTTATATCACTGCTGGCTAAATTCTTATTGTCTGTTTATATTCATAGATAAAGTTTTAGTGTTGGTGCTTGCAAAATAAAATTATAATTATTTTTTAATCAGTTTTCTTCCATGAATCTCCCTCATTTGTTGGGGGGTTTTTTTACCCATTATACTATTAGTCTCTTCATCAAATCAAAAATTCCCTAATCCAAAGGGATAGATAAATCTAAACCACGTGCAGCCTTTAGCGCAGCAGATATAATACAAAGACTGTAACAGTGTTTCTATCATACTCTGGTTTCCAAAGAGCAGCAATTTATCTCTTTAGAATTGGGACATTGTATTATCACTTGTGATGGAGAATAATTTTCTCTTCCTCTCCTTCCAACCCTCAACCACAGAACATTTTGAAAGTTTTTCAAGTTCATTTAGAGTCCAATGAAGAAACACAAGCTGGAGCACTGCCAACCAGGAACGGAAAATGCCGGTCTGTTTGCATACACACAAAAGGAGTTTGTCTAGGACATAAAAAAGAGTGCTAAGTGTCTAGTGTGGCTGCCTTTATTTCTAGGTCATCCATCAAAGGTGAAACATAATGAAACAGGGGTATGAGGAGGGTATGAGGAAGGTATGACAAGCATGGTCTTTGACTCTGATAGCTCTTGAGTTCAAGTGTTAACTGATAAAGTAGTAGAGGTTTGTAGCTGTGTGAGCAGACAGTAATATATTCCATTCACAGACCTGTTGGGTGGTATCCTTAATCCCATCTTTCCCAACCAAGAACTCCCATTGAAACAAAATAATAACAGAAAGAGCAAATTAATTTATTCATTTGGGAAGGAAAACAAACCACAAAGACATTCACGAACCAGCAACATAAAGCAACTGTTTAAGGCTAACAGCATATATAAATAGGATGAAGAATGCTTTCTTTTTTCAATTCAGAATTTTGTCATATGCACCAATATCAAGAACTGGGGGTGGGGGTGGGGATAATTTATGTTCAGTCATGTCAGGCTGACACAGCAGAACCACCAAGTAGGAAGTCATAATTTTATAGGCATATATTTAGGGCACATATTTTAAAGTGTGATTATAAAGTATTGACACTGATTTTGTATGCAATTTATAGAATTAAGCTCACTACTTCAGCAGCACTTGCACAGCCATTTCAGTTGCCCCTCAAAGCAGATACTTGATAAACTATTATATATCTAAACAGATGAAGGAAGTGTAAAGAGAACATCAAACAGAATAATCTCATTATATTCACAATTTTATTCACTAGTTAGGCAAAGCTTTTCTGGGAATGTAGGAGTTAATAAGTTATGTAAATGACAGTACTTTTCCTTAGGCTAATATTAAAATAAGTCTATATTCCCAGAGCACACTAGGTGCTAGAAGGCGGCTAGCAGTGCTGGATTATGTGGGGAGGCGTGTGGGGTGGGCAGAGAGGGGTAGGAGAAAGCTAACGAAGAAAAAAAAGATGGTTCAAGATTTAAACATGCCATACTATCTACAGGAATACACTTCAATGCACACTGAATATACAAAAATTAGGATTTATATTAATTGAAGGACCTAAAGCAGGGGTGGGGAAACCTTCCCCTTGAGGCCAGGCTCCCTACCCCAGACCTAATGTGTTGACTGAAAAACAAATCTGAGGAGTGGTATAGCAGCTCAATTTTCCTTCTTGATAAGAAAGGTTTCTCAGAAGAAATGAGATCAATTGTGTGAATAGCAGAGTAACAGGGGACATCAGACCAAAGAGGGAATTCTAGGGAGGGGTAACCTTGGAAAAACACTCAGGTGAGGATGGAAAGATGCTGAATAAATACTCCTGGGGATAGAAGGGATTTTTAAAAAATAAAGAAGATAAAATACACAGCGATATAAGAACTGGGATGTTCTAATTTTTTAAGTTAAAGCCATTACAAATCCGCTTGAAGAAGTGACCCTTTTGACAGTGATAATTCATTGGAAGAAGTGGGGGGAAGCTGTCTTCAAAAACAGGTAAGATTGCAGTGCATACCATGGGAGCATAGATTTAAAACTGAAAGACCCTAAGGAGGTCACCTAATCCAACGCCTTCATTTGACAAATGCGGAAACTGAGGCCCAGAAAGGTTAAGTTCATACAAGTAAGCGACATTGCCAGGATCTGAATACAAGTCCGGTGACACCAAAGCCGGTGCTTTTGCCTCTCTATCACACAATTAACAGGCATTCTCCATCATCCCGGACCCCAGCCTGTATACTCAGACTACAGTAGAAAGGATCTCGTTTAGACACCTGTAAGACCTTCCTCTTCACTCTTCAGATACAACAGTATCACATTATCCAAAAGGATTAGAGAATCCCGTTCTGGACATTATGAATAGGGTTTCAAGTTCAGAAAAAAAAATGACAACAGTATTAGATGAAGCAACAGGATTAAAACAAAACCTTCTAATATTTATGGGACCGACTTTATGGGTATGTCTCTCCCCCTCCCCCAATAATTCAATTTTTCTGCTCATTTCACTACCTAACATGGCACGAAATCTTCTGGTTCCTATCAGTTAGAAACACACGGAAAGACGTTACTTAAGGACATAAGTCAATACCCGAAAAGGGGGGCGGGGTGATCAGGGGCCTGTACTCGGAAGCCAGTTCGGCGGGGGGCATTAACAGACGCTTCACCCCTGAGGGGTCCCAGCCCCCTACCAAGTAACTTCATCGCGCCTGCTCCTACATTTACTACTAACAGCAGCTGTCCGGGGGCTAAAGGCTAATCCCCACGAAGCCCCTTCCCCGGGGGGAATGGTGGAA
This sequence comes from Phascolarctos cinereus, assembly GCF_003287225.1. Classification (NCBI taxonomy): domain Eukaryota; kingdom Metazoa; phylum Chordata; class Mammalia; order Diprotodontia; family Phascolarctidae; genus Phascolarctos; species Phascolarctos cinereus. The sequence goes on along the minus strand of NW_027555958.1, from coordinate 198,661,933 downwards.
GAAGGGAGGCCCCAGGAGCAGCACAAACTCAACGTCCACCTTTCACGCCTCTTCTCCCGACTCCTTCCCTCTCCTTCAGAGCCGAAGAGCACCAACCAACCATCAGCCGCTCAACACACGTCAAGCGACCTGCGTTCGCGCTCTTTATTGACGCCAACGCCCAGACCTCGCGAGAACTCAATCCTCTCGGCGCGGGAGCTGTCCCGGGCGAAATCTCACGCAACCTCAGCCGGAGCAAGAGGCTGGCGAAGGGGGCGGGGCGCTGGGCCGGAGCGGGGTGGGGCCGAGGCTCTGTGTAGGGAGGGGGGGGTGCGGTGGCGGCGGGACCTGTTGATCGCAGGTAGCGCCAGGCTGGCCCGGGGGTTCCCTAGGGCGCTGGGGTAGCTGCGCATGCTCTCTGGCTGTACTACGGGGCTAGTCGCGGGGCGGCGGTGACCCACGGGCTCCTCCTCGGGATCCGCAGCGGCGGGGCGAGCGGCGGCGGCAGCGGAGATGTGAGGGACCCCGGGGGCGGGATGGTGCTGACCCAGGGGAGGGCCGTATTCTTCGACTGGGACAACGAGCTCCTCCACACGACTGGGGGTGGGAACCGCCGACCCGGCGAGAGGTAATTGCTCCCTAACCGTGGCCGCTGCCCGCGTCTGCTCCCCTCCTCCCCGTCTCCCCTCCGGGTCTGGAAGGAAGCGCCCCCCATTGACGCCCCCTCCCCGCCTTCCCTTTCTTCCTCCTTCCAGGGACCGGGCAGGAGCCGCCGCCCCGCGGCCGAGCCCCGTGCCCGGGCGACCTGGGTGAAGGTCGGTGCGGACGGTCGGGCATCCGAGCTCCGAGGGGCCAAGCCCGGCGTGGGCACTGCCCTGTGGTCCGGGGCGCTACCCACGTAGTCCTCCCGGGGCCGCTGTACCCTTGCTACGCCCGCCCCCCGCTTCAGCCCCGGTTCTCGGTCCTATACCCTTTTCCTCCCCTCCTCCCTCTCCCCCGTCCTGTCTCCCTTTCACCTCTGTAGCTCTCTCGATCTTTTTTTTTGGGGGGGGGGGTTGGTCTCCTTTTATAAATTCGGTTAGTTATCACTACCCCTTCTCCTTGGGTTTCCTGTACTTTGTTCCTTTCCTCTTAGTGTGTTTTTATTTCTGTTCTCTCATTTTCACTTACCTCTGTCCAACAAAGATCCCTTACTCCTTATTTCTTCCCCTTCCTACTCCCCCACCGGGCTTTTTGCTGTCTATTCACTGTGTCTTTGGTCAGTCTTTTTTTTTTTTTTGCTTGAGCATGACTTTACCTGCAGGGATTTTTTACTTCTTACCTCAAGGGTCTGTATTCCTTTAACAGCCCTTCGAGTACCTCTCAGTACCTGACTTGCCTAGGTTGGAGCTGTCTCTCCTGGTCCTCCCCCCCCCATTCCTAGTTCATCCTCGTCCTTTACACCTTAGCTTTTTCTGTCTGGATCCCTCCTTAACTTCTTTTTCTTACTCTTGTTTATCAGTTCTCTTTAATGGAGTTGTTTTTCTTTTCTTTGTTTTCTGCCTCTCCATCATGCCCTTCACAGGTATTTTTTTTTCTTTCTGCTTCCCTAGTGCTTAGTACAATGGCTAAGAAAGGGCTTAATAAATGCCTCTTGATTTGACTTTTTTCTTCATAGGCTTTCTGCCTTACTCCCTTTTCCTTGTTCTGTTGCAAATTGTTGACATCTCCCCCAACTATTTTTCGCGACTTGTTGGAATGGTCTCTTAACAATGGCAGAAGTAATGAATCTACTATGTTGAATATATGACTGATATTTAAGGAGCTTACTTATTTGGCATGCCAGTAACAGAGGCTCATTACATAGGTTGTTGAAATTGTAAACTAACAAATTATGGTTGGGTAAAGGTTGATCCATCCCCACCTCCAAAAAATACATTCCAAAACTATTATGAAGTAATTTATTGTTCTTCATGAAGAGGAAATGTTAAGCACTTTAGCTACTGTTTAATGATCCACAAGTCATTTTGTAAAATCCATGGTTGACTTTAATTTGGCACATTGTACATTTTGAACATTTGTTTTTTCAATTAATCTTAAAACTGTTCTCACTGTTTCCTAGGGATTAGCAAATATATATAGTTCCCATTAAGTATAAATGCCTTTGCTTGTTGAAAAAGACTAAAGTTTGGGAAATCAGAAAGTACATGTAAATATTTCTGAATTCATTAAATTAGAGGCAGTATGACCTTTGAGCTTCTTTTGCTTTACTCATGTAGACATTTTGTTGTATGGTTAGATTCTAAACTTTTTATAAAAAGACATCCACCAGTAAAAGCAGAAAGTAGAGTATCTAATTTCTGAAGGAATATGTATAGCTTGTTTTAAAATTTTTGCTCTCTAGTTTGATAAATATTTTCAGATTTGTCTTTAATTTAGAGCCAGTTGCTGCTTTTGGTCAAGTGTTTTATTAGGCCTGAAAACTAGCTGTATCACTACACATTTCATGTGGAAGTTTTAAGTATTCTACAAACAGCATTTTCTTCCTCAAAATACCTGTGTAAAGTAGGAATTAAATTCTTTTGTTCCTATTTTATAGAGAGAAAAACAAAGACAGGAAGGTTGGTTCCTTATAAAAGAGAGACAAAATGAATCAGAAGCATAACTGGAAGTAAGTTGCAAATACATGACTTCCAAACCATTGCCATTAAACCAAACGTCTTAAAGAACAAGCTGGTACTATGTGTAGTAGTAGAAGGTAGGGAACCCCTCAATTTTTTTAGCTTTTACTTAATATTAGGTTTTTTTGAGGTCACATATTTAAATTGATGCTTCTGAAGGAAACCAGTTTCTCTCAAAAAGACGTGGCCATCTTTACTTTTAAATATGCACAAAGTCATATGCTTATATTTCTTTTGTTGACATTTTAGTAAGCAACTCCACTAATCTGTAGAGATTACAGTGGAATGACATGGTAGAGCTGGCACAAAACTAGTCAAGAGATTTGAATTGTAATTATGACATTGCATAACTTTGTAGAAGCCACTTAACCTTACTCTGTGCCTCTGTCTCACTACCTGTAAAATGCAAATAATAATGACTGCCACTCACTAATCTCATGGTAGTTTATGAAGGACAACCAGTTGAATGTATTTGATGTATTTATAGACAAAAAATGCTTTATGAAAACCTAGAATTCTTGGGCCAGCACTTAGGTTACTCAAGTGGCATGTAGATCAAGGCAGACTTTACATATTCATTTTTGATTCAGACATCAAAAGTATTTGACAGAATTCTGATGGCATTTGTCTGTTTTCAGATACTGTCCTTTCTGCTGACAGGGTTATATTTAGATTAATACATTATATATGATTATTAACCAAGCACTATGGCATTCAGAATTTAGACAGATTAAACCCCTCATCCTCCAGGAATTCACATACAGTAGACATGTTCTTATATTTTACATTTTTATTTTTGGCTTTTTTCTTTTCCTTTTTAAGTGTTTGAGGGGCAGGGAAATGAGATATGAGAAACGTTAAGTTAAGTGAAAATGGAATAAGTCCTTGCTGTGGTTCTAATAGTTAGGGCATTCGACTTGGAAATTAGATTTTGAAGTGAGTTTCTTAGTTTGTTGTTAAACAGAAGGCAACGGGATAGAGTTGAAATGATAGGTGTTTTATTTTGTTTTGGTAGTGACAATTCAGGACAAAGTGTGAATGGAAAAAAATAGTAGATGGAAAGTATTTTTGATGATTCCATTGATTTTTGATACATTATAAAATATAAATTGTTAGGCATACTGGGAATTCTTTTGGATTTCTTATTTTTATTCATTTATTGTGGTTGATGTCATATAATTAAGTAGGGAGACATTTTGGATAACTTATAAATAGTCTGTTGTCTTTCCCAGACTCCTCATCACCTATTATGAGATACATCCTATATCCTGGATTCTCTTCTGAATTATGTGTCAGTATAGAAGTCTACATCAGACAGCATTCTGGAATGCCTCTATCCACATCCCAAAAAGTAGCTTACTTGCTCAGTTGTACAGCTAGTTTATTTCTTTCATTGAAATTTCCTTTAAGTTGTTTTTTTAGCATTCGCCTGTCCCTTTTGTGATTGTTTTTGTGCTTTGGTATCTATGACACCTGCCCTCTATAATCTTCACAAGTTACCAGTAAGTCATAGACTTCAATTAGAAGTACTGCTGACCATAAACATCTCAGAGTAATCTACGCCCCGAGGTCAAAGCTGCCAATTCTATATTGTCAAAGGCAACTTTAAATCTGGCAAGACTATACTTTGCTCTGCCATCAGTGTTGTCTCAGGAGCAGGGAATGAGAGGTTTCAAAACCACCCTGATCCTTAACTACCATTGACCCCAAGAGAGTCAAGACTGGGTATTTAGTGTGCTCAGGGGAATAAGAAACCAGCATAACCATTCTCTTTTTCTAAGATTGTCAGTGGTACCTTTCCATTAAGTTAATAGCAGAATTTTCAGTTCCTTGAACCAGTAATACATTTGATACAAAAGCATGATTTAATCATATGCTTTAAAAAAATATAATAAAGTTAGTAGAGAAACTGCAGTTGTCCATTGGGAAAGGAGGGAAGGATAGAGATAGTGAAAACATTTAGTTGTAGGGCCAGGCCAGGCAGTGAAACTAGTAGAAATTTGACCTCTTTAATTGGGATAGGAACATTTTTTTCCCAGCAGCTTTTTAAAATCTGGTACTCCTATGGACTAAAGAGTTGATATTTCCATTATATTTGTGCTTTTCTGTTCTTTCTAATTTTTAAGGTGATCTTTTGGCTGAGACCTTCCTATCCACTAAGATATCCTCTCCTCTGGGTCCTGCACCCTTTTGTGTTGACCATTTGTTTCAACTTATTTTTTATTGAACTTACATTTTATATTATGGTCTAGAAAGCTGAGTTTACATTATTTTGAATGAAAATTTCCTTAAAGTAAATACTAGTGAAAGAAACTAGAAAAATCATGACCACTCAAATAGGGAAACATTTTTCTGGGGTTGGAATTTTCAAAATATTAATTATGATGCTCCAGGTATGAGGCAGCATAACACGCCCCCACCCCCCATTCTAGCTTTGTGACTCTGGACAAGGCACTTAACATTTCAGTGTCCTCAACAACTCTCTTAAGATAATATATTGCAAAACATTTGCTCATCTGCCTTGGTAGGAGAAGTTTCTGCACCAGTAGTTCCCTACACTAATGAAATCACGTATCTGGACCAAAAAAATTGTGACTCAGTTGTGATCATTTGGAAGAAATACTTTTTACTTATGCTGTAAGATCTCAGGGCAGTGTTTTAGATTTTAGTATTTCTTTAAAGTCTACATCCTCTAAAGTGTTTGAAACAGCTAATCTTGACTTGATCAATATAGAAAAAAAGGGCAAGCAGCTAGCTGCTCAGTACCTACAAGATAACAGTACTTAGATACAAAAACGTTCTGGATTCCAATGCAAGATACCCTTGTTTTATGCAGCACCTGCCCTGAACATTTTTGTTTAAATTAATTTTTGTAAACTAGGTTCCTTTCCCCTTCCCAGCTTACCTTTTCATTAATTGTCAGGTTAAAAAAAAATAAGAAACTGAGTTTCTCTAGCTATTACCTAAGATGTCACAGTCAAGCAGTTAATTATCTATAAATGTATTCAGGGATTACTACTTAAAGCAGTTCCTAATATTTACTTCAGTGCAACAGACTATAGTTTCATTGGTATGGCTACTCCCTCCATAAAAATCACACGTGGTCCTTGCCTTAGTAGGCAATCTTCATCAGTTACCATAAACAAAAAGATTTATCATGTGGTAGCCCACCTTCAGAAGGACGGTGATCTTACCAGATTTAAAACTTAAGCTGTTCTAGACCACTTTTTGTGCTCTGCTGCCATAACGTTTAAGAACTAAGGATTATCTCCATGCCAAGATGAGCCGTTAGAGCAAGACTGTAGAAAGCAATAAGATTTGTTTAACACTTACCTAGGAAATACAGTTTTGGTGTGATTTGTGGATTTCCTTTATCCATGTTACTGTAAGTAGATAGCCAAAAGTAACATCATTTTCATCTTAGGGAAAAAAAACAAACTGGCATACTCCACCTAAAATGTCCTTAATTGGTTTCAACAAAACATGCTATTAGGTAAAATGATATTATAGATAATGATTATTTTGAGAGAAATGATGTAAGTATTCAAATGTTATTTCTGATTTCAGAAGCACTAATAACATTTGCCTTTTAAAGGACAATATAACCTTTTAAATCCAAATTTAAGAAAAATGAGTTTAATTGGAAATTGATTTTTAAAATTTGTTGTCCCTTTTGCTGAGATTTGCTTTGAGATTTTTAAATTAAGGAATAATGATAATTACATGAAGAATATAAATCACTTAAGTGCAATGGCCATTTAAATTTTTGATTAAATGGTAATTTGGGGTAATTTTTGCTTTTATTCTTAGTGGAATCTAGAGTTTTGGATTATGTCCTCTCTCCTCTCTCCCCTCCCATACCTCTGATAGAAAATCTCACCTCTTTATTGTCTTTGAATATACCTTATCAATTCAGTAATTCTTTGGTAGATCTCCATTAGGCACAAGGAAATCTCTGTATTAAAAGAAAAATTTATTGCAACCCTCTAAAATATAATTTGTGACTTATTATTGCTCTTCTTATTCTTTATATTTTTCCTCTTAAAAAGAGAATTATTTTTAAAATCTACTTTATTCTCTTCAGAGGTATTTTTATAGTTATAAATACACTGGAGAGCAGGGTGATAGATAAATTGGGAACCTGACATAACCAAACCATTCCCAGTGTTTCTTTGGTATATGGAATTCCAAAGGACTAAGAGGATCAAGAAAATGAGTTGCTAGAATAGAGATTTCAGGCAAGAAGTCAGTATCAGACTAGGAGAATTGACATTTCTATAGTTTCCTCCTCATCCTCTCTCTCCAGAACTTCAGTTTCTTATGGCTTATATTTTTTACTCACCCCACCCACATCATCCCTGTTTGCATGCACTGATATACTGTTATGGTTCTGGACATGTCTTTCTTCCCTGCTCCTTGCTTAGTAATGATGTGGCCTCAGCATCCTTCCTCCCCAGAATCTTTGTTCGGTTGTGATTGGTGAGATGATATTAATGAAAAGCCTCTCCCAATGCTGTAACATGCCCATTATATATTGGCTCTAATTTCACATCCTTAAGAATGATAATTCTTTCAATGATTTCCATTTATGAACTACCATTAGTGATTAAGGGCTTAGAGCATGTAGTTTGAGATTGATGTGAGTCAGTTACAACAAAGACTGGGGACATAGTGTGGGTGTACCTAACATTCATATAGAACTTTAAGGTTTGCGAAGTCCTTTTCATACAGTATCTCATTTGAGCCTCACAAAAACCCTTTAAGATAAATACTATGGGTATGATTTATACCCATGTTACAGACGAGAAAATTGAGGCTTAAGAGAAGTTGTGTGGGGCAGCTAGGTGGTACAGTGGATAGAGCACCAGCCCTGGAGTCAGGAGGACCTGAGTTAAAATCTGGCCTCAGACACATAACACTTACTAGCAGTGTGGCTCTGGGCAAGTCACTTAACCCCAATTGCCTCGCAAAAAGGGGGTGGGGTGGGGAGGGGTTGTGGCTTGCCCATGATTATGTGGGTGGAAAGTATTTTCCAGTCAGTCAGGTGGAACTTGAACCCAGGTCTTTCTGATTCCATTTCCTGGATTCTGTCTACTGAATCAGGCAGCCTTTAAGTATGGAAGCAAAATAGAATGGTAATCCCAGCCAAAAAAGGCCTGTCTCAACTTGTTAACTATTATTTAGCTTCCTGATGTTGAAAGCAACAAATAGATTCACCTTCAATTCTCAGAAGCATTTATTAGAACTCCTCCTTACCCCACTAAAATATATACGTATCAGCTTACAGCAAAGCAACAAGTATACACCCTTATTAAGCACCTACTGTGTACCAGGCACTGTGCAAATATTGGGGATATAAATTTGAAAAAGGGCTCTCCCTCAGGGAGCTTATAGTCTTATGGTGGAAGACAAAACACAAAAAGGAAGCTCAAAATTAGGGGTGGGGAAGAGGAGGAAAAGGAACCTAATACAGTGAGATAATAGACAGATCAGTCAGAGAAGTCCCAAAATAGTGTAGTAAGGTGAGAAATGGTGATAAATTATAGTTGTGGCAGAATTATAATTCTCCCCCCCCATTTTATTTAAACAAATAGCACTAGGATTTTTGCAAGGAAGGAGGGGATGTGATGAGTCTTGTCCTCCTTTTTTTCTTTTTTTTTTCCATTTCATTTTCTAATTACCATAACTAGTATGAGTCAATGTGAATAGATTTGGTTGACTGAAATTGGGGATGTTGGGCTTAGACTGATACAGTACAATTGAATAACCTGTGTGGGGGCAGCTTCTCTGCTTTGGCTGTGTTAAACATATCTGGATAATCTGGGTATTGGAGTGGGTTCTGTTAGTCAGTTAGTGAACATTTATTAAGTGTCTACAATATGCCAGGCACTGTGCTAAGTGCTGGGGATTGAAAAGGAACCAGAAAACAGCCTCTCCTCTCCAGGGGCTCACAATCTAATTGGGGAGACAACAAGCAAACAAATATATACAAATAAGCTATATACAGGATAAATAGGAAATAATTAACGGAGGGAAAGCACAAGAATTGAGAGGGATTGGGAAAGGCTTCTTCTAGAAGATGAGATTTTAGTTGGAATTTAAAGGAAGCCAGGAAAATCAGTAGGCAGAGATGAGTAGGGAAAGTACTCCAAACATGGGAGGCAGCCAGAGAAAATGCTTGGAGCTGAGAGATGGAATGTCTTGTTCGTGGAATTTCAAGGAGGACAGCATCCCTAAATTGAAGACTTTGTGGCAGAAAACAAGGTGTAAGAATACTGGAAAGGTAGGAGGGGGCTAGGTTATATAAAGGGCTTTGAATGCCAAAAAGACGATTTTGCATTTGATCTTAGACGTGATAGGAAACCATTAGAGTTTCTTGAATTGGAGAGTGGAGGTGGGAGTGTTGTGATATAGTTGAACCTGCATTTTAGGAAAATCACTTTGGTTGCTGAATGGAGGATGGACTTGGAATGAGTAGAAACTCAAGGCAGGTAGATTCACCAGCAGGCTGCTGCAATAGTCTAGGCATGAGTTGATGAGGTGCACCAGGGTGGTAGTGGTGTTAGAGGAGAGAAGGTTATTCAAGAGATGTTTCAAAGGTGAAATTCGCAGGCCTTAGCAACATATTGGCTATGGAGAGTGAAAGATTGTGAGGAGGATGACCCCTAGGTTGCAAGCCTGAAGTACTGGGAGGATGGTGTTGCCCTGTATAGTAGTAATAAAGATGTGGAGTGGAAGGGAGGAAAAGTTGAGGGAAAGATAATGCGTTTGGTTTTATACATGTTGAGTTTCAGATGTCTTACAGGCAGTTGGAGATGTGAAATTGGAGGTCAGCAGAGAGGTTAGGATAGGTGGATTTGAGAATCAGCATAGGAATGGTAATTAAATCCATGGGAGCTGATTTCCAAGTGAAGTAGTATAGGAAAGAAGGAGAGGACTCAGGATAGAACACTGTAGGACATCAATAATTAGAAAGGTTCAATCCAGCTAGGAACTGTGGCATATACCTGTTTTAGGCAGTAACTTCCCACGATCCTGGATACTCAAGATGCCCTATTGTAAGACCTATGGAACGACTGACTTTTGTAGCATTAACCAACCACTCCATGATACTAAAGGGAAAAGGGAGAATTAGATTTTATTTAGGATGAATATTGTGGGATGTTTTGCTACTTGGGCTAGCATGGTTTGGTTAGTGGTCCGGTCCAAAGTGGATGTCTTATGATTGTTGCCTTACCGCTCAAGTAGTTCATTATTTTTAAGGTATAGTCACTGGGCCAGAATCAAAGCCATAAAGTTCATGTAAGTCCTAAGTCTACCATTACCGTAGCTGGAATCCATGAGACCCAGGTATCTGGGTATTTGATCAAGAATAAGTAGAACATGAAAGAAGATGTGAGAAGTGGTCAGTCTTAGAGTGGATAGAAGTAATAGGTTTCTCATATGCCTGTTTTTTGATAATAATAGTTTATTGACATTCTCTATCTTTAGGTGTTGTTATTATTGGGTAAAGAAAGTTGTCCTTGGATCTGGGGAACTATTTGACTAGTCACAGGCTAAGGAAAACTGGGAGTAAATTAGGGAGACACCCAAACTTATAAAGTGTTTAGACATATTTGGTTATTGTTTTGTGTATACTCTTATGCTGTGATATTTCAAAGTGAGGAAATATTGAAAAAGAAGTAATCATAACAAAGAATATCAGCTTTTCATTTTCTATCCTCTCACTTTTTTTGCCTATGTTGACTTTATTTGAATTTTTGAGGTTGTGTATATTATTTTGGCTTTACGTCACTAAATAGCACTTCGTGTTTGTCCTGTGTTTTCTCTGAATTAGTCATATTCCTTGTGATGGGGTAATATATATTCTGTTACATCCACATACCATTTTTCAACCATTCTCCTAATTGTTGAGTACTGACTTTGTTTCTGGCTTTTTGTTATCACAAATAATTCTTCTATGAACATTTTTCTATGAATGGCTGATTTTGTTGTTGCTTTTACTAACTTCCTTTGGGGTATGCTCCTAGTGGGATCTCTGGGCTAAAAGGATTTGAGCAGTTATACAACTGATGTATTTTCTTGCTTTCCCTGTTCTTACTGTCAGTAATTACAAGAGTTTGTAATCTCAAAACCATTCTAGACTTCTCATTTTGTATAGTCTTAGTTTTTATCTGTCCCCTTTAGAATGTAAGCTCCTTGAGGGCAGGGACTTTCACTTTTGTTTTTGTATCTCTAGCATTTACCACTATGTCTGGTTCATAATAGGTGCTTAATAAATGATTGTTGATTGATTCTTCCTCACCCCACATATCCATTCTGTTGCCAAGTCTTATTAATTCTATCTACAGATCTCCAGTCTTCTCCATTCACATAGCCACCAGCACTAGTTCAGTCCCTCATTACCTATTGCAATAACCTGATTGGTTTGCCTGCCTCAAGTTTATCCTCTCCTCAGTCCATCATTGGTGTGACCATGTCACTTCCTTGTCTACACTATAATGTCCAGTGACCCCTGTTACTCTAATATAAAATATAAACTCCTCTATCTAGCATTTAAGGCCCTTCACAATCTGGCTCCAGTCTACCTTTCCAGTCTCATATATCACTTTTCTTCATGTGATGCAGTCAAACTGGCCTAGTTATTTCTCAAACACAGTAGTCCATCTGCTTTCTCATGGGCAGTCTCCCGTGCCTAAAATGTATTCTTTCCTCACCTTTGTCTCCTACTTTCCTTTCAGCTCCATTCAGACACCTCATATATAAGACTTGATTTCCTGTTTTAGTGCCTCTCCCAACAAAATTGCCTTGTATTCCATATTTTGTATATGTTGATTTTGTATGAATTTAAATGTGTACCTATTTCTTCTCTATAGAATGTAAGCTCCCTGAGAGAAAGGGCTATTTAATTTGTTTCCTTTGTATCCCCAGTGCCTAACACAGTGTCTAGCGCATAATAAATGTTTGTTGATTAATTGATTGATTGTCCCTACTTATTTCGCCAATTCCTTTTCTGTTCCATTTTATCTTTCTCAGGCATTCACACGTATACGTACCTACATCATCTGTTTTTATTTTTAAAACTTCAGTTTCCCATATATGTGTGCACATGTATTTGTATTTTTACGTTAGTAGAGTAAGTGGGAAGAGGTATTTGAGAAGAATGAAACAATTAACCAAGGTTTACATGCCTAGAGTGGAAGACATAATAAGCTTAGAGAAGACTCAGAGAAATCTTTGAAGAATCGTGTGTGTATAAAATTATATACACTTGTATATTTCTATACATACATATGTATATATGCACATATATATTCATAAAGTAATTTTAATTCCAAACTTTTGCATATATTTTTATCTTTAAAGCATTTCTTTTTTACAGTTTTTATCAGGAATTACTTTGTGAACATGAACTCATTAATATAGGTATTTACTTAGCTGAAGCAAATCTCAGCTTATCAATGCCTTTTCATCTTGTGTGATTCTTTTCCTTATATCATCTTCCACAGTCTGCTGGAAGCCACCTTCTAGGTCTTCCTATATTTTATGGTAAATACTCTGAGACCATCTGTTATCCATTTCTTTTACCACATGATCACCCCATATCTTTTTCAAATCTTAATTTCCTTATCAATTCCTTTGTGTAATTAATAATTGGAAATATACTACAGTGCACCTACAGCCACCATACTTCCATTACCTTTGTGTCATCTGTCACAATGATTCCTTAGAAATTTTGGTATTCTCAGATATGTGACTATATAGCATTGCCAGGAGAATATTTGTATTTTAAAAATGGGTCTTTGCTCCAGTAAATAGCCTAAGATAATTAAAAGTGCAGTACCACTTCCCACACACTCTACTCCTCCTACACAGTTCTGGACCCAGCTCACTGTTAATGGTAGTTGCTGTCACAGAAATAAGAGTTCTAATGTCCAAAAATCTATGGACTGCATGTCATAGTCTGGACGAAGAGACATTGTTCATCTATTTGGGCAAATTTCTTTTGTAATCGTGGAGGAGTCCCTGTGATATTTTGGGGTAGTTACAGTCAGTGTTATTATCCACTCACTATAGAATATGGAGGACCTCATCATTTATAGGAAATTCTTCCTCCATTAAGATATTTTTCATGAAAATGTTAAATACTTGTTGAGCATACATCTTCTTGTTTTGTACTTGATGTTAATAATCAAAGTTATTTAAGTAAAGGTTATCTCTGTGGTTACATTTCTCTATAATGGGAGTTTTTAATTTTTTAAAAGTATTTTATTTTTTTCCACTTACATGTGAACAAATTTTAATATTCATTTAAAAAAAATTTTGAGTTCCAAATTTTCTCCTTCCCTCTCCTCTCCCTAAAATGGTAAGCAATTTGATATAGGTTATATATGTGTAATCATGTGAAACATATTTCTATGTTAGTCATGTTGTGAGAGAAGAAATAGACCAAAAGGAAAAACCCACACACACAATAAGTGAAAATAGTATGCTTCAATTTGCATTCAGACTGCATTGGTTCTTTCCCAGGATGTGGATAACATTTTTCATTGTGAGGCCTTTGGAACTGTCTCAGATCATTGTATTGATGAGAAGAGCTAAGTTATTCATAGTTGAGCACTGCACAATGTTACTGTGACTGTGTACAGTGTTTTCCTGCTTAAGCTCACTATACTTTGCATCAGTTCATGTAAGTGTTTTCGGGTTTTTCTGAAATCTGCCTGCTCATCATTTCTTAATGCACAAGAGTATTCTGTTACAACTTGTTCAGCCATTCTCCACATGATGGATATTACCTCAATTTCCATTTCTTTGCCACCACAGAAAGCTGCTATATTTTTTGTACATATAGGTTCTTTTCCCTTTTTTATGATGTGTTTGGGATACAGGCCTAGTAGTGGTATTGCTGGATCGAAGGGTATATGCATAGTGTGATTGCCCTTTGGGCATAGTTTGTGGTTACATTTCTCAAGGAATCTTTTGTGATCTTAATGTATGCATGGAAGTTTCCCTATTGAAGGAGATTCTTTTAGACTACATTTCACTTCTGAGTTAAATGCTTTTAAAAAATTTTTTATTTTATTTTATTTATTTATTTTTGTAATCAACAAATAGTATACACAGTGGGACCTTGTTTTCACTACACCTTACAGTCAGCTGTGTAATTGTAAAGATTGGCCTTAAGAGAATCATTTGTGAAAGCTTGTCTGTCTCCTTACACTTCTATTAAGGATCCTAGTACATCTAGTACATCTGTAGATGATTCTCATACTTTAAACAAATTTGAAAGTAAGTATATGGGTAGGTAGCTATTGATGTTTTACCAGTTGTCCTCTTAGATATTACTGTATCTTTTCTATGATATCTTAAAAAATGATTCTTTTAATACTTTGAACATTATGATGCCCTCACATAATTTCTCAGTATGTACTTGGTACAATTCAGCCACTCTTGCCAACTTCATCTTATGGTAAGATAATAAATTTAAAGCTGGAAAGTACCTTAGAGGTCATTGAATCCACGCCCCTCAGTTTATGTATGAGGAAACTGAGGTCCAAAGAGGTTAAGAAATTTGGCCAAAGTCACATAACGGGTAATTTTCTTTGGAAACTGAGTTAAGGTTAAAGTGTACTTCTTTTTCCACTGATAATGAAAATAAATCATTAAACACACATTGATGGGTCTGTTCCATTTTCCATTTATTTATTGTTCTCGTTGTCTTGTTTGAATAGATCAGGTTAAAACTATTGTTAATGTTTTCAGTGTCTTCTCATCTTTATTCTTTTAATTTAGTTTTGTTTTTAAAAAATTCTTCTAACTAGTTGATGGGCTCACTTAAAGAAGACAGCTGATGCAAATGTGACTTCCACTTTAATAGCCATGTTGATGCTGTGACCATCTTCATAATGCCCCTTTGCTTATGCTTCATGGTTGAGAGAAACAAGTGAAATGTTTTTTGGGTGCTCTATGAAACCAACTTTGCCAACACCATTGTTTTGCTTTTCTAAATAGGATTTGCGAGATATTCTTTCATTTAGCTGAAACTTCCATTTGTCTTCTAATTTCTTTTATTCATAAGATGATCAGTAATATGTTTGGATTATTCCAGTGGTGCCTCAAATTTTTAATCATTAGCCAAAGACATAGTTTATAATAGCTACTAGTTAAATGCTTATAAATGGTCCAAAAACTAATTCTTATCATGTTCCTCCCCACTTTTCCATTACTATTCCACCATCACTGAAATTGGAGAGGACTGAATTCAGAGGGCTTTTTGAATTTTTCATTGTTTGATAGTTTGCCATAGCTACAGACTTTATGACCTATTATTGGCCCGTTCACTGATGTCCTCTCCATACTTAGGTATGTTGGTCCTCTGAGGACAGACTCAGTCTGCCACTAGGATCATACATGAGACTCCTGCAGCATGCATAGAATCTTGCAGATGTCCCACTGTACTGGTAGAGCTTTTGAGAATTCAGCATTAGTGCCACAATATGATGAAGCATTAGAGTAGGACACAGTGGAGGATAAGAATTAAATTGGAGCGTTTTTTTTTCTTTAGAAACTTGAATGTTAATTTTTTTCTCCCTTACCACACCCTTTATGGTGCTAACTTTGCTTCTATTACTATAAGTGCACATTGCTTTAGAAAGGAAGGAGAAGTGGAAACATTAGAGATTGGATAGGAAAGAATAGGTCATTGAAAATTAATTTGTTCTTTCTTAGAATTGGATGTACAGAAGTAAAGTTGCAAAAAATATAATAGCAGACTTATTCCCCCCCTTTATAAGCATTGTGGATGTTAGGCTCAGAGACTGCTTAAATGGCGTAGGTTTGCAAAGTCTGTTGGTAGAAGTGCATCACTAGCTCTGAGACCTGAGAAACAGACAGACAGACAATACCATATTTAGGGTCATTGTTCACACTATCAGAAAGGTCAGGTTTTTACTTTGTCGTGTAAGATGTTAATTAATGTATTTTACCATATTCCAAATCAAAAACAAGTTTGTTTATTTTTAAACTAAAAATGGTGTGAGAAGCTCGAAATCATTTGGGAGTAGAGGAGGGGAGGAGGCTTGACTTGACATTAGTTATTTTGATTCCAGTATAGAAAACGCCACAAAAAATGACTAGTAGGTGGTAGGAACATTCCTTCTATATGTAAAAATGTATTATAGTTATATTACTTTAAACAAACAAGTATTTAATATGAGAAAATTCAAATTTATTTCTCTTCCCAAAGAATTGTCAATAGATACTTGCTTTCTAAAAGTCTTTACTTTACAAAAAGATGCACCATAACATTCCTTAAAATGTATCAGGAATCATAACTTTAAAATATTGACTTTCAGATTACATATAACTCTTTAGGAATGCATATACTGCTTAAAGTAAGATGTACCTTTACTAATAACACTAATGCCACTTTATATTTTAATGTTTTTAACTTTACAAAGCTTTTATGTCATTTCTTTTTTATTATTAGAACAGTTCTGTGGGGTAGATGGTAAGGTTCCCTTTTTATAGATGAGGAAATACAAACAGGACAAAGTGTAGAAAACATTTAATTAAGTACATGATATATGTATATAACCCTTCTTCTGGGTACTGGAAGAAATGTTAAGTTTTTATCTTTTATCATCTACAGCCTTACTGTCAAGTAAAGGAATACAACATCAACATACCTAGCTATAATAAACAGTGTTGCGTAACAGTTTTATCAGTAGAATTATAAAACAAAATGCTGTCTGAGCTTTGCAAAAAAAGTTATTAGCCAATTTAGAGGAATTCAGAGAAGTCTTCTTAGGGGAGAAGGCATTTGAGTGAGCTTTGGGAGGATATTCAGATATCAGGCATAGCTGAGCAAAAAGCATGGTGATGTGAGAGTATAGCATATGTTTGGTGAGCTTAAAATTGTCCAGTTTGGCTAGAGTATAGAAAGTGGGAAATTGGAGAAATATGAAAGAACAACTGAATAGTGAAAATAGAGGGCCTCAAGTAAACAGACCAAGGATTTTGAGCTTTACTGGGGAAGTGATAGCAAGTCAATAATGGTTTTTGAGAAATATATATAACCAGATCTCTGTTTAGATGATTCTGCCAATGGTATCTTCATACTGGCTTGGAGGCTTAGAAGACTGTTAGGAGTCTTTTGTAATTGTTCTGGTGGGTGCTAATGAAGGCCCATAATAGGAGGATTACAGTGGGCTAGAGAGCTGTTGTGGAGATGAAATCGATGGGACCTAGTAACTGAGTATATATGAGATCAGGTAAAGCGAAGATTCAGATATAACCCAAGGTTACAAAGTTGGCAGACCAGATGAAAGGTGATACCACATAAAGAAATTGTGATGGTAAAAGAAGGAACAGATTTAGAGAAAAAAATAATAGCTACAGTTTTAGACATTGAGTCTGGAGATCAGAAGAAGAACTAGAAATAAAGATTTGAGGGGCACCTTTAAATAGGTGGTAGGTGAACCCACTGGATGAGTAACATTTTCAAGAAAAAATAGAGAAAGTAGAAACGATGACAGACCCTGATACATATAAACATTCCTTGTTAAGGGATCTGAAAAAGGATAAGAAGCTAGAGAAGGAGCATTTACTGAAAAATAAATAACTAGAAGAGTGTGGTGTCTCTGAAGTCAAGAGAGGAAAGGGTATCTGGTAGGATGTTGTTGGCCATGGCAAAAGCATAACACAAGTCATGGCAGATTCATTAATAGAATGGAGAACAGACCACACAGGCTACCAAGGACTGAAGGTCAACAGCATAGAAAAAGTTTAATATGAATGAAAGAAAGGGACAATTAGAAGTTTTGGAGTTTGTATTCAGAAGGTAGAACTCCAGTTCTAGCCAAGAAATAGTAAAGTTTAAGAGAATGTGAACACATTAATTTATGACTGAAATGGAATGGATTATGAGTTTGTCGGAGTTGATTTATGATTTTGATGGTCAAGCTATCAGATTGTCAATATTTCTAAATCTGCTAGGATGATAGCAAAGAATGGAATGTAGAGAGAAATTCCTGACCAGATATTAAAATCATTGAAAATGTTGAAATAATGACTTGGAGGTCATATATACACCATGAAAAGAAAGTAATCCCACATTTGGCTTTTAAAGACCAGTTTCAGCCTCTCTTGCCAGACAGGTTATAAATTACTCTCCTTCATGTACTTTACCCGACAGCCAAACTGGTCTCTTGCTGTTCCCCAAATGTGTCATTCTTTCCATCTCCATGCCTTTGCAAAGGCTGTCTCTCTTGACTATAATGCTGTCTCTCCTCACCTTAGCATCTTAAAACTCCTAGTTCCTTGCAAGCCTCACCTCAGATGTCACCTTCAAGGAATTTCCTTGAAATTCCCTCCTATATCCCCAGTTGTTTTGTACTTATTTCAAAGATATTTTGTATTGTTTCTCTGTGAACATTTTGGTATTCGTCCCCCACCAGTAGAATGTAAACTCCTTTGAAGTGAGTACTGACTTTTATTTTTGTAACCTCACCACTGAAGCAGTGTACCTGGCACGGAGTAGGTAGGGAAAGGGAAAAAGCATTTTTATATAGCACCCACCGTGTGCCAGGCTTTTGGTCCTTGTGATAGCCCTAGAGGGAGGATTGGAGAGTACCTGGGAAGTACTGTTATTATCCTCATTTTATAGTGGGAGAAACTGAGACAAACAGATGTTAAGTGACTTTGCCCAAAGTCTCACATGTAGTAAGTGTCTGAGCCTGGATTTAAATTTAGGTCCTTCTGACCTCCGGGTCCATATTATGAAATGGTGGTTGGAACCATAAGGGTACATAGAGTTTGTTGGTGGTAGAATAAGAATTCCAAAGGGCACAGTGGAATGGGCCAAGTAATGGGTGTATAGGGCTACAGTGGACCTGGGGAGAAAATAGAGCACTTAGAATAAAAATGATGCTTCTGGAAAAAGTAGTATAGGCATGTCATTTGCCCCTCCAACCAGATTACCAGGTTTGGAAAACTAGTACAACAGGAGGTAGATTAATGTCCTATGCTATTTTCATGCAAGACCTAGAAAGTGTTCATGTTATAAAATGGACGTGTTCTGTGCCTCTCTAAATTTTCTTCCCAAAATGTCCTTTGATGCTTGATTGAGGGAGTTGGGCTTCTGAGTCAAGGAATGTAAGAAAGGTTGCCTGCCTAAGATTACTTTTCTCAGACATCTTTTGGCCCCTGTAGAGCAAGTAGCATGGTGTAGTAAGAAAG
The DNA here is from genome assembly GCF_003287225.1 of Phascolarctos cinereus. Classification (NCBI taxonomy): domain Eukaryota; kingdom Metazoa; phylum Chordata; class Mammalia; order Diprotodontia; family Phascolarctidae; genus Phascolarctos; species Phascolarctos cinereus. Next base: position 198,643,055 of record NW_027555958.1, on the reverse strand, counting down.
AGCATGGGTCCCTGGTGTTGAGACACACCAAGGTTGTGAGTTCAAATTTCAGGTAAGACATTTATTTGTTGTGTGCATCTGGACATTTAACTTAGGAGCCTCAGATCCTTATCTATAGAATGAGGATAATAATGCCTTAATTTGCATACCTTATAAAGCTTTGGGAAGAATCATATGAAGTAATATATATGCCAGTTTGAAAACTTTAAAACCCTACATAGATAAATTATTTTATTATTGATAAAGCTGAGCTTCTGAAGTAGGGGACCTGAGTGAGTAAACATCTTTATGATAGAGATAAGGAAGATTTTCTGTGAGATGAAGATTTAATTGAGCCTTTCTATTCTGACATTTCTAATTCCTGAAGTTGTTTATTTTAAGGATTAAAGATAATTTCTGCCTAGAAACAGTATATGGAATTTAAGATTGACCATCAGGTATTCTCAGGTAGCTTCTTTTTACCAAAATATCTTAAAATGTCTAACAGCAATATAAAAATGAAAATTAGAAGCACAAATATCATGCATATCATGTTATCCTGTTCTTTGAGTGGTTCTATGTAAAAAGGTGAATTATTCATTTTCCGTTTTAAAGATGAGCCAACATTCTCTTGCTTCAGGGTGGGCAGAGATTTCCAAACTGAATATACCAGAGGGAATCCTTGCCTCATATTCCTTGAAATATAAAGAAGTGGTCCCTTAGTAGAGCTACTTTAATATTTCAGGGAGCTGGGATGTTTTTCAAAATGAATTCTTCCTCTACCAGTGCAGCTTGCCAGCACCCTCTTGGTTTTAGTAAGTGGCCTTTGAGAGGTGGTATAGCTGAAAATTTTAATCTGATGATAAGCCTCCCAGAACTCAGCTGAGATGGTCCTTGAAGCTGCCAGGTCTTGTGTTCTGCTTTGCAGAGATGTGGTAGTTGATAATAAAAAATAGTGATATGCGGGGGCAATGTCTTTTCTATAAAAATTTTGGCTAAAGTCCTATAGAATATACATATTATATTTATACACACACACACACACACACACACACGACATAATTGTGCTTTAAAGCAATTTTTTTTCGTACCATCACTATTTGTAATTTCTCTCCTTTTTATAGGAAAGAATGTGTTTTTAACAAGAGTAAATAACTGGAAGAAAGAGATTCTCTAATTCATATATTAGGATGAAGTTTTGATCAGAAGAGGTAAGAAGAAATATTTCTCTTGAACATAGTTTTATGTAGAACAATGCCTCTCAGGATATTGTTTTCTCATTCTAACTTTTAAAATTAATTTTGTCTTAAAATTGTCAATTAAAAATTGCTGCCCCTTAGAAGTAAACTCTGTAAATTTGTAGAGTTGAAATAATGTCTCTTCACTTAATCCTGGGATCTATTTATGCATATAACAGAGTTGGAAAGGGAGTAATGGGTAGTTTGTTTTAATAAAATGTAAATTGAAATTTTTAAGGATGCTAATATTAGAAGACAGACTCAGTTTTGAACTTTTGCTAATGATTTGCTGTGTCTATATATTAATATATGAGATTAGGGGAAATATTTTTGTATTTTCACAGTATTTGGTAACACACAAAGAAGTATTTAATTTTCTAGTGGCATTTGGTTAAATTGATCCGGAGGCTTAGCATTCTTTTATTTAATTTTTATTTTATGTCTATAGATCATATTTCTTTTATGTAACAAATATTTGAAAACAAGTTGTTTTTAATTTGATTTTCTTCTCCACTTCTCATTAACTTTTTTTCTTTATTAACTAGTGACATTTCTAGCTTTATCTTCTGTGTGTAAAATTAAAAATGACTGAAGTCCAAGCAATGGTAGAATTCTCTGTGGAGCTACATAAGTTCTACAATGTTGATTTGTTTCAAAGAGGGTATGTATTAATTTAATGCTTAAAATTATTTAAATTTCAAAAACATTTTATTTCTAGGGTAGTTTACTTTTCTATTTCGTGTACGTACAAATAAATATCTTTAGTGATTTTTAGTAGTTATTTGAAATTTTTCATACAACATGTATTTCGAGCCGCTTAGAATGTTTGTAAAAGTATTCTAGATATTTGCCTTCATGAATTTACTGTTTAATTGGGGAAATAAGATAGGCATGAAATAGTTAACAATAAATAACATAGAATTTCAGGCTGAGTAAGAAGATTGTGAACGGGGTGAGCCACAGAATTTATTTTAGAGCAGGTTGGATTTGGATACACAAAGGGGAGAAAGAAAAGCTTTCCAGGTGAAGGAGGCACCAGTGAGCAAAGTTTTGGAGTTAGGAATAAGCATGATGTATTTGGGAATTAGTATGATGTTTTGATAGATAATAAGGAGACAGAGTTTGCTGAAATATAAATAGAGTCCATGTTGGGAATTACTGGGAAATAAAATTGGAAAAGTTAGATTGTGGCCAGTCTATAGAGGGCTTTAAATATTTGCTTAAGGTGTTTGTACTTGATATCATTGCAATGCCATTGCAAATTCTTGAACAAGGGAATAATATCATAATCTAGGATTGTAGGATTCAGAGCCTCTTTGAAATGTCTACCCATTTCTCCTAATTCTTCCCTCCTTCCCATTACAGCCCTTCAGATATATGAAGATAGTTATTTATAGAAGCACCAAATTTTGAGTTTTTGGTAGTAGAAAGGGACCTCAGTGAGCTCCTACTCTCTCATATACCTAAAAAGATAATATAGTTCCTCCTAAATTTTTTCATCTCTAGGTTAAGCATTCTCAGTTCCTTCAGGTGATCTTTTTATGGCATGATCTTGAAAGCTTATGTCATTATGGTTGCCTTTTGAAGTTTTATCAGTGTCTTCTTAAAATACATTGCGCAGAACTAAGCACATGCTCTCAATGCAGTATGCCAGGACTACCTCCCCTTGCCCTGGACACTGGGCCTCTCTTCCTATAGCACATGCTATCTTTAGCTTTTTTAGCTATCTCACAGTTACTTCATATTGCTTGAAATCTACAGATCTATATTGATTTTGTGGGCCACTACCAACTTCCATATCTTTTTAGATGAACTGCTTCCTACCTCACCTCTCCTATACTGTACTTATGAAATTGAGCTTGTGAACTGAAGTATAAAACTACATTTATCCCTGTTAAATTCCATTGTATTGAATTTGGCTTAATATCCTGGCCTTTCACGATATTTTTGGAGATAATAGTGTCAGAGCAGAGATGCTCTGCTAATAGTTCTGTTTTTCTCCCGTGTCTTCCCCTTTATGTTCTTAAATATGGTGTAAACAATTGCTGCTTTTACCTTTTTCTCCCTGCTGTAATCTGGTTTCTATTTTCTTCATTCGCTGAGGCTTTGGAAGACTATTAAATTCTGAGCTCCATAAAAGCGAAGACTGGCATACCCATCCTTGTACATTGTGTACATTGTGTAGTGTTGAGTAGTGTCTTGAATTAATGAATCAACAGGCATTTATTAAGCACCTACTTTGTGCCAAGCACTGTGGATGCAAAGGAAAAAATGAAACAGCTTTTGCCTTTTGAGGGGATAATAAATCCTTGTACAAATTAATATCTGTAATTGTTATTGATTATATCCTCCCTTACTGCCTTTTTTCTTCATTCCTAAAATCTGGTAGATAATTGGGGAAAGCGACCATTGCTTAGAGACATTTAGGTATCATCATCTATTGCATAAACTTTAGTGTTTCCCTGTTACCTCTAGGATCAAATACAAACTCTTTTGGTTATCATTTAAGGCTTTTCTGAACAATATTCAAAATATATCTTTCTTTATTTAATGTACTTTTTGGTCCAGGCAAACTGGACCTGTCGCCATTGTTCCTCATATACAGCAGTGCATCTCCTGTCTCTGAGCCTTTGCACTGGCTGACCCCCATATTAGGAACACACAGTCTCCTCACTTCTGTTTTCTGGAATATTCTTTGCTTCAAAGCTCAGGTCAGGCATCATCATCGTCTACATTACTTTGTATTTATTTTTATATGTACATTTTATTTTTTTTCTCTAATAAAACATAAGTTCCTTAGAAGGCAGGGTTAGGGAGCAGCTAGGCTGTATAGTGGAGAGTGGCCCTGGAGCCAGGAGGACCTGAGTTCAAATCCAGCCGCAGACTAGACACTTGACACTTAATAGCTTTGTGACCCTGGGCAAGTCACTTAACCTCAATTGCCTGAAATTGCCTAAAAAAAAAAAAGAAGAAGAAGAAGGAAGGTCATTTTCATTTTGTTTTTGTGTCCTCGTGATACAATATGATCCTTGGTACATTGATCTTTGTACTTTACATCTACCAAAACACCTGTCTTTAGTGATAGCTTTAATGTTTTATTTGAGTGTTTTAAATTGTTTTTAAATAACTATTTCTTTTAATTGACATTTGAAGTTTTGCTAATTACATATATTCATATGATGAAGAAGGGTAAATTGTTCTGTGCTTTTCCAATTTATTCTCGATACTTAAAAAATCACAGAATGCAAAGGAAAAAATTTCTAAATCTCAGAAAAGTAAGTATTCTGATCCAGTATTCCCTTTAAAAATTTTTTTAGATAATATCCCTAAATAGGATGTGAAATGCCATTGCTTTAATCCACTGCATTGCAAGAAGCAAGTACTTAAATGTTTGGTGAATTCAGGCTATATTTGTTAAAAAATCAACTAGAAATGGAATTCAAGAAAGTCTTTTTTTGTCTGTGTGGTTCAGTGGCAGTCCTTTTCCTGTTCCCCTGTGTTTATCCCATTTTGGGGTTTATTAATATTGTAATAGTGATAATTAAGTTTCATGTGAAAAAGGCACAACTATTAGTAGGTACCAAAGATCGAGACAGGTACAGATATTTATCTGGTAGTAAAAAGAATGTATTACGTTTAAAAGTGAGACTCGTGTGCTTTGATATAGTTCAGATTAGAATTCATTCTGTTTCAGTAATAGATAATGTAATTTTTAATGTGATTGTCTTAGGTACAGAAAAAGATTGTCCTATAAATAGAAAGGAATGTAATAGAGCATCTGGTTTAGATGGGGGTAATCCAAAACTACATGAAGACAGATGAACAAGATTGTTTTAATGAAATGCTTCTGTAACCAAATGTTAACTTTCATCATCTGATTATTTACTCAAGTCTGGCATTAATGTTAAACAGTAATTCATTTTAAGAAAGGAAAAATACTTAATCTTCTTTCCTTTGGGAATACTGTATATTTCTAGTTTCTATATGTTAACAGTTGACAAATAATTATTGCCTATACTTAACATTTGTTTCCCTTTTTTATATAAAGAGCAAAATAGATGTTAAGAAATCAGCAATGTGAAATGAATACAGAAAGGATTTTTAAACCATGAAAATGTAAAATTATGATTTGAAAACATTATGTTATAGAGTAATTCTGCAGAGCACACTTATAATAGGCTAATGATCATAATAAATTGAGGATAATTTACAGTGTTATTACAGTAGGAAGAACTGATTACAGAATACTGGGAATATAACAGAAAAGAGCCAGAATCTGTTTTCAGATTTTCTGTACCCAAAGAAATTGCTGCATAATTGGGGCATATCCAAGTATAAAATTTCCCCAGTGACATTATTCAGAATATCTTGTCAAGAAGGCTATAGTTACTTTAGTCCTTAAATATATGAAGAGATGATGACATTAAGCAGCTATTCTCTGTTTTAAAATGAGAGATGAGAATTAAATTGAACCTGTAGCACTTTTATGTAGACGTGAAACTGGGAAAATCTTTCTAGTTTTTACATTAAATTACTAAGGAAAGAGGAAAGCACACTGGACTAGTAATAATAATAGCATTTGTATAGCACTTTAAGGTTTGAAGAGTATTTTATAGATTTCTCGCTTTATCCTCATAATAACCCTGGGAGGTAGATAGTATTATCTCCACCTCATGGATGAAGAAACTGAGACAAAAAGGAGGTTAAGTGACTTGTTCAAGGTCCATCAAGCTAATTAGAGTCTGAGACTGGATCTAAACTCATATCTTCATGACTTTAGGTCCAGTTCTTTATCACTGCACTGCCTAATGGTTAGGATATTCGCGTCAGGCATTTGTGAGAATGTACTCTATGTTTCTGTTAGTGCCAGGTAATAATTATTGTTGTTGTTCAGTCGTTTTTGGTCATGTCCGACTCTTCTTGACCCTGTTTGGGGTTTTCTTGGCAAAGATACTGGAGTGGTTTGCCATTTCCTTCTCCAGCTCATTTTACAGATGAGGAAACTGAGGCAAACAGGGTTAAATGACTTGCTCAGAGTCATTCAGCTGGTGTCTGAGGCCATATTTGAGCTCAGGAAGATATTCTTCCTGACTCCAGGACTGGCAGTGTATCCACTGCACCACCTAATACCCTAAGTAGTAACTAGATATGCATAAATTTCAGTTTAAGCTTCCCTTTAGAGGAATGTGGAAGAAAAGAGAAGGCAGAAGGACCATTGAACCTTTGGAAATCTAAAGCAGGTTTGAGAAGGAATTTTCCATGTTCCGAGGATTGATGGTGAGCCACAGGTGCCATTAGGGAAGAGGCTATCCATTACTACTAAAAGAAAGGAGAGGCAAGCAAATAGAGATTCTTTATTCAGTGGTACCAAGACAACTGTGTATCTCACTGACATTAACAGTGTTATCTAGTATGCTACCATCCAAGGATATGTATCCAGAAACACTCCCTAATAATAGGTAGCAACTAAGTGGCACAGTGCAGAGTCCCAGAGTTGGAATCAGAAAGACCTAAGTTCAGATCTGGTCTCAGACACTTACTAGCTGTATGACCCTTGGTAAATCACTTAACCTCTCAACCTCAGTTGCCTCATCTGTAATATGGGGGTGGATAATAATAACACCTACCTCACAGAGTTGTTGTGAGGATCATTCAGTCAGTAAATGTTTTTTAAGCTTCTTTTATATGCCAGGCACAGTGTTAAAGCACTAGGTATATGACAAAAGATATGACAGTTCCTAATCTCAAGGAATTCAGTCTAATGGAGGAGACAACATGAAAATGACTATGTACAAATAGGATATATACAGGATAAATTGAAGATAATCACCAGAGAGAAGGCATTTGCATTAAGAGGAATTGGGTAAGGGTTCCTGTAGAAGGTAGGATTTTAGCTGGGACTGGAAGCCAGGAGGTGGCAATTAGGAGGCAGAGAATTCCAAGCATGGGAGACAACCAGTGAAAATGCCAGGAGCTGAGAGATGGAGTGTTTTATGCCAGGCACAGCAAGGAGGCCAGTAGATCACAGAGTACCTCGGGGAGAGTGAGGTGTAAGAAGATTGGAAAAGTGGGGAGAAGGGCAGGTTATGAAAGGGTTTGAACACAAAATGAAGGATTTTGTATTTGATCCTGTGGATGAGAGGGGCACAGGAGTTTATTGAAGAATGGGATGGAGAGGGGTATCGTGATTGTGACAGCACACTAGGAAGAGTTGTTGGCAGTTGAGTGGAAGATGGACTTTAGTGGGAAAAGACTTGGCATTAGATTGTTTGAATGTGTCTAGGTGAAAGAAAAGAGTCAAGGATGACAGTGAGGTTGCAAGCCTGGGTAATTGGGAAGATTGTGGTAAACTCAACAGTAATAAGGAAGTTATGAAGAAGAGAAGGTTTAGAGAAGATAGTGAGATAAGTTTTGAACATGTTTGTTTTAAGATGTCTCCAAGACCTCCAATTTGAGGTGTCCAGTAGACAATAGAGATGGGAAACTGGAGGTCAGGAGAGAAGTTAGGACTGTATAAATAAATTTGAGAACCATCAGTATAGAGAAGATAATTAAATCCATGGGGGCTGAGGAGACCACCAAGTGAAATAGTATAGAGGGAAATGAGAAGAAATTCTTAAATCAGAGTGTTAGGAGACACTTGTAGTGTCCTGATGGTGACCTGAACAAAGATCCAGCAAAGGAAACTGAAAAGGAGTGGTCAGATAGGTAGCAGTGTCACAAAAACCTAAAGGAGAGCTTATGAGCCAAAAGAGGGAGATCAACAGTGTCAACAGGTTACAGAGAGTTCAAACAGAATGAAGATTAAGAAAAGGCTAGTAGATTTGGCAATTAAAATATAGTTAGTAATTTTTTTTTAAGTGAAGCAGTTGGGGTTAAGTGACTTGCCCAGAGTCACACAGCTAGAGTGTTATGTGTCTGAGGCCAGATTTGAACTCAGGTACTCCTGACTTCAGGGCCGGTGCTCTATCCGCTACGCCACCTAGCTGCCCCAAAATATGATTAGTAATTTTGAAGTGAGAGAATGACAGATTATAGAAAGTTCAGAAGAGAATGAGAGGAGTAGAAATCTACTAGTTACAGGATGACTTTCTCAGGGAGTTTAACCACAAAAAGGAAAGAGATGTGATATGATAGCCAGTGGAGATCAAGTGAGAACAAATATAAAGCACTTTACACACCTTAAAGAACTATATTAAAGTTATTATTGTTTTTATTATAGTAAAACCTTATGACCATAACCAATCAATGAATATAAATGATCTCGTTCGAAGTCTCCTAGAATATTTCTGGGAATTATGAAATTCTGAACAAGAAACTTAAGACATTAGCAAGGTATAAGTAATATTTTCATCATTGCTGCTAATTGAGCTTGAGAAAAGAGGCAGATTTGGTAAGTGAACATCTGGCTAGTGTTTGAGAATTTGATCTGAATTTCTGGATCTCAGCTTAAGATATATGGATGGTATCTTAGTCAAGGATAAATGTATGTCATTTTGTTGCTTAGTTATGTCCAACTCTTCATGACCTCATTTGCGATTTTCTTGGCAGAGATACTGCAGTGGTTTGCCATTTCCTTCTCCAGCTCATTTTCCTGATTAGGAAACTGACTTGCCTAGGGTCACAGAGCTAGTAAGTATCTGAGGCTGAATTTGCACTCCGATCTTCAGGACTCCCCCCTGGCTCTCTATCCACTCTGCCACCTAGTGGACTGAGAAGGATTAAACAAAAATGGTTGTTAGGGAATTAAACCCAAGATAAAACAATGTTCAAGAAACATTTGTTAAGCATCTATTGGATGTAGAACACTGTTCTTGGCATTTGAGAGAGTTCAAAGTTTAAATAAGACATGGTCTGGGCCTTCAAAAGTGCTTATAATCTAATGGAATATGAAGCACAAACACAATTAACTGTGATAGATAAACAGTACACCATAACTACTTCACTTACGACCTAAGGTCCTTATGCCTCATGCCATGGACGTGACCTAGAGTTCTTGAAGGCTGTGCCATCAGAACCTACTTTGAGGTATGTGCTCTTGTACAGACTGAATAGCTCTCATTTGAGAAAGTTCCAAGAGCATCATCACCAGGTTTCAGTAAGACAAGAAATAAATTAAAGGCATAAATTGTGGTCAAGAACAAACAGAATTATCCCTGGGTACAGGTAACATAAAAGCAAGTGATTGAGACACAATAGCTTCAATAAAGTATCAGGATATAAAAAAAGGTTGATGAAGATGACAAAAAAGGAAAATGACAGTTGTTGAAAGGGCTCAGGAAAACAAGTGCTCTTAATTATATGGTGTTTTATTCCCATAGACTTTTCTCCTACCATCTTCCTGTTTACCTGCTTTATCCTATGTTCTTTCAATTTAAAATTTTAATTTCTCATTTATTTACCTGTTTTTCCTCTCTCAATCTTTCTTTTTCCCCTACGCAATTAAACTGGTGCTTAACAGACTTCCTCTTTTACTGATTTATTTTAAGTAAATGTGCTTCATTGTGCTCTTGCCAAAAACTTTTCTTTTCCTTTGTCCTCTTTGCTTTACTTTCCTTCCAGTTTATTATAAATTCTAATTCTAGAATGTTTTCTAATTAGTGAGCTATCCTTATTTATTAATCGTTTCTTCATTCCCTTTGTCTTTCAGTTTAGGGGGTAAAGCTTGCACTCCCCCCATCTGTTCCATTTCTTTTACTACTTCTACAGATCTTACTCTCCCCTTCATATTTTCTGCTTTCAGCCTTTAGAATATTACTTCATTAGAGAAACATTGTCAAACAGATATTCTATATCTTATATTATATATTATATGGTAGAAGTCACTTTGACCCAGACCTATCTCCAGCCTTTACCAAATTCAATTTCCATTCCTAAAGCCATACTATCATCTCATAACTCTGTGTTCTCACTTCCACTCTGGGAGTTAGTTGTCGTTAGGGTTTTATACATTCCTTCTTTTAGGATAGAATCTTTTTTCTGGGAGAGATAATTCTTCTCTAAGGAGGTGAAATTTCTCCCTGGATGAAGCTTCCCATCTCTTACTACAAAGGCCCACTTCCTTTTCCATGCCATTGTTCTTTAGTAATACCCTTTCCTTTCCCATTCTGGGCTACTGTCCTTCACCTTTCTTTTCTCCCTTCCAGTTCTTTGCTTTTATGCTATTCTTCCATAGTCCCCACTCTTTTTGAGAAACTAAAGGAATTCTTGTCCTTTCATTATTCACCTATGGATTTTGTAAAGTTACATCAACTGCTTTCCCTACCACTCTTCCACTTTAATTTCTTACTCTTATTCCCTCCCACAAATATATCATTTTACTCATAGGAGGTAAGGGGTCCATGAAAAATTACATTAACTTTTCCTCTTTCTCTTTTCCTTATTCTTTAGCTCCTTAGATCCTTTTTTCCCTAGATGGTTCTTTGACCTTTTTCTTTTGACCCATCGGTCAGTCTCTTAAAATAATAGGCTAAGCATGAGAAAATTTGTTTAATTAGTCTTTTCTCAACAAATTGTTCATTATTTGCCTACTTATTGTGATGTTTGCAAGTCAAATAATCTATTAGCTTCCATTTTTATTTTTTAGGAATGTCTTAAGTGCTTCCTTCCTTGAAAGTCAAACTTTTTTCATTGATGATTGTTAGGTGCATCTTTATAATAAATGTTACTTGAGATTGCAGCTAAATATGGTGTTTTATTCTCTTTACTTGTGTCTGCAAAATAATTCTGTATTATTTAGATTGCCTTTCTTTCATATCTGAAGGTTTTTTCCATGCTGCATATAAAATTTGTTGTTTATTCTTAAAATTTCACCACTATATGCCTTATAGTTGGAAGCATGGGTTTTTCCTGGGAGTGATTCATGGATGTGATCTATGCTTTGTGCTCTACTTAAAAGTTCTGAGTAGTTTTCTTAAATTATTTACTACAGTTTGGTATCTAGGTTTTTTTTGATTTGTCGTATGCTTCTGGGAGGTGTTAGGTTATCTCTGTGTATACTGTCTTTAAAATCACTTGCTTTAACTCATGAGAAATAGTATTTCAAGACCAGCAAGATGAAGGGCTAGAAATTGTCTAGTCCATAGTAATTCTAAAAAAGAGAGAGAAGAATTATGTACCTTAGAGACTCATAATTATAGCTGAATCCTCAAGACAAAAAGCAAGAAGCCCAAAGAGGTTTCATTCAGCCTAATGAATTAACAGTGAAGAACGCTAATCCATAATGTGTGCTCACTCAGCACTGCTGCCTCACAAGCTTCTATAATTTGGCACAAAGTAGCCCATGGGCTTGTGCTTTAGGGCCCACCCAGGGATTTCCTTCCTACTACAGAGTCTCTGTCAATGCATCCCACCCTTCTCCCTCCCCCATTGAACAGTTATAAAACACAGCAGATATCTACACTGCCCAGCCATGTGAAGAGAGAAGAATGTAGAAGAGAGAGAGTCAAGCTTCCTTCTGTCTGAGGTAGCACCTAGGTTAGAGAACCCCAAGGTGATTTTGCCCACAATCCCTACAACACCCTCCTCAAACCCCAGAAAAAGCAGTAAATGCTGATTTAACCCAGCCAGAGTATTAAGGAATTGAAGGAAATTGGAGGAAATGCCTATGTGTAGCTGCACTGAGCCTTAAGTAAAAGGGTCTGAAATAGGTATGGCTGCTCTGGTCCCCAGAGTTACTTGGGGCACAGAATAAGGTCAGTGAAAAGATAAATTTCTGAGTGTGGAAGGAGGCTAAGACAACAATGCTATCCAGCCTTTAGGGAATACCTTACTTCAGAGAGGAAGAAGTGAGAAAATGAATACATATAAGGAAATATAAGGGGAAAAAAACCTAATTCCACTAAAGATTTCAAAAGGAAGAAAATTCAATTAAAAAACTAGCACAAAAGGAGGTAAATCAACAGAAGATATTAGTAGGAAAGATGAGTACAAAAACAGCTAAAAGATTACAGACCTCTTTAAATAACTCTTGTAAGATGAAGGAAATTGCTGATGAAACACAAAACCCTGTGAATTCTCAGGAGACCATGGAATTATAGCAGAATATTCCAGAATAATCAAGAGAGAAGACATAATATTGAGAGAAGTTAGAAGGGAACAAATGCCAGAATTTATGGCCTACACAGCAAGAATAATAAGCAGAATAGAAAAATTTGAATCCACAATGATGAGTCTCTCCAAAGGTGTGAGAGAGAAAAACAGATTGAGAATATAAACATACTAAAGTAGAGACAGTCTTGAAGAAAAGAGATTGAAAGCAGTAAGATTAAAAGAACAAATGATTTCTTTATAATCAAAAGCCATTGATCTCAAGGTCAGGGTTTCTAAGAAAAGGGAAGTTAGGAGAGAGAATATTCCAGACAGTGCAGCAGCTTAGAGAGAAGAAATGGAGTGTCGTGTGAGAAATAGCAAGTAGACCAGTACAACTGGACTACTGTGGAGGACAGTAAATGGGTTCAAGACTTCAAAGACAGGGAAAGGACTAGATTATGAAGAGCTTTAAATGCCAAACGAAGGAATTTATATTTGCACTTAGAAGTAATAGGGAGCTATTGTAATTTGTTGGATAGAGGGATGATATGGTCATATCTATGCTTTGAGGAATCATTTTGGCATTAATGTGGAGGATGGATTGGAGTGAGGAAAGACTTAAACCAGAGATCTTAGTTAGTTAGTTAGTTTGTTTGTTTAGGTTTGGCAGTGAGGTTAAGTGACATGCCCAGGGTCACATAGCTAGTAAGTGTTATGTGTCTGAGGCCGGATTTGAACTTAAGTCCTCCTGACTCCAGGGCCAGTGCTTTATCCACTGTGCCACCTAGCTGCTCCCAGAGATCCTATTTTAAAGACTTAAAATAGTCTGGAATAGTGGTGATGAAGGGCTGAGCTATTGTAGTGACTATGTAAATGGAGAATGGGAGTGTGTGTGTGTGTGTGTGTGTGTGTGTGTGTGTGTGTGTGTACATAAGATGTTATAGAGACATTACAAGATTTGATGACTGATTGTATATGTGGGGTGATTGAAAGTGAAGAGTCACTAGCCCTAGAGTCAGGAGGACCTGAGTTCAAATCCAGCCTCAGACACATAACACTCACTAGTTGTGTGACTCTGGGCAAGTCACTTAACCTCAATTGCCTCCACTAAAAAAAAAAAAGTTAAGAGTCATGAATAAAGCAAAGATTATGAATCTTGATGACTGGAAAGATAGTGGTGTCTTTGGCAGTAATAGGGAAGATGGAAGGGTTTAAAATGTGTTGTGTTTTCAACATATTGAGTTCATTTAGACATTCATTTAGAGATATCAGAAAGACAGTTGGTGATGTGTGAGATTAGCTCAGGAGATTAGGACTGGATAAAATAGCATCAGCATAGAGATGATAATTGAACACATGGGAGCTGATGAGATTACCAAGGAAGATAGTATAGAGGAAAAGTAGAAGAGAGTCTTGGGGGGACCTCCCTGGTTAATGGGCATGAAATAGATGAAAGTACAAGATAGGAGACTGAAGAGTGGTCAGACAGAAGAACTAGAAAAAGAAAGCAATGTCACAAAATTGAGGAAGGAAGAAAAGTATGTTGGATGCTACAGAGAGATCAATGAATGAATGAATGAAAATGTTTTTGCTAAGTGCTGAGGATACAAATAGAAAAGCAGAGACAGTCCCTGCTTTCAAGGAGCTCATGTTGTAATGGGCCTCACAAAACCTAGATTTTAGCTGTAAGTCAGATGGAAAGGTCCCTTGGGATGAAGTGGTAAAGCAGTATGGTAATGCATTTTCTTTTTTTTTTTTAACAATATTTTATTTTTTCCCCATTTTTAAAAAAAGTTTTGAGTTCCAAATTCTATTCCTCCCTCTCTACTACCCTTTCCTGCAATGGCAAGCAATCTGATATAGATTATACATGTGCAGTCGTGTAAGCCATTTCCATATTAGTCATTTTGTACAAGAAGACTAAAGAACAATAAGAATGAAAGAAAGTGAAAAGTAGTATGCTTCAGTCTGTATTCAGACAACATCAGTTCTTTCTCTGGAGATGGATAGCATCCTTTATCATGAGTCTCCTTTGGGATTATCTTGGATCATTGCATTGCTGAGAATAGCTAAGTCATTCACAATTCTTTATTGTACAATATTGCTGTTGCTATATACAATGTTCTCTTGGTTCTTCTCACTTCACTCTGTATTAGTTCATATAAGTCTTTACAAGTTTTTCTGAAATTATCCTGCTTGTCATTTCTTATAACACAGTAATATTCCATCACAATCATATCCCACAGCTTGTTTAGTCATACCCCAATTGATGAGCATCCCCTCAGTTTCCAATTCTTTTCCATCCAGGAAGAGCTACTATAAATATTTTTGTACAGATAGGTTCTTTTCTCTTTCTTTTTTGATGTCTTTGGAATGTAGACCTAGAAGTGGTATTGCTGGATCAAAGGGTATGTCCAGTTTTATAGCCCTTTGGGCATAGTTCCAAATTGTTCTCCAGAATGGTTGGATCAGTTCACAACTCCATTAACAATGAGTAATGAATATTCTTAAATATAATTTCTACTGATAAGTACTACCTGTTTCTGCTTAAGCTATTTGAAAATGCCTAGTACTTTTTGTGGCAAGAATTTTATTTGCCACGTCTCTAATAGCTATGGCTGCTAAGGAATCAGAGGTGGTAGCATCTACAGAAGTAGTTACCAAGTTGTATCTCCTCAGGGATTGCTTCCCAGGATTGTCTTTGGGGCCTGGGCTAGAAACAAGATTAGGGGTCACAGGATCTTGCCACTCCCTTTGCTTTTGGGATCATCAGCTTATTGGTAAGAATTGGTCAGCAGCTGGTGATGACAAGGGAAATAGACTCCATTACTTCTCTCATTGGCTTCAGAGCCCAGTCTAGAAGAGGGGATCACTATTATTCTCAAGGCTTTTGAGTTCAAAATCCTGACTATATTTCCTTTGGAGTCTGGGTTGAGATAGTAGCAGTGGTTTGACTCTACTGGCACATGGCACTTCTTTTCTCTCCTTCAGAGTGCCTTGCTGCTTTAACTGACTTAGGTTTCCTGCCCTTTAGGTGACATTTAGTGAGAAAGGCATGTCTGTTCCCCATAGAAATTGCCTTAAGCAGGTTAAAAAGGATTTGAAGATTGAGACAAGGTCATTTGATTTGGCAATTAAGATGTCATTGGTAACTTTGGAGAAGGCAGTTTCAGTTGAATGATGTGGCTAGAAGCCAGATTGCAAAAGTCTAGGAGAGAATGAGAGCAACAGAGGAGGCACCAGGTACTAACTTTTTCAAGGATATTAGCTGAGAAAGGCGGGGAGAGATGTGGAATGACAACTGTTAGGCATTTTAAGATCAAGTGAGGGTTCTTTAAGGTTGGAATGTACTTGGATATGTTTGTAGGCAACAGGGAAAAAGACATTAGATAAGGAACAACCTGTTAAAGAAGGCAGTAGGGGATAGATTGAGATAAGTGCTGGACTAGAGGCCTTGGCCTTGGCAAGTCCCATATCATCAGATTCAAACAAAGGAGGAAGTAGTGTATGATGCTGTCATTTTGATGTGAGATTAAATGGAAGAAAGGAAGGGAGTTTGTAACAAATGACCTCAGTGCAACTTGAGATGAGGCTCTTAACTGAGGAAGGGTGGGAATGAATGGGAGGCTTGAAGAAAAAAGAGTTTGGAACAACACCTTTGATCAGTGAGATAGGGAATCATTTAGGGAGGAGTAGTATTGCTTTGCTGCAGGGGGGACCCAGTTGTAGTTAACTAGCATAAATGTGTACTACACTGGTTAGTGATTTCCTCCAGTTCTCTTCAGCAGTATGTGAGTAGGAGGCAGACAGTGGAAGTAATCCAGCATTGGAGTTGAGCAGGGCATGGTGATCAATAGGACAGGGGAACAAAGAATTTGAGAATAGAGGATAGGGTAGAGTTGAATTGGTTTACCAGGAGATTGGTACTGATGAGGGATGAGGGTATAGCCAGGACATGGGTTATACTAAAGAAGTCATGATAAAGATGAAGAGGAGATTTAGGAGGAATATAACATAGAAAGAAATGGAAATATAACAGATTATGATCAGATAAAGAAATTTTGGAGTTCTGGAATGTGGAAGTTTTGTGGATCATAGGTTTGTGGATTATGGCAAGATCAAAATACCTGTATGTAGTAACTGAGATGAAGTAGAGAGAATAGTTTATGGAAGTTGAGTAAATTGAGAAACTACGAATATTAGTGTATTTCATATACTATATATTTGAGAGAACATCATCTTTAAAGAATGAGACAGGAGTTAGGATGGAGAAGAAGAATGAGCTAGACACTGAACTCATTAAGAAAAGGAAAAAAAGGAAATGAGGAAAATGTTTAATAAACATATCAGATCTACATAACTGCCATCCAGAAAATGTAAGGAATTGACACATATTTGTAAGACTAGTAATATGCTTCCTAGTTGAACAGTGGTCAGAGGGCATGAATGTATAATTTTCAAGGAAAAACATGGTTAGCTACTTGGAAAAAAAAAAGGTCGGTTACCCTACTAATGGCTACTAATAGGAAAGTAGAAGGGAAAATGATAACTGACAACAAAAGTAAAATTGCTTAATTTTTTTTTGGTGAGGGAGCAAAGAAGAATGACAAACTGGAATAGACATTACAAAAGTGACTAGTAGGGGGTTGATATCCAAGATAAGTAAAGATAGTAAGAGAACCCCTTCTTTAACTGACCTCCGTTATTTCAAGATGCTAGACTGACAAACATGACTACTGAGCCACTATTAGTGACATTTGAAAGAAAATGGAGAACTGAAAAGGTACCACAGTCTTGGAAAAGAGTAAATGTTATCCTCATTTTCTTTTCTTTTTGGAGATGGGGGGCCTAGGCAGTGGGGTTAAGTGATTTGCCCAGGGTCACACAGCTAGTAAGTGTTATTTGTCTGAGGCCAATTTGAACTCAGGTCCTCCTGTATCCAGGACCAGTGCTCTATCTACTGTGCCACCTAGCTGCTCCTATCCTCATTTTCATACACACACACACACACACACACACACACACACACACATACACATACACATACACATACACACACACACACACATATGAGGGAGGAAGGAATTGCTTAAAGTCATCAAACTATAATTGAATTTGGTCTAGAATGCATTTTTAGAGAAATGGTGGACAACTAGAAAAGAAAGGTGGATCATAAAGAGCTAACATTGGTTTTGCAGCAATAGATTGGGGTTTCTTAAGTGGTAGATCAGTGGAATATTGTAGATGTAGTTTATCTAGATTTTAGTGGAATATTTGATAAAGAATTCTGTACTATTCTTATTTAAAAAATAGAAGGGTGTGGGCTTAGACAATATTACAATAGATGGATTCAGAACTACTTGAATAATTATTTTTAGAGTCTGGCCATTAATGGCTTGACATTAGTTTCAGTGGAGGTCTTCAGTGTAGTGTCACTAGGAACTTACAGTTGGCTCTGGCTGCTTAACATTTTGTCAGTGACTTGGATAAAGGCAGATTGTGTCCTAATCTGTTTTGCAGGTGATACAAAGTTGAGGAGAATAGCTAACACAGTGATAACAATTGGAATCCAAAAAGATCTTGACAGAATAGAACATTGACCTCAATATAATAAAATGAAATTTAAGAGTTATAAGCATAAAGTTGAAAAAATCCAACTTCAGCAAATACAAGATGGAAGAAAAATGACTAAATTAACATTTTGGTGTACTGTAAGCTTAATTATGGCAGCCAAAAACACCAAGCAGATTCCATTTGGGGCTGCACTGAGAGCAGGTTTTAGTGTCCAGTGTCTAGAAAAGTGATAGTTCAACCATTTTCTTCCCTGGTCAGTCTAGAAAGTATCATATTCATTTCTGAGTACCACCTTTCAGAAAGGACATTAACAAGGAAGAGAGTAATCCAGAGGAGGGCTATGAGGATGTTGTAGGATTTTGCATGATCATGCCATTTTAGGAAAGATTGAAGGAATTCAGGATGTTTTAGGCGAGAGAGAAAGAGTAAGAGGGACGTGAAAGGTATTTAAAGAGTTTCAGATATTTAAAGGACTGTTATATGGGAAATGAAATGGATTTGTTCTTGGCTTCAGACAGCAGGATTCAGCATAACAGATATGGATGTTTCAGAAGGGCATATTTACGTTTGATATTCAGAAAAACTTTCTCATGATTATAACTGTCCGGAATTGGAATGGGTTATTTTGAGAAGTAATGGTACCTCTCACTAGCGGTCTTCAGGCAGAGGCGAAAGACCACTTGGGGTTGTCATAGAGGAGATTCTATAAGAGTTGAACTCTCAGGTGCCTTCCAGCTCTAAAACTGTTATTCTGAGAAAAATTAAGATACTTTAAAATACCACCTTAAATTTTTAAAATTTGCAAAAAAAAATGTTATAAGGTCAAAAGAGAGGGAATATTTTGGTGGACTCCTTGTGATGAGCTTCAGGGAGGATGTGAACGAAAGTCACACAGTAAGACAGGCATTGATGAGCTTGAGCTACATAATGGTTGTTAATTGGAAAGCAGCATGAAATGACAATATGAATCACAAAACTTATGGTACCCTTTTATCATATTATTCCTTATTAGCTTAAATATCAGGAAGAGGGGGGTAAAGCATCTATCTATAAGTGTTATTTTAATAACAAAATTGTGATTGTAGTCTCTATGTCCAGTGATTCAACTTTAGACATCTGAGATGGTTTGTCATTAGGGATAGACATATTTGGAGTCAGGAAGACTTGTGTTCAAATCCTGTTTCTGACACTGAGTGGCATTGTGCAAGCCACTTAATCTCTCTCGGCCTTAGTTTCCTCATCTCTAAAATGAGGATAATAATGCCTACCTTTATCGTGAGGCTCAAATAGGATAATGTGCTATAAATTTTTTGGCAAATTTTCTAGTGATTTATACATGTCAGTCATTCAGAGAATAGATGAATAGATTATGTAATGGATCACTAGGACACCATCAGAATTATAAATATGAAAAATAAAAGGTAAAATGAAGTATATGAAGTAATTCTAAGCAAAATCATCAAAACCAGATTTGAGCTAACTTTGATTACAGTATTCCAACTAATCTGTGATCTCATAAATGTGAAATAATTCCTCTAATGATGTAGATCACAACCATTCCATTCTGTACTACTCTCTGTATCTTTCAATAAAATCACCACAGGGGTCTGCCCTTAGCATCCTGAGCTCTAGCTCATCTTCCACATCTTCTATTAACTATTTTGAGCTAACTGTTCTGGAAACATCTCAAACTTAGCATGTCAAACTAAAACTCATTATCTTCCCGCTCCAAACTTCCCTGTTACTACCATCCTTCCAGTTATACAAATTAGCAACCTCTAAATTATCTTCCACTCTTTACTCTGACACCCCACATATCCATTCAGTTCTTGTAAAGAATGGGGTCCCACTGTCCACGTCACCACCCACTCAACCTGCTGACCAATTGCCACCAACAGGTAAGTAACTCAAGAACAGCAGTATCCCTCAAACCAAGAGTCAAGCCAAGCCACCACAGGCATCATTCAGGGAAGCTACCCTGATAGAAATGTAATCTGCCAATTGCTTCTGGGGATCCCTGCCTCCTTAGCAGCCACAACTATTGAAGACCTGAGAGGTTTTTTTGGAGGGTTTTTTTTTTGTTTTGGGGGGTTTTTTTTAGGCAATTGAGGTTAAGTGACTTGCCCAGGGTTGCACAGCTAGTAAGTGTCAAGTGTTTGGTCTGAGGCTGAATTTGAACTCAGGTCCTCCTGACTTTAGGGCCAGTGCTCTATCCACTGCGCCACCTAGCTGCCCCCTGACAGCTTTTAACATCAAAGTCCTTGGCACCATTAAATGGTTCAACACCAGAAAAATATGAGATTTTTATTAGTAGAAAGACGGATTACAGTCTGCTCTGCAGTTGTAGTCTAGTGATTCAGTAGAGTATTTCCCTTAAACTTAAAGCTGAAACCTCTTGAATGTGTTTCTATCAGAGTCCTCTGAGACTCTCATATAAAGGACTGTCTTTTTTTGAGGCAGTTGGGTCTGAGTGCCTTTGTCCAGGGTTACACAGCTAGTAAGTGTCATGTGTCTGGTCTGAGACTGGATTTGAACTCAGGTCCTCCTGACTCCAGGGCCTATACTCTATCCATTGTACCACCTAGCTGCCCCAAAAGGACTGTCTTGATCTTAGATTTGTATCTCCAGTGCTTAGCATAGTCCTTTCCACATAGACAGTACTGAATGAATGCTTCTTCATTCATTTATCAGCTCATTCATAAGGCATCAGTGTGGGGTTATGTGGAGGACCTTACACATAACAGGTGCTTAATAATTGTTGGATCAAATTGAAAAATCAAAAAGATAAAGGATAGTATTTCATGAAGAACATTATTTTGTACAAAGGGAAGAAACAGAATGTGTGGAATAGAATATGTAGGATATGTAGACTTCATAGAAGTTGGGATATGTAAGATGTATTCAGGGTAAGTAAATTAACTTGATTTGGATTTATTATTTTTTGTTTTTTTGTTTTTCCTTTGTTTTCACAGGAAACATTGAGAGGTTAGGTTGGAATGATAAGTTAGAGTCATATGTAAAAGCATATGAATGTCAGGTTAAAGAATTAAAAACATTTAGATAAAATTAACCCAGCTATTAAAAATTTATAAAGGTTTTTTGAAGTTTTTTCTTTTTCAATCACAAACACATAATATTGTTTCTAAATGTCAAATAAGTTGTCAGTTCTGGTGGGAAGGAGCTATAGTGATCTTCTAAGATGAGTGTAGTGGTATCACAATGTACTTTAATAATATCATTGTTGACTATGTGCTAGAAGGGATAAGAATGTGGCTTATTCTTTGCAGCTGCTCCTTGGCTCAGCCACAGTTGTTGGATGAGAAAGTAGAAGTGAGGAAAAGACCAGCTTCTTGACTCTCTCTGACATTAGTGCAATTTTTTTAAAAGTCTGTTTCAGCCTCTTTCTTTCATCCTCTGACATCATTGCTTTCCAGTAACATTCCCCTGAAACTTGCTTTCAGAGAACTTATTTCTATTTTATAATGAAAATCTCAGGAATGAAAATTATTTATGTAAAAGTTATATTTTACAGACCATTTTTAATGAACATATTTCTGTTGCTGTTGATATTACATGGATTTAATGTATGCCCCTTACTTTACTGAAAAAAATTGAGACCCTTCACCAAGAGCTACCCTTACTTCTTGTCATTTTTTTTTTGCTACGCAGTGGGATTAAATGACTTTCCCAGAGTCACACAGCTAGTAAGTGTCAAGTGTCTGAGGCCAGATTTGAACTCAGGTCCTCCTGACTCCAGGGCCAGTGCTCTATCCACTATGCCACCTAGCTGCCCCTACTTCTTGTCATCTTAAAACCTTTTGTGATCATTCCCCACTTTCTTTTCCTTTCTTTCAGTCTCTAATGAGGTGATTCTTCCTACCAAGGTGTACTCCCCTATATTTGCCCTTCATTTCACCGTCTTCCAATCTTCAGCAAATCACCGCCTCAGTCATACCTCCATCTCTAACCTTCTTCTTATCTATTGGCTCTTTCCCTCTTGTCTTCAAATATACCCAAATGTACTCCAAATTTTAAGAAATTTCACTAGTTTCTGCCATGCCCTTAGGGTTTCATGTTATATATTGTCTCCTATTCTCAGGTAAACTTTTAAAAAGAACCTTTCTGCATTCTCCACCTTGTCTTGGTCACCTCTCACTCTTTAATTCTTTGGAATTTTCCAGCTTCCTCATTCAAATGAAACTTTTCTCCAAAGTTACCAATGATCTCAGATGTGATAGATTTTTTTCTTAGTTCTCTTTCTTGACCTCTCTACAATCTTTGACACTAATACTCTTTCCTCCCTGGATTTTCTTGACTCTGAATCTGGTTCTCCTACCTATCTAACTTCTTGTTCTTTGCTAAATCATCATCTATATCACATACTCCCCTATCTATACTTTATCCAGGACCTCATCACATTTTCTAGGTTAGGTTGCCCTGTACTGCATCCTGAGCTTCTATGCTCTTCTGAACAGTTATTCTATTTCCTCCTCCTTTTTCTGAAAGATGCAGAATTGTCTTGTGTTATTCAAATATCTTTTCCTTTGTATTTGAAGGTCCTTCTCTTAATGTTTGCAGAAGTTATTGTCTCTGAATTGAATTGTTAAATTTAACCACTATGTGCCTTGGCATTTGCAACCTTAGTTTTGTTTTGTTTCTGTTTTCTGGAAGTGATCTTTGAATTGTTTCCATTGGGATTTCATTTTCTGTGTTCAGAAGTTTTGGGCAGTTTTCTTCTATTATTTCCTTCATTGCAGTGTTAAGATTTTTTTTGTTCTGTAATGTTTTTCTGGGAGACCTATGATCCTTAGGTTGTCTTTGCACATCTTTTGAGTTCAGTATATTTTGCTTGCATAGTGAGCATATTTTCTTTTAATTTTATTAGTTTTTTGCTTCTCTTCTAGGTTGTTCTTCACTTTGTGTTTGCATTCCCAGTCTGATCACTTTTTTATTCCTTTGGTGAGGCTTGCGATTGCAGATTGGAATTTTTCTATTCTGCTCACTATTTTTGCTGTGCAGGACAGAAATTTTGCTCTCATAATTCTTATTTCTCTTTTAAACCTCTTGGGAATAGTGTGTTGTATGTAATTCCATGTTCTCAAATTCCTCTGTCTCATCAGGTGTTGGATCATTTTCCTTTGTTTTGCAATATTTATTCATAAATGTCCAGTATTCGTAGATATCAGAACTTGTTTACTAGATCTAGAAGCTGTATTTCCTTCTGTTGCTTTTTTTCATTTTGATTTATCTGTTTATATTCAAGGTCTTTGAGCTTTCTTCTTCCTAAAATCTTTGGTACTTTTAATTTTTTTTTAACCTTATTTTCCTTATCACTCACTTCTGGACTCTCTCCTCTCTGGTTATGGTTTCCTTGGGAGCTAGACCTCAAAGCATCTTAGGCAATTTATGGATCACCAGCCTAGAGCTTCCCCCCACCCCTAATTTTTGGGTGGTCAGAACTGGCCCCAGATGGGTGCTCTGCTGTTTCCCTCAGGCTTGGTGGAAGGCCCATCCAGACCTATGGTGTTGTTTCCTGATGACCTGTTCTATCCCTATGTTCCTCGTGTCTCTAGACCAGCATCTACATTTTAGAGCTTGGCAGCACTGGTGCTTCTGTTTTGCAGCCCCTAGGAGGCTTTTGCTCCTGAAGGCCTGTAATCTGAGCAGATTTCCATAGCCTGGAGGCTGGGTCTTCACAGCACTAGAAGGAATGAGTGGGGGAAATGGGGTGCAGGGGGTTTTGAAGTAAGCATTTCTTGTGTCCTTAGGTCTGCTAGTAGTATGGGAGGCAGGGTAAGGCTGCCAAGTGATCTTAGAGATAGTGAGCATGAATACCTGGGTTTTGGATGTTTTTTAATCTTCTTTTGTATTCTGGATGTCCTA
Source organism: Phascolarctos cinereus (assembly GCF_003287225.1). Lineage (NCBI taxonomy): Eukaryota > Metazoa > Chordata > Mammalia > Diprotodontia > Phascolarctidae > Phascolarctos > Phascolarctos cinereus. Next base: position 198,619,350 of record NW_027555958.1, on the reverse strand, counting down.
GACCAAGGAGAGAAGGGAACTGAAGTTCCTTTATCTTTGGCATATAATTAATGTTTTGGAGAAGTTTGAGAGATTGTGAGGATCAGAGAAAATATCTAGTTTGCCATTTTGTTGCTCACATGACCCAGAACCTCTATGTGATAATTTTAAATGTTAAATGCTTAATAAATACTTTTCATTTATGGTGATTATATATAACAATTGCTTAGAAAAGACTCATCAAAAAAAATGAATTCATGTTTGGAAAACCATTATACTTTCTTCATTTAGTTCTTTCATAGACTGGTAAAGAATATCGTTACATAATTTTAAATCTTTTAATTTAAAATGAATTCCTACTTTTTAGATTTATGAAGAACATTTAAGTATATTACATAAATAGAAGTTTACAGTGATAACTTACAGGAAAAAATGCGGTTAGGAAGCAATTTTTTGATGTAATGCAGTTAGTAAACTAAATAAAAACATTTAAGTTACTTTAACTTGCCAAGTAATAATATCCAATTTGTAACTTAGTTTTGGGCAGCTTAGTAACAGAGAAATTTTTTAAATAACTCAGGGCAAGTAGTCTAGAAGTTGTTTTATTCTGTATTTTTATAAGGGCAAAAATTGTTAAAAGTTATAAGATAAATAAGGCTTTTCTTTGTCTACCAAAAGTAATAGGGACTAAAAAAAACCAATAACTTCTCCAGTAGGATGAAAGCTGCTTGAAGGCAGGAGATATTTCATTTTATACTTATATCTTTAACACCTAGCACTGCTCCTTGTACATAGTAGTCATTTTAGTAAATGTTAGGTTCGTTAGATTATAGAAAACATACTATGGAAATGCAAATCACAGATTAGCTATGTAGTACTGTAATGCTAGTTTCTTTTTGTGCTAATACCCAAAATCATCATGATATTCAATCCATGCTCTGATTGAAAAAGTTTAGGGATAGAGACTGGACTTGTTTTTTCATTGGTACAGGAAACTCCCAAATGAAAAACTCCCACTACCAATGCAAGTTGGTACCATCTCTGCAATTTATAGTTCTAGAAAGTTGTCTAGCACTGAGGTTAACTGGAAAAACTTGTTAGACCCTATTGGCAGTAATAAGAGATCTGTTTCTTCTGGATTAGGTAGTGTTATTTGCCTTGCTAACTGTCATTCTAAAAGTATAGATTTATAGGCAAAGTATTTAAAATGAGTGCTCTAATTACGTAAATTATCAATTTAAGGGAGGTTCCTTTTTAGTCATAAAGAAAAAGAAAAATATATTTGGCCTACACTAGGGATTATTAACTTGGGAACTGTTAAGAGGGAATGGCCCATTTCAGAAGGAATCGTTACATTTAGATAGGAAAAAAAAATTACAATTTTATTTTCAACAACTTCTAACTGAAATTTAGCATTTGCTTCATTCTGAGAGGGGATCCATAGTTTTCACCAAACTGCTAAAAAAAATTATCAAATCTTGTCACATTTTAATCAAATTTGTATTTCTTTTTAAATCTCCAAGTTTAGAAGTGTGGGAAAATGTTTTAAAATACAGATTTGGAAATTCTTTTGCCAGGCTTAGTATAAATGAGCATTTATGCCATTCTTCTGTAAGGGGGTATGGTCATGCTTTATATATTTGTTTTGCAGTTTGGACAGTTGAACAAATATACAACAAACATAATTCAGAAAACACTTGAACTCTTGGTTTTCCTGCCTCTTCTCCTCTCTTTTTGAACTATTCCAAGTCTCTGTCCTCCAGTAGTCCATACCTGTTCTGCACCTTTTTCCCTGACTTTGGACCCCAAAGTTTATCCAACAACTTGATGATCATGTCAGTTCCATCTAGTACCAGCCAAGAGCAGAGTTTAAGTTTTTGAGCGGTTCAAGATAACCTGCCTAGCAACTGTCCCATCTGCTTATTGTTCCTTTTCCTTTTCTCACTCACACCTCTTCCACAAAGCCTATGCTATAGACTCCTTATAATAATAATAATAATAATCCTTATATTTATTTATTTTAATCTTTATATTGTTTATAAATACTTAACATTTAAAGCTGTAGAATGGTAGAAAAAATTACAGGTCTAATAAATTAGAGTCCTAGCTCCAACACTCACTAGCTTTGTGATGTTGGGTAAGTCAGTCACCTCTGGGCTTCAATTTCCTCATTTACAAAATAAAAGACTCAGACCAAATTACTTCTAGATTGGCTCAAAACTAATATTGGGATATAATATTCTGTGGAAGCAAGATTTTAAAAAACAGATTAAATGACAAATTATGCATCAAATCAGTAGAACATAGTGGGCCATAGTCAGTGGTGGCTTCTAATCTGTGCATCTGCTTTTTCATTAAGATGACCTGTAGTAATACTTTTTAACATATTTCCTACTGAAATAAATGATTACTTATTATATATTATATATGAGAATATGTGAAAGCACAGACAATTCTGATGCTTTACTTTTTGTCTTTAATTTTTCTTAATCAGTTTTCTCTATTTGTCATAAGCTATAGGAATGATTAGCCTATTGTGAGGGAAAGATTAGGATGAAAGAATTAATACATTATTTTTAGAATTATGTATCAAAATTACTTTTCTCTTTTGCTTCAGTTTTTACCAGATTCGGGCATCAATGAAACTTCCTCCAAGAATTCCCCACAGATTAGAAGCTAGCTTGTTACATGCAACAGGTAAGCCAAGAAGTATTTTTAAGTTAAAAAAAAAAAGCAGAGTATTAATAATTACAAGATGATAATGTCAGTGTTTTGGGCTTTTAAAAAAAAACTGTAGAGAAAAACACAGTGAAACTCCATGCTGATGCTAGTTTCTGTGAAAAATGAAATTATGTGTTGTAAAGAGGGACACAAGGAAGATAAGTAATTTAGACAAATCAGTAATACGTCAAAGGTTTTGTACTATATACGATGTGTGGACAGTTTTTAAAATCTTTCAAAAAGCATAGAGAAATATTTCAGTGCTGGTAATAAATATCCACCAGGATCTGGATAGAGTAATATATCTTTATGGAGTGAACTTCAAAGGAGGAGAGGTTCAGGAGGGAAGGTGGGCCTGAAAGTGGAAGTGAGGTATAAGAAGCATGATTTTTCTCCTTCTTACCCATTTTAGGACAGTGCAGATAGCAGTGTAACTAAACTGGCTAGGCCTTGGTGTCTTGGTTTGGTAGCTTGATGCAGTAGCTGGTTTTATGTGATTTTACATTGAATTCACAAGTTTTGACACATTTTTTAATTCTTTCTCATGAAGCTGCACTTTGATCACATCAAATAATCTAGCTTTGATTATATAGGCTTTCAGTAAGACTTAAAATGAGTTCCTAGACTCATTTTAAGGTGTTTTTTCTCTGTGTCTTGAATAAATTTCTCAATCTTACATGAAATATTGCATGGTGCAAATTGTTTTGCAGGTTTCTGGCTCCATTTGGAAATTTCTGCAGTTCAGAACAGTTCTTCTTTTCATTATATCAGTATATTTAATTCCCTTTTTCATTAGAGACAGAACTTCCAGAATTTAAAAAATATCCTTAAATATTGTTTAGGGTGGACATTTTATCATCTAGTAAAGATGATGAGATCTGCACAGGCTCACTCACATTACTTTTTTAAGTTTATATACCTCCAGTTTAAGAATCCTTGGGTTAGCTGCTGGCTTGTTTGTTTATTTGTATGTTTTAAACTTTTTTTTGATGTTCTTCCAACTTAAAGACATTTAAACATATTTTATAGGGAAGAATAATGGCCCCTCCGGCTACCAGATCCCCTAAAAGGTCTTTGGTTTTATTTTTTTCCTAAGGACAGTTGGGCTGCTTTGTAGCAATAGTTCATCAATTCTAGGTGATATTTTTCATTTTTTTACTGCACTTTTCTTTTACACTTCAGTGGAGCTGTTCTTCTTTCATTATAGGCTTGAATTATTGTTGAAATGCTTGATTTTTCCCCCCACCAAAAGCTTTTGTAATAATTTCCTAGTAAATGAAATGTGATCTTAAGAACTATTACTTTTATATGTTTCTTGGGTAATATCTGTTTTTAAAAACTAAAACAAAAGAAAACAGTGATGACACAAAATCCAGCTCTAAACTTTCAGAACTAACTAAAGGTGATGAAACTAGCTCAAACCAGTTTCGTATCTTCTGGGTCACACTTAGTCTACATACACATAATGATTACTGTCACAAAATTAAACTATCTCAAAATTATTTTTTGTCTGAAGTGATGCCATCATGATTCATTTCTTGTTTTATTTGACAGTGACAGGATAGTGCTACATACTAAGCCTGAATGCCTTCCAAAGGCAGAGTCACTGTGCCACCTAACTTAGTTTAATTAATTAGCTTACTTAACTACTTCAGTCACACCTAAATTCTGTTTTTAATTGTCTAGCTATGATATTTTAATTTCTCGTGGCTTTAAATATAAAACTTGAATTATTTGATGCTTCATTTGACATTTGTTTGTATTTGTTTTGTTTGCTCATTTTCCTTTATTTTTTAGAATAGTAGAAAATCTATAACCTTTTCTTTAGAGATCTAGTGTCAGAGAATAGGATTATAGAAAAATGGTGCAACTAGATGTTATTTTAGCTTGAATTCTATTTGAATAACACTAAAATACAATAGGAGAAAAGAACAATAAGTTACATTATTCTTTGCCTTTCATTAAAATACTACTTTCACATCTCATCATGGCTTAGAGGTGACAGTTCACAATTGTGAAGGTACCTTTCACAATTGTAATTAGGAGGAGAATTTTTAACCTAAAGATAGAGATTATCATAAAAGACAAAACAGAAAGCTTTTGTTAAATAAAATTTTTTTAAAATTTTATATAAATAAAATCAATGAAGATGAAATAAAAGAGATCAAGTATCACTGAAAATTTTGGTTATCTGAGTTTTATATGTATGAAAGAAAAAGACTACTCTACGTTTAGGGCACAAGCTTACCAAAGACTATTGTTAGTAATTAATCTAATTCTAAGCATCTATGCATAGGAGAAAAATGGTTGGTTTGTTTTTTAAAGCCTAGTTTCACAGGCCTTTAAAAATCTCTTAAGGTGTTTTGGAGCTACAGTCTGTAACGTTCTCAAAGAAAAATCCCACAATAAGATTACATCACTTTTCAAGATGAATAAATTTCCCCAACATTAGATATTTCAATACCATTTGTAGACTTTCATCTTGGGGGCACTTGAGAATCTACTATACCAGTTATATTTTATTCCAGTATGTCCAAGGTATCTTCTTTAAACTTTTAAACATTAATAATATGGGTTATCATGTTAGTACATTAATTCTGAAAATGTAGTTTACATCATTCGTGCGTGTCCTTACTCTGAAATGTAAAAGAAATATGTGTTATAGTGGAAGGAACACTGGTTTAGAGTTTTAAAGTAGCATGCTACCTACTACCCTTGTGACAGTCAGCAACTTGTACTATGTTTACCAGATCCAGCATTTTTTTCAATTATACCACTTAACTTCTTTGTACCTCATCTATAAATCAGTAAAATAATACTTGTATTATCTACCTAGTAGATGTGGAGAAAATATTTTTAAAGCACTGTATGAATGTTAGTGGGGTAAAGTGGGAAGAAGGCAAGCTTTTCATTCAGGGACTATGTTGGTGAAAAGGCAATAATTTGAGAATTTTAGATATACCTCTTCCATTGGTAAAGTAGAGTGTGTCAAAGAAAACTCCCTTGTCCTTACCATTCTAGTAGGAAGCCCAGAGAATATGTGACTTGAAGTCTGCAAACCAAAAAGTTGAAGAATTATAAGAGTGATGACATGGCTACATTTTGACTGATTTCTCCAGAATTAATCATAATACCATAAAACCATCTCCGTTGTACTAAAAATCATCTTTTTGTATAAAATTGTGTCACTCTCTATGCTGTGTCCTCACCTTCTCATTATTATTCTTTATTAAACTCTCTTTTCTCCTTCTATCCTCCTGCCTTCTCCCTTTACCTGCTTTTCCCTACTTATATATCTGTTTTCCTTCTCTCGGGTAAAATCCGTGGCACTTATATATGTGGCATTCATATATGTCTTTGGAAAGCTTTTACATTGAGTAAGGAAGGAAATCATGATATTATGGAGAACTTGAGTGATTATTGTTATTTAAACAATTTGTAAGCGATAAATGAAGCTTACCTTAAAATGATAAGTAATATTTATCTAAAACCATTGACAAGCATTATCTGTAATGAGGATAAGCTAGAAGCCTTCCCAGTACAATCAGGGGTGAAGCAAGGATGCCAATTATCACCTCTGTTACTCAGTATTTTACTAGAAATGTTAGCTATAGCAATAAAAGAAGAAAAATAAATTGAAGGAATTAGAATAGGCAATGAGGAAACAAAACTATCATTCTTTGCAGGTGATATGATATACTTAGAGAATCTTAGAAAATCAACTAAAAAACTACTTGAAATAATGAACAACTTTAGCAAAGTTGCAGGATATAAAATAAACCCACATAAATCATCAGCATTTATATATATTATCAACAAAGTCCAGCAGCAAGAGATAGAAAGAGAAATTCCACTTAAAATAACTATAGACAATGTAAAATACTCAGGACAAACCAGGAACTGTATCAACACAATTACAAAATACTTTTCACACAAATAAAGTCGTATCTAAACAATTGGGAAAATATCGTTTGTTCCCAGGTAGGCCAAACCAATACAATAAAAATGACAATTCTACCTAAATTAATTGTTTTATTCAGTGTCATACCAATCAAGCTACCAAAAATATTTTATAGAGCTAGAAAAAATAACAAAATTCATTTGAAAGAACAAAAGATCAAGGATATTAAAGGTATCAATGAAAAAATGTGAAGGAGGGTAGTCTAGCTATAAAACTGTGCATACCCTTTGATCCAGCAATACCATCACTAGGTCTGTGTTCCAAAGACATCCAAAAAGAAGGGGGAGAGGACTTATTTGTACAAAATATTTATAGCACCTATTTTTGTGGTGGCTAAGAATTGGAACTCAAAGGGATGCCCATCATTTGGGGAATGGTTAATAAGTTGTGGTATATGATTATAGTGGAATATTATTGTGCTATAAGAAATGACAAGCAGGATGAGTTCAGAAAAACCTGGACTCGCATGAACTGATGCAAAGTGAAGTGAACAAAACCGGGAGAACATTGTATATAGGAACAACAGTATTGTTCGATGAAGAACTGTGAATAATTTAGCTAATGTCAATGATACAGTGATCCGAGACAATCACAAAGGACTAATGATGAACATACTATCTGCCTCTGGAGGAGGAACTGATATTGTTTGAATACAGATGGATGCATGCTATTTTTCACTTTTATTGCTTTTTTTTTTTGTCTTGTACAAAATGACTAATATGGAAATGTTTTACGTGATTGCATACATATAACCTATCAGATTGCTTACTATCTCAGGGACAGAGGGACAGAATTTGGAACTCAAAACTTTAATTTAAAAAAAAACCACAAATGTTAAAAAATGGTTTGAGCATGTAATTGGGGAAAAGATAAAATGTCATACTAAAAGTATTGATAGTGGAATGTTCTACAGTAGCATCAGTCATAAAGGACAGTGACTATTCTCTGTGTTATTGAAAAACATTATAAAATCATCCTAATACTTTTCCAGACTTGTAATCTTGCTGAAAAAGTAATCTTCAGTTTATATTAAAAAAAATGCACATCGTAAAAATGTAGAAGAACCATTTCAAAATGATAGGAACTATAGATATTAGAACAACCCACAGATTTAGGAAAGGGAAACTGACATCAAAACTTCTCTATCCCATGTAAAAAAAAGAATAAGTATTTGTTATTTTTTTCACAGATGGAGACTATAGCAGACATGCTTTTTTTTTAAGGCAATTGGAGTTAAGTGACTTTACTAGGGTCACACAGCTAGTAAGTGTCAAGTGTTTGGTCTGAGGCCAGATTTGAATTCAAGTCCTCCTGACTTCAGGGTCGGTGCTCTATCCACTGTGCCACCTAGTTGCCCCAAACATGCTTTCTTTAACAAATTTTAATGTAGGTTTTCCTGTCTGGTCAACTATGAAAGGAAATATTAGGCTTTTTTTTTAAGAGAAAGAACTCCACAGTTAAATAGTAGAGGTAATTGCTTATATGGATTTAAATGGTTATATTTTCAAATGAGATATTGTATATGCAGCTGTTTGTAACTGTATAACACTGTATCATTGTGATTTATTACTAAGTGAACCTTACCATGAAAAAGATAATGTCAAACAGGAATAAAAAGATTATAGAAATTTGAATAAGAAAACATCCACAACTAATAACCTTCCTATTTATATAAATCTATATTATCTGCACATGAATTAGTGGCATCCTTGTTAAGGGTTATTAATAGTAAACAGGCAGGCTTTTGACAATGATATTATAGATCATATATTTACTATCACACAATTGACTAAAATGTGTAGAAAATATAAGATCCCATTGTCCTTATTGTTTGTTGATTTTTTTTAAGCTTTTGATTATCTAGAGCAAAATGCCACATTAAAAGCTCCCTTACAACATGTTGTCTCCTCTGCATTAATCACAATTATGTGAGATTCCTTGTAAACTATATCAATAGATATAACCTTGTTTAATAACTTTTATCATAATACCAAGCATGGCAAAATATAGAGATGTGTATATTTGCCAAAGGTATTTGCCATTGTCATGTAGGAGATCCAGTGAAGAATCTAAGTTGAAGAACATTCCCTGTGAATAGTGAAATCTGTGTTCCTATTTGTTGGTGGCATTGTGCTGGTTGCATCAAGCCCAGGAACTTTGCCGTACTACATAAAGGAGATCCATAGCTACTCAAAAGTGTTTAAACGGCTTACCTATCTACAGGGAAAAACAGGTGGATGAAAACTGCCTAGTTTACAGATAATAGTTGATGTTAAATCAAATGGATAGCCTGTGTGTGTGTGTGTGTGTGTGTGTGTGTGTGTGTGTGTGTATACAGACAGACGCATACACACACACATGTAACTTTAATCCAATATATATATCCTTGGACTTACTGCAAATGGACTATGAGTTGGGCACAGAAGTAAACAAGGAAAGGGGGCTGGATTGCTTCTAGGAAATTGCAGTACTCCTATGGTGATCCAGTACTTTTACCTGAAGCCGAGATTCATCTTTTTAATATCATCTTTCTTCTGTGTCTCTAATGTATTCCCCAATATGTATTTGTTCTTCACATTCCTCTCATAAAGTATGTAATTTCATCCAAGACACATAGCAAACACCACCTTGTGCCTGTAGATCTTCCTAACTTCTGGTGTCCTCTCTCACTGAATAATTTGTATTTAAATTAGCCTGATATTGTTTTGTATTTATTCTGTATGTACCTATACATGTACATGTTGTCTCTCCCAGGAGACTAAAAGCTCCTTGAGATCAGAGATTGTTTCTTTTTTTATCTTCGTGTCTCTGGCCCCTAGCCCATATTTGGCATTTAATAAATTCTTGTTGATGGGTTGTTGATTGACATTAGTAAATGCTAGACATAATGAACATTTTTTGAACTGAATTTTATTTGTGGCATATAGGTTTTTTAATGCAACCACTTGTTATTTTAAATATTAATGTTGACTAAAGACAATCTTTAAGGACAAGCATCAGAGAATTACTTGTATCAGAGTATGAGCAAATCACTATACACATCTTTTCAAGTTATGTAAAGGTAATCAGCTTTATTTAAACATCCACTTTACTTTTTTTCCAAAAAAGCCATGAGAAGGACATTTCTTTGCAAAATCTGGTAGTGCTTTTGGTGAGAATGTAGGACACCTTCAGTTTGGGGTAAAACATGGTGCATAATGATACCTAAGTACTTCTAAGGGTCTCTAAGCTAAAATAAAAATTTCCATTTTTCTTTGTGTTAGTAGTAAAAATGAAGTAAATCCATCTTATAACACACACTTCTTTCTGACACTTGCATAGTGGTAGACATTTGTAAAAACTCAGTACCCTTTTTTTTTAAAATGTCAGGACCTCAAATTCGTATTCTGATAAAGAAAAAATAAAGTAACCACATTTGTGAGAGTTTGAGTTGTGGATAATAAATATACAAAATAATGTACTTGATGTTTCCCAATTTAAAAAATGCTAGCTCTGAAAATGAAATAAAATAAAGACCAGCTGATTAGTCATTGCCCAATCTACACAAGCAATTCACATTTTATTTTAAAAGCCTAGGTTTTTAAATTATGGATGGATAAAGAACCCATTTGTCAGGTACAGATATATATGTGGTCCTGCTCTTAAATTAGAATGATTAGAGATAATTAGAATTATTTCTTATGATAATTCAATTCATTAAATGTTTACTAATCATCTAGGTGACACAATGGATAGAGTGCCAGGCTTGAAGTCAGGAAGATTCATCTTCCTGAGTTCAAATCTAGCCTTAGACACTTAATAGCTGTGTGACCCTGGGCAAGTCACTTAATCCTGTTTGCCTCAGTTCTTCATCTGTAAAATGAGCTGGAGAAGGAAATGGCAAACCACTCCAGTATCTTTACCAAGAAAACCCCAAATGTGGTCACAAAGAGTTTAACACAACTGAACAACAACAAAGACAATCTTTTTTAAAGCTACATTAGCCTGCAAATTGCTTATAGTTAGGGATTAGAAGAATATTTAATTTACTATTATGAAAGCTTAAATTTTAAACAGTCTTTGGAGGCTGTCCATTCCAGGCTTCCTATTCCCCATGCCCAACTGGAAACACCCTTACTATTACCCAGCTTAACCCACAGTATCCCAGTGTTAAGATGAAGCTTCCTTTCATCTTAGACCTCCTTCTTTCTTTTCATCTTCTGGCTCTCTTGCTTGTTTTCTCTCTCTCTCTCTTTCTCTCTCTCTCTCTCTTTTATGTTATTATCCTCCATGTACTCATTCTGTGATCCAGCTCTCCTGACCTACTTGCAGATCCTCAAACATGTCATTCCATCCCATCTCCCCTCTGTCTACCTTTGTACTGGCTATTCCCCCTGCCTGAAGTCTCTACTCCTGTCTTCTGCCTCATATTTTCCCTGGCTTCTTCCAGTGGTCAGTTCAAATACCACTTTCTATAGGAAGCCTTTCTGAGTTGCCCTAGTTTTCTCCTCTGAGATTTTCTTCCATTTATTACTTATATATCTTATATATAACTATTTATTTACATATTAGAATATAGTTTTTTGAGGGCAAGTACTATTTTTACTTTTTTTGTAACCTTAATACTTAGCATAGTGGCTGGCATATTGTAAGTGCTTAATAAATACATGTTGACTTGCTGACATAGTGTAAGTATTAGTATATATTTTATAAATGAGGAAACATATTGAGAGGTTTGGTGATTTGCTAATGATCCCATAGCTAGTAAGTATTCAAAGTGATAATTGGACATCAAGTCCAGGGTTCTGTCCACTTCCTCACACTGCTGCTTGTTGTCAGAATGCATTTATGTGTTCCTATTCTTAATCAAGAAAAAAAAATATTGAACTCTTTTTGACATGTCTTAATATTTTAAAAATGGCAAGGATCCTGGATTAACAAAATATAGACTACAGAATTTAAACGTAGAGTGCATTTAATTATTTTTTATTATGTTCTGCCATTCACATGTGAGTCCTATATATTATTATTTTCAGGTCTGGATCTAGCCTTTCCAGCTTCTGTTCATGACAATGTAATTTGCAGTAAAATATTTCAAATTCTTTACAAAAATGAAGAAATTGTTATAAATGATGTTATGATCTTCAAAGTTAAGATGCTATTGGATGAAAAAAAGGTGAGCATCAAATAAAAAAATTTAAAGCATCCAACTATCATTTATATTTTCTCTATTGGATTTCATAAGCCATTCATTTCTTTTAAGATTGAAGAATCCCTTGATGAAATGAATTTCCTGTTATCTTTAGATCTACACTTCACAGACACAGATTATTCGTAAGTATTCAAATAAAACAGTTGACTATTAAGATACTTAAATTTGCTATACTTTCTTAAGTGACAGCTGGGAATTTTTTTTTGATTACCCGTTTCCTTCTTCCTAATATTTCTTCTATAGTTAGCACACTGGATAGAACACTACACCTGGAGTTCAAAAGATCTGAGTTCAAATCCTACGTCAGGTACTTACTAGCTATGTAATCCAGCAGAGGTCACTTACTCAGTTTCCTCAACTTCTTCACAGGGTTGTTGTGAGAATCAAATGACATGATATTTGTTAAGTGTTTAGCATTGTGCCTGTTACACAATAGGTCCTCAATAAATATTTACTCCCTTTCTGGTAACAATTCCTCTATAAAATTAATTAGGGAATACAATTTTGAATCCTGACCCTACCAGTTGAAGACCATATGCTGCAGTCACACATCTACTCAGATAACATGAGATTCAGGCGGTAAAATTGTACAAGAGAAAGTATAGGGAAATGAACTCTATGTGTCTCTTATACCATGATGAAGTGATGATGGTGAAAACTCTCATCTTAATGGCACTTTTAAGTTTACAAAGCATTTTTTTCCACAGTAATCATTTGAAGGACATAGTATAAGTAGTATTCCTATTTTCCACATAGTAAGATCTGACTTCATATATGCTTAATGGTTGTCAACTCATTTTACACACATTGGTTCTTTTGGTCCTCACAGCAGCCTTATAGGTCTTTTAGGTGAATTTTATCCCCATTTTACTCATGAGGAAATTTAAGCATTGAGAGTTTGTGACTTTACTGTGGTCATGTAGCTAGTAAAAATCAAAAGCAAGAATTTGAGCCCAGGATTCTGGACACAAAGTATATTGTTCTTTCCACTACAGCATGCTGACCCACACCTTAGAGACACAATGAATAAAGTTTTATTTTTTTTAGGTTTTAAGGCCTATGAATTTATGAGCAGCACTAATTCCTGTCAGACTTTATAACATTCATTTTCAAACCTCTTAAGAAATTTAGGAGTGACTGTCCTGACTTGCCTATCTAACTAAATCATTGGGGCTGTATTTTAGACAAGTCATAACTGGAAACACTTTTACTTCCTTGACTGCCATGTAGAGAGAATTGTAAATACAATGGAACAGTTTTACTTTTTATTTGTTGTCTTGCAAATACTGTTGTAAAACATTTTTGGAAAATTTCATGTAAATTCAGACTACTTTGTGGTAGTTCTAAATTTAACGGATCTTAAGTGTCGCTATTTATATCTCAGCCCTGAAAATTTCATTATGACAAGTTAACTGACAGTAAGGAATCAGGTTCCCACATAGCAGGCACTTCATCTACCAAAGGTCCACTTTTGGTGCACAAAGTAATACCTTGATAATTTTCATCCAAAGTCTTGCTTCTAGTACTAGCCAAAATTAGAGAATTGTTCTGTTCTACACATCCACTAATGCTCTATGTATTCATTGTTACCTAACCACACTATATTGCATATTATTCTTGAAATTGTTGCAAAATTGTTTTACAGGTAAAATCTCATTGCAATCACAGTTATCTGTTACACTAAAGGATGTCAAAACCCCCAGTAGTGGCTCCCTAATTTTAATACTACAAAATTTTATGTGGCAGAATAATTTGAAGTGGCTTTAAGAACTTACCTGGATTGAATTTGTACATTATAATACAATTGGCATTGTATTATCATGTTAATCTCTATCTAGGGGAATTTGATTGTAGTTACAGAAATGGGGGGGGCGGCACACGGAGACACCATGAGACAGCTTTATAAAACAATTCTTGGTATAGATATTGAGAACAGAGTGGTAATGAGACAAGTATATTTTCTCATTTTGGGGTGTCATATTGTTATCCCATGTAAATTTAGTGCTTTTTAGATTATTTCTCAGTATTTGTTTAGAGTTTTTAAAAGTAGTTAATAATAATACGCTATATTCATTTGTAATTATTTCCTGTTATTTTAAACTGAACTAGGAAATATTAACTCTTTTTAAAATCGTTTTTGTACTTACATACAAATGTGTTGCTTTTTATAGGGCAGATGACTTGAACTCCTTGCAACTAATAAGTAGCCGAACATTGAAGCTGCACTTTAGCCTCCATAGAGGCCTTCATCATCATGTTAATGTTATGTTTGATTATTTCCACCTTTCTGTTGTGTCTGTTACAGTCCATGCTTCTTTAGTTGCACTACACCAGCCACTAATAAGGTAAATTTATCTGATCTCCTAAATCATAATGCTTTTTTTTCCCTATAGGAAGAAAAATGCTTTGAAAAATAACCTAATAATGTAGAACTGTTTAGAGATTTTTTTTATAATTTACTAATAGGGATATAAATTATGCTAAAATAAGTATGTAATAGATTTTAAGAAGATGAGATTTTTAACTTTAATAGTGCAGATATATTATGCAGTGGTGTTTCTTGATCCAAAACATTTTCTAGTAAAAATTTGTAGGATTTTACGACAAACCAAAATTGTTCTAAATAGTCCACATATGTCCCTGTTCCTTGCCATAGTCATGCCAAAATGTTCTCATCTGACTAGACTACTTTATTATGTTTTTTAAGACTTAAGAGAAAAGTATCCTAAAACTTTCTTTAATAGCGCAATCCTGTGTTTAGCCACCTTTAGTGTCAGGAAATTCATCTTATATCTAAACTATAAAGTTGTAGTAAAAGGCTCTTTTCCCTTGTTCTCTTTGTAGTAGAGCTATAGCACATTCACTATATATAAACTTCTTAATATATTTTAGCTATTAAATTTCCTGGCATCCTTTCCTCCCATCTCTAGAATGAATAATTCCAACTTATTTAACTTTTCCTCAGATAGTATTTTGATTTTCTAAAATTTTGGTCATCTTTAAAATTGATTGCTAAAACCTTTCTGTTTCATGTACTTTTCTAGTTATGAAGGCTGGAATAGGTCATCGTATACTGTGATAAGCTTTTGAATAATATTCAGTATATCAGTAAAATTACTTCAGCAGTTCCTGTGTACTGTGTTCAGATTTGTATATCTTCAGTAATGTTTTTGCTTTTAATCATTGAACTTAAAGTCTTCTCAGTTTTGTTTATATTGGATTATTTCAGTTCTTGAATTATTTAAAAGATATTATACATACCATTGGAGGTAACATGGTATAATAGATAGGGCATTGGGCTTAGAGTCGTGAAAACCTGAGTTTAAATCCTGCTTAGCTTATTAGCTGCGTGGGCCTGGACTGGTCACTTAACCTCTATTTGCTTCAGTTTCTTCATTTATAAAATAAAGGCATTGGATTAGGTAACTTCTAAGAGCCCTTCTAGCTCTAAATCTATGATCTTTTGAAAAAATTGCTAACCATTAAATAGGGATAAATTATTCTCCTTGGGTAAAAATCTATAAATATTGTTTAATATCTATGAAGAGAACTTACTCAGCATAAAAGTTATACTGGAAAGATCCTCAAAGCTTTCATTTGCCTGATGTCATCATTCTCTTTTTTTATGTTTATTTTTACAAACCTCTATTACAACTATTTGATGTTCATAATGGAGTTTTTCATCTTTTTTTAAAAATGTATGCTACTTTGAACTTCTTTTTATAGAAGAAACTCTTAATTGGAAGCTCTAGTTTTCCAGACTCACTAAGGATATGTGAGTAAAGCAAGCATAGTATCTCCCTTAATTAATATATAGACCACCTGTCAGGTGCTCATTTTGATGGCCTTCTTTAAGTAGTGAAATAGTAACCAGATCACTGATTTTAGTTAAACATGTGCTTCCACTTACAATACAACAGTTTTTGCCACAGATAATAAGAAAAAAGGACAACTTACCTCCTAGACATGGATTATTGAAAGAAGACTTTTGGCTCTAAATCATATGCCAGAAGGATGAACTGTTGGCTTTGCTTAGTGGCTGGAGGAAAAGTTGAGGTACATTCAATAGCTGGTGTTGCTACCCTCAGTAACTTCCATGGAGCCTCATGTCCTCTGTTGCTAGAATTGTCCTTGACATGAATACAGAATTTTTTCTCTCACTTTCCTCTACTTACAAATCAAGTTGAGAGTTTAGTAAGAGGCAGCAGGGCAAGATAGTGGCAAAACTTTTTGCTGATGGTGCTGGTCCAGAGGTCATTTTAAAGGTAATATTTCTAGCTCTAAATGCTTCAACAAGTTTTTTCCTAAATTTATTTATTATAGATTTGTCTCCCAATCATAGCAAAAAGAACATGAGCATTTCTCATTGTTTTATTTCTCATTGTTCTAATATAAATAAAATTAAATTAATACAATTAGCCCAAATAGCATGTTACTTTAATGCAGTTTTTCCAAAATAGTAGTACTAATACATAATTCTGAAAAAAAACATTTGGCAGCAAATGGAATTTACAATTGGCTTGAAGATTTCTTATTTGCTATGGTAGTGACATTTTTATTTTTACAAATTCAAATTTCTTTTTTGCATATGAAATGTGCTTGTTGCTTATGGCAATACCAATTTCGTTTTCCCTTCTTACTTTTTGCAAATGGTCTGAGTGCATTAATTTGACAAATATCAATTATCATTCCTGATTATCTCATATAGTAGTATGTAATAGAAACACAAAAATTATATCCAAAGTGGTAATTTTCTTCATACAGAGGGAATTTTTATAGAGGGTTTATGCTGCCATATCTGTTTTGACATTAGAATTGTTTAGACTGTGCCTACAAGAATTTGTAGACATTATTTTTTTTCAAACCTTAGAAACATCACAGTTGTGGGTTTAGATCATATAAGTCCCTTCTAGCTTTGCAACTCTGATTCTGTGATCCTATGAAAACATCCCTATTTTTTGAGAAACTAAGGTACCAAGTGCATCAAATGCTTTTCCTCTTATAATATTTAAATTTAACTCCAGAAATTTTGACCTATATCAGAATAACAATATATAAATATTTAGATAATTGTAAAATACTTAATTTAAGGACTACCAGTGCTCCCCACAGTATTTCCAAAAAATTTGCCAGTGAACTGACAGATGTCATCAGGTTCTTCTTCTCTTATTTTTTGTCCGTTGCCAAGCTATGTGAAGGTTCACCAGAAGAGGAGAATAGCAATACTTTTGAGTAATTTTGTCTTCAGTACAGAAATAATCATTTTTTTCAATGTCATTGTCTTAAAATGCATTAGTAGAAATCAAAATCTTGCCGGAGTGTTACTCTTTAGGTGAATTTTTATTTTTGTAAGACTTTACTTAGCACATATTTAAGTCGAATTTAAGTTGTTTTTTGAAAAAACAGTAATTTAAAAATAATTGTTCCCTCAGCTTTCCTCGTCCTGTGAAGAACACTTGGTTAAATAGGAATGCACCAGCACAAAACAAAGACTCTGTGATTCCTTCTCTTGAAAGCGTGGTCTTTGGTAATAACTACTCAAAGCAGTTAGCTCCAGATGTAAGAATATAGTATATTTAATTTTTTTCTCTTTTCTTATTTCAGGAAAAAGAATGCAATAAATGTTTTTTTCAGTAAACAGTAGAACTTTGGATAGTTAGAATCAATTAAAAGGAGAAGTTTGGCCATCGAATGATTCCATATTCTGATTGTCAAAACTATAATATAGCCTTAGGGCCTAGCTTAAGTATACTAAATAAAAGAAATCTTTGACAATCTCTCATCTTTTTCACCTTTCCACAGTTATCGCTTGTTCTGTTAACAAAACCTTACCAGCCTAAAGAAGTGATTCTATCAAGGTTCTACTCTTTGCAGAATTAAAGACAGACCCCAAACATTATATGTTCATTCAGCAAAAAATCCCTCCAAAAGGAGGTGACCTTAGTAATAATAAAAATAATAGTTAACATTTATTTAGCACCTACTGTGTGCCAGGCACTGTGCTAAGTGCTTTACACATATTATCAAATTTGACAAAATCTTAGAAAGTAATGAAGTAATAAATCATAATCAAAATGCTAGTCTAGTAGTTCAGATGAGAGTCTTCTCTGATTCTAAAAAGCAACAATTGTAATTCTAATATGAACGGTTTTTACAGATAACATAAAAATTTATGCTTGAATTAGATGAGCCTTTGTTTCAATATAATTCAGTTGAATGAATTGAGCCATATTCAATGTACTTAGACTTTTACTAACAAAAACATTTGTTGTGTTAAATTTTGCCTTAGTCACATTTATGGTTTAGATTTGACAAGGATTATTGTAAATGATCTGAATTTTAGTATAAGAAAAATATCATCTTTATGTTTTTCCATTTTGAGATATTTTTAGGTAGTAAAATATTGTCTTAATATTTTTGTTTAGGGATGCAGTTTCATAATTGCAGAATCATTCTTACATCATGCCTACAATTTCCATTATACACTTTGTTCCAGTTTGCTGCTAGCATTCCAGGGATTGCACAGCTACTTCCTAATGGTAACACAAGAGCTTCCCTCTTGTCACAGAATAGATCTGGGTATGTTGGAAGTAATACAGTCTTTTTCTATACTTCTAAATCTTTTCTACATGATTATATTGTTAATTATGAAGATACATTGTTATATTTTTCACATGAAAACTATAATGTTCATAAGTGATAATATGTACTGTCTCTTTTAACTATTAAATCTGAATATGTGAATCAGAAATATTTTACAGTCTTTAAAAAACCACTTAGTGCTACATTTAAAGTGAATATTTTGACATATAAAAAACAGAAAATAGTACATTATCCTTTGTTATAATGGAAAAATAAAAACAGGAAGTAATATGGAACAAATATGGAAACAAGTTAACAGTCCACATAAAATATTTAATAGGAGGGTTAAATATTGTAAGTATTTGAAGCAACTTAAAAAATTGGTTTCAGTTGACCATAGAATCTGTTGCTTACTCTAAATTTGTGGGATTATGATTATCATCTAACCAGTGCTTAAGAGCTATAGGTCACCAACAAACCAAGCATATGATTTCATTAAATAAATATCTATGTGCATATGTATGTGTGTGTATATATATATATATATATATATATATACACACATATGTGTGTGTATAATATATATGTGTATAATATATAAGCATACACATAATATACACACATACATGTTATTGGGGTTGACAATGTTAAAATTTTGATTTTATGTTTGATTTTTCATTTTCATATAATTTTAATGAATTAGATCATTTTTAAGATTTTAATTGTATTAGCTCTCTATCCTTTTGAAGAAATCCGGTTGCTTCTATTTTGATTACTGTTAACTTGGTTCTGTCATATTTTCTACCTACTCTTTTGAGCACCTTAATCTTTTAATAATATTTAATGCTCTTTATGAAATAGTAGGTATCATTCTAGATATCTCACAGATGGGAAAATACTTCATTTGAAATTATGTTGAAATTTAAGTAGAAAAGAAAAAATACTGAAAATAAAATTTAATTAAAAAAAAAAGATAAGTAGCCTATTTTTCCAGTTGCCTGTTTGGGGTTTATTTGTTTGCTTGGTTGGTTTTGATAGATGAACCAAAACTATTTTTAATGGATTCTTACTGAACCATTAAACTCTCTGTAGTCTAACTTTTTGGTTCACTGTTACTATGAAGATAACTATGGAGATGGCAAAAACTGTGCCTGTCTTTGCCTTTATAATGTCATAGTCAATTGAATTATCTATACCATAAAAGAACCATCAGTTCCCTGGGAAAAAATCAGCCAAATTGTTTTTGTTTTTGTTTTTGCATTGACTGTTTCAGAAGGTTGAATACTTATGTACATGTACACTCCATGTGTATGTGTTGATAAGCATTTCTACTTGGCTACATTTTATCCCTCAGAATAAAAAAAAAATAATGCGAAAGGATCATTATCCTTTAGACCATCTATTATCTGGACAAACTGCTTTCTTATTTTGCCTTCTACTTAAAACATCTGAATGTGTCTTTGGACAAACCCTGCATGTAGAACGCTATTATAGAGTGTCTGTATTCTTCAGAGTGGTAGATTATAATCACCTTGTCTTTTTTTATGTTGAATCAGCATTTGTGATAGAAATCTTAAAACAAAATTATATTTTAATTTATTCAACCTACTAATATAATTATACATTTAACACAATAGATATTTAAAAGAAAAAATTATTTACATTTTAACTCAGAGAAAATACATTTGCCAACAACAGCTAATTTATAAAAGTTGAGTCATGAAGTACTCATAATAGAATAGTTTGTCTTTCTCTGAGACAAAAATGCATTTCAAATAGAAAAAACATCAATGTCTCCAATTCTCATTTTATGGAATAAGTTTTTTCTTAATTTATACTTGATAACTGTTACCTCTTAGTGAAAATATAGACATATATAGGAGGGATTTTTTTCCCTTTATTTTTTTAAATTGGTAAAGTGAGACTGGAAATAACACAGTTAATCTAAAACACTTCCTATTTCAACTCAGAACACAGTCCCAGAGATTAATCAAAAGTTTCTTTGTAATTATGCATTTTAAATAATTTATCATAAAATACTAAATGAGCAAAAATAGAACTCAGTCTTTGTATGGTAAAAGATAATTTTTAAAAATCATTTGACTAGGCATAGGTACTAATGCATGATTTATAGTGTAAGATTTACTTTTTATTTTCCAAGGACATTTTAATGTTTTATGTTCAGTAAATATTTGTTGGTAATACTTTGTTTTTCTTAAATCTTTTTATTTATTGACATACCCCTTTTTTACTTTTGACTTTTTAGTCTCTTTTGCATGCATCTTTTAAATAGACTTCTAAAAAAATCTTACTGTTTAAGATAAAAGTAATTAACCCATAGACTTAAATAATTAGGTCTTTCTTTTGCAAAATAAAATTTACGTAACAATATAGTTCTGTTACCCTATGAAGACTACAAATTTTAAAATATATGTAAAGTTGCTTTTTGTTTATAGAATATTGAATTTACTTTTTTCTCTTGTACGCTTGTATTTGCTTTTTCCCCTTAGCATGAATTTTCAAATTCTTATGTATTTCAAAATCAGAATTTCAGATAAGGTTTGGAAAACATTCCAGAGCTTTTTGAGAGGGATAAAAAAGTGAGAATGTTCCTAATATTTAGAAATATGCCTTTATTTCTTTTCTCTTTTTGCATTTTAACTTTCACCTACAATGAAGATGTATTTTTTTTATTGACATCTAATTTAAAAGTCATAATTAAGTGAAAACATTGGACTAGGGAGTCTAGAAATCTAAATTCTAGTCCCCACTATTATTAATTGCTTTTTGAGTAAATTATGTAATTTCTCTGGGTCTCAGTTTCCTCATCTGTCAAGTGAATGAATGGGATTAGACTAAGGCCCCTACCAATTTAAAAATTTTTAAGTTCCTTGAGGACAAAAAATTGTTTTTAATTTTTTTGTCTGTATCATTAGCACCTAGCACAATGCCTACTAATAGGTGTTCATTAATAAATACTTGTTCATTTGAAAATGAGTGAAAATGAATATAGTTACATATAAACAAAATTGAGTTATTTTGATCATGTCACTTAAATTTTAAAGAGATTTAAATTGAAATAAGTAACAAGCCTTAGATTTCAACATCATCCTTAATGTACACGTCTTGAGTATTATTTAATATGCTTATCAACTTACCAATCAATGGATTCTGCTTTACTGTTCTAGTCTAACTACACTAGAAAACCAATGATAACATTTATTACTAACTTATAGGCAAATTCTAATAAATTACATTGAAAAAGGAGTATAGTAACTAGTCATGTGTGCAATCCTTATAACTAGCCAAGGCCAGCATGCACGTCCTTTACGAGCGCCTTCTCGGAAGAAAATGTCCACGAAACCAGAAAGACACAAATCTAGGTATGTTTTTAATGCAGGATAAGTAACCTCATAGAATCTTTAGTAATATAGAAATTCTTGTTTTAAATTATTAACAGTAAGTTTATATACTAGTGTAATATGTTCCCACCATTAGTAGTTACAGATTTTGGTTGTTTGATGAAGCAGAAATTCTTTGATCATTATGGTAACTTTCTCAATTTGAATCTGTTATCCAAAGGGCAAAATTAACTAAATTTCTTATTTCAAACTATGAAATGGTAAATATAAAAAGGCTATCCTTAAGGAGCCTTTAATACCATTTTTAGAGTTCTTTAAGTACTTCTTTCTGGGTCATAGTGACAAGTTGTGTTCAAGAACAGAGATACCATGTGGTGACTAAAGGGTTTTTTAAAAGCTTATTTTAGATAATGTCTATACTGCCAAAATTAAACTAAACTTAATTTTTCTCAGAATAGTTCTTAACTTTGAGTAGACTCAGTGATAAAAATCTTAAATGGAAAAAATCTAATCTGCATAACAGAAGTAAATAAGACTAGCTGAATTAACTTGAGTTTGAGTTATATTTTAATGTAATACTACTCCAATTCAAGAGTAACTTCTCAATAATTCTATGTTATATAAGAGATAAAAAATACTCTTATAAGTTAAAATAACAGAGTTCTAATTTTATATTTCAAAGACATATATAATTCAACTCAGTAAGCAAGTAATGGTAATTCTATTTTATTTAACACCTGTGTGAAATATTGTTTATATCGCCTGGCCGAATTTTGTTGAGTTTTGTATCAAATTAAACAGGTAATTTCTGTCATACAAAATTGAAAATGTCTTAGAGTTCAATAAACTTTTTCCCTTTAAAAATATTTAACTGCTATTAATCTGTTCATTAAAAATGGATAAGTAAAAATTAAAGGACAGGTCAGACCTTTTCACATGTTTCCTCTGCCAAAAGTTAGTTCAGATATGTTTAAATTGGTCCCATTTCAGTGAAGCAACTAAAAGTTAACAAGGTTTCAGGATATAAGGCAGGGAGAAGGAATAAGAACAAAAACTGAAGTTCTATCAGGTTTTTTTTCTTTTAACATCACTTTTATGACAATTTCATCTCATAAAAATATCTATAAGCATATATTATAGATATATTATTCTACACAGCTATAAATATGTTTTTTACATTGTAGAAATATGGCCATATTGATACTTACTAGTGTCTCCATTGTCAAAATAAATGTGTATTCATATTCAATGTCATTGCACCTAATTAATTTCCTTTATTTTCATGAAATCTTAAAATAAGGCTTTGATCCATTAATTTAGAATTGGTAGTTTTTCAGTTTATATTATGGGCCCATAATATACTTATACTTGTACACATATATTAAAGTTTTTCTTTTTCAGACAGGTTTGATTTTAGTCTTAAAATAACAATTAAAAGATATGTTTACTGAATTAAAAACAGTGAAGTACAAAGACAAGATAATTTAAAACATACCTTCATTAACAGTTTCTTAACTGAAGCAATAATTTAAAATAGAAGTGTCAAAACATGCAAAGTGGGCTAGGGCCCAGAACACTCCCAAATGTGTCCTGGACCATATTAAAATGTAACTAGGAAATATTTAAGAAAATAAATAAAAATACAGTAAAACAGTAGATAATATTAACATTTGGTTTAAGTCAATATGCATTCTGCTGCATGGTTTAGTGGTCCTCTTTTTTATTTGAGTTTGATATCACTGATTTGAAACAACTTTCATTGAGTTTAAATAGAGACTTTTGTATTAAAAATCAGTGAACTCATTTTTTAAAGACCTGAATTTAAGTATCAAAACTGCTCTGTGTCCTTAATCATTGTATCTATATAGAAAATGGCCCATATTACATAGAGAGTAATGAGAAACAGTACAATTCACAAACTTTATGAATACCTTTTAAGTTCATTTTTTGGGGGGTGGGAAATTGTTTAAACTTTGAAAACAAAAAATGTCAGGCTTCCTTATCTTAATATTACTTAGCTAGTGGGGGCAGCTAGGTGGCACAGTGGATAGAACATTGGCCCTGAAGTCAGGAGGACCTGAGTTCAAATTTGGCCTCAGACCAAACACTTGACACTTACTAGCTGTGTGACCCTGGGCAAGTCATTTCCCTGTCCTTCCCCCCAAAAATATCACTTAGCTAATAAGGCTGTCAAATAGAATAATGTATTGGATTAAGTACAAAATCCATAAAGCAATTTTTTTGTATTTAAAAGTTATACAAATACTCATGATCTGCAGCTACCAATGAAAACCTTGTCTCTTGAATGTATTAATTTAGTTGTATTCACAACAATCATTTCATAACATTTTCTAAAATCAGTATATTAGTAGTTGTTTTAGTGAAGGAATAAACATTTTAGACTACCTTCAAGGGTAGGAAATTTCCCATTATTGAAAATGAGTAAACAAACCAACAGTGGTGGGGAGGTTAGACTAGAAGTCCACAAAGTTTTCAAGTGTTAAGTTTATATAATACTGGGTTTGTGATTTGGCTTTTTTTTTTCATTTTTCGCAAAAGCTAAATATATTGTTTTAGTTTTGCAGGTGTGAAGTCAATTAAAAACAAAGTCACTTTGTAATATGCAAGTTGAACCTCTCTTGAAAGGACAAAAATGAAGAAATTTTTAAATTTATTTCATTATTTTTCTTCATTTTAAAGTATTCCATTAAGTTCATATTGGAAGTACTTTAATTCGTTCTGCCTTCATCCAGATGTTTATAATGTGTACCATGTAAATCTGGATTTTACTACAGATATGCCTCCTTCAAGAATTCATGATGTAAAAATATATATAATTGATAAAACATGAAATTAGAAAATATTTAATTTTAAAGAATTTGTCAGGTTTTCCCTAAATAATATAGTATCCTAAGTACATTTTAAGTATGATTCAGTTCACTAAAATATTTCAAGATGTATGTTATATATAATCATACGCATAATAGACAATGGTAACCTTTTACTGAAAGTTGAGCTAGTCCCTACATGAGTATTATGGATATTTTTATGGCATTATTACCTTTTTAAAACTTACTATTATCCTGTTATTCCAGAGCCATAATTTAGAAAATGGTTATTTAGTGAACTGACATAGTTAATGTTCCTATGAAAATGGTAAATTACCTCTGCATTTACTTAACTATTCAGGTCTTGCCTAGGAATTTCTTACGGTTGCTTAAATAAGGATAATTTAGCTATATTATTTGATGAATAATGCTAAATTTTAACACTAAAACATTTCATCTATCTATACTTTAATTTTTTTTTCAGAAAAAATAGATGTAGAAGCTCGCCTTACCGAATTATGTGAAGAAGTAAAGGTATTTTGGACTTGTTTTAAGAGTTATTGGGATGGTTTATGTCACCTATTCAAACTACACTTGATTCAAAATTTAAATTGAACTTTCCGAAAAACATGCCTTTTTTCTAAAATGCAAAGGTGGTTTATCTTATTGAAATAAAATCTTAAGTTGGTCAGAAAATATTTTATCTTAGTGTGAAATAAAATTTTTGACATCTTCTAAAAGTTTTGGTTGTACTTTAATATGTAGTTGCAGTATTGAAATATGTTTTGAGAGGTAAAGATTTTCTTTTTTATTCCAGTAATTTAAGATAACTTTTCTCTAAGAATTTATGGGTTGATTTTTATAATTATTTTTCATGGGTAAATATCATTGGACTACCTATAGTTGCTGTTATTAATTGTCATTATTTAGAAAGAAAATATATGTTCAGTTTCTGTGTTAACAATTTTGTTCCATACTAAGCCATTTTTTCAGACTTATTTTTCTTGTTGCTGTAGCTGGAAGCTTTATTTTGTTTTGGTTTGTTTTCACAGTAAGAATCTAAATACTTTCAGTATTTAAAATCCTCCTGCAGTTTATTGTTATATTTGCTGATGGAAGGGAGTAGGGGTACAGATAATGCAGAAATCATATATATTTGACTTTGGAGTGTTTCTTTGTGTTTTCATGTGTAAATTAGTATATGAATGGCTGTGTTGAATATGAATTCTCATAATAATACTTGAAAGTAGTATAAGAGACTTGACTTGGAAGATGGTAGAAAGTTAACCAATTTTCCTTTCCTTCCCTACTGCCTTCTCTCCCCCATTCCACCACTTGAAACAAATGGTATTCACATCTGAAAGTTGGCTACCATCTTTGTATCTCTGTTTTTTGTTGTATTTTTGGTTTGCCTGTCTCCTTACTTTGGAGACATTAACTTATTTTGGAGGGAAAGTAAAAGAATGAAGAGGGGGAGCATAAAAAGATCTGCTGGACTTTAGACTGTATATTTTTAGAATGACTCTTGCCTAAAAACACCTACCTACATAGTTCTTTCATTGAGAACTTGATCATTTGAAATTAAGTTTACCATTGATAACACTACTTGAAATTCTAAAGTAAATTTAGTCTGTAGGTCAACTTGTTTAGTTTTGTTATAAGACTCAAGTTAATTGTTATATTTAAACACTTTTTCTTCATCCTTGGGAAAGACATGCTAGAAGGTAACATATATATGTATCGTTTTATTATTCTTATATAATTATTATTATAATATAGTACAATGGTAGATTGCTTTTTTTTTTAACTTAGAATTTGGGGTATTTAAATTCTCCTTAGTCATCTTGGTGTAGCATATAGAGAACTGGCCTTAAAGCCAGGAAGACCTGAGTGCAAGTCTGACACGTACTGGCTGTGTGGCTCTGGGCAAGTCACTTAACCTCCAGGCAGTTCTCTTAAGACCATAAGTTTTATAACTAATACAAATGACATTTACAAACAAAATAGAACCTTTTCCTGCTAAGAACTTATAAGGTATCTAGTAAGTATAATAGAATACCATTATTACATGATTTCAGATGTACCATAATTTTAATTGTATATATTCTCAAAAGAGTAACTTTCTACAGTACGAGACTATTCTGACATGGATTGGTTTTCATCTTCAGCCCTGTACACTTACACCATATTACAAAGGGATTCTCTTGTACCCACGTACAGTTAACAGTTGAAATTGGATGTTATACAATATTACATGAAGATTAAAAGTCAAGACACCTGGCTTTTAGTTCCAAATCAACAAAATCTTATTTACCTTGAACCAGTTACTTAAATTAATTAGAATGTGAGCTCTTTGAAGACAGGGACTATGTGTTTACCTTTCTTTGTTATCTCCAGACCTTAGCAGAGTACCTGGCACACAGTAAACATTTAATAAATGCTTTTTTTTTCCCTAGGCAATGGGGTTAAGTGACTTGCCCAGGGTCACACAGCTAGTAAGTGTTATGTGTCTGAGGCTAGATTTGAACTCAGGTACTCCTGACTTCAGGGCCAGTGCTCTATCCACTGCACCACCTAGCTGCCCCTAATAAATGCTTATTGACTGAATTTCATGTTCCATATTTATGTAGCGCATGCTAATTCTTAGGGTCCTTATCGCAACTCTTAAGTACATTGATAAGTTAGGTTCCCCAAATTTAGCAAGAAGAGATAGCTACAGCTCTTCTCATCGCTTACGGGGGATTTCCCTGAAGGATTCGGAGTCCTTCTCTAAGGCTTTTGGACCAACGCCTCTTTTTGCTGTGTTCTCAAATTATCAGTTAGTCATCCAGACTTATTAGCTTTTAGAAAGGGATATTTTACTGTGATGGTATAGTTAGTATAGTTGCTATAAACATGTCCCCAAGAGTTGGACAAACTCTACCACCAGAACAAAATTTAGGGGAAAGTAAGCTTAGGCTCAGAGAACACACGTGGCAAAGGAGTCACTTACAACTCCTGAAAGTCCTTTTGCTTGGAATCCTCAAGATGTTCCTTCATACATAGAGTGTAACTTTTTTGCTGGACTCTTTATAGAGCCTTGAATCTTCATCTAGTCTTTGGCTCCCAATGCAGACACTATCATCCAGTTCTGGAGACCCTGCTGGGATGGAGATGGGTCGATCAGAAGTTTTCAAAATTCCTAAAGTTCACAAAAGTCTTCCTTTAATCAAAGGATTTAATTGGTATCCTCTTGCCTCTTAACCTGTTGAAATGTCTTTTGGATTCTAAACATTCTTCCTGTCAAAGTCACTCCAGCTGATTAAGGACTTTTTCATTCATTTCATTAATCTAAAGCCTATGATTAATTGGTTTTCACCTCATTAAGGTATCAGGATGCCATGTTTTATCATTTATTTGAAATGGGATGGCATGATTTATTTGATTTGTTCCATCAGTTTCCCTCTTTAAAAATAAGAGAGTTGAATTAGATATGCTGTTAGGTTTTCTTTGAACTCAGTCAACAAACAGGCATTTATTAAGCACTATGTTCAGGCTTTTTGCTAAGTATTAGGTAGAACTAAGAGCATTTTTCTAGAGAGATCATTAAGTTAAATGTCATTTTAGGGGAAAGCTTAGTTAATACAGCTTATTTTTTCCCTATCATCAAGACATTATTTCTTTTTTTTCTTTTTCATAATAAAATTTATTTTTAGTTTTCAGCATTCACTTCCATAAGATTTTAAGTTCTAAATTTTCTCTCCATCTCTCCCCTCCCCCCACCCTAAGACGGCATGTAAATTGATATGGGGTCAACACATACATTCATATTAAACCTATTTTCACATTAGTCATGTTGTAAAGAAGAATTAGAACCAATGTGGGAAAACCACGAGAAGGAAGAAACAAACATTAAAAAAAGAGACAGAACAAATATTATGCTTCAATCTGCATTCAGATTCTGTAGGTCTTTTTCTGGATGTGGACAGCATTTTCCATCATGATCTTTTGGAATTGAAGACATTTGTTTCTTAAAATATTTTGAAAATTTTGCATAAGATAAGCTTTGTACCATTAAGTCAGGTATTAAAATTTAAAAATAAAAGTCCTGTTCAAAACTAAAAACAAATGACAGGCCAAATTTAACTGTAGCTTATGATATTTCCCTGCCTCAGTGACTGTTTTTATTAAGATAGATTTAATAAAGGATTATTGGATTTCTGCATGTCTGTGCCTGGTCTCCTGCGGTGCTGATATGTAGGAGACTAAAGCTACCAACAGTTCTTTTTGTAAGGTAGTGGAAAGAAATAGAAAGAAAAAGTTTTCACCTGTGCAGAGTACTCTGCTCTAATTATTTTTAAATACCTGCTCTTATGAATACAATTACTTCCATGGAAAAAAATTGAATATTTGGAACTAAATTTATTTTATTCTTCTAAGAGACTCTTATTTTGTTTAGCAGTTCACCAGCTAAGTGATTGCCTCTTTTAGTGGACTCTACATTTCACAGTAGGTTAGTAGTAGTTTAACTTTTGTGATGTTTCCATGAATATTTAAATATGTAGAATAATTTATTGTCACCATTAGGTATGAATGTTTAGAAAAATTAGAGTTTAGAAAAATTACAGAATCTCTAAAAGAATTGGAGCATACTTTAGAAGTAATCTAGTCTAACTTGTAAACAGAAAACTCCCTCCATGACAGCTGTGAAAAGTAGTTATCACAATCTTTCCTTGATCTGGAGGAGACTTGTCACCTCTTTATGCAGACCATTCCAGAATACTATAGGCAAACCAAAATTTTAGAATTATAGAATCATAGGAGTAAGCCCTCAAACAGTAATTTATAAAATAACCCAGTGCCTTCAATGAAGTCATAAACATTTATTTAAGTATCTCATATAACTATAACTGTTTTTTAAAGTCTGTGTAATTATAACAATATATCTCAAATTTTGTTTATTTTGTTTAATCACATCAGTGTATTATGTGTAAAGTTTTCCACATTTTGTTGGCTGTATTTTTAGAGTTCCATATTTTATAGAATCTCATTTAGAAGATTTTCAGGGTTTTTTTACATCAGTTGAGTTGTTGTGATTTGAAATGATGTAACTTTAATAAGTTTTGCTTGAGATAATATTTAAAACTACTAGAATTAGTATTTTATTAATGAAACAAGTAGTAAAAATCAAAAATAGTTGTTGTATTATATGAAAACAAGATATAAACACCTTGTTCTCAGCCTTTTTCTTATTTTGAGTACCTAGCATTTTTTATAAAGAATTATGCTTATGTATTTAATGGGTCTTAGAAAACTGTTTTTTTTACCTCCAATTTCAGAAAATGGAAAATCCTGATGAACTGGCGGAACTCATAAATATGAATCTTGCACAGCTTTGCTCACTTCTAATGGCACTATGGGGACAGTTTTTAGAAGTTATAACATTACAAGATGAAATAACAGCATTATTAGCACAAGAACATCATACGTTAAGGGTGAGTGCTAAATGTAGAACTTCATGATGAAAGCTGTCATTTATCTGTTAAATTTTCTTAAAATGCAAAACCTGAAGTTTATGAAAACAAAAGCTACACAATTATGCACACATACATACAAACACACGCTTTCTCTCTCTTTCTCTCTCTCTCTCTCACCAAAATCCAAATCCAGAAGGGCCCTCAGAGATCATTTGTGCAACCATCTGGCCTCTTTCCTTTTATGAGTGAGAAAATTCATGTCCAGAGGGTGAAGTGACTCCCCTAAGGCTATACAGGCATTTAGAAGCAGAAGCAGAAATAGAACCCCCCTCTCTCTTCACTCCCAAACCACTGCTTGTTTAAGTTACTGTTAGTTACTGTTCTAAAAAATATAAGCAGAATCAAGACACTACACACACAAATTTCAGTGGTATAAATAATAGCCAGATATGATAATTGAAAAACTAACTGGTCACAGAGACCAGATAAGGAAACATTGTTCCAGTCATATAGATCCTCAGTATTTTTTTTAACTACTTCACATTTACTTTATCTTCCATTCAGTCTTTCCGTTGCCTTTGTTTCCCTTGCAATTTTGAGTCCTCCAAGAGTTTAGTGGTCCATGATTGGAATTATGTAACAGTACTACCCAGAGTATTGTTTTTTGAAGAATAGATATTCACAGAAGAAAGTAAATAGCTTGGGGAAATTTAAAGCTTTCCCTAGTGCCCAATTGATAATCAACCTTATCTCCTATTCAATTCTTAGCTTAGGTCATTGTCAAGTTATAGTAACGTCCAGATATAGGATTTGACAAAGGCATAGGCTGTCCATCCTCTCTCATAATTAAAGCACCTTGTATCCCTTTAATTCCTTCAAGGCTCAGTTCAAACATCACTCTTTATACCTTTCCTGATCCTCTCCCCACCCCCCATTCCTAGTGTTCTCCCTGCCAGAATTGCCTTTTATTTATTTTATATTTAATCAGTGTACAGTTTTTCGTGTATGTACTATTTTTTTTTGATAGAATGTTAGCTACTTGGGTACAGGTACCACTGTTTCATTTTTGTCTTTCTGTCCCCAACATCAAGCACAATGGCTGGCACATATTTGGCACTAATCATCGCTTGATTCAGTTAGTATTCATTTACTTCATTTTTGCTTCATGGATTGCTAGACTAAATACTTTTAAGTGACTCTAGATCTTGTGAAGGAGACCCTGTAGTGTTCATTGTATCAGTACAATAAACATAATGCCATCTGGAAAAGTAGATCTTGGAAAACTCACCATTTAAAGCAAGATACTCTTCATGACAATAGTAAAAAAAATTTCTTTTTTTTGCTTTTTGGTGAGACAGTCAACCAGAGCTCTCTCCACTGCACCACCTAGCTGCCCCAATAGTAAATATTTTTGAGAGCATTTATCTCACTGTGTTTATACTCAGAGGATCTTTAAACAAAATTCTTTGTCATCATATCCATTGTCTATGACAGTATGTATCAGTGCATGTTGTGTGCATTGACACGTGTGGGAGATATTGTGAATCCCTAAGTCTGCCTTTTACCTTGTTCCATCAAATACTTTTGTAATCAACAAACAAAAATGGTGAAATCTTGCATTATCAATTTTTTATGGAAATTAGAGCAGAAAATTATGAAAACCTATCTCTTCTCTTTTTATCTCTTCCTCAATCATATCTTTGATGCATATGTAGAGCATTATCACAAGAGTTTATGGAAGTATGAAAGTAAGCTTATGGGTCTATCTATTTTTGTTATTTACTCCGTGATCTTAACCATTTTTTGGGAATCTTATTTTTTGCAATATCTTGAGATTCATTCTCTGAGAGACTTTAAAATTGTGTCACCTCCAGCACAGAATTTTTCCTTAAGGAATTGATCAGGTCTAACTATTTTTCCAAACTTTTCCTTAAGGGCAATTTCTGCTTACCTAAATCAGGTACTAAACTGATGGAGTCCCAACATGGGACTTGACAGTGAAGATAAATG
Source organism: Phascolarctos cinereus (assembly GCF_003287225.1). Lineage (NCBI taxonomy): Eukaryota > Metazoa > Chordata > Mammalia > Diprotodontia > Phascolarctidae > Phascolarctos > Phascolarctos cinereus. Next base: position 198,587,260 of record NW_027555958.1, on the reverse strand, counting down.
ACTTCTTACCTTGTTTTCAGGACCATCCATTTCTTTCATTGTTTTATGGTACAAAACTGTTCATAATATTCCGTCCTCCATGAGGACTGGCAAATGAACTGAACTAGGATTTTATTAACCTTAAAGAAAAAATGGTAGTCAATATGAGACTCAAAAAGCCAAGAATAGGACAAACTTGATGAATAAATAGAATATTGGTTCTACATTATGTCAAAAATAAAAATCATATTTTTTCATATTCTTTGTACTCACCAAAATTTGTAAGTATTTCTGCACTATTTACATTATGTAATAGTTGGGCTTTTTTGTTATATATGACTGCTTCTTTGATTCTTAATAAAAAGATCTTAGGCTTTCCCTATCCTTGACCCAGTGCTTAATTGAAAAAGCAAAGTTTTTTATCATCTGCTGGTGTTGACTGAATCTTTCATTTTTTAAAATTGTGTTTAAACTGTATCATGACATGAGAAAACTAGATTGAGCTTGAGAAAAATAGCCAACAAATAGTGAATTGTAGAAGAATTTCATGGCTTTTCAGAGAGCTTATTTTTGAGCAAGTTATTTTTCTGAAGAGCGCTTTGGGTATGGGGGTCAGCTGGTATTCTTAGTCAAATATTTAAAATTTTGGCAATAATTAAACTTTTGGAATAATCTTGTCCAATAGTATAATAGCACTATACTCCCAGGCAATAAAGATTATGCCTCCATTTGGAGGAGAAAGTGTTTGCATGGTAGCCTTATGATTTCTTCATTTGGATGTCTGTTTCTTCATAATATACAGTTACTACTTAAAGGTGGTGAATTTATTGTGCATGTTTGATACAGGAATTACTCCTTTAGATTTTAAAAAACCTCAGTAATTGGAAATAATTAGGAAAATTTGTCTAAGGGAAAAGTCTGATTTGTTCAGTTATTTCAGTTGTGTCCAACTCTTCTTGACCTCACTTGGGGTTTTCTTGGCAAAGATACTGGAATGGTTTGCCATTTCCTTCTCCAGCTTATTTTACTGATCAGGAAACAGACAAACAAGTTTAAGTGACTTGCCCAGGGTCACACAGCTAGTAAGTGTCTGAGACTGGATTTGAACTCAAATTGATCTCAACTTCCTAACTCCAAGCCTGGTGCTCTACCCATTGCATCACCTAGCTGCCCCTACTAGAACATTTTTTAAAAAATCAAAGTAGTATTCTGTTAAAAAGCTGTATTCTCTGGCATTCTTCATTGAGAACTCTAATAGAGTGGTGATGACTGAGACATTGAAAGACCCTAAAGTACCTTATACATCTTAAAATGATAAAAGTTATGTTCAGTATACTTTTATAGTCCTTATGTTAAATTTATTTTTTCGGATGAGGAAAGCTAGATTGGGTGGACAATGAAAGAATCTCTGTGTTTTTTTTAATTGAATTGTATTTTCTGGGTTTTTTTTAATTGAATTGTATTTGAGACTCAAACACCAGAACACAAATATAAAATATAGAAAAGAAAAAGAAAAACAAAATCATGTCATGTGCATAACGGAACATAGGAGAGGTTTCAAAATATGTAACGATAAGTTTTCATTTCAAAAAAGCCTATATGATAAATACTATATATGTCGAGAGCTGTTCATCTTTTATCTGCTTCCATATAAGTTCTCTTTTCACCACTTGTTTTGAATACTTTTTCCCTGGTCAAGTCATTTATTTAACCCCATTGCCTAGCCAAAAAAACAAAAAACAAAAATGAAGTGAATATTTTTTCCCTTCAGTTGGTTGAACAGATTCTTGTAATAGCCTAACAGTGCCTCACACATATTAGGTATTTAATAATTGCTTATTTTGAAGATATAGACTGAAACAAGAGATGGCACAACTAAAGGGTTTGTTATTTTAGTGATTCTGCCAGAGAAATATTCCCAATGACTCCTCAAACCAAATTCTTTAGAATTGAAAGATTTTTCCTTGCATATCTGTTGTTCACAACAGAGTGGTATTTCAGGGGCCTTGGGAGAATCTAAGATCATTCTTTAAGATAACTAATTTTCCTTCAGAGTTAAAAAGAAAATAGTTTTAAGCAAGGTTTTTAGTATTAAAAAGTTAAATGAAATGAAGAGGTGTAGCCTATAAGTATTGATGATGAAATTTAGGTGCAACTACAAAGGAAAATTAGGAAGAGAATATTTTTGTATATAGTGACCTCTACTGGTAGTGGTTTTCTTCAGGTTTTTAAATTATATACTAACAGAAACAAAGAATTTGACAGTGTAAAAATCATCAGAATCTAAACCTTTTTAAGTGGTATGGATAAATTTGAAAAGATATGCATTTGTTCAGTCTGTATTCTGCTGAGTAGTGTCAACAAGCAGATGTGGACTTACGTTTTAGTCATTATACATTACTTTTTCTAGGAAGTTAGATTTTCTTCAAGTCTTAGTAAAACCCTGTTAAATAACCTATTAAATAGTTTCAAAACTGTGAATTTTTATGTTTACTCTTGTGTCTTATTATACAAATAAAAAGAAAATATTAGTAGGAAAACAGAGAACTGAACTTGAGGACTTATACATTTAAGGGACTTTTAGGGACTTTGCCCAACAGAAAAGACTGCAAACCTACTCTAACTTCATGACCTTAGAGAGATTTTTAGGCTCAGAGAAGTTAAATGTCTTGCTTAGGATTTGAACCCAGGTCTTCTTTACTAAGTCTGTGTCACTTTGTCCACTATGTACTGGCACCTACCTAGCAGAATCAAATGAGATAATATTTGTAAAGTTCTTTACAATGCCTAACCCATAGTAGCTGCTATGTGTAACACTTATTCTCTCCCTCTCCCCTCATGCCACACTGCCTCTTCTTTTACTTAAGCGGTGTTATTTGAAGATGAGTCTTTTACTTAACAAGCAATGTTTCATATTGAACACAATTTTTTGTAATTTTGACTTTTTTAAAAGAGTTTTTGGGGATAGAGTTTTGAGGGGAAGGAAGCTCCCAGTCTTTTTAGTTGTATTTGTCATTGTCCTACTTATATCTGCCACATCTTCCTAAAATTAATTCTCACTTTGTGTTTATTAAAGAATTGGAATAGAAGACAAGATAGCAGCTGATATCATCACCTTCTTTGTTGATTTTATAACATTCTGTATTCTTATTCTTCGGACAGTGAAGAGGTTAATTCTTTTTTTTTTGAACCTTATTCTTGCCTATTATGGTAAGAATTGCCTGTTACAAAACCATATGAATCTATATAGTGAGAGAGAATGTCAGTTCTTGATTCAAAATAGGGTATTTCTCTAATTTCATGGTAATTCAGTTTTTTTGTTTTTAAATATCTTTTGGAATTAAACTATACCCAAAGGCAGTCTTTATAAATCACATGGAGAAGGAACAAGCATATGTGCTTAATATGTCCACTCTGTTTGGAGAGTTCTCTAAGTTCTTCTTGAATCTCATTATTCCAATACTTCAGGGGATCTGATCTCATTTTTGTGTTTATTCCATCCATGGATACATCTCACAAACCATCCACACTTTTTTTTCCCACACATGTCTCATGTTCTTCTATAGATATTCCTAGTAATATCAACATAATGTACTAAAGAGACTCTAGTTTTATTTTGTGTTGTTTTGTTTAATATTTTGTGGGTTATAGTTGAGTAGTGAGGCTGTCCATTTCTTATCTCATTCTTGCTAAATGACTGGCCACTGCCTTTTCTGGTCCTACATTTCCTTAATGATATTTCTTAAGCTATTTCCTCACCTTTGTGGAGGTTATACCTGCTTCAGGCTCCTTTTGCCCACCGTGTATCTCTCTATTGGTCTTTGTGTCATGTGCATATTCAGTTTTTTGTTTTGTTTTGTTTTGTTTTATTGGTGAGGCAATTAGGGGTAAGTGACTTGCCCTGGGTCACACAGCTAGTAAATGTCAAGTGTCTGAGGCTGGATTTGAACTCAGGTACTCCTGAATCCAGACATTCAGTTCTTTTAAGATTGTGGTATTTCAGAATTTACAACCAGTATACCATCATCCAGAGAACATTTTTCATTGAAAAGATGAGATTTTGTGAAGGAAAACAGCATGAGAAATTGTGTGGGAAAACAATATGTTAAAAGAACTGTGTAATTTTTCAAATACACTTTGACCAGTTCTCTTGCTACTACTAAATTCTGGGTGCTTGCCCTGTTTGAGGACAGGAACTGTTTCATTTTTCTCTTTGAATCATAAATAGCTTCTTGGTACTTAATAAATGCCTGCTGGTTGATGAATCAGTATTATAAGACTTAAAAATTCTTAATTCTTCATCATCTGTTCTTAACTCATGAAGACTATTACACATACATTTTCTTTAATATTTTTAATTATAGGCATAGTATTTTTTAAATTTTATTAGTTTATTTTGATTTATCAACAATCACTTCCATATGCTTTTGAGTTGAAAATTTTTCTCCCCTTTCCTCCCCACCACCTTCCTCAAGATGGCACACAATCTGATATAGGCTATACATTTACTTTCCTATTAAACATATTTTCACATTAGTGAAGTTGTAAGTAAAAATTAAAACCAATAGGAGGAACCATCAGAAAGAGGAAACAAAACTCAACAGAAGAGGAAAAAAATGATAGCAATTCAACTTTCATAGTTCTTTCTTTGGATGTGAATAGCATTTTCCATCACGAGGTCTCTGGAGATGTCTTAGATCCTTGTAATGCTGAGAAGGGTTAAGTTTATCAATGTTAGTCATCGTACAACATGGCTGTTATTGTGTACAAAGTTCTCTTGGTTCTGCTTACTTCACTCAGCATCAGACCATGCAAGTCTTCTGAAGTCAACCTGTTCATCATTTCTTATAGCACAGTAGTATTCCATTACTTTCATATACCACAGCTTGCTCAGCCATTCCCCAATTGATGGGCATCCTCTCAATTTCCAATTCTTTGCCACCACAAAAAGAGCTGCTACGAATATTTTTGTACATGTGGGCATAGAATTTTTTTTTAACTTAGTTACTGGCCTACATAAATTATTTTGCATTTAACATTTTAGCCACGTGGTGTCGTTGCTTTCTGGATTTTGCTTTCTAAAATAACTAAATCACATACTTTCAAATGACCTTATAAACATTGGCCTGTTTCCTAACAGTGTTTTTTGTGTTATAAAGGAAATAATTTCTTCCTCCTACCATTTGGTCTAGAGAGGTAATGAGACTGATTTAAATAATGGGTCTGACAAAACCCAAAAATGATAGAATGAACTACTATTTTTTTCTCCTAAGTATCTTATTATTTAGGTTATATCCAGCAATATCAGTAATTACCAAGCAGTTGGTAACTCCTACTATGTACCAAGTATTATGCTAGATACTTGAAATAAAAGATGTAATGAAACAATCACTGCTCTCAAAGAGCTTACAGTCTCCTTCAAATTGAAATGTTACAACATGATAGAGTGGGAAAAACACTGATTTTAGAGTTAGAGGCCTTGAGTTGAAATTTCACTTCTGTTAATACATGTGTGACCTTGGACAAGTCACTTAATCTTTCTAAGTCTTAGTTTCCTCAGCTGTAGAATGAGGATAGTAGATTAAATAGGTCACTGAGGTTTCTTCCAGCTGGAAATCTGTGACTCTATGTTTTTGGAGGTTTTTTTGTTTTGTTTTGTTTTTTTTGTTATCTTTTTGTTGTTTTTTTGTGAAAGAAAGTAATTTCTAAAAAATAGTTTAGTTCCTGGTACTTAAATAGGTCATAATACCATTAAAATTTGTCAATAAGAATTATTTGCCTGCTATCCTAAGCACATAGACAGTTTTTTTCATTTTAAATACATTTAATTTTAAACCAGGTTGTTATACATTGGTTAACCTTGCTAAGGAAACATTCTGTTGTTAGTTTCTGGTTTTGTGTATGCTGTACTCAGTAAAGAAATAGCAGTGTACAGGATTCTCAAGTCTTTCAGAATTTATTCACATAAAAAAACCACTGCAGTTCTTCTTTTTCCTTGTTTCCTTCTCTTATCAAATCACAGCCATACAGATACTTGCAGTTTTGGTTCCCATTCACATAAGCTGAACTCAGATATATTTTTCACTCTTTGATTAGTTTCACTTGACATCCTTTTAACATAAGATAAAATAAGCTGCATTTTACTTTTGTGATAAAAGTTCTCTAATGAAAACATTTCTCATTATTTATAGTATTTAACTGGATTTTTCTCATTTTGCATTTGGAGTTACAGCTCTGGTAAATTCCAATATAATTTTAAATAAAATCAATATCATGGATTGTTTGAACCAAAGTATTCTACATAAATTGATATTGTAGATGCCTGAAATTTATCTCCTTTAAGCATTAGGTTTTTTTACTTGAAGATGTTCTGTATTCTTTGTTATTTGAAATTCTGCAATGTGAGAGTTTCGTTTTATTCTCTGTATTCTTTTTTAAAAAATTATAATTGATAAATTTATTTCCTCTTCCTTTTACCTCTTTCCCCTCTCTCCCCCAATCCCCCACAAATTCTCACATTGGTTGTGTCCAAAAAATGTGTCTCTTAATGCTTCCTGAGATCATGACCTTTTTTTTTTCAGGAAGAACATAGCGTGTTCATCATTGTATCTGTAATTGTGGTTGATCATTGTGCCTCCATTCTTTTTTTCTTGCTTCTCTCAAAGATAGCAGCCATAGTTTGTATAACAACTGCATGTTTTAAAATTTATTTTGTCTTCCAAAAATGCTTTTGAGAGTGTCCGTTTTCATTATAGTGCTTAAAAACTGCATTTTTAGCAACTTCATGGATTCTAAAGTTACCAGATCAGAAGGTAGGTTCCAACTTCCAAACCTTTAGGCTCGATCCTATTTCTTTTGTCATGAGCCTCGTAAGTAAAGGCTGTATGTATTGCCTCTAATCTCTATAAGAATAAGTAGATGGTATTATTAGTGTCCATACTATTCAGAATCTTTTGAGCCCTGACCAAGAGAGCCAGAATTTGTCCGCAAACATCAAAAACTTTGAAAAGAAAATCTATCAATAAAGAAGATACTCAGTCCTTTATCATTTTTTATGAAGATGACTGGGCTTCCAGAAGGCAGAAATGTATCTTGTTTGTTGTAACAAAGATCATGAAACATTTTAGTATTATATATTATTGTGATCTGTAGTAATTAGGCAGCATTTAACTAGAATAATTGATTTAGAATTAAACCTCAAAGATTATTTAGTCCAAATGCTCCCCCCCCCATTTTTAAGTGAGAAAACTAGGGCCCAGAGAGATTAGATAACTTACCTAAAGTCACAGAAATAGTATCTGAGCCAGAGTCAAACCCTGGGTCTTCTGATACCAAATCCACTCTTTCCACTGTACCACACTGCCTTTCTGGTAAGTAGTTTATATAAAATACTACAATTGTTCATTTTACTTAGCGTAAGTCCAATTTTCATTTTCTCAAATTTTCCAGTCCCCCAGTATCTACATTTTTTTGTCATTTTCTAGTTTTCCCCAACACCATCTAACCTGTAGTTAAGCTTTTGTATTTGTGGTAACAAATATACAGACTTGCACAGATGTTAAAACTAAAGTTCCTAGATCCAACTCCCTAAAACCCAGAGTTCCCTTGTTCTTTTGATACCCCTTCTGTTCTCCATTTGTTCCTCCATGTGTCAACATACTGTTAACTCCTCTCCAGTCTTTCCTCTTCTGAGGAATACTTGAATAGAGCATCCAGTTGCCTCCTGCTTTTTGCTCCTTGCCCTGTATCTTAGATATCTGGAGGTAAGAGGTAGCAAAAGCAATGAACCACAATACTGGATTTCCTGACCAGGAAGGTGACAGGATGATTCCCACTGGAAAAGGAAAATCAAGTCCAGAATAGTAGTTTAAAGGAAAAGGAATTAATCAGCAAGTATTTATTAAGCGCATGGTATGTGCTAGCCACTACATACTATGGATGCAGAGACAAGAATGAAATAGTCCCTGCCCTCAAGGGTCTGATATTCTATAAAAGACAGTGTGCACACATCTATAAAAGGGATAGGAATAAAGTTCTGGACTGTGTTAGTATAGAGAATTCCAGGATGAGGAACCCCCTCTACCAATGCAGGTCAGCACATTCTCTGCAACTTAGAGACTTAGAGAGTTGCAGTGAGAAGTTAAATAAATGACTTGTGAGGGGTCACATTCCCTCCATATGCCAGAAGCAGGACTTAAATTCAGGTCTTCCTGTCTTCTAAGCCAGCTTTCTGTCCTCCACACTATACTGCCTCTTCAGTTCATACAAAATAAAGACAACCTAATTTGGGATGGAAAGCACAGGCAACTAGGGAATTTAAGAAAGGCTTCATTTAGAAAGTGGAACTTGAGTTTTGAAGGAAACTAGGAATTCTAAGAGGAGGAAATGTGGATGGAGTGAGTGTGGTGCGAATAGACCCTGCATCCTTGGAATCTGGGAACCTTGGAACAGAGAGGCGCGGAGGAATTTGGGTTAAGGATGGGAGACTAACAAGTCCTGTAAGTCCTACTGGTCCAGCAGCCTGTAAGGGCTAGGGTTCTAGCTTAAAAAAGCATGGGGTGCCAAAACATGCTCCTTCTCATCCAGCAACCTCGACCAGGATTATTCCCCACAGCTCATTTTGAAAGGAATCCAAATAACTTGGGAGAGGGAGAGGAGAAAGACTGGCTTTATCCCTTCTGACTCAGTTCCTCACTTCTGAGTAAGATCCTCAATTAAAGCAGGCTTAGTATCAGTCTTAGGCAACATATTTCAAGAACAAGGAAAAAGATCCCTGTGACACTTAACATTCTATCTCTACCTGTCCAACATTTCATTAATAGAGACAAAATATTTTAACTATATAGATAAAAGGTTTGAAATGCATATAGATAGTATGTTTAAATTGAAGATGACAAAAGATAGCCAGGATAGCTAATTCACTTAGATGAGTCAGTATTCAAGAAAATTTTTAAATACTAAAATATTTGAACCAAACCTAAGGCCAGTTAGCCAAGGCTAATTATAAAGCTTTATAGTAGGTTCAAAAAATAAATTTCAAAAGTATAATATGGTGAGGCAAGGTGAGACAGAAGCGGTGCATCTGAAAACGGGTGGGATCAGTCAGTTATAAACACAGTATGAATCAGTAGTGGAATATTTGTTCATCATTTCAATCTTGTCTGATTCTTTGTGATTCCATTTGAGGTTTTCTTGGCAAAGATACTGGAGCAGTTTGCCATCTTCTCAAGCTTGTTTTACAGATGAGGAACTGAGGCAAACAGGGTTAAGTGCCTTGCCCAGGGTCACACAGCTAGTAAGCGTCTGAGGCTGGATTGAACTCAGGAAAGATGAGTCTTCCTGACTCCAGGCTTTGTCCACAGTGCTACCAAATTGCCCTGATCACCAAGAAAACGAATGTGATCTTAAGGTACATTAAGAGAAACTATATAATAATATGGAAGTGATAGCCTTACTACATAAACTGCACCATGGTTAGCCCCCACCTGAAGTATTACATTCATTACTGTATGTTACATTTTAGAGAGGGCATTGGTAAGCTGGACAATGTCAGAGGAAGGCAGGCATTCAGGATGATGAGGGATTTCATATGAGGGTAAGTTGAAGGAACTGTAGCAGTTTTAGGTAAGGGATAGTTGACTTCCGATATCTGAAGGACTACTATAATCCCTGTTAACTTGTTCTGCTGAGCTTTAGAAAACAAACTTGTGAGGAGGTAAATATGAGAAAGAACTTCCTGACATTTAGAGATAACCAGAATTATAATAGACTCCTTCAGAAGGTAATGGGTTCTCCCTTAGTTAAGAAAAGACCACATCTCAAAATGTTGCATTAAAGATTGTCAGTAAGCTGTAAGTTTGACTAAATCATACCTTACCTGGTCCAACTCCGAAATCTGGTGAAATATAACTGCAAAAGGTATCAATATAATGTGATCATCAAAGTATAAATGGCTTTCAGACTTGTTTGTTTGTTTGTTTTTTGTTTTTTTTGGCTGGGCAGTGGGGTTAAATGACTTGCCCAGGGTTGCACAGCTAGTAAGTGTCAAGTGTCTGAAGCCAGATTTGAATTCAGGTCCTCCTGACCCCAGGGCCAGTGTTCTATTCACTGAACCACCTAACTGTCCTCTGGTTTTGTTTTTTATAAGGAAGAGAGATCAGACGATCATGGTGCTGGGTATCAAAAGGGGATTAGGAAAGAAAGGGAAAGTCAAGGATACTCTCAACATACTTTCCCTACTTCACAATATTGCTGAGGGCCTTATCTTCCTTCACAGAGCAATAAAAGCTGTATGTATGGCTGAGGTACTTTGTGTACTTTGTGACAGTGTGCAGATGCCCCTTAGAACTATGACTAGAAATCTGAGCATCGCCTTATTTCAGAATCCTTCACATGTGTTTATTTTCATATTTTTATAATATTTCATTTTGATTGATGGGAGTCCATTGATACTGCTCGTTGTCATTTGAAGTTAGTGTAAATTGCTGTATTTTGATTTTAGGATAATTGTATTCTTAAAAGTTTACAACTATCTCCTTTGCCTAAAATTGTTCTATATTTGATTAACAGTAACTCTTGGGATTTTCCAGGTACGCAGGTTTTCTGAAGCATTTTTCTGTTTTGAACATCCAAGGCAAGCAGCCCTTGCCTATCAAGAACTCCAGTAAGTAACACAAAGCAGAAAATACTACAAGAGTGATATTAATTTTCTTTGAGTGGAACTTATATCTCACTGAGTCAGTGTTATTTTTCACTGAATATACAAGAGAGTGAGTCTGTGAGAAATCAAATTCCAGAAAAATTCTGCCTCTTCAGTCAAGTCTGTCAAATGTATGGAAATCTGATGTGAGGTCCCATTCTTAGTTGAAGATCCATCCCTGACCTGACCGATCAAAACCTTCATCTTCCCAGAGCTACGTTTACTTGATATTTTTATGGGTACATGATCCTGCAGGAGCAAAAAAGAAACCCCTTTATTTTCACAACATATGGATCCTCTCATTTATATCTATCTCCTGGAAATAAGCAGTCACTAGCCTCCAGAATCAAACTTGTGTCTGGTTTTATTATCCAAAGGAATTAGTTTCATTTCTCCTGTTGATTATGTATGGGTATGATAATGTATGATATAAAGCATTTTTTAAAGCACTTATTGTGCGCGAGCACCATGCTAAATGCTAGGGATACAAATCTAAGCAAGCAAGACAATTCCTACCATCAGGGAGCTTACATTCTAATGGAAAAACATAAAGGAGAATTAAAAGGGGTACATGCAAGTTAGCATGATTCAGAAATTTCCAGGAAGTGATAGTGAAGGTCTGGTTCCAGAAAAGAGAAAGCAAAAGCTTATCTGTGAGAGCCCAGAATCCCAGAGGCAGAGTCCAAAGTGTCTGTGGAGGGAGGTAAGGAATATGGCTGAAGATCAGCAACCAACAGGTCAAATAGGAGGTTATTGCATTTAGGAAGCCTGTGGAATATCCAGTTCAAAATATCCACTAAGCATTTGGTGATACTGTAGATCAGAGGTGTGAAACTCTCTAACCTACCTCACAAAACTCCCAGTTCACTGGAGCTAGATGAAAATGTAATTGGGAAAGGCTTAACAAAATCATTAAAAATACAATACAGCATAGAAATTTTTAATTTGTGGTTTTCTAAGTCAATATGTAGCCCACAGGGATCCTTTTCTATTTGAATGTGACACCACTGATGTAGATCTTGTCATTTTCTCATTAGAAGCCTTCAAAAGGCCAACTACATGAAATCCAAATACTTTAGCTTTTCAGAATCTTCACAATCCAGACCAAACCTCTACCCCTCCAGTTTCTGTTTCCACCACTTCCTTAGGTTAACCTTAAACTCTGGGCAAATGTAGCATATCTTGTGTTTCCTACTTTTTCTCACACTATTCCTTTTCACTAACATTTTTCTCAGTTTAGACTAGAAGGAATTGGTGTGCATTGTTTTAACTTGTTATTATTAGCATCAAACAATATAAACGTGCCCTTATGTGATTCTATTATCTGTGTGCTTCACAGTAAGTTAGATGGGTCTATTCCCTTAAGTCTTCTTACAGTTGGGAAACTTATATACTAAGACTAATAATGCCAACATAGATTTGTACATAAAAGTAATAATAATAACTAGGATTTCTATAGTACTTTTAAGTTTGCAAAGTGCTTTGCAAATATTAGCTCATTTTATCTTCATAACCTGAGAGGTAAGTATTATTTTTAGCACCCCACCCCTGCATTTTACAGATGAGAAAGCAGAGGAAGACAGCAGTTAAGTGACTCGCCTTGCCTAGGACCACATAGCTAATTAATCTATCTGAGGCCATATTTGAACTCAGGTGTTTCCGTCTCCAACTCTAACACTTTATCAACCCTACCACCTAGCTGCCTAGTAAAGCAAAATGTAATTTTAAAAATTAAAATGAATATATTTTATACCAGTTTGTACTATCAAGGTATTCATTTTCCACATGAAGTTTACCAATGCTAATTTTTCTCTTTATTGATTTTATACACATAAGATGAATAAACTTTCACCCTAGTTAGGAGATAAAGGGGATCCTCACTCTAGCCCTGACCTATACTCCTCACTTTCTAAACAGTTGTACTGTTAAGTCTGTGAAAGTACCTCAGCTATTTTCACAGGTTTTTTTTCTTGGGACCATGGAAGTCTAGAGGCAAGAATTTAATTTATTGGCTTTATATTACAGTACTGACTAACAGTTTATATTTTTCAGTGCTCAGAGTCATCTACAGATGTGCACAGCTATCAAAAACACTTCCTTCTGCAGCTCTCTTCCACCCCTTCCTATCGAATGTAGTGAACTCGATGGAGATCTCAATTCATTACCTATAATCTTTGAAGATAGGTATTTAGATTATGTTACTGAAGGTAAGTATAACGAAACTAAAATGTGTATGCAAGCCAGGAATGCTTTTTAAAATATGTTCATTCATAATGTACATAAAACTTTGTTCATTTTTCCCTCTGGTTATATTTATTTTGAGGATATTTGAAAGTTATATGCAGAAAAAGTACATCTTAATCATTTGAGTTCTCTTATCTTGTTTTAAACCTAAATCTTTTTTTCTTTGGATAAAAGACTTAGATGCACCCTGGATGGGAATTCAGAGTCTTCAGAGATCAGAGTCCAATAGAATGGATAAGTATGAGACTGAAGAAAGCCCTGTAACTGGACTTTCTAGCCCAGAGTTGAAAATCAGACCTGCTGGTGCCTCCAATATATTGTATACAGAAGGTGAAAAGCAGCCCACAAAGTCTCTAAAAGGAAAAAATGAAGATTCAAATAAACCCAAGGTTAAGGTTACTAAACTGATGAGAACTATGAGAACTGAAAACACCAAAAGAGTAATAAAACAAAACTCTAAGGACTCTGTGGTTTTGGTAGGCTACAAATGTTTGAAAAGTACAGCATCAGAGGACCACTTTAAATGCTCTGAAGGCAAGCCTTCACATAGCCAAAAGGAGGGTCTGGATCCCACAATCAGGGGATTTAATTATGAGACAAAGACCTGCACCAGACAGACAAGTCAAAAAGAAGTTGGCTTTTTGCCAGCTGACACAGACAGAACTGAACAAAAGCCTACAGAAATTGAAAATGTACACCCAAACCAATTTTCCTCTTTGAACTTTGGCAGCCTAAATCTTTGTGCAAATTTGTCCATTTCAGGTAAACTTGATATCTCCCAGGACGATAATGAAATTACACAAGTGGATCACAATCTGGCATCTGGAGGGTCATCGGACGTTTGCCATGCTCATCATACAACTGAATCAACAGGAGTTAGGACAATTGAAGTAAAACCAAGTAGTAAAAATCCTTTCAGGGGAGAGAAAGTAACTGTCACAGTAGGGCTATGGACAGAATCTCAGCAAGATGAGATATTTTTGGATAATTCTCGGTTACCCAACTTTCAATCTATAGAAGCTAGTGATAAGTTTAAATCTATAGAAGGATTAGTTTCTGAAAAGGAAATTGTACAAGAAACAAATTGCCGATGTATTGGAGATTCTTTAAGTAAATTAAAAAGTAATCCATCTAATCTTTCTGCAAGAGAATATTATGTTGCAGTAAGTACAGATACAATTAAGTTACCAGATGTTAATGTCACATATGCCTCCTCTAGATTTTCAGATTCAGGTGTTGAAAGTGAACCAAGTTCTTTTGCAACACATCCAAACCCTGATGTAATATTTGAAACCATACAAGAGAAAGGTGCTAATAATGAAAGAATGTATTCTCAGCTTTTGCTAAAACCAGATTCTAACATAAAAATGTCATTAGAAAGCCATTGTACAGAGAGTACAAGTGCTTTAAGTGAAATACAGTCATCTTTGACATCCATAAATTCTTTACCTTCGGATGATGATGAACTGTCACCTGATGAAAATTCTAAGGGATCTGTTATACCTGAGTGCCATCTAAGTGATAGTAAAACTGTGTTAAATTTAGGAATGATTGATTTGCCAAAATACAATGATGACAAGAAGTCAAGTATTATTTTGCAGCATCAGAGTGTCATATTTTCAGGACTTTCAGACACTGAATCTATAGCTGTAAATTCCTTACATTCAAATATAAGGCATCCATTGCAAGTGGTTGCTTCAGTTGAAGATCCCTCTAGTAGCCACAGTTCACAGGCAAACTTTAACATTGTGGGTAAGGATTCTCAAAGTCCTAATGAACCTTTTATCTCTACAGAGAAAGTGACTACACTAAAGTCAGAACTTATTTATTTGGGAGCCACTTGTGGTGATACAGGTTCATTTTCTAATAATGCAGAGTTTAGTGAAGCTAGACCTCATGAAGAAAAATTAGACCTCAAACAAATGGTTGCAGAATTACCAGTAGTTAAAAAGGAAACTCACACAGGCACAAATGACCTTTCATCAGCCAGCAGTACTGATATGGTAAAACAAGGGCTTGTGGAGAATTATTTTGGTTCTCAAAGTAGTACGGATATTTCTGATACATGTGCTATTGACCACAGCAATCCGGTTAGCCCTCAGAAGGAAATTTCTGAAAAAGACTTGATTAATTCTCAGCAAGAGGAAGAGGAGGAAGAGCAGGATCAAGAAATGGTTCAAAATGGGTATTATGAGGAAGCAGAGGATTCAGTTTTGGATGGAGCCATAAGTGCTCACTTTGAGAACAGTCATGGGCTAGCAGAAGAGAAATTTCTCCAAGCTGAAAGAATAAACAGTGAATATCTAAGGGATGGTATAAATATGCCTGCTGTGTGTACTCCTGGTTGTTTATCTTTCCCATCTGCACCAAGAGAGTCTCCTTGTAGTATTAAATGTTCTTCTAAAAACAAATTTGACGCAATCACGAAACAACCAAGCAGCACTTCATACAGCTCTACTTCATCAATTTCCTGGTATGAAAATTCACCCAAACCTCAAATACAAGTGTAAGTAATAGACCAGTAGTATATTTCCTTAAATTAAAGACCTTTATGGAGCTACTTAGATGTGAACTTTTGAAGGAAAGAGATTAGCAATCATGGAGAATTAGTGTGCATTTAAGTGCTTATTGAATTAAATTAGTTAATAGGTGTGTGAACTATTGACAGTTCTCATGTCTTAGCCAGCTACCTTCTGTTAGATTTATGAAGGAATCACTTTCCTACCCTAGAATATTAACATGAGTTTCTCATAACTATATATTTAGTTTCAGAAATGGCCAGCAGACCAAAATAACATTTTTAAAATTTTGTGTTTTTAGAGAACAAAAATAAATTTACAATAAAACATAAAAGTTTAAATCATGAAAAGTAGAAACGTGTCACTACATGCATTGGAAATACCATAAATTATACTAAAGGAATGAAGACCTGTTTTGTACTGTAGTTGGTGTAATACAAACATAACTTAAAAACATTTCAGCACGTCTCTTAGAGACATCCCTGTTGCTCCCACAGTCATTGATTGTTCTTCTCTTGATTGATTGATTGAAATAGCAAGCCATTTCTAGCTAAGAATAAATGTTCTAGTGGTGATTTTATGGATGGTTAAAGCTATATTTTCACTATACAGAACGAGCCGCCTTTTCTACCTACTCTACTCCAGAGAGAAAGCAAGTATTCTGAACAGATCTAAGGATTAAAAAGATTGTCCACCACTGTAGCAAGCAAGGAAATGACCAGAAGATCCAAGTATATAGAACTACATAAGTTTGTCATTGTGTGGATACTAGTTCTCTAGCTTATAAAGTTGATGGAGAAGACCTGAGAAGAAGGATCAGGGAGACAAAGTATAATATCTATCACAACATATAAAGATAAAACTTGAAAGGATCAGGACAACCTGGCCAGCAGTTAAAGTAAAATACTTACTTTAACTATGTTCCTAGATGAGCTGATTTTTTTTCTGCATTAGTAACATACTTAGCTATTATTTCACCAACACAAACACCTTGAATAACAACAACTGGGATTTACATAACACTTTTAAAGTTTGCAAAGCTCTTTACAAATCTTATCTCATTTTATACTCTCAACAGCCCTGGGAGGTAGGTGCCATAATTAACCCCATTTTACAGATGAGGAAAGGAAGGCCCACATGGGTCAAGTGACTTATATGCCCAGAGTAACACAACCTAGTGTCTGAAGTAAGATTTGAACTTAGGTCTTCCAGATTCCAAGTCCTGTGCTTTATCCAGTGTGACACCTAGCTGCCTCCAAGATAAATACAGTATTGTCCCACAAATAAATACTTGTACATTTTGGTGTTTTGATTATCAGGAATAAATTAAAACTAAATATTCCTTAAGTTCACTACCAAAATTGCTGTTATCAAGAGTATTAAACTCATACCTCCCTATCTTTGTGTTGTATTGCACATAATATAGTAAGTATTTGTTGAATTGACAAGTGACTGGAATCCAGTCTGTGGTTCTGTCATAACCAAGATGCAAAGAATACTTCATTCTATGAGCATTTTGTGACAGTAAATGCAAGTTCCTAAAATACTATTATATTTCTAAACCACTTAAATTATTAAAGAAACACTAGTACACCAAAGAGCTATATAGCATGCTTTCCCCCACATTCTGAGTTCAAAAAACCATTTCTGTGGCATTGCAGATAGCCATAGCCTTCCATGAGATCCATCTATCTCCCCAGGTCACTTAGCAGTCATCTAAAAAATTTAGATCCTCCTTTTATATACTCAGGACAGGTAGGCAGGAAATAACTAATGTTTATTTAATTGTAATACAAAGTTGGTTGTGGGTTTCTAATCTGTTCATCAAGGATAAATATTGTATGATAAGATTTAGTGTTTACAGTCCCTAAGAGATTGGTTTATCATACCTTTAACCGAGTATCACCACCAAATGCTCATATTGCAACAATCCCCTTACGTCACAAGGTTTGCTCCCACCATTCATTGTTGTAAGGAAGATAGATACAATACAGCCTAATCTATTAGATACTGTAGCTACAAGATTTGAAGAACAGGTATGTGTAACAGATAAGCTTTCAGTATTATCATACTGCAGTTGTCTCCCAAACTTTCTTCTGAAATTTTAATTAGAAATTTAGAAGAGTATGGCCTCACTCCTAGTATTATCCTTAAATGATTTTTCATTTGAGTTCACTGTATTTGATTAGAATTAGAATTTTCCAAAAAGAAAAGGAAAGATTATTGGCAAAATATTTGGAACTTAATAATATCATATAATTTCATTATTTTAAAAAAAGTCTTCTAGATTTACTTTGTAATTCCATAAACCTAATGTGTTTTCTTCCTGCTACTAAAAGTAAAATACACAAATTAGGTATTAATTTATATATTTTGCTTCAGTTTCCTTCAGGCAAAGGAAGAATTAAGACAACTTAAGCTACCTGGATTTATGTACAGTGATGTTCTCCAGCTGGCTTCCTCAATACCTTATTTCAGCATGGAAGAGGATGATGGTTCAGAAGATGGAATACATCTCATTGTCTGTGTCCATGGTTTAGATGGTGTGTGCATCCATAGTATTAATACAAATATTTAGTCTCATTAATAATGATGATGATAATTTTCTTGTATTATTTACTCTCTGATCTGAAGAAAAGGATTCTTGAATTGTTTAAATAGATATACTACTGATCCCTTTACAAAATCCGTTCAGTCAAAGAAGCATGCTTACCATTTTATATAAATAATAATACCACAATGATTGGACATCATTGGAACGGGACTTGTGAAAGACAGTCCACTGGGTTTCAGGCAGCTAGATAGCATGGTAGATTAAAGTACTGTACTTAGAGCTACGAAGAAGACTCAAATTCAAGCCTGCTTCAGCACCTACTGGTATGTGAACCTGGGCTGGTCATTTAAGCTTCACATTTTCCCAGTCTTAAAGTGGAGATAATAATAGCAGGTCAAATGTCAGGTCAAATGTGATAACATGTGAAATGCTTTATAAATCTTAAAGTACTATCTAGTATTATCACATTAATTTTCCTTTTAGTCATTTTGCATTAGCATCTTGCTCCGATGTATATTTCCTTGCTTCTTAACAAAGGACATTAAACATACTTGTCTATTTTTAATGACTCAATCAACATTATTAACACACTATCTTTGTACTAGACTGTATTGGAAAACTTAATTTCTGCATCCACTTTTGAATTTTTTTCCCCCTATCTTAACTATCTGTCGTCAGCTTTCACTTCTAACTATAGCCAACAAGCTGCATCTCATAGAACCCAGACATGTTCAGATGTGCCTTTTCTAATTTGTTGTGATATAGGAAACTAGATAACCAGACTTAATTATAGGTTGATTAATTTTGATGGCCAGCCTTGGTCCTAAAAGATAAACAAAACTCTGTAGAGAACAGGTACATACATCACCTACACTGTCAGACATGGTCACTATATCCACTGATTTTGTTTAACTATTTTTCTTTATTGCAAGGTCAGATTCAATGGTGAGGAAGAGGGGCATTTATCTAGAAATGTCTGCGATATAAAATCGAAAGACATCAATAAAATAAAAGATATCAGTAAAACTTTTAAATTCAGCTTTTGTACATTCAAGATTGCTAAAAATCTGATCTCAAAATAAGTGGAATGTTACTGTATTACAAAGTACTTTTTTTTAACATTTAATTAAGTAAAGTCAAAACTCTGTTCTTTAAAGGTATACCTCAGTTCCCATGAGAAATATATGTTTTTGTGTGACCCTGGGCAAGTCACTTAACCCCAATTGCCTAAAAAAAAGAGAGGGAAACATGCTTTTCCTTCAACTGATAATTTAAATCAAATACTTGAACTAATAAGCTAAGGAAACTCATCTAAAGGAAATGTGTAAGGCATCAGTAGGACTTATAGATCAATTAGGGATTGTTCATACTACAAAATTATTTTTCATTTTGTAAAAGGATGTACCACAAGTTTCCTTTATTATTATTTTCAAGTTCACTTTGTTGCATTTTTTAAAATAGTATACACTTATACCTTTTTAATTTCATATTATGTAGCTTATCTCTTACATTAGAAGTAAAGAACATTTGATCTAGACCTGGTTATTTTATGTCCTTTCACCTATGAACCCCCTCCACCCCCCAAAAAAAAACCCCACTATTTGATATTAAAATCTTTATACTGCTGAAACTAGAAAGAACTTTGTTACTAGAGTTTATGATGCTTATTTGCCATATATTTTAATGCCAAGCTCATCACTGCATCCCAGGCCATCACCAGTTGTCATGATTTTTCTCTTGCCACTTTACTTTTATAACTCTGGAAGAGAGAGTGAGGCTGACAACTTTGTGTATCTCTGCCTCACTTAATTGCAGTTCACACTCAACTCAACACATCACCCTATGATGTCACTGGTTGTCTTTGAAAATAGATGAACAACAGCAACAGCAGGAACCTGTTTTCTTCAGATACTTACCTGAGGACCTTTTTGAAACTACAGAAAATAGCAGATATTCATAATTTTTTATAGATTCAAGTTATGGATACTATTTCACCTTTCTAGATTGTGATAGTCAGCTGGAAAGACGGTTCATAGATTTGGTCCATTAGTACAGATATCTTAGACCAACACTCCAGGTGAATGACAAGCTGAGTCCAGAATTGAAGAGAAGCTATAATAAGGTTAAAAATTTGGGAAATTTCATGATTCTTCTAATGGCTTAAAAGAATTAATTAAAATATCTTTAGTTTTGACTCTAGATGGAACAGCTTTCCTGCTATACAGAAGATATTTTAACAGATGAGCTTTTCTACCCAATATATCCTAGAATCTGAAAGTATGTTCTTTTAAAAATGTTTTTTGGAAAGAATAATCATGGTTTATATTTACATAACACTTTAAGGTTTGTAAAATGCTTTACATATATTTCTTATTTGATCCTTACAACCACCGGTGATGTAGGTGTGTTGGTTATTATCCCCATTTTACAGATGAGGAAACCGAGGCTGTGAGGTTAAGGGGCTTGCCCAAAGTCACACATCTAGTAAGTGTCTGAGACAGGATTCGTACTCAGATCATCCTGACTCAAAGCCTAAAACTCTTTCTACTATGCCAGGCTACTTCTGTCATTACCATTTCACCTCACTTCCAAAAGGAAGATGGCGTAGCTAAAACTGGCTCCAATATGTATTGTGAAGTTATTAGATGATGAGCTAGAATAGTTAAAGTTCACACCCAGCTGACTTGCTATATGTAACCAGTAATAGCTACAAAGCACATTTTTGATGTTTTATTTACTACCCTAACAAAGAGAGCAATAATAGCTAAAGAAATACATCATAAAATTGAGAATGATGCCATTATATTATAACTCAGATCTCATTTGTTTACTGCTTATAGGCATTATCTAGATTCTGGATGTCAGTTTTGAAGTGTTAAAAGTTGAGGCTGCTTCAGAAAACTATCTGTTCACTGACATCAACACAGGCCATAAAATTGCCTTCATAAACTAAAAAAATACAGGGATACTGTGTTTTATATTTCTGCTGCTTCTTTACACTCGAAATTTTCTGTTTCTAGGTAACAGTGCAGACCTTAGATTAGTTAAAACATATATTGAACTTGGACTTCCTGGAGGACGAATAGATTTTCTTATGTCTGAGAGGAATCAGGTATGACGTGCCCTTTCATAGGAAACCATATTAAAAGTATTTCTTTTATAAACTCATTTCTAGCTATTTGAAAACTCTTTTCCAGAATTTCATGAAAGAAAAAATAAATATGAAGCAAAATTTTTTTTATTTTGATTTGCCAGTTCATTGATCTCTTTTCATTATATTCCTAAGAATTCTGCTTAAGTTTCTGGAGTTTATGTATAGATGGAACACATTAATTAAAGTTACAATTCTAACTTCTTATGCCATTTTTCACTTTTACTTCAAGTAGAATGCTCCACCCCCACCCCCCAAAACAAAAAACTTTTGTTTGGGGTTTTTTTTTGGAAATGGAATGAGATTTGTTAAAAGAGAAGTCAGAGGACCAGGCTTCAAATCCTGGCTTTGCTGCTTACCACTTTTGTGATGCTGGAGAAGTCTTAATCTCTTTGGTCTTCAGTTTCCTCAATTTTAAAATGAAATGGTTAGAGAAGATAATCTCTGAAGTCCCTTCCCTTAGTCTATGATCCCATGGTATATTTTGACCAAAAAGCAATCATTTTACTAATTGGACCATAATGTAAACAATTCATGAGTGCTCTCTTGAAAGAAAAAAACTATAGCAGCAGTAAACTGAAGAGAGATCAGGCTTTAATATATATTAAAGTGAATATTGATATTTAGCTAGAAGTTACTGCATATTTAAAATTATTTAAAGTTACATGTATAACTAATTTATATATTTTGCTTTCCTTTAGAATGACACCTTTGCTGATTTTGATAGCATGACTGATCGCCTTCTTGATGAGATAATACAGTATATTCAGATTTATAGTTTAACAATTTCAAAAATCAGGTAACTACTATTATGCCTACTCGTTTAATGTTTTTACAAATTACATAAAAACGAATCCGTTTCATAGTAATTTTGTTCTCAACTATAACATAGAACTCTCCTTAGAAATAGAAACAAAACTAAATGAGAGTAGATAAAATGCTATGAAAGCAGCTCAGTAACAAGTGTATACAAGCAAAAGAAAATAGGGGGAAAAAAATTAGAGCATCCAGTTTCCATGACTACCAGTTGCTACACTGGGTTTAAAATTTTTCAGTGCTATCAACTTTCCTTCAAAAGAAAAATTGTATTTTATTAATATCAGTAATTATTTGTTCACATATACAGGACTTTTTGTTTAGTCTAACTCAGCAGGGGCTAAACAAAAAGATAAATGTCCCTGCCTCAGAAAAGACCTGAAGAAAGGGCAAGCTAATTGTTTCTATCTCATCTAGGTTCAATTTAATTCAATAAGCGAACTTACTGTGTGTAAGACATTGTCTAGAGATTTAAAGATAGAAACTCGGCAGTTTCTACCCTTAGGAACTTACATCATACCTTGAATGTTTGGGGCCAGAGTTGGGGAGGGAGATAGATTACTACATATACACAATCAGCAACATTATGTGCACTTACTATATGACAGACACTGTGCTATAATAAAAAGTTGGTTTTTGTTTTGTTTTGTTGTTTAAATAGCCCTTGCCCTAAAAATCTCAGGAAGGAGAAGATAAAACTATCCCAGAAATGAAGGCCCCTCCAAATAGTGATACAAATAAATATAAGATAGATGCAGAGTTATTTGTGGGGAACACACTAACAAATGGACTGACTGGGGAAAAGCCTCATTCATACAGGAGGTGGAAGTTGAGACTTGAAGGGATCTAAGGATTTCAAGAAGTAGAAATGAGAGAGGGAACATTCTAGACTTAGGGCAAGGGGAGAGAAGAGTATGAGGAATATGGAGTTGGAATATGTACAAAGAGTAACAAACTAGTTTGGCTACATATAAAATGCACAAGGGAGAGAGTGATGTGAAATAAAACTGAAAAGATAGGTCAGAGCCTGATTTTAAAGGCTTTAAATACCAGAGGAGTTTGTCTTTTACACTGGAGGCAATAAGGAGCTGTTGAAACCTCTTAAGCAAGGAAGTGACATGTTCAAGCCTGGGTGTTCAAAACATCAATCTGGTAGCTAACTATATGAAAGATAGATTGGAGAGAGGTGCTAGAAGTTCAAGGCAAGAGATAAGGAAAGGCTGAGCTAGGGTGGTGACCATGTGAATGGAGAGAAAGGGGCAGATACAGGAAATGCTGTCAAAGTAGGAAAAAATAAGATTTGGCAGCTGATAGGATGTGATGAGTGAGGAAATCACTCCAAGAAGAGGAGCCAACTCTGCTTTATATTTGCTGGTGCATTGTATTAGCATTCATATATTCCCAGCATGAAATAAAGAGCAGGTATGATTATAGCACAATACATTTCCCAATTCTCCTGAGTAAAACCTTTGCTAAGTATAGATTCTTTTTTTTACTTGAAGTCTCATAAATTCACAAAACAGGTATTAAATACCAGTACAAAAAGCCCTAAGTAAAATATAAATGATACTTTATTTTCATTAGTACCATATCATATCTCCTTTTAGATTATGTCAAAGATTCACCAGACAGTTAATTTCTGTTGATGACACAAATGAGCGTGATTCTCAGGGTCATAGCTATCCCTTTTCCTGAACCATTGGCATCTTTTTAGAGGAGATTATAGCTGAAAGTAGCTCTGCTGCCTTGATACCCCTCCAGAAATATGTAGCTATTTCAGGAGGAACTGAAGACAATGTTTTCATACCTTCCATCCCTCCTTACAGAACACACCACTGGTATACTTATGTTCATGCTCATAAACTTTACTTAATGAGTTCTAGATCTTTAGGCATGTAAAATAACTCTTGCCCACAAAAAGTTAGGGAACACCTGGTTTAGAAGAATGCTAACTGGACTCCTTCTTAAATTCATACTGATTTGTGAGTTAATCCAATAGCTAGAGTTGAAAACAAAATTTTAATGGCAGTTAATTTTAGTAAAGGAGCCTTTAGCTTGAAATATTCTCACTGTAACATCTTTCAGATGATGAATGATGTCTTTAATAGAGGAGAATACTTCAGCATGTGACAGGCTTCCCTGCATAAATATTTTATGCACCCATACATTTGTCCTTGAAAACTTTAAATTCTCTAAGAAAAGGATTTTCTTAGTCATGTCATTTTTAAATTATACTTCTAATATAATACTTTTAAATAAATGATTTTGTATTTATATTTGTATGACCAACTTACTAAACCTATCATCATATTAACAAGTTCTTATAGATTCCTTTCTATCACAAATCATATTTTTCCTTCAAATGAAAGTAAATACACTAATTAAGAGCTCTCCTAAATTTTATCAAATTTTGTTAAACAGGTAAAATACATGTAAAATATTAATCATTGAACTATTATTTAAAACCTACTGAAATGAAATGTGTTCTGACTTTCTATTATTATGGAAACCACCCTATATTTTACCAGTGTTTTGTTAACGTTTTTGGTAGTTTAACAATTCTACAGTCTGTACATTTCAAGTTATTGGTAAAAAGTGGAAAGAAGGGTAAACATTTCCACATCAAACGTTCAAAACACATTAACTTTTTACTATGCTGGCTATTATATAGACAGTTGTGGTTTAATAATTCTTCAGTAAGCTTAGCTTCATTTTGTTTTTGTTTTACCACCTGTTGGCAAAATTATAAATATTCAATTTAGTGTTCTCTTTAAAATATTTTCTCAGCAATCACAATATTAGTTTAAAAAATCTCTTCACAGCACCTCTTTAGAGCACTGATAGCAAAATTATTTAAATTTTAGATTGTTGAGGAAGTGATATTGCAGTCTCATATCACTTTCAAGTAGCATCATTTGCTGGTATTAGAAAATAGCAAATACTGTATGGCATCAGGCATATCAGTTAACCCTTCAGGGTCTCAATTTCAGTATCTGTGAAATAATGAAATTCAACTAAAATTAGATATCTTTTCATTTTTACTCTTACTTGTTTTTTCATTGTATATGGGGGCATTCAGTTTTTTTTTTTAATTAATACATTTGAAGACAATGTAATTTTTTTTCTTGAAGCTTTATTGGACATTCGTTGGGCAACTTAATAATCCGTTCAGTGCTTACGAGGCCTAGGTTTAAATATTACCTCAACAAACTTCACACCTTTCTGTCTCTGTCTGGACCACACCTTGGTACCCTCTATAATAGCAGTGCTCTTGTGAATACAGGTAAAAAAAATTTTGATTTTGAATTTTTAAAAATCTTTTGACTAAAGAGATGTTAAATAAGAAGTGGGTATTTTTATTGTCCGTATGTTGATAAATGAGAATTCATTGTTCCCA
Source organism: Phascolarctos cinereus (assembly GCF_003287225.1). Lineage (NCBI taxonomy): Eukaryota > Metazoa > Chordata > Mammalia > Diprotodontia > Phascolarctidae > Phascolarctos > Phascolarctos cinereus. The sequence goes on along the minus strand of NW_027555958.1, from coordinate 198,561,901 downwards.
TATGTAACCTGAAACAGAGAAACAAGCTTGTTTCCTGTTTTACCACTTTATACCCCCCAAAAGTATATGTAATAAACCAGTGAAATTGTTTGAGAAAAGAGACATTTTTACATTCATTTGATATTTGTCAAAATTTACATTTAACCCTTTTTGTTACATTATATTGCCTCTTCTAAATGCTTATATTAAAATAGTGTGTCATAGAAAAAATAAATGCATTCAGCTAAGATCACAGAAATATTCTTTTTCATAATTTAAAAGTTATAATTCTACCATAAAATATATTATAATTGAAATTTTAAAATGAAAGATCCGTCATTTTAGGAAGTAAGAATTTAGTATGAAAATGGTATATCTTGGATTGTTTTAAATGGTTTCTGGGTGAAATTAGGGTGAGACAATTTGATCTTGCTAGATAGCACTTTAGAGAGAAGAAATTTTCTGTCATTTTCTGTTTCTTAGATTAAATCTTTGTTTATAGACAAACTTTTTTATTTTCTTGTTTCTTGATATGCAAACCATGCAGTTTTCTTTCTCTTACTTAAAACTTTGGTGGCAATCAAGTTAACTGAGGATTTCCAGTGAAGAAGAAGAATATGGAAAAAATAAAAACTATATATAATCTAAAACACAGTCCATAGGAAAAAGACTCAGTAGCTTGAGTTTCTTCAATAAATCTTTCTCCAGCAATTTTTAAGAAAGTTAATTATTCACATTTTATCTCCTTTTCTTACACTGATGAGCCAAGAACCTACAAACTAATGAATGTAATAAAGACAGAGCATTAGGTGGCAATGAATTCTCTACAGTCTGAAAATCAACACTTGCATAATTGAGGATCAATTTTAAAAGTAGTATGTTATACAAATATGGAGAACTAATGATATAAGAAAATTAGTATAAAAGTAGAGTATAAATTATCTAAAAGCCATCTAGTAATCTGAAAATTGACTGCTTACTCCTCTCAAATGAATTCTTTGACTGTAATCATCTGTAGACTGAAATCATTTATCCACTTATTTTCAGTGTATTTAAGCTCTGTTTAATTTTATTTCTCTCCATGACTAATCAAATAGTTCCTGAACAACAGCTTCTTAGTACTTTTCCCTTCATACTACATTGTTAATCTAACTATGATAATGAGCTGGTCTTCTGTTAGCCTACTTAATCCAATTTTTTTATTCTGGTTTTTTTTTTAACAGACTTTTAAAGGTAAGAATGTTGAAGTTTTCAATATGTTAATGGAAAGACTAGCAATTTTCTGAACTTTTAAAAATTGAAGTATGTGCTTAAATCAGTAACTTTGGATGTAATTATCATTTCATTTTAGACCTATGCTAATATGTTATTCATAACTCTCCAGGTCTCTGGTTTATGCAAAAATGGAAAAAGTCAGGTTCTTTATTACAGCTGACATGTCGAGATCATTCAGACCCCAGGCAAACTTTCTTATACAAACTCAGTAAGAAAACAGGTAAGTATAAAGTAATAATTTTCAGAAATCTGTGCTCATAACAAAGTGTATTTCTTACAAACAAATACTTACAAGTTGGATTGCTTATAAGCAAGTTACAGTTACAAGGCAGACTGGTAGCCTTAAAGAGAATCATATCTGATGAGTATAATTTCTTTAGTAATGAATACTTTATGCTCGAATAGTGCTTTATCATTCACAAAACACTACTATATGCATAATTTCATGTGATCCTCAAATCATATGCAAAATGAATGGGTTATATTAGATAACTTCTAAAGTTCCGATAAGGTGGTCAGGATCACTTGTAGTATCTCCATAAGAATTTGAGCTTCAGAGAGGTTAAGTGACTTACCCCTGGTTTCTTGAATCCTAGCCCGGTGCACTTTCCACTACACTTCATTGACTCTGTAGATATTTCTCTTTTTGTTTAAGTTTGTGTCAGATGATTCTGTCTTGCCTTTTTAGAGGGGATATATGACTGCTCTAAAGCACCGTTAAAAGTTGCCACTTGTTCATTATTAGTCTTGACTTTGAAGCTACTTTTTTTCATCATTATTGTAGAATCTGTTCAGATGTCATTATGATTCCAGAGGACTGATTAATTTTTTTTAATAAGGTATAGTTTCAAGTGTCACATCACCTAAGGCAGGAATCATAATCATTCTTTTAAATTGTGTTTCTGCAATTTCCCATACTCTTTTCACTCTCTGCTACTTTCCTTCATCCACTTACTATATTGCTTATCTTACGCGAAGCATTAGATGGGATTCAGGTCAGTAAATGGTCATACCTTGATTAATCTTAAAGTCTAACTTTAGCCTCCTCTAGTATTTCGTTCTAAGAAAAGTTTCAAAGTGCTTCAGGGAAGGGGAAGATAGGCATAACAATTTACAGGGCAGAGACTTCAGTTTTGATATTAAATATCAGAATTTATTTAGTAAATGATCTATTTGAGTGGGAGCTTTTTTTCCCTATCAGTAGTTTTAAAGGTTTGTTTAATACCATGTGTATCTATATAGTAATGAAACTGATTTTTAAACATATTAAAATGTATGACTACAAACGAGGATCTTTCAAGTTAACCCTTTGGAAGCCATGTAATTGTTTAAATATTGTAACTGTGCCTCATCATATTCTTGAAATTCTTTTTGGGGATGCCTCCGGAGACAGTTTGCCAGCCACACATATAAGATACCATTTTATAATCACAGAACACTCTCTTTTGGTCTGATACCCTTTTCTGTCTCCCTCCCTCTTCCCTTCTATCCCTGCTTTGCCCCCTCCCTCCCTCTGCTTGAGCAACAGCCCAAGGACCCCCCAGGGAGGGGCTGTGCTGGTGCTGGCTGGGACCCAAGAGACCCCCAGGGAGAGAGGCTCTGCAGGGCAGGGAGAGAGACTGGGGGCCAAGGAGAGCCTTACGTGGCATACATCAAGAAGCAGATTGATATAAGTGCATTTGTGTGCTACGTGCCTTCTGTGAGTACTGTAAGTTGATAGCATGGATGTCATTTATGGCTGAGCACTGGAAGTCGAATCCCCATCAAAGACTGCCTGTACAAAAACACTGTTTTTATTAAGACTGACTCTTATGTTGACAGAGACTGGTGAATATATATGTGATACAATATTTTTCATTTAATTAACCTATTTGAAACCAGGTCAGCAAGGCAGTACTACTATTGACCAAGCTGTGCTATATTGAATCAAAACTTGAGGGACAGCGGTTGAGTCAGTTATATCATCTCCTACTTTTATAAACTACTTTTAGTGCCACATAACTAAACACATACAAATGTTTGGAAATAAAGTGATGATTATAAGATGCTTTTTATTGCAGTTAGTAATGGGAAATGTGCATACCACATTTCTGTCAGTTTGAGATTTGAAAGCAAGTCCCAGAAGGTCTCATTCCTCTCTGGATCACTCTGCTTTCTTTGTTTCATGTCAAAATAGAAATGATTTCTGTTCTTGAATTATGTTGCAAACACCAGGGATATCTTCAAGGCTTAAGCAACTAGAAATCCCAAAGAAATACCTTAGCAGTATTTGTTTACTGCTGCTGCTACTGCTGCTACTACTACTACTACTACTACTACTACTACTACTACTACTACTGCTACTACTACTACTACTGCTGCTGCTGCTGCTGCTGCTATCACTACTACTACTACTACTACTAATAATAATAATAATAATAATAATGGTGATAGCATTTATGTAGCAATTTTAGGTTTGCAAAGTACTTTGATAAATATTGTCTGATTTTATCCTTATAATAACCATGGAAGGTTGCTACTATTTTTATCTCCATTTTATAGGTGATAGAGGTTAAGTTGCTTGCCCAGGTTCACACATGTAGTAAATCCATCTAAGTTTGGATTTGATCTTATGTCTTCCTGATTCTGGGTCCAACGTATTAATGTACTGTACCACCTAGCTCACCTAGCTATCTAAATTATTCTTAGCCATATACTGGTCTGGCATTTCCATATGCTATTTACATACAAGTGTGTATATATATATATGTGTGTGTATGTGTGTCTGTGATATATGTATGTGTATATATATATACATGTAATTTATATACATATAAAACTTTTTAAAAATGAATTTTTATTGATACTTTTGTTCTTATCTTACTTAAATTTTCCTCTACATCTCTTCCCTTTGCCCTTCCTATACAGCCATATTGTAAAAACAAATATTTTTTTAAAAAAAGAGGAAGAGAAAAAAAATCAGCAAAAACAGGCAGTCTATAGAAAAAATGTTTATGCTGTGTTTCACACCAGTGAGCCTCATCTCCCATCTTTACAAAGTAGTGGGGAGAAGTGTCTTTTCTTATATCTTATTTGTAATTTGTAACGTTCATTTTAACTTGTTTTATGGCTATTCTTTCTGTTGCATTGTTGTAGTCATTGTGTTTATTGTTTTCTTGGCTCTACTAACTTCACTTTTATCAGTTCATTTAAGTCTTCCTATGGTTCTCTGTATTCATCATTAATTTTTTTGCAACACTGTAATATTCTATTACATCCTTATACCACTGTTTATTTAGTCATTTCCCCAATCAGTGGTTACCTACTTTGTTTCTAGTTCTCTGCTACAATAAAAAAAAATGCTGCTATAAATATAAATAATATAAGTATTTCTTTTTATCAATCCCCTCTTTGAGGGATATGATCAGTAGTGGAATCTTTAAACCAAAAGTGTGGATATCTGTTCCATTTTATTTGCATAATTCCAAGTTGCTTTTCAGAATGATGGTTGTACTAATTCACAGTTCCACCAACAGTGTATTAGTGCACCAGTCCTTCTACAACTTCTCCAACATTGATTATTATTATTATATATCTACAAGAATTTATTGAGGCCCTAGAGTCAGGAGGTCCTGAGTTCAAATGTGGCCTCAGACACTTACTAGCTAGCTATGTGACCCTGGGCAAGTCACTTAACCCCCATTGCCTCCAAAATTTAAAAAAGAAAAAAAAAGGAGAATCAGCATTCTTAAGTAGTAAACACGGTTTAAAAAGAAAATGAGGCAGCTAGGTGGCACAGTAGATAAAGCACCAGCCCTGGAGTCAGGAGGACCTGAGTTCAAATCTGGCCTCAGACACATAACACTCACTAGCTGTGGGACTCTGGGCAAGTCATGTAACCCCAACTGCCTCACCAAAAAAATAATAATAATAATAATTTATTAAATTCTTACTGTGTTCTGTGCTCTGTGTTAAGTGATCAGTAGCAGAACACAAAATTGTTTCACCTTGTTGAACATAAATCAAACAGTACCATAGTTTTTTAGATCAGCAGAAAAGAAAACTATTTCAAAATAAGTAGGCATATAGGCTTTTTCTTATTTGCCTCTTATTTTTATCTACTTCTCAGCCATTTTTTAAATTCATAAATTCCTATTGTGATTCCATGTTAGTTTTGATTCCATTGCCCATTATTCTGCTAAGAGCCATGAAGTCTGGAATTCCCTGGATTTGAGGCTTTAGAACACAGCTTTAGAACAGTCTCTCATTTCTGGTATAGACTGGAATACCCATCTAGCAAAGGCAAAGCCTCTGCTGTCATTTTTCCTCCTGGATAAAGATTTATTTGAGCTTCTGAGAAGAACTGCAAATTTAACAGGTTAGCAACATTACAAATATTATAGAATAGGTTAATCATACCTTAAGGAAGAGCTGTATGAAAAGAGAGCAAACTTTTACTTAATGTTATCTATAAAATCACTTCTTTTTTTTTTCTTTGTCATATTCCCTATGTTTGCCATTTACTTTCATGTCTGTTTTGGCCAAAATGTTTCAATAAATTTAGTAATACTTTTGAATGAATTTGTATCTAATTAATTTACAATAACATTTACATTTTTGATCCAGACCTGTGATTTCATTGGTGTAGGGAACTCCATGTGTAGAAGCTCCTTCTCTCAATGGAGATGAACAACTGTTTGCAGCAGATGATTCTAAACAGTTTATAGTCTATAAATCTTATACTCTAGTACTAGTTCTTCTGTATGAGGACTTCCAACAAGATAATAGAGTGAGAAGTTGCTGTTAGGTTTAACTCCCTCTTACCACCTCAAAACAAGAAATGCACCAGATAATATTACAAAAATAACAACTGAAACAAGAGAAAAAGAACAATTCACCATAAGATAATTCGTATCAGAGAAAACTGCAGAAAGCCACATTGCAAACTCATCACTCCTAACTGTGCCCAATTTTTCCTATGCACAACTCACAGAGTCAGCTTCATGTCCCAAATTTTGTTTGGCTACAGCAGTATCAGACATTAGCTCTTAGGCTCTCCACTTAGCAAAATTCCAGCTAATGCTGAGACCTCACTCCCTTAATGAGTTGAGGTTCATGAACTCAACCAACAGACAGAAGAAATTTGTTGACTGTGGAGAAGAATGGCTCAGAAGTACAGAATTTATAACAATCTAGTATAGTGTTGAAGAAAATGAATGTCTGCAAGAAGGTCAAGTAAAGGCTATTATGCCCATCTTAAGATGCCTCTGAGTCTTCCTTGGGCAGTTATACAGCCAGATGCCCCCACCAGGTAACAGATGAGGTCACAGAATTTGTAAAATTTAAGTGGCCTAGGGAGACCAGGGATCCATTAATGGGGGAGGATACCAATAGGCCCCTATTTCAACAGTGTTTCATATAGGGAAAAGTATTCCTATTAAGGCCAATTACGGGAAAGACATCACATAAAAACCAGCAGAGGGAATGATGAAGAAAAAAATAAGCCAACGATTTTAAAATACAATGAATAGGTAGTATGGATGGAAGAAAATCATATCGAAGATCACTTAGGATGGAAAAAGTAGTATAATAAATGCTACATGATGCCCAAAAATTAAAATGGAGCAATTATAAGCACCTCTAGAGTAATTCAGAAGAGCAATAACTTAATTAAAAGAAAGAATAAGTTTAGAAATTAGGGCAAAAATTAAAGTTCTCAAGAGAGAAAGAAACAAAGAGAATTTGGAACAATTAAACTCTATAGATTCCCAAAAAAGGAGAATGGCAGAATTGAAATCCAAAAATGCAGATATGTGGATGAAATTAATACAAGAAAACTAAAAAAACACATGAGATTTCTGTAAGCCAAGGAGATTGGTTTTGAAGATGGGATGCAAAGAGATAAGGATTAAAATTTTCTTTAGTATCACACTTCAGGAAATTATACAGGAAAATCTTCCAGAAGTAGCATTTCTCTCTATTTTGCTCTTGACTCTAGAATTCTTTCTCCACCATATGGGGAGCAACCTTCTCACCTTGGAACTTCATTCTATCCTGTGTCCACACCTTGAAAGGTCAATCCAGGTACTCCATGTGAATATTTTTTCCCCTGCTTACCCACCCCCTCACCCACTTTTCAGCTTCCTTTTATGTACTCTCTTCCCCCATTAAAATGTAAGTTTCTTGAGGGCAAAGACTATCCTCCTTTTTTTTTTTTTATCATATTTGTATTTCTAGAGTTAGGATAGTGCCTGACAAATAGTAAGCACTTAACCTATGCTTGTTGCCTTGACTGTCAGGAAAAGGAAAAATTGAGAGACATCACAAACCACCAGCAGAAAGCTCCTAAGTTGAATTCACTGAGAAATATTGTGGTCAGTTTTAAAATCACACCATCAAATAACAAATCATACCAGAAAAAAAAAAAAGTCTGTCACAAACTAACCAAAACAAAGTCAGGTCACACAAGATTATTTCTTCTTAATGAGATATCAAAAGGAAAATATTCTTCCACAAAAGCAAAGATCACTTTGTACTTCCAAAATAACATCCCACAAAGCTAGGCTTTAATTGTCAATGAAAAAAAGATGGACTTTTAAACAAAATGAGGAATTCAAATTATTGCTTCTAAAAAAACCAGAACAATCATAAATATGAGGAAAGTCAAATACTCATATGAACTGATTGAGAGTAAGGAAAATAGAACCAGTAGAGTGATATATACAGTGACTATAATGATATAAGTGAAGACAACTCTTGAAAACAACAGAAATCATTCAACGAGCATTTTTTAAGTGTCAACTGTATGTTAGGCATTGTGCTAATCACTGAATTACAAAGACAAAAGTAAAAAAAAATCACTGCCCCCAAAGAAAATATCATGTACGTGTAGAAATAGGTAAAATCAAATAAAGGGTAGTTTTTTAGAAGGGCTTGTAACAGCAACTGCAGCAATTAAAGGTTTCATGTAGAAGTAGTACTTGGGTTAAGTCTTGAAGGGAAAACAGCAAAATCAGACCAATGCAGAATGCTATTGGTTCCAGGTGACTGATATGCTTTCTTCTTGTTGTTAAAGAGGTGCTAAAGTATGGATGCCTGAAACAAAGAAAGGGCTCCATAAATACATGTTGATTGATTGGATCAGAAATAATGTAGACTCTTTCGGTCACAGTCAATAAATCAGAGATTTTGCTCAAGTTTTGTTGTAGGAGAGGTTATTCTGGAGGTGTGGGCATTATTACAAATAAGTTTTTGTTTTTGTTTTAAGACTAGAAGGTTGGATTGGAAAAAAAGAAACTAGCTTTATGATTTGGGCTAGTCACTTAGTTTTTCTGGGCCTCAGTTTTCTATCTAAAACTAGAAAATTGATCTACACAATCTCTTAATTTATTTTCCAACTATAATAAAAGTTCTTTAATTCTGTGAAACTGCCTATCATACACCATACCTATTAAGAATTCCGGGGGGGTGGAGAAAATTTAAAACTCAAAATCTTATGGAAGTGAATGTAGAAAACTAACAACAAATAAATTATTTTTAAAAAATAATTCCAATATCATAAACCAGAAAAAAGAACAGGATGGGGAAAAAGACAAGAGAAGTGGAAGTGCATAAGAGAAGTTCCTCAAACAGAAGTAAACTATCCTTAAAATTCCTGTAGCATTTTGTTTGTTAACTGCACTTTCACAGCTTTCCTTGAAATGCATTACTTATGAGCCTTCTCCTCTATAGCAACTATATTTTAGTTTACTGCTTACATGTGTCTTATCTTCTTCACATTTCCTCTCAACACCATCCATAGTGCTTTTGTTGTTGCTGTTGTTGTTCAGTTGTTTCACTTGTGTCCAACTCTTCATGATCCTATTTTGGGGTTTTCTTGTCAAAGAAACTATTGTAGTTTGCCATTTCCATTCCCCAGCTCATTTTATGGATAAGGAAACTGAGGCAAACAAGGTTAAGTAACTTGCCCAGGATCACACAGCTAGTAAGTGTCTGCGACTGGATTCAAACTCATGAAGATGAGTCTTCCCGATCCCAAGACCAGTGCTCTATCCACTGTGTCACCTACCTGCCTACATAGTGCTTTATATATAGTAGTTATTCAGTAAATGATTGTTTAGTACTAGATTATAAACTCCTTGACAAGATTTATCTTATTCTTTATAGCACAGTTCCTTCATTCACATTGTAGGTTTTTAATATACGTATGTTTAGTGAATAAATAATGCAATAATTACAAGATTAGGTACACAAACAGACCAGCTAAGGTCATGTGGGAAAGTGATGATCCTACAAGATGACTATCTGAAAAAGTCCATCATATTGAAATTTTCCCTAGATCCTATTTTCTTTGCCCTTCAGTTTTAAAAATCAAATTAAATATTGAAACAGACTTAGGTGCTGCCAGTGTTGGAGAGATTCAGGCCACAAATCTATACTATGACAGAGGGTAGGATTATGTCTCCTTCACTTAAAGCCATAAATTTTTTTTTGTCTATAAATTTTCAGTGAACAGACACAAAAGGGAAAGATTCTGATGAAAGCTAGTTGTGATCTAAGGAGAAATAACTGTAATTTCAGGTTAAAGTTTAACACTGAAAACAAAATGACCTAGCTAAGATTCTAGTCATTGTTCAGAGTTTCACAAATGGTCACTATTTTAAGAATCCCTAAAACAAACAACTGAGAATCTGTTTTCCAGCTGCAGAGATCTGACAAATAAAGTATAATGATTAAGGACTCCTACTGTGCTGCTATAGCACAGGATAATCTTTTTTTTTTAACCGAGTATAGCCGTAAGCATATACCACAGAACTATTCAGTAAAAGGTGTCGCTTTTGATTTGTACATAACATTTTATCTTGTTACATGTTTTGAAAGCATGTGGAAGAATTAGGAAGGGCTGAAGTTAGTTTTATCAGTCAAATAGAAAATATATATGGTGTTTTGTAGTAAGTAAAAAAAAGTTAAGGACTATTCTGTTTTCTTTGGAATGCTGATCACATAAGCACCGTGTTAATGCCAGTTTCAGCTTATTTTAAAACTGAGGGAAAAAACTTGAACCCAAGAACCAACAAAAAATGTTCAGGAATAAACAGACATTAACGGTGAAGGTTAACATAACCATAGCAAAGATTGTTATTGTTGTTTACTCATTCAATTGTGTACAATTCTTTGTGGCCCCATGGACTGTAACATGCCAATGCTGTCCATGGAGTTGTCTTGGCCAAGATATTGGAGTACTTTTCCATTTCCTTCTCCAGTAGATTAAGACAAACAGAAGTTAAGTGACTTGCCCAGGTCATACAACTAGTAAGTGTCAGAGGCCCTATTTGAACTCAAGTCTTCCTGACTGCAGGCCCAGCACTCTATCTACTGAGCCACATAGCAGCAAAAATTAGTATTCAACCATTCAAAGAAAATCTTTTAAGAATTTAGGATGACCATAACCCAATAGATGAGTGCTCAAAGAATATAAACAGAGTTCTGAAAAGAAGAATTGCAAAGTATTAACTATCATATGAAAGAATATTCTAAATCACTAATAATAAGCCAAATTCAATACAAACAACCTAAGATTTTAGTTCATACTCAGCAAATTGGCAAAGACAACAAGAAAATGAAACAGTCTGTGTTGAAGAGGTTGTGGAAAGATAAGCACACTGATCTATTTGTAGCGGAGCTATGAATTAGTACAGTCATTCTCTGGAAAGTAGTTTGGAATTATGCAAATAAAATGGCAAAGCTATCCATCCTTTGACCCTTAGATATTCCACTGTTAGGCATGTCCTCTGTTTATAAAAAGGAAGGCCCCATATCTATCAAAATAGAGCAGTGGTTTTTGTGATAGCAAGTAATTGCCCATCAGTTGGGGAAATGGCTAAACAAACTGTAGTATGTAAATATAATGGACTATTGCTATGCTGTAAGAAATAAAAAATATGATGACTACAGAGCAGCATGAAAAGGCTTATGTGAATTAATGCAAAGTGAAGCAAGCAGAGCCAAGAAAACAGTATACACAATGACTACAACAATTCAAAGGGAGAGAATAATAACCATAAAACAATTGAAAACAAATGTTGCAAAATTACAAAGATACACACTCCAAATAAGATATTACATGACAAGATACTTCCTTCACTTCTTTTGCAGAACAGGGTTGAAGGTAGGGAGAAAGGAGGGGAATGGGTTTACAGGTGTGGAACATTGCATACATTATCACATTTTTTAAATTTGTTTTGTTGAATTTTTTCTCTTTAAAAATATCATTTGTTATAAGGGATGAGAAAGGGAAGGAATACAAGGAGCAATTTAGGCAATGTAAAGTGAAACATCTAGTTCCTACAGTGAATAAAGTGCTGTATCTGAAGTAAGGAAGACCTGAGTTTCAGATCCATTCTCAGACACATACTAGCTGTGTGACCCTGGGCAAATCACTTAAAACTCTGCCTCATTCTCTTCTGTCAAATGAGGATAATAACACCTACTTGTGAAGATACAATGAGATGATATTTGTAAAGTGCTTTGCAAACCTTAAAGTACTATATAAATGCTAGTTATTATTAAAAATAAAATACATCAATAAAATTATTTTTAGAAGAGCTAATGATGTTCTGTCTTATAGCACTACATTGAAATATTAAAAAACATATACTTTTAAAATATACATATAGGTGTTATGTAGGTAGAGCCAACGAAATAGCTAGATTATCCATACATGTTTTATTTACAGATACATCTGTGGATGTGGATATACATATATGTGTGTGTATGTGTGTGTGTGTGTGTGTGTGTGTGTATAAACACACATGCACATATACACTCTTAAGTGGTTCCATAATCTCACCAATTTGATACTTCCTCTACATTCATTTCTTTACTTCCTGTGTTATTCTTGGTATCTTCCTATAAATTCTCTATAAAGATCTACCTGAGGCATTCAAACATTTTGTGGGTACCAGTTCAGAATTCAAGGTGCTTGTTACCTCTTGTTCTAGATACATGACCAGCTACCTCCTTTTTCAGTCATACATTTTCTCAGTAATTTCTTGCACACAAGTAAGTTGGTAATAAGTTGTTGCCTACTACATATATTACCGCATATCTTTCCATTGTCTTTTAAGACAATTCTGATTCTTCTGCTTACAATCAAAGTATTCTACAGTTTGCACCCACACAGTAAGAGAAGGGTATTGTGATAAAAAATAATGGAATTTCTGTCAAGGTACAATTTAGGATTATTGAAAGTGCTACACAATCTCTCACATACAGTTCAGCCATTTTTTTCTTCTCATTCATTTCTGAGCCTAGTTCATTATTTACAAGTGCCTTCCTGTAATATGTATAGTGGACTACCAATCCATTATCTATCATGGTCTAAGAAATAGGCATTATTCTTGTTGTTGCTTTCCATGTAGATTGTTAGCTGATAATTTTCAGGTGCTCTCATTGAGGAAACCCCGTACTGGACTTTCAGTACTTGATACAATCAGTACAGTGTCATCTGGAAACAAGCATCTTCTGTAGAATTTTATCCTTCATAGGAAATCTCTCTTCTTTTGTGACTCTGCATAGGGCATCCTCCGTGACAGTGGCAAACATCTCCATGGTTGTAGCTCAGAGATTCTTCTATAATTTTACCACTTGTTAGGGGAGACATACTATTGGAAGAGAGCCTTTAAAGCTACATTTTGCTTTTTATGAATCAAAATTTTTTTTCATCATTAGCAAGCATAAACACAAGAGAATCCTATGTTCTTTACATCTTTCAGTCTGCTACGTGACTGTGAAGATATGGTCTTCTACTGACGAAAATTATGTATGAAAGCCTTCCTATTCTTACTAATGAAGAATTATACAAAAGTTGATTCTGCTGTCTGGGGAAGTAGTGGGCTGCTCCTCATTTGAGGACTTCACACAGACACTAGATGAGCACTTGTCACATATGTTGTAAAGGAGATTCCTGTTTAGGTATGAGTTGGACCAGAAGTCCTCTGAGGTTTCTTCATAGCATCTTATAGTATTTTAAAAGAACCCTTGAAGCCATATGGTCCAGCCTGTACCTAAGCAGGAATCAGTTCTGTGAAGATATGAGAGAAGACAAGGAAAGGGGTTTTTTTCTCTAGTAGTTGAACCAAAGAGAGAACAGGACAATAGGAGCTTCAAGTTTGTAAGTCTTAGGAAGGAATGAAAACTGTTAATGAGGACCCCTATCTTCCATGATCCTGAGATAATAGAGCATACATAACATTGATCTGGAGCAGCTGAGTCAGTTTCCATGGCTTGCCACCACTATAAATACTAGGGACCTAAGAGTGAAGAGGGCTAGGAATCTGGATCACGGAATACCTTGTGATCTCAGGTCCCCACAGGTAGACAGTTCACAAAGCTTCCAGTCTCTAGCCTCACCCTAGAGTGGCAGGGAAAGACAATATTTATTACATACCTGCTTTTGTGCAGGTACTGTGCCCTGGGGATACAAAGACAAAAAGGAGAAAGACACTGCCCTCAAGGAGTTTTTATTTCAATGGAGATAGCGTGTGTGTGTGTGTGTGTGTGTGTGTGTGTGTGTGTGTGTGTCTGTAGATTTGTATACACACACCTACATACACACACAAAACCAAAGTAATTGGTGAAGAGAGGTATAGCAACTGAGGGGATCAGAAAAAATGTCATGTAGAAGGTTGTACTTAAGCTTTATTTTGAAGGAAGGAAGGAAGTACCTGAGGCAGAAATTAGGAAGAAGTGCATTCCAAGCATGGTAGACAACCAGTTCAAAGGTGTGGGACAGGAGGTGGAGTGTTATATCTGAGGAATAGCAAGAAGGCCAAAAAACCTAGAGTGCAAAGTGTAAGAAAGGGAATAATGTATAACAAGGACACAAAAGTAAGTTAGACAAAGATGGTAAATGTCTTTAAAAGTCAAACGAAAGAGTTTTTATTTGATGCTAAAGACAATAAGGAACCACTGGAATTTATTGAGTTAAAGGAGTAACAGATCTGTACTTTAGGCGATTTACCTTATATCAGATGTGTGATGGATGAATTAGACTGAGGAGAGACTTGAGGGAGGAAGAAAATAGCATTTGCGTATGTAAGTATATACAAAACAAATTCAAGATAGTTAATAGAAAGATAGCTCTCATTAGGAGGCTATTGCAGTAGTCTAGGCAAGAGGTAATGAGGGCTCATATGAGTAAAGAGAATGAATACAAGAGATGTGGAGATAGAAATGAAAAGATTTAGCAATTGATTGCATATGTGGATTGAGTGAGGAATTGAGGATAACACTGAAGCTGCAAATGGGTGATTGAAAGGATGGTAGTGCCCTTAGAAAGAAATGTGCAAATTGGGAAGAGGGGAGATTTTGAGGGAAAAATAATGAATTCTATTGGAGGCATGTTGAATTTGAAATCTCTGTGAAATATGCAGTTTGAAATGTCCAGCAAAACAGCTGAGAGTGTGTGATAGCTCAGGAAGAGGAAAGAGAGGAAAGTTGTAGTTAGTGTAGGGATAGTTAGAGCCTGGGAGAGGGTACTAAGGGTTGAAGGGATTAGAGGTCTCCCTGATAATGATGAGTCAATTATAGTAAGTGGAAGTAGAACACATGGATAATGGTGAAATCAATAGTTTGACCATTCTAGGTGTAGCTGGGGTGGAAGAGTGAGATAAATCATGAGAATCGAGAAGATTGAGGAATTTGGAGGTTATGATGTTTGTAGAGCCCCTTCATATAAAAGTAGGAGTTGTAATGGAGAGAAAGACTGTGAGACAAATGTTGTACTCCTTGAGAAAGGAGGGAAATTACTTGGGGGTGGGGTTTGGTGAGCCAGTGCTACTAATCTGAGTTAGGTGATAGAGTAAACTTCAAAGGAGAGATGTGGCGGAGTCATGGCCACAAAGAAAAAGTCTGAATGCAACAGAAAGCAAGGAGTAGTTTGACTCTCTCCTGTATGTCATCTGGAAGAAGCCAAGACTCTGTGAGTATCAGAAGATCAAGGAAGCATGAGAGTAAGAAGTCTAACATGAAGGGAGGTTTGTCAGTTAAAGAATAGGAATTCCAGAGGTCACAATGGAAACAGTGGGAAGAACTAGCATGGGACATTGGAGGGGTATGATTAAGGTAGATAGGGATGAGAGAACGGACAGTGGAATTTGAGGTGGGGAGGAAATGGCTTACTCTTAGGCAGCTAAGGATTCAGTAAATAACTTGAAAATAGCATGTGCACCCAGATCCCATGCTGTAATAGATGGTCTTCTCCAATTTAGGCCCTGTACTACCTTTGGTTTCCTGAGGCTTAGGTTCTCTGGCAGTTCTCATCGAGTGATTCAATGCCTTACATTCTAATTTTTGATCCTACTACTCTGCTAAAACTATTGGCCAAGGTTTTCCAACATTCTCTTAGTTTTATTCTTAAGAGATCTCCAAAAGATTATAGAAAGGACATCATATATTGATTTCATTTATTTGTTTACTTATTAATAAGCAAATATTAGGTATTGAATCCACATACCTTAATCCGCTTATCAGTCAAGCTTTAATTAAGCACCTGATATGTGCTAAGCACTATACAACACACACAAACACACACACAAAGCTTCTATCCTTAAGGAACTCACATTTACTGGGGAGATACAGAACACTACAGAGTGGTGACCAAAGAAGGAGTTTTTGATGTAAAGCAGTCATAGGGATTGAGTGGAGCTATAGATGAGAGTATTGCCAGGTCCTTTCCGGTAGCAATAATAATATTGATTGCATGATTACTTCCTGAGCAAGAGGTAAAAAACTAGGTGGGGAATAGAGGGGAACTAGAGCCAGTTGGAAGGGTGGTGGGAGAGGGTAGATATCAAGATGTCCATGCTCACTAGCCCTTGGTCTCCGGTGAATACTTGGGTGGGATTACATAGTAGCAAAAGTTCTGACTCTGGGTCTAAGGACTTCAATTCATATGTTGCCTATCACTAAGTAATTATCTGGTCTTGGGCAAGACGTCAGTTACTTACTTGCAAAATGAGAGGTTTGAACTTTGACTTGTTAGAATTCTTTCCAGACCTGTACCTATGATTCTATCATCTGAAACATGATCTGATACTGACTGGAGATGAGCATAATAATATATTGAGCATTTAAGAATGACTTTATTGCAAAAATTTTAATATTTTGATCACTTTTCTCTATTCCTCATCTACTATTCTTTAATATACACTTAACAATTTAGTATCTTTTACAGATTCTTTATTTCCTTTTTATACAACAGAAAAATCTCCCTTTACCTGAGCATCTAAGTCCTGGGCTACATATCTGACTACAAGCTCAATATATGAACTGGGAGAATTGGAGAGAATAAATAGGGACTAGTTTCCAACTTAATCTTAGGTAAATTAGATATACAGCAGTCACTATGCAGTTAAATGCTTGCCTTCCTTTTAGGGCATTAGCACAAAATGAGGCAGTATTGTGCTGGAACAGTCAAAGCAATTAATTCTCCAACAAATTTAACAGTAATGGTGATAATCCTGACATTCAACTCATTACTTCCTCTTCTTCACCACCTAACTTCACTTGTCCTTTTTAACAGTGTTAATATTTTATTTGATGCATATTTCATATATATGTCCCAAATATTTTTGTAACAGCCTGTCCTAGATTCTAAATAGCAGTACATGGGAAAGGATAGTTATAATCATGGTGTAGTTTAACTGACTTCACTGTTTTCTGCTACCCACCTGGCTATTGATTTTGAATTACCTGTCCATTGAAGGGGCAGCTAGGTGGCGGAGTAGATAGTGTGCCAGGCCTGGAGTCAGAAAGACTCATCTTCCTAAGTTCAAATCCAGCCTCAGACACTTACTAGCTGTGTGACCCTGGACAAGGGGCTTAATCCTGTTTGCCTCAGTTTCTTTATCTGTAAAATGAGCTAGAGAAGGAAATGGCAAACCACTACAGTATCTTTACCAAGAAAACCCCAAATGCAGTCTTGAAGAATCAGACACAACTGAAACAACTGAACAACTACAAAATCCATTGAAGATTCAGTATTCATATTCTAAAGTCTAAATACTATGTTTGATTAAATGGGAGGGGGCACTTAATTGAAAATGAAGTAGTATTTTAATTTATTACAATAACAAGATTTTATTGAATTTTTATAATTCATTAGGTTTAAACTTTAGTTTCTTTTCTTTAAAAAATAAGTGTGTGAGCAACATTTTTATTAGAAAAGCGTGCAGGATTTATTCATTAGTTTCTAAAAGTTTTATGTTAAGAAATGAAGTGCATTTTTAATTATCGATGGCTTTCTCCTTGTTCTTCATTTTCACAGGTCTTCATTACTTCAAAAATGTAGTATTAGTAGGCTCTTTGCAGGATCGTTATGTTCCTTATCATTCTGCCCGTATCGAGATGTGTAAAACAGCTTTAAAGGACAAGCAGTCAGGTAATTGGAAAAATTGCCTTATGGAGCAAATAAGAGAATGTTTCAAGTAACTACTTTTAACTTCAAAAATTTTTTTTTCAAAAAATTTCTTTTTCCTAATTTTTTTTTATGTCTTTTTTCCCCCAGTGAATCCTTACCTTTACTTTCTATCCTTCTTCTACTGTGGTAGGTGAAGGAGCAGTAGATCCCATTCCATAATTTACCATCTTTTCCTTGTTTTAGAAAAACTATTTTCTAATGAGATGGGAATTATTTCTATGAAGGGGATTTCTTGACTTTAGGTGTGTCACTATTGAGTCACAGTTTCCTCATCCATAAAATGGAGATAATAATGCTTATACCTCCTATCTCCAAAGTTATAAGTGTGCATAAAGGAAGAGCCAAATGTGCCTGGGTGTGCCAGCAAACCTGACCCACACTGTATGCATGCATATGCTCAGAAGCTTCTTATGAAGAATGCTTTATAAACAATATGGTACTCTATAACTGAGGATAATGTCACTAGTTAAGTTACTACCTTACTTTCCCTCCTCTTTATCTCCTTACAGTTTTTTGAGCATTCATTTCTCCAAGATGATTGGGGTTGTGGCCTGTAGTAATGGACTTTTTTTTTTCCTGCCTTAATTTTAGTCATGGTGGACAATAAGGCCTTAGCCTGCGGGCAGCTAGGTGGCACAGTGGATAGAGCACCGGCCCTGAATTCAAATCCGGCCTCAGACCAAACACTTGACACTTACTAGCCATGTGACCCTGGGCAAGTCACTTAACCCCAATCGCCTAAAAAAAAAATAAGGCCTTAGCTTTCTTTCTTTCTTTCTAGGTAGAAGTAGATTTGCTGACTTTTAAGGTTCTTTTTAACTCTAGATCACTTAATTCTAAAATACAATCATAAAATTCCGAGCTAAAAGAGACCTCCAAAAAAAAATCTTAATTCAGTCCCTTAATTTTAAAGATTAGAAAACTGAGGTCTAGAGGAATTCAGTAACTTGAATGAACTTACATAACTAGTTGATGTGGACCCAGAATTAAAACTCAGGTTTTCTGAGTGATAGTACAATACTTTGTCCAAATTGTCAGTGAAAGACCATCATTCTAGAATTATTGGGGCACAAGGTTGGGAAAGGGGCAGTCAAAACTCCTTCTATGCAAGAAATTATATTTGACATTTTTTTCCTATTCAGTAGTTTAAATAAGGCAATATGATACATAAAGAAACTAGAAAGTAGATGTACTGAATATGAGACTTGTGGCAGGAAGACAGTAAAAGGTGATTCCGTAGTTTTCATGCTTCAACAAATCTAGCATGATGTATTCAAACGATACAACCTCTTATCCATATACACTCCCTGTTTTCCTCCCAGCTTCCTTCCTTTACGTTGCTCCTAAAATTACATTTCTACTATCACCTCCGTACTTTGACACTGCCTTCTTACTAATCATGAGGACCATAAATAAGTGGTTTCTAACTCCTATTTACCTGTTAAGTTTAGCTGTACTGGTTAGGAAGAAAACTGTAGTTAACAAAACTCATAGCCTTTATTTATTAGAAGTACAGTAATGAACCAGCATTGAAAAAGCAAATGTCTTTGTCCCAAGTAAAGCAATTCACATTTATAAATAGTAACTATGTTTACTGCTTAATTGTACCTCATTAACTAAAATTGCAGGGATCCAAAAAATAGGCAGCTTGGAAATAAAAGGAGAGAAAAGCATTTAACAAGCCTTCTTTACAACAGTGACCTTTGTAAGGTCCTATGTATTCAGGGAGAACCAAACTCACACTGCTGCTCTGGCCATTGGTGGCTATTGCTTCATGAAAACAAGCTGAAAATGAAGGCTACTAAAATTTTTTTTAAGAACTCCCTAGTCATTCACGTTGTGATTGGTTTTCTCAGAATGACATAAGTTCAGAAGGAAAAAACAAACAGAAAAGTTTTGTTACTATTGTTAAATTTAACATACAATTTTAAAATTATACTACATCCATAATGGAAGTCCACAGTTTCATCACAGTCCTCTTTTGCTTGTATTTTGGAATATTCATAATTATTTATATTTTCTCATAATAAAAATAAATTTTAAAAAATTTAATTGACCTATGTGATTATACAACTAATATAATCAAATTATATAAGAAAATCATATCATTAACTGAAAAAATAGGACTTGATTTAAGCTTTATATTGAATGGACCAAATAATTGGCTAAGATTTAACAAGTGACAGTTTTGTATTGCAAATATAATACACACAACTGAGAAAATACCATGAGTATATTTTCCTGATAAAATCTTAATAATATACTAGAATCTTTATAAGAAAATGAAATGTAATTGGACATTGTAAATGTTGACATAGCCAATACTATCTGTGCAGAATAAAAAAAATTTTAGATTATTCAGGTTTGCCAAATTTTATATAACTTAAAAGTGCTCTCATTTTCCTTTTCATTTATAGGACCAATTTATGCTGAAATGATCCAGAACCTCCTTCTCCCAGTTCTGCAAAGCAAGGACTGTAATTTGGTTCGATACAATGTCATCAATGCATTGCCCAATACAGCTGATTCACTTATTGGGAGAGCTGCACATATTGCTGTTCTTGATTCAGAAATATTTTTAGAAAAATTCTTTCTGGTGGCTGCTCTAAAATATTTCCAGTAGCATAAAAGCATTGTTAGAGACTTGGCAATTACCTCATTCACCAATGAATCAAATAATGTGTGGTATTAAACTGTAGCTGCCGCTGTGTTTCAAGAAATATTTATACTTTTTATATGGAAGATAATTTATATCATCCATGTGTAGAGCTTTTTAAATATCAATTTTACTTTTTAGGTAATGTGGCTGTGCAATATTTTTTTAATTTTATTCTTTTTACTTTTCTATTACTTTTTCTTATATTTTTGGTACTTAATTATTCAGAGTGAAGATTTAAGCACAGTATGTATATTTGGTTGTTCATTATTGATTTCTATCTGCAAGAGTTCCTATGTATGCCTATGTTATTAGAAGCTATTATTACTAGAATCGCTTTGGTTTTTAAATTCTAACTTTGAGGTATTAAGCAGTCAATTATGTTGAATTTTACTTACAGTTTTAGAATGTTTTGACTGGAAATATAATTATGGCTGCTAAAATATCATACATTTTGAAAACTATCTGTGAGTTCTGAAATTGACCATTGTTATGAGCATCCCACGTAGTTTGTTCATACATCCATAGTGTCCTAAAGGTTTTCTATAAAAATCATCGTTGTCATTATTCTTAAACATATGCCATATCTGTAGAAATGTATTTTCTACATTTGATCTCAAAAACATATTGTTTTACATATTTACTTTTATTACTGGAACTTTTCATGTTCAGAAGCTAGCAGCATTTAAGGATTTTTGAATGTTTGAATGACCGCTGCCTTGAATTAGTTGGAATTTTGCTAAATTTGCTAACATTGCTTGTATTCCCTGAATACATTTCTTTAAATTAACTTTTTTCATGAACTTCCTTATATGTACATAAAATTACTAAATGTTAAAATTTCTGCAATACTTTTATGAAGTTAGATAATTTTTGAATATTGTTAAAAGATTTTATTGAAGTATAAAATATTGTAAATAAAATAACTCATCTTGAAATGGAACAAAGTTATTAACTTTACGTGTTTGGTAATACAGATACAAATGTTTTTGATAATATGAAAATGTTTAAAGGTCTTTTGACTTTTTACTGGTGCTGAGTAGCATAATAAGTTCAGTATTTTTCATTTCCCCTTTTACTTGTTCAAATGATAATGTACTAAAGTGGATAGGAAGTTCACTAATTGTGACAAGCAGAATTTTTAAAGGATAATTTGTTGTACAACTAATGCATGCTTATTTTTAGCATTATGTTCCTGCATCTGGCATTAATAAAATTAATGTATGACTCTATTAGGAGCAGTTAAAACAACTGAAATCTCATGCTAATTTTCATAATGCAAAGAGTAGATATGTATATATACCATTTAAAGGCAATGTCAAATAATTCTCCAGTTTAGCATGATTTTATAATACATAATCTATGTAAAATGTTTTTCCCCTCAATTTGCCAAGTTATATATGTATGAAATCATTGAAAGACACCTTAATGATCCTGCTAAATAGCATTTTACTTTCTTAGGTATATTTGAGAAATTCATCAATTGACTAAACAGTTAAGATTCTGGGTACATATTAAGCACATGATATTTTCATAGAGATTGATTTTTCATTTTCGTACTACCTCAATGCTGAGTTTGGAGTAGTGGTTCTGCTAAATTTGGATATGGTCCTAGTATTGTATAATTTTTCTTATAATTGACCCCTTAACACTTGAGAGAACTTATAATTTTTCTCAGTTTGTCCAAAGATAGTTCAAAGTTGAATGTCAACTGTTTTTCTTTTTTTTTTCCATTTTCTTTAAATTTAAGGACCTATCTATAAAATAATCTTTGTTTTTAAAAAGTAACACATAGTAACTTTAATTGCTTTAAAATATCCTCAATCTTTAGGACCTGAGGGTAAACATACTTTAATCTTTTTTGAGCCTAGAAATCAGTGAAATAACCCCCAGATTTAGTTTGGAGAAACTTTTCATTATGACCATATAATATTTTTAAGGAACCCTCTATGATGTGTTTTTAATGGCTGTATAGAATAGGAAGAGAGAGACTATATCTAACATGATCCTGTTTGTCTTAGAGACATTTGGAGATAAATGAAATGTGATTTAGTAGGCTTTTATCATTATAGTTTGTAGGCTTTATCATTATAGGTCCTAGGTTGAAATTCTAGCTCTGCTACTTAATACCTCTGTGACCTTGGATGAGCTGGTTAAGGAAACTGAGGCCCAGAGAAATTATGTATAAAATGAGAGGGTTGGATTAGATACATTCCAGTTCTAAATCTATGATCATGTCAATACTGTATTGCCCCCCAAAATGTAAAAGTCTTCTTGGAGCATAATCTAAAGGTCAACAGAGATTGGTAATTTTGTGTATCAGAAAATAGTTACAATAAAGCATGGTTAGGTTCTGAATTTTTTCTTAATTAGCCAAGTCATATAGGCAGAACTGTAATTAGGAATTTTTGCTCACTGGGCAAGTACCACACTGCCCAGGACAAACTTTCAAATGCACTCTTAGTTGAAGAGAAGATGGGTAGGAAATGGGGATATAGTGTCGGGCTACTACATAGCACCAGAACAAGAAGGATAAGGGAGATGTACACCTTACCCCTACAATCTGCTAGCTTCCTATCTTAAATTATTCTTGCTAACATAGGAAGCATCTGTTGATGCTGATCTGTTTAAGGACTCTATGTTCTGTTATCATGCTCAAAATTTGGTACTCTTTAAATTCCTCTTGGGAAAAAATTCCTGTGTTCCCCACCCACCCTTGTTACAACTTTGGAGAAGATCTTATTGACCTTAAATTAATTCAAAATCAAAAGCATAATGAATCCAAGTTGTTTCAGGCAGTGCTTGCCCATATGGCGTCATGCAATTTCACTGAGGCCTTGGTTCTGAACACAAAACATGCTCATCTTGCACTGTGTGTGCCCTCAGGCAATGCATCTCCAACAAATTGTGCTGAAATGTGAAAAGGGGTCACAAGTGGGAGAAGTTTAAGAAGGCCTGTCTTAGATAACTTCCTTCCAAAGGATAGGAAGGAATAGAAATTAATCAAGCATCTGAATATAGCCAACATTGACTTAGAGCAAAAAAGCATAAGCAAGGAAATGTGTGTATTTTGCCCTCCTGGCCCTGTTTTCTTGCCCCCAGATTTCTAAATTACGCTATCTCATTCTGGAACTTCCCCAGGTACTGGGGCTTTCTCACCTTGGAACAGCCCAACCATCACTTTGTCCTTCTCAACATGGAACATATCTCTCTAAAAACTGCCTCCTTTTCATTGGTGAACTTCCATTTTATTCCCCACCTGGCCCTGCTCCTGGCTTCTGGACTTCAAAGTCTTCCCCCTGTACAAGGAACCTTCTCCCTAGTCCCCTTGCTTTTCAGCTCATCACCGAATGGTGTTTTCCAGTCCACCCCACTTCCGCACCCCCCTGCAGTAAGTAATTTCCTTGAGGGCAGGGACTGTCTTTTTGCTTACACTTGTATGCACAGTGCTTGGCACAAAGTAAGTGCTTTAACAGTGCTGGTTCCTTCCCTTCCTTTGAGGAGGCAGAAGTAGGAAAGGGCAAGTGACAAGCAGTATATTTAGGGTTTCAAGTTTCAGATTTGTGTCAGAAAGACCAGGGAAAGAACAGTCCCAGCCTGTTACCACTTAGCTGAGTTGAAAGTGCTTTCCACACAGCCCAGAAAGTAAAAACTTAATGGGAAAATTCTGTAATAGTGAGATTCATTCAGTGTGATCTAAACTAGAGCCTGCCTTTATTAGATGAAGAGCATCCTAAAGATGGGTGTTGAGTTTCTTTGAAGACATAAAACTATAAGCAACACAAGGTTTAGGGTACAGTGACTAGAGCATTGGACTTGTAGTCAGGAGGACGTGAATTCAAAACCTGATTCAGGAACCTAGGCAAATCACTTAACCTCTTTCAGCCTCAGTTTCCTTATCTGTAAAACAGGGATAATAATAGCACTTGGTGTCACTGAGTTGCTAATATCAAATGAGAATATGTAAAGAGCTCTTTGGAAACTGTAAAGCACTATTTAAATACTAGCTATCACTTTTGCAGCAAAAACTATTCTTCTCAAGCCCAATCTTACAAAATCCTTACAGTGTACAACTACAAGATCTCATAAAGAACAAAAAATTATATGAACAAATATTAAGTGCCTACTAGATGCTGGTGCCCTGAGATACAAGTACAAAGAATGAACTAATTCCTACCCTCAAGGAGATTAGATTCCAATGGGGTAGATAAAAAATACATTTAATAGCAAACGATAAGAAAAACCTATTTTTATTCATATTTATTACAAAGTAGGAGTAGTGTGAGAAAGGAAAAATAAACCTAAATATCATACCAAAAAATAAGCCAATATGATGATAACATTATTGTCATTTAAGATATTTTAGCAGGGGGCAGTTAGGTGGCAGTGGCTAAAGCTCCAGCCTTGAAGTCAGGAGGATCTGAGTTCTAATCCGGCCTGAGACACTTGACACTTTCTAGCTGTGTGACCCTGGGCAAGTCACTTAACTCCAATTGCCTCACCAAAAAAAAAAAGAAATGTGTAAAATATTTTAACAATACAGACCGAACAGTCTTCTCTCTCCTTAAATCTTTATACATACACTGGTAGGTGCAAAAGCTTTATCACCGTCTCGGTGACTTTGCATGCTCACATTCTCACACAATGATCCGAATATAGTTGAATGATTGGGGACATTAGCTAAAATCAGTAATGCTTTAAACTCGATATTGTTGTCCTTTATTTTTTAACAGCTAGGTTGAAATAACTTGAAAACCAGTCTTCAAAAATAGGTTTAGTCATCCAATCTTTCTTCTTTGACTACAAAAGAACTGAAAGCAATTGTCTGTAGCATCTTAGAGCTAAAGGATTTTGAGACCAATAAACAAGCATTGCTTTTAATTTAAAATCGTCTTCTGTATTACCTCCCAATAAAAGTATTAGGCAATCCTTAGACATTTTAAATCCAAGTTGAAGTGTTTTTTTTCTTAGAAATCTAAGTTCTAAAAGGCATCTTTTCCAGAATAAGTCTGTTTCATCCACATTAAAAATGAGTTGATCACTGTATCCACCTTTCTCCATTATTTTCTTCAAAACATTAGGATATTTAGCTGCCACATTCTCATCTCCATTGGCCACTTTTTTGGCAATTTTAACATTATGTAATTAAATTTTATTTTTAAAGTCATTGAGCCAACCAACACTTGCAATAAAAGTTTATTTACTTTCTACTTCATTTCTATTTTATCCAGTACTTTTCAACAAACTTGAAGCTTTTATCTGAATGGCTGTGATGAAGATGGGATCTAGACCCCAAAAAGGAAAAACCCTGGACTTTCTCACATGGCCAAATCTCTGGCGTTCTCCTGGGGCTATAATTCCATACTTCCCTATGGCCCTAGGCCTTTTCCCACACTTAATACTAGCTAGGTTCCATTGTCCAGGCCCCAAGGAGTTCTGTTCACCCTAGTTTACTGGCCACTCCCATCCAGATCTCCTTAGGCCCCTCCTTCTAGATCCCTCCGCAAAGGCTTTCTGTATATAAGGTCCATCTTGTCTCCATTAGGATGCTGAGATTCTTATAATCTAACCACTGCTGGGATTCTTATAAACTAGCCACTGCTCAGATTCCTAAAATCCAGCCACTGCTCAGATTCTTATAATCTAGGCAATAGCTTACTAATGTTCAGGCTGTTTAAGAGTCTGCCCAATATGATGGATGTTCTAATAAACCTTGTCTTTGGCAGAAAGAAGGCTTGGGTTGAATTCTTTTGGACAGGACCCCCTGAACCCCTAACAGCTGCTCTAAAAGGAACGAGTTTTATTGTGATCTTCAGTCCACATAGTCAAACCAGTTAATCATTAAACTTTTATTAAGGACCTCTTATGTGCCAAGCACTGTGGTAAGCTTTAGAGATTCAAAAAGAGGCAAAAGACAATCCTTGCCCTCAAGGAGCTTACAGTCTAATAGGGGAGACAAAAGTGAACAAATACATACCAAGCAAGTTATACAGGATAAATAGGTGATGCTAGAGGTAATTCTTCTATTGAGTGCTAACAGGTTTACCCTAGGAAGAACACTCTTAAATCTGATTAACATGGCAATATCATACTGACCCATACATACTCTAATTGGATAAAAACCAGACTTTCTGACTTCAGTTATAATTCTGTCATTCATAGCAGACTACCCTGTAGTATAAATGAACATGGAATAAGTGTAGTCAAAGCTATCAATACATGTTTATGTCTTTTCACTCTTCAAGTTGGAACTGAGATAGTTCAGTCAATCAGTAAGGATGTTATCAAGCCCTGCTATGTGCTGGTGCAAGGCACTAGGGGTACAAAGAAAAAAATGAAGTGGTTTCTCACCCCCAAAAAGCTTATATTCTGTCAGGGAAGACAACAAGTACATATATAAGCATATGCAAAGTAAATACAAGGAAATTCTGTCAGAGAGTCACTAGTAGCTAGGGGCAATCAGGAAAGGCCTGAGTTTAAGTTTAAGGAAGCTAGGGATTCTAAGAGGTGGAGGCACAAAGGAATGCAGTTCAGGTACAGAGACAACCTTGTTTAAAGGCATGAAAATGGAAGATTAAAAGTTGAATGTGAAGACTAACAGGCCAGTTTGGCTGGATGGCGGAGTATGTAAATAATATGAGAATAATATACAATAAGCCTGAAAAAGTAGGTTGGAGTCTGGTTATGAAGATGGATGAAATGGAAGAAGGAAGAAACAAGGCTAATTAAGAGGGTCTCACAATAGTACAGCCAATAGGTGATGATCTGAACTATTGTAATGGCTGTATGAGTGGAGAGAAGAAAACAGGTGTAAGACTTTGTGAAGGTAGAATTGACAAGATTTGGCCAACTAAATGCAAAAGTTGAATGAGAAAAATTGGAGATGAGGATAATTCCAAGGCTGCAAATTTAAGTGACTAGAAGGGTTAGTAGTGCCCTTAACAGAAATAGGGAAGTTGACAAGAGTTGGAAGGGAAGGAAATGAAACATACAAAATAATAAGTTCAGTTTTGGGTTAGTAAATTTCAGCGGCCAATGGAACATCTAGTTCATTCAAACAAAGCTTCAAACATTGCCCCCATTATTAAGCCCAACTGATTTCTGTTGTAGAACATACTGGCAAGTGGTGTTTTTTCTTTTTCAATAATACACTTGGAGGACTCCTTAATAGTTTATGACATAATTTCAGTCTAACCATTTGCTTGAAGAGAAATTGTACCAGCATAAAGTATCTGTCCATAAATTCTATAAACTTAACTGAGTTAAAGCATATCCAGCAGTATGGAGGTTGCACATAATGGGTACAGAATTGTGATAGCTTTAGCAAAGGTTTGAGATGAAACTAGGAGCCATTGCAAAGAATTCAAGAAGTTCCTGTAAAATCCTGCAAAATCAGCATGAGTTTTCTTAAACAAATTTCATTGGTAATTTTTGGCACATGCCATGTCTGTGTGTGTGTGCGTGTGTGCATGTGTGTGTGTGTCTGTGTGTGTATGCACATGCCTTTAAAGTTATTCCAATATCAGAAGCAAGCTCAAGCAGCCCCGTAATTTCTAGCCAATGCTATTCTTTTTTTTTTTAACAGTTTCTCTAGTTTATTAAATAAAAACTAATATACTGGGTGGAGCTCAATGTTAACTAACATTAATGAGAAATATATTAAAATTTCCACAATCAATGCAGAAACATCAGAACATACTCCTTGATTGCCTTGGACCCTGAAATGAGAATGAATAAGGAAAATGGCAAGTAGAGAAAGGGGTGATTTTGTTACATAGGCTACAAGTGAGGGAGGTCAACCTTCCAAATCTCTGCTTCATATATACATACATACATATATATATATATATATATATATATATATATATATATATATATATATATATATATATATATACACACACACACACATATATATACACATATATACATATATATGCACAAATATATACCCCATTTCCCTTAATTTTGGCAAGAAAAGGCCTTTCTCAAGGTTCTCTCTGAGCTCTGATTTTTTCTACCTGTGTGACCTCAATGAAGACATCTCACTTCAATGGGCCTCAATTTCCTCAACTAGAAAATGAAGGATTAGACTAGAAGTGTTCTACAGGACTCTTGTTCCACAAAGTACAATATTTCCCAAGCCATGCCCCTCCCACACATACATATCCCTTCTGGAAAATGAATGTGCATGTTTGTGGGGAGGGGTATCATGAGCTGGACTCACTAGGGATATACTTTCCTGAAGTTCCTTTATATCAGTGCAACCCCCCACCCCAACTCAACCAAATTATCCTCAACTGCAAGAATCCCTATTTCTCTGATGATACCCCCATATATAAGATGATAACTTAAATTCTGTCACTTCCAGTGTTTCCTTAATCTGTGAAATTCTTTTGACAAGGTTAACTCCCTGATAAGGTGTGAATTCCTTACTTTGTCCTATATACTTGATGCCTCATTAACACCTCATTGATGATCATTACTCCCCTTCACTTACTCCACATTTGGCCAATCTGGTCTTCTTGCATTTCCCAGAGCTCAGCATTCTGGTCCTTGCTTCTTTTGTCTTTGCGTAGGTTCCCCCTGAACTTAGCCAATGCTATTCTATTTCTGGCTATAAACCATTTTTCTATGTGTTTCATCTTAAACTTTGCAAAGTTAATTGTCTTCTGGAATAAGGACTTTTTTTTAAACTCCCCTTTGTAGACAGATAATTTATGAATAGCTTGAATTCCTGAGGTACTTTTTTCTATTGGTCACACCCTCACCCACCCTCACACAGACACACCCTCTCAGTTCCAGGCATGGGTCAAACTGGGATCCCATAAAGCCAGTCCTATGATTTGATCTTCCTGAAAAGGTCAATCAAGGAAGATTTTTCTGACTTTAAAACTTTCCATGCAGGCAACATAACAATTCACTAACAATGGGATGGACTGGGGAAGTCCTCTTGTGGGAAATGGCACTTGAAGTGAGCTTTACAAGTTGAGTGCCAAAAGGCAAAGGTGAAGAGTGAGAGCATTCCACTCAGTGAGGAGATGGAAGATGGGATGTTGTATAGGAGGACAAGAAGCAGAATACTTGGGTTAGAAGACAGAGCACCTGATAGAGAGTAATGTGTAATCAGTCTAGGATATTTTGGAGCCAGTTTATGAAGGGCTTTAAATGCCCAATGAAGGAGTTTGAATTTTATCCTGGATTAGAGGTTCTTAACCTGAGCTCTATGAGCTTGTTTTTTCATTCTACTGATAAGTGCTCTTCAATATACTTTGTTTCCTCTGTAATCCTATTATTTTATTTTGTGTATTTAAAAATACCCAGAGGAGTGGTACTGATAAGGTCTAGATGTTTAGGGGTGCTGGGATCCCGAGATCATGACAGGCAGGTCCTGTCCAATAGAATTCCACCCAAACCTTCTTTGAGACAGAGTTTTATTAGGGATGGGCCATACAGGCCAGACTTTTAAGGAATCTGAACATTAGTGATGCCTGTAAAGATGAGCAGGCATGAGGAAATCTCAGTGTTTAAATGGGGGCCAGGGTGGATCTTATATACACTCAAATAATTTTTGGTGTTTGGAGGAGGGGCTGGGAGAAAGATCCTGAAGCTAGGGTGAGTTTAGAGAGAATTCCGATGGGAATGCCTGGGAGGTTGAATAGACAATGGGAATAGATAATGAAGAGTACTGGAAGGTAGAGCTTGGAATTGGGTCTGGATAAGATCAAAAGTGGGATTAGGATCAAAGATTAAGCTTCATTAGGTTTTCAAAGGGAGAGAGGGTTGATGAGGAAAGGCCATTGAGTAGAGTATAGCCTCAGGTACCCTTTGAGACCAAAGTGAGGTCAAAGAGAGTTTAAGGGTTTTCTGGGGCTTGTAAACAAATGGGACCCAAATTCTTTTTTGGGGCAAAGGGCACAGGTCTCATCTTGGGCCCATACCCCACCAGTATATCGGCTTCACCAGATTGCCAAAGGTTTCCATGACACCAAAAAGAATAGGAATCCCTGAGCAGAGGCAATAGGAAGCTGATCAGATCTGTGTTTTAATGACAGCATTAAGTGATATGCAGAAAGGTATGTAAGTCAGATACACTGAATAAAAGACTCCAGTGGTGGGGGGAAATTATATATATATATATATATGTATAAGCATAGACTTATCTTTAGATGGAGCCCCAGAGTAGTCTTGTAATCATTCCCTTAAAAACAGCTATAGCTATACCAAACTAAAATAAAGTAATCCTCATAAGAAAATTGCCTCATTACAATGATTTACATATAAAAGAATGAGCAAAAACCATCCTCTAACATTGTGAATAAGTATTGTTAAGTACAAAATAAATCAAAGAGAACACTCAACTACAGTTATCCCTTCCATGTTGCAGGAGTTGGAGTACAGCGCCCCACAATCTAGAAAACCACTTAAATTTTGTGGTTCTCCCTTTGTACAAGACAAGAAGTCTGAATTTTTTCTTTTTTCTTTTATGGGGTGTTTACAGTATCTTGTTGTAATTTGGGTTAAGTATTTGGTCGTAGACTATATGTAGGTCAATGTTAAATAAAAGTACTGTTTGAAAAGGAACTTTTTTCTGTTGTCATCTGCTGGCTTTTGTGTGTCATCTGAAGCTTCTGCAAAACTTCCCTAAAATTCCCATTTAATTGCTTCTGCCAACCCACAATACATAGAAACTGGATGGGGAAAGTCCAAATGTGAAAGGGATAACTACTGCAAGGTATCTGTGATCACCTTGACAGTATGATTTACAAAGTAAGGCCCAGAGACACTGGGAGTTCCAGTGATCAGTGACAGAAATGGGACTTAAACCAGTCCTCTTGATTTCAAATTCAATGCTTTTTCACTGCCTCAGACTTGCTCTGTTTGGCCCCAGAGGGCAGAACTAAGGACAGTGTGTGAAAGTTTCAAAGTGGTAAAACATTTTGATGCAAGGAAAAACTTTCTAACAATTAGAACATTCCAAAAGTGAAATTGGCTATCCTAAGAAGTGATGGATGATAAAAGACTTCAAGCAAAAACAAGATGGCCATTTGTTGATATAGGACAGAAGAGATTCTTTTGTAGGTAGGGTTTGGACTGGATGTGCACTGAGTTCTCTTCCACCTCTGAAATTCCGTGATTCTATAAAACCATAGATATTCTTTGATATGATTAAGGGGAAAAAAACAACAACAAAAAAAGAGTTGATAGAGAAATACTATTTAAAATGAAAACAAAATGATTAAAAATTGGGAAATAAGTTTCTGAGGGACACACACACACACACCAGGAGAGAGAGCAAACCTTATATCCCCATGCCTGACCACAAGTCCCTCCTAGCTGACTTTCATTGGTAGAAGTCAGCATGGGTCACAGACTTCCCGCCTAAGACGTGTTTCCCTTGGTATGTTCCTCTTCTCTCCATCATATGATGTGTGTTAAAAAAAAATGGCATCTTAACCCCGCTTGGAGGTAGAGAAGCTAGTATTACTGAGCCCATTTCATATGCACACTCTAAGTAAAGCTTATCCTTTGTTATACTTCCAGCCTTTTTAACCAAACAACCAGTTTTATCCACTTTTAGCTGATTCTAGAACCTCTGACCCAGAGCTACCTTTTCTTTCAATTTCCTTATTTGAAAATATAATTGTTTCTTACCTCTCACATAAGGCAAATAGGACTAGAATAAATATACCTATAAAAATGTATATGAAAAAATATTACTAAATGGACAGCCATTTACTGTACATAGCTTATTACAATTTTATTAAGATACATCCCAAATTAATCTATAGGTTTAATGCTATACTCATCAAAATACTAATGGGACACTTCATAGAATTTAATGAAGTAACAAAATTCATGTAGAAGAACAAAAGTGAAGAATAAAGGGGGAAATAATGAAGAAAATGAAGAACCGAGATGTCAGATCTCAAAATATTTGTTAAAGTGGTAACTATCAAAACTATGTGGTATTCTTCCTTACAACATGACTAATGTGGAAATATGTTAAATAGAAATGTATACATACAGCCTATAGAGCCTATATCAGATTGCAGGGCCCTCTTGGGGAGGGAGGTGGGGAGGGTGAGAAAAATTTAAAACTCAAAAGCTTACAGAGGTGATTGTTAAAAATTAAAAATAAATTAATAAAAAAAACCTATGTGGTACTGGATAAAAAGAAAAATAGATCATTGTAACAGATGAGATAAACAAGTTTAGAACCAAATGCATGGGGTGGCCTAGTGTTCAATAAACCAAAGAGCAGAAAACACTATGGAGGAAATGCATTATTCTAAATAAACTGCTCAGAAAACTGGATAGCAGTTTGGCTTAAAAAAAATTGGAATACACCAGTATCTTGTATCATAATAAATTAAAGCTCTAAATATGTTTAAATCACATCCTTAGTGAAATTCAAGAGTGGAATATTATGTTTTTTCATAAATGTGGAGATGGCGGGAAAGGTCTTACTAGCCCTGACTTACAAAAAAAAAATTTCATTATGCAAAAATTAAAAGCTTTTGCACAACTACAAGCAATCTATTCAGAATAAGGAGGACGGATATAGACATGGGGAAATCTGAATTAAGCTTTCTTTTTTGATAAGTCTGACATCCAAAATCACAGATACAGCTCGTAGTAATTGCTTTTTAAATGTATTTAACTTGAGCTGACTGCAGTAGAACGGGGGCGTGGCCATGCACCATAGGGGAGTGACCACAGGTGCTGTCGGGCGGCTCGGGAACGCCTTTTCCGGCTCCACCCACGCGCTGCGTGCGGCGCCTCCTGGGCGGAGGGGGAGCGGCCTAGTGGCTGCGGGCCTGAAGAGTAACTGGCGGAGGCTGGAAGGTGGCCTTCGTAACCTCGCCATGGCCGCGAATGGGGCTGTGATCGCTCGGCTGTTCATTTTGGGTCCCTATTCTAGCGCCTCGTGGGCCCCGGTGATGACAAGTAAGGAGCATTCTCAACGACACCTTCCAGGGCAGGGAGAGGTTTGCGGCCAGGCCGAGGTCGGCCGAGCGAGGTGGGAGCCGCTGGTTCAGGGGCTCGTGAGCCCCGGGGAATGAGGGCGTCGCTTGTAGCTGAGCCCTTCGCTGCGCGTGTGCGCATGCGTATGTGAGGGACACTCTTCCCCCCCCCATACACCTTTTCGTTCCCCAGCTTCCCTAGCGTTTTGGGCTGTGAACTATTTTGTTCGCTTATTGACCGACTTCTCTTTTCTTTCCTTTATTCTCTGTCCTTTCTATTTGAGTTTCTGGCTGAACCTAAAGATGGTACTTTGTGCCTCCGTTAATCCGATGGGGGCGGGGCAGGGTTGGAGAGAGGGTCGATTGCGCATCCTGAGCCTTTTTGTCCCCTCACTCCACACTTGTACCCCGTGGACGAGTGAAGCTAACCCGTTACTATTGAAGTGAAAAGCAACTCTTTGTT
Source organism: Phascolarctos cinereus (assembly GCF_003287225.1). Classification (NCBI taxonomy): domain Eukaryota; kingdom Metazoa; phylum Chordata; class Mammalia; order Diprotodontia; family Phascolarctidae; genus Phascolarctos; species Phascolarctos cinereus. The sequence goes on along the minus strand of NW_027555958.1, from coordinate 198,528,101 downwards.
TCTGTTGTGGTTCTGCAGTGTCCAACTTTACATGATCCTCATGGACAGTCCGTGGGGTTTTCTTGGCAGAGATACGGTAGTGATCTGCCATTTTTTTCTCCAGTGTGTACCCAGTTTACAGATGAGGAACTGAAGCAAATAGGAGTGAAGTGTCTGCTGAAGTGAAGCACAGGAAGTGTCTGAGGTCGGATTTGAACTCAGACTCCTGACTCCAGGCCCTGTGCTCTATCCACCTTGCTGTCCTTACCTACGCCCCTTTATGCATGGAGGATGGGGGGAGAGAGGAAGAACAATAACCTATATTTTAAGTATATGACATATGCCTGCTTTGCCCTGGCTCTTAAACACTCAGCTCAAATCCCACCTGGAGAAGACTTTATCGACACCCCCACCCTTTCTTTCTTTACTTTCTTTCTGAGATTACTTTCATTTACACTGCATCTGTCCTATGTTTACCGTTTTTGCATGTTGTCTCTCCCATTAGAACCCCTGCAATAAAATGGTGATTGTCCTATTATGCCCTGGCATTAAATATTATATCTGATAGCCTTTTCTCAACGTTCATCCAGTTTCTCCTTTGACAATTGACCATTCCCTCTCCTGGACTCCCTTTTCGTTCCTTGGTTTCTGTGACATTGTTCTCTCATCTTACAGTTTCTCAAAAGTCTACTTCGAATTCATCTCCTGAACCTGCGACAGGTGTCTCTTAAGATTGGCTTGAGTCCTCTTTTTCTATTTTGTGTTCAGCTTCTAGATTGAATTATCATCTCTATTGCAAGTGATTACTAAATCTGTATATACAGCCTTAATCTTTCTACTCCTACATTGCCAGGTTCCCAAAGGACTTCTTCACCTCGAAGTCTTTTTGTTATCTTAGGTTCATTACATCCAAAACTGAACTAATTGGCTGTTCACTATGTCTAGCTCCTTCTAATTCTCTTTGAAGTGACTAAATATTTCTGTTATTTAAGAAAGGAAGCCATCTAGTCCAAACCTTCCTTAAAAAAGATAACATACTGGACAACTGTGTATCTTTTTTAAAATTAATTTTTTTTCAGTTACCCTAACCATAATTGGGGAAAAAAAGGGAACCCCTTTTAACTGAGTCCAAGTTTTACAGAACAAATCCTTTTATTAAGGGTTTTGTTCTGTGAAGTTTGGAATTGGTCAAAGGGCTGCATTTGAGGACCTAGAGGGCCATGTGTGGCCTTAAGGCCACAGGTTCCCCACCCTTGTTTTTATTGCTTAGCACAGTGCTTGGCATATAGTAGGCGCTTAATAAATGTATATTAACTGAGTAGGAATCTTCTGCTTCCTGAGCACTCCATATTATTTGTATATCTCTGAGAAGAAAAACTTTTGTGAAGTCTAAATTTGTCTGAAATTACTGGATTAGTCTTGCATTACTTCTCATTCTGTTTTCTGGGGACCATCCTCCTTCCACGTGATAAGCCTTCAAATACTTGGAAGATAGTTATATACTAAGTCTTTTTTTCTCTGGGCTAAACGTCCTCAATTTCTGCACTGTCCTCATATGCAATGGCCTTGAGGCCATTTACCATCATGATTCCTCTCCCACAAACTTTGTCCAATTTATCAGTGTCCTGACTAAAATGTAGTGTCCGGAAATGAACACAGTAATCTATTCCAGATGTGGTATGAGAAGTAGGGTATAGTGTATTCCTAGGTTTGCTTTGCTTCTTTTAATGCTGCTTAAAGTTTTTTAAAGCTTTTTTGGCTGTCATAAGACCCAAGAAGAGCTGTCTTTCTAGTTTGGCTGAAAGGGAATAGTATAAAAAAAGTTGAAAAGAAAAGTAAATTGGAACCATATTGTGAATGACTTTGAATACCAGAATAAGATAATAATATTGTATCCTGTAGGTAATGGGCAAGTCTTGGAACAGGGTAATAACATGATCAAAGCTGCATATTAGCAAGATTTATTTTGGCAGTAGTGTTAAGATTGTATTGGAGGGGGAAAAGATGATGTGGAGAGATCAAATTAGGAAGCTAATATGTCCTTAAATAATGAAGCCTTCAGTTAGAGTGATGGCAGTAGAAATAGAAAGGTGTAGTAATTGTAAACTTTATATTATTTGATGTTGTGGTTATTGTTTGATATTATAGTTATAATGATAGGACTCTAGTATAGAGTAACTTAGGCTAAGTGGCCCTAATATTCATAAAAGTATATAGGCGAAGACAGACATTTTGTAGTTTTCTGCTATTAATTCTGTGTCAGGCAGATAAGACTTGCAGATTTTTGGTTGGATGAAACTGGCTGCAAGTGAAGGAAATTTCCCCTACTCATTCAAGCCTGGTATAGATGAAGTGACCTCCAGAACTTCTCTACCACATTTGGGTCTGATTTGGAATGCCCCCTCCTATCTGGACCCAGTTACCTGTTCTGAACTGAGTACATTCTGAGGGCATATAACTTTGCCACCTGAACCCCAGTGTGAGTGTGTTTCCTCCCCACGTATTTCCTTTATGCTTTCCCAGGAGTTTCTTGCATCTGGAACTTCTATTTATATTGCCAAGTAGCCTGTGTGCGTATGCTTTTTTTTTTACCTGCTTGCTGTACCAATAAACCTCTTGATTGTATCATGTCCTGAATACCAGGTTTTTTTTTTTTTTTGGGTGTTTTTAGAAATTCTTCATTCTAGATTTTTGCTTTAACCTGAGCCTTGAGGCCAAATAAAGCAAAGACAGTTTAAACATTTTTTTTGTTTTATTTTGTTTTGGCTAGGCAATGGGATTAAGTACACGGCTTGCAAGGGTTGTGTGTCTGAGGCTGGATTTGAACTTAGGTCCTTCTGAATTCAGGGCTGGTGCTCTATCCACTGCACCACCTAGCTGCCCCCTTTGGGTTTTTTGTTTTGGTTTGTTTTGGTTTTTTTGAGTTTAAACATTTTTTAAAATAATTTTAAACATTCTTTTTTTATATTTTGAGTTCAAAATTCTGTCTTCAGGTACTGCCCCATCCATTGAGAAGGCAAGCAATATGCTACCTATTATACATATGAAATCATTCAAAATCTATTTCCATATTAGCCACATTGCCAAGGGGAAAAAGGCAAGAAAAACAAAGTGAAAAAAATCTTCCATGAGCACTTAGTTTATCAGTTCTCTCTCTCTCTGGGAGTGGATAGCATTTTTCATTACGAGTCCTTTGGAACTGCATCATTGTATTGATCAAAGTAACTAAATCTTTCACAGTTGATCATAGTTACAGTATTGCTGTTAGTGTGTAAAATGTTCTCCTGGTTCTGCTCTCTTCACTTTACATCAGTTCACATAAGTCTTCCCACGTTTTTTAGAACCCATACCCCTTGTCATTTTTTATAGTGTAATAGCATTCCATCACAATCATATACCATAACTTGTTCAACCATTCTCCAATTGATGGGTACCCCTGGATTTCCAATTCTTAAGTAAAGGCAATGGAACAAATGTTGAAACACCAGGAGGACTTGGCAAGTGATTAAATATTGAGGTGTGAGAGGCAAGTAGAATGTAAGCTACTTGAAGTTGGTGGTTATCTTTTTTTGTCTTTGTATTCCAACTACCCGGGACAGTTCCCTTCACGGAGTAGTTAATAAATGCTTGTTGCATTGCTTTACAGCAAGTTGAATTGTCTGAGATGATTAAGGATTTGACCATAATTAACTGGGGGCATCCATATGGCTGGGGAATTGAGAGGATTGAGGAAGATTAGTTTCGTTTTTGTTTTTTTATATATATTGCATTTGAAGTGCTAACATTAGATGCAGATTAGGGCTGTAAAAGTTAGAGATTTGGAAGTCATTCACTTGGGGGGAGTACTTGAAAGTGAGAGCCAGGTGGTAGGAGAGATGACGCTGGTAAGGGAGTGAGAGTACAAAAGAAAGAATAATAAGGCTGGGAGGTGACTGTAGGTGAAACCTTAGGGGCAAGAGAAAGAGGAACCAGCCTAAGGGGCCAAGGACAAGTGACCAGAAAAGTTTTACACAAGATCCAGAGAGACTGGTGACCTGAAAAGAGATTGGATGAGTAATGAGAGTTGAGAAAAGGCCATTGTGATTTAAAATGAATATCACTCACTTAACATCTGGCTTGCCTGACATTTTGCTCAGTATTTATTAGCTTTGAAGAAATGCTTGGGAAATTTAGAAAGTCTGCCTATTGAAATTTTGTAATTGAGCATCTTTTCAAACCCATGCTCAAGGACTGTTTTTGATCATCTCATAAGTGAAGAGACACATGGTGAAGCTGTATAACATGTTGTGAATGAGTACACATACCAGACACTTCAGACTTCTTTTACACAAGTTTTACCAAACGTAAGACAAATACTACTAATTCCAGGAGTAGGCACTGATATCACAGAGATGGGCATAACTATTTAAATACATATTTGTTGAATGTCCCATTTCAAGATAAATTATTTAATTCATAATAAAAACAAATTTAATTAGTATTTGAATGCAGAAAACCAATTAGCCAGGGCACTAAATGTAAAATCTATTTAAATTTAGAATGTAATTTGCAAGTGCTCAGATTTCTTTTTATGTATCTCTTGTGCTAAACTAACATGACTTAACAGATAGATATTTGAGTGTTTCATAAAGCTATATTAAACTTAATTTTGGACAGATTTTTGTGGCAAATTATCTTTTCTTGATAAATTGAGATTTAACATTATAAAAAGAGTGAAAGATTATTTTTAAGATCAGATAAATATTGATGAAAATCATGTAACTTGGACTGACAACTTTGTGTGAATGTGTATACTTCATAGTCACCCAGAAAAACATCCTGTCGAATGCATATTTAAAGGTTTGTCAAGAAAAGGATTGATTATTGGTGAATAATAATTCTCATTTATAATATAATACCTTAAAGTTTTCACAGCATTTTTCTGGTTTAGTGGAAAGATGTTAGATATAGAATCAAAGGCCCCTCATTCAAGTTGTGTCTCTGCCACTTTTTATGTGAATACGGTTAAGTTACTTAACCTCTGTGGGCCTCAGTTTCCTCATCTTGTAAAATGAAGGTATTAGACTAGATGACCTCTGAAGTCCCTTCTGGGAAAGGCTGAGGCTCAGAGAGGTTAAATGACAAAGACCAGTTCTTTCTGCTACACGTGAGGGTGGGCCAGAAAGAGAGAGAAATAATTTATTAAGAGCCAAGCATCATTCTAATAGGAGACAATAATAGCACATATACACAAAGTCACTAGAAAGCTTGAAGGAGGCATAGAGGAAAAGTACCCATAGCAATTATGGAATAAAATGAAGATTTCTGAGGGATTTCTGAGAGAGTCCAGGTACGAATGAGGTAAAGCATGACCAAGCATCTTCCCCAAATGGTAGCCTCAGGGAGAAAGTCACCAATGAGAAAAGGAGTGCTCCACCATGAAGTTTTCTCAGGGTGGCAGTGTAGAAGAGGAGGAGGGGGGCTCTGGAGAGAGTCCAGGTATGAAGTCAATTAAAAGGCAATATTTTCCTGCTTTGAGAGTTTAGGAATAAAATACTCTATTGCTGTAAAAGATTATACTGTTTGTGATTGTTGTATTTTTTAACTTAGCCTTCTGGTATCTGTGTTACTAGCTGCTATTTTATAAATAAAAAAATTAATGGCAGAGTGTGTGCTTAGTATACCCTTAGACTGAAATATGAATTTAGAGCTAGAATATCTGTTTACAGAATGAAAAAATTTTAACTGAAAACATACATATGCATATATCTACACATATACTATTTAATTTTTCTTGGCTCCCAAAATTTCTACTGGCTGATAAATATCTTCAGTATGATGTCTTTCATGTGAATATGTAGACCAGACCTGCACAACTTGGCAGTAGGTAGGGGCCAAAATTAAAATAGGCTAAACTTTTTTGGGCCACAGATAGGTTAGACTAGAGACCCACTGATGATGGTTGGTTGCCACAAGTCACTGACAATCAGGAGAGTGGCAGTCCTACATTTTTCAAGGGCCACTCAAAATCCTTTGATAGGCCATATGTTGTGCAGGCCTGATGTACACCAAAGAAACGTTATCCTATACTTTTATCTTTTGTAATTTTATCAATTTAACTATCCAAGATGTGTGAGTTTCTTGTAGCTTTGGGGGCCTTTAGAATAGTGTTAATTTGTATAACCTGCAAGTAGTAGTCATTGTTGTCCTACCAGCAAAACTGTGGAACATAATTTCTGGAGCCTGAATTGCAAAAGGGGAGGATTTGAGGAAGGAGACAGTTGTTATATCAGCTATAGTGCTGGCCCTTTTGTTGGTGCTAATAAGCTTCATAGTCCTTTAGAGATACCAACACCACCTTAATCTAAAACTAAGAGGCTTGAGGGGGCTACAGTGTGCTTGGGGAAGGAGCCGTTTATTTTCCATGACCTCTTTTCTTTTTTACCCTTGTTTTCCTCTCTTCATTTCTATATCTCCCTTTTTTGGGAGTGCCAGTAAATCTACAGCCTGCTTTCTCTAGAGCAAAGGATCAAACTCTTAGCCTGCAAAACTTGAGAATCAGATTAAAATGTAATTGGGAAATATTTTAGCAAAATAAATAAAAATACAGTGTAACATAATTTGTGATTTTTCTAAGTCAGTATGAGACAGCAGGTCTATTTGAATTTGACACCTTTGATATTAACCTTTTCTATTTTATGAAACTATGACAGTCTGGTGAATGAAACCTGTTCGCTCCTTCTCAGAATGTTTTTAATGCATAAAATATATAAAATTACAAAGAAAATCAAGTATATGGGAATGCAATTATCAAAAAAGAATTTAAGTTCACAGACCCCAGTTTAAGAAGATCTTATCTTTAGGTGAAGAAACTATGAGAGGGGAGTTACTGATACCACAGCAAAGTGGCACAATGGATAGAATTCTGAGCCTGGAATCAGAAAGCCTTATCTTCCTGAGTTCAAATCTATCCTTAGACACTTACTGTGTGACCCTGGGCAAGTCACTTAACCCTGTTTGCCTCAGTTTCCTCATCTATAAAATGAGCTGGAGTAGGACATGGCAAAAAAAAAAAAGACCTCCAGGATCTATGCCAAGAAAACCCCAAATAGGGTCACAAAGAGTTGGACACTATTTAGCAACAATTGACTATATTGACGTTGTCCCCTACCATTTATTTCCATCAGATTGTTTTCACTTCAAGAGGTTCACAGAGCGTAAATAGACAGGCATTTGCTGAATAAAATCATATACCGTGTCAGAAAATGTCTTCCTATTCTAGGGAAGCATATTGAAGCATCCACATTGGCCTGTAAGATAAATGATGCCATGTCTAGCATTGCTATTCAGTCAACATAAAATGCGTTAAACGGAAAGGAGACACTGGTCTCAGTCTTAATTGTCTTTTATTTAGTATCCACTAAATAGTGTTTCAAAAGATATAGAGTTTACCCAGTGTAGTCAGTCTGTCAGACCAATAACACACAGATAGCTGTATGCACAATATTAAGTAATAAGGGCATCAAAAGATATAAATTAGGGCAGAGCCAAGATGGTGTTGTAGGAGCAGCAACCTAGCCAAAATCTCCTAATATTCCTCTTCAAACAAGTCAGATCAAATTCTGAAGGGGCATAGCCATTGAAAGCTTGGGGTGATGCTTTTTTTTTTCAGCCCAAGACAACTTAGGAAGTCAGAAAAAGGGGTCTATGACAAATAGAGTGGGGGCTGGCCTGGAGTGTAGGTGGCAGCAAGACCAATGATTGGCCTTGGAAGTGGCTGCAATAGCAGTGGTAGCAGCTATGGAAGCTCTTGACCTAGATTAAACAACTAGTCATAACAGGGGACCCTGTGCATACACTAGGTGCAGGACCAGGCACTGCAGGACCAGGCACTGTTTGGCAACTCCATTGCAGTTCCCAGTTGAGATTCCATGTCAGAGAGGATCACTAGTGCTTGTAGCTGCAGGGGACTTGGTAATAGTTGAAGGGTAAAGAGGAGTCCTAGCACCTAGGCAGAGGCCCATCCTGCCAGAGCACAGACTAGGAGAGCAGTGACTATACCTCTCGTTGGATAACACCACCTTGGAAGCACCAAAAACTTACACAGAACCAGCTCTAATAACACCACCCCAAAAAAGCCTGAAGCTTTGGATAATGCCTCCTCACCCCTACTTGGGTACAGCCCAACTTTAATAAAGTTCAAGAGCAAAAAATAGGCTGAGGAAATGAGCAACCAACAAAAAAAAAATATAAGAACCTGACCATAAAAAGCTACTCTGGTGACAGGGAAGATCAGAATATAAATACAGAAAAAGACAACAGTGTAAAAACAGCTTACAAGCGAAACCTCAAAGGGAAAAAAAAATGCAAATTGGATACAAGCTCAGCCAGAATTCCTGGAAGAGCTAAAGAGATACGATTAGTAGAGAAAAATTGAGACAAGAAATGAGTGATGTGAGAGAATTAACAATTTGGTAAAAGAGGCCCAAAAAATATTGAAGAAAATAACTCTTAAAAAAAATCAGTTGACCAAATGATAAAAGACACAAAAATTCATTGAAGAAAAAACTTAAAAAGCAGAATTGGCCAAATGGAAAAAGAGGTACAGGCAGAGCCAAGATGGCGGAGTGAAAGCAGTGACTTGCTTGAGCTCTCCTCCAGACCCCTCCAAATACTCATAAAAAATGGCTCTCAGCAAATTCTGAAGCAGCAGAACCCACAAAAAGACAGAGTGAAACAAATTTCCAGCCCAAGACAACCTGGATGATTGATCAGAAAGGTAAATCGCGCGGGCTGGGAGTGCAGTGCAGCGGGGCGAGGCGCACAGGCTGCAGAGAACCTGGAGCAGGCCTCAGAGGACTGAATCTCGGGCACCTGTGGCAGTTTCCAGACTCCTCAATCCACCAATGCCAAAGACAACTTAGAAGGCCAGTGGGAAAAGTCTGTTTCTGTTGGTTCTGAGAAAGGAAGGCGGGGTCTCAGCTCCATTCCCCAAGAGTGGCCCTGGGTTGGGGCAGCTGCTTCCCGAGCTTCTGGCCCACAGACTGAGGGGGAATCCAGTGGCTGATCAGAGAGGGATTGCAGGTATCTCTTTGCCAGTGCTGAGACAGGAGTCTCTTGCTTTGCCCATGTTTTGATCTGGGCCACAGTTCTGGGCGGTGGTGCTGGGTGAGGAGGAGCACTGGCTTGTGGAGCTTGTAGTGGCTGAGAGGAACCCCTCCTCACAGTTACAGGACAGAAAGGATACTTGTGGTCACAGGCCAGGAAAGGAGTAAACACCTCGCCCCTTATCATACCACCTTGGAAGAACTGAAAATTTATAGGTCCCTACAGGTATCTCTGAAAACAGCTGTGCAAACCCCCCGAAGCTTAGGACAGTACATTCTCCACATTGGAAGCAGACTCTTACCTTAACAAAGAGTTTAAAACTCAAGTAATTGGCTGGGATCATGAGCAAGCAGCAAAAAGAGTCAGACTATATTATCTTACTTTGGTGAAAAGAAGATCAAAATATACAACCAGAAGAAGACAACAAAGTCAAAGCTCCTACATCCAAAGCCTCCAAAAAAATATGAATCAGTCCCAGGCCTTGGAAGAGCTCAAAAGGGATTTTGAGAAGCAAGTAAGAAGTAGAGGAAAAACTGGGAAGAGAAATGAGAGTGATGCAAGAAAATCATGAAAAACAAGTCAACAGCTTGCTAAAGGAGACCCAAAAAATACTGAAGAAAATAACACCTTAAAAAATAGCCTAACCCAAATGGCAAAAGAGGTCCAAAAAGCCGATGAGGAGAAAAATGCCCTAAAAAGCAGAATTGGCCAAATGGAAAAGGAACTCCAAAAGCTTACTGAAGAAAATACTTCCTTAAAAATTAGAATAGACGCAGTAGAACAAATCCAAAAGAATGAAAAATTAGAAAACAATGTGAAATATCTCATTGGAAAAACAACTGACCTGGAAAATAGATCCAGGAGAGAGAATTTAAAAATTATTGGACTATCTGAAAGCCATGATCAAAAAAGAGCCTAGACATCATCTTTCAAGAAATTATCAAGGAAAACTGCCCTGATATAGAACCAGAGGGCAAAATAGAAATTGAAAGAATCCACAAATCTCCTCCTGAAAGAGATCCCCAAGGGAAAACTCCTAGGAATATTATAGCCAAATTCCAGAGTTCCCAGGTCAAGGAGAAAATATAACAAGCTGCCAGAAGGAAACAATTCAAGTACTGTGGAAACACAATCAGGATAACACAAGATTTAGCAGCTTCTACATTAAAGGACCGCAGGGCATGGAATATAATATTCTGGAGGGCAAAGGAGATAGGATTACAACCAAGAATCACCTACCCAGCAAAACTGAGTATAATCCTTCAGGGGAAAAAATGGTCATTCAGTGAAATAGAGGACTTTCAAGCATTCTTGATGAAAAGACCAGAGCTGAATAGAAAATTTAACTTTCAAATACAGAACTCAAGTGGAACATGAAGAGGTAAACAGGAAAGAGAAATCATAAGAGACTTATTAAGATTGAACTGTTTACATTCCTGCATGGAAAGATGATATTTATAACTCATGAGACCTTTGTCAGTATTAGGGTAGTTGGAGGAAAAAAATTATATGTATGTATATGTAGATAGATAGATAGAGGGCACAGGGTGAGTTGAAGATTAAGGGGTCATATCTGGAGAATAAAATTAAGGGATGAGAGAGGATTATACTCAGAGAAGAAGAAAGGGAGAGGTAGAATGGGGTAAATTATCTCACAAAAAAAACAGAAAAGTCTCTTACAGTGGAGGGGAAAGGGGAAGGTGAGAGGGAATGAGTGAATCTTATTCTCATAGGATTTGGCTTAAGGAGGGAATAACATACACATTCAATTGGGTATGGAAATCTGTCTTACCCTACAGGAAAATAGGGGGAGAAGGGGACAAGAGAGCAGGGGGATGATAGAGAGGAGGGCAGATTGGGAAAGGGGGTAATCAGAAGTAAATACTTCTGAGGAGGGACAGGGTCAAAAGAAAGAATAGAATAAATGGGAGGGCAGGATAGGATTAAGGGAAATAGAGTTAGTTTTTCACAACATGTCTACTATGGACGTGTTTTGCATAGCTGCACATGTACAACCTATTTTGAGTTGTTTTCAATGAGGGTGGGTGGGGAGGGAGGAAGAGAGAAAATTTGAAACCTAAAGTTTTAAAAACATATGTTTAAAAAAAATGTTTTCACATGCTACTGGGAAATAAGAAATACAGGAAATGGGGTACAGAAGTCTGTCCTGCCCTACAGGAAAATAGAAGGGGAAGGGGATAAGAGGAGAGAGAGATAGAAGAGAGGACAGACTAGGGAAGGGATATTCAGAATGCATGCCATCTTGGGGTGGGGGAGGGGGGAGATGGGGTGAAAATTTGGAACTCAAAAACTTGGGAAGTGAATGTTGAAACTATTGAAAACTAAAAATAAATTTAAAACAGTAAAAAAAAAAGAAAAGAAAAGAAAAAGAGGTACAGAAGGCCACAAAATTATCCAAAAATTAGAATTGGGTAAGTGGAAGCTAATGACTCCTTGAGACATCAAGAAACAAAGTCAAAAAAATGAAAAAATAGAAGAAAATGTGAAATACCTCATTAGAAAAATAATTGACTAGGAAAATAGAGAGATAATTTAGGAATTATTGGACTACCTGAAAGCCTTGGTCAAGAAAAGAGCCTAGATATCATATTTCAAGAAATTACAAAGGAAAATTGTCCTGATAACTTAGAATTAAAGAGTGAAATAGAAATTGAAAGAATCCAACTATCACCTCCTAAAAGAGATCCCCAAATGAAAACTCCTAGAAATGTAATAGCCATATTACAGCATTCCCAAACTGAGGAGAAAATATTACAAACAACCAGAAAGAAGCCTTTCAAATATTGGGGAGCCACCATCAAGATCAGACAAATTAAAAGCAAAAAAAAGACCTAATTTAAAAGAGACAATAAAGGAAACTACATTTTGCTAAAAGGCACTATAGACAATGAAATAATATCAATATATATGCACCAAATAGCATAGCATCCAAATTATTAAAAGAAAAGTTAAGTCAGTTACGGGACGAAATAGACAGTAAAATTATACTAGTGGGAGATCGTAACTTTCCCCTCTCAGAACTAGAAAAATCTAGCCATGAGTAAGAAAGAAATTAAGGAGATGAATAGAACTTTAGAAGAGTATATATGATAGCTGGAGAAAATTGAATGGAACTAGAAAGGAGTATACCCTTTTCTCAGGTGTATGTGGCACTTTTACAGAAATTAGCCATGTAGTAGAGCATAAGAACCACAAACAAATGCAGAAATATTAAATGTACCCTTTTTAGATCATAACTCAATAAAAAGAATGACAAGTGTTATGTGAATTCCATTCATGGAAGAAAAATCGTTATTTTAGGTAATTAATTATATTATCTCATCCTCTCCTTTCTGACATCTTAAGAGGGCCTGTGTACCATATGCTGTGCTTTTTCTGGTAAGGGAATTTCTAATAAGAAAGTATGTTATCTAAAGACAATCTTTTATTATAGATTTTATTGTATATTATTTTCTACAAAGAGTTTATAAGATAGATGGTACTATTCAGTGTATTTTCTTGTTGCCAAAGGGAGTGTTTGGTAATGCTTATTTACCTGATTTAATCAGTGCCAAGACTTGTCATCTTTACTTCTACAAAGTTTCTCACATTTCCTTCTCTCTACTCACAAGATCACCACTTTAGTTCAGACCTTCACCATCTTTTCCTGGACTATTGCATTAGCTTCTTGGTCTCTCTGCCTCAGTTCTCTTCCCACTCCAATCCATCCTCCACATATCTGATTTTCCTGCATTGCAGATCTGACCATATAGTCTTACTCAATTAAAATCCATGGATCCCCTTAGGATAAATCTATAAACTCCTTTTTGCTTTTAAAGCCTTTTTGGTTTAGTTCTACTCCACCTTTCCAACCTTGTTAATACAATTACTTCCCTTTCCACACTGTGGTTGAGCTATATTGGCCTTCTTGATATTCCTCACATGTGATCCTCCATCTCCTATTTCCTTGCCTTTGCGCTATCTCTGATGACTAGAATGTACTGTCTCTTTCCTTTTTACTCTTTATAATCCCCTAGTTTTCATTAAAACTCAATTTAAACACCACCTTCTACATGAAGAATTCCTGAACCCCCCAACTGCTAATGCTGCTCCCTCCAGTTACTTTGTATTTATTTTTTGTATGCAGTAGGGCCTGGAGATGACTGCTTGCTGATGACAAGTGGTGCTGAAGTAGTAAAAGTATTAAATAACTGTTCTGAATCTTATTATTCAGAAACAACTCTGTTGACATTTGCATTGAAGGTCCAAAAGCAACATTGGCTAAAACTGCTGGCACTAAACTATCCTAGAAGTCATTGTAGTTACTGCCACTTAATAATAGTGAAAAAACAAACAAAAATGCCAGGTTTAGTCAATCCTTGATGAATCAATAAAAATTATTAATTTTATTAAATATCCACCCCTGAGCACATAAACTTCTTTTTTTAAGCTTTTAATATACTTTGTGATGACCTGGGCCTGAGTTTTCTCATCTGTGAAATGAGAGATAAACTAAATGGACTTTGAGGCTTCTTCCAGCTCTAGATCTATGATCCTGTATTAGTCATCATTTCTAACCCTTTAAGGTTTACAAAGTGCTTCATATAAATGATCTTATTTGATCCTCACAGTAACCTTGTGAGGTAGATGCTGTTATCATCCCCTTTTATAGATGAGGAATCTAAAGTTGAGACAGGTTGAGAGATTTGCCCAAGGTCACACAGCTCAATATCTGAAGTAAAAATTGAACTAAGGTGTTCCTGACTCTAAGTCCAGCACTCTATCCCCATTGCCACTTAGCTGTGTAAAAGTTTTGTCATCTCTCTTTGAATTCTATATATTGACTTTTGGTTTTTGTTTTGTTTTGGGTGTTTTTTTTTTTTGGAATAATCGTTGCTTGTATGTATCACAGGTGATTCAGCTAATTCTCAATTGATGGGTACCCACTTAGTTTCTGGTTTTTTCTTATTTTAAAAACTTTTTGCTATTTTTTTTTACAAGAGTTTGGGCGTTTTAAAATTGTTTCTTGTTTTGTATGTTCTTTGGTTTTACTTGGAAAAAAATAAAATGCCTTTTTTTTCATCTTTACGTTTGTCCACTTTTATAGAATTCTGTCTTAGTAGTTCTTTGAGGAAAACTAATTCTAGTCAAGGACAGTCTGAACCAATCAAGCAAGCACTTAAGAAGCCCAAGTTACCACAAGGACGGTTTGATGCTCCAGAAGATTCCAATTTGGAACAAGAGCCACTAGAAAGTGAGTATAATACATATGCACGTACACGCATAATAAAAATTTACCTTTTCTGAGAGGTAGTATGGTAAAGCCAATAGATAGGCAGTCTCTATCCCATACTAGCTATGTGACTAGTTACTTAATCTTAGTGCTGCAGGTGCAGTAGAATACGAGTGTAAGTTGGAGAGCAGGTAGTGATCTGCATTATTACAGAGAGCCTTCTCACCAGGAGTTCTCCATAGCAATAAAATCAGAAGTACAATCCAAAAAAAATTTTTTTTGGCCCATTGAAAGACTTATTCCAAAGGTGAGAATAAGTTGAGGCAGTTGTCAAATCAATATATTGATTGTCAAACTTTAATAAAGTAATATAGGATTTTGTAAGTACAAAATGAAAAGACTATAAAGGGAGTGAGATGTCTTTAAACAGACTTTTATTTCTTTGGCAGTTTATGCAGGAACCAGTCCCCCTTTTCATGAAAGTGTTTATAATAGGGATAATAACCAGATATTTCTTGAATATGAATCACTTCAGTGTAGTAGCACCATAAAAAACTTAGTAGGTTTGGAGGAGAGTTGAAAATTGTGGTAAAATACATCATCATCAAAATGAAGTTTACGCTGCTTTGTGGCAGAGTTCTTAGAACAACAGATAAGTTGTCCAAATTCCAGTGTTGGTTTATCTGTCTCAACACAAAGGCAGCATTCTGATAACACAAATAATTCTGGACCTTTAAATCAAAATTTCTTGGTCTGAATTCTGATAGGCAATTTCTTTATACTATCCCAGATAAAAAAGTACTGATCATGATATAAGGATCTCCATCTGGTGCTCTGTCAGTTTTGTAATTTTGTATTAGTCTTTAATTTGTTTACTTTAGGAATATAGACCCACAAATTTTCAGTATATTAAGCAGATCAGTCACCATCAGTAAACTTTGAAAGAATAATTATTAAAAATACACAAGTAAGACTGCCTCTTATGACTTATACCACGCTTGTGTCAGTAACTCAAGTTATTTGCAGTGACAACATAGAAATGTTCTAGGACTCCAGGATGCCAGTGACTTGTAGGACCAGATACTCATTCGTTTCATGCTATAAAGGCACACTAACTAGGAAATGATAGTTCCAGCAGTCACCATAAAGGATGAGAGCTTCAGGACACAGGTATTTATTAGGGAAGG
Organism: Phascolarctos cinereus; assembly: GCF_003287225.1. NCBI lineage: Eukaryota > Metazoa > Chordata > Mammalia > Diprotodontia > Phascolarctidae > Phascolarctos > Phascolarctos cinereus. The sequence continues at coordinate 198,512,615 of NW_027555958.1, read as the reverse complement.
GCAGCCACACACAACTGGAAGTGTGTTCTTATTAGCTGCTTCCCCCTCTGGAGGTATTTTGTCTGGGGCTGTATATGTCAGCTTCAATTAGAAAGTCCTCTGATACTTGGTGATCTGAATTTGCTGAGAGAATTTATTGCAAAGCAGTAACAATGTATTTTGGAGAATTCTCTCCTACAGTAGTACCTTGTAGGGAATCTATCCCTTGTTATCCTCATAGATGAATTTGTGTCTTTTCTTGTGGGTCAGCCCTTTCAGAGCACCTGTGCTTGGCTGTGCTGTGTTGCCAAAGAGAATTTTTGGTTACCTGATGTGACATAAAGGAACAAGGAAACTCCCAAACTGCTCATATTTTGAAGGATAACAGTGGACGATTTCCAGCTTTCCTTTCATTTAAAGTATTTCCCAGAGACACTCACATCCCAGTTATCAAAGGCTCAGTAAAGGAGTTACCTCAATTAGAGGGTATTTTTCCCCAAAATATGATAGATAGGGAATAGCAAAATTCAAGAGTCAAGGCAGTTAATGAGCACATATTTGTCGTATATTACCAAATAATTATTTTCAAAAATATTACCACTATTTCTAAGAGCTGAGAAGAGGTATAAAACAGTGTTGAGGAGTTTGTAGTCTATTGAGGGAAAGCACACACATACATATGCAGCACCAGATTCATTAACTTTTCCCAGAGAAACTAGATACTGTATCTTTAAGAGATAGTGGAATCTTGGACATTTGTACTTTAACTGGCATTATTTGAGGAGTCTCTTAAGAAGAGAGAAGTGTTAGCATAGTTCCTATCACATAGTAAACACTATATAAATGCTAGCTATTAACTATTTTTGCAAAGAAACATGAAGAGAATTCTTGAGAAGAAAGCTTAATTACTATCCAGAGAGAAATAATGATGGGACTGTGTTTCCAAAACTGAGAAATCAGCAAGTGTAGTGATGATGGCTCTGACTGTGATCTTCCTCACAGCTGATACATTGTAAATAATTATTTAGGTTTGTTTTGTTGTTATACTGTTAATAAATTGTATGACCAGTAACTTTGGTGTTTAAGCCTAAGAGACTTCAGGGTGTTTGATAAATAATACAGGGATGGGGGAGATTAGAGCTAATTGATTGAAAAAATGTTGCAATTTTAGCGATTTAATGGGAACTATCAAAACATACCCTTTGTTTTCATTAGAACTCAAAATGAGAAATTAAATAAGAAAATGAGCTAGCAACTGGTAGAAAGTTAGGGATGATCATACCATGTAAGCTACATAAAAATGACTTCTACTCTAAATCATGATAACACATAAGACTTTACAGGTGCAGCAGTTCCAAATCATGAGGTTCAAACAGTGGCTGTGCCAGTAAAAGGCTAAACACATATTCGTGAGGCAGTTAAGTTCAGAGAAGTCACAAGCATTTCAAAAGCAAAGTGGAACATTCCATGCAGCTTTAAAATTATATAATACTGTGATTAGGAAATGGAAAACCTAGAGGCAGTTCTAAAAATAGTTGAGTATTTGGAAGATACCTGTTACTTTGTTATAGGATAAATATGTAAATTGAGTTCCTTTAGGATCCCTTAGCATGCAGTATGTTAACCAAGCTAGGCTGAATCATTTCTCTCCCTCTTAAAAAAAAAAAGTCGTGGGAAACATTTTCAAAAGTTCATCGGAAATGACAGGCAAATTATGTAACTCTTAGATAACCTAATCTGTACACAAAATAATAAGATGTTAAGTTCCCTACCCTGCTTTCCACAAATGTGTAGTCTTTAATTAGTATGTCTAAGATTCCTTCATTTCTTGCTCACTCCCAGAAAATGGTGAGGCAATGTGGTATTGCAGAGATGAATAAAACACTGCTTCTGCTATCTAGGAGTTTTTCTCTTAATAGGGGAGATAAGACATACTCAACTTCAAGAAGCGTTTACATCGATACAGTGATTTCAGGTCTTCAAAATGTTTTATATAGCTTTGATCCTCAGGACAACCCTATGAGTTAGTAAGCATACTATCCCCATTTTACAAATGAAGAAACTGAAGCTTAGAGACATTAAAATGACTTGTTCAGGGTCAGAAGACTAGTAAGTCATAGAACTGGGATTTGAACCCAGATCTTTTGACTTCCTCTCTGTACTATGGGGAAGAATATTTTTTTTTCTCATGCAATGCAGTATGTGAAAAATTCCGTAAGAAAAGTATAAACAAACTTCCCATTGGATAGCAAGAAAGGAATTAGAGTACTAGAAAGGATATTTTTTAAATAGCCGATCATGTGTAGGGAGACAAAACCAGGTGGGTTGTAATACACTAGATGAAATTAAAAGTGTTAAGAGATACAGATTAGAGCAAACATAGATTGAATACGAGTTGGGGAAATGTAGATGGTGGATGCTAACAAGATTTGGAAAAACTAGTGTAAACTGATGAACATGGATTTCAGAAGAGGAGAGTAATAGTAGTGGAACAGTAATCTGGAAATGGCAGTAGGGGGCAAGAGGTATGCCAAATACTATACTAACCTTGTGAGTGTTGGGGGAATGGAAGGAGGAGGAGATTCTATTAAAGAAGGTTTCATGGAAAATGGTCATATCTGAGAAAAGTCAGGTTTCAGTTAAGGCAGGGAGGCTTAGGAGTGCTTCTGTAAACAAGGATATAGGAAGCAGTTTGCTGACAATATAAAAGAAGAGAGAGGTAGTGTAGCATAGTGGATGGAAAGTTGACTTCAGAGACATGAAAACCTGAGTCAAGTGTATAACTGAGCAAATCACTTCATCTGTCAGTGCCTTAGGCATCTCTAAACAGGAGGTACCAATCTGTATTAGTAGTTTCCTTATTCAGAAGTTTCCTATATCAATTAAATCACAGGTCCAGTCTCTTTCCTTATAGAACACAAGTGAATGAATATGTAAGCTTTCATAGTGATGTAATAAGCTTTTTACTTTTGTCTGAAGGTTTCATATTTTATGTACATTGCTTCACGTTTTCTCAGTGACCTAGACTTTCTGGGCTTTAGCTTAGTATAAAGGGGAGTCTTTGTCCATAGGAAGTCTCATCAGAATTCAGTGAAGCAGTTACTGAAGCTGAGTTTGACTCAGGAGTTTTAAACAATTTCCTCACGTAAATGTGACATGCTATAGAATCTTGAGCTGATATAAACATATGAACTCGAATTTCAAAAGAAAAGGGTATTAGTAATGGAACAATTATCTAGAAGTAGAAGTTGAGAGCACAGAGTATACTGATCACTGTAGAGAACAGTGTGCTTCAGTGACTTGTATATGAGGAACTGAGTATTTGAAGAACATTTAGGTTAATAACTGGGAAAATAGGGATACCAGAACTTCTCTGTAATTATGGAACAAATGTAATTTTCCTAATCTTAGAAGATACACATGTGGTTATTAACTGTAAACAAGGGTGGATTGTTTGCTAAGAGGACCTAGCATCTAAACTCAGAAGAATAAGAGATGAAATAACAGATTTCAGAACTTTGTCAGCTAAATTCAAAATAATGGATATTACATTTTTTTCCTGATCAGTAAGTTCAGCTGGGCAGAGGATCGGTTTGGAAGCAGAAAATCAGAGAAGTCACCTAGCAGATCAGCTAGTTTGATACATTTGTGCCCAGTGAGTCAAGCATAGTGGATCAGCTCATCAGTGCAATCATTCATCCAATACAAAGGCTATCTTTTGTGTTGTTTTATTTTTTATTTTTTATTTTTTCCATATGCTTTTGAGTTGAAATTTTTTCTCCCTTTTCCTCCCCCCCCACCCTCCCCAAGACGGCGCACAATCTGATATAGGCTTTACATTTACATACCCATTAAACATATTTTCACATCAGTGAAGTTGTAAGTACAAATTAAAACCAACAGGAGGAACCATCAGAAAGATGAAACAAAACTCAACAGAAGGTAAAAATAAGTGATAGCGATTCGACTTCTGTAGTTCTTTCTTTGGATGTGGACAGCATTTTCCATCCCGAGGCCTGTAGAGACGTCCTAGATCCTCGTAATGCTGAGAAGCGTTCAGTTTAACAATCTTAGTCGTTGCATAACGTGGCTGTTATTGTGTACAAAGTCCTCTTGGATCTGCTCACTTCACTCAGCATCAGACCATATAACTCTTTCCAGGTTTTTCTGAAGTCAGCCTGTTCATCATTTCTTATAGTACAATAGTATTCCATTACATTCATATATTTTCTGCAATACTAGTTACTTGGGGAAGCCAGTTCACTTGGTTAGTGCTATATTTGTCTGCGTTATTATGTCCCTGTAATTGTGAATAATAGTAGTGTATAAAGCAATGAAGATATAAGAGAAATAGTCAAGTGGGAAAAAATGTATTCCACGATCACTGATAAAAGTCTAAATAAGATATATGGGGGAATTTGCACAAATTTATGAGTTCAGCAATGATTTCTCAGGGGGTGTGATCATACATTTTGAAAACATACTCTAAATCATAAATAGACATTAAAATAGCATTTTCATACCCTGTAAATTGACAAATTAGATTTTAAATAGAAATGCTAATGTTGTAGGAACTGTGGGAAGACAGGCATATTATTAAATTTCATAGAACTGTGAATTGGTCCAACCTTTCTACATATCAGTTTGAGCTTAGGCAAGAGAAGTTATTGCTTGGGCCCATTGTTCCCACTACTGGGTATATGCCTCAGGAAGACAGAAGCCAAAATATCAATAACATTAATCTTTGTGGTATCAAAGAACTGGAAACAAATGAGTGCCTATCAGCCAGGGAATGGCTGAAAAAACTAGTTTGTAAGTATAATAGAATAGCATCAGACAATTAAAAATGGGAGGTTTGGAGGGGGTGGAGCCAAGGTGGCTGAGTGAAAGCAGTGACTTGCTTGAGCTCTTCTCCAAACCCCTCCAAATACTCATAAAAAATGGCTCTCAACAAATTCTGAAGAAGCAGAACCCACGAAAAGACAGAGTGAAACAAATTTCCAGCCCAAGACAACCTCGATAATTGATCAGAAAGGTGTATCACGCCGGGCTGGGAGCGCAGCGAGGCGTGGGCGCACAGGGCACAGCGAACCTGGGAACAGGCCTCAGAGGACTGAATCTCGGGCACCTGTCGTAGTTTCCAGACTCCTCAATCCACCAATGCCAAAGACAACTCAGAAGGTCAGTGGGAAAAGTCTGTTTCTGTTGGTTCTGAGAAAGGAAGGCGGGGTCTCAGCTCCTTTCCCCAAGAGTGTGGCCCTAGGTTGGGGCAGCTGCTTCCCGAGCTTCCAGCCCACAGACTGAGGGGGAATCCAGTGGCTGATCAGAGAGGGATTGCAGGGATCTCTTTGCCAGTGCTGAGACAGGAGTCTCTTGCTTTGCCCGTGTTTGGATCTGAGTCATAGTTCTGGGCTGCGGTGCTGGGGTGAGGAGGAGCGCTGGCATGGTGGAACTTGTAGTGGCTGTGCAGAGGAACCCCTCCTCACAGTTACAGGACAGAAAGGAGTACTTGTAGTCACAGGCCGGGAAAGGAGTAAACACCTCGCCCCTTATCATACCACCTTGGAAGGACTGAAAATTTATAGGTCCCTACAAGTATCTCTGAAAACAGCTGTACAAACCCCCGAAGCTTGGGACAGTACATTCTCCATATTGGAAGCAGATTCGTACCTTAACAAAGAGTTTAAAACTCAAATAATTGGCTGAGAACATGAGCAAGCAGCACAAAAAGAGTCAGACTATATTATCTTACTTTGGTGAAAAAGAAGATCAAAGTATACAACCAGAAGAAGACAGCAAAGTCAAAGCTCCTACATCCAAAGCCTCCAAGAAAAATATGAATCAGTCCCAGGCCTTGGAAGAGCTCAAAAGGGATCTTGAGAAGCAAGTAAGGGAAGTAGAGGAAAAACTGAGAGCGATACAAGAAAATCACAAAAAACAAGTCAACAGCTTGCTAAAGGAGACCCAAAAAAATACTGAAGAAAATAACACCTTAAAAAATAGCCTAACCCAAATGACAAAAGAGGTCCAAAAAACCAATGAAGAGAAGAATGCCCTAAAAAGCAAAATTGGCCAAATGGAAAAGGAACTCCAAAAGCTTACTGAAGACACTACTTCCTTAAAAATTAGAATAGAGCAATTGGAAGATAATGACTTTATGAGAAATCACGACACAGTAGAACAAATCCAAAAGAATGAAAAATTAGAAATATCTCATTGGAAAAACAACTGACCTGGAAAATAGATCCAGGAGAGAGAATTTAAAAATTATTGGACTGTCTGAAAGCCATGATCACAAAAACAGCCTAGACATCATCTTTCAAGAAATTATCAAGGAAAACTGCCCTGGTATATTAGAACCAGAGGGCAAAATAGAAATTGAAAGAATCCACAAATCTCCTCCTGAAAGAGATCCCCAAAGGAAAACTCCTAGGAATATTATAGCCAAATTCCAGAGTTCCCAGGTCAAGGAGAAAATATTACAAGCTGCCAGAAGGAAACAGTTCAAGTACTGTGGAAACACAATCAGGATAACACAAGATTTAGCAGCTTCTACATTAAAGGACTGCAGGGCATGGAATATAATATTCTGGAGGGCAAAGGAGATAGGATTACAACCAAGAATCCCTACCCGCAAAACTGAGTATAATCCTTCAGGGGAAAAAATGGTCATTCAGTGAAACAGAGCACTTTCAAGCATTCTTGGTGAAAAGACCAGAGCTGAATAGAAAATTTAACTTTCAAATACAGAACTCAAGTGGAACATGAAGAGGTAAACAGGAAAGAGAAATCATAAGAGACTTATTAAGATTGAACTGTTTACATTCCTGCATGGAAAGATGATATTTATAACTCATGAGACCTTTGTCAGTATTAGGGTAGTTGGAGGAAAAAAATTATATGTATGTATATATGTAGATAGATAGAGGGCACAGGGTGAGTTGAAGATTAAGGGTCATATCTGGAGAATAAAATTAAGGGATGAGAGAGGATTATACTCAGAGAAGAAGAAAGGGAGAGTAGAATGGGGTAAATTATCTCACAAAAAAAACAGAAAAGTCTTACAGTAGGGGAAATGGGGAAGGTGAGAGGGAATGAGTGAATCTTATTCTCGTAGGATTTGGCTTAAGGAGGGAATATACACATTCAATTGGGTATAATCTGTCTTACCCTACAGAAAATAGAGGGGAGAAGGGGACAAGAGAGCAGGGGGATGATGGAGGAGGGCAGATTGGGAAAGGGTGTAATCAGAAGTAAATACTTCTGAGGAGGGACAGGGTCAAAGGAAAGAATAGAATAAATGGGAGGGCAGGATAGGATTAAGGGAAATAGAGTTAGTTTTTCACAACATGTCTACTATGTTTGTGTTTTGCATAACTGCACATGTACAACCTATTTTGAGTTGCTTGCGTTTTCAATGAGGGTGGGTGGGGAGGGAGGAAGAGAGAAAATTTGAAACCTAAAGTTTTAAAAACATGTTTAAAAAAATGTTTTCACATGCTACTGGGAAATAAAAAATACAGGAAATAGGGTACAGAAGTCTATCCTGCCCTACAGGAAAATAGAAGGGGAAGGGGATAAGAGAAGGGGAGAGAGATAGGAGAGGACAGAGTAGGGGAAGGGATATTCAGAATGTATGTTTTCTTGGAGTGAGGGGAGGGGGGAGATGGGGTGAAAATTTGGAACTCAAAAACTTGGGGAAGTGAATGTTGAAAACTAAAAATAAATAAATGTATATTTTTTAAAATTGGAGGTTTGAAGATTTAAAAAAGTTGGGAAGATTTGCATGAACTGATGCAGAGTGAAAAAAGCAAAACCAAAAGGAACAGAGTACACAATGGTAAGAGCAGTGTCAGTGAAAAGATCACTAAGAGAAAGCCAAACTCAGAATAATTGAAAAACAGTAATGGTACCAGAGAACAGATAAGGAACCATACAACCCTTCACATGGCAAAGAAGTAGATACTACTACAACAGAATATTATTTACGTTGTCAGAGATATTCACCATAAGGTGCTTTGCTCAATTTTTTTCTTTATTAAAAAAAAGATTCAGTATGGTGGTGGGGTTGGGGGCAGTAATGAGCAAAGAGGAAAGATTTCCAAAAATTACCTATGTAAAAACAAAGCATTGAAAAACCTTTTTTTTTTCTTTTTAAATAAAGGAATGGTAACATTTGCTCATTTGATTCCACAGCTATTTAAGAGTGTTGTGAGCTATATGACCTGATGAAGATCAGGCAAAGGGGGAGACCAATTTAATATGATAAAACCTTGATTAACCAGAGCTCCATATAGCATCTTTACATAGTATGTACTCAGTAAACCCCTCCCCTCCCCCAAAATGCATGTACTTTTATGCTGGTTGGGGCATTGTGGTAGAGTGGAAAGAGTGTTAGATTTGCAGCTAGAATATCTGGGTTTAAGTTCTGGCTCTGCTGCTTACTACTTGTATGACCCTGGGTAAGTCCCATTATCTGTACAATAATGAGTTGGACTAAAATGACCCTTTGTAATTATAAACCTTCTATCTAATAACTAAAATTTCCTGTCTGTATGCAGACTTCAGGGAAAAGAGGCAAAAATTATTAACAAGTGTTTATTTTAAAAAGCGATATTCAGAACTTGATCTCAGTTTAGTAAACGTTCAGTACAATCTCCTGTATGTTCTACATGTGTACTCCTATATCTTCTACATTCTACTAATGCATAATTAGTGAGGTAGCTCTGTGCATAGAGCACTGGGCGAGAAGTTAAGAAGACCTGAGTTTAAATGTGGTTTCAGACACTAGCTGTGTGAGTCTATGCAAGTCACCCACATCCCAGGGTTGTCATGAGAATAAAATGAAATAATACTTTAAAAGTGCTTTGCAAACAAGAAAGCACTATATAAATGCTAACTATTAGAATGCAGCTGCTGAGGCTTTGAAGATTGTGAATCACAGATTTAAGTTGTTTTCATCATACTTAGTAAGGGTTAAGTGATATGAAAACATGTTGGAAAATGTTATAGAAACAAGAGTTATGCTGCTGAAGGCCTCACCCCTACTTACCTAAAAAATACAGTAAATTATACATACTTTTCTTCAGTATCTCAGTAAGTTGAGGTGAGGTATTATTGTTTTCCTTTTGGTGTGCTTTCTGCTTATTTTCTGTTGCACCACTCTAGTGCAGGCTCTTATTACCTTACTCCTTGATTACTACAATAGCTACTGGTGAGTCTGCGTGCCTCAGGTCTCTCCTTACTTCAGTTCATTCTCCATTAAGCCGCTAAAGTGATTTTCTTAACACTTAGATATGATCCTGTGTCCATCCCATTCTCCCCCACCTCAGTCTGTATTCAGTAAACTCTAGTTACTTCTTGTTGCCTCCAGGATCAAATGCAAAATGCTCTGGCTTTCAAAGCCTTCATAACCTAGCCCCTCCTACCTTACCAGTCTTCTTTCACCTTTCTCCCCACATACTCTTTGATCCAGTGATAATGGCCTCCTGACTGTTTGATGACCAAGACACTCCATCTCTAAGCTCTAGGCATTTTCTCTGGCTATCCCCCATGCCTGGAATGCTCTCCCTCCTCTGTTCGAACTGCTGACCTCCCTGGCTTCCTTTAAGTCCCAGTTAAAATCTCACCTTCTACAGGAAGCCTTCCCTAACCCCTCTTAATTCCAGTGGTTTTACTCTTTTAAATATTTCTATTTTTCCTGTATGTAGCTTGTTTTGTATGTATTTGTTTGCATGTTGTCTCCCCTTTTAGATTGTAAGCTCCTTGAGGATTGTTGTTTAGTTGTTTTTCAGTTGTGTCTGCCAGCTCTTTGTGACCCTTTTTTGGAGGTTTTCTTGGCAAAGATACTGGAGTGGTTTGCCATTTCCTTCTCCAGCTCCTTTTAAAGATGAGGAAACTGAGGCAAACAGGATTAAGTAACTTGCCCAGGGTCACACAGGTAGTAAGGCCAGATTTGAACTGAGGTCTGTCCTGACTCCAGGCCCAGTGCTCTATCCACTGTGCCACCTCACTGCTTTGAGGATATCCTGTCCTTGAGGAGAGGGATTGTCTTTTACCTCTTTTTATATCCCCAATTCTTAGCACAGTGCCTGGGACATAGTAGGTGCTTAATAAATGTTAATCAAATTGAGTTGAAATTGGGCTTGTGAAGGAATTTCAAGCAAATTTTTTGTTTGTAGATTCTTGTCTCCATTCTCCCCACCCCCCACCCCCACCCTTGCTTAATCTGGTGCTGGGATAAATGATCATAAGTGTTAAGCATGAAATACTAAAAAGAGAAAGAAGTATAATCCACAGAATATCCACATAGCTGGCCCAAGCTCTTCGTTGCAGATTGAACTGGTGAAGTTATTCATTTGAAGGACATATGAGTACAGACAGCAGTGGGCGAGAACAGGATGAGCCAAAGACTATGTACATACAGGAGGATCTTTAAGACTGTTCCTAAGTAGTCTGTACTACCATGCTAAGTTGAGAGAAAATGAATCTTAAAACTCTTTTAGTCTTTCCACCAAAATTCTTTGGAAGGTACTGATTATAGTGTTAGAACTCTTTGGTACTTCCTGTAATTCCACTGTTTTGTAGTTAGTTTTCTAGGAGGAGTTTGGGGACCAGGGCAGGCAAGCAGTGGTTTCTTGTTTATAATTGTGTAGCTTTTTGCCTTCATCTTAGGATAGATAGTACATTATAGCTGAAAATTATCTGTTGAAAAGGGAATCTTTTAAAAATTAAAATAAATTCCTCAATAGATGTATTTATTGTCAGAGAACATGAACAGCTTTCTAAGGAAGCTCCAAACCACTAGTGATTAAAGAAAACCAGATTAAAACAGCTCTGAGGTTCCACCTTATGTCCATCAGATTGGCAGAGATGACAAAAGAAGAAAGTGACAGATGTTGGAGGGGCTTACTGGAAAACAGTCATAGTAGTGTGCTGTTAGTGGTGCTACGAATTGAGCCAGCTATTTTGGAAAATAATTTGGAACTATACCCAAAATATTATAGAACGGTGCATGGCTTTTGGCCCAGTTATACCTCTATTTAGGCTCATAACCCAAAGAGATCTAAGAAAAAGGAAATTGGAAAGTAAGAGAGTATTCTGTTGGGAAAGAGCTAAAGATATATGTATGGTATATGAAGGTAATAGAATATTATTATACCATATGAAATGGTGAAATTAACAGTTTCATAGGAAACTGATAAGATGTGTATTAACTAAGGCAGAGTAAAGTGAGCAGAACCAGTAGAACAGTTTATATGACAAGAGCCTTATGCAGGAAGAAAAAATTCTGAAAGACAGAATACTGATCAGTGCAGTAATAAACCATGGGTTTAGAGGATTAAAGATGAAATGTGCCACCATAGAGGCGTTGGACTTAAAATGCAGAATAAGGCATGTTTTTGGATGTGGCCAATGTGGGAAATTTGTTTTGGTTGACTTTGCATATTTTTTTTAGGGTTTAATTTTCATCTGTTGTTCAGTTGGAGGTAATGGGAGGAAGAGATAATAAATATTTATAGTTTTAAAATAAGAATGACTTGCAGTGTTTTTTTTGAAACCTCTATAGTTCTCAAGAGACAACATCTTTGGAATTGCTACAGTTCTATAATATGTCTTCCAACTTTTTTGAGCTTTGCTTATATTTATATTTTCTTTTTTTCTTTAGAATTTCCAGATGATATCAATCCTCTTACAAAGGAAAAGGGTGGTCCCAAAGGCCCTGAACCTACTCGATATGGAGATTGGGAACGAAAAGGACGTTGTGTGGATTTTTAGTGGTCCGACTCTTGAGAAACTGGTCTCTTCTTCTGAATGTAGTATATTTAAGTTCTGCGTGTTTATATTCCTTTTTTTTTTAAACTAAAAAGTCATCAGTCCAGAAAAGATGTAAGTTTGGAAGTATTTCTGCATTAGCACATTTGTTATTACAGATTTATTAATAAAGAGATATGTTCAGGACTGCCTATTAATTTATCAGTTAAATTAAAATTGCTTATATAATAAGTTCTGTAATTTAGTTTTTTTGGGGGGTTAAAGTGGTTCATGGTTTGAAAAGGTTTTACTGGAACATAAAATGTCATGAACCCCCAGATATACATTTGTGGGTCTAGTCTTTTGTCTTCCTAGCTGAAAGCTGTGGAAACAAGTACTTGAAGTACCATAATTGAGATCTTAAGAAATAATTATATTATTTATGCAAAATAATCCATTTCAGCTCCACTAATTGAGAATTTGTGATAATTTGAACAAGTAAATTAGTAAAGTAAATGACTACCATGCTGTTATTATCTGCAAAGAAAGGTTTTGCCAAGTAGATAATAGCATAACCAGCATTTCAGTTAAGCAAGTGCTTATTGAATACCTTCTCTATACCTAACACTGTGCTACATTGGAGGAGAGGGAAATAACAGAAGGAAAAAGAGGCAGAGACCTGCCCTTTAGGAGCTTATGGTATACTTGGGGAAATAATGGTATAGTTTTCCAGATTGTGGGTTGGACCACATTGGTAGGAGACAAGTCTTCTGTCTGTGGGGTCAGGAAAGTTTGAAGCAGTGACTAAAATTATTGGATATTTTAAAATATAATTCTTGGATAAATACATCCTTTTATTTAATTGGAGGCAATGTTCAAGTCAAAATGGATATGTGAAACTAGCATCATCTTGACAATTGGTGAGGTGGCAGAAAGGGAGGATACAGTTGTAAGCTGAAGGCAGTGTGCCCCAGAATAGGTGGCATGCCAGGGAATAGGTGGATTACATGGAGAAAGGACCTGGTCCTTAACACCAGAGGGAGGGTTTGGGTACTTTTATCTCCCAAAGCTGCTTAAATGCTCCCTACCAGCCCTTCCTTATGTCAGGTGAGACTGGAGGAGGCCAGTTAATTGGCATTTGGACCATAAGCACAGCCCTTCCCTCTGGTAGAGAGGTGTAACCTTTGGCAATGAATTCAATTCATTGATTATTTTATATTTTGTGTTACTATTACTTTATGTGTAAATTTTGTTTTTTGTTATAAAATTATGATGAATATTTAATTTTACTTGAATAAAATGCAAGCTAAGAAAAATTTTTGTGTAGATTGTTTTGTGAAAAAGGGCAGCATATATATAAAAAGCAACACTCCACTTTAAAAAAATACCCATACTTATATACATATACATATATATATATATATATATATACACACACATACACACACACACATATATATATATATATACACACATACATATGTGGGGTGTAGAGTGTGTTTAGGGAAGACTAGTTACTCAGGTGTGAAGGCTGCTGAGCCTTTTCAGGGCTGCTTTCCACCCTTGGTTTCAACCTGTTCCACCTAACTCTTACCTGTGGCTCCAAGCAGCTATAACATGCACAGTAGCCACACCCCAGTAAACCATTTTGGCAGACGGGCTAAGCCAGGTCGAGGGTAACCAAGGGGTCTCAAACCCATTGGTGAGTTGGGGAGGATGTCTGCCTTAAACATGTGAAGACTTCACCTGGTGGAATGGGTGGATGAGAACAGTTTGTTCCAACGGCCATAAAGGCAGCTGGAGCAGGCACTATGGAGTGCTTCAAGCTTGGTTATTAGATAGACATTGAAGACACCAAGATCATCCAGTGCAACTTGAGCCATCGCCAGTCATCTTGATTCTGTCCTGCCACTGGACTGTGATGACTCTGAAGGAGAGAGTGAGACGAACAACTTTGTGCAACTCTGCCTCACTTAAATCCAATTTACACACGAATCAAAGGATCACCCATACCATTTTATATACATATGTATATATATGAAATTTGGAAATTATTGCCCTGGAGAGTAGCCGATACAACATTGGAAGAATATCATTAAAGACGAAGAGTAAAAAACAGGAGACAATCTGCAAAAAGAAAACCTGCAAAATCATGACCTCAGTTCTATAAACAAATATAATTTGACTTCAGGGAATCACAGAGATGTTGTGGGATGGAACTTAGGACAAGAATATGTCTCTAGGAACATGACAACATGGCATGAACTTGAAAAGGGATGTTGGAAATTTTGTGAACCGCAGTGGGGATGCATAATGAAGATTAATGGAAGAAGAAACACGATGTCATTGAAGTATATTATAAATCACAAACTTGACATGGAGTGATGATACAGTAATAATTAAGAACTTAATGGAGCAGCTAGGTGGTGCAGTGGAGGACCTGAGTTCAAATTGGGCCTCAGACACATGACACTAGCTGTGGGACCCTGGCCAAGTCATTTAACCCCCATTGCCCAAAAACAAAACAAAACAAAAAGAACTTAAAATGCATAGACATTTTCAGGACTAAGAAATCAGAGTTGCTGATAAATTCTTGACTTGTCTTAGTGAATGCATTCTCGAAGGGATATAGGAAGCAACAGAGGATGCTACTATTCTGGATTTGATTTATACCCAGTGAGTATTGATTGTTACACTAAAAATGATGGGAAAGTCTCGAAGGGATTCAAGAATTTTATCTTGGTGCTCCAAAAGAAAGGAAGAAACTACAAATGTTCAATGGACATCATAGATTTGAGAGGAGTGGTTCCATAGAGTTTAGAGAATGGGTGGTTAAGATCCTTCGGCCCAAAGAAAGTTGAGAAGCTTTCAGAAGCAATTCTAATGGCACAAGTGATTCTGATGAGAAGGGACAAACTGTCTGAAGACATCAAAGTAGTTGCCCTTGGAATTCATGAACCAGCTTAGATTTTAGATACATGTTTTGAAGAAGAAAGCAAAGACAAGGAACTGAATATAAGTATTAAAAAATGGCACCACCTTTCCTGAAAAAAAATCAATCCCAACTCAGAAGGAATTAAAACTAGTAATTAATATTAAGGACTACAAAAAGAGTTTGTTTATTTTTTAAATGAAAAGAAGATTATTTTTTTAAAGGGAGTAGGACCACTGTTTAATGTGGACTAATTAATTAATAATCAGATTGGTCAGTATCTCTCTTGTTAACCAAAGACAAAACCATAGAGATCTTGAATACTTAAATATTTTTGGAAAAGGAGGTTCCCCTGACAAGTAAAAGTCAACCCTGATTAATGAACAGTTAATGAAGGAGTGGACATGTTAATGAGGAAGTGGGCTAAAAGTCTTCAGCTCCTCCTGCTGAGAACATGGCTTGATTGTGAGACTTGGCCACCATCAGCAATCTGGACAAAGGAATCCATCTCTACTTAGACCATTATGGTTAGTTTTCTTCTTAAGTTGGGTTCCCCTAGACCCTAATGGAGGGGTATGGTGACATGGGCTTATTTCCTAAGGACAACAATCCACACAAATAATCCACATGTTTGTAAGGTCTTCTAGTTGGGTGGAGTCCCGCCCCAGATTGCAGAGCATGTATCCAGAGGATTTGGGCAATCTTATATATCAGCAATGTCCTTCAGAGACTGACTGACTGGCCTTCTGGGACTGGACCCTGAATGAGGAAATAGAAAGGAAAAATCTCAATCCTAATTTAATAATTGGTTATTAATATAATAGAAACATAATCACTTCCCTCAAAACTTTGGGTTGTCATTTAACCACTTCTGAATCCATTTAACTTTGCTATCATCTAGCTTACATCTTTTCGTCTTCACAAAGATTTTTGTCAAATGCTTTACTGAAACCTTGGTATACAAATGGGTGTAATCATACTCTTGTCTGGTTACCCAGCTAAACAAAGAAATGCAGTTAATCTGGTAGGACCTGTTTTTGATGAAACTATACTATTTTTGCTAACCACCACTTCCTTTTCTCCACGTCTTCAAACTATCTCTTTAACATGTTCCAGAATTCTGTCAGAAATTTAAATCAACTTTACTTGCTTTTGCTTGTAAATGCTTTCCTCTTCCCTTTTTTTGAAAATTGATTAATTTGCCCTTCTTGAGTCCTTCTGCAGTACTCATCTTTCAAGGATTTCTAACGAATTACATTCTAGTTCAGAACAAAAAATTTTGTAAGAAAAAAGATCAATTACCTCTATCAGTTCTTTCAATATTCTGGGATGTAATTTTAATAGGTCTAGTAATTTGGATTTGATGAAGGTAGTTAGGGCACTTTCAATATGTCCTCATTTATCCTGGGTTTCAATTGACAGCCATTTTTGTTCTATCCTTTCTAAAGCAGAGAAAAAGAAAAAATGAAGTAACTATCTTATTTTCATCATGTTATCGCTGTCCAGTCTATGTTGAACAATGGTTCTTCTCCTTTTAAAAAAGCATAGACAGGCACTTCAATAGAAACTTCAATTGATTATTAATTACCCAGAACTCTGTCTCTCAGCTTTTAATTGGTCTCAGTTTAGTCATTATTGGAAGAATACTATTAAATTGAAGTTTCTATTGAAGTGTCTGTCCATCATTGGCCATGCATTAGTAAACATTTTTATCCAAAAATTTTATGAAGCTATAAATGTCATGCTTATATGAAAAAAGATGGCTAGTACATGGGACAAAATATGCAAAAAATTATGGGACTCAAAGTTAGAAGGACAGTACACTTTGATTTTACATCTTTCATGGGCTACCATTTCTATGAAGATGACTCCCAAATTTATATATCTAGCCCTAATCTCTTCCCAGAATTTCTGTGCCACGTCACATCCACCTATATCTCCTGTAGGCATCTCAAACTCAACATGTCCAAAACAGAACTTATTATGTGCCTCTTGGAAACCCAATGTGACATAAAGAACTACCTCAAGTGCCATCTCCTTCAAGAGGCCTGTCTGATCTGCTCTTTGTTAATACCCCTCCCTCCGTTATATTTTTATCTTATATACATCCTGTATTTATCTGTGAACATGTTGTATCTTCTTAATAAATTATAAACTCCTTGAGAGTCACGACTGTCTCACTTTTGTCTTTTGTGTCCCTTGTGTCTGGCAGGCACTTAAATGTTTGCTAATGAGCTTTTTAAAAAAAGTCTCATTGATGCTTTTTTCAAAACATCTGTCATTTCCTAATTGCTCTTCCTCAGCCAAACAGAGCCTTCTCAACAACTAATTATCATTCCTCCAAAACCCACCCCCCTATTCTACACTTTCCTTTTTCTGTCAAAGTTGCCACCTTTTTCCAGTCTTAACCTCGGAGTAATCCTCAGTCTCCTCATCCTACATATCTAATCAGTTGTTAAATCTTTCTACCTCTACACTCACATCTGACCCTTTCTGTCTTCTTAAACAGCTACCATTTTAGTTCAGGCCTTCACTTTTTGCCTTGATTAGTATATCAGCCTCCTAATTGGTCTCTCTGCCTCATTACACATAATTCCAATCCATCTATACAGTTGCCCAACTGATTTTCCATAAATGCAAATCTGACCATGTCACTCTTTTACTCAAACTCCAGTGGCTCTCTATTTCTTCCAGGACAAAATATAAACTCTTCTTTTGTTTGGAAGGCCCTTGATTACTTGGCTCCAACCTATCTTTTCAACCTCTTTGCATGTTATTACCCTTCCTTCGCTCTCTGATCTAGCCAAAATGACCTGTTCCCCACACAACATTCCATTTATCTATGCTTTTGCTTTGGCTATCCCTCATACCTGGAATGCATCCTTTCTTCACCACTGCTTCATAGAATTCCTCTCTTCCTTCAGTATGCAGTTTAAGCAACACCTTCTATACCAAGGGCTCTTAACCTGGGTTCTGTGAATAATAACAGCAACAACTAACGTGTAGTGCTATTTACCAGGAACTGTGCTATGTGCTTTACAATTATTATCTCATTTGATTCTCACGAAAGCCTTGGCAGGTAGGTACTATTATTATCCCCATTTTGTAGATGAGGAGATTAAGGCAAACAGAGGTTAAGTGTCTTGCCCAGAATCACACAGCTAGTAAATGTCTGAGGCTGAATTTGAATTCAGATCTTGTGACTCCCAAGTCCATGATCTATCCTCTGTACCATTTAGCTGCCCAATGAACTTGTTTTATTGATATTTTTGTAATTGCATTTCAATATGATCAGTTTCCTTTTTTTTAAGTTTTATTGATATTTTGTTTCTACATTTCATTTACAGATTATTCTCACTTCCTGAAAGGTCTTTTGAAACAAAGCAAAACAGTTAAGTAAAACTAATGTCTATGTAGGTATGTCTCATTCTGCACCCTAAATCCATCAACCATCTGTAATGGATAGCATGTTTCACATCAGTCCCCTGGAATCACAGATGATCATTGTATCAATCATAGTTCTTTCAGTTTTCAATGGTTTGTTTTTGCAGTGGTGTTATTGTGTAAATTATTCTCTTGGTTCTGTTCATTTCATTCTTCAGTTGATAAAAATCTTCAGAATTGTTCGTTTTTATAATATTGGTGTAATATAAATTGTTCTTGTTCTGCTTATTTCACTCTGCATCAGTTCATGAAGTCATTCTTTGTCTTTTTGAAGTCATCCACTTTCTCATTTTTTACAATACAGTAGTACTACATTGCATTAATGCACCATACTTTATCCACTTCTCACATGTCGGATACCCTCTTAGTTTACAAATTTTGCCACCACAAAGAGAGCTATTATAACCATTTTTTGTGTGTTAAGAACCTTTTCCTATTTCTTTGATCTCTTTTGGGTGTAGGTCTAGCAGTGCCATAGCTGGATCATAGGGTATACAACATTTGGTAACTTTTTGTGTATAATTCCAAATTGTTTCCCAGAATTACCTGTTTATAGATCCAACAACAGTGTATCAGTGTACCTGTTTTGCCACAATTCCTCCAACATTCATCACTTTCCTTTTTTATCTTCTTTACCACTCCAGTGGGTGTGAGGTAGAATCTCAGAATTGATTTAATTTACATTTCTCTAACTGGTAGTGATGTGTAACTTTTTATTTTTAATGTGGCTATAGATAGCCTGGGTTTCTTCTCTTGAGAACTATCTGTTCATATCCTTAGACCATTTATCAGTTGAAGAGTGGCTCTTTTTCTTATAAATTTGAAACATTCTTACATTTCTTGGAAAATAAGACCTTTATCAGAGAAATTTGTTGCACTTTTCCCCACTTCTTTCCCTTTAATCCTAGCTTTATTATATTTGCTTGTACAAAAACTTTTAAATTTTATGTAATCAGAATTATTCATTTATGTCTCAATTCCTTGTTTGGTCATAAACCTTTCTGGTCTCCATAGATCAGATAAGTAATTTTTTCCAAGTTTCTCTAGTTTGTTTATCATGTGGCCTTTTATATCTAGGTCACATACCCATTCATAGCTTGTCTTTGTATGAGGTGTTTTTCCATATTACTATCCAGTTTTTCCAACAGTTTTTGTCAAATAGCAAGTGTTTATCAAATACTGTGGTTTATGTACTTCTGTATATTTTATACCTAATCTGACCCATTGATACAGCTCCATTTTTCTATTCTGTATAAAATTGTTTTAATAATTACTGCTTTGCAATCTAGTTTGAGTTCTAACATTGATAAGCCCCCTTTATTCTCGTTTCTTTTCATTATTTCTCTTGAGATTCTTGACCTTTTTTGCCTTCATATGCATTTTGTTATTATTTTTTCTAGTTCTCTAAAGTAATCATTTGGTTGGCACCGAATATGTAAATTAATTTAGGTAAATTATTCACTCGTATTGGCTCATCCTACCCATGAGCAATTAATATTTTTCTTATCATTTAGGTCTACTTTATTTCCATAAATATATTGACATAGTTTTTGGGTATATCTTGTTAAATAAATTCCCAAGTACTTTATATATTATGTAGCAATTTTAAATGTAATTTATATTTCTTCATGCTGGGCATTGGTGCTATGAGCTGGTAAATGTTTAAAAAATGACTCTCCAAAAAAAAAATTAAAATGTGTTCCCAACATATTTTTAAATTTCATTTGCATTATTAAATTTTTCTCCATCACTTTCTTAAGTCTAGACAATCAACAAAACAATAAATCAAGCCTAGATGTGTAATGTTTGACCAGTTTCTGGCTCTCTTGAGCTGATTCAAGCTGCCTCAAGCTGGCTCTAACACACTTTTGATTATATAAAAATGCTGATGATTTATGTGGATTTATTTCTTATCCTGTAAGGTTACTGAAGTTATTAATTTTCTTACTTAATTTTAGGTTAACTGGTTAGGATTCTTTAAGTACAGTAGCATATCATCTGCAGAAAGTGGTCACTTTGTTTCTTCTTTACCTGTGTGTGTTCTGTCATTTCTTTTTCTTGTCTTATTGCTACAGCCAGCACTTCTAGTACTGTATCAAATGGAAGTGGCGATAATGGACGTCCTTCTTTAACCTGAATTTTTTGGAAAGAATTCTAATTTATCTCCATTGCAACTAATAGTAACTCTTGGTTTTTAGATACATGCTATTTATGATTTTTAAAAAAGGTCCATTCATTCCTGTGTTTTTTTGGTTTTGGTCTTTGTTTTTTTGTCTTTTAAATAAATTGGTATTATATTTTGTCAGAAGCCTTTTCTGGATCTGATGACATTATCATTTGATTTTTGTTGATTTTGCCATTAATATGATTAATGAAGTTTATAGTTTTCTTAATATTAAACCCTGCATTCCTGATGTAAATCCAATCTATTCATAGTGCATGATTTCTTTGATAGGTTTAGTCTCTTTCCTAATATTTAAAATTTTTGCATCTATGTTCATTAGGGATATTGGTCTATAGTTTTCTTTTTATATTTTGATTCTCACAGATTTATATATAAAGACCGTATCTGTGACGTAGAAGGAATTTGTTAGGATTCTTTCTTTTGATGTTTTCAGAAACAAATTATGTAATGTTTGAATTATTTTTTCTTTTTCTTTTTTTTTTTCCAGCCAGAGGAAAAGTTTATTAGTGATAAATCACATTGACCAGGTGACGCCCATAAAGATGAGCGGGCATGAGAGGTTCTCAGTCTCGTAAAAGCCTGAGATTCTAAGCCTCTGAATGAGGGCCAAGGTGGATCTTAAATACTAAAGTAACTTTGGGTGGCCAGAGAAGGGGGTTGGGAAATGGGTCTAGGTAAGAATTCTAATTGGGAGGTCAGAGACATTGAATAGACAATGGGAATAGATAATGGAGGGAACAGGAAGGCAGAAGTTTGAATGGCATCTTTATTTTTTCTTTAAATGTTTGCTAGAATTAGCTTGTGAATCCATCTATTCCTGAAGTTTTTTCCTTTGGAAAAATTCATTTATGATTTGTTCAATTTCTTCCTCTGAAATTGGCCTGTTTAAATTATCATTTCTTGTTCTATTAATTTGAATATTTTTGTAAATATTCATTTATTTTATTTGTCATTGATTTTATTGGCATAAAGTTGGGTAGAATATTTCTAATAATATCATTTTTATTTCATTTGTTTTGAGCTCTCTTTTGTCACTTTTTTATTTGTATTTTTTGTTTAATATTTTATTTTCCCCCAATACATGTAAAAGCAATTTTTAACATTCACTTTAAAAAAATTTTTAGTTTCAAATTCTCTCCCTCCCTCAGCTACCCCCCTCATTGACAAGGCAAGCAATTTGATATAAGTTATACATGTGCAGTCATGCAAAACATATTTCCATGTTAGCCATGTTGTCTTTTTCATTTTTGATACTTATAATTTGATTTCTTTTTTTTTAATAAAATTAGTCAGTGGTTTATCTTTTTTATTGGCATTTTCAAAAAACCAACTTCTGGCTCTGGTTATTAATTTATTAATTTCCTTTGTAGTCCTATGTGATTTATTTAATGCATTTAAAAACATTATTCTGAGAAGGAATCCTTAGAGTTCCCCAAAGTGGGAAAGGAGTCAGTGACACAAAAAAGTTCAGTATCCCTTTTCTACATGAAACCTTTCCTGTTCTCCCCAACTTCTAGTACCTTCTCTCCCTTCTCTTGCATTTGACTGTCTTTTATCTATTCATATTTATTCTGTATATATATGTATATATGTTGTCTCTTCCTTTAGAATGTAAGCTCCTTCAATTTGGAACTATGCCCAAAGGGCTATAAAACTGTGTATCCCCTTTGATCCAATAATACCACTGCTAGCTCTATATCCCAAAGCCATAAAAAAAAGAGAAAAGGACCTATTTGTACAAAAATATTTATAGCAGCTCAATTGGAAATTGAGGGGATACCTGTCAATTGGGGAATGGCTGAACAAGTTGTAGCAAGTGATTGTGATGAAATGCTGTTGTTCAAAAGAAATGACAAGTAGGATGATTTCAGAAAAACCTAGAAAGACTTACATGAACTGATGCAAAATGAAGTAAGCAGAATCAGGAGAATGTTGTACACAGTAACAGCAATATTGTAGGATGAAGAACTGTGAATGACAGGTATTCTCAGCAATACAATGATCCAAGACAATCCCAAAGGATTAATGAGGAAGCATACTATCTGCCTCTAGAGAAAAAACTGATATGGTTTGAATACAGATGGAGGCATGCTATTTTTTGCTTTCATTCTTTTTTTTTTTTTGAGTTTTCTTGTACAAAATGAATAATATGGAAATGTTTTACATGATTGCACATGTATAAACTATATTGGATGGCTTACTGTCTCAAGGAGAGGGGAGGGAAGAAGTGAAGGATAGAATTTAGAATTCAAAACTTTAAAAAAAATCTAAAATTATTTTAACATGTAATTGGGAAAAAACAAATATATATATATATATATATATATATGTATGTAAATATATATATATATATTTAAAGAATGTAAGCTCCTTGAGAGGAAGGATTGTTTCATTCTTTGCATTTGTGTCTGGCATATAATAGGTGCTTAATAAATGCTTGTTAATTGCTTTATTGATTGACTGTACCAAAGAAGTTTTGTTGTTATTTAGTTGTTTTCAGTCATACCCAATTCTTTATGACCCCTTTTGGGGTTTTCTTGGCAAAGAGTGGTTTACCATTTTCTTCTCCAGCTCATTTTACACATGAAGATACTGAGGCAAACAGGGTTAAGTGCCTTGCCCAGGGTCATAAAACTAGCCAGTAAGTGTAATGAAGCTGGATTTGAACTCAGGTCTTCCTGCTTCCACGCCCAGCACCACCTAGCTGCCCCAATTAAGTACAATTAAGCAAAACAAGTCTACAAAAAAAAAAAAAAAATATATATATATATGTATGTATACATATGTCAAATCTGACATTTCATTCCTTATTCCATACCTATACTCCACTACAATGCTGTCAGAATTCTAGGGACATGTTTCACAGTTAGTTCTTTAAAATCACAAGTGGCCACTGCATTAATCAGATTTCTAAAGTTTTTCAATGTTATTTGTGGTCTTCATAGAAATTGTTCAGGTTTTGCTTTCTTTTTATCAGTTAAGTCTTCCTTAGTTTCTCTGAATTCACATTCATTAGTTATTAAAGTATAAAATATTTTTCCCAGAATGAATGAATTTATAGTTTTACTAACAGTATTTTAGTGAGATTGCCTTCCTAAACTCCCTCCAGCACATGCCTTTTTTGTCTTTTGTCATATTTGATTCTTCTCTGTCCCTAAACTGAGTGCCACCCCACCCTTACTCCTTCCAGTCCTACCAGTTGAAAGTCTGGTTCGTGCTGTCTCCAAAATATCTGTTGGATCCTTCAGTTTACTCTCACAACAACCACTCAGGTCCAGGCCCTCTTCACCTCTTGCCTGGACTATAGCAATAATGTCCTAATTGGTTTCCCTGTTACCAGTTTCTCCTCTTTCTACTCTATCCTTGAGTTAATTAGTAAACAAACATTAGTTGAGCCCTTACTATTTGCCAGGCACTGTGTTAAGCAGTGGAGATAACAAAGAAAAGCAAAAACATGCCCTCTGCCCTCAAGGAGTTAATGTCCTGGTGGGGAAGGCAACATGCAAATAACAAGATATAGACAATATAAATGGGAAATAATCTCAGAGGGAAGGAACTAGTAGTTGGAGGCAGGACAGGGGGGAAAAGAGGGACAAGCCCCCTTGAAGAAGATGAGACTTAAGCTAAATTTTGAGGGAAGCCAGGAAAGAGAATTCTTGGTGTAAGGTACAGTCAGTCATAAGGCACAAAGATGGGAGACAGAAAGTTGTGTATGAGGAACAGCAAGGAGGCCAGAGTCACTGGATGGTAGAGTACATGGAGGAGAGTAAGTATAAGAAGACTGGAAAGGGCAGAAGGAGCCAGCTTGTAAAGGACTTAAAAGTGAAACAGAGGATGTTATATTTGGTCCTACAAAAAATGGAGAACTACTGGAGATTATTGAGTAGGGGAATGACATAGTTAGATCTGCACTAGAAGATCACTTTGGCAGCTAAGTGGAGAATGGACTGAAGTGAGAAGAGACTTGAGGCCAACCAGATGACTATTGCAGTAGTCCAGTGGTAGGTAATGAGGCCCTGCACCAAGGTGACAGCTGCATGAGAGGAGAAAAGGGAATGTATACAAGACATATTGTAAAGATAGAAATGACAACACTAGGCAATAGATAGGATATGAGAGGTGAGAGAAAGTGAGGTGTTGAGGATGGCACCTATATTGTAAGACTGGGTGACTGGGAAGTTGGTGGTGCCCTTAAGTAACAGAGAAGTTTGGAAGAGGGGAGAGTTAGGGAGGAAAGGTAATGAGTTCAGTTTTGGACATGTTTAATTTGAGATGTCTTTGGGACATCTGGTTTAAAATGTCCAATAAGCTATTAGTGATGTGACACTGGAGGTTGAGGGAATTTAGTGATGAATAAATAGAAGTGAAAATCATCTTCATAGAGATGATAATTGAACCCACAGGAGCTGATAAAGTCACCAAAAGAAATAGCATAAAGGGAGAAGAGAAGAGGAGCCAGGACAGAGCCTTAGGGCTCACAGTCAGTGAGAAGGTACAGCAAAGGTACTGAGAAGATACAATCAGACAGGTAGAAAGAGGAGCAGGAGAGAGCAGTGTCACAAAAACCTAGAGAGAGGACTCAGGAGAAGTTGATCAGTAGCATCAAAGGCTGAAGTAAGGTCAAGAAAGTTAAGAATTAAGAAAAGGTCATTACATTTGTCAGTTTGGTAACTTTGAAAAGAGCGGTATCAGTTGAATGATAAGGTCAGAAGCCGGAATATAAGAGAATTGAGCATCAAATGAGAGAAGAGAAAGTGGAGGTACCTTTTGTTGATGATTATCTCAAAAAGTTGATTCATGAAAGGGAGAAAATATATTGGATGACAGCAAAGATGATAGGATCCAGTAAAGGTTTATTTTTTAAGGATGGGAGAAACATGGGTGTATTTGTAGGCAGCAGGAAAGTAACCAGTAGATAGGGAGAGCCTAAAAATTAGAGTACTGATGATGGAAGGGGCAATCTCCTGGAAAAGACAGGATGAAATGGGTGCATATAGCAGGGTTTGCCTTGAGTGGGATAAGGGCCATTCATGTGAAATGAGTAAAAAAGATGGTAGGGGAAGACATCTGAATAATGTGAATTGAGGAGGAGGGGAGAATAGGTAACTCTTGATGAATGGCCTCAATTTTTTTTTTTGTGAAGTATTAGGCAAAGTCCTCAGCTGAGAAGTGGTGGGGAGGGGTACTATGGGAGACTTGAGGAGGGGGTGAAAACATTTGGAATAGTCACTATGTACATATGTCTATGTTTATGGATATCTATCTATCTATATATATATGTACATATATCCAAGCTTAATTGTAGCCTTCTGAGGGGGAGGAGGGGAAAAAATAAAGTTAAAAAGTACACAGCTGGGGCAGCTAGGTGGTGCAGTGGATAGAGCACCAACCCTAGAGTCAGGAGGGCCTGAGTTCAAATCCAGACTCAGATACTTGATGCTTACTAGCTATGTGACCCTGGGCAAGTCACTTAATCCCCTTGCCTAGCTAAAAAAGAAAAGAAAAGAAAAGAAAAGACCCAGACCAGATACTTGACACTTCCTAGCTGTGTGACCCTGGGAAAGTCACTTAGCCCCAATTGCTTCACCAAAATATATATATATATATATATATATATATATATATATATATATATATATATATATATATGTATGTATGTATGTATGTATGTATATATATATGTATATGTATATGTATGTATGTATGTATATATGTATGTATATGTATATATGTATATGTATGTATGTGTGTATATATGTATGTATGTATGTATATGTATAAACAGCAGAGAACAAAGGAAAGTCAACAAGAAAGCAAAGAAAAGGTGAATGGGAAATTAAGGAGGTGTAAACAGTTTGCCTTTCTGCAATGAGGGTTCTTTCAAGATTATGTAACATAAATTTATAGTGGATTTATTCAGCACAGTTTTATGATTTTCCCCAGGAGCAGGGACAGAGAATTCAAGTTTGAGGCTTGGCAAAGTGTTATCAATGATATAACAAGAGGATCAAGGAATTGAGTGTAGAGTTGAACTGATTCACCAAGAGGTCAGCATAAAGACCGGAGGATGGTATAGCTGGTTCATGGGTGATGATCTGGGAAAGAACTAAAGATCACGATTAGGATGAGGAACAGGGTGAGGGGAGGTCTTAAAGCAGAGGAGAAAATGCCATCAGTCAGTTAGCCAACAAGCATTTCTTAAGTGCCTACTTTGTGCCAGACACTAATGCTTCGGATACAAAGAAAGGGAGGGGAAAGTTTCTGCTCTAATGGAACTCACAATCTAATAATGGAGGAGACAACATGTAAACAAATATTTACAAATAAGCTATACACAACATAAATTGGAGATAGTCAACAGAAGAAAGGCACTAACATTAAGGAGCATTGGGAAAATTTTCCTGCAGAAGGTGGGATTTTAGCTGGAACTTGAAGGAAACCAGGGAAGTCAGGAGTGGGAGATGGGAATAGGGTGGGGGTGGGGGGAAGAATTCCAGGAAAGGGGACAGCCTTGGTGTTGGGACTTTTTCATCTGTTGTCTGGTAATCAACCTGGTGAAGTTCAGAGAAATTGCCCACAGGAGATGTAGTATTTATTATATAAGTTTTCTTGAAATGGAAATTTATTGTTTTGTATTGAATCCTCTCTTCTGGTCTGCTGTATACATGCTTTAGATGTCCTACCTTTAGAGACAATGACTTATGGGTGGGGACAGAAAAGCTCACTTGCAGGGTGAACCCCAACCTCCAAGGATAAACCCAGGTCCAGAGATTCTTATAAGGGATCCCTCTGGGCTAGGGGGTACAATGGAATGAAATATTATTGTGCCATAGGAAGCAGTGACTAAGAAGAATTCAGAGATATATGAGAAATTTGAAAAAACTAATATAAAGCAAACAACTAAAAAACAGTGAACACAACTATAATAATGTAAATAATAACAATAGTAAAAAGCAATTGCACTCAGATAAATTTTATTGAACAATATCCATCCAGGGGACTATATATACTCATGTGTGTGTGTGTGTGTGTGTGTGTGTGTGTGTGTGTGTGTGTGTGTGTATCCCATTTGTCACTAATCAGGAGAGATGTGGACCCCACTAAGAAGGGTGCAAAGTTCAATGTATGTGTGTTGGTAAGAAGGTAATGGAATTTAGAGGAAATGATTTTGGTATAAAAACAAAAGGCATCAATAACATTTTAAAAAATAAACAAAACCCTAACTGGTTCCTTTGTCTTTAGTCACTCTCCCATTCAATCTCTTTTCCATGTAATTTCCTTAAAGTACCCCAGAAGGGAAAACGAAGAGGTGATACTCTGTCTACATAGAGCCAGAATTAGTCTTCAGATTCCTAGTCTTCTGTAATCCTTAGGGAAACAGGAGCACCCTGCCAAGATAATTGCTATGCTGAACCAAAATTAGTAATAATAAGAAAACCAGCAGCCCAGGAACCTAGTTTTTAACATATTAATAAAAGACAGCAAGTCCTGTTAAAGCTAGTGTTGTATGGCAGAGAATATATACTTATTGTAGACATTCTATATTCATATGATCTACATAGGGATGGAAGGGAAAGCTTGCATTTTAATCAAAGTTTCATAATAGGTATAGCTAGGTCCTAATTAGTACAAATAATGAATCTTGTTTAGTGGTCTCATATATTGAATTTATACTATTCAAAATTACAATTATGTAAAATATGGTCATTGGTTCAGTCTAATGCTACAAAGGGAATTTCATGTTCTCACTAATTGGGAACTAACTATTTTACTTGAGTATATCTTTATCTTGATACTTTTCTTTACCTCTTCTTCCTTTTCTTCTATTGCTCTTCTCTCATTCTCCCCTTCTTCACTTCTACTCTTCATGTCTTTTTGACCCTCACAATACTCTTTCTTCATTTCCAAATGAAATTGACCTCTTGGCTATTGGGATGTGGTAAGGAGAACTCTAGATTTGGGGCTAGAAGACCTGATTGCAAATACCAACTCTACTTGCTACCTGTGTGGATTTATCAACTGCAGAAATTTTCAACAGAACTTAGGAAAAATGTACCTTACAACCAACTTTTCCGTGAATAACACCTACATTCATGTGACTCCCAAACTCCCAACTGTACTCTTCTGTTTGAAATAGTTTTATTCTGGGTGCTGTGCTGTTGGTTGAGAAAGGTCCTTTCCTTTTCCCTTCATTTACCAATTGTAGATCAAGACCTCAGTGTAGGTATAGCTTTTATTAAAAAGGCAAGTCACTTGACGCCTTAGCTTCTTATCTTAAAATGAGAGGGTTGAACTTCTTAGTCTCTAGGGCCTTTTCAGCTCAAAGTTTACAATCCTGTGACCTTTGGCTCCAATCCAACCCAACCATCATTTAATAAGTGTGCAGGATTCTGTGCTAGAAAAGGGAATTTTAAAAAAAAGCAAAAATTAACTCCTGTCCTCGAGGAGCTTCTATTGAGTTGTTGTTGTTCGTTGTTTCATTCTTGTCCAACTCTTTGTGACCTCATTTGGGATTTTCTTGGCAAAGATACTGGAGTAGTTTACTGTTTCCTTCTCCAGCTTATTTTACACATGAGGAAACTAAGGCAAACAGGGTTAAGTGACTTGTCCAGGGTCATATAGCTAGTAAGTATATGAAGCTGGATTTGAACTCAGGTCTTCCTGACTCCAAGCCTGGTGCTCTATCCACTGTACCACCTAGCTGCCAGAGAGATACAATTTATAAACAGAAATGTATATATAAAACAAATTGAGGCATGAAATAGGATTAAGGAGATCAGGAATTCTCATGGTCCCCTCTATTCAGAGCTTACATTACATGAAGGTAAAGCCATTCATTTGGTGGCATTTGAATAGCATCAGGAAGCCTCTCCATCTCTTGTCATACAGCCTGAAATGTTATTGATATTCATTCCTTTGAGTTCTAAAGGCTATTTGGATCTTGAAGAAGCACACATCAAGGGGCAGCTAGGTGGCACAGTGGATAGAGCACTGGCCCTGAAGTCAGGAGGACCTGAGTTCAAATCCAGCCTCAAACCAAACACTTGACACTAACTAGCTATGTGACCCTGGGCAAGTCACTTAACCCCAATTGCCTTAAAAAAAAAAAGCACACATCAAAATGCACATATCCTTAGAATACCTTGAACTATCATCAGCTACCACTTTATCAAGTAGCATATGGATATAAAAGAATATCCTTATGAAACTTTCACAGAAACTGGGGTCATCATCCCAACTGACAGTCACACTATTAAGTCAGGTTGCCTAGAGCAAAGCTACCTACAGCTCTCTTTCAGGGTTCCAGATGTACTCCTGAGGAGTAGTGTGTATCTTTCTCTGAGGTTGTGTGCCCATTAGTCAGTTCCCTGTTACACTTATATCAATCCTTAATTTTATCAAGTATAAGTATTAGACAGCTAGATCATAGCTCAGAAATGGAGCTTAAGGAAGACATTTGGAGGAAAAAAGGAGAGTTAGAAATAGCCTAGTAGAGAAGAAAAGTATAGGAGTAGGAGACTTAGGTTAGGCAAGTCACTTAACTTGAATCTCAGTTTTCTTACTTGTATTATATAACTATAATACTTGTATTATATCTATTTCATAAAGTAGTTATGAGCATTTAGCAACATAGTGACTATGATGTTAACTGTTATAATAAGACAATTATAATTGATGAGACAACATGGTTAGATGGAAGACCAGCCTCTAAGCTAGGAAGACCTGAATTTAAGTTTTGCCTCTGATACATATTGACTGTGGAATCCTTGGTAAGTCACTGAACCTCTCAGTGCCCTGGCCTAGGCAATTAGCTGGGACTAGAAACTGGAGAGAAATTGCCAGCCTGCATTGGTAGAGGAAATATTCTTCTCCTGAATTCCATACATAAATAAAAACAAGTCCAGTCCCTAATCCTATAGATGAAGTGGGGAATTTTACAAAACATGGACTTTGTCTAATTTAGTTTTGCCCAAGGCTAAACCTACCTTTAATATTTACTCTTCCTAATTCCTCTTTGTTATAGCTTACCCTCATTATCCTTACTTCCAGATGAGGAAGAATTAGGGCCAAAACTCAGGAATATTGTACCTTACAACCAACCTTTCCATGAATAACACCTATATTCATGTGACTACCAGCCTCTCAATTGTGTACTCTTCTGTTTGAAATAGTTTTATCTTGGGTGCTGTGCTGTCTGGTTGAGAAAGGTCCTTTCTTTTTCCTTTCATTTATCAATTATAGACAAAGACCTCAATGTAGGTGTAGCTTTTATTAAAAATGACCATATCTAAGTTATTAAAATACAATAATTTTCTGCCAGTATGACCAATACCAACTGATTACCAACTTCCATCTATAGGCAGGTAAGCCCAAGACTCCCAGGAATTGCACCACCTTACAGATCACTGGCCATGCTTCCGGCTAGTCCTGTATCCATTGTGCAAGGGAACAAACCTTGTGGAGATGCACTGTAGCAGCTGCTTTCGCAAGTGCTGCATCCCTTATCTCCTCAGCAATCACAGTTACTGACTACCTGGAAAAGAAAGTTCTTGCCTCCAATGTCCTTGGCACCATCAAATGATTCAATATCAGTAATGTGGTTTTATCAATGGAAAGGACACTGAAGAAGATACATTGCCATCTGCTTTGCTAAGGCATTGTAGAGACTAATCTATTTTGTAGAAACTCCATTTTTTAAAATATATTATACATATTTTTTTCACAAACTCCATTTGTAAAGCCAAATGGCCCTTTCCATTTGGCTTGCCACTGAAATCTTCTACATCTGTTGTCTTTCCTTTTTAGAATGAGAGTCCCTTGATATCAGGGACTATCATGCTTTTCTATTTGTATCCTTAGCATTTCACACGGTGCTTTGTACAGATTAAGTACTTACTAAGTGCTCGTCCAATCCCTTGCCATCCACCCTGCTATTCTTTCTGCCAGATCCTAACTACCACCTGACCTTTTCCTCCACCAGAAAACCCAACTCTCCTTTGTGTGTTATCCCCCCCAATAGAATGTTAGTTTCTTGAGAGCACAGATTCTTGCTTTTCTATTTGTATCCTTAGGGGTTAGCATGATGCTTATCCCATGGTCAAAGCTTAATAAGTGCTTTCCATTTTATTTCATTCCATTTCATCTCATGACAACATCTCAGACGTATTTATCAAATATATCCTTATCACCATCAACTTTATGGCTAGCCATTTCTAAGGGTGCTTCACTATATGGTCTATTGAAAATTTCCATGGTTGATAAATTGAGATACTTTATTCCTGGTAGACAATTTATCTTGATGCCAAATAAAATGGAATTGTTTATTTTTTTCCCACAAATATAGGAATATTTTGCCATTAGTGTGTGGTTTCTTGGGAGAATTTAGACATAACAGAACACAGGGCCGAAACATTTTATGAATTACCTACCTCCTCCTCCTTACAAAACAATGTAATGAGACTTCAGCCATTGTAAAAGACAGTTTTTGTTTTTGTTTTTATCTTACAATCTATTAGGAAAGAGATTGATTAGACATCTATCAAGGATGATATATTCTAGAGTTTTGCTATATTTTATCTTCAGAAAAATTAGCTTTGACTTAAGTCCCTTCCATACATTTCCTTTTCCATCCTTTCAAGGAAAATGAAATACAGTAGAGTTTGAGTTCTTGGGATCATGGATTAGGACTGCCTTTTTGGTCTGTGTAGAAAGATCCTTTACACTGTCTGCTCTTCCCACAGCTAGGCATATAGTAGGCACCATATAAAAGCTTATTCCCTTCAGTTTCCCTCCCCCCTATAAATATAAAACTCATGGCTTCTAAATGTGAAAAAGACTTACACTCATAAGTAAGCAAAGAATAGTTTTCAAAAGGAGAAATTCAGAATATCAACAACTATGTAAAAGTTATCAGAATCATTAATACTAAGATAAATAGAAATTGAAAGAACTCTGAAATTTCACCCCCATAGCTCTAGAACATGTAACTAGCAAAATGATGAATGATGGAAATAGTAAGTATTAGATGAAGTATGGAAGTCAGTCACCCTATTTATTAGAGCTGTATTCTGGAAAACAATTTGGAATTTGGGAGAAAAATGACTGCTTCTTATTACTTTTTGTCTCCAAAACCCTATTATTTGGACATCCATCACTAGGAGATCAAAGGCAAAGATGAAGGGTTTCACAATTACCAAAATAATCAAGTAGCACTTTTTGCAATAGCAAAAACTGAGAATAAAATAGATAGTCAACTACTGGGAATTGGATGAACACATTTCACATACAAATGTAATGGAATTACTATTTTGCCATAAGAAGTCAATAATCATTATTATACACCTGCCCTAAAGAAATGATGAATACAAGAAATTCAGATAAATGTGAGAGGACTTACATGAACTGATGCAGAGCAAAGAAAACAGAACCATTTGAACCATATATATAATAGCAACATTAATGTATATGGAAGTCCTAAAAAGGCAGCTGACTTGAGATTAAATGCAATGACTAATATTGGTTCCAGTAGGCAGGTGACAAAATGGTATGTCCGCAAGGTACTAGGGATGCTGAATGCTGCAGTCACTGTTTGGTTGATTTTACTTAACTGTTTTTCTTTGCCACAAGGAAGGATTCTAAATAGGGGTAGGGAACAATATATTAGGAAATGACTGTACAGTAAAAAGGTATCAATAAGTCAGAACGAGTCTCCAGCCTTTCCAGATATTTCCTTAGTTATTTTTAAATATTCCAGTAATTAGAAGCAGCCACTTCTCTTTTCTACTCAAGGTCATTTGAAATATCTCTGTTCTGATTTTTCCTTGGTTTTAAAACAAAGAATCCCACTCTTAAATGTTGTGAAGTAATTTAAATAGTAACCTCCTACGCAATGACAAAAAGGAATGTTTCCCTCTATGCATTGTTCTGTAATCAAAGCATCTGTGCTCATTAGCAGACTGAGAAAGATTAAAAGTCTTAGAAGTGAAGTATTACCTACCCCTTATACAAATGATTTGAGGTTTCAAAAGCTTGTAAAAAACATATTTTTCTTTAAATTTTTAAAAAATGTGAACTAGAAAATCATTAACACAAATGATTTACAGATTTTTTAAAATATAGTTAAATTTAACATGATGAAACCATTTCTCTGCTTATCTGTGCTCACCTTCTGAATTTTTGCTCTCTTTCGTGTTTTTGAATATTTCATCACTGCTTTTTTTCTTTTCTTCTATTTTTTGCATCTTCTTCCCCACAATTCTCCCCCCCCCAAAAAAAGCCCTTCCTAGTTTAAAAAAAATATTATCAAGCAAAATAAATTTATGTTTTATTTGTTTCATCTGAAAATGTGTTGCATTTTGTGCCTACAATCTATTATTTCAGCCCTATAATGTGTGAAGCATGTTTCATCATCAGTCTTCTGGAGTCAGTATTGGTCATTACAAGTTGGAATCTTCAAGTCTTTTTTTTTTTTAACTTCTCACAGAGCAGTATAGCTGCTAGGAGTTTATTCAACAGAGTTGAATAGCTACATGAGAAGCTAGTTGGGATATTAATTATCATCTATAGCTTAACAGAGAGAACCTTCTCAAAACCCAAAGAGCAGATGTGAAGAGTTTTGTGGAAGGTGGCAGAGTAAAGGGAGGGACTTGCCTGAGCTCTCCCCCAAACTCCTCCAAATACCTTTAAAAATGACTCTAAACAAATTCAAGAGCAGCAGAACCCACAAAAAGATAGAGTGAAACAAATTTGCAGCCTAAGACAACCTGGAAGGTCGACAGGAAAGGTCTGTTGCACAAGGCTGAGAAAGGAGCTCAGTCCAACGCAGGCTGCACCCCAGCAAACCTGGAGCTGGCCTTGCAGCAGCAGTGGCTGCTTCTGGGGCTCTCAGCCCACAGGTGGTCAGGGGTTCAAACAACTGGTCAGAAGGAGATTGCAGGGGGCTCTTTGCTAGCACTGAGGCAGGACTCTATTGCTTTGTCCATACTTGGATTTGGATCACAGTCTTAGGTGGCAGTCCTAGGGCAAGGAGGAGCACTGGTATAGCAGAGCTTGTGGCAGCACTAGAGAGAGTACCCTCCTCACAGTTCCAGGGCAAAAAAGAGTGCTTGTGGTTACTCACAGACCAGAGCACAGGTCAGGAGAAGAGTGAACACCTCTCCTTAGATCATACCACCTTAGGAGAATTGAAAACTTACAGGACCCTACAAATATCTCTGAAAACAGTTGCACAAAACCCCTGAAGCTTGGGACAGTGTGCCCTCCACACTGGAAGTGGAGCCCTACAAAGACTTAAAAAGTCAAGTAATAATTGGGGGAAATGAGCAAACAATGGAAAAAACTCTGACTATAGAATCTTACTTTGGTGTCGAGGAAGATCAAAACATACACTCAGAAAACAACAAAGTCAAAGATCCTACATCAAAGCCTCAGAGAAAAATATGAATTGGTCTCAGGTCATGGAAGAGCTCAAAAAAGATTTTGTTTCTTTTTCTTTCTTTTTTTGAGGCATTTGGGGTTAAGTGACTTGCCCAGGGTCACACAACCGTAAGGGTCAAGTGTTTGGTCTAAGGCTGGATTTGAACTGAGGTCTTCCTGACTTCAGGGCCAGTGCTCTATCCACTGTGCCACCTAGCTGCCCCCAAAAAAGATTTTGAAAAGCAAGAGAAGTAGAGGAAAAATTTGGAAGAGAAATGAGAGTGATGCAAGAAAATCGTGAAAAATGAGTCAGCAGTTTGGTAAAGGAGACCCCAAAAAATACTGAAAAAAATAATACCTTAAAAAATAAACTACACCAAATGGCAAAAGAGGTCCAAAAAGCCATGTCAAAAATGCATGTTAAAAATTGTTTTTACATGTAACTGGGGAAAAAAATAAAATGCCAAATAAAAATTTTAAAAAAGAAGATTTTGTTGCTTAATTATACTAGCAGGACCATAATCTAAAAATAACTTGAAGGCCCAAACTGAATGAGCGAACATAGTACATTTGCACATAATAGAGAAAGTAGGATGAAAAATTTTATTTGTAAGTAAAATGATAATCTTTACTTGTTATTATGTATATTTAAGTTTCATTTACACAGATAGGAAAAATTATAGAAAATTATAATAAAATTATTAAAAAACTATTTTTAAAATTATTGCATCAATTGACAAAATTGACTCACCTGGTTCTAGGCTTACAACCTAGATGTCATCCTTAACTCTTCAGTCTTTCTCACCCCCTATATCCATACTATTGCTAATGGAGCACTGGTGGGTGATAGCAAGATAAAGAAACTGCTCTCCCCCCTCATCTCCATCTCTTGGTTTTCCTGGCTTCTTTCAAATCCCAGCTAAGTTCTCACCTTAAACAAGAAATCTTTCCCAATCTCCCTTTAATGTCTATGTTATCTATCAATGTTGCTTATGCTATATATTTGCAGAAGTCTGTGTATTCGAATTAATTTGTAGGGCTGCAGTTTTTTTCACTGGAGGAGGATGTAGTGGGTATGCTACTAACCAGTGATGAAACACTTGCCCTGGCACAGAACATGCCTTTTCTAGTGGCACTTTAGTGTTCGGTGATTTGAAAGGGCAAAAGCTGAGACTGGGAAAAGAGTAATGGAGATCTGGTATGAACGAGAGTATTCATGCCATCTGTCTTTGGGGGAATTCTGAAGCCAGGCAAAACTACCTCTCATTGGAGAAACCCAGCAGATTTTTTTTCTCCATTACTAAAGAGACAGAGGTATAGATTAAGGTACACACCTATGCTTAATCAAAGTAGAAGATTGACATAACTGGAGGAAGTTGAAACTGATGACACCTACCAGGGTACCCCAACATTCTTGCATTCATCAACACAGTTGATATTTATTATCAGTGCATCTTGAGTAACTACACTAATTTGTGAGTGAATTGTTATTGGTTAGCTCCTTTCTGTATGTCACCTAGCACTGAACTTCTTGTTTTTACCTCCCGCTGCTTAGAGTGAGAAGCTGAAGAAGGATTCTAGTCTTGGATATTTAGAATGCTTTACTATTACTATGTTTATGCTTTTTCTTGCCCTTTTGATTGCATGTTCTCTAAAGTGATGAACTTGGCAAAGGTGATTCAATAAAAAGCATAGGTAACCTGAGTCCCAAAGCCCATTGATATGGGACTCTCTTCTCTTTGGTAGAGATCAGTGTCCTACAGCTATGTGAGGTGCAGAGCAGATTTTCCGAGAGTGTAGGAGAGAAGAGAGATTCACCCTCTTCATATTATCATTGGGTTCTGCAGTCACTTTGGGAACTTCTGGCTTCCAGCTTAACAAAAGGAGATGAACCATACCAACCCTACTTTGGGTTCCTGAAATGAGAATAACACTGGGAAGAAGCCAATATGAGAGGAACTAGTAGTCTCCATTATGACTCTATTCCCAGCTTGCTACATTAGACTTCAGGGAATTTCTCCTTGGCTGAGATCTGGAATTCTCTCTCTTAGTTGAGCTGAGTTATCTCTCTCACAATGGGAGAACTCCTTCACTCTGTATTGTCTGGTATATATTCTCCTACTTATACTTTCTCTGATTTCTGTTTTGCTATTGACTTGGATAAAGAGATTTCTTTATAACTTATGATGAATGTTTATCTGGTTTTTGGTGGGAAGGGAACCAAGCCTTGGATTATAAAACTTGGATCCTCCTTTCTCCATTAATGAACAGCAATCAGAAGTTTAGTCTGAACCTGAAAACTAAATCCCCTGGACTAATAATATCCAAGGGAACAGATAGGTATAATTCTAGCCCTTTATCCCCTTCCTCTAAAGAGAACAGAATGGCCAAGCTTCCAGCCCCAACCTCCTGCTTCCCTACCTGTCAGGAATTAAAATCTCCCTTGGAGAAAGGCGGAGGACAAAGAAACTAGAGATGTCTATTCTGCCTCCCTTTGAGTCACACAGGGACATCCCATGCTACATGTGGGGGACGCTTTAATACATATATTTTAAACTATGGTAATGGGTGTGAATGAAAGTGCTGTACACTGATAAAAAGGAAGGTAGGTAGGGGAGCAATAATATGTACACTGATGAAGGAATCTAAAAAGAGATCCTGTAGTACATATGGTAAGGAACCTTTTCTCTCCCTTTGTTTCAGCTGGCTCATCTCTATCCCAAGGGGCTTATTTGGTCTAAAGGATTATTGATTCACTTCAGGTTCTTAATCTCCCTCATATATTCTCTCATAAATCAATTTACAACTAGCTAAGGCATATCCAAGATTACATGAAAGGTTTATGATTTCCTGGGGGAAGGAGGAGTGGGGAGAAATCATTACTCTGCCATCTTCCCTCCTATGACTCACTCTACAAACTTGGTAGGTCTCCTACTTTTCCCAAACCATTTTTTCCCAATACTCTATCCACATTGCTAGCATTGATTATGCAACACAGGTTAGTGACCACTAATTTATTTTACATGGAAGGGAATAGACAATACATTAACAGAGGAGAAAGAGCAAAAGGTTGGAGGGGTGCAGTCTGTTGGCTATAGCAGCAGAGCAGTGGTTCTCACCTAGCCCTAGGTGCTATTTGATCAAGGGAGCAGAAACTAGTGTTTCCTGCTTAGATTCCTTCCTCCTCAAGGGAAGGAGGGAGAGACAGACCTC
Organism: Phascolarctos cinereus; assembly: GCF_003287225.1. Taxonomy (NCBI): domain Eukaryota; kingdom Metazoa; phylum Chordata; class Mammalia; order Diprotodontia; family Phascolarctidae; genus Phascolarctos; species Phascolarctos cinereus. The sequence continues at coordinate 198,474,693 of NW_027555958.1, read as the reverse complement.
AGAGGTATTTCTCAATTAAAGCGGTAGCATTTTTCCACAACTTAGGGGTAAAGGATGCAGATAATATCTCTGAGAAGCTCTCAGTTTGAGTCACTAATCATTGTCCTCAACACAACAAAACACCCTCATTGACCTCAGCACTAGCAAAGCAGCATCTTGTCACTCTCTCAGAAGGGAAGTACTGGGATGGGGAGGAGGGTAGGAAAGGTAGGTGGGGGGAGGCAGCCCACAGGGAGAAAAAGGGGGAATGCCTAGGTTCCTGGTATCTCCCTACATGGTACCAAGGTGGAGAACTGCACACTAAAGTTGAATGCTGCCTCCTTACTCCTCTTTCTAGCATTTTTCTCCCAGAAGTCTCGGCAAAACAGTCCTAGAACTTTCACTTGGCCTTTTCTAGGTATTAGGAGTAAACAATTCCAAAATAGGTCTGATAGATTCTGGAGTCAATTTTTGCTATCCACCCCCGCCCCACAGCTCTTTCCTTTGGAGAGACTATGACAAGCAGGTTCATTGCTGCTGTTAAAGCCAATGAAGGTGTCTCCTCATTCTTTTCTATCCCTTTAACTGGGGTATGAGGGTAGGTGTGGTTATGTTAGAGATAAGTTCCATAATTGACTATTGCAATGGGATGTGGCCCATCTTTCCACTCTTTGATTGGTTCATCATGCATCCTTGAGGTCAGACCACAGGACCCTCAAGGGTAAGGCTATGGCCCCTTAAAAGAGAAAGTTTCCTATAAAGACTGATGTGGTTGTTCGGAGAACTCCATGGCCTACTCAGATTTTTTTAAGGTGTATTTTCCCCCTGTGCCATCAGCTACTCCTTAGTGTTTTATTTTGCCTGGTCCCTGAATGCAGAACTAGGAGCAATGGGTGAAAGTTAGAGAAGCACATTTCAAATTAATATGAAGGAAAGAAAAAGATAAAGAAAAACCTTTTTTTAAACAATTATAGCTATCCAAAAGTGAATGAGATACCCTGGAAGGTAGGGAGTTCTCCATCCCATGAGGTTTTTAAGCAGAGATTATACAATATTCGTTAGAGATCTTGTGTAGCTACTGCTCAGCTATAGATTGGATTAGACCTCTGACATCTCCTCCAGCTTTTTCTAGGCTGTAATTCTTTGATCTACTCCAGTTCCCTCCATTTTATCAAATGAAGAAACTAAGGCCCCGACATCACGTGGTTAGCTAATGTAAAATGAGCATTAGAATTTAAGTTGAGTTAAAAAGTTTAAAATGTAGACAAGAAGGTGTACAGATTTAATATTTCTTTTTTTGATATTTAAATTGCTAATACCAATAATAACTTGTACATATGCTACTTTAAGTTTTGGAGAGTTCTTTGCACTGTCATATTTTACTTTCAGAACATTTAAAAATTTGTACTGATATCTTTTGGGGTGGTTTTTATTACCTTTATTTCCTAATAAATGCCTCCCTTCCCTATCCAGTGAGTCATCTCTTGTAACAAAGAACAAGAAAGAAAGAAAGAAAGGAAGGAAGGAAGGAAGGAAGGAAGGAAGGAAGAAGAAAAAGAAAGAAAGAAAGAAAGAAAGAAAGAAAGAAAGAAAGAAAGAAAGAAAGAAAGAAAGAAAGAAAGAAAGAAAGAAAGAGTGGTTTAGCAAAACTAACCAGCATATAGGCTGAAGTTGACAGTATGTACAATGTTCCACACCCGTAAGTTCCCTCCCCTCCATTTTCTGATCCCTTCTTGGTTAGAGTCCACTATATTTAGCTGAACCCAGACACCCAATCATGCTTCACTGCTGCCAATCCTTCTGCTGATTGGAAGGGAAGCTCTGATCTTCTCTGCTTCTAACCTGGACTGGCTTATTCCTCCTTGGGCTGTTCCTGGGGGCCCACAATGTTTGTAGACTTAGGGCAGACACCTGATAGGCATTGGCCCTATTGTAGCAGAGAATTCTGAGCTTGCTTGATCAATCCATTTGCCTCAGCCTCTTCAGTAGTAAAGATTACAGGCATGTGCCACCACACTTGACAGTAAATGCTTATTCATTCATTCATTCTTCAGGACTTGATCATTATAATTACAACAGCATTATTTCACTTTTATTCTATTTATTTTTAAAAAGTTAAACATCAAATATAAGAAATTAACATTCAAGCTGATGCCTTTTCACCTTTGAAAATGGATTGCTAATCACTTTCATGAACTTTTTGTTTTGTTTTGTTTTGTTTTTCAGGCAATGGGGTTAAGTGACTTGCCCAGGGTCACACAGCTAATAAGTGTTATGTGTCTGAGGCTGGATTTGAACTGAGGTCCTCCTGAATCCAGGGCTGGTGCTCTATCTACTGTGACACCTAGCTGCCCCTCTCATGAACTTCTAAAGATATATGCCTATCCTATTTATTTTCTTAACTCCCTGCTGAGTTTGGTGGCTTCACTGTTGAAAAGAGATTTACAGTTGACTTGTCTGGAAATATGATCATCAGGGTTACACTATTAACTTAGTAACTGCCTTTTTGCCTCCAGGAATTTCCCACTTTATCATCACTGTATTCATTTCTTCCTGTAATCCATTATGTTCTGGGAAACACTTAGCAACACATCTTATTGTAAAATATACATAGCACAAGTAAATATGTATATCAACTGTTTAATGGCTTAGTTACAAATCATTTCATACAGTTTTACCAGTATTTTCTTAAGAGAAAATATATCCATACTAACAAAATTATATTTTTTAGAGAAAATTCTCCATCTGGATGACTAGAAAAACCATGCATATGTTATAAATATAAGCAGAGGAAAAAATCTCCCCCAACATATAATGCAAACAGATTGTTTTATGAGTTTTTTCTGTTTCTCTTATCTTGCTCCTTTCTTCTAGATTGAACTATAGAATAAAAAATAAAATTCCCCTTTTTCTGTATTGGATTGACCTCTGATCAACCACTGGGTATGGTTTTAATAGATTTGAAGATATTCACTTATAAGTAGAGGCTAAACTAGATGACATTTGAGGTCTCTTCCAAATCTAGGACTCTTATGATCATAAATACTGAAGAAAAGACAAAAGAAAAAGTGAAAATTCCTTGCTAGAAATCACAATGCATAGAACTAGGGAACATAAACTGGTAGGGGTAGGGAGAGAGAGAGAAATAGGTAGTAAAAAAAAATTAAGAGTATTTATCCTGATTTCAGAAGAAGTTTCAGATTTAATAGGGCTGGTTTTTAAATTTCTCATTAGTCTTATTTTTTCATAGTACAAACATTTATTTAGGGGCCTACTATATGTTTGGTCCTGAGCACAGTGCCTACAACATAGTAGGTTCTTAATAAATTCTTTTTGAGTTGACTAGAGGCATGGAATGAGATATGACATACTCATAATAATCACATAAGAATAATGGATTTCTTCTTCAACTCTGGACTCATACATACTTGAGTTCAATGTGAGAGCAACGGGAATATTTCAATAGAACCCCCACCTCATGAATACTCACATACCAGGCAGGAAAAATCAATAAATAGCAAAATGTAAAACTCCCTCTGTGTTATTCTCCTCAATTTACATTTGCTGGCTCGGTCCCCCAAAGGATATTCTGTGGACTTACATTCCTAAAACTATAGCTCAATAACCTTACCAATGCCTTTGCTTTTACTCCCATCAGAAGATAAAATTAGCTTGAAGCAAAGGCATTTACTGAAATGACATAGCATGAGCAATAGCAGAAAAACATTACCATATATTCTTGGTATCAATAGGAAGAGTGCGCCTACAGTAGTAGAGAAGCACAAAAGTAGAAAAGATAAATGGCAACTCACACCCCTGGCACTATAGGATCCCAGCGTCCTTTCTCTTCTTGTGTTATCGTCATGCTGCTCCCGTGGGTATGGAGTCTCTTCTAGACACGTTTCTCCCTGGGCCTGCTCTGTGATGGGTGTGGTGTATCCTCTGGGCCACTTCCTCTGCTACAAGATGCCATTTACTAATTGGAGATGTTTCAGACTAGGCCTGACTGGGGCCAATCCAGGGATTCAGGATTAGGAATGAAATTAAATGAGACCATCCAACACCACAACAGTGAGTTTATTTCATAATTGCTTGGAAAAGGTACTCAGCAAAGCTATGGCATTGGGTCTCATAGATGCAGCTCTGCTTGGAAAAGACCAGAAAGAAAAATTTTGGGTCAAAATGTTGGGTCAGAAGGATGTGATGATTCACATAGTAGCAATGCACCCATGTCAGTCAGTGGAGCCTACTCTCCTAGACCTCCCAAGTTTAGGTTTAGTTTCCTCACTTTTTAGAGAAAAAAAAAACAACTAGTCTGGCTCATGTGTCAGGGACTCTGTCAGATGTTCCTGCCACAGTGGGGTGAGGATATACAAGTTCCCTCCCTCTCTGCTGCACTATGGAAGAGGCATAAGGGAAGATGTGAAGAGCAGTTCCCTAGCAACATCTGGGTACTTCCTTTAAGCTCTTTTCAGAGGTGGCTGAGATGACTCCTTGACTCAGAGCTTGCTAATGCTTCTTTAAAAATATATGTGTATGTGTGTGTGTATGTATTCCCCCAATTACATGTTAAAACAATATTTAAACATTTTTTAAAAGTTTTGAGTTCCAAATTCTATCCCTCTCTTCCTCCCTTCCCACCCTTCCACCTGAGACAGCAAACAATCAGATATAGTTTATACATGTGCAATCATGTAAAACATTTCCATATTAGTCATTATTGCTAATGCTTCTTAAGGCCACCAGGGCTAGCTTATCCTTCAGCAAGCAAATGGCTACCCTCCCTACAATTTCATCTAGATGGTTGAGGAATTTCACTACACCTAAAGGTTTATATACTTTATACTTCCTTTATACTGATGCATCAAAGTTAGAAAAGGGTAAATCCTCTATAAAAAGCAAATGGTCCACTCAGAATTTTGCACCCTTTGCAATCTCAAATAGATCACTTGGTGTGTGAACCACCTACTTTCATGCCCTTTACAAGCTGTGAGTGGAATCACTCAAAATGTAATTTGTGACAAGGAAGTAATTGCTAAGTTGTACCTGGGGGAACATGTGCTTCCTAGTTGGTACAAGACATCTGGTATCTAACTTTCAAAATCCTTCATTCTCATAATGGTTTAAAATTTACCAATTTTAGCATGAACAGCTAAGGTCAACCAGACCTGAATTGAACCTTGTAATGGTTTAAAATTTACCAATTTTATTACAAACAGCTGAGGTCAGCCAAACCTGAATTGTCTGAATATACAAAAGGCTAATGCCAACTTATAAATGGCATAGGTTACAAAAATCTGATTGCAAATACCATATTTGAGACCAAAAAAGAGCTTATATACTTGGTAAAATGATCTTGGAAATTATTTATTCCAAGTTCCAAATAGTGAAGACAGGAACTCATGAAATTGGACCCAGTTCAAGGTGGGTTAGACCAGATATCCAGTTTTAAGATTCTATTACTCTACAATTTCCATCAAAATGACTTTAGGGGATTTCGATGAGAGAGAATGTGGCAGGAGTGTCCTGGAGCCATTTGTACTGGTTCATCAGAACCTATTGTTAAATTTGCAGTAGAAGCATTTACACTTTGGAAATCAGCAAATGCTGAAAATCAGGGCTTGATTTATGGTTTTGTTGACTGCCTAGACTTAAGAAAGTGATGGAGAAAGTATTAACAATATAGAATAAACTTATAAGTGTATTAAGTATACTTTTTTTTTTTACAGAGAGCTGGTTGTTAAACACTTACCAGTACACTGCTGCATCCTGGGCCATCATCAGGAGTCTTGACTTATATCTTGCCACTGGACTTCAATGATTCTGAGGAGAGAGTGACAACTTTGCACAGTTCTGCCTCACTTAAATCCAATTTACGTGCAAGAGATCATCCTCAGGATGTCATTGGTCCACTTCAAGAACGAAGGGCCAACAACAGTAATAACATTATGAACTCTCTGCTCTTGATATAAAGTAGCTTTTTTTCCTAGACCACCATGAACATGATCAGATAGGATGGGCAAATTTGATAGCCCCATAGCCCAGGGGAGTTCATGGAAAATATCTCTCTGGAAATATCTCTCTTATTTTAAAATTTTTAATGACAGGTGGCAGTATTTCGGTTTACAATTATTCTCATGGTTTTGTTTGTATTTTAGTTTAATCTACTGAATTAAGTTTGGCAAGGATTTTTCCTCTTAATAATAACTGGCATTTATGTGAGACTTTAAAGTTTGCAAGGCTCTTTATCTACATTGGCTATGAATCTCACAACGATACAGTGAGGTCGATTATATAAGTATTATTATCCCCATTTTATTATTAGAAGTAGTAGTATTATTATTCCCACAGTAAAGAAAGTAAGGCTTGGAGAGGTTAAGTAACCTGTCCACAATTGTAAACAGTTAATAAGTATCTGAGACAGAATTTGAACCCAGGCCTTCCTGAATCCTCGGCTAGCATCCTAGTCACTAAAAAGTATTTGCCCTAGTCTAGCACTCTATTTACTATAAAATATTTTCACCACCTGAAGCATCGGTGGAAGTGACTAGATTGAGTCTTGGCCAATTTGGGCAGGAAGAAATAATCAAAATTTCACAGTTATGACTCTAGGAATGACTAAAAAGAAGCTAACAACATCCAAAGGACCTGAACAGAAAGTATCTGATAGATCCCAGCTGTTGCTCCCTATTTACAAAAGAGTTTTTAAAAGTCTAATAGAAGTTCATATTGTCCTGGAAGGTGGTGTTATGATCCTAATTTTACAAATAAACATACTGACATAAAGGATTTTTCAAGAGATGTAGAAAAGTAAACAGTATAAATAGGAGTAGAAGTGAAGATTTGGGGAGTTTGGGGACATACTTCTCTGACCTATCTGTTAGACTTCACAGTGTCATTGAATCAGAGCAGTAGAGTTAGAAAGGCCCTCAGAGGCCATCTCATCTAATCCCTCATTATTACACGTGAGGAAACTGAGGCACAAGGCAGTTAAACGACTTACTACTACTACTACTAATATCTTTGTTCTCTAAATATATATGTGTGTATATTTATATATTATATATGAATATATATATTTGGGGGTTTTGTGGATTCTTGTTAGGTAAAATATAGACAGTAAGTATTATTGCTTTTTGATAAGAAAAGAAAATAGCTCATGGGTTCAGGAAAAGATGATCAACACTGGGGAAACCTTTGATTCAAAGGGCAATTACCTTTGTATAGATCTTTTTAGATTATGCTAAAGATAATAATAATAATAATAATAGCTAGCATTTATATTAATAGGTTTGCAATGTACTTTAGAAACATTAACTCATTTTATCCTAACAACAACACTAGAAGATAAATGCTATTATTATGTACTATGTATCCATAACAATATCACTTCCATGTCTTTCCACTGATCCTTACCCAAGTTTCTTCTGTACCATATTTTCCCACAGTACATTTTACGGATGAGGAAACTGAGACACAGAAGTTAAGAGACTTGTGTCTAAAGTGTCTACTTTAGCGAGTATCTAAAGCCAGATTGGATTTAGGTCTTCCTAACTCTAGGTCCAGTGCTCTATAGTTTGCCACCTAGGTGAAGTCTTCTCAAGTTGTTCTTCATGTGACAGCATAGCTAACAAGAAAGAAAATGCTGATAAACATTTTAACCATGTTAATTACCACCCTCAGTGGATTAAACAGATTCAGCTTGGTATATGGCAGACCAATAATAGTAATTCTGTTGCTCAGAGGAAGCACTCACAAAATGTACCTGTATAACTTATAGGGTTTATATCTTAATGATGAAATAGAAAGAAAAAATGTTAATTTCAATTAATAATTGGTTATTAATATAAGATAAAGTAATCATTTCTCTCACATATGATTGTAATGGAATATTATTATGCTATAAAAATTACAAGCAGGATGTTTTCAGAAAAACCTGGAAAAACTTACATGAACTGATCAAAGTGAAGTGAGCAGAACCAGGAGAATACTATACATAGTAACAGCAATATTGTAAAATGAAGAATTGTGAATGACTTAGCTATTCTTAGCAATACAATGATCCAAGACAATCCGAAAGGACTCATGATGAAAAATACTGTCTGCCTTCAAAGAGAGAACTAATGTTGTCTGAATACAGAATGAAGCATTTTCTTTTTTTCTTTTTTTCTTTTTCTTTCTTTCTATCTTCTTATACAAAATGATTAATATAGAAATGTTTTACATGATTGCACATGTGTAACCTATATCAGATTGCTTACCATCTCAGGGAGCAGGGAAGGGAAGGAAGGGAGGGAAAAATAGATTTTGGAATGCAAAACTTTTTAAACAAAAACAATAAATGTTAATTGTTTTTACACATAATTAGGGGGAAATGAAATAGTATTTTAAAAAAAGATGGGTTGGGTACTGTCCCCTGTGTTGTCTGTGAAGGCATGTCATAATTCCTAGTCCTGGTCCTATAATTTGGACAAGATACACTCTGGATAGCCTACTCTGGTTGAAAGTAATTGTGCCCAAAGAGTGATAGTCCTTCCTTGAGAGTCTGGCCCTGGCCCTGTAGAGCAACTGACAATTTCCATCCACCTCCAATTCTCACCCCAACCCTCAGAAGGTATAATGACAGGTAGAATATATGGCAGTAGGGGAAGATTCAGGGAGTAGACTCCTTTGGTTGTGAGATATGGTAAGAAAATGATAATGAGATAGGCAGAGGTGGTAGTTGAAGTTCTTGGAAAAGTCTCTCTACAGATAACAGGGGGCCATGGCATGGGACTAGCAGGGCATAAGGAAGATGGCTGGAGGGTCCCTGGGATAGGGAAAAACTGTGTCTCTCTCCCCTCCCCACCCCCACTCCTTTGGCCCTTAATTTTAGCTACTCACTTAACCCATTAACTTTTTCTACCTCTAAAAGAGTACAAATATTACCATCCTCTAAATTATGACACCCTTTTGGAAAGCCTTGATCACTCTGCCCATGGCTCTGAAATAATGCCTAGCTAGCCATAAGTCCGTTCCCTGCCAACAAACAGAATCACAAGTTAGACTGGAAGTTAGAGATAAACATGACTTTACTTCACTAGGATAGTATAATATAGAGAGTAATTAGTAGATAAAAAGTTGATAAAAATAATTCACATTAGTAGGCCAGAATTAACAGTTAGAAAGGACTAGAGCTGAAATGGACCAAGAAATGTTCTATCATACAAAAGCACAAGTCCTTTAACACTGAGCCAGAGCATGTTATTACCATGGAAGTGGCTCAGTATCCAATATATCAGAGAGACTCCCTTGATTACCTTCATTAAACAGAAGTGTAGTTTTTGGCAAAGGACATAGGGTATCTAATAAGGACTGGAAAAAAGATATTTGCCTTGAGTCTTCCTCAATTTGATCAAGAGGATTGTAAACTGAAAAAGAGTAGAGGTGGATATGGAGAAGTATTAGATCTGCTAAGTCTAAAACCCTGGAGGGTAAGAGGTACAATATAAGATGAAATAAAACGGAAGAGAGGATCAGTAAATTCAAAGAAGATAATATGGAAGAAGACAGCCAGTAATGAAACTCATGGCTCCAAACATGGCTTCAAACATACATACATACATACATATATATATACACACATACACACACATATATATTATATATATGCAATATATATATTTGCATATATATATGCAAAGTAAATTAAACACTCTATTAAACACAACTTTTGAGCTTATAAGTATTACTAATACTTTGTGTAATGAAACTTAACAAGTGGAATATGGCTGCACAAGGGGAGACCTTATTCAAACGGAACAGAATAGATAAAAGGGTTGATAAGGTAACATTATATATGAAAAGTATACATAAACTGTGTGGGAAGGTAGAAAGGGGACAGAAGTAACCAGATGGGGACAATATGGTATAGAACATTTAGATAAGGATAAATGGAAAGAAATAGAAGTGATATTGTTATGGAGACAGTACTGACCATATGGATAGAAGGAGTTAAGTAAAGATTATGAGAAATACTAGAAATGTAGTAGAGAAGCATGACATCGCAGTGACTTTAGATGTTGGAGCACTCACTTCCTCTCTTTTTTTTTTTCATCTCTTTTCCCCCTTCTCTCTTCCTCTCTCCTTTTCTTTTCCCTAAAACAAGCTGATAGGAACAACCAGGGAAGCCAAGATTGTTTATATATTTGAGCTCCAAGCCCCTTATTCCAATTGCAAAAAGAGACTCAAGGTTATGCCTCATTACCATGTTTTTCTCTTAATTCCTTTCCTTGCCTAGATCTCTTGACTTAGTAAACAACTGATTACTTAAACCTGAGTTAATTTTAGAAGTTGATCCTCTTCTAACTGGCTCAGGAAAAGGAGAATCAAGTGGTGAATGACAGACACTCTCTCACAAATTGATCTAGATCCAAGAGGGTCCTGAGCTGGTTAGATCAGAGGCTACAGTTTCTGGAATGGGTTAAGCCCATATGGGTGGGGAACCTGTGACCTCAAGGCCACATATGACCCTCTAGGCTGCAGGTTCTGGCTGCTATGAATGCTAAGAACAACAAAAGGTAACTCGTTTTGCTTTTCAGGGGACAAGATAAGAATGACAGAATCAACAGAGATGGGATACAGATGATGGGTGATGATGAGGATAAACTAATCAGCTCTTTTTTCCATTTGATTCTGTCTTCTCTGCTAAAAAGAAGGAACTTAAGACTAGGGAGGATAGAACAAAACCAGTTAGCAGCAATAGGAAACACAAGGTAATGGTGGTAGTGGATAGTATAACAGTATCTAGTTAACCTCAATGAGTTCAAGTTACTATGCCTAGATTAATTGCTTTCTAGGGTACTGAAAGAATTGGAAGATATGATTGCTGAGCTGTTGTCGGTAACCTTTGAAAGATCTTGGAGGATGGGGAAAATACTGCAGAACTGGACAAAGGCCATTGTTTCATTTTTCACGAAGGGGAAGAAGGGGGAATCTACAAAGTATAGGTTAGTGAGCTTGGATTCTATCCCTTGCCAAACTAAAAGACAAATTACTGAAAAGATGATTTGTAAGCATTTAGGGAGGGGATCAGTGATTACTTAAGGCTAACATGGTTTAATCACGTCAAGCAATGGGGTCAGGGAAGTGCTGTAAACAAAGGATGTTAGATTTGGAGTTGAAAAGTTGTCATCTAGTCATTTTACAAATGAAAAAACTGAGGCCCAGAGATATTATGCAACTTGGCCAAAGCCACATATTTAGTTAGTAGCAGAATTGGAGTTTGAACCCAGGGTCTTTGACTTCAAGTCCAGCAATCTTTTCACTATACATCACTGCCTTTCTTAATATGCCTAGATTTTAGTAGAGTACTTTTAAAAAAAAAGTCTCATTTAATCTCCACAAACAAGAAGATGATAGCACAGTTAGAATTTAGTGAATTGACTGAATGAGCAGACCCATAAAATAGTCATTAATGGACTGATGTCAACTCTAAGAGAGGTCTTTAGTGGAGTGCCCTAGGGATCTATTTGTACTATGCTGCTCAACATTTTTATTGATGACTTGGATGAATGCATAGAAGGAAGACTTGTTAAACCTGCAGATGACATGAGGCTGAGAAGAATAGCTAGTACATTGGATGACAGCCAGGATCCAAAAATATCTCAAGAGGCTAGAATGATGAACTGAATTCATAAGATGAAAATTTAATAGGGATAAATTGTAAAGTTCTTTACTTATGCTGGATAGGAGAGAGGCACAATCAGATTATTCTTGTGAAAAATATATGAGAGTTTTAGTGGAAAGTAAGCCTAATATGAGTTAACCATTTGACATGGCAGCCAAAAAAGTTAATTTAATCTCAGGCTGTATTGAGAGGGACAGTGTCCAGAAAAAGAGAGGTAATAGTTCTCCTGTTCTCTGCCTTGGTCAGAACCACAGTTCTGATGCCACATTTTAAGAGCAATATATACAGATTGCCCTCCATCTAGACAAAGATGACTGGGATGGTAAGAGGACTGGTGACCATTTTGTATAAGCATGTGTTTAAAGAAGTAGAGATGCTCCACCTGGAAAAGAGAGAACTTGGGGAAGTATATATTATCAGCATTCAAATATTTAATAGCTGTCTTAAGAGTGATTAGGCTTGTCCTATTTCTCTCCAGAAGGCCGAATGAAGAACAATGGATGAAAGTTGCTGAGACAGATTTTTGGCTTGATATAGTTTGTTGTTGTTCAGTTATTTTCCAGTTGTGTCTGACTCTTGGTGACCCCATTTGAGTTTGTTTTTGTTTTTATTTTTTTTACAAAGTTACTGGAGTGGTTTGCCATTTCCTTCTCTGGCTCATTTTATAGATGAGGAAAACTTGCCCAGGGTGACTCAACTAGTAAGTGTCTGAGGCCAGATTTGAACTCAGGAAAATGAGTCTTTCTGATCCCAGGCCCAACACTCTATTCACTGTACCACCTAGCTGCCCCTTGATATATAGAGACACTTCAAAACAACTAGAGTTACTAAAAAAACAATGGAATGAGTTGTCTTAGGAGGTGTAGTTGGTGGCTCTTCTGGATCTGGGTCATATATCTGATTCGGCCCATCTCATAAGTGCAGACCTTCCAGGTTTGCATGTATGAAGGACTGAACAAAAATTCAGAGTGAATGATTAAGCTATTTACTACACCAATGTAACACATTTTAAAGTCTGGAGGCTAGCTTACATGAATTGAGTTAAGTAATGCATACAAGCAATTGGTAGACTTAATGTCCCATGGGTTCCCTGACACCTCCTCTTTTCCTTTTCCTTTTTTTGTTTTTTGGCTTTTTGCAATCCTGAGCTGTGAGGCTCCTTTTCCAAACATCCCAAAGTTATGACCCTGTGATAATAAATATTTGGACAAGAAAGGGAGTTGTTTTGTGACCCATTCATCATCAAAAGGGTCTCATGGATGGACCTCAGCCAAAAGACCTTATGTGAAGTTAAAGATCAAACATTTCAATCCAATATATAACTTACTCCTGTCTTAACCAGTCATTGATCTAGGACTCTTGAGAAGCTGGAACACTGAAGAGGCTTCACCAACATATGACAGAGATGGGACTTTTTCAGGGATAAAAAAAAGAAGAAAACCACATTCTCCTTTTGTGTTGCTTTCATCTCATAGCTTGAGCAGCAGGCGCTGATGTTCGTGTGACCTCAAATAGTCGACATGAGATTCAATTTATAGGACTAGATAAGGACTGTCTTTGTCAATGATCAATAACTCATCTGCAAACATCTGACAGAACCACAGCAGCTGTATTCTTAACTCTTGATTTTTAACCAAAACCCAGCTGACTGTTCCTATAGCTTTCAACGCATTTTTGTAGGATATGTAAATTTTGTGTGTGGTTTGTCTTTTCATTTCTTTTGGTCTGCTGACAAATCCTGTAATGACCCACTTAGAAAGCATTTGACACTAAATAATAGGGGATGGAGAGGAGAGAATGGTCACTTCAGCCTCTGAAAACTAGCTCTTTGAACCTAGAATAGGAGGTAGTAGATCATACCTCTTGAATCAGAGGCTGGACAGCTACTAGTTGGGAATGGTGTAGAAGGTATTTTTGGTCAGTATAAGGTATCTATAATTTCTGTGGTTACATCTAAATGCGATATTCTGTGACCTGTTCTATATTGCTCAAATTCAATTAATTTCAATACCCATTTATTTGTTTACTAATTAACAAATATTAATGGAATTGAATTGTGAGAGAAGGCAAAAGATACGACTGAGTAGAAGTTACAGATAGAATGTTCTTAGGTCAACACAAATTAATTAGAACTTCCTTTTTAACTAAAACTGCCTAAAAATGAAAGATTCTGTTTCTAGAAGTACAGCTTACTGTCACCAGAAATCTTAAAACATTAAGTCAGTTGACCTGTCAAAGAGATGGTTATAGAAGGAATGCTTGCACTGGAAAAGGAAGTTGGATTCAATGACCTCAAATGTTCATTCTAATTCTGTGGTTCTGTGATTTTAAAAGTTCTTGGTAATATAGCTTGCATATTGCGGAGGAAAAATGCTACGCAAATAAAAAATAATAATACTGTAGAAGGTACTAGTCCAGCCCTTCTCCTTCAGAATGTAAAATATTTTAAGTAAAATAGCTTTTGATGGGCTTTTTACTTCCTCTACTACATTGGTAATATGTGAGAGACAACCTGGCATGGTGGATAGAAAGCTGTCCTTAAAGGCAGGAGGCTCTGAGCTCAAGTTCTGCTGCTGACACATTTTGAAAATGTGACCCTGGGCAAGTCACTTAACTTTCTCAGTGCTGTAGACAACTCTCTAAGACAGCTGGTTGCAAAGAAGCTTACCATCATTGACAGAGACAGAAGTTCCGTATACCAATGAAATCTCAGGTCCAGCCCATCACCTATCTTATCTGTAATGCTTCAGAACTACAAATGGAATTACAAGGGAAACAATACTTGGAAATTATTGTATTTGTCTTCAAATACTTTTACCTAAACATTATAAAATTTATAAGGTTTAATTTAGCCATACTATGGAAAATAGAACACATTTACTTTATCTTTATGGAAAATAAATTTTGTATAAGGCATCCCAATATTTAATCTGTGATTTAAAATTGAGGTTTGGTAAATGAGAACTTCTAAAATATGTTGTTTCACAAATGAGCCCTATACAATTGATTTAACTCTTGATTTTTGAATCTGCTAATGTGTGATTTTCTATTTCTTTCTTTCTTTTTCTCTCTTCCTCTCACACACAAGCACACATATATACACACAGTACTATGAGTCACTGATCTATTTGAATCTTTGTTACTAAGAGCACTGTGTATTCGAATTTAGTACGAACAAAACTATTCTTGGAAGACGGGAAAACCCTAAAGCTAACTTGTTAGTAAATCCCTTTATGAATTGTTTCTTTTTTTGAAATATATCTTTTTAATCTATTTTCCCATAGGTGAAGAAACCTGAGATATTCTTGGACAAAAAAGGCAAAGGGCCAAGTTTTATGTGATTCTACTAAATAAATAATCTTAGGGGATGTGCCAGTCTAAGGCATTCTGACAAACTACATGGCTATATCTCTTTATCCCTGAATAAACTACTCCAGATGAAAAAAGGTCGTTGAGGGAGACTGCATTAAGATTTTCAGTTAAGGTAATATTTAAAGCACTGAAAGAATACATTTCAAAAAATGACTAGTTTTCGCCTGGGAATTGTTTACTTAGACAATTTTCAGTTGAATACTTGGTCAAGAATTTCTACAAAAGTATTCCAGTGTTTTTGCTGTGGTGGGTGGAGGAATGAAAGTGTGAATATACTTTGCAAAAATGCTTCATTTCTGCTTTGGATTACTTCATTCTCACAGTAGGATATGGTCCATTAGAGTTCAGATAATGCCAAGTAAAATTCTATGTTAGATTCATCTTAGAAGATCTCACTGGGGACCCATGCTCAGATGAATAAAATTACTTTCTGTCCTTTTCCTTACTGAGGCTTACAAGGAAACAGTTGGTCTTTTCTAAATTGAATTTGACTAACAATCTGAGAAAGTAGCTAAAGGGCTAATGAGTATTGACAAATGATTGGACATTTGGCCAATTTTAATCAAATTAACTGTATATAGGGAAAACACTTGAAGACTAACAAGAAAACTAAAAAGGAAATAAATTGCTCTTCTATGGCCTTGTTGCTGTTCAGTCATGTCCCACTTTTCATGACCCCATGGACCATAGCATGCCAATACTAGCCATGGGGTTTTCTTGGCAAAGACAATGGAACTGTTTGCCATTTCCTTCTCCAGTGGATTAAGACAAATGGAGCCCCAGAGTCACACAAGTAAGTGTCTGAGGTCACATTTGAACTCAGGTCTCCTTGACTTCAGGCCCAGCCCTCTATCCACTGAGCCACCTAGATGCCTCCTTCTGTGGCCTACAGCATTATTACCTTATGATGGGATTCTTGTTCCCTGTAATCATTTGAGAATGGGGCCACTTTGTGGTCAGCATTACTTCAGATCCATAGTTTCAGCAGGGATTCCATCTCTTCCTGGAAGATGATTTTGGTATTTTTCTTTTCCCCCAGAAATCTCTTTTTATTTATAATAACAGGAGGTCAATAATAGGTATGTCTCCTAGATATTAGTGTCAGAGTGGCTTAGTGTATAAAGGGCTGGACTTAGGAAAATCTAGGTTAAAATCCTGCTTCAGATATATATTAGCTGTGAGATTCTAGGCAAGTCATTTAACCTTCATTTTCTCAAATATAAAATGGTGATAATAAAACCTTACAGGATTGTGGTGAGGACCAAATAATATAAGGTACATAAAACAATATGTAAACTTTAAACTGCCTTTATTGAAAGATTTAAAACCAGAAAGGGCCTTAGAGGTCCTTAAGTCTCTAACACCTTTATTTTGCAACAGAGGAAACTGAGGTCCAAAGTGGTTTAGTGATTTGTCTAAGGTCAGACGGGTAGCAAGTGGTAGAGCCAGGTTTCAAATCCATGTTCTCTGTTTCCACTGTATCACATTGAGCTATCATTGTTAGCAGCCTCAAAATAATGCTTTTAAAATAGTTTGTTATGTTGGTCATTTTTTTTTAATTCCTTAGAAAAGTGGTAACCAAAACACTGTTCTTCCCTACTAAGAATCTACAGAACTCTGTCTCCAAAGGTAAAATGCTGTTTGAGAAAATAAAGCTACAAAAGAAAATAGAAATGGCATTCAGTCAGGAACTGTGACAAGGCTTATTTTGGGCCTGGAGACATTCTAAAATATTTTAATTTAAGCACTTAAGGACATCTTTCACACCTTTAAAAAGGTTCCAACAGCTGCTTTTTCTCATGAATTTCTTTTAAAAAATTGGCCATGGTACTACATAGTAGCTTTTAGAAAGTCACCATGGGAATTGAGAACTCAGCTCTTGTTTTGGTGGTCAGAAGAAAGTAATGGACTTGAGACAGGAGACCTGGGTTCTAGATTTAGCTCTAACAGTTATTAGCTCTATGATGTTGCATATCTGTTTCCTCATTTATAAATGAGGATGAATTTAATGCTTTTAATTCCTTACTCATAGCATTCTTTTAGGGATACAAAGTATGTTTGTAATCCTAAAGTTGTATTTTGAATGTGAATAATTATTAAGTATGTTTTCCCTGAGCAAGGGATAAGAGGTAAGGCAAGGCAAAACACCACCACCACCTCCCCTCTGACCCTGATGGAGACGGCTCAGGACCCTGAATCTAAGAGCCTTAGAAATAGCAATGTACCTCAAACTTAAAGACCTGTTTCCAGCCCGGTCCCAATATTCCAGCCAATACTGAAGGGAGAAATCATAGTAGAAGAGGCCCACCTTCTTCATCACCACCAACAATCACAGTTTAGCAACTGCCAGCAACAGAGAGAAGAGCACAAGAGCATTGGGAGACAAACCCTACTCTCTCTTCATCCAGGCCTCTGGTCCTACCTTTAGTTCACCACTCTCAGCCAGTAAGTATCCTGGGAAGAAGGGGCCAGTCATTCCCACCAATTGCCAGACAACTGAAACCCACAGAGCAGGCAAGGCAGCCTAGCTGAAGCATCAAGGAACCCTGAAGAA
The DNA here is from genome assembly GCF_003287225.1 of Phascolarctos cinereus. Classification (NCBI taxonomy): domain Eukaryota; kingdom Metazoa; phylum Chordata; class Mammalia; order Diprotodontia; family Phascolarctidae; genus Phascolarctos; species Phascolarctos cinereus. Next base: position 198,457,120 of record NW_027555958.1, on the reverse strand, counting down.
GAGTTAGGAGGCAGCATATGACAGGCAAGTCAAACTGCCACCACCTTCGCCACCATCTCTTCCCAGAACTTGGTGAAGATAGCTCAGGACACTGAAGCAAAGAGCCTTGGGAAAAGCAATGTTTCTAGCCCAGCAATAGCTGGTGGTGCAATAGATAAAATGTTCAGCCTAGTGTGAGGAAGGCCTGAGTTCAAATCCAGTTTCAGACACTTACTAGATGTATAACCCTAGGTAGGTCACTTAACCTCTGTTTGCCTCAATTTACTCAATTGTAAAATGGCAATTTTACAAATAGTGCCTACCTCCCAGGGTTGTTGTGAGGATCAAATGAGATAATATTTGTAAAAAGCACTTAGCACAATGCTTGGCACACAGTAGGTGCTTAATAAATGCTTACTCCCTTCCCTTTCCCTTCTTCAGTTCCCTCAGCCATCATCCCGGGAAGCAGCCCTTGTGGAAATAAAGCCTGGAAGCTGTTCCTTCAGGTGCTATTACAAGCACAGTTACTGAAGACCAGAAAATAAAGTTCTTACCATTGAAATCCTTGGCCCCATCAAATGATTCAGCATCAGAAATCAATGTGTTTTATCAACAGAAATGACATTAAAGAAGAGGTATGATCATCTGCTTTGCATCTAGGACTTTTCCCTTCCCTTCCCTACATGCTGTCTCCCCATTAGAATGTGAGCTCCTTGACAGTGGGGAATGTCTTTTTCTTTTTATATCTCCAGCATTTAGAACAGTGCTATACACACAGTCAGCTTAATAAATGATTCATTCATTCATTCATTCATTCATTCATTCATTCATTCATTTTCCTGGGTGATCAAGTATTTATACAACATACCCAATACATGGATAAAAAACAAAACATAACTCGTGCTATCAAGAAATACATAGAGATAGATGATGACCTCCAATGAGAGAATTATTGAACAATAACAGGGAGCAGATTGCAAAATTGTATGGTTTGAGTGTAGAAATCCAAAGAAGGGAGAAATCTGTATAGGTGGAGGAAAGCTTAATCAAGAACTTAGATTTGAGAGGGGATATTCAACAGGAAGAGTATTAATTACTGATATATATATATATATATACACACACACACACACATATGTGTGTGTATGTGTGTGTGTGTGTTTGACAATTTACAATAGGCACCTTTTAAACAATAACAACCCTGTGAAATGAGTAGTGAGCCACAGAGAGTTTAAGTGGCTTGCCAACTCACACCCTACCTCACCTCCCAAATGCCCACAGTAACATTATCAAAAAGAGGTTAGCTAGCCTCTACTTGAAGCCTTCCAGTTATGGAGATCCCACTACCTCTTGAGTTAGCCCATTCTAATTTTGGATCTCTCCAACTGTAATTTTTCTGAGGTCAAGCCTATAATTTCCCTCCTTGGAACTTCTACTTATTGCTTCTGGTTCTTCCATCCAACTTGGAATAAACAGGATAAATCTAATCCCTCTTCTATATGATAACCCTTCAAATATTTGAAAACAGTCACCATCTTCTTCATATGATAGTTCTTTATATATGTGAAAATAGCTATATCATGTTCTCTACCCTCAACCCCAGTCTTCCTTTTCTGTAGTTTAAGCACCCTCAGTTTGTTTAACTAATCCTCATATAGTTAGGCCTTGGGGACCTTCATCATATTGGTTACCCTCCTCCATCTGTGCTCCAGATTACTTATTTGTTTGTTTGGTTTTTTAAGGATGTAAGCAGTTTAATTTATTGAGTCTCTTATGGTTATTCTTTCATGTTTACCTTTTTATGCTTCTCTTGAATCTTATATTTAAAAGTCAAATTTTCTATTCAGCTCAGGTTTTTTCATCAAGAATGCTTAAACGTCTTCTATTTCATTAAATCCATTTTTTTCCCCCTGAAGGACTATACTCAGGTTTGCTGGGTAGGTTATTCTTGGTTGTAATCCTAGCTCATTTGCCTTCCAGAACATAATATTCTAATACCTCTGCTTCTTACCGTGAAAGCTGCTAAATCTTGTGTGATCCTGACTTCGACTCCATAATATCCGAATTGTTTCTTTCTGGCTGCTTGTAGTATTTTCTCCTTGAACTAGGAGCTCTGGAATTTGGCTATAATATTACTAGGAGTTTTCATTTTGGGATCTGTTTCAGGAGGTGGTCAGTGTATTCTCTTCTATTTCTATTTTACTTTCTGAATCCAAGATATCAGTGCAGTTTTTTCTTGATAATTTTTTGAAGTGTAATGTCTAGGCAATTTTTTTGATTATATATTTAAGGCAGTCCAGTAATTCTTAAATTATCTCTCCTCAATTTATTTTCCAGGTCAGTTGTTTTTCCGATGAGACATTTCACATTTTGTCCTATTTCTTCATTCTTTTGACTTTTGTTTTGTTTCTTGAAGTCTCATGGAGTTATTAGCTCCCACTTGCCCAATTCTAATTTTTAAGGAATTATTTTCTTCAGTGACCTTTTCTTCTCATTTGGCCAATTCTACTTTTAAAGGAGTTCTTCAGCAAATTGTCGGGCCTCTTTTAGCATTAAGTCAATTCTGTTTTTTTACAATGTTATTTTCTTTAGCATTTTTTGTGCCTCTTTTACCAAGCTGTTAATTCTCTTTTCATAATATGTTGCATCATATTAATTTCTTTTCCCAATTTTTTCTCTACTACTCTTATCTCTTTCTTTAATTCTTCTAGGAATTCTTAGTGCCTTAGGTCTAATTAGCATTTTGTCTTTGAGGCTTTGCTTATAGCTGTTTTTATGTTGTTGGTCTTCTAAATTTATGCCTTGGTCTTCCCTGATACCATGGTTGCCTTTTATGGTCAAGGTGTTGTTGTTGTTATTGTTTTTTGGCTCATTTTCCTAGCCTATTTTTTGACTTTGAACTTTTTAAAAGTTGGGCCTGGCTCACCTGGGGGTGAGGAGACACTGCCAAACTTCAAGCTTTTTTATGTTGCTATTTTCAGCAATATAGCTCTGGTGGTTTGCAAGTTTTCAATACTTCCAGAGTGGTGTGATCTGGGAAGAGAGGTGGTCACAGTTCACCTGGTTTATGCTCTGGTCTTTACCCAGAAAGAACCCCTGCTCTCCTTCAGCCACAAGTGCTAGCTTTCCTCTCAGCTCTGTGACCATGACCAGGTCCTCTGTTCCCTTATGACCAATCACCAGCACTCTTGTTTGCCCTTGAACTGCAATCCAGAATGTCTCTGGCCTGAGGGCTCTGGAAGCCAGCCCACCACTGGTTTCTTGGGAGCCCAAGGCTTTGTTTCCCCTTTTCCTCTCTTTCACAGATCTCTCCTGTTGACCTCCTAAGTTGTCTTAGGCTGGAAAAATGTCTCATTCTGACCTTCTGTTGGCCCTGATGCTCCAAAATTTGATTTAAAGCATTATTTTGAAGTTCTTTTGAGGAGAATGTTGGGAAAGTTCAGCAGGGTCTTGGCCTGTACTCCCTGTGCTCCAGATTATTAAAGTACTAACTAAATGGTGGGCAGCTAGGTGGCACAGTGGATACAGCGTGGAGCCTTGAGTCAGGAAGACTCATCGTCCTGAGTTTAAATCTGGCCTCAGACACTTACTAGCTGTGTGACCCTGGGCAAGTCACTTAACCCTGTTTGCCTCAGTTTCCTCATCTGTAAAATGAACTGGAGAAGGAAATGGCAAACTCCTTCAGTATTTTTGCCAAGAAAACCCCAAATAGGGTCACAAAGAGTTGGACATGACTAAAAACAACTCAACGATAACAAAAACTAAGTGGTGGCACCTAGAACTGAACCAAACACTCTAGATTTGTTCTGACCAAAGCAGGGTATAGAGGAATTGTCACCTTATTCTTAGAAGCTATGTTTTTCATTGCAGCTCAAAATTTCATTACCTTTTTTGGCTGTTCACACTGTTGACTCCTATTGAGTTTATAGTCCACCAAATCACCCAGATCTTTTTTCAGAGAAACTACTAACTATGGCTCTTCCTTCTTATACTTAGGAAGGTGATTTTTTTTAACCCTAACTGTAAGGATTTGCATTTATACCCATTGAATTTCACCTTATTAGACTTAATCTAATATTTCAGCTTTTAAGGTCTTTTTGGAGACCAGGTGTGGTGGCAGATACCTGTAATCTCAGCTGCCTGGGAAGCTGGGGCTGATGGATCTCCAAGGGTTCTGGGCTATGCTGGTTAGGTGTTTACGTTAGTTTGGAGTGAGTATGCCTCTTTCTCTTAGGATACTTAGTTTCCTTCAACAGTAATAATAAATAAAGTATGTTTATATAGGACTTCAAAGTTTGCGAAAAGCCTTGTATAGATTATTTCAGTTGATCCTCACAGAAACTTTGTGAAATAATTATTCTCATTTTGTTTCTTGTTTGTTTAGTTGTTTCAGTTCGGTCTGATTCTTCATGACCCCATTTGGGGTTTTCGTGGCAAAAATACTGGAATGGTTTGCTATTTCCTTTTCCAGCTCATTCTATAGGGGAGGAACTGAGGCAAACCGGGTTAAGTGACTTGTCCAGGGATACACAGATAGTATCTGAGGCTGGATTTGAACTGAAGTCTTCTTGACTCCAGGATTTCTCTCAATACTCAACTCAGTACATAAGATTGAAAAACCTTTCCTGATGTCCTAGGTTGTTAGTACTCTTTCCTCTCTTCAGATTACAGGGCATTTACATTATTCTCCTGGAAGAATATAACTCCTTGAGGAAAGGGACGGTTTTGTTTTGTTTTGTCTTTATCTCCCCCCACCCTTCCAACACCTGCTACTAAGGACTAAGCACTTCTGATATGAGGGCTTGCTGAGCTCTTTTCAGGGCTGCTCATACACCTTTGGTGTCTACCTTTCCCCCATCTCATCTGTGGCTCCAAGAACCTATAGCATATGTAGGAACCACACCCTGATAAACCATCTCAGCAGATGGGCTAAACTAGTTTGAAGGTAACTGACGGTCCCTCCAAACTGTTGGTGGGTTAGGGAAATGTCTACCCCCAGCATGGAAAGACATCCTCTGGCAGAATGATGGATGAGAACAATTTATTCCAGTGGCCATTAAAGCGTCTGAAATTGGTACCTTGGAGCGCTTAGACCTTGGTCAGATATCAAAGACACCAAGGTCATCCACCACACCCCAGGCTGGATTTGAACTGAAGTCTTCTTGACTCCAGGATTTCTCTCAATACTCAATTCAGTTAGTACATAAGATTGAAAAACCTTTCCTGGTGTCCTAGGTTGTTAGTAGTCATCTTGATTTTTGTCCTGCCACTGGACTTTGATGATTCTAGAAGAGAGTGAGGCTGACAGCTTTGTACAACGCTGACTCACTTAAATCTAACTCATGAGGGAGTCAAGATGTCACCCATCATGATATCATTGGTCCTCTTCAAAAATGAAGAACAAATAGCAACCTTGGGCGTAGCAACTGCTTACTAAATTCTTGTTCAACTGAGCTTAAGGGAAGGGAAGGGAATAAACATTAAATAGTGCTTACCATGCACTAGACACTGTGTTAAGTACTTTACAAATATCATCTCATTTGAGTGCCCATGGCAACCCTGAGAATTAGGTGCTGTTTGAATCACCATTTTGCAGGTGAAGAAACTAAGGCAAATAGAAAGTAAGAGACTTGGCCAGGTTCACATAGCTAGTAAGCATCTGAGGCTGGATTTTAAACTTGAGTGTCTTCCTGACTGCAGGTACTCTGTCCACTGTTTCACGTAGTTGCTTCCATCATGATGATTGGTTCAGTTTTGGAGATGTTGAAGTAACGGTGGAGGATTCAAAGAGCAATATTGTAATCTGCTGGTGTCCACTGTATATATGTCTACTAGGCTATAGGCTCCAGTCAGGTAAGGACTGTTTTATTTAAATTCTGTGTCTTCTGTAGCATTTAGCATAGTGCTCAACACATAGTTGTTATTGAGTAATTTCAGTCATGCCTGACTCTTTGTGACTCCATTTGGGTTTTGTTTTTTTTTTGGCAGATATTCTGGAGTGGTTTGTCATTTCCTTCTCTAGCTCATTTTACAGAGTTAAGAAACTAGTAGCTACTTAATAAATATTTGACTTGAACAGAAATGACTTGATATTGTGGGAAAAATCAGTACTGTGGCTAGGCACCATCATTCGAGAAAGGCAAGGTGGTGATAGTGAAAAGTGCACTGAACTTGTAGACCTTGGGGAAATCACTTAACCATTTATTTGCTTACAGATTATACTTCACATGTAAAATATAACCTCCTTGAGGTAAGGGAATGTTTCATTTTTGACTCTATGTCCCCAGCGTCTGGCACACAGTAAATGCTTGATAAATATTTATTGAATTGTTGAGTCTTTAAATGGAGGATTTGGACTAGAGTTCACTGAAGCTAAAGGCACAAAAGCCAGAGGAGAACCATTGCCCTTCTTTAAGAGGTGGTGTCTAGGTCTTCCTAGTTGCTAGTGTCTTCATCTTTGAGATTATCGCCCATCTGCTCCCCACATATATTTGTATCTATCTAGTCATTAATAGGTTGCCTCTGCCATTAGAGGGAAGGGCTATTTTTGTCTTTCTGTGTATCCTCAGAATTTGGCACAGTGTCTGGCATGCATTAAGCACTTAATACATGCATTTTGACTGATGGATTAAATACCTCCAGTTAGGGTGTAGGAGGAAGAAGGAAGAGGAGCCACTGTAGGGTATAGAGGGGAGGGAGTCAGAAGATGCAGATCACAAGGGTCAAGGAGGGTGAGTTTTCAGGAGAGACAGGAAATGATTGACCACAGTAAGGCTGGATGGGAAGAAAAACTTTCTTGAAATTAGAGATGCCAAAAGTGAAACAAGCTGACTCAGGAGATTCCCTCCCTCACTGCAGCTTTTCAGGGCAAGGCTGGCTGGCTGTCTACTTGTAAGATATGTTGTACCTGGGCTTCTTTTTTGAATATGATTTTTTTTAGGTGGCTGTGTTGAGGTACCTTCCAACTCTGTGATTCTATAAAATGCAACTGGGAAGTCACAAAGAAGGCAGATAATTCAAGTTTTCAGGTTTCACTTTACTCTCCCACTTGAACATAGAGTACAGAAGTTTTCTAAGCAGGTTGTCTTTTTTTCCTTTGTCTCGTTTCTCCCTAAATCAAATACTGTTTGCTGTGTTAAATGTTACTGGTTTGTTAAGAAGGTGGAAAGTGGGGTAGAAGCACTAGTGTGGTTCATAAGCCCTGGGGAGGAGAGGGCTTGGCTGCTCTTAAAGGTTAGGAATGGGAGCCAAGTTCAGGAGGACATCTCGTCTCTATTCCTACCATAGCAGAACACACCTCATTGGCAGTACCGAGTTTGATGGCCATCTAAAAGGCTGGGAGTAAAAGTCCACTTTGGTTTGTCTCCTATAGGAAAGCCTTCCCTAAAAATAATTATACTGAGTTCATAGAATCACAGATTTAAAGGTGTAAGGTATTTTTGAGCTCATTAAGCGCCACCTTCTCATTTTACAGATGAAGAAACTGAAGCCCAGAAAAATTAAGTGTCTTGTCCAGTGTCACATAGCTACTCAATGCTTGAGGTTCAAGCCCAGGTTTTCCTGACTCTAGTTGTAGTGAGAGAAATGATTGTTAATGACTAATTATGGGGGACATCCAGGCTTTTCCCATGTCTTATTTCCTTGTTTGAAGCCCAGCCTTTGAAGGACATTACTGACCTCTGCCAAAAATTAACTCCCCCTAGACCATCTTATCTAGGTGAATTCCTGCCCATTATGTCCTATTTAGGTTTTTGTAGGGTTAAATTATTTGATTAGATTGCCCAAGGCTGGGGTTGTTTTGGAAGTAAATACACAAAAGTCACATGCCCAGCCCCTAATCAGAATATGTCCCCCCCCTCTCATTATCATATTCATTTTCTCTCATTAATTGTTGGCCAGAGTTGATTTCCACCCTCAAGAACACCCACTTTTCCAAGGGCATATAAACACTGAATGGGTTCCATGAATTGTCTTTGGTATACAAGCCATGGCCAAATGACCATCCTTTTATTAATAATATTTTAGCATTATTAATAAAAAGATTGATTACCCATAAATTATTTCTATTGAAATTTTTAAGTGTCACACTAGTGAGCTCTGTACATACATACATTATCTCCATTCTCATTTCAGAACAGGCATGAAAGGAGAATTTCATTTCACTATAACTAATTTCAGCTCATTTTGCTCCATGTACAATCAATCTTTCCACTTAAATGTAATGTTTCCTGTCGGCCTAATAACTGACCCTGGTTCTCTGTACAAGCAAGCTCTGGCAGATACTTTCTAGCTGAAAAGTATTATAGAGTTAGAGTTTGAAGGGACTTTAGAAGTCATCTAATCTACTTTTCCCCTTATTTTATAGATGAGAAAATTGATTCCCAGGACTTTACTGTTAAGTGACTTGCCCAGAGTCACTCAGGTAATAAATGGCAGAGCTGGGATTTGAACCTAGGTCCTCTAACTTAAAAATCTAGCACTTTTTCCAGTATACTAGCTGCCTGAAGGCTTGCTTTGTGGTTTGGCCTCCTTGCTGTTCTTTGAAGACTCTCTATTTTCTCACTCTGGACAATTTTAACTGGCTGTCTCCCATGCCTGGGAACACTTTCTCTCCTCATCTCAGTCTCCTGGCTTCCTTCAGGTCCCAGTTAGAATTCCACCTGCTACAGAAACCCTTTCAGGATTCCCTTAATTCTAATGTCTTCCTTCTGTTGATTATTTCCAACTTATCCTGTATGTAGCTTGCTCATAGATAATTGTTCACTTGTTACCTCCACATATCCTGTATGTAGCTTGCTCATAGATAATTGTTCACTTGTTACCTCCACAGTTCACAACAGGGACTGTCTTTTGCCTTTCTTTGAAGCTACAGTTCTTAGCACAGTGTCTGGTACATAGTAGGCATTTAATAAATGTCTATTGACTGAGGACTAGCCTAGCTAAGTTTGGCCATCACCTGGTGGTTGATCATCAGGTGATAATGTCTTGGCCATAGTCACTCATAAAGAAACATCATACTGGATCCAGAGTCACATGACAGGTTCAGATCCTATCTCTGTCTCTCAGTAGCTATGTGGTCTTTAGAAAGTCACTTCATCTATCTAGTGGCTCAGTCTCATTATGTGCAAAATGAGGAGGTTGTACTAGGTGGGCTCCATGGCTTATTCTAAATTTATGATCCTTTGATCAGTTTCCTTATCTGTAAAAAGAGAAGATGGGAGTATAGATAGTTTTTGCTTTACATAAGTAGATCTTTACATAGTCTAGTAAACTGATTTTTATTAACTACAAATTTGCTTGAAGATATGGGGAAGGGAGGGAGGCAGGAAGGGGGCCATATGGGAGCCTGGGACAGAGAAGCAAGAGAAGAAACGTGAATGGGTCCAAGCTAGGAAGGATGGAAGACAGACATGTGGGTGGGCTGAGTGAGGCAAAGGTCTCCTTTCTTGGAGCCCAAAGTCTCAAGCCAAGCCCCAAGTCCAGCAGAGACCCAGGTCTCTCTGAGTCTATTCTTCTGCTTTCACTTGGAGGGTTTGAAGTTTTTTTGGGTGGAGGTGTAGGAGGCTGTGGATCATGGAGCAGAGGGGCAGGAAAGGAGAGAGAGCACAGTACTGTACAGTAAAGTTTTTTTTTGGAATGTGGATGTCTTTCAGAATTCTTTATATAAAGTTGAATTTGCATAATGTGAATTTATGTAAAGTGAGAATTGTCTTTAAATGGTTTGGGGGAGTCCATTCCAGTTCTAGCTTTACTAAAATGTGGAGGAAATTAACTATCAAAGTCAATCTCATGTAATCAACTAGACTCTGGAATTTGAATTTCATAGTTATACTCAATTTTGCACCTGGAAACTTCACATATTTTGATAATTCAAAAATAATACTAGCTCACTTCTCTAATGCTTTCCAAGGTATTTTTTTTTCACTGAAACTCTATGGGGTCAGTATAGTAAGTTCTAACTATGCCAATTTTAAAGAGCAGAAAATTGATTACTGTTGAATCTAAGACTTCTGACTCACGGGTCTATGGTTTCTTTTCATATACAATTTTTTTTTATTATTCTGTAAAACACAGTAGGTGCTCAATAAGGTCCTGTTGCTTGATTGATAAACTCAGATTACATATGTTCCAAACCTAAAACGAGGCAGGTAGCTGGCCAAACGGAAACACTGACCTAGAGTTAAGAATCCTCATTTTCCTGAGTTCAAATCTCACCTCAGACACTGAGTAGCTGTGTGACCCTGGGCAAGTGACTTAATCCTGTTTGCCTTAGTTTCCTCACCTGTAAAATGAGCTGGAGAAGGAAATGGCAAACCACTCCAGTATCTTAGCCAAGAAAACCCTAAACGGTGAGGAGGAGTCAGACACGATTGAACAACTACAAATCTAATCCCAGTACTAAATATCCTGCCCAATGACCCTGGGGGCAGGGAAGGGGAATGACTAGAATCCCTGAAGAAGGCCTTTGCGCATGCTCGCTAGGAGAGCGCAGCCCCGGTGGAGCCTGGGGACCCCTGCGCGTGCGCAGTGAGCCCAGCCGGCTTTGGGAGGGTGCGGGGAGCCGGCTTTCTTCCTTTAGAACGGCCCGGAAGTCAGCTCTCGCCTCCTTTCCTCCTTTCCTCCTCCCTCCCTCCCGGTGCCGGCTCGGGCAGTGCGTGCGGGCCCGGCGTGCTGCGAGGAGGCGGAGACACGTCGGCGCTGCTGCTGCCGCTGCCGCCTCTGGTGCCTCTGCTTGTGCCGCTGCCGCTGCCTCTCGGGCTAGCTCCTGGCGCTGCCTGGTGCGTTCGGCCCCGGCAGCCTCCCCGCAGCCCCAGCCTTCGGCTAGGCTCTGCCCTGCTCTGCCCGTCCCGGTCCCCCGCAATGGCGACGCGCTCGTGCCGGGAGAAGGCTCAGAAGCTGAATGAGCAGCACCAGCTGATCCTGTCCAAGCTGCTTCGGGAGGAGGACAACAAGTATTGCGCCGACTGCGAGGCCAAAGGTAGAGAGCGAGCGAGCGAGGGGCGGGCTGCGGGCGTCCGGGGTCCCGGGCCCTGCGGGCGCGAGCCGGCGGTCCTGCCCGGCCCGGGGCCACCGGCTGGGGATTTCAGGCCTGGGGGCGCGGTCACCCCATTCCCGCCCCGCCCTCCGCCCCCACGCCGCCTGCTGGGGAGAGGGGAGTTGTGGCCGTCGTGACCCCTTCTCCGGCCGGACCTTGGTCTTTTGCTGGTGCGGGAGGAGACGCGTGTGCTGAGCCCGCCTGGGCATCGGGGTCACCTCGCGTCTGCCGGGCGGGGGCGGGAGGCCGGGGGATGTTGTCACCAGAAGGAGCCTGTCGAGGGGCTCGCCCTCTCCCGCCCCGCCAGGAGCAGTGTCCTTCCCCCGCGCCCCTGCCCGTGCCCGGCTTGCCGCCGGGTATTGGCGCTGCCCTCCTGCTTGGGCATGGGGCTCTTGTCTTCGCCTCCCCCAAGGGGAGGGGTTTGCGGCCCATTTTTAGACCGGGTGAGGAGGGGGAGATGCCAGTAAGTGGATTAGGTGGGCATTTTCTGATTTTTTTTTTTTGGCGAGTGGGGTGGGGGTGGATGAGGCTGATCACGAGTCAGTGAACAGGCATTTCATTTTGGTTCTTGGAGACTCAGTGCACAGTGAGCCTGGGTACCAGCCTGGAGTCTTGAAAGGCCAGATGCTGGGGCTCTTTGAAGGATCAGAGTCTCTCATGCTGGGGGTAGGGTGGGGGGAAGGCAGGGAGGGGGGCAACCAATTGCCTATTAAAGGCTAGGAATGCTTGATATTGGTCCAGAGACATAAAGCACCTGATTTTAGTTTGTGGAGTTGGAGGGTTTTTTTTTTTTTTGCCACAGGCTGTGACACAATCTCTCTCTCTCTCTCTCTCTCTCTCTCTCTCTCTCTCTCTCTCTCTCTCTCTCTCTCTCTCTCTCTCTCTCTCTCTCTCTCTCTGTCACACACACACACACACACACACACACACACACACATATTATTTTGAGGTAGATTTATTTACCATTTTAGAAACTTGGGCTTAAAACATGTTTCAGTGATTTTATAAGAAGCTCACGGTTAAAAAAAAAGACTGTGGTTGCATTGACGTGTTATTTACTGGGAAGTAGGTAAATTTATCCAAAAGCAAAAACTACTCTTGGCAGTGTTTGAAATTCCGGGCATTATTTGACTTAGTCTTTTCCTGAAGCTTCATTATCCATTCCCCATATTATCTACATGAGTCATGTTTCAGTGCCTTGGAAATACTTGCCTTAGACTAAGCAACATAACATGAGAAAGTTTTTTTAAAAATTAATTTATTTTGATTTATCAACAATCATTTTCATATGCTTTTGAGTTGAAAATTTTTCTCCCCCTTCCTCCCCCCTCTGCCCAAGACGGCATACAGTCTGATAGAGGCTTTACATTTACATACCCATTAAGCATATGTTCACATTAGTGAAGTTATAAGTAAAAATTAAAACCAATAGGAGGAACCATCAGAAAGATAAAACAAAACTCAACAGAAGGTAAAAATAAGTGATAGCGATTCAACTTCCATAGTTCTTTCTTTGAATGTGGACAGCATATTCCATCCTGAGGCCTCTGGAGATGTCTTAGATCCTCGTAATGCTGAGAAGGGTTCAGTTTAACAGTCTTAGTCATTGAATAATGTGGCTGTTAAAGTCCTCTTGGTTCTGCTCACTTCACTCAGCATCAGACCATATAAGTCTTTCCAGGTTTTTCTGAAGTCAGCCTGTTCATCATTTCTTATAGCACAATGGTATTCCATTACATTCATATACCACAACTTGCTCAGCCATTCCCCAATTGATGGGCATCCTCTCAATTTCCAATTCTTTGCCACCACAAAAAGAGCTGCTATGAATATTTTTGTACATGTAGGTCCATTTCCCATTTGTTTGATCTCTTTGGGATATAGCCCTAGAAGTGCTATTGCTGTATCAAAGGGTATGCACATTTTGGTAGCCCTTTGGGCATAGTTCCAAATTGTTCTTCAGAATGGTTGGATCATTTCACAACTCCACCAACAATGTATTAGTGTTCCACTTTTCCCACATCTTCAATGAGAAAGTTTCTTAATCTCTAGTAGGTGAATGTGGGCATACGCTTCAGACCATTAGAATAAACATTTTGAATATAACATTAGTTTGAATGACACCTCTTAATCCTATATAACTTTTTGAGCAAAGCTTTTTTTTTTTAAACTGAAGACATTATTATGATGGCAATACCTAATATATATTATGTGATCAAATAAACTTGTATATGTGTTTGAGAATACTGTCATGTGTGATAGACTGTTCAGTTAATCATTTTGGATAACATAGTTCATTGTTTGTATAGATGAATGGAGTATTTTTGTTTGTTTGTTTTTAGGCAGTTGGGGTTAAGTGACTTGCCCAGGGTCACACAGCTAGTGTCAGGTGTTTGGTCTGAGGCCGCATTTGAACTCAAGTCCTCCTGACTTCAGGGCCAGTGCTCTATCCACTGCGCCACCTAGCTGCCCCTGAATAGAGTATTTTGAAAGCTAATATCTACCATTTAATATTGAAATAACAGCTGAAAAAATAAAAAAATGTTTTTTAAAAAAGAAATAACAGGTGAGTTTATGAAGTTACAGTAATATGCTTGCCTGCCATTTTGGGTAATAATATACTTATTACATACCCTGATAAATGGTATTTGTATTAGTCTTATTTGCCTGGCTCTGTCCTTAACTAGATGTGTAATCTTGAAAAAGGCCCTTTATTTATCAGAGCCTCAGTTTTTTCATCTGCATATTGGAGGTGCTGGACTAAATAAACCTGTAGGATCCTTTCCAGCTCTATAATTTAATGAGACTGTAAGCTGATGTCGCATCTTCTGGTGCTATTTACTAGATCTAAAATTTTCTTTTAAAGCTCATATGCTCACTAGATCAAAAAGTTAACTTCTTTCTATGTGTTTGTCTTTCTTTGTTGTTGTAGGTTTGGGGTGGATAGAAGTAATATAGGGCAAAATAATAAGTAGTTTAGCCCTACTTGAACCTGGGGAACTCTGGAATAGGAAAGATAATATAGGGATATGGCCTGGACCTTTGAATTCACTGGTATAGGGAAATATTGTATAAGGAAACTCTGCCTACCATTGCAGGTCTGCTCCTCTCAGTTTACCATCTGAGGGAATTGCTTAAGCACTGAGAGATTGACTTGCCAAAAGTTGAACACCTAGTATTTCTCAGGCAGGACTTGAACCCAGGCTTTCCTATCTCTGAAGCCTGCTCTCCATCCACCTTCTTTTCATTCCACTGCAACACTCTGCCTTCTGTTGAGGAAAGGACATGATTTAATTGTTTTTTTTTAATCTTTAAATCTTTTTGTAGTTGTCTTATTTTAAACTTCATAAAAACTATATTTAAATCTATACTTTTTAAGAATGGAGAGGTTTAATACCAAATAAAAGTTTTTTTGATAATGAAATATAATGTTGCTGAGATCAGCACTTCATGTTTTGATTAAAATTGGCCATGTAATTTTAACTCTTGAAAATTGATGGCAGTTGTGCCATGTAATTAATATTTTGGCTTTTAGGTAGTTTTTATAGTAGAACCCTGTTATAGAGTTATGGATTTGGATATGACAGACTTCAGGTGAAATAATATTAACAAAAATGTAATTACATATCTAAAAGGACTTTTAGGCATAAACATACTGGTTGAGGTTTAGAGGTACTAGAACCCCGAAATAGCGACACTCGGGTCTGCTCCAGTGAATTCAACCCAAGCCTTCTTTCAGCCAGACTGGTTTATTAAAGATCTGCCATATTGGCCAGACTCTTAAGGAATCTGAACATTTGTGAGCTGTTGGTTAGATTTGAAGAATCTGATCCCTTGGCTAGACTCTTAAAGAATTTGAGTGCCTTATGGGAGACAATATGGACCTTATATACAGAAAGACTGTGGGAGGAATCTAGGAGTGGCCAAGTAGTCTTGGGTGACTGGAGGGGTCTAGGGAAGATATTAATGGGAGTGGACAATAGACTGGGGTGACTGGAGGAGGGGTCTAGGGAGGGTCTTGATGAGAGTAACTGGGAGGTTGAGAATGGGGTCTAGATAGAATCAATGGTGGAAAGTAGTGGGGATGCCATAGGGAGGTAAGAGACTATGAAGGGCTGGGTTAGGTTAAGGGTAACAGAGAACTGGGAGATTGGGAGTAGACACAGTGAAAGGCCAGGTGGTAGGATTATAGCCTCAAGTGAATGCTAAAGACTTCCTTGAGAGTTTCTAGGGCCGGTAGACAAATGGGACCCAAATTCTTTTTGAGGTAAGGGACAAAGGTCTGGCTTGGGCCAGAACCCTGTCAGTATCCCATAAGCAGTTTTAGGCTTGTTCCACAATAAAATGTGTTCCATTATATGTGTAAATATTTTCCTCTAATGAACCTCTCTGAGTTTTTTCATGGCCTTTAGTACAACTTATAGTCTCCTAGTCAAATTTGTAGCTTTAAGAAAAAAAAAGTTTAAGCAAGGTATACTTGGCCTGCTGATGTGTAGGCATATTTATCAAAACTAAAACCTAGCTCCTTTTTTCAGTAGTTTACAGAACTCTATAAATCAGATTTTAAAATCTTCCTGAGCTACCAGTCTGTAGTCTTTTCTTATATTGACTTTGTTCAGGAAGTCACTTTTGAAAGAAGAAAAGGATGGTACAGGCCAACTTACTGCTGTTGATCCTATCCTTACCAAGACTGTCTGGTAACTTGGGAATCAGAACAAACAGATGGAGCTATGTTTCCTCTCCCAAGTCTTCCCCTTGACTCTGTGGGAATTTGAGTAGCCCTACTGGGCTGTTAGTTGGTGCTAGATTATGTAATGCTTGAGAATTTTGGGCACCTTGCCAGTTTGAATTCTAGTTGCAATAGTTTGAACCCACATCCACTAGGTTATACTGAAATGAAATTAAAAGGATGGCTTTGATTTGATACATGTATCTGAAACTCATTAATGAAAAATTCAGGTCACTTGTCCAGCCAGTTACTGGCAAGGTAACCATATGAAAATATATAGGTGGCAGTCACTCAGGGATTCTAGCAGTAAACAGAATGTTAGGATTCAGAGATGGAAGGGAATTTTAGAGATCATCTAATCTGATCATCTTTTTTTTTTTCCAGATGAGGCCCGGAGAGATTGTGCTTTACCCAAGGCTAGTTAGTTAAAGAAACGTTGTGTATGCAGTTTTTCAGCTAGTTGCAAAAGAAACACTGTGAGGTTATAGGTTTTCAAACCCTTCCTGTTCTCCGAGCTTTCTTCCCTAAAACAGTAGACTTGCACTTGATTTCTATGGAACAGAAGTTCTCAGCTACCATTGAACTTCTAACTTGCCCCCAGCAGGGATCTTGCCAGGGGTGGGGGATCCTGCAGCCTCGAGACCATATGTAACCATCTAGGTCCTTGGGTGTGGCTTTTTGACTGAGTCCAAGTTTTACCGAATAAATTGTTTTATTAAGGGGATTTGTTCTGTGAAGTTTGGATTCAAAGGGTTACACTTGGGGACCTAGAGGGCCACATGTGGTCTTGGGGAGGCCAAAGGTTCCCCAGCCCTTATCTAGGCCCGGTACCAAAATCTAACGTCTTAGCTCTCATTAGCTTTCTTTTTTTATAAAATGGGAACAGTGAAGGAAAGCTGGATTCTCCTGTTTTGTGTTCAAGGAACATTTAAAAAATGTATTCCTTTGTAGAATATCTCTACTTACTCTGTCTTGGAGTGACACTGCTTCTGGGGAAGCTGGGGTTGCAATACCAACCTACATCCCTCAAACTTGTATAGCCACTTTATTTTCAGGAAAGGATCACCACTCCTAGTTGTAGCTACTTTTTTTGGTCTGTCCCTGCTTTGAAGGATTTTTACAAAACCTTAGGTGTTAAGATGTAGCAAAACTACAAAGGGCAAAACTAAAACTAATGGGTAGAATTTAGAGAGAAAGAAACAGATTTTATCCAAATAGAGAGCTAACTTTGTAAACTGTTAGAGCTATCTCCAAACATAATAGGGTACCTTGTGATAAAATGAGTTTCTTTGCCAATGAAATGTTCTGGCAGAAGCCGGTTCACTGCTTGTCAGTTTTGCTATAAAGGGAATTCTTGGACTAGTGACTCCAGTGGCCTTTATAACTCCTAAGGTCCTGCTGATTCTTCTACTTTTATTCCTCTTGGTCCTTCTCATTTCTCCCTCCTTTTTCCAGCTGATGTGTACACACTGAAATATCTTACTCCATAAATATCAAGTAGTACTTTTGATCTACAGGGAGACCCCAGGAAAAAGTACTTGTCATAGTCATGAAAATATAGCTATTTTCACATCTATATGGTAAATAAGTGCCTTTTGATTTTTGATTTACCTCCACCCAGACCTGGGTAGAGCATAAAGGGCTTCCCCACCTGAATGGCATCTGAAGAAGATTATTAAGAAAGTTAATCCAACCTCATTATCAGCAGTGTCCTTTACAGACTGAACAATTTACAAGCTTCTGAAAAAATTCTGGTCCAGTTAGATAATTGATTATTAATATGAGAAAATAAATCATTTCTCTTCCAAATAAGTGGATCATAGCTTACAAGTCACTTTCAGCACCCTTGTCACACTGCTTCTTCAAGGCCCAGGTCAGGTATTATTTTCTGCAAGCTTTTCTTGGTGTTTCAGCTAGAAGTGAATCCTTACACTGTCTGACCTCTGGTGCCACTGTTTGACTTTTCATATGCACTTAATCATTTTATAGCGTATATTACAGTTATTTGGGTTTTAGTTCCCCCTGTTCCACTCCCCCTTCCTCGCTCAAATTTCGGGTTAAGGAGAAAGAACACCAGATTTGGTGTAGGAGAAAGAACATTGGTTCTGTGGTCAGAAGATCTGGGTTAAGATGATGGTTATGACCTGTGTGACCTTGGCCAAATTGCCTGTTTCCTCATCGGTAAAATGAGATAGTAGGACTAGGTGACCTTAGTGGTTCATTTCAGCTTTAGAGCTTTGGTCCTGTATATGATTTTATTTCAGATTCCAGCTTTACTACCTACTACTTTTTTCACTTGGGCAAGTCATTTCTCTCTAGGCTTCTACTTCCTTGCCTGTAAAATGAGAGAATTGGAAAGAGATGACTGCTGAGGTGCCTTTCAAATACGAATCTGTGTTCCTATGATCACTTTTCACCAACGCATCTCTAACTATATAGGCACTTAATAAATGCTTACCAAATTGAACATACTATTATTCACATTTTACAAATGAGAAAACTGAGGTACAGTTCTTAAATTACTAGCTCTAGGTAATACAGCTAGTAATTGGTGGAGCCCATCTTAAACCCATATCTTCAGTTGCAGAATCACAGAGTTGGATTGGATCCCAGGAATCTCCTGTGGAACACAGGTATTTCCAGACTCTTAACAGGTCTGATGAAGCAGATTATTACTGACAGTGAGCATTAAGGAAGGCTTCATGAAGCAAGTGCTATTTAAATTGATCTTTAAAAGATAAATAATAATACAGTGAATTGAAGAAAGAAAAACATTTCAGGAATTGGAATAAGCTAGAACAGAAAGGTAGGAACTTATACGGTAGATTCAAGAGAGATTAATCCATTTGGGCTCTAGTGTAGATTATGAGCTAATTAATATGAAAAATATAGTAAGAAAAATGAGGGAAAGGATGGATATATGGGAAGGAGGTTATCAAAATATTCCAGTAAGGTGGTGTTGAGGGCTTGTACTGTAGTGATTACAATAAGAATATGGGAGGTGAGGAAGATGAAAATTTGAAGATAATAGCAAGGTTTCAAGTGTGAGACAGTGTGAGTGGTGGTGTTTCTCAGAGAAATGGCAGAGTTCAGGTGGAGGTTTAAAGTTAAAACAACAGTTTGGACAACATGTTGAGGTGCTGGTGGCAACATCTATGTAGAGATGTATAGGCAGTTGATATGTTAGGGCTAGAAATTTGAGAAATATTTCCATAGACGTGAGAGTCATTGAGTTTGTGAAGGAAGAGTATGGATAGAGATAAGAGGGCTAACGTTGGCTCTACTTTTGTCACAGAGTTGGACCTTGCTGCTTCTTGTTCTAGATTTTCTCATTGTTTAGAGAGCTGTGCTTTTCCTTGTCATTAAAGAAAGGAAAAGAGTCTTCAGAATCTCTGAAATCCACATGCATTCCTCTTTAAGAGAGGTAGAAGGTTCTTTCCCTTTCTACCTCCTATTACAGTAGGCATCTGCTCCATCTTGCCTGGGAGGACATAGGATGATTATGGCTGACTTCCAAGCAGACTTCTCTGAAAGAGTTCAGAAGTCTACAGTATTAGTATCTCCATTCCTTTCACTGTGTCATCCAAGGGGGGTCAGAGGAGTGCCGGGGAAGGAGCACTGGATTAAGCATCAGAGGACCCATGTTCATATCCTGGTTCTGTTCTTACTACCTGTGTGACCTTGAGCAAGTTATTTAAACTTTGTCTACCTCATTTTTCTCAATCTGTAAAATGAAGGGGTCAGACTACATGGCTTCTAAGGTTTCTTTAGCTCTCAGTCTATGATATGAACAAGTGGCTTATCCAGCCTCCTTTTCAAGGTCTCCATTGAAAAAGAATCTACTGCCTCTGGAGGCATCCTGTTCCACTTTTTGCAACACTAGTTGTTACGAAGTTTTTTTCTTATATCAAGTCTACATGGAACTTCAAGTCTGTTTCTTTCTGACTTCTGTGTGTTGCTCCTACTTGTGGCTTCTAGGTCCAGGCAGAACAATGTACCATGTTGTTTAAGATGTTCTTCACCATGGTTGTTGTCCAGGGAAATCTGCACACATTTGAAGATCCCCCAGATCTTAATCTGTCTTAAATCTATATATAACCTTTGGCTAGTTGCTTTGCTTCTGTGGTTTTATTGCTGTCAGTAACTTTCCCCTGTGGCCGTATTGAAGGGGCTGGTGACAGAGCTAGAATGAGAACCCTTGGACTTTGACGTACAGGCCTCCACTTAGTCTGTTTTTAATTTTCTTTCTACGTATTGCTTCCTTTTCCCCCATGACTTTAAAAAAAAAGTTATTTTCACTACTACCTTCCTTGACTGTGGCAAGTTTGGTATGGTACCACTGGACTGTAGTATGTTTTGTAGTAATACATGTGATCTTTGGACTGAAAGGTGTTGTACTTGTCCTTTGTGGAAAATAGTTTTGAATCCAGTTACATAGAGCATGCACAGAGGCTGTTTCCTTCCCAGTAGCCTATTATTTACTTAGTTTCTGGGTGGAGACGTTATGGCAATTTATTTTCATCCATATCCCAGTTCTCTTCATGGGAAATAAAGAAAGTGGTAAACTAGTTTGTTTGGTTATAGTCATTGTTATTATTACGAATTTAAGTTTTAAATATGTGACAGCTTACTAACCCAACTTCATAAGTTATTGATTAAAACAAATAGTTCCTGTCCTGATACTGACCAGATAAGTATCAGAGTAGGATTTTAGCATTGATCTTTTAATCCATATTAATTTATTTGGAGTATAAGCCCTAGTACCTGATTTCAAGGATAAGATTAGCACACATGAAACAATTAGAGAACCATTAAGATAAAAAATGCCCGTCAGTGACTATACAGTTCAGAGCATTTTAGAATTAATATTTTGCCTTTCATGCAAAAACATTAAAACATTAGTTCTAATATTCTTTGGACAAATAGAAATCATATGTAGTAATGGAATCTCAACTTTAGTTTCATATATTTTTTTCAAGCCTTCCCTTACATGATTTATTCTGTAATCATTTTAAGTAAACATAGAGAAGTAATTTAAGCCTGGCTAAGCCAGATTATGGTCACTATATCAGATGGCCACATCTTCACCATCTTACTTGAGAATTAATAGCTGTTAAAGTTTGAAAAACATCAAAGGAAGTTTTGCCTGGTTTACTGACTGTTATACTAGAGACCAAGTCTACTAGTGATTCTGCTTTTTTTCTCTTGGTTTTTTTTTTTTTAATTTTGGAGGCAGTGGGGGTGAAGTGACTTGCACAGGGTCGCATAGCTAGCTAGTAAGTGTCTGAGGCCAGATTTGAACTCAGGTTCTCCTGACTTCAGGACTGGTGCTCTATCCACTGTGCCATCTACTTGCCCCCATTTTTCTCTTGAAAACATTGCTCACACTCACTTCTTTCTCTTCATTTGTAGACTTTAGGAATTTAGAGCTGAAAAGCACCTTTGAGATCATCTAGTTCAGCCTCTATTTTTTACAAAATGAGAGGTTACTGGAAGTTTTTAGTTGTCATAGGCAGTTTTTCTTACTTAGCTATTAGATGGAAGAACCTTATTTTATTCACTTTATGTAGCATACATGTATGGTTAGATATTATTGGGTCCACAGTATTCGTTCTAGCTCTTTCTTCTGCCAATATGTATTTTGAGTAATGGATGTGATGCACATATGGGACTCCTCTGGGGAGAAGTTTCATTTCTTTATTTAGCAGATAATTAGTGAATGCTGAGTATTGTCCTAGGGAAGATAAAAAATTTAAATAAGGCATGATTCTTGCCTTCAAGGAGCTTACAGTCTAATAGGGGCATTATGAACTAACATTGATAGAACATACATCAGAACCAAAACCAGGGCTTTAGAGGCTTCCTTCCCACAGGTTACCAACAGCCAGTTGGGGTGGGGAGTGCTGAGTCAGGGATGATGTTCATTACCCACCTGATCTATCTGAAAACAAAACTCTTCTGTTCAACTCTAAAGAGTTGAAATCTTTTGTAAACTTTAACTTGAACTTTTTTGCCCTTTACTATGTTGGAAACCTGTTTTAATTCTTAAGGTCTTAACCCTCCCTTCCTTTCTAGCTAGGTGAGTATCCTAGGACTTTCCTTCAGTTGGACCCGAGTTAAACATGTATGTGGATCAATGGTTCCCAGGAAGAGCTACCTCTAGTACAGTGAGGGGAGGGGAGCTGAGCCTTTGGTTGAGGTGGGATCTCCAGGCCTCTGGTGCTCCAGCAGAGTTTTTTTTTTACCTGGCTCTGCCCTGCTTACTCTCCGCAGTGAACTTCTGGTTTTTTGGAGTCCCGGCTTCCTCCTCATAGGTCAGTGTCCAATGAGTCTGTGCTCTCCCAGGTTCCCTCTGTACCTCTCCTACCCTAATTAGATGTCTTTTAAAAAATTGATTTGTGTTCCTTTCATATTACCCTGGGTGCATTTCATGGTGCTTGCTGGAAGGGACCTCTGAGGTGTAATCCCTTGATGTTACAAAAAAAGGTAAAAGGAAGAAAATGAGTCTCAGAGAGGTTGTGACTTTGCCAAGGTCCTGCAGAAAGCTAAGTGGAGAGACAAGATTCTCACCCAGGTTCTGACTCCAAATCCAGCCCCATTTCCATGGCATCATTCTGCTTCTACACATTATTGTATGATAAATGTGTTAGATAAGAGCAAAAAGTGCTGTCAGCATTGTTATCAGTTGCCCTAATCTCATTGAGATCCAGAACAACTTAATCAGATCATTCTGTTTTATGAGATCCCCTATGGTTACTTTACAGGTTCTAGTCAGTGTTCATTGCCCTATCTATGTGACTAGGGGCCCAAGTCTTTGAATCTCTTAACAGCTCGTGGAGACTAAGCTACAGAAGAGTTCTTGATTTGCAATGATGAAGAATTTCAGCACCAAAGAGTTCTCCCTGCTGATAAAATCCCTGGTCTGGGGGAAAGAAAAAGCACTGGCCTTTATGACATGGCTTAAAGTGTGTAAAGATCCTCACACATACATGTGACGAGGCATACGTGGAAGGTAAATCTGTGCTGCTTTTGTAGCCGCCTGCCTTTGGATGTCATGGAGATATTCTACATTAAGCCTGTTTCCCACCAGGCCTTATATCTCAGCCTCTTCTTGCTGGCTGTCCCTGCTGCTTTTTGGCAGGTGGTGCATCTTTGTTTCAGTTACTCTTCAGTTACCACCAGCTGTTTTCAGGGTCACCTACACCTTGTGTCATATCCACTAGGGAATTTGTGGCCAATAAGCCTCTCCCCTCTTTCTGCTTTTTCCAACGTCTTCTGGGGGGAGAGTAGAGGGTGTTTTGCTCTGATTAGTAAGCCTGTCCCCCAAAAAAGAAAGCTGCCATTTTCGTCCTTTCTGTGACTCAGGCTATAATTTTTGCCCTCTCTGTGCTTCAGTTGTAGTCCTCAGTTGAGCTGCTGTCTCCAGGGCCATTTGCTTTTGTTTCCTCCCTCTATTGCCGTTAGTGAGCTTCTCTCAGAGGAGGCTCCAGGTATCCTCAGCCCATGGCTATGCAGCTTTTCTCACTTAGCTTTTAGCAAATGCCTTTGAAGCTCTTTCACTTCTCGGTCAACCTTCTCAGCCAGACAGCATGAGAATTTAACAACAGCTAAGATCAAGTTTGTCCTTGGAGTCTTCTTAGAACTCTTAAAAGTTCAACTCTAAAGATATGAAATCTTCTGTAAACTATTCTTGAATTGTTTTGCCCTCTACTCTCTCTCATTTGAATCTGTTGGTTTGACTGTCTTCTAACTTCTTGGCAGAAACCTGTTAGTTCTTAGGTCTTAACCTGTCTTCCTCTCTAGCTGGGTAAGTATGCTAGGGCTTTCCTTCAACTGGAAAAAAAGCTGAAATGATACTGTGGGCAGACTTTTTTTTTTTTTAAGAGGAAGTGGGTGGCACATCCTCCTCCTCTGTTCTATGCAAATAGCTGTAGTTGTGCTGGCTTGAGAAGATTGAAAAGAAGCCTGGTTACCTTTCTCCAAATCTCTCTCCTCCCTGCCCCTTTACCATACCTCAGTGATATTTTACTGTCTGACCTATCTATTCTACCACTCTTTGATGATTATGAATTTAGTTAAATTAACTTAAATTGCTAGTTGCTGGGAGGTAAAACCTTTTAATTAAAATTCTCATTTTTGCATTTCTCTGATACAGTATTATCAAGAAGATACTCCCAGTGCTGACATTTCTTGATCTTCCATCGTCATATTAATATAGAAAACTACTTGTAGACATAAAAATTTCTGTTTATATGTTGAAAGATTTTTATATTGTGGGAGTTTTTTCTATACAAATGAAGTTAAAATTTTTGTAATTTTATGCTGTATTCAATAATCTTGTTTTCCAAGTAGCATGCTATATAAACAAACCTTTTATTGAATTTGTTGTACTAATTTTGTAGAGTATATAAAATGTTATACTTTTGTTCTTTGAATATGAGCAATATCTAAACTCTTAAATGTTATCCACCACCCTAATGTTTTGCTTTTCTTTGCAAGTGAATTTAGGGGCAGCTAAGTGGCACAGTGGCTAGAACACCAGCCCTGAAGTCAGGACCTGACTTCAAATCTGGCCTCAGACCAGACACTTGACACTAGCTCTGTGACCTGGGCAAGTCACTTAACCCCAATTGCCTAAAAAAACAAAGTGAATTTAATGATCTCATGTAAAGATCCAGCATAGGCTTAAGCTTTTGATCCTGATAAATGTATGTCCTTGATTTGAACAATATTTTTTTTGCTAGTCTTTTGAAATTCTCACAGATATTTTTACTTCTGGCAAGAAAACAAGCAGTTTGATTTTTATTGAATAATGTGTTTTATTTTCATGTGACCTTAGATTCTTATGACAGATTTAGTTTTATCAGTTTTCTTGAGTATTTATTATATGCTTGGCGCTTTATCAGGTTTCGTAATATTTTAGACTGATAAAAATATAGTATATAACCTTGTGGAAGAGGCAAGCTAGACAAATTTAGTGTTATTTAGAAGAACACATATAGGTCAGGTACCTTTAAATTCCAAGAATCTGCACAAATTCTTTTATCCTGGTGTTTCAAATATGTTGGGCCCTGGCTGGAATTTACAAATCATTAAGTGGTGGAATTAATAATAAATGAGACTGTCTTCTAAACTGTACAAAGGGATTTTGTTATTTAAATATACAAATAATATGTATGAGGTGGTCTTGCTTATACAGAATTTCCAGATAGTTCATTCTGCTGTTGTTCAAAGACCTGTTGAAATTGGGCTCTTATAGATTGCTGACTTGCTTAGAAATTAAAGCATTAGGAGTTTGCCCTTTCATTTTATTTGTCTGATGTCTGAACTGTTATTCTTAGATATATGCAAGGAGTAGTCTCTGTTGACTATGTGATCAGATTCAGACTCTATAACCTTCTACTTAATATTTTCTGTCAACTCTAATTTTTCGTTAGCTGCCTCTCTCAGCACGTATATTCTGTAGTCTGGTTTATTTATACCTTTTTACATAGTAGGTACTTAATAAATATTGAATGAAGAAATGTGATTACACGTCCTGTTCTTCACCTTGCCTGGAATGCCTATTTTCTACCAATCCAAATCTTATCCTTACAAGGCTTAGCTCCTGTACCACCTCCTCCATTCAACTTAATACTTAAGAGCGATATACAATAGTATATATTTTAGATATTTTTCTAGTGTTTAGTGAATTTGTGGTTTAATTGAAGTAGGTACTTCTGGTGGTGCAGATCACTTTCCTTATGCACCTTTTCACACTTAATTTCATCCCTATCTTTCTATTACTGCGCTATGGAAAATCTAGATAACATAGTAAAACCCATTTATTTTGCAGCCTGTAGTTGATTTTTTTTCTTTTTTGATGAGGCAATCAGGGTTAAGTGACTTGTCCAGGGTCGAACAGCTAGTATGTGTTAAGTGTCTGACACCGGATTTGGACTCAGGTCCTCCTGACTGCAAGGCTGGAGCTCTATCTGCTGTGCCACCTAGCTGCCCCATGTAGTTGATTTTTAAATATTTTTAACTGAAGATACCAGGTGGCGCTTGGGTTGTTCCATCTGTTATACTTTGCCATCAGTAAAATGACTTGCCACCCATCTTCTGATTACACTTTTCTGACAGAATACATTTTATTCTACTCATTATACCCAAGTCCATATTGGTAATATGCTACTTTAGTTTACTTTCCTTTTCCCTTTGGGTTGTTTACTTTGTTGTGAATTCCTAACTTTGGCAATATAATTGGCTTTATAATGTTCTCTCTTTTTTTTTTTTTAAATTTTTAGACAATTTGGGTCACACAGCTAGTAAGTGTCAAGTGTTTGGTCTAAGGTCGGATTTGAACTCAGGTCCTCCTGACTTCGGGGCAGGTGCTCTATCCACTGTGCCACCTAGCTGCCCTCTCCTTACTTCTGATCTCTCATCTCCTCAATCTACCTTCCAAACAGTTACTAGATGAATAGCATGCCTAACACACAGGTCTGGCCACATCACTTTCCTGCTGAAAAGAACTTACGTACTTCCTCTTAATGATGTGATAAATGCCAGGTTCAGAAATTTATATTTTAAAGTCCCCTATAATTGAACTGCACCTACCTTTTCAGAATTATTTAATATTATTATCCTTCACACATTCTAGTTGAACTGACCTATTAACTCTTTCAGATATGCAGATATACCAGATTCTTTCTCATTTCCCTGCTTTTGCCCCAGATGTATTCCCTCCTTATCATTGCCCCTTGAAATCTTAATTTTCTTTCAAGGCTAAGCTTAAGTGGCACTACATGCAGGAAGTTTTGCCTGATCTCCCCACTTTCCCCTTCCTCTCCATTATTAGTGCTTTCTCTTTCTTCAAATTATAATGTATTTACTACATAATATGTCCCTCCAGTGGAATGTAAGGGCTTTTTTTTTATATTTGTATCCCTAGTGCCTAGTTCATAGTAGGCACTTAATGTTTGCTCAATTGAATGAGAAACAAAATGTTTTAGGTATATGAAGTATATAGCTTCACTCGTCTATGTTGTTGGCTCTGTTGATTGTGGACAATTCACTTAACCTTTCAGAGCTTCAGTTTCCTTATTTGTAAAACAAAGTTTTTAAAATAATATTTATACTACCTCATGATAGGGTACATGTGTACTTGTAACCTAAAATGAGATGGCCAGGGACACACAGCTACTTCTCTTTCCTATACAGAGTAACATCTTTCTGGTATAGCAGGGTACATAGAATCAGTTGAGGGGAAAATATTTGTAAACTGTAAGATTTTGTGTAGTTCTTGTTACTTATAATAATAGCATCTTGACTTTCAAGTCCGATGTTTTTTTTCCATTATTTGTGGCTATGACGCATTCTTAAAGCAATTTAAGAGGGAGAATCTGGTACTACTATATGGGCTTCTATAATGACATGAGGATTTCAAAACAAAAAACTTCCAAAACAATGGAAGATCTGGCAGTCTCCTGTATAGTGGGTAAACAAATCACCAATAAATAAATCTTCAGTTTATCTTTTCATGTATTTTCAAGATGAAATTTTCCATGTGAAAAAACAAAACTGTATAAATATCCAACCTGTGACTGTTTGGTTATGCATTGTCATTGTATTGAAATGGACTTTAAAAAAAAACACTTTTTTTATTGTAAACTTTATAATCAACAAAGTCAAATAAAGATAAAAGAATAAGGAGTAAAATAACATAAAGCTCATAGCATTTTAGGAAAGTCAAATTAAAAGAATTAACAAGCAAACAAAAATATGTTTAATCTGTAGCCTTTTTAAGTCTATCAGAAGTATAATTCTCTGGCTTTTTAAAAAAATATAGCTTTAATCAGTGTATTATTTTGGATAAGCTAATCTATATCACTTTATTTAGGTCTTTCTATAGTTCCTTGTATGCTTTTATGTTAGCGTTTTTATGGCATGTAATATTTCTTTTCTTTAAGTTCTGTACTTTATATAGCCATTGTCTAATCATTGGACATACAAGTTGTTTCCAGTTTTTTATTGTTACAAATTACAGTTTGATGGAATTTTAGTATTGTAAGGGTCCTCAGTAGCTATGTAGTCAATGCATTCCAAAATGGAATATACCTCTATAACATAAGCAACAGCAGTTTATCCAACCTCTGTTTGAAAATCTCCAGTGAGGAATTTGTTATTGGTGGAGTTGTAAACTGATCCAACCATTCTGGAGAGCAACTTGGAATTATGCCCAAAAGGCTATAAAATGTGCATACCTTTTGACCCAACAATAACATCTCCAGGGCTGTAACCCAAAGAGATGATAAAAAAAGGAAAGGGACCTATATGTACAAAAATATTTATAGCAGCTCTTTTTGTGGTGGCAAAGAATTGGAAATTGAGGGAAACTTACATAAGCTGATGCAGAGTGAAATGAGCAGAACCAGTAGAACGTTGTACACAGTTGACAGCAACATTGTGCGATGATCAACTTTGATAGACTTAGCTCTTTACGGTAACCTCTTCCAAAAGACTCATAATAGAAAATGCTATCCACATCCAGAGAAAGAACCGTGGAGTCTGAATGTAGGTTGGAGCTTTCTGTTTTCTCTTCTTTCTTGTGGCTTCCCGTTTTGTTCAGATTCTTCTTTTCACAACATGACTAATGTGGAAATATATTTATTATGATTGTACATGTATAGCCTATATCAGATTGCTTGCCATCTTGGGAGGAGTGGGGGAAGGAGGGAGGGAGAAAAAAATTTGGAACTCAAAGTCTTATAAAGGTGAATGTTGAAAACTATCTTTACGTGTAACTGGAAAAAATAAAATACTATTAGGTGGGGAAAACAAAACAAAACAAAAAACAAACCAGAAAAAAGAAAATCTCCAGTGAGAGTGAAAACTCTGTGTCCTGACACTCTTTATTCCATTTTGGGACATTGATCCTAAATTTACCCCTTTTCAAAGGTCACCCCTTACTACCTTCTGTCATCTGGGGTCAAACATCTTGGTTGCCCTCTAGCTTATCAATTGCTTTCTTAACTATGGTATCCAGAGGTAAACAAAATATTCCAGATTTGGTCTGACCAGGGAGAATATAGAAGTATCAATCAAAATGCAGCCCAAGATCTCATTAGCTTTTTTGTCTGCTGCATCATAGTACTGACTGTGCTTGAAGTTGTCAAAAACCTCTAGGTCTTTTTCAGCCAAATGGCTGAATATAAATACTTTTGCTCAAATAGGCTCTTTAAAAAAAACTTTTTATGCCATCTTTAAGATAATAGTTTTAGCAATGGAATTGCTAGGTATGTTTGATTAGTTTTGCTACATTTATTTTGCAACATAACCCTCCCAAATACTGATACCAGTCAATAGCACCACTGTCAGTGTGACAGAGGGCCTGTTTCCTTGTCCTTCACCAACATTGAAATTTATAATTTTTTTTGCTATTTTTGTCCGTCTCCTAAGTGAGGTGATATGTTAAAAGAGTGGCTTAATTTGTAAAATAGCCTTGTTCTGAAGCTTATTTTCAAATATTTGGAATGTGAGGATGAAAGATCTTTTCCTGTGTTGTTTCTGTTGTAACCACACCCCCTAAACTAAAAAGAAATTGAAGAAAACTTTAAAGCACATTGTCTCTCTCTAAACACACGCATGCACACACAAAATAAAAAAAAGATAATATATCAGATCCTAAAGCACTCCAGCAAGCTAATGCTATCATTATGTTATATTGGGACTGGAATGAGACAGCTGAGTGATGAGGTAGATGGGCCTGGAGTTAGGAAGACCTGAATTCAAGTGTGACCTCAAGACATTTACTAGCTGTGTGATCCTGGGCAAGTCACTTAAAAAGACCTCTGCCTTGTTTTCCTCAACTGTAAAATGGGGATAATAACAGTACCTACCTTGCAGGATTGTTGTGAAGATCAACTGAAATAATACGTGTAAAAGTGCTTAGTACAGTGTGTGGAACGTAGTAGGTTTTTGATACACGCTTATTCCCTTTACCCTTCTAACCCCTGGAATAGAAATTGGAGAATTATCACAGGGATTGCTTTACTGTTGACTTGTCTTAAGAGAGCATTCTAAACATAAATAGACATTCAGGATAACTGAATGTTGCCCTGTGAGTGCTGAAAGGTAGTCAATTTAGCAAGCTTGGGCACTATATTAGAACCTTGAATAGTATTATTTATAAAATGGAATTTCATTTAAAGCAGGACCATGTTGGATTGTATCCAAAGGAATTTATTTTACAGAAGTTTTTGTTTATCTGCTTACTTACTTAACAAGTATTTCCAACTCTGAATTTCAGAATTTCAAGTGTATTACTATATTCTGGCATGGTTCACCCTTCAAAAAAGGGAGTAAAATACTGATTTTTGTATCACACTAGTAAGAACAGAGAGGCAGCAGTGGTGAGATGGGTAGAGAGTTGACCTTCAAGCCACACTCAGTTACACTGGGTTCTGGTCCTGGTTTTGATATACAGCCAGGTTGTGATTAATGAGAGTTCAAATAGCACAAATTTTTTTTTAGTAGGAATTCCAAAATGATACCAGGTTGCATTTAATGTGAATCAAAATGGTAATGCATCATTTGTGAGCTAGATGGTTTGAACACACCACTATGTGGTCAGTCTGCACTTGACTGTTGAGTGTGGATGTGCTTTACTGCTCCATACCATGTTACTAATAGTTGTGTCAAGAGCAGCCCTTAACAAAAAAAACCAGAAGGTTTGAATATTTAAGATGGAAATACTTCCAGAACAAAAGAGAAAAGACTTGTTATTATAATAAAAATTTGATGTAATTATGTCTTGAAGGTGGTCGTAGTAATTCTAAAATAAGAGATGTTAGAATGCCTAAATTTGTGCTACAGAATATGATGAGGCAGACAGGTGAAATAAAAGAAAAAGGCAAAGTTTCATCAGCTTTTTATGGTTTGCAAACAACTCCAAGGAGTAGAAATGGTACACCGGTAGAAATGGAGCCTCTCCTTAGATGTATAGATTAAAGAGTGCAATTCTTTCTAACAGAGCGGTCATTCAGACAAAAATTTAAGGGAATAAAGAAGATGGAAATGAAATTGATGGTGAGGAAACTTTACTGCAAGTATTGGTTCTGTGTATTTAAAAATTGAGTTCAGATGGATAATGTTAAAATTAATGGAGAAGAGGCCAGTATAGATGAGGAAGCAGAAGCAAAATATCATGATGTGAAGAAAATAATATAACGTGAAAACACTGAATCAACAAATTTTTGTTGATGGAAAAGGCTTATATTGGAAAAGAATGTCTTTCAGAACTTATGTTTCTTTTTTTGTGTGTGCTGTTTTAATTTTTTTCTAACTACATGTAAAAACAATTTTGACCCTTTTTTTTCTGTTTTACAATTTTGAGTTCCAGATTCTCTCCTCTCTTACCTCCTCATTGGCAAGCAACGTGTACAGTCATGCAAAACATATTTCCATATTATTCATGTTGTGAAAGAAAACAAACAAAAAACCCCAGTATGCTTGGATCTGCATTCAGATTCCATCAGTTCTTGCTCTGGAGGTGAACAGCATTTTTCTCATAAGTTTTGGATTTGTCTTGTAACGTATTGATCAGAATAGCTAAGTCGTTCATAGTTGATCATATACAATATTGCTTTTACTGTGTACAATGTTCTCCTGGTTCTGCTCACTTTACTTTGCGTTAGTTCTCTTAAGTCTTTACGTCAGGTTTTTCTGAAATCGTCATGCTTGTCATTTCTTAAAGCCCAGTAGCATTCCATTACAATCATTTGCCATAACTTGTTCAGCTGTTCCCCAATTGATGGGCATCCCCTCAATTTCCAATTCTTTGCCACCACAAAAAGAACTGCTATAAATATTTTTGTACATATAGGTCCTTTTCCTTTTTTTTTTTTAAATCTCTTTGAGTCAAAGGGTATGTCTAGTTTTATAGCCATTTAGGTAGGCATTGTTCCAAATTGCTTTACAAAATGGCTAGATCAGCAGAACCTACATTTCTAAGAAAGAAAAAAAAAACTCATCCTGCATTTAAAGTGTCTTAAAGATAGCCTAACGCTTTTATTGGGAGGTGACAGAGAAGGGGATTTTAAAGTTAAAAGCAATGCTTGTTTATCTGTCTTAAAATCCATGAACTCCAGAAGGCTATAATTGGCAGTTAAATAAGAAAGCATGGGTGACTAAAACTGTTTTTGAAGACAAGTTTTCAAGTTATTTTAGCCCAGTTGTTGTAGGACAACAATATTGAGTTTAAAGCATTGCTAATTTTAGGTGATATCCAGCTACATTTGGTTCATTGTGTGAGAATGTGAGCATGCAAATTCATGGAGCAATAGATCCAGTGTATGTATGAAGACTTAAAGAAAGATAGAACACATTAGTCTACACTGCTAAATTTTTATTTTATTTTATTTTTATTTTATTTTTTTATTAATTTATTTTGATTTATCAACAATCACTTCCATATGCTTTTGAGTTGAAAATTTTTCTTCCCCTTCCTCCTCCCCACCCTCCCCAAGATGGCGCACAATCTGACAGAGGCTTTACATTTACATACCCATTAAGCATATTTTCACATTAGTGAAGTTGTAAGTAAAAATTAAAACCAATAGGAGGAACCATCAGAAAGATGAAACAAAACTCAACAGAAGGTAAAAATAAGTGATAGCGATTCGACTTCCATAGTTCTTTCTTTGGATGTGGACAGCATTTTCCATCCTACACTGCTAAAATATTTTAAACCACAATAATGATATTCTCATTATATTGTCAGAGTAGGCTTTTCTTTAGGTAGTATATTCAGTAATTTTAAAATTTTTTAAAATTTTGCTTTGTTGCTATTTCTAATAATAAATTTGAATGAGAAAGGATCTTTCTTATCCTTTGCTGTTATTATATTAATAAATAGATAAAAATTACTTTTTAAAATTTCCATTGAACTGGAACCAATTGCCATATTTTACATGTAATCGTAATTTTGAATAGTGCTAATTGGAATAATGTAATTGTTTTCGAGGATTTGTTTGCACTAATTGGGATCGAACTACTTTCTGTATGATCTTGTTTCTCTTGCATGAATGGTAAAATTTCTTTTAATCCTGTTATCATGAATAAATATTTTTAAGCATCATTTTTTTTGGGAGGTAGCTATCAAAAGTTCCAGTAGCTTAAAAGAATAGAAGAAAAATCTAGGGCAAAGTTTTGTTTTGTTTTGTTTTTTTAAAAGAAGCTGTAGGAACTCCTAACAGTTTCACAGATGAAATATAAATTCCTCTGACATTTAAAGCCTTCACAGTCTGGGTCCAACCTGCCTTCCCAAGCTTATTGCACATTATTCACCTGCATTCCACCTACATTCCAGCTAAACTGGTTTGCGTGGAGTTCCTGGTAGAGGACGGTGCATTTCCAGTCTTCTTGCTTTTGTATTGGCTGTCTCCTATGCCTGGAATGGGTGCTCCTCTTCACCACTGCCTTTAGAATCTCTAGCTTCCTTCAGAGTACAGAGCCATTTCTGACAAATGATTCACTTTGTATTTGCTTTATATATACACTTTGGGGCAGTTAAGTGGCACAGTTGCTAAATCACTGGACTTGGAGTCAGGAAGACCTGAGTTCAATCAGATGCTTAGTAGCTGTGTGTGACTTTGGTAAGTCACTTAATCTCTTTGCCTTAGTTTCCTCATCTTAGGATTGTTGTGAAACTTAATAAAATTAAGCAGTATTGTAAAGTGCTTTTCAAACCTTAAAAAACTATATACGTGCTAGCTAGTTACCTTTTTTTGTGTGTGTCCTTGTGTACCCCCATTAAAATGTATACTTCCTGAAGATGTTTATTTTTGCATTTGTATCCCCAGTAGTGCCAGGAGCATAGAAGATACTTAATAAATGTTTTTTTTAAATTTTGGCACTCTATGAAACTGTCTATTTTTAAAAATCATGAACTTGACAAATATCAATAACCATAAACCAATATTCATATTTATGCAAAGAACAGAAAAAGAGGCTCATCAGTGGTGTCAGATAAGAAATGGGGCCACTAAACAATGCGTGAGGATTCTTGTGGACCTCATATTGACTTAGAAGACCACATATTAATATTTTCCATATTGTATTTTTATTTGTTAAATATTTCCATTGCATTTTTGTGCCCATTTGTTTCCTCTTTTAATTTCTTGTAAAAAACTGCAAATATTGTGAACAACTTCTTTAAATATATATAAATATACATATATATATATATATATATATATAAAATTTGATAGTTCTAACACTGCTTTGCTTCACTGTTCCTTCTTATGAACTTCTCTTTTGCATGTCTTAAAAATGTTTCATTGATGCTCTATCCTTCTTTTCTCATTACTGTTTCCCCCTTTTCCCCAAGAAAAATATGCTCTATTTATAAAAAAAGAAATATAATCAAGCAAAACAAATCAACACACTGGGTCATATCTGAAAGTATGTATTTCATTCTGCACCTCAAGAACATTGTTTTTCCCAAGAATGTGAAGTGTGATTCATCACTAGTCTAATGATGTTGTCATTTGCCCTTGCATTGATCATAATTCTTAAGTCTTTAACAGTTGTTTTCCTTTGCATTGTAGTTGTGCAATATAGTTTTTTGTTTGTTTGTTTTATTTTGCTTTTTGGTGAGGCAGTTGGGGTTAAGTGACCTACCCAGGGTCACACAGCTAGTAAGTGTTAAGTGTCTGAGATCGGATTTGAACTTGGGTCCTCCTGACTCCAATACCGGAATTCTGTGCACTTCACCACCTAGCTGCACAATATAATTTTAAGATACAACACTTGAGGACTTGTAGGTACCTGAAGTATAGACGGAATTGCCCCTCTCTTTATCTTATTATTCTTTCCCCCTGTCTCCAAACCTTAGTTGATAAATTTTAAAGTGTGACTTTCCTAAGGTTGACCCTTAGGATATATATGGAGGAGAATCTGAGCATTAGCGTGGGCCTCTGTGTATGGAATTCTGCCTAGAGTTCT
Organism: Phascolarctos cinereus; assembly: GCF_003287225.1. NCBI lineage: Eukaryota > Metazoa > Chordata > Mammalia > Diprotodontia > Phascolarctidae > Phascolarctos > Phascolarctos cinereus. The sequence goes on along the minus strand of NW_027555958.1, from coordinate 198,422,393 downwards.
TTGGCTCTGACTAGGGAACATTTGCCTAATCTTGCCTGGAACCAGAACTTCATGTCACTTTGAGCCATTTCCCAGACTTTTGGGGCTCTTCCCTCCCCTCCCTGACTTTGGGCTCTTCTCATCTCCTGCCTGTCTAGCTGACTTGTGTTTCTATTCTCAGCGGTTAGCAAAATACCAAGCTTATAGCAAGCCATTCAGTAAATGCTTTATCATTATCCTTGCCAGTAGCAGCTTACCCTCCTCCCCAAATCCCACTTCTTATGAGGAAATAAAACAAAAAATTGGCAAGCCATTTTGAATACTTTGTCATCCCTTTAGGGTCTGGAGTATTTTAGAATTGAAAAAGACATCCAGAAAGGTCAAGTGACAGCTTGTTAGTGTCAGAACTAGTGTTGTAAGTGGATCTCTTGACTCCTGGTCCGGCACCCTTTCCAAAACATGAATGAATATATTATACTTTGTCTTTCTGAAATTTTTTTGAGAGTGGTAATAGTTAATTTATCTGTTTGTCTGCCTCTCAGGAATATCCAATTTTGGTGCAAAATAAAAAGGGCAGTGGACTCCAACTTAATTAAATTCTTATCTACTATAATTTTAGCATATTGACTTAGAAGAAATTGGCTGTAGTCTGGAAAAAAAAGAGAAATTATCCCATAGATATTTGCACAATTCATTTAAGCAGAATTGGCAAAGCCTCAGAATTTTAAAAATATTTTAAAAATAAGTTATCAATATGTTTTTATAACAACCTGCATTTTCCTGTGTAAAGAGATTAGCAAAACTAAATGGTATATTGGAAAAAAAAATTAGATACATGGTCCACACCCATAACCTGCCTCCTTCCCTCTCTGTAAAGAGTTGAAAAAAAAATATTACATACATGGTTCAAACCCATGACCTTTCTCTTTCCCTGTCTGTAAAGTGGAGGAGAAGGGGTATCCCTTCATATCTCTTCTTTGGGGCCAGTATGGTCATTATGATTTCATAGTAATAAGTTTCTACTGTTCTTTCTCTTTAGGTTGTTGTAGTGAGATACACATGTATACATTTTTAGATATAGATATACCCATATATATCTATATATAAATATACACATATGCATATATGTATGTGTATATATATATACACATATATTATTTTCCTATTTTTGCTTATTTCACTTTTCATCAGTTTATTTAAGTCTTCTCACACTGATTAGTATTGCCCATATTCATAATTTTTATAGCACAATATTATTTCATAATAACCATTACTCAGTGTTGGGCATCTACTTCCAGTCCTAACTAGAAAAAAGTGTTGCTATAAATATTTTTTGTGAATATGAATGCCATTCTTTTTTTCATTCAACTTCTTGGGATGTATACTTAGCAGCAAAATCTCTGGGTTTAAAAGTGTGGATATTTTAGTTATTCTCTTCACATAATTCAATGTCTGTATGCTCAGCACAATAACAAAGATTATTTGGTGTTATAAGTATGCAAATAATGTATAGGATTTTTGAAGAGGGGAGAGACGTTTGAAAATATAAAATATCTTTATACTTCAGAAATGGAGATAAAATTTGCAATCTGGAACTGTTGTAACATGTTGTAAGATAAATAAAATACAGACTTAACTGGCTTAAGAGTATTGTATTCAACTCCACAAAAATACATTTTAAGCATAACAGCCTTACAAAGGGCTGTTTACAAAGCAACAGTGTTGTAAATGGAAAAGCTTCTGAGGAAGTCAAAATTTGGGCTGTAACTAGGGCTGGGCCAGAGCTTAAAGTGTTGAGATGTAGCATATTAAGATATCACAACCTCTGAGATTTGGGGCTGTCAGTGAGAAGGATGGCTATTTCCAGAATCAGGAACAGAATCCAGTAATAATCTAGAGAAATAATTGGGAAAATGGCCTACCTCTTTGTTTTCTAGGAATTCTGTGACTGTAAGATGTAACTGGAAATGGTAAACTCAGATCAATGTGGGCATTATTTCCCAAGAGAAAAGAAATGTATCATCTACAGTTGGAAGGTACAACCCCAGTGGAACAGGGCAACAGGCCAGAATTGAACTCTGAGAACAGTGTGTATAGGGAGGAGGGCCATTGATTAGAGGCAGAACCCTATGGTTTCATGAGCAAATTCTCGGGAACTGGATGGACTAGAAAATCAGGGAGGCATTTTGGGGCACTGGAAACACTGCTACTTTTGAAGTCAGGATCTGGGTTCAAATCCTGTGTCTGCTACTTACTCCCTGTATGGCCTTGGATTCTTCTCACTTAGTTTCCTTATCTATAAAATGTTGGAGGCTGGAGGAGGCAGTTGTATTAGATGGTCTCCAATCTTCCTTTCATCTTGAAATCTTTGAACCTCTAAGGTCTCATCTAAAATATCATGATTCTTTTCAAGAGCTTGGAAGAATAGGCAGCAACTTGAAACTTGTAGAAGTTGAGCTTTTCCTCTTGATGTCCCAGAAGCAGCTAGGTGGGGACCCATTACTTGATACCTTTTGATTATAAAGAATTCTCCTTATTAAAGTTCCATTTGTATAAAAATATCTTAATGTCTGTAATATTTAGCAGTGTAAGTGAGGGAAAAAGATTCAAACTGGTCACCAGGGCTAAGTGTTGGGATTGGCTATAGGTCCTTGGGTGTGGCCTTTTGACTGAGTCCAAGTTTAACAGAACAAATCCTTTTATTAAGGGGATTTGTTCTGTGAAGTTTGGATTCGGTCAGAGGGCTGCAGTTAAGGACCTAGAGGACCATGTGAGGCCTTGAGGCTGCAGGTTCCCCATCCATGTTTGAGTAGAGGTCATCATTGCAGAGACTAAGAGTGGAGCTTGGTTATTAAAAATGCTGTTTAGCATTTTTGTGAAATGACTTGCTGGAGACAATCAAATGTGGGATATGACTGGAAAGGAAAAGGAATAAAACTGGTGTATATTCATATTTTAAAATGAGATAGAATTTAAAATTATGCTAAGGTATTTGAACAGAATACTTATTTTAACCTTAGCAGATAGTTTTTGTGGGCTTCTATGTCTGAAAAATTCCTAACTCTGAGACCAACCTTTTAGATGGTTCTTCGTCTTCTGGGGAACCACGTTCTCAACATTTCAAGCTGGGTAATAGTAATAATTCACATTTGTATAGCCTTTTGCTTTCCTAACAACTACTAGGCAGGTGGGGCAGCCAGGAAGACATCTTCCTGAGTTCAAATGTGACCTTAGATACTTACTAGCTATGTAACCCTGGGCAAGTCATTTAACCCTGTTTGCGTCAGTTTTCTCATCTGAAAATGAGCTGGAAAAAGAAATGGCAAACCACTTTTGCTAAGAAAACCCCAGATGGGGTTGTGAAGAGTTGGAGAAAACTAAAATGACTGAACACTAGGCAGTATATTATTGTCCATTTTGTAGATGAGTAAACTGAGTCTCAGATGAAGTGACTTACCCAGGATCACACAGTTGATAAACGTCTGTTTGAGTTTTCTTCCCGCTATACCATATTAGAACTTATGTTCTACTGAAATAGCCTCTGAGAGTTCAGAGACACTTCCATGTTATGATACTGAAGTATTTAGGTTAAGACTTGAATGGTGTTGAAATGGTGGCCTTCTCTAGTACAGGGTGGGGAAGAAGGGAAGGAGACAGTTTGGAACTTAAACTAGAACCAAAAAATAAATTAGTGGTGGTATTAAAAGTATAGAATCATAGAGAAAAGGTCAAACTGGCCTACAAGGTCTTTATTTTATTGTAATTTTTAGAAAGCTTAACAGCAGGGGCAGCAAGGTGGCGCAGTGGATGGCGCAGTGGATAGAGCACCAGCCCTGAAACCAGGAGGACCTGAGCTCAAATGCAGCCTCATACCAAACACTTGACACACACTAGCTGTGTGACCCCGGCAAGTTACCCCCAATTGCCAAAAAAAAAAAAGCTATCAATAAAAACTTAACAGCAAATGAATATTTTCATATACATCGTATAATGGAAGATGATTTTATCTCTTAATAAATACACCTTGCTTTTTTTTTACATATAGTAAACTCAACATACAACTAAGAAAGGCTTTTCTACTTGTCTGCTTCTTTCTGGCTTTCCTTCTGTTCCCTTCTGGGCATTAAAAGAAAATATGCTTCAGTGGCCCTCTTTTTTCTTTTGGTATCCCTATCCCTTCTTCCTTCCACCCCATTGGAAAATATGAAAAAGCTTTTTTAACAACTGTGTGTAGCCATACAAAACAAATTCCTACTTTTGGACATGTCTGAAAAAGTATGTTTTAATATTCATCTTGGATCCATCACCTTTTTGTCGGTAGGTGGTTCATCATCTGCTCTCTGTAGTTATGGCTGGTCATTTTACATAGGAAATAGAGGCTAATGGAAATTAAATGACTTGCCCAAGGTCCAGCACGCTATTCAGTGTACCATGTAGCTACATTGTTTGTAAGAAATGATGAAATTGATGAGTTCAGAGAAACTTGGGAAGATGTCTGTGAACTGATGAAAAATGAATTGAGCAGAACCAGGAGAACAATTTATGCATTAACAACGGAATTGTAAAAACAAAAAGGCTTTGAGATTTCTCAATTAGTGAAGGACCAGCTACAATTCTAGAGGACTGATGTGGAAGCATGCTACTCATCTCATGTTAGTGATATGATAGACTAGAGATGCAAAATGAGACACACATTTTTAGACATAGTCAATGTAGGAATTTGTTTTACTTGACTTCATATTTGTTATAGGGTATGATTCTCCACCTCCCACTCTTTTAAAGGGGGTGGGGGAGTGGGAGGCAGAAAATAGTGCTGGTCTCCCCTTTCCCCTCCAAAAAAAAAAGTTTAAAAAAAAATCTAAAGAATCCAGTTGGCAGGAGTGTGCTGGAGCCAGCCCAAACTTGTTTGTATCAGTTGTTATTTCAGTGTGAGTATTTATACCTCAGAAATCAGCAAACACTACAAATTAAGGTTTGATTTAATGGTTGTCTAGATTTAAGAAAGGGATGGAGAAAATGTTGATAGTGCAGATTTTCTGTTTTTTGTAGAGCCAGTGTTCTACTACCATTTGGGGAACATAGGATATGTTCAGGAAGAGATAAATAACATTACAAAAATTAGCATAGTTGTCCTGAATCTCTGTACAAGTGATAAGTAGCATAAAATTCTGGATCACTAAGGGCTAAGACTTTGTGAAGAAGTGTAAGTGAACTGGATTATAAAAGGAGATTAGAAGAAGGATATTCCAAACAGAGGGTTGAGTAGTATATTTTATAGTGCAATAAGTAGGCTGTTGTTCCCAGAGCTAAGGATTTGTGCAGCATATAGTAGGTGAGGACAGGTAGGTAGATGTAATAGGTCAAAACCCCCTAATTCTTATAAGGAATTACACTTTATGGTGGAGAGCCATTGAATATTTTTGAGTATTACAGTAGTATCTTTAATGCTACATCCTGGAAAGATTAGGATCGTAGATTTAGAGTTGGGAGGTACCTTAAGGGTCATGCAATCTAATTCTTTCATTTTAATTATTAATCTTCTATTGATGTTTTTAAAAATTTCATGAACAACTGTTATTCCCAGTTACCTTCTCTCTTCATAGAGAATAAATTGTAATGAAGAAAAACAATTAAAACAAACTGACACAGTGACCAAACACAATACAATGTGCAACATTCTGTACTTGTTGCTTACCACCTCTCTATAAGGAAATATTTCTTCATATGCCCTCTGAACCAAGATTGGTCATTGCATTTGATTTGTATTCTAATGTTTGTTGTAGTCATCAAATATGTCATTCTTGCTTTTTAATTTTGCTTTCTTTGGTTCACCCGATGTTTTTGTATGAATTCTTCATATTCGTCATCTCTTACAATGCATTAATATTCCTTTTATATGCCACAGTTTATTTAGCCATTTACCAGTTCCTGGGCACCTACACTGTTTTTAGTTTTTTGCTCTTGCAAAGTTTTACTGCGAATATTTTTGCTTCTGGGTAACCTTTCTGTTTTTTGAGCTCTGTGGAGGAGAGTGAGTATGAACAGTTTAGTGGCATTCCCCCCATAGATTCCATATTCTTTTCCAGAACTGTTAGACCAGAGGTCCTTTGAGACCGTTTAGGGAGTTTCCTAAGGTAAAAAATATTTTTATAATATTAACATATAATATTCGAGCTATTAAAACATTCCTTCTGTTTCTACCTACGTACTTGTGTGAGGCTGTATTTTTTTCATATATTTCAATTAAAACAACATCACAGTAGTTTGAATTCAGAAGCAGATACGACGCTACAGACATTAAAGAGATTTGCAAAAATATGTAAAACTGTTCCATTCTTCTCACTAAATTATTTTCCTTAAAAATATTATGTTAACATACATTGAATCTTATTGTTGTTTTTGAATATATCAGTATATATTATAAAATTTTAAGTTTTAATTTCCAATACAGTAAATATTGATAGATATAACTCACATAAACATAAGTTCTTTAGAGTGTCCAATAATTTTTAAGGGTGTAAAGGGATCCTGAAAACCACTGTTGGACCAATTCACATCCTTAGTGAGAGTATATTATTAGAGTTTCCCTTCCCACAGCCCCATAACATTTACTGTTTTCATCTTTTGTCGTCTCTGAAGTAAGAAGTGAAACCTCTCAGTGTTTTATTTTGATTTACTCTAGCTATTAAGGATTTGGAACATCGGATCCCTTATCTTATAGAGATGGGAAACTGAGACTCAGAGAGGTCAAGTGACTTGCCCAAAATTATACAGGCAGTAACTGGCAGAGTTAGGGTCTGATGCAGATCACAGAACTATAGAATTTTGAAGTTGGAAGAGAACCAAAAGACTATTTAGCCCAAATTTCCCCTTTTGCAGCTTGTACACCACTGCTCTTAATGCTTCCTTCTGGTGCTCCTTAGGCAGCCTGGTATTCCTCTGCTCCTGGGGGCTCACCATATTGTTACAGGATCAGCTTTAAGCCTGCTGCATCTCAGAACTCACAAGTTTCAGAGATCTGCCAGCCTCAGGTTCTCCAGCAACAGGAATTAGAGGAGTGCATTTCTATACCATACTGGGCTTTGACATGGAATTGTTAATTACTAATAACTGGGTTCAACCATTCAGTCATGTCCTAGTCCACCTAATTGCTCTGTTGATTAGCCTACATTTCTCTGTTTTTCCTTAGGAATGACATGGAGGACTTCATTAAATGTTTTGCTGAAATCCGGGTAATCAGTATAAATAGCATTCCCCTGATTTACCAGTCAGCAAAATAAAGAAGCTTAGCCCAGAATGAACTGCTCTGGATGAAATTGGATTTGACTCAGTGGTCCATGTCTTTCTTTTCTAGATGTTCACTAACATCTATTTACTAAAGCATTCTATAATTTTGCTAGGATTTGAGTCAAACGTACGAAACTAATATATTTGCAGCCTCTGTTGTTTTTTGAAAATCAGGACAATATCTTTCTCCAGTCCTGAGATGCATTTCCCCCATCTCTTGTGCTCTTTTAGGGGTCACTAACAATGCCTTGGCATTTACATTTCTCATTTCTTTTAGTGTTCATTGTTACCATACTGCTTTATGCCTTATTTACAAACTGCATAGACCATTACAGTAGCTTTCAAGTAAGTATTCCTATCTTGTCATCTTATACATCTGACTGGTCACTTCTGTGTAATAAAGCCCTTCAGTTTATCTCTGCTGCTTCATGAATAAAGTTTATCCTCATTTGTCAATTAGACAGCTCCATAAATTGATGCCGTCCTACAGTTTCCAGCTATATCTTTATGTTATTTATCGTCTGATCCTCAGTGACCCTGGGGTCACACAATAAGCTGTTTGCCTCATGTTATAAATATTGTGTGCCTCTCAGGTACTTTCCATTATTATGTGTATTTACATATATGGATCATATCTCCTATAAACTCCTTAGAGCAGGGGGCTCTGTCATAGCACAATGTTATGCTCATAGAAGATCCTTAATGTGTTTAAATGGAATCATTGGCCAAGTCTTGTCAGTTCTGTCTTTGTAATATCTCTTAAGTCGATTTGCCTCTTGCTTAATCTAATATGGTCTTCTCCTAAGTGACCATTGAAACAAGCTCTTCCTCGCCAATCTAGCCTTTGTCTTGAGGTCAGATTAGTCTTGCTGATACATAGGTATCACTGTACTGTGTAAACTGTTTGGTAATGCCTGCTGAATTACATGCTGAATAAAGTTTGATCCTAGCATTCAATCATACTACTTACTGGCACTGGTTTTAACTTGCTAGCTTTATCTATCACTACTTTCTGTCACTTACTCTACGGTTTGGCCAAATTGGAGTGTTTACTATTCACCTGTAGAAAGCCTGGTTTTGAATCTCACTCTGAAACTTCAATTTTTTTCTCCCTCACTTAAATAAGATTTTATTTTTTTCTCTAATTACATGTTAAAGTTTTGAGTTCCAAATTCTATCCCTCCCTCTCTTTTCTCTCCCTTTTCTAAGAAAGTAAGTAATCTGATATAGGTTTTATATGTGCAATCATGTAAAACATTTCCATAGTAATCGTTTTGTACAAGATTTGAACAATAACAACAAAAAAGAAAAAGAAAGTGAAAAATTGTATGCTTCAGTCTGTATTCATACGGTATCAATTCTTTCTCTGGAAGCAGATAGCACGTTCATCATGAGTCTTTGGAGATTGTCTTGGTTCATTGTATTGCTGATGATAGCTAAGTCATTGACAGTTCTTTACAAGCAATATTGCTGTTACTGTTTACAGTGTTCTCCTGGTTCTGCTCACTTCACTTTGCATCAGCTGAACCAAACTTCTTCAAAGCATTTACAAATCTGCTTTTGACTTGTAAGGAATTTGAGAAAATAAAAGCTTTTACGTTATAATTAACCTTTATTTCTTTAACAGTCTTTTCCTGATAAACAGGGCTTTCAAAGTTAACTCATGTTACTTTCAAACTTGTGTTTATTTTTGAAGTAAATTCTTATATTTCCCCAGATTTATAAAAGTCCTTATGTTTTGTATATAGAGATGGATTTTGGGTTTTGGAAATTTACTTCATCTTGGAAATATAAATATTATGTATCAATAGTCCTGGGAAAGTTCTATTGATATTTCAGTTATTAGTGATTTTTGATCTTTGAGAGATTATGGCTAGAAGGTTGAGTAAACACAGTCGTTTGAAGTGGTTGAGAGATACTGTTTTTTTAATGTGCTTAAAAAAAGGTTATTTTTAGTTTATTTCAGTAATTTTTACTTGTGTTTACAAGGTGGATTACTGTTATGATTTAGCTAGTTATTTTTATGGGTAACTTTTGGAGCCAGGTTTCTTTTTTAAGATTTTTTCTGTGTTTCAAACCTAAATCCCTTTTTGGGGACTTGGGGAAGGAGAGGAATATGAGTTGAGGAGAGAACTAGTCGAGTATCTCTGGGTATAATGTATGGTAAACATCTAATGATGCCAATGGAAAACACCTTCCACATGATTAGATAAGGCAGGCAGCAAATAACGTTACGTACAATGAAATTCATTGTATCTTGACAAAAAATGACTGATTACTGATGAGCTCTGTGTGTGTGTGTGTGTGTGTGTGTGTGTGTGTGTGTGTAGTCAGACCATGAACTTGTTAGAGCAAGGATAAAAATTAATGAGAATAGTAATAGCTACTTATATAGCACTTTACAAATATTATTTCGTTACCTACAAGACAAAACTTTGCCCCACTTAGAATAATGAGAAAGCTTATTATAGGCAATTAAAAGCACCTCCACTCTGTCCTGTTCGAGAAATAGTTACTATTACTCCTGAAAAAATGGAAAATGGAGAAAAGAACAGGCTACAACACAGACTGTCACTATTTACTGAGAAATTTTACTAAACAACTTCAGTTATCATCTCTGTACAGGCTTCCAATTCTGTAGCCATTGGCCCAGGTTGGAATTTGAGCTCTGGATCTACATCTCCAGTTACTTAAAGAACAACACCTAGATGTTCTACTGAACAACTCAAATTATTGTCTTTCCTCCTAAACCTGGTCTTTCTTTTGAAGTCATTGCTTCCCTGTGTGGTGTCACTGTTCACTCTCCTACATCTAAAACTTTGGGGTTACCTCCTGGTTCTTTTTAAGGATTAACTTAAGTGCTACTTCCTTCAGGAGATCTTTCCTGATTTTATCTCTCCCCTTCTGTACCCCACCTCCAGTTCCTTTTCCTAGCCCCTGTCAGCTTTGTATTTATTTTATATATGGGTTATATTTTCTTCTCTGTAAACAATATTATATTTTCCAATACAATGTAAGCTTCTTGAGGGTGGAGATTATTTTATTTTTGTCTCCGTATCCCTACTGCCTAAATACAAGGCCCAATACGTACTGTAGCAGCTTAATAAATGCTTGTTGATTGATCTTTGAACCTATTGTTTTCTTTTTTACTTTAAAAAATTTTTTTTTGATTTTTTTTATATCACTTATGTTTATATTGTGTCTCTCAGCCTTCTTTTCTGTTTTTCATGTCTAATTAGTTACCAGTTTCTATCTGTTCTGCCTTTGCAATGTATTTCAAATCTGTTCTCTCATCTTTATTACAACTGGCACAATCCTAGTACAAGTTCTCAGATACTATTACATGGTCTATTTTTTTCTCTACTGTTAGCCCCCTAAATCTGTCATTTGTATTTGTATTCCTAGCATTATGCATAATAAATGTTTGTTGATTAGCTGATTGGTTCTTTACATTGGTTAATTGGTTATATTGGTTCATTTACATTGATTCTTTATTGGTTAATGCAGAATAACTTTTCTTGTGTATAGATCTGGTCATGTTACTTCTCTGCTCAGAAATCTTTATTGGTTTACTTTTGCTACCCACAAGTAAAGGTGATGCTTCTTTGTCTGGAGCTCAAGGACCTATTTCTTTAGCTTATTTCATATTATTTTCCTCTATGTTCTCTCAAGTCTCCAGCCAAATTGTGCTATCTTCTGTCCTCAACCATGCTCTGTACTTTTTCAGTTCATAGCTTTTCAGTTTGTAGGTTGATTTCTCTTACTGTTTTACCTGTTGAACTTTTCTCAACCCAACTCATCCTTTAAAACCTAGCTTAAAGGCTCTCTTATCTGTAAAGCCTTCTTTAATTTTCATATTCACATTTTAGTGAGTGTGAAGCCTTTTGACTGGTAAACATGTGCCTGCCTCTGACCTGGGTCATAGTCTCAAAGGTATAAATTTACTACTGTACATTTTTTTGACTTATTAATTTGTTGAAAATTTTTAATTCTGTGGCCACTTGAATCATTTGAGCAATTGATTCTAGGTAATGCAAATTTTGTGCCGTTTCTTGGCAAAAATGACAACAAATTGGGTTATTACCAAGCCTACTTTGAATTCACTGTCTTGTCTTGTGTTTTACTGTTCTTTTCTTCGATAATGTAGCAAAACCTGCCATTTTACCTTCTGTGGTACAGAAATAGTATTCTTGTGGCATTCTGCATTAATCATTTAAAAAGTCACCTACATTGTAGTTTCAGTGTTAGGTGAATCTGTAGAAACAAAGATCTTCCTGCTAGCCAAACCTTTGCTTTCCTCAAATCTATAGTTTGCAGGATATTAAAGGCACTAACTGAGACCTAGTGAGACAGATACTCATGCACACCAATGAAAAGCAAAATATTTTCTACACATTCTTAGTTGTAAGAAAAAAAAACTTGATTAGTACCTTTAATGCTGTTTCTGAAGAGACTTTAAAGCGTGTAGCACAGCAACAGTCATAGAAGTATTTTTTTTTTATAGTAACAGTTGAGGGGAAAATGCAGCTTATGGCAATTCATTTGAGAGGACATTCAAAATAGTTTTCATAGTACCATAAATTTATATCATGTAAATTTTAGGAATTGAAGGAATTGTGTGTCATATTTCATTAAATCTTTCTGTAGGATGTTGAGTACTTTTCTAATAGCACCTTCAAGGGCCTTTTAGCAAGAAATAAAAAGAGGTTCTGAAATGCCTTCAATGTACTTAAGACTAGTATTTGATGAACAAAACCTACAATTAACAGAAAGATGGTGATGAGAGACTGCACCAAGTTGGTAGCAGTGTCAGAGGAGAACAGGGTACAAGGATGTTGTGAAAATAGATCTTTAAGGCTTTGGCAGTAGGGGATGAGAGAATGAGGAGTCGAAGGTGACACTTAGGTTTCTAGGTTGGGTGACTGAAAGGAAGGTGGTATCCTTGACAGTAATAAGGAAGTTAGAAACAAGTGAGGGTAGAAAGATAATGAAATCAGTTTTGGACATTTGGAATTTAAGATGTCTGTAGGACATCCAGTTCTAGATATCTAGTTGGAGATGGGAGATTGGAGATCAGGAGATCTGTTAGGGCTAGATAAGTAGATTTGAGAATAAGTATAGAGGTGATAATTGTATCCATGGTAGTTGTCAAGATCACAAAGTAAAAAAGTATAGAGGGAGAAGAGAAGAGGGCCCAGGATAAATTCCTGTGGGACACCCATAGTTAATGGGCATGACTAGGATGAAGACGGCACAGGAGACGGAGAATGAGGAGAACGTATGTCTTGAAAACCTAGAGAGATATCAAGAAGATGAGGATGCTGAGCAGTGTGAAGTTTCCATTGAATGGTGAGATTGGAAGCCGGATTGTAAAGAATTAAGAAGAAAGGAAGTGAAGCCACCTGTTGCAGTGGAGTAATTCTCACATCCAGCGGCAACATATCATGGGACCTTTTGTCATCCCATAATATAATGCCCATGATGTGTTTGAAAAAAAAGTCACCATGAAAAAAATTGTAGCTTATGCACTCACATTTGATGGAGAAGATTAGGGAGTAGAAAAATATGAGGAACTCAGTGAAAGTCTCCAAATTAAGTCAATAAATGTTTGAATACTTGATGGCTTAAGTACAAATGGGCCAAAGGAGGATGGCAAAAATTTGCCAGCAAATATATTTGAGTAGTAAGAAGTGAATACAAAGGCTTGTAAACTACCCAGACTACTCATATCTATATCTCACAAATGCTTTGTTTAAGAATCAATCATATAAGTACCTACTGTGTGCCAGTTACTGCACATTGTGCTTGAAAAGGTGCTGTATATGGTGAGGACTAAGTAATGTCACACACATAAATTATCATATTTTAAGTTGGCCACATAGAATTGTAAACTTATTAAGCACAACAGCAACAAAATTTAGCACCCAATCAGAAGATAGAATAAAATGAGCAAAGGACATGGCATGAAATTGAGGCAATTTTACAATGGCTTACTTAAGCAAACTGTTGTTTTGGGCCATGAACTGACTTGATTTCATTGGTATAGGGAACTTCTCAATGAGGAAGTTTCTTTCTATCACTTCCCTCTCCCACTAAAGATTGACACCTGTTCTGCAGCTTTTGGTCTTAAAAAGTAGCTTGGTGGTATTGAAATAGTTAGGTAACTTGCCCAGGGTTCCATATCCATCTAGCATGTCAGATACAAGACTCAAACCCACTTGTTCTGTTGATGCTGAAAAATAAGAAACAGAAAAGAATGGACATTGATAGAAACTACCATTGTTTTCTAAGAAAGTTTAACCAATATAAATCAGTTTTTAGAGAAGCTAGGTGGCGCAGTGATAGAGTTGGAGCCTGGAGTCAGGAAGACTCCTTCCTGAGTTCAAATCTGGTCTCAGACTCTTCGTGTGTGACCAACTATATTTTTACAGCATAGTTCCCAGTGTGTTGCATGAGAAAGTAGAAATAGCATTAAAGACAAAAATACAAATATGGATAGAACAAATAGACCAAGTATAGATCAAAGAGCATGCTCTCATTTCCAGATATTTTCACTAGCTGTCCCCCAGTGCCTGGACTTCTCTCCCTCCTTATCTTCACCTCCTGTCTTCCATGGCTTCTTTCCAGACTAAACTGAAATCCTGCCTTCCACAGGAGGCCTTTACTGATTGATCCCCTTAATTCTAATACCTTCCCTCTGTTGATTACTGCAGATTTATCCTGTGTATAGCTTGTTTGTACAAAGTTTTTTGCTTGTTGTCCCCCGCCATTAAACTGTGAGCTCCTTGAGAGCAAGGACTGTCTTTTACTTTTCTTTGTATCCCCAGTGCTCAGGACAATGCCTGGCACATAATAGGGTTATTAATAAATGCTTTTTGACTGGAGGTAACACATTCTTGAGGACACTGAGGGGAGCCATTTTCAATGTATCTGAAAGGAGACAATATCAAAGGCTTCGAAAAAAGTTAGTACCTTTTTATTACCAAAAAAATATATACTGAAGTTATCCGTCAGAGAATGTCTAAAAATGTAGTTCATGAATGTGATATATTACTGTGTTTTAAGAAATGATAAGTACAAAGGAAGCATGGGGAGATTTGTGTGAACTGATGCGAAGTGAAAGACATAGAACAATATATGTATTGACTATAATAGTGTAAGATACAGAAAAATGACAACACAGTTGAAACTGAATCTTGCAAAATTTGGAGGGGGACTTGAGTGTGGAACAAAGCCTATAATATAATAACAGACTTTTTCAATATGTTGGCTAGTTTTGCTGAATTTTTTCTTTTTCCTTTTTATTAAAAGGGCTCACTTTCTGGTATACAGAGAAGAAGGAGACACATTGGGAAAGTTAGGTGATGTAAATAATCAATGAAAATTTATTTTTAGAAGAAGCTATTGAGAGAATATAAAATATTGATCCATATACCTACTTTCCCATCTATGTAAAATATTTATAACAGTTATCTAGTTGGTACCAAGGGCTTCTTCGATGAAGATATGAGAATTACTGCAAATCTAGAGAACCCAAAAAGGAGATCATGCAGTTGCAAAAGAGATTTAAAAAAAAGAAAAAGGGATTTTCCACAAGGCTACGTGAATAACTAGGAGAAAGGAAGCAAGAGGGGAAAAAAAGGAAATAAGAGGACTGGAGGGAAGAATTGGAAAAATAAGTAACATAGAGGAGAAAGTGGTAAAAATCTTACCCTAGAAATGACTTTCCGAAAATTAGAACAGACTGAAAAAGGAATCAAGTGACTCCATGAGAAATTAAGAAATATTAGGAAAAAATCCTAAAAAAATTGATTAAAAAAGAGGAAGAAAAATGTAAGATAACTGAAACAGCTGATCTGGAAAACAAGTCAAGGAGAGGTATTAGTTATAGTTTAAGAAACTGAATTATGGTTAGGGTCATACAACACTCTGGAAACTTCTACTAAAATCTTGGAACACAATATTTCAAAAGGCAAAAGAGATAAGCTTACAAGCAAGAATAGCTTATCCTTCAGAATTGAGTGTAATTCTGTAGGGAGATGGATTTTTATGGATTACAGAACACTCAAGCATTTCTGATGAAAAGACTAGAGCTGGATAGGAATTTTTATTTATTTTATTTTTGGGGGGGACGGGTTAGGCAGCGGGGTTAAGTGACTTATCCAGGGTCACACAGCTAGTAAGTGTTATGAGTCTGAGGTCACATTTGAACTCAGGTCCTCCTGAATCCAGGGCCGGTGCTCTATCCACTGGGCCATCTAGCTGCCCCTTGGATAGGAATTTTGAAATACAATTGCTAGAGGCCCAAGAATTCTGGAAAGGTGTAAATTTATTTGAGCAGTTCAAAAGAGCTAAATGATGTTGTAGTGCTAACAGCCTAGTAGGTGGAGGAGAAATTAGTGTTCTCTCTAAAACTTAATGTTTTATTTGCATATTGAGGGAATTAAATAAGAAATGATGCAGAATGAACTGAGCAAAAACAGAACAATTTATATAAGGATGCAGCTGTGTAAAGAACAACAACTTTGATAGAATCGGTGTGACCTAACCAAAAGTCTTTGAGAGCAAGGACTGTCTTTTACTTTTCTTTGTATCTCCAGTGCGTAGCACAATGCCTGGCACATAGTACAGTTAATTTAAAAAAAAATAATTGAGATTGCTATTTTAGACATTATTATCATTACTTTACAGCTGAGGAAACCAAGGCTCAAAAACTTTACCCATGGTCACAGCTAAGAAGTTTCAGAGACAGAATTCAAACCCTGATTCCAGGAGTATTTCTGCTACCCTTACTGCCTCTTACTTCCTGAAACTATAATTACCTGAATCGTACTCATTCCTTTTCTAATGCCTGCATCTCCCCAGTAATTAACCACAGCATGAATGGTAACCTCTTTCTCTGGCATTTCCTATAGTTTTTCAACCCTATTTCTGGAGAACCTGTGATAGGATATGTTGTCCACCTCTTGGCAAAAAAATAATGAACACAAGGTGAACACATACATTTTTAGATGTGGCCCGTCTTTGAATTCATTTTGCTTGACTATGAATATTTGTTACAAGGTTCTCCTCCACCCCTCTTCTCTCTTTTTAATGGGGGGGGTTGTTTAGTAATAGTGATGCCAAAAATACAGAGGGCCATTGTAACATTTAAAAAAATGCATGGAAGAGAATAGAAGGAAACACAGACAAGTAGTTTTGAATATAGAATTTGGTTATCACTATTAAACCTTTACCCTGACAAAGCAAATGGAAAGGGTTTAAGATAGAGGATTATTAATATTTCTAGAGAAACAAAAAGAAGGCTTTACAATTAACTTCCACAAGCTGTTTACTGAAGTGAATGAAGTACAACTAGTACTTAAAATTTGTGGGTCAGTTTTTCTTGTTACTTTAGATCTAAGTTAAAATAGAACAAATCTAACTAGATATTATCTGTTTAGGATGTAACCTAAAATGTGATTAAGGAATCAGCCTGAGCTGACAGCAAATATTAGGCTTCTGTAACTTGGTATAGAGAGTTAGTCTTTTTCTAGAATATTCTGTATGTTTTACGTTTGTAGTGTTTCTTTTAGGCTTTTGACTTATGTTCCCCAAGAGTCAGATTAGTAGCCTTGCATTATTTCTAGGTATGCTGTGTGTGTGTGTGTGTGTGTGTGTGTGTGTGTGTGTGTGTCAGAGAGAGAGAGAGAGAGAGAGAGATGCATATGTGCATATCTTATATTCTTTAATCTCTTTAAAATTATTTAATTTATGAATTGGACCACTTTAGTAGGCTAGGTTGCCATACTAGGAAAGACTTTAAAACTATGATCTCCACCTGCACAGAGCTTGCTTCCTTTTATTTGCATTCTGGTGCTTTCTTTGGAGACAGCCTTATTCTGTGCCATTTGGCTTTTTAAAACTTTGGGCATGATGAAGTAAACTTCTTTTATAATGCATTTCTGCCCTCTGTTGGTGAAAATGAATTATTGCTCTAGGAAAAAATGCTCAGGAACACCAATTGTTTGAAGTTTAAATTCTGAATTTTAAGAGTGACCATAAATTTCCATTTGATGAGAATGGTTTATAAGAATTATATTTTATTTAGTATGATTTAAATATTTTTCAGTGACTGGCTTGTTGTTTTTGAGTTAGTAATATTTCTGATTTCAGTACATTTGAGGCTATTTTGAAAGTCTAGGCTGAAGGGTGGATCAGGGTAACATGTCCCAACAGCACCCTATGTCCTACCTATACTTTCTATGAGTTGTTTCTGGGTTTTGGGGAATAGAATCTAGGAAGTAGGCATCATCAATGAACACTAGTTCTAATTAGTGTTCAGAGGATTTAGTTCTTTCCTTACCCAGAGACTGTCCAACTTGTCTTATTTTACAGATGAGGAAACTGAGGTCCAAAGAAAAATGAAGTGACTTTTGAAGGTCACACAAGTACTCCTGAATCCAAATCCAGTACTTCCTTACTCTGACCGTTGTCAGAATTTTGAAATCTATGTCACATCAATTCCTGCTGCTCTTCTGTAAGATTGTTTCCCCCACTCTATATGAACCTCAGTAAGTGAGGAATTATTAATACATTAAGAAATTATTGGAATTCGAAGGGATCTCTGAGGTCATTAAAGTTGACTGGTACCTGAAGCATGAAACCTCTCTACAACATGTCCACCAAATAGTCATTCAACCTTCACTTAAACCCCCATAGTCCTAGTTTGGAATGAAGCAATTCCAGAGGCAGCTTCCTCCCTTTTTTTGGTGGGGGGGAGGCAGTCTGGGTGAAGTGACTTGCCCAGGGTCACACAGCTAGTATCAAGTGTCTGAGGACAGATTTGAACTCAAGTTCTCCTGACTCAAATGCTGGTGCTCTATCCACTGTGTCACTTACCTGCCCTGCTTTCCCCCGTTTTTGTGTAGCTCTAATTATTTCCACCTCGCTGGCTCTAGTTTTGCCTTTGAGCAATCCTCCTTTCACTTGATGGCCCATCAGATATTTGAAGAGTGTAATTTAGTCTTCTTTTAAGTTTTTTTTCCCTCGTCTGTAGTCTAAACATTCACCTTTCCTCTAGCAAATTCTCATATGACTTGGTTGTCTTACCATTTTGTTTGGTCTTACACATGTTACTACTTGTTAGTATTCTTCCTTAAATGTGTGTGGGCCACCCCGTCTTTCCACCAACAGAAAATGTTCCAGAAGTTGGTCCAATTAGGGGAAGAGTATCATCACCTTTCTTGTTGAGAACTCTAATCATTCTTTCCTTTTCTTCCTGCCTCTCCTATCATTGTATTAGTCTATGAATACATTTAGCATTTGAGGGTAGGTGGGGTGCTGGCACATTATCTTTTTGATTTACTGAATCTGAAATCCCTTACAAAATTCCCTAGGTCTTTTTACTTTTTTTTGCCTTTTAGCCTTGTCTGTCTTATCCTGTATTTCGGTTTCTTTTTTTTAAAACACAGTATAAGACCTTTAAATATAAAAGGAATATATGTATTTGCATTGATGAAGGAAGTTCTTCACCAAGAGCTCCCTAAACTGATGAAATGAAAGATTGGATAAGAAAATTGTGTCTTTCTGTTTATGACTGATCATTCTAACCTGTTGAGATTTTTGTGTCATGCAAGACATCAGAATTCAGATCACTGCAATGAATAATCTTGACTCCAGATATTTAGTGTTGATACAGACCTCTGTCATCTTGGTAGAGAGATTGTAGACCGCAGGTACAAAATGTGGTAGATGTCAAATATTGTCAAAAGAGATAGGTTTATTTTGCTTAACTATATTTCTCTGTTACAAGACAAAACTCAGTAGGGCAGGAATGGCAATATTTTAAAGTAAAAACATCACTAAAACTTTTTTCAAAAAAAAAAGAGATTAGCAAGGAATCAGTAAAATAAATTTTAAGGTGAAATGAACTTTGATCAAGATAGAAATATTTTTTCTCTTGACATTACTGTCTTCAAATTTGTCAGTATGATAATTAAAAAATAAATCAAATATTTAATGATTCTCAAGTTCAGTTATTAAGCTGTCTTCAAGTATTTTGAATATAAAACTCAAGAAGAGATTGTTATTCAACATATATAGATATTAGTGACATCTGCATTAAGGAAAGGAGAAACATTTTAGGACAAAAATGAGTTTCATAGAAACCTGAAAAAGGAATGGCTTTAGAAGTATAATTTGAATCTTGCTGTATCAAATTGCTTAGTCTGAATTAAAATCCTGAGCGTTTTTATCCCTTTTAGTGGGGTCAACTAGGTGGCGCAGTGGGTAGAGCACTGGCCCTGAAGTCAATCCAGCCGCAGACCGAACACTTGACACTTACTAGCTCTGTGACCCTGGGCAAGTCATTTAACCCCAGTTGCCTTAAAAAAAAATTGGGGAAAAAAAAGTTTATCATGTCGTTTGTCCAAAGCAGAAAACACATTAAGGCTACCAAAAAGAAAATTCACAATTTGATAATAATAGTTGACATTTATATAGGGTTTACTATGCACCGAGGCACACTACAAAATGTTTTATAGTTATTATGTCACTTAAACCTTACAACAAAAATGGGAGGTCGGTGCTGTTATGATCCCCATTTTACTGATGAGGAAACAGAGGCTGGCAGAGGTTAAATGGCTTGCCCAGGGTCACTCAGCTAGTAAGTGTCTAGGGCTGCATTTGAACTCAGGTCTTCCTGACTCCAGGTCTGCTCAGTCTGCTGTGTCACTTAGCCATGGGATTATAATCATTTCTCAAATGGTGTTTTGTTAGAGTATGATTTTATTATTATTACTTTGCTAAATGTGACCTTAAACTGAAAAGCAGTAAAAGCTTTGTTAGTGATTGTGTTATTTCCTTTTTTTAGGTTTGTGGTGGTGCTTTGGTCTTGAAGCTGGCAGTTCCCATTTTTCCCTGTGGTTGCCCATTCAGTGAAACTACTTAATACCACCTTTACCGTTTAGCAACTCATTTAAATTGCAGTTTTCCTTGCTCTGACCCTGGAATCCCAATGTGTCTGGTCTCAGAGTGTGAAGCAAAGGACCTTTGGACTGGGACTGATTATGAAGAGAATCCTGGGTCTATGGACTGGTTAATTTGTTTAACCTTGAATGTTGGCTAGGTGTGAAAGGCCATGTGCTAGAAGATGTGGTTCCAGATTTCCCCTAGAGATTCTAGGAAGCATTGAGGGAGCCTGGGCCAAATTGGAGCATTTCCCAAGAGAGATTTGCAAGCTTCATGGCATGTGTGGGGTGTGTTGGTGTCTCTCAGTTTCTCTGCTTCCCTGACCCAAAAACCTGTCCGGGTTTGGGGCTGTTCTTGGGTATGTGCCCTTCCCTATAGTTCCCAGAGGCTTTGGAACTGGGGGTATGTATCTTAAATACAACTATAGGAGCAAAGCCACCTGTGGTATAAATACAAGTATTATATTTAACATACATAATACAAGTATTATATATAATATATATGTATATAATATGTATTATATATAGACATCTCTATGTGAATGCATTTAAAAGATGCATTCACTAATGTCAGCTGTTGAGAAAACAAGATAAGAGTTTTGGGGCTAAGCAGGGATTGAAGTCAAGGAAGGAAGTCTGCTTACTTTCCTGCAGAATGAATATAATCTTCTTCAGGCCCGGAATTGTTTTTGCTTTTGTATTATTCCCAGTTTCAAGCTTGATACTGCACATACTGTAGGTGCTTAATAAGTACTTGTTGAATTAAGTCTTTTCTCTTGGAATTGGGAAGAGTCTGGAGGAAGCTGTATTCCATCAGCACTATCAGATCAGTAGGGTGAGCCCAAGGTCCTGGAAGAAACTCCAGCAGCACCTGTTGAATTACTGTACTGCTGCTAGGTCAGGCCCTGTTTATCTTCTTCAGGGAAATGTTGGGGCCTTTTGTGTGTGGGGATGTGGGGTAGGGATGATGGAACAGGTTATGGGAGAGAGGAGGTAAGTGGAAGGGATGGGAGGGTGAAAGGAATAAGTTCTTGGATTGTATTTACAATTTTCGTCTCCCTCTTTCTCTTCTTACTTCCTCAAACCCCATTACTCAAAAAGGCAGCACAATTTCCAAATTTCCAGGCCTCTCCCTGCTAATAATAAGCTTTTTCTCTTTCTTATTCCTAAAAATGTTAAACTGGACATATGTCTTCCATTCTACAATTCAATATAAAAGGGCTTAAAATGCGAAAGCCTGGTTGAGGTAATATACTTAAATATGTATTTTTTTAAAGTGTTATCAATTAGTGGAAAAAAACCCTAGCACATTATTGAGGGAAGTGGTTTAGAGGATAAGAAGGCAGTGGATTTCTTAAAGTAGAGAGAGGTTATTGGAGGTCAGAAAGCACAGGAGAGGGTGAATTGGAACATCTCTTTGTCAGCTTAACAATTTTTCCTACAGTTGACCTTGATTACCTCTAGCAATGCAAATAAAAAACCAAGTTTAGAAATATTTTTCTTCTACTAAAGTGGTTTATTAGGAGTTTGTGCCATTAAGCTTGTATGATACATTTTAATACTGCTTTAAAAACTTTTTAAAAATGCCAACTTTGTTATAATGTAATTCTTCTCAGAGGATTCATTAGTTAAGCTATTGTAAAACACATTAGGATGCTATCAAATGGCTAGATTTTTTTAGGATCATTTTCCATCCAATATTGGACTTTGACTTATATAGAGTTTTAGGTTTCTTGTTTATAAGCCAAGTAGTTTTTCCTTTTACCCTTATTAACTGTAGGATTTTTGGTTTTACAGAGTCTAGCACAGTTCCCTGGGCATATGCTTAGTAAACATGTTGTTACTGCTTTTGTTATAATCCAGATGTTTTCTACAGATGGGTCTGAGGGCAAATTTTCTTTTGTTTGCAACCTTTCCAAGCCAGGTGGTAGTTATAAGAGACTTTCAGATTCAGCCTTTTAAAAGCTGTAATCAGTCACTCAATTTATTGAGAAAATAGTATTTGCTCTTGTATATTTAATAGAGGTTCCTGCTACTTACCTTTTTCTTGGGATCTTCTCCACAAGAGGGAGCCCTTTTCCACCACTGGAAGCCAGTTGTGATACTATCATCGAATTTACCACAGAGTATTCTTAAATTAAGAAATATGTTATTTCAGTGATATTTCATTTTACAGATATAGAGAGGGCACATTTAGACGGGGCATAGACCAAGAAACCTCTTATTACTGCACACGAGCAAATGCTATTTTTGTTCAGATTAAATGATCACCACTTAAAACTTGAACTCAAACCAGTGCCTTATTTGGGAGGGTTCCAAACATAGAAATATCCTCAGATCCATTTACAGATGAGCTCTGGGATTTTAACAAAGAAGTGATGTTTTATATTATAAAGAACAGTTTGGACATGCAAGCATATTTCTTTAAAAGGGTTGGAGAATTAAATTCTGTTCTACTGTTTCCTCATTAAAAAATAAGCCAACCAAAAAAGCTTCCATGGTAAAATGTTTAATAACTTGTGGGATGTTATTTATTTATTATGTATTCCTCAGTTTTCCCTCTCCTGAGAATATAAGTTGATATAGTGTATATAAGTAACATAAATAAGCTTATATAGCACAAGTCAATGTTATTTAATTTACAGAGTGGTCATATTAGGAAAATAAAATAAAAATATATCATCAGTTAAAACTTTTTTAATCATTACTAGTACTAACGTTTTGACTTAAAAAATATTTTTTTGGTCATCTTCTTGTCTTCGTCTCTCCCTCCCAACCCAGCATTAGAGAAGGTGCATGCGCGCGCGCACACACACACACACACACACACAATATTGGCTTTATTTCCTTTCCTCCCTTTCATTTACAACTGGGATTTGAACACATTGCCTTGGGTTTCTTAAAACAATTGCTAACGGCTACTCTGGTTTTGACTAGCTCATTCAAAAAATTTTTACTGTTTACTGCTATGGAATGCTAAACATGAAAAACTAAAAGAAGCATGTGGATACAAATAAGATTTACTTCTCCCATCATGGAGCTTTCATTGTAGTAGGAGCACAAGACGTTAGAAAAATGACCATAATAGAAGGTATAATGTTGAAAATGTAATGAGACGGGCAGCTAGGTGGCACAGTGGATAGAGCTCCAGCCTTGGAGTCAGGAGGACCTAAGTTCAAATTTAATCTCAGACACTTGATATTTACTAGCTGTGTTACCCTGGGCAAGTCACTTAACCCTGATTGCCTCACTAAAAAAAAAAAAAAGAAAAAAAGAAAATGTAATGAGAAATACCAAGTGCTATATTTGGAAACAGATTATTGCTGGACAGGGAGGGTGGGGAAGACTTTCTTTATAAAGGAGGGAATATTTGAGGCAAAAGAGGATGGATGGGAATCTGATATGCAGTGCTGGAGAGAAAGGACATTCTGCATGGAAGGAAGGAGCAAAGTAATGGAGATTTGAAATCTCAAGGTATTTTTAAGTAAAAGCTAGGAGTCTAATTTGGATGCAGTATATAGAAGTCATGGACTGTTAAATAATAATGGAAAGAAAAGTAACTCAGAGCCGAATGTTAGAGGTTTTGAATACTGAGCTAAGGAAGCTGGACTTTTTTATAATGGGGAGCAGTTGTCTATTAAGAATATTCTATAAGGATCAAATTAAATCTGGAATGTAGGCACTGAAGAATACTGGGGCTTTGGATCTTGCTGATTTAATAGAGGTAATATAAAGTCAAATTTGGGCAGTTAGGTGGTGCACTGGATAGAGTGTTGGGCCTGGAGCCAGGAAGACTCATCTTCTTGAGTTCAAACCTAGCCTCGTGCTGTGTAGCTGTGTGACGCTGGGCAAGTCACTTAATTTCTGTTTTCCTCTGTTTCCTCTTCTGTAAAAAGAACTGGAGAAAGAAATGGCAACCCCTGCAGCATCTTTGCCAAGAAAACCCCAAATGGAATCATGAAGAGTTGGACATGACTGGAAAATGACTGAACCACAATAGCAAAGTCAAATTTAGTTTTTCTAGGTTTAAGTCGGAATAAAACACATTAAGCCTTAGGAAGGAAGAAAGGAAACAAACATTTATATAATATGGTATGCTTAGTTATTAATAATTATTTCTCTCAGACCCTGTGCAAATCTTACCTCTCTGGGCCTCAGTGTAGTCTTTGGCCTCTAAGATGTCTTCCAGCTGTAAATCTATGATCTTGTGAAAATTTCTTAAAAACAGTAAGTTAAATGGTATTTTTTTTTAAAGAAAAGAATGTCAACTTTGTTTTTCTTAGCATGAATTATTTGTGATAGTTTAAAGATCTCAAACTGGTTTCATCTTCCTCTCATGTGGTCTTAACTCCTAGATCCTATTGTACCTTCTCCAATTTTTTTCCCTCCAATTTCTTAACATTTGTACTTAAAGTTTTGAGTTCCAAATTCTATCCTTCCTTCCTTCCCCCTCCTTTCCCTGAGATGATGGTAAGCAATCAGATTTAGGTTGTACATTTGCAATTATGTAAAACATTTTCACATTAGTCATTTTGTACAAGATAACTCAAAAAAAGTGAAAAATAGGCTTCATTCTGTATATTCAACAATATCAGTTCTTTTCTCTGAGGGGAGGGTAGTATGCTTCCCTTTGGGATTTTCATGGATCATTGTATTACTGAGAATAGCTGAGTCATTCACAGATCTTCATTGAGCAATATTGCTGTTACTGTGTACGGTGTTCTTCTGGTTCTGTTCATTTCACTATGCGTCAGTTCATGTAAGTCTTTCCAGGTTTTTCTGAAATCATACTGCTTGTCATTTGTTATAGCACAATAATATAATAACGTTCCATTACAATCATATACCACAACTTGTTTAGCCATTCCCCAGTTGAAGAGCATCCCTTTGAAAGAAATGTAATTTTAATATTAATCAGAAAGCATCAGTTATATGCTAGGCACTATTCTAGACACTAGGACAAATGTGAATATAATCTAAGCAGAGGATAATTTAGATGATGGGTAAATCTGTTGCAAAAATATAAAAATATGTTTGCAAGTATTTTGTCTATTCCAAAGCTACTGTAAATTATTTTGAATTTTTAAAATTATATGCTATTTTTAATATAAAACTGACTTATCAAAAAGCCTTGGGAATGGGATCTTAGGACCATCAATTTAGAGTTAGGGATCTTAGAAATCTTGTAATCCAACTCCCTCGTTTTGCAGATGAACAGAGGCCCAAAAGATGTTAATTGACCTGCTCTTAATCAAACAGTAGTTGAGCTGAGATTTTAACTCAAATTCTTAGGCCTCTCATCTGATGTTCTTTCTGTTAAACAAACCGTTCTGGTTGATTACATAGACTGAGAGTTAATGCCACAAAGTAATGCCTAGGCTCAATTTTTATTGAAATCCTTTCTGAAAGATTAATATCTTAATATTTCTTAGAAAGTGTTGTTTAGTTGTTTCATTCGTGTCCAACTCTTTGGGACCTCACTTGGTCCCAGAGTATCTTGGCAAAGATACTGGAGTGGTTTGCCATTTCCTTTTCCAGCTCATTTTACAGATGAGGAAACTGAGGCAAATAGGCTTAAGTGACTTGCCTGGGGTCACACAGCTAGTAAGTGTCTGAGGTTAGTTTTGAACTCAAGTCTTCCTGCTTCCAGGCCTGGCACTCACTCTATCCACTGCCACCCATCTGCCTATCTTACTAGGTATAGGATCTTGAATATAATAGCTAACATTTATGTAGTGCTTACTATGTGCCAGACACTATGCTAAGTGCTTTATAATTATTATCTCATTTAATCCTTACAACACTGGAGGTAGGTGCTGTTATTATGCTCATTTTACAGATTAAGGGAACTGAAGCAGAGGTTGAATCTGCCTTTTATTGAGGTCCTTAGCTGTTCCCTTTCTTTTTCCCACCCAAGTCTTTATTCTGAATTAGATATAAGAAATGAGGAAGAATGGGCCTTACCATCTATCCTGTAGTTAATCCATATGCCCTGCAGCTAAACTTTTCTGCATAGGTTGAATTCTTTTATGTAAGTTCTGATTGGGAGAACCAGTCAGAATGGGAATTTCTTAAGAGTAGAAACTGTCTTCATTTTGTTTGTTTCTTTAATGCTTAGATAGCACAGTACTAAGCATGTAGTGTTAAGTAAATTTTTTTTTCTGTTCATTTTAATATTTAGTGACTGACTTGAACTTTCATAGCATCCTGTATGATAGGGCTAGTTTTTGCGTGTATTGATCGTATTAAAAACAGGTTTCCGAATTCAAACCCGCCTAATAAGTGCCTCTCTTTGTTTTAGATATAAATGAATCAGCCAGAATATTTGGCTATCCACTATGTTCAGATTGTGTAATATTTTCTAAGAGTAATCTTAAAATCTTATCTTGTTTATTGAGCTTGCATTTACTAAAAGAAGTGCTTTAAATTAAGCTTCTTTAAAAAAGAAACTATCTCTTGTATAGATACTGTTTGAGTTTAAGAAGTTTGGGTCATAAGCATTTCTTGTTGACTAAACCAAGCCAGGAAGAAGTGCTTGAGTAGACTTCAGAATGATTAGAAGTCTAGTATCTACAATTTCTTATCAGTCAGTCAGTTAGCTTTTAAATGCCTCCTGTGTGCCAGGCATTGTGTAAAGTGCTTCAGATGCAAAGGAATGCAAATGACAGTCCCTGCACTTGGGGAACTTCCAATATAATAGGAGAGACCAAATGCAAACAAATATGTACAAACTAACTCTATGTAGAATATGTAGGAAATAATCCATAGGTAAGGCACTAGAATTTAAGAGCATTGGCAAAGATTTTTGTAGAAGGTAGGATTTTAGTTTGGGCTTGAAAGAAGCCAGGAGGGAAGCATTCCAGGCATGGTGGGAGGAAACAGCCAGAGAAAATGCCCAGCTTTCTCAAAGTATCTTGTTGTTGAAACCATAAGGGATTAAAGTTACTGGATCAAAGAAAAGGCTGTTGGGGTGGGGATGGGGGAGTGTAAGGTTAAAGAAGATTGGAAAAGGGTAGAGGAAGGGTAGTTTTTGATGGGCTTTGAAAACCAAATAGGATTTTGTATTTGATTCTGGAGGTTCAGAATAATAATTTTCTCTACTCAGTCCTCCTTCAATCAGAGGAGAGGGTTGATGATGGGGTGTGAGAACCAATGCTGATTAGATATTTCCCTCTTTACTTATCAGGTCTAGGCCGTTCTTTGTATTAGCTTCCTAAATGCCCTCAGTTTTCCTTTTCTTCATTATACTTTACAATCCTTTATGCTCCTGCTAAAGTCACCTTTTAAAATATATGTCTTTTTCACTCTACCACTGAAAAACCTCACATAGTTACTCTCTACCAAATAAAATACAAATTCCTTAACCTGGCAGGGAGGGACTTACACTGACTGCATTTGACCTGTCACATTTCCCTTTATATATTATTTCCTAGCCACATTTGTATGTACTTATTTAGAATGGACACATCTCCAAAGACTTCCGTTTTCTCCCTGAGAGGGTTCTTCTTCAGTCTCTCATGGAACTCCAACCTCTCCCATCCATCTAGCCCTATTCATACTTGTATTATACGGATTTGTGTACATTCTCTCAGGCCTCTACTTGGTGATAAACTCTCTGAGGGCAAGAACTAGGGCAATATCCAAATACCCACATGCACAGTGGGTGTGCGTAAATATTTGTTGAATTGCCTTAGGACCAGGATGGTGGTTTAATTCTGGTTGAGTTATCTGCTTGTTGATCGTTTTATGCCAGCATGAAGTGTCTCCTCCTGTTATTTCCAAACTGTCAACCTTAATCTGTTATGGTTTGTGCCTAAATGTGTTCTCAAAGTATTTCTTCTAATCTCCTTGTGTTGTAATGACTGTGGAATTATGCTGTTATTCCTAGCATATGTTATGCCTGTGGCAAAATGTCATATGATAGACATACATTTATTTGATCTGGATTTTAAATACAAATTTCATGAAACTACTATAAAACTTGAAGACTTTTTAAATATACAAAGTTGGGAATAGAGGAGGCCAGTGTTATGCCTTTTGATATTTAAAGACTTGAATTAATGTAGAGTTGTAGATCATTCATAAAAATGTTCCCTTATTTCATACACCTCAGAATTTTCAAGTAAAAGTTCAAACTGTTATTCAGTATTGCAGAATTGCAGACTAATTGGCTATGTAGTAGTGTAACACTTGGAAGACACTCAGATTTTGTTGTTAGGCCTTTTTGTAATGCTGTCTCATTTATTCCTGACATGTACTTGGGAGATGCAGTGTACTGTATCGTGTCCTGAGTAGCAAATACAAGTATCTTAAAAGATAACTTAATTGGTAACTGACTCTGAATGTTGCTGCTGTTGCAGATTAATGAACCAGTGGGCTGATTGATGTGACATTTTGTGATTGATGACACTAATCATTTTTAGTTCTAACCTTGTGATAGAACACAAAAGTAGTTATTTCTGTTGTATTGAATACTTATTTTGTTTCTGGGCTTCTAAGTGGTTTTCTAGATTTTCTTTATATGGCATTATACAGATGTATAATTTAGATTTTACAACTTTATATTCATAAAAAGTTTGTTGTAGATTTTTTTTATTGACACATTCACTAGGGAAATCCCTTTTTTGTGTGTGCTGTTTGCTCCTTGGGTCAACCAAATTTAGTGATCCAGAGACACTCTTCTCTGTTTTATCCCTCCTCCATCTACTTTTTTTGGGGGGCGGTACTGCTTGTAGAAGTGATGGGGGTCAAATTGACATTTCTGTTGCACAGGTTTGACTGCACCTCCCCAGCTCAGGATGCTCTCCTGTGCCTTCTTCTTGCCTCTAGGATAAAATACTGATGGCTCTGTTTAGTATTTAAAGTCCTTTGCAACCTGGCTCCAGCCTTCCATTTCAGACTTATTACACATTATTCTCCCTCCCTTCAGAGTCATTCACTCACTCTACATTCCCGGCAAACTGTCTGACTTGTGATTCCCTGCTCATAATATTGTCTTCCACCTCCATGTCTCTAAACAGATTCCGTGCTCCAAGCCTGAAATGTTCTTCCTTTTAGAATCTCTAGCTTCTTGTCAAGGATTAGATCAAGTTCTATCTTTTACTCTAGGCTTATCCTTATCCATCTAGTTGCTAGGTTTTTCCTACTGGAAATTGTTTTGTGTATTTAAAAATTTTACTTGTCAGTATACATGTTGTTTCCCTCTGGTGAAATACAACCTTAGCCAAAGAGTATGTGCCTGGCCCAAATAGGTACTGAATAAATGCTAGTTGAAATGAATGAATGAAGGGAAGCATCAAACTGTGAGATGGAAGAGTAGAATGGGCTTTAATTTCACTTTTCCATTTCTAAGCTGGTTTAAGCTACTATTGAATTCACCTCTTAGTTTTTCTGTTGCTTTCTTCTCCTTAATTCCTACAATCTAAAGTGATGAGTAAGCAGTTCAGATGTGGATTGGAGTGGATATTACATCTCATTGCAATTTATTTTTCCCACTTCAGTCCTAGCTCTTGTACCATTAGGGGGGAAATGAATAGAGCACAAACAACACTGGTAGCCAAGAGGTGTAGACTTTAAATTTTAGACAAATTGCAAAATTTTAGGGAAAAAATCCTAGAATATTTTGGTATTCTTAAAATAGAGTTATTAGAGAGGCATCATAGCACAGGTGATAGATGACTAGATTTGGAATCAGGTAGGCCAGCTTCAAGCACTCCCTTTGGTATATACTGGCTCTGTCACCCTTCAAAAATCTCTTAACCTCTTAATTCCTTAAGGCAACCTTCTAAGACTGCAATTACAGGTTAATTGCAGATCTACCAGAAGGAGTTTACACCCCCAAATAAAAATTTTAATTATTATGTCTTTTTATTGTTCAGTTCTTATGTGCCAAGAATATTTTTTATTAATTTATTTTTAGTTTTCAACAATCACTTCCATGTGCTTTTGAGTTTTAAGTTTTTCTCCCCCTCCCTCCCCACCTCCCTTTCGAAGACAGTGTGCAATCTGATATAGGCTCTACAGTATACATTCCTATTAAACATTTTCACATTAGTCATGTTGTAAGGAAGAATTAACCACAAGAAAGAGGAAACAAAACAGAAGGGAAAAAAAAGTAAATAGTATGCTTCGATCTGCATCCACACTCCATACTTCTTTCTCTGGAAGTGGATAGCGTTTTCCATCGTGAGACTTTTGGAGATCCTTTCATTGCTGAGAAGAGCTAGGTCTATCAAAGTTAGTCATCAAACAATGTAGCTGTTACTGTGTACAGTGTTCTTCTGGTTCTGCTTACTTCACTCAGCATCAGGCCATACAAGTCTTTCCAGGTTTTTCTGAAGTCTACCTGCTCATCATTTCTCATAGCACAATAGTATTGCATTACGTTCATATACCACAACTTGTTCAGCCATTCCCCAATTGGTGGGCATCCCCTCAATTTCCAATTCTTTGCTGCCACAGAAAGAGCCGCTGTAAATATTTTTGTACATGTGGGTCCTTTTCCCATTTTTATGATCTCTTTGGGATACAGCCCTGGAAGTGCTATTGCTGGGTCAAAGGGTATTCACATTTTTATAGCCCTTTCGGCATAGTTCTAAATTGCTCTCCAGAATGGTTAGATCAGTTCACAACTCACCAACAATGCATTAGTGTTCCAATTTTCCCACATCTCGAGCATTTATCATTTTACTGTTTTGTCATGTTGGCCAATCTGATAGGTGTGATGTGGTACCTCAGAGTTGTTTTGATTTGCATTTCTCTAGTCAGTAGTGATTTAGAGCATTTTTTTGTATGACTATAGATGGCTTTAATTTCTTCATCTGAGAACTGCCTGTTCATATATCCTTTGACCATTTATCGATTGGGGAATGACTTGTATCATAAATTTGACTTAGTTCTCTATATATTTTAGAAATGAGGCCCTTATCAGAGACACTGGTTGTAAAAATTCTTTCCCAGTGTTCTGCTTCCCTCCTAATTTTGGTTGCATTGACTTTGTGCAAAAACTTATCAGTTTAATATAATCAGAATGATCCATTTTGCATTTCATAGTGTTGTCTATTTCCTGTTTTGTCAAAATTCTTCTGTTCTCCATAAATCATGACAGGTGTACTATTCCTTACTCTCCAAGTTTGCTAAGAACAGTTTTACAGCAGTAAATAACAGCTTAAATTTATATAGCACTTTAAGGTTTGCAAAACACTTTATAGCTATCATCTCACTTTATCCTTAGAACAACCCAGTGATGCAGATGCTATTATTATTCTTATTTTACAGATGAAGACACTGAGCAAACTGATTAAGTTACTTGCCCAGGGCCATATAGCTAGTTTCTGAAGCTGATTTGTACTCAGGTCTTCCCAGGTCCAGCAGTCTATCCACAGCACAATCCTCAATAAATGTTTAGTAATAAGGTTTAGTTTGATTCTGTTAACATCTTTAAGAGACCCCGTTTTAGAAATTGAGATGAAGAATTTTAAAATCTTTTAGGCAAAAATCTCAAGTCTTAGTAGAAAATAAATTAACTATGACCTGATAGATACAGAAATCATTTCAGATGTTAAGTACTTTAGAAACTACCTGTTCTGTGTTAAAAGATTTAAAATATAAGGCCGTTAAAAAATGCCTGTCAACTTAATTAGCTCTTGCTTGTTGCAACACTTTTTGTCTTATGCTTACATCTTTCTTCCTAAGTAAATACTCTCGTAGGGGCCCTTAACTCTTGGTTCTTTACTACCTAGTTCCTTTCTCTAACCTCTTGACAAAGTATAGTCATGACAAATATGGTCCAAATACTTTAAAAGAACAGAACAATATTCTGTTACTTTTAGGTAAACAATCTTGCTTATTAGTCTTATGGCATTTTTGTAGGTTGTATTTGTAGTTCGTACAGGAAAAGTGATTTGCCTAAAGTAATTAATAAGTGACATCTGGGAAAAGATACGGCTGAGATATCTGAGCTCCCCTGTAACTATGCCATCTGGCAAAGTGATGACGCTAAAGGGTATGTTTTATTGCGTTTATATGGCATAGCATAATATGGGTCCTATTTGTACATGATTTTACCTCTTAATTTGACCTGGGCACATCAATATATTCTCATCTTTCTTCCTGTTCTCCATCTTCTTTTCATGCACCCTCCCACAAAAAATCATTGATTCACCTGTAAGCAAGGTGTTGTCAGGGTTTTGTCCATAGTGCCCCAGGTCCCAGCTCTTCACTGTCACCTCCTCCTGAGTTCTGTCTTCACACCTGTCTCTTTGTGTACATACAGAAAAACATCTCTCATTGATCTCTGATCACTCCCTTGCTTGTGCTGTCCTTGGCTGCTGCATTTCTGTTGGCTGCTTTGTTGGAGCAGGAAATAATTATCTCAGGTCTAGTTTTCTTTCTAAGACTGTTTTAAATGCCTCTGGTTTAAGCTGATATTTTCTGAGGTCACCCTGGGCTTCATCCTGAGCTCCTTGCTCTTTGGAACACGTTGTTCCATTCCCTCCTATATTTTCTAGTGGGCAGAAAATAGTCTTGTCGATAGTTGAATTTCCTTTGCTTTGTATTTGAAGATCTTCTGGTTGCTTGTAGAACTTGTTTCTAAATTGGATTGTTAAATTTAATCACTGCAGTTTGTAGCCTTGGGTTGTTTTTGTTTTTTGTTTTCCTGGAGGGGATCTATGAATTCTTTTGCTTGATATTTAACTCTCTGTGTTCAAAAGTTCTGGGAGTTCTTATATTATTTCTTTTGTCTTGTCATGTTCTTCTGGAAGACCTATGGTCCTTAGGTTGTCTCTATGTATCTTGTCTTTAGGTTCAGTATGTTTTTGTTGGATGGTGAACATTTTTTCTTTCAATATTAATTGTTTTTTACTTCTCTTCTTCTAGATTGTTCTTCACTTCTTTGTGTTTGTATCCCTCATTTATTATTCCCTTTTTGTTTCTTTGTTGAGAATTTCCATGGCAGATTCAAGTTTCTCTGTTCTGCTTATAATTTTTGTTATGCGGGCCACAAATCCTGTTCTCATAATTCTTATTTCTCTTTGGTCCTCCTGACTCCAGGGCTGGTGTTCTGTTCACTGCACCACCTAGCTGCCCCTCAGTTCTCTTTTAAACCTCTCAGGAACAATGTGTTGTCTTCCATGTTCTCTTCATAATATGAAGAGGGCCCTCAGTTTTGGATCATTTGCCTTTGATTTGTAATAATTTATTCATGGATGTCTGAACTAATTTAATAGATGTAGGCATATTTGCTTCTGCTATTAAAACTTTCCTTGTTTATTCATCACTTACGTTTAAGGTCTTGAGTTTTTTTCTTTCTGACATCTTGGGTAATTTCGGTCTCTCCTCTGGCCCCTCCCCCCCTTATTTTCCATTATTGCTCACTTTCTGATTCCATTTTCTCTGATGGTGATTTCTCTGAGGGCTAGATCTCAAAGTAGCTCAGCCTTATTTCACACCAAACAATTCATAGTTCACCAGTCTAGGTCTCTGCCCCAAGTGACTTTTGTGGTGACAGAACTGGCCCAAGCTGGATTCTGAGCTCTTTCCTTCAGGCTTTGTTGAATGGGGCACCCCCAGTGGGGTCAGTGTCTTCCTTGCGTTCATCTCCCCCCCTCCCCCCCCAGTTCTCTGCCTGGCACTGACAGTTCAGAGAACTGTTAACAGTAATGCTATGAAAGTTAATTTTTGTGGTTTGAGTTTGGTCTGAGACTCTAAGAGGATGGAGGGAGTATGGGGTTGAGATCTATTTCAGTCCCAGATGAGTGTCCCTGGCCCCCTTTCCTCTGTTCCTCTGCTGTCTTGTAGAGATCTTTCACAGGAGAAATATGCTTCTGTGATGCTACCTGTCTGTTGAGGTCCAAGCAAACTTCCATAGCCTGGAGTTTGTATCTCTACAGTGCTTGGAAAGATGGAGTCCCCACTGTGGTATGAGCGGGGACTGGAATATGGGGTTGGGTTTTGTTTCAAGTATGTGTTTCAGATCAACTAGTGCCCCCTCACTGCTGGTGGTATTGGGGTGAGAAATGGTTGTTGAGTGAGCTCAGGGTAGATGTCTGTATGTTTGTTTGTTTTTTTAAACCTTTTGGATTCTGGTTGACCTAGACCATGGAAACAGCTGAATTATTTTATGTTTTGTGTATAATTTCTATTTTGTAAAGGTTTGAGAGGTCTTAGGGATCAGAGAAAATGTCTAGCCTTCCATCTTGTTGGTCATGTGACCCAAAAGTCCTGTTTTTATAATACTGACAAGATTCTTTAATTCTTTTTAATATTTGCTAAAACATGTATTCCTATTAGTTTGAGGATTTGTTTAATTATTTTGACTACTGTATTTACTTTATTTGAGTTGCTGATATGATTTGTGGAGTTTTTAAAGTAATAGGTAATTTTCCATATAGGTATATTCATTTGTATTTCATGGCAGTGTGAATTTTGAGGTAACAGGTAAAATAAAGAAATTTGGGTAAAGGGGAAAAGTGTATTAATTTTCCTTTTAAATATGAATTGCTAAAGAGGTAGTGGGTTTGATTTCTGTATAAATAACTTAGATTTGCTCTGTGTTTTAGTTATAGGTTGAATTAGTAGAGGAAAGGGTAAGACATCACTGATGGGAAAACAATGCAAAGTATAAATCCTATTTGTTGTGGGTATTACTTTGGTATAGATAGATAGCACAGATATTATGAACGTTTTCTCATACTAGATCATTTTAATTTGTTGGATGCAATCTATTTTCAAAATTTAAATTTTAAAAATTTATACCTGAAGGGCAGCTAAGTGGTACAGTGGGGATAGAGCACTGGCCCTGACAACAGGAGTACCTGCGTTCAAATCCGGCCTCAGACCAAACACTCTCCTACTAGCTGTGTGACCCTGGGCAAGTCACTTAACCCCAGTTGCCTTAAAAAAATATATATACCTGAGCTCAATAGTTTTAAATCATCATCATCATCATCATCATCATCATCATCATCATCATCATCATCATCATCGCTAACAGCCCCAGTAGCAACATAGCTAACATATTGTGCTTTAAGGTTTGCAGAGTGCTTTACATACTTGATCTCATTTAATCCTTGAACCTTTTTTTGAAGTTGGTGGTAATACCATTTTGAAGATGAAGAAACTCAGAAACCGATAGAGGTCTGGGTTTAAGTGGTTAAGTGATTTGCCCCTAGGATACACAGCAAAAGGAGCCTTTAAGGTCTTCCTGACTCCAAGCCTAGGGCAGCAAACAGCTTCCTAACATTTGCAGAATTATATTTAATTGATTTTTTTATGTTTGTTAAACAATTTTTTAGTTTTTCAAATTTATCAAATAGGCCTTTTTATCCCAAGTAGCAAGTGTTACTGAAAGAAATAAACATCGATGTCTTCAGTTTGGACATAGTAGAGTTAGTCTTACTAGTTAAATTCTTAGAACCACCAACTGTAATTGTAACAGTGCCTGTCTGCTTACTCAATCTACCTGCTAGGTAGTCAGTATCTCAGAGCTCCAAGAAAGAGCTTCACATTCTCTTGTTATAGACATGATGATGATGATGAAGAAGAAGAATTGCTATCTCTTCTGAAGTTTTAGCTTCTTTAAGGGTGTAAAGTCAGTTACTGCAAAGAATTTTAAAAAACAGTTTCTAAAGATTATCTCCATTTGCTTTTTCAAAAATATTGATACTATGGTTCTCTGATTGTTAGAACTCTTTAAGAACATGAATCCAATAGTTTTAGTTTAGTTATTTCCTGGAAACAATTGATAATGATAAGGAAACTTTTATAGCTACCTCAAATGCCAGACTTTAATTTTAATAGGACTAAAATCTCTTCATCCCCAAAAACAGTTTAATCTATTTTGTTAATCCTCTCCATTCTCTGAAGGTTAAATCAGTGTAAAGAGGAAATATTTTATGATCTGTTTTTTATCTACAAATTTGATGTGATAGTGCTAACAAATCTCACAGATTTTAAGTTAAATTTAAAAGATTAAATTTCATTCTGTAGTGTGTTCAGTATTATTAGAACTATTCATATTTAAAAGATCATCTCATTCTATTATGCCTCACAGACATCTATTTACCTAATTGTGGGGCTGCTCCCAAACTGGTATGTAGGTGGTGTTTGTCATAACCTTTGTTATCCCCTAGTTATATGCTGGTATCTGTAGCACTTAAATCCAATGTACTTAATAGATGCTTAATTATACCTGTTAAAATGAAGGGAGTCTTGCATCTATCCCTTTCTTTGCTCTAGTTCACATTTCATTGTTGTTGATTTTTAGAGACAAACGCATGCAGTCCATTCTGTTAGCTGTGGACACAGATAGGGAAATGGGTAGAGAAAATCTACACGTAATACAACCTCTTTTCCAAGTGACTTACCAATAATGTTGTCTTGAAAAGTAGTGAACTTTCTATCATTGGAATTGTTAGAACATCACTTCCAGCTCTTCTCAGTTCTACCTCTACAAATTTCTTGCATCTGTCCCCTTCTCTACTTTGGATCCTTATTACTTCTTTCCTCTACAAGAATCTCCTTGTTGATTTCCTGGCCGTTAGACTTCACCTAGCTAGTTCAGATCCTCCTTACCACTTATTTGAACTATTGGAATAATCTTCTAATTGGACTCTGAACTTTAGGTTTCTCCCCTTTCCAATGTCTTCCATATATATCTCTTTCAAAATGACATTCCTAAAGCCATGTGTCTGGTCATGTTCCTACTCAGTAAGCTCTAGTGGTTCTCTATTACCTCTAGGATTAAACAGAAACTGCTTCATTGGGCTTTTAAAGTCCCTAGTAACTTGACTCTCCTTTCCAGCATTGGTTTCCTGTGGTCCAGTCAAACTAGTCTTCTTGCTCTTTCTCACCCATGTTCCTCTAGCTATTCTTTACTTCATCTCTCATCTTCATACTTAGGCACTGACTGTCTACTATGCAAAGAACCATTCTTTCTTACCCCCACCTCTTAAAATATCATTTCCTTTAAAATTTAGCTTAAATTCTACCACGTGTGTCAGTCCTTTCCTGTTTGCCCCAGCTATTGTTCATCTCTCCCACTCCTAATGTTCCCCTCAGTACCCCCTTCTCCTTTGCCATTCCATGTATCCCTGTTTTCATCCTTTGCAAGAGAGAACTTGGGAGTGCCTGATCTCTTTTAACACTTAAGCCCATTCCTTTTTCTACAGTCATAGGCTTAGGTTCGTCTAGCTCCTTGGGAAGATGTGGCCACTCACACTGTTTTTGAATGAGCTGGGAGTCAATGTTTAAAATCCTTTTAGTAATATGGAGGACCATTAGGCCTTACTATCTGCCCTTCTATTATATCCACTAGCCCACCAAGCTCTGCCATTTCTTATCTGCTAGGTCTCTGGGCCTTCCCATTTGCACTGCCACTGGATCCTAAGGACTACCAGATCTTTCCACCTGCCTTGTAGCTGAAGCTCCCATATTTAGTGCATTAAAAAAATTTTTTTTATTAATTTATTTTTAGTTTTCAACATTTACTTCCATGAACTTTTGAGTTTAAAATTTTTCCCCGTTCCCTCCCAAAATGGCGTGCAATCTGATTAAAGCTCCACTGTTTAGAGTGTAAATTCCTTGAGAGCAGTGACTCTTGATTTTTTTCTTTGTATTAGCCCTTAAGGTAGTTTTTGGCACATAGTAAACATTTCATTTCATTTCATTTATTCATTCATATACTTACATGTGTACGTGTTGTTGCCCCTGTTCTATAACTTAAAGTTCCCTAAGGTAGGTTCTTTTATTTTTGAGTTTTGTATCTTAGCTCCAAGCATAAGCATAGTAGGCACTGAGTAGATGTTTTTGATTGATTTCCAAGAAATGCTGTTGAAGAGATTCTTGTATTAAGTGAAAAATTAGACTGGATGACCCCTGAGGTCTGATATTAGAATTCAGTAGTGTTCATAGCAGCAAAAACAGTGGTGTGGCCATGGTCGTGATCAGGTGTCCACAAAGGAGAAATGGCTCAGTGGGTATCTTCTAATTGGCACTGAACCATGTGTAGTTGTAATATTAGCAAGAAGATTTTGAACCAGGTACCCAAAGCCAAAACAGGGAAGAAAGTACAGGGCAGGTGGACTAGAAATACTTGTCAATTTTGCTTAAGGGTCAGGGTTTTGAGGAGGAATTTGAAACAGCACTAATTAATATTTGATTTTGGTTTTTTTGTTTGTTTTTTGTTTTTAGGCAATTTGGGTTAAGTGACTTGTCCAGGGTCACACAGCTAGTAAGTGTCTGAGGCCAGATTTGAACTCAGGTCTTCTTACTCCAGGGCTGATGCTCTATCCACTGCACCATCTACCTGCCTCCCCCCCCACCCTTTTTTTAATGAAACATTGATGTAGTTGTTGAAGTTTGTTCCTTTTGGTTTTTCATTATTGTATGAAATGGACATAAGGAACTTGAAATTCTAAATTAGTCACTAATTATCATAGGCAATTGCTGATTACTGTGGTCACTACTGTAAACAGTATCATAGTTACCAAAATGATGAGTCAAAAAGTCTTTATAAAAGTGATCTTAGAAATTATAGTTTTCCTTTCTTTCAATAGTTATGCATTTTAATGCAAAGCATTTAAAGAAGGGCTTCTTGGTTTTTTTTAAGTCATTTTCTGTATTTCTGAGCTCATTTTCTTTTAGAGTTTGCCTTTTTTCAAGGTTCCACATGGTCCAGACCCAGTCCTTGAAACAGGTCTCTAGAAATGATTTCCTATGGTTCCAGAAGCTTAAAAAAAAAATGAGAAAAGTCTCATGATTGGCAGGATTGTACAAGCAATATACTTTGTATTTTCTCTAACATGTCTACGTATTTTGAATTTCAGCCAAGAGTCCTCCCAACCCCAAAACAAAACAATCTTTCTAATTTATCGTCAGTCATATACCACCAGATGGCGCTCACTATCAATCCAAGTGATCCCATTTACTCTGTCATTTTATTTTGTTGTGGTTATTGTCAGAATGGAGGTGGAAAGTACTATTTTAAAAAGAAAAATAGGATCAAAAATCCAATTTACAAAAATAATAGAATAATTGAATCAATGAGGTCTAGGTTAAGGATAAAGTAAGAAATTAGTCCTGAACTTGGTTTATTTAGGAATTTAGAAAAAAGTAGTCTCAGAATAAAATTTAACATTAGAAATATAATAATTTTCTAGATTCTCGTACAGATTTAATCTCTTTCCCCTTCACACTCCTTCCCCAGCTATCCTATTTGATTAGTAGATATGAGTTAATTTTGATCATAATACCATATTTTACGATATTATGCAGGTTGAATCCTATTATTTCAAACTGAGGAAATGTCCGTTCTTTTGTTATATGGGAATTTTTTTTGAAACTTTTTAAAAAAATCATGTAGAGTCATTTAACCTTGTTGAGCCTTAGAAATTTAAGACTGTACGTTATGAAGATTTCTTTTGGTGGAGGGAAGTTCCTATGCTTCATAAAACCCTTAGGTGTTTTATGTACTGGCATATAATGACCAAGTAAAACACATATTTATTATTTTTATTGACCATTTTTGCAAATTGTGGAGACGAATGCCCATGGCAATTAAATCACAGATTTTTGAAATAGTGAAGTGTGTTTTTTTTTAAATTAAATGTATTTGTATACATTAGCCAAGTAGAATGTAGTTTTATCTTCTGTTTAGAAGCATTGTCATTTAATGGGTTTTGTGTCTTAGCTGGGTTCAAAGCCTACTACCTCTGTGGATCTGGAGAAATCATTTAATCTTGGAGCCTCATGTTCCTACTCTTTAAATTGGGAATAATAATTTAGTGTCTACTTCAGTGTGGTTGTTATGAGACTCATGTGGTATGTGTAAGGTGTTATGAGAATGTAGTTATTATTTGTTACAGCAAATTGCTGCAGAGAAACCACATGGCACTCTTAGCAAAAGTGCAAAGCTTTAGAGTGGTATCTGAGGAAGATCGTGTGGACTTGGAGTGGCTGTGCTGGGAGATCTTGACTTCTAGCCTTGTGTATAGAAGGCTGCTTCTAATACTTCTGTGTTGCCCAATAAATGTTTAGTAACAAAAGTGGATAAGACTTCAGTGTAGTTACTTATAACTGCCTTAAGTCACACATGGATGTTTAATTTTATAATCATTTTATACATGTTGAGGTTATATAGCAGTTTATTTTGTTTACAGTCACTTTTCAGTATATTCCTTTAGACCAGGGGTGGGCAATCTGTGGCCTCCAGACCACATGTGGCCTTCTAGGTCTTTAGGTGTAGCCTTTAGACTGAGTCCAAGTTTTACAGAACAAATCCTTTTATTGAGGAGATTTGTTCTGTGAAATTTGGATTCAGTCAAAGGGCAGCACCTGAGGTCACATATAGCCTTGAGGCTGCAAGTTCCCCACCCCTGCTTTAGACTGGCATTGGATCCTTTTCCTTACCCATCCATCTTGCTTCTGGCCTGTTTTTCATGCTATAATAGCTGGGTTCACATTTATTACTCATTTTACCTACCATCCTCCAGAGCTCTTTTTCTACCTGCTCTCTTATTTTCCTTCTTTCCTCATCTCATTTCTCCACTTCCACTTCCATCTACAGATCTAGCCAAAGCCACATATGAATCTTTTTTATTTTAATTTTTTTATTTATTTTTAACTTAAATACAGTCAAAAAAATCATTTCCATGTACACAGCACAACTCAGAAAGAAGATTTAATATGAAATCATGAATCTCCATTTCATACTATTTACTTTTTTTGAAAAACCGTATAGTAAATGGTACCCATGGTTTTCAAAGCTACCTTTTCTGTGCTTCTTTCTGAGTTTTCTTTTGTTCTTTGCTGTATATACATATGAATATCTTCTAAAAATTTCCTTGATTATCCTCTTAAAAATTCTGTGCTAGTATTTCCCCATATCATATATTAAATATACATAGTGCTTATTGTATTTGCAAAAAGACCTCATGAATATGATTGTAGCTACTAATCTTTTGTATCTACTAATATCTTTTGCAGAGGATAAGAGAGAGAAGTTCTACAAAGACCTCAGTAAGACTTTCCGTTTATACTTGTAAGTCTTATAAATATAAAGACTTATACTTTAATGCTTGGTGAATCAAATGAAAAGCTGTTGATAGGAAAGAAGGTGAAAATTTATATTAGAAAATATGGTTTATGACTAAGAAATGAAAGACCAAAGAAGCCTCGTGTTTACATTTTTCAAATATTATGTTTAACAAAAGACATGGAAGCTGCTAGATTTGGCAAGGCCCAAATAACATGAATAAAAAACCCCAAAATTATACTTAAGAAATAGAAAATGACTGGTTACTGATATGATAGTCATTTCTAAAACTGCCAACTAATCTGGATGTCTAAAAGTAGAAATCAAAATAAATTTGAAACTAGGAAAAAAAATGAACAGATGATATGTTGTATAATTGCAACTGCAACCTGATTTATTTATAGAAGCTGTTGATGCTGAAAAATGGGAAATGGATAAAGGAACAGACATTAACAGGCTGTCACCATTGCCTAAGGAAGCTTAACTTATACAAATTAGTTGTTGTAACAGGAGACCAAAATAGTGAAAAACTGTCTCAGCTGGGAAACATTTGGTATCCTCGCCAAACAGAAAGAGGTGGAAAGTCAACATTGATTTTTAATATTAACTCATTTGTGAGATCATAGAAAGGAGAGTCTTGAAAGATTATAAGTAGTATCACCTTATCAGACAGTTGAGTACCTAATAGAGGAGGTAATGAGCAAGTTTGCAGTAATCTTAATGAGAGATCTAATTTGAACAAAACCATCTGGAGAACATTTAAGAATAAAACTGGAAGAAAACCTATGAATAATGGAAAAGATCTGTACAAATTTTTATAA
Source organism: Phascolarctos cinereus (assembly GCF_003287225.1). NCBI lineage: Eukaryota > Metazoa > Chordata > Mammalia > Diprotodontia > Phascolarctidae > Phascolarctos > Phascolarctos cinereus. Next base: position 198,380,322 of record NW_027555958.1, on the reverse strand, counting down.
TAAACTCACCATCAGTGGGAGTGAAGCAACCATATGTGCAGTCAACATGATAGTCGTACATGTGCTGTATGAAGAAGTGGAAAATAAATATGGGAAGAGGACCAAGCATACATAGAACAAGTCCATACAGGAAGTGATAGGATTTTGAGGGAAACGAAGAATGAATTTTCAAAATGTTTGAAGGAATAGAGGATACCAGAGGCTTGGGGAAAATCTAAGACTTGATTACCCCAAATAGGAGACTCAAAGAGTATTAACAGCTATTGTTCCTATCTCTACAAACATCTTTGAAAATAATCTATCCACAGATATGTGTCTAGGGCATTTTTAACGAAAATTTGAGAAGGCAGTAGTGAAGGTTTTGAAAATGGTACAGTAGATCACATCTTTATAGTAATACAGTTGACTGAAAGATTCAAGGAATTAAAGATCCTTTTATACTTATTGTTTGTTGCTTTTTAAAAAAACAACATTTATTTGGTAGGTGTAAGATTAGTTTAAATAATCTCTCACATATATTCGGGAATACGTATCTTTGAGAAAAGGAACAGAATCTTAGGGACTGATTCTTATATGCCATCTGGAAAAGGCAGCAGGAAAAGATGAAGAGAAATTCTTTACTAAAGGGACTTAGGGAGTTCACTCGCTTACAAAAAGAGTCTGTGAAGGACAAGAGTTGGACTGAAGTTGAGAAAGACTGAAAAGATATTTTGAGAGAACTGTGTGGAGATGTCCTGAGAATTCCTGAGAGAAATGAATCGTTAGACTATGGTTTCGTTAATTTAGAGAGGAAGCAGCATTTATCATTGGTTAGAGGAGATTCTGGCTGTGACTTTTCACATAGCAGATACATTGTTGAAGCATTTAAGTTATGTATTTTATTATTTGTTACTATCAAATTATATAGTAACATTGATGTTTGGCACTATGCAAATGTGGTTTAAAACCGGGAATGAAGTTTGTGGGGAAAGTGGCTTTTTTCCTCTTTTTTTAAATGAACTGGGAGTAAGGCTTGGAACTTATTAATTGAGTTTCTATGTTTGTGGGAATTTAAAGGAAAATTTATAAGGTCATACTTTGAATGCTGTGTGAGAGAGTTAATGAAGTAACAGATTAAGTAGCAAGTTGACGGGGGGGGGGGGGGGGAGTTTGGTGAGTTTGTCAGTGAGGTAGGTATATCTTTATATCCTGCACAGGAATTGATGCATTTGAGTGTGGCATAAAGCTTGTCATGTATAGGGTTGTGTGTCTTTTCCATCTGGAGTGTGGCATGAAACCCTTCCATCTTGAAAATGTTCCCATAAAGGCTTTTTTTTTACTTCTTCCAAATAAGGTATTAAGATAAAGTCCATGGAGGAGTGTTATAGTGGGTATTTCTTTTTGTGTATTATTTGCTTTAAAGGTCCACTGTGGTCCTTTGAACTCGAAAATTCTATGTTTCTGAAAAGCAAGTTGACGAAAAATTACAGTTGTCAGGAGTATGATGCATTTGAATGGAAGACTTCTGGAGCTAGCCATCAGTATGTACATATGTCACTGTCATTCAAGATTCCTTGAAATATTACCTATGAAGAGAGACTTATTTGATCTTGGATTATTACTATAAAGTGAATCGCAAAGCGGAGACACATACATGCAAGCCAAAGGTGTTTGTGGCTGTCATGGTTTGGCGGGCATTGATGGATTGTGATTTGTTGAGATTGCAGAAATGTCTGTTTATCTGTCTATATGTATGTATCTATCATCTAATAAATAGGCCAGTGTTCATCGAATTGAAGCAAATTGTACCCATCTTCATATTTTTATTCCCAATTTACTTTTAAAACATATAATCATCCCTGTGGGGATGTTAAAGCCCACTTTGTATTCTGTTCTCCAAGATAAAAAGGTAAACACACATATGGTGGATCCCTTTTTCTTGTCAATGAATATCATTTTGTTGATAATGTTATGAAGTTAATTGTCAGTTAAATCTTTAGGTTGAGAGCAGGATTGTTCGCACAACTATAATCTCCTGACTTGTTAGTAATTGGGGGATTTAAAATATGTAATTGTTTTAATCTTCTGTTGGTTAGAGCTGACATTTCTTGAATATATTCTACACTAGAAGTGAAGGTTTGATATAAGTAGTGGTAGACTCTTAGTTGAAAGAGATCTTTGTTGTAGCCCATATTTTTACATCTGCAGTAGGTACCCATGTTATTTTTTTTACATCAATGAAATCGAAAGTACCATCGGTTAAGTAGTTCAGTAAAAACATTTCATTAAGGTTGTATTTACTATAGGGGCTTTTACAAAATATGCCTACCACAGACTCCAGTTGTAGTAGGGACATTGAAGGACTCATTGTTTAAATCTTCGAATGAAAACATAATTTTTGAATTTTGAAGATTTTATCCTATTCAGTTAATCAATACCCTATACCTTTTTTTTGCAAAGGTTTTTAATTTCCTTACATTATTACTTTTGATTCCTGAAACAGTTCTCTTTATGCTGAGTGATTTTTAATGTACTAAAGAAAGATAATGATACATTATTAAAGTTGATGTTGCTTTATCTCATCATATAACAATAGCAAATTTCTTTCACTGTGTATATTCACCTTGTCAATAGGTGCAGTATATTAGACAATCAGAACATGAAATTAATTACTTAAATTTTAAAGGGCAATCTTTTGTCCTTTATGGTTCATATAAAGGCTTTTTTCAGAGTTAGGAAATATGCTGTGAGCACTTTGAATGATCAAAAAAGTTCAGATTCTAGTGATGCTTCATCTTCTAACCTCCAGGACATAATTGATGAAGCATTTTGAAACGTGTAAAACAGCATGTTAGCACTCTTCTACTAATCAGTATTGTGGTGAATTTATTGAAGTTTATAAAGCTGTGAAGGAAGCTTTGGTACTCAGTGTTGTCTCCACATGTCATCCTTTGGTCACCATACAGAAAAACATGAATTTGAGAATTATTTAGTGACAAACTAGGTTATACTGAAACATAGGGTAGTTACTTTAAAATATCAAGGAATTTCCTTTACTCATTTTTCACTGATTACCTCTCATTGTTATGAGTAGAACATTTCACATTACAATTGTTTTTGACAAAATTACCTGTCCATTATTTTGCTGAAGAAATGGGAACTTTTTTGGAAGTTAAGAATACTTGTGCCCTTGTATGTCTTTAGCTCCCATACCTATACTTAAATTTCCATCTTTTTTCTTTTTACTTAGTGTTGCTTTTCTAAGTGGAACTATTTCTTATGAAAGGTCTGGAGAGGTTCTGACAATCGAAAAGAAGATTAAAAGGGTTTCAATATAAATTCATGCAGATTTCTAGTCTAAAACAGTAAGTATAGAGTTTTCCTAGAGTTATTCAATGTACACAAATTTGACGAAAATATTTAGTGTCCTCTAATTCTTTCTTTTTTTTTTTTTTAAGTTAGCCCTGGCATTGAGCCACATACATGTTCAGGGGCTTTTTGGCTGCAGATAATGTCAGATGTATAATTCAGGATGCTGACATGACAGGTAGATAGCTTCATGATTCTTTGTAATCTCACATACTCATTCAGTAAGCACCAGGCTTACTGCTGAGCACCAAGGATACGAAAATGAAAATGGAGTAGTTGCTGGCTTCAGAAAGCTTACATTATATTTGGGGCAAACAATATGTACACAAATTAGTAAATAGAAGATACATACAAAGTAATTTGGAATAGGGAATGAACTAGCAACTGGAGAGGATCAGCATAGACCTAGTATAAGAACTGATTCTTGAAGGAAACTAGGAATTCTAAGGTAAGGTAAGGAGGGAATGTGTTGCAAGTATGGGAGACATAGCCTTTGTAAAGAGAAGAACGTGGGAAATGGAATATCATGAACCGGGTCACTTTGGCTGTTGGGTATAGGGAGTATGAAGGCAACTTATATGTAATAAGTCTGAGAAGATCGGTGTGAATAGAATAAACTGTGGAGCCGGATTGTGTTGGGCTTTAATGTTAGATGAATTTGTATTTTATCCCAGAGGCAAGAGGAGCCACTGGAGCTTCCTGAGTTGGGAGATAGTGATGTGGTCAGTGCTGTGTTTTAGGATTGTTTTGGCACTCAAACAGAGCAACAACAAGAAAGTGGTGGCAGTGGTAGGGAAATGTAATTAATTCATCTGCCTCAGTAAAGTTGGTTGTGCCTTTTTAGGAAGCAAAGAAGGGACACTTAGAAAGGGCCTTATCCACTAAGTAGTTCAATAGAAAAAATTATGTTTATTGAAGCCAGTGTTTTAGTCATTCAGGAATTAGTCTGCACATAATTGACTATTATGTACTCACCATAGTTGTAGACTTTGTGGAGCACAAAGCAAGAAAAGTCAGTTCCTTAACAGAAAGAACTTTTAATTTAATTAAACAAAATTAGCACACACAAGAAAAAAGGCTATAGCTAACTTCCCCCCCCTGCCCAAGGCAGTATAGGCAGTTCTTGATGTTAACCAGTTGGTTTGAGTAGTAGGCCTTCTTCAAATATGATACTTTGATTTTGTGATCTCATCAATAGGGATATTTTCTCCAATAATACGGATTTCATCACATTCATGATATCCATTCTGTGTAACTCTTGTGCATATACTTCTGTAAATCTTGACAAAGGTGGGGTGATCCCATGTGGTAGAGAGTTTATAGTTCTGATGACCTTGAATACCATTTAAACATGCATTTAAACTATTTGTTCAGCCACATGACCAGCTCACCTCTTTTTATTTTATAGTTCTTTGACATCCTTTATGGTTCTTTTGTTATGCAGTTCATAGTTGGTAATTTGTTTTAGTGTATTCATACCCAGCTGTGTACCTTTCAATTGCCCTTTATTTAGGTAACCCAAAACTTTTAATTGTTTAAAAGTATGTTTTCAGGGACAAGCTGGTTGGTCATTAAAAGCACTGTTAGATCTTTCAGTGCTTTACCAGTAAGGAGTAGTATTCTGTCTGTGCTTCTGTATGATTACATACAGAAGTATGATATATCATGCTCTTGAAAAGATTAACGTTTTGGGCCATCAAAGTGGGAATCGAGAAGTATATGGTGTGATGTGATTAGGCTGTACTATATTTCCAGTGAATGATTATGAAGGGAAAGTTGAGTAATGGATGTAATCAGAGAGATGTTTGACCAGATTGAGGATAATAAACAATCCCATCCTTTGTTGCCATCCATGAAACATAGGGTGCAGTGTGGAGTGTTAGATTTTGAGTCAGGAAGACCTGAGTTAAAATCCTGCCTCACACGTAATAGCTTTGTGATCCTGGGTAGGTCATTTCTTTCTTCAGTGTCTTTATCAGTAAAATGGAGTAATGATAATATCACTGATCTCACAGGGTTGTTTTAAGGATAAAATAAGGTAATATACAAATTTAGTGCAGCTGTCATCTATTAAAACTTTAAATTCTAAAACTTAAAGCTACAGTAAAACTTTTGGGACTCCTCATGTATAAAGTGCTTTGCAAACCTTTAAACAGGTTATAAATTTAGCTATGAAACATAGAGTTAAAAAAGGAGTGACTCCAGTAGATTTGTTGATGACCCCTGATAGAAGATGATAATGGAGAAGGTCTGTACAGATTGAGTGAGATAGATGAAGTTTCCTCACTACTAAAACTCATAAATTCCCTTTGTACCCCCAAAGCAGTAAAATTTGATTAATCTGCAAACATTTGCTGTGCATTAAGCAAGAGCTAACCTGTGCTCCAACTCCTCTAGCAAGGTAAAAATTGTGAAAGACTGCTAGTTTAACCACCAGGGGCTTCCTGCTTATCTGTCTCTAGGCAGAACTTCTAAACCGTTATTGAAAGTCTTCCTGATCCTTTGTCTCTGGGCAGATATTTCCAAATAAGGATGTTATTGTACTAAGGGTCTTAGACAGCCGTGTTTAGATTGTGCACCCTGAAACCTAGCCAATGGGAAGAAGGGTTCAGGAATGGGGAGGGGGTATACACGTTAGGACTATAAAACTTTGTTCCCCACTAACAGACGTTGTACCCCCTGGCTGTCGCTGCTTGAGCTACGAGGGCTGTGCCCTTTCTCATGAGAAAGAATAAAACCTTTTCTGATCTCTGACTCAGCCTCCGAACTTTTAATTCTAGTGTGGGAGAGGTGTGAATGAGTTGTGAGCTGCATCAGATGAGGAAGGAACTACATCAGTGAGATTGTTGTTGTTTATTCATTCAGTTGTGCCTGACTCTTTGTGACTCCATGGATCATAGATGCCAGGCCCTTCTGTTCTCCGCTATCTCCTGAAGTCCTTCCCCAAGCTCATGTTCATTGTTTCCATGACACTTTCTATCCATCTCTTCCTCTGCCATGCCAGTCTCCTTTTGCCTTCAATCTTTCCCAACATCAGCTTCTTTTCCAATGAGTCCTGTCTTCTCATTATGAGACCAAAATATTTAAATTTCAGCTTCAGTATTTGTCCTTCCAATGAATAGTTTGAATCACTTTCTTTAAGTATTGGCTGATGTGATCTCCTTGCTGTCCAAGGGATTCTAAAAAGTCTTCTTTAGCACTACAGTTTGAAAGTGTCAGTTCTGTAGCGCTCAGTTTCCCTTATAGTCCAACTCTCTCAGATGTATATTACTCCTAGAAAACCAAAGCTTTGACTCCACAGATCTTTCTCAGCAAGATGATGTCTCTGCTTTTTAGTATGCTGTCCACATTTGCCATAGTTTTCCTTCCAAGGAGTGTTTTTTTTTTTAATTTCATGGCTATAATTGCCATCTGCAGTGATTTTTGAGCCCAAGAATATAAAATCTGACACTGCTTCCATTTCTTCTCCCTTTATTTGCCAGGAAGTGATGGGACCAGTTGTTGTGATCTTAGTTTTTTAAATGTTAAGCTTCAAGCCAACTTTTACACTCTCCTCTTTCACCATCATCAAGAGGCTTCTTAATTTTTCTACACTTTTTGCCATCAGAGTAGTACTGTCTGCATATCTGAGGTTGTTTATTTCTCCCAGCAACCTTAATTCTGGCTTTTAACTTATTTAGCCTGGCATTTCACAAGATGTACTCTGCATATAAATTAAATAAGGTGATAGTATGTAGCCATGTCATACTCTTTTCCCAATCTTAAGCCAGTAAGTTGTTCCATGTTTGGTTCTAATGTTCCATGTTGCTTCTTGACCCACGTGCAAGTTCTCAGGAGATGAGTAAGACTAGCTGGTTCTTTAATATCTTTGAGGACTTGATGCATTTTGTTGTAATATGCAGTCAAAGGCTTTAGTGTAGTCAACAAGGCAGAAGTAGATGTTTTTCTGGAACTACCCTGCTTTCTCCATAATCCAGTAAATGTTGGCAATTTGGTTTCTAGTTCCTCTGACTTTGAAAACCAGCCTGCACTTCTGGTATTTCTTGGTCCACAGCTTGCTGAAGCCTAGTGTGCAGAATCTTAAGCATAACCTTGCTGGTATGTGACATGCAGTTGTTTGGTAATTTGAACATTTTTTGGCATTGCCCTTTTTGGGATTGGAATATACACTGATCTTTTCTAATCCAGTGGCCACTATTCAGTTTTCCAAATTTTCTGGCATACTGAGTGCCAACACTTTAACAGCATCATCTTGTAGGATTTGAAATCGCTCAGCTGGAATACCCTCATCTCCACTAGCCTTATTGTTAGTAATGCTTCCCAAGAGCCACTTCATTCTCCAGGATATTTGGCTCTAGATCAGTAACCACACCATTGTAGTTATTGGTGATGGTAAGATCTTTCTTGTATAGTTATTGCTGTGTAATATTACTGCCTCTTAATCTCTTCTACTTCTGTGAAGTCCCTACCATTTTTGTCTTATGTCATGCCCATTTTTACGTGAAACATTCTCTTGATATCTTTAATTTTCTTGAAGAAATCTCTTGTCTTTCCCATTTTAATTGTTTTCTTCTATTTTTTTGCATTGCTCATTTAAGAAAACCTTATCTCTCTTTGCTCTTCTCTGGAATTCTGCATTCAGTTGGTCATATCTTTCCCTTTCTTCTTTTTGCTTTTCCTCCTTTTTTTTGAATAATATTTTGTTTTTTCCCTATTGCATGTAAAAACAAATTTTGACATTCATTTTTAAGCAATTTTGGGTTTTAAATTCTCTCCCTCCCTTCCTGAGATGATTGCTTTTCTTCTTTGCTCAGCTATTTGTAAAGCCTAATCAGAAGCCATTTTGCTTTTTTGCTCTTCTTTTTCTTTGGGATGTTGTTGTTGCTGCCTCTTATACAGTATTACAAACCTGTCCATAATTTTTCAGGCACTCTTATCTACTAGATCTAATCCCTTAAGTCTGTTAATCATTTCCACTTTATATTCATAAGGGCTGTCATTTAGGTCATACCTATTATGTTCTTATGGTATTCTCTACTTTCTTCAATTTAAGTATGAATTTTGCAATAAGAATCTCATTATATGAGCCACAGTCAGTTCCAAGTCTTGTTTTAACTGGCTGTATAGAACTTTTCCACCTTTGACTGTATAGTATATAATCAGTCTGATTTTGATGTTGACTGTCTGGTGATGTCTCCGTACAGAGTCATCGTTAGGGTTGTTGAACAAGATTGTTTGCTCCGACCAGCAAGTTAATCTTGACAAAACTCTTATTAGTCCCTGCCCTTTTTCATTTTGTATTTCAAGGCCAAACTTGCCAGTTACTCCAGTTATCTTTTGATTTCCTGCTTTAGCATTCCAATCCCTTATGATGAGTGTGACTTTTTTTTTAAATGTTATTTTTAGAAGGTGTTGTAGGTCTTCAAAGAACTGATCAACTTTGGTCTTTTTGGTGGTAGTGGTTTGAGCATAGACTTGTGTTACTGTGATGTTGGAATGGTTTGCCTTGGATTGGAAGAGATATCGTTTTGTCATTTTTGAGATTGTACCCCAGTACTGCTTTCCTCACACTTTTATTGATTATGAGGGCTACTCCATTTCTTCTAAGGGATTTTTGCCTACAGTAGTATATGTAATGATTGCCTGAATTAAGTTTACCCATTCCCATCTGTTTAAGTTCACTGATACCCAAGATGTTATTTAATCTTTCTGTCTCTTTTTTGACCACATCCATGTTACCTTGGTTCATAGATATTACATTCCGTGTTCCTATGCAATGTTGATCTTTAACATCATTGGATTTCCCTTTTATTATCAGACATATTCTCAGCTGAGCTTCCTTTTGGATTTGGCCCAGCCGCTTCATTTTTTTGTGGAGCTACTTGTAATTTGTCCTCAGCTCTTCCCCAGTAATGTGGTGGACATCTTCCAGTCTGAGGGGCTCATCTTCTAGTGTCATATCTTTTATCATTTTATTACTACCGATGGGGTTTTCTTAGTAAAGACAGTGGAGTGGTTTGCCATTATCTTCTCCAGTGGATCACCTTTTGTCCGAACTCTTCACTATGTCTGGTCTATCTTAGGTAACCTTACGTTGACCTATGCAAGCCCCTCCTCCATGATAAGGCAGTGATCCAATCAGTGAGATTACAGGCTTGGAATGAAGGTCATAGAATCTAAAAGTTAAATAGAATTGTAGAAGTCTTCTCTTCCATCCCAGTGTAGGAGTTCATCCTGTGCCCCTTACAGAAATCTTTTATATTTATCTCTTATTTCACATATGCTTTCCCACAATTTCTAGTGTTGGATCATAACAGTTCCGATTTGAATTTCTGCACTAACCTCCTGATTTACCTCTTCATCTACCTTCCTTCTGCAGGTAAGGGTATGATTCCCTATGTGGACAAGAGGGAGAGAACAGAAGGAGAGAAGGGGAAAAAGGGAGGAAGGAAGGAGATGCCTTGCCCAACTGGAACTAGCCAGTTCGGTCCTCAGTGGGGCAGCTCCTCCTGCTCACAGATTGTTCATTCTCAAAGAGGACCATGACATCAGGAAGGTGACTTGAAAGTGAATTAGATTTAAGTAAGGCAGGGCATATCCTTACCTGCTGAAACCTCACAATATATCCTGGGATTTGTGAGGTAGATGTCTTTTTTAGGGACTATACTTTAAGCCCAAATCCCTGTGGCTGTCATTGATTGGCCAACAATAGGCCCTAGCCCAAGCTTCACTTGGTCATTGTTTGGGCTGTTTCTGTTTTTGCCAAAAACCCTGAGGGTCTTCACCCCTCCCAGATTGATTTTTTTTTTGGACTAGGTAGAAGAATCCATTCTTTGCCTTATTTCTTACCTAGCCTTAACCACTGAATGAGCATTGCCTCAGACAAAATGAGACCTGGGAAAGTCCTTAATTAAAAAAGGCCAAGTTGTCCCACCACAGCAGGAGCCGTCTCCAGTTGTCCTCATCTGTATCTTGCTACCGGACCCAGATGGTTCCTGAGGAGAGAGTGAGGCTGGTGACTTTGCATAGCCTTGCCTCACCTTAGATCCAGTTCACTTGCAAGTCATGACATCACCTTCCTGACGTCAAGGGCCTCTTCAAGAATGAAGGATAAACAATAGCAGCAGCAGGAGCAGCAAACAGCTCCTTCCTTTCAATCCATCATCCATACTAGTACCATCTTAATCTTCATGAGATGCTAAACTTTGCTTGCTCTCTCTGATGTCTCATTTCCCTGTAAAGATAAAATCCAAATAAGCTTTATGTGGCCCCAAACATGTGTATATTCTCTATTTAGTTAACTCTTGATCATCAGTTCAAAGTAGCATACAGAGTATCTAAACACTAATGTTGACATGTACTATGAAGTGCTTATTTTTTTCTTATAGGCATTCCACTTCCTAATTATGTTTTACTTAGGCTGTTTAAATTGATTTTCCCACTTTAAAGCATATACCTACTAATCTTAGGGGGAATTGGCCCAGAAATATGCTGTATAACAATCAAAATTTGCCAGGGATAATTCAGAATGGGTAATCAAGAATGAATAGTATGTTTGTAACCTCTTGAGCCTGCCTGATTCATTACTTTATTGCTAATATAATTTAACCATTTCTCTGTTGTTAGTAAAGAGAGGGGGAATGGATATAAGAGAAGTTCATGAGATAGACTAGAGAAGACATTAACTGATTAAATATGTGTAGTGAAGGAGAGTATGTAGTTGAAGGATACTCTGAGGTTACAAATTTGAATGACTAGAAGAATGGTAATGCTGTTACCAGAAATAGGGAGGTTTAGAAGAGGCTTGCATTTTTGGATGTAAGACAGTAGATTCTCTTTGGAAGTGATGAGTTTGAGCTGCCATGGAACATTCTGTTTTGAAGTGTACAATAGGCAGTTGGTGATGTGAGACCTAGCTCAGGAGAGAGGCCATGTTTTGGTTTGGAGATCTGGCAGTCATTACTGTAGAGATGGTAATTGAACCCATGGGAACTGATGAGAGAGAGACAGAGAGAAAACAGAACAGAAATTTGCGAGTGCATCCATAGTTAGGGACTGAGGCTTAGGTAGGGCTTTAGGAAGTAGCAGCCACTAGTAGGTATCTAAATAATATCCATTTGTCTCTTGATAAACAAAGCTACATCTTTCATTCAAGGATAGAGATTATTTCTCAGAATCTTGGCTCACGGAGTAGAAATGCTTCTTTGAACTCTAACCCAGCACCTCAATTTATCAGTGAGGAATTTTAAACCTGGCAAAGCTAAGTGACTTGTTTAATATCACACAGCTAGGTTGGTGACATAACTGATAATAGAGTTCAGGCTCTCGACTCTGAGTCTGGGCCTTTTTCCACTTTGCAACTTGTATTTTTTCCAGATAAATGAAATTTTTGTCCTCTGTAGTTAAGGAGCAATTTTATTTGAGGCAAATACGCTCTCAAAAATCTGTATTGACAATTAGAGGTATTGTGCTTCAAATAAAAATTTAAAGCATCAGTTTTTCTTATTAGGACAGAACTGTAGTATTTGTAAACAATTTTATTTCACTTACCCAGTCTTGAAATACCTCTTTACTGGCTTTTCAGATTTCAGCTAGGGCAGTGGATGGTGAACTGTTAGCTTAGATAGTTTAAGATGACTTTTTTTTTTTAAAGATGGAGTCCATTTATTAATGTCGTTTGCCAAAGTCTTCTTGTTCCTTATTAATAGTCTTTTTTTTTTTTAAGGCAATTGGGGTTAAGTGACTTTCCCAGGGTCACACAGCTAGTAAGTATCAAGTGTTTGGTCTGAGGCCAGATTTGAACTCAGGTCCTTCTGACTTCAGGGCCGGCGCTCTATCCACTGCACCACCTAGCTGCCCCTATTAATAGTCTTGTAAAAATTTTCCCCTACTTAACAGTATTTTTTTTTCCTAATTACATGTAAAGACAGTTTTCAGCATTCACTTTTATAAGATTTTGAGCTCCAAATTTTCTCCTCACTCCTTCCTCCTCTCCCCTTCCCTAGGATGGCAAAAAATCTGATACAGGCTATGCATGTACAATCATATTAAACATATTTCCATATTAGTCATGTTGTAAAAGAAGAATTAGAACAAAAGGGAAAAGCCATGAGAAAGAAGAAAACAAACAAACAAACAAAAAAAAAGAGAAAATAGTATGCTTTGATCTGCATTCAGATTCCGTAGTTCTTTCTCATCTTGAGTCTTTTGGAATTGTAACATGACACTAATTAAACTATTCATCTGGAAGGAGGGCTACACACAAGAGCACATTGCCTCGGCAAACACTTACCTTAAGGAAGTGAAGATAAAATAATAATTTTTTCCTTCAATTTTTTTTCCGTTTTTAAAGCTGCAAACTGACCAAATATCTTTTAAAAGCTTCGACTTTTAGGAAAAATCTAATACATTAAACACATTTTAAATCAATAGTGTTTTCTTTAAGAGCTTATATTAAGACTCATTTCTCAAAAAGTTGAGAGGAAATACTTTTCTAGAATAAGACTAATCAGATATTAGGAAATCAAGTTATAGTTGACCAACCATATGAAAGAAGAAGCTTTGTTGAATTTAGAAAATAAGTAGTTTAAATTTCAGTTAATATGAGACCCGTGATAGCAAAATGTTCTAAATGTTTACACCATTTATTAAGATTTCTTTTAGCACTGTATTACTGTATTTAATGAGAATTTTAGATCTCTTGTTAGGGGAAATGCCATGAGGTTTCTGGTTTAAATGAGATGCACGAAAAGTTTCACCCATGAATTGGTTTTAAGATGGTAGACAATTTTAGCTAATGTTGACAGGAAAAAAAAAATCAGAAAATCATTTAGATCTCTGAAAAAGAGTTTGTAATCTTTAGTATTAGCTAAAGCATTTTTCTTAACATGTTTAAAATATGTTTGTAATTTCTATTTACTTATACTAGAATTATATTGAAAATCAAACTTTATGAAATATAGAAATAATAAATCCCTTTTTTTCCCCCTTTTCCTCATTTAGGTCCACGATGGGCTTCCTGGAATATTGGCGTATTTATTTGCATTCGATGTGCTGGAATTCACAGAAATCTTGGTGTTCATATATCCAGGGTCAAGTCAGTCAACCTTGATCAGTGGACACCAGAACAAATACAGGTAAGATTTACTTATGATGAAATTTAATGTGGCTTATAAAGTATTGATTATAAAAATATTTGTGTAAAATATTTCTGAGACATATGTAGCACCTGAGAACTAACATTAAAAGGTATAACTGAAATATGTATCTATGTCATTTTGAAGGTATTTCTTCTTGACCTAAGATCTACATACATACATATAGGTAGTAGGATTTTTGATAATTTTTCTCTGTTATATTTTACTAAAGTTAGAAAAAAAGTGATAAAAATAATCAATTCACCTTCTTGGCTTTTTGTAAGAAATCTCTCTTAGGAGAAACATTGTAAGAGTATCCTATTTGTAAATCTCATAAGTAAAGAAATGCTGTTTTTGCACCTGATATTTTCCTTATCCCCCTTTTTTCTGAACAAGACAAAATGGTACGTCTCATTCAAGTTCATAATCAAAGATAATATCTATCTTTTTTAATTTGGTAAATACTGACTCTACTTAAAATTTTTGAGCCCGTCTCGATGGAAGGATGACTTGAGTCTTGTTGACTTAAGGATGAACATTTCCAATTTTAATAACCTTGGTATTATCTCCTTTATCATCTTTGCAAGAAAACATTTTGTTTTGTCTTTAAAAATGTAAACAGTTGAAATACTTCAGGTCAGTAAAGATTTATATTGTAGCATACCTGCTATGTGGATTACATTACTTGAAGGTACTACTTATCTGTTTTTAAAAGTTGGGGGAAAAGATTAAGAATCTATATAAGTTGGTTATTTCTGCTTGATTAGCATGGGCATAACTACAGAAAGACATTTTAAACCTGGGATAATACAAATGGCATGGTCAAATTATACACATTTTAATCTTGGATTTATCTTGAGGTACATGGAGATTTTGGGGGAAAGGTAGACTAATAACTTATTTGCTTTGTGTTCTTGTAAACTTCTTAACTCTCTGAAGTTTGTTTCTTTCATTTCACTGAAATAGCTTTTAAAGATCACTGGTAATCTCCTCATTTTCAAGGCCTGTGACCTTTCTCTCTATTTATTATTTCCCCGTATGTTCTTTCTTTATGTCTTTTGCTGTTTGTCCTTCTCTGGTCCTCAAAGTTCATTCCTTAGCCTTCTGTTTTTTACTTTGTGTTTCTACCTTGGAGACTTGTATTTTTGTCATGTGTTCTCATGAATTTAACTTTTGTGTATATGTTATTTCTAAATCTAAATCACTACCCTGAGATTCATTTCAGTCTTTACCTACCTCCTGGGCTTCTTCAGTTTTGTTTTACATTGATTTCATTGATCTTGAGATGACTGCAAAATCGTCTTGAGATGACTGCAAAATCGTCAAGTCATCATCTCACCAAACTGTCCTCCCCTACTTCTATGAGTATTTCCTAATTTTCAAAATCACTCTGTGTCAGAACTGTAGTAATTTGACTAAGACCTCTTCATTATCTTAGCCCTGTTAATATCCTTTAATCATCAAATCCTATCAGTTTTTCTTTTGTAATATTTCCATCTTACTGCTACTACCGTTATCTTGACCCTTAACATCTTGTGCTCCAGCTTTTTGCAGTAGCTTCCTAGGTGGCCTACTGGTTTCTGGTTTACTTCCATACCAGATTTGCCATTAGACTGTGAGCTCCTTAAGAGCAGAGGTTTGGTTTTTGTGTTTGTGTATTAGTGTATTTGTTGTTTGGTTTTTTTTTTGTTTTTTTGTATCCTCAAGTCCTTAGCATAGTGCCTGTCACATAGTAGCAAGGTAATAAATGCTTGTTGACTTAACCAGACTAGAATTCAGTTCAATTCAGTAAAAATCTATCAAGCACCTACTAGATGCCATAGGCACTGCTGCTAAGCTCTGAGGATACAAATAAGAAAAAGAAAGTCCCTGCCCTCAGAGAGCTTGCAATTTAATGGAAGAAGATAGCATACAAAAGGAAGCTAGGAAGCATTTGAGGGGTGGGGTTTTGAGAAGGACACCAGAGCATCAGATGATTCTTTAATCATGATATTTCTGCTTAGAAACTTTACATTGCTTCCTCATTTTATGTAAAGTCCAAACTCCTGAGCTTATAATTTAAAACCAGTCACGTTGTTTTCTTAATATACTTTTCCAACCTTATTTCCAACATGAACTCTTTACTTCACCGACTGGTCTATGCTAGGTCTTCTGCTCATGATCTTTTTTTATTATTCTCCTTTGGTGCTCTCTCAATGCCAAATAGATAATAACCTTCCAGGAATTCTGTTAGTCTGTCATCCATAACCCAGATGCTCTGAGGCTGCTCAAATTCCAGGTTGTCATTGGCTGTTTATTAGATTGAACATTTCAGTTGTGATACAGGGAAAGACAATTTCTAGATTCCTTTGTCTAGTACAGTATTCTATGATGCATATTCTCAGTCTATAGCATATGAGTATAAAGACATTTTTTTAAAAAGAGACTCATACCAGACCTTATACATCCAAATAAACCATCCCCTTTAAGGTAGCTGTCTTGGGAGAATTATGCACCTATTCCAGTGATTCTGCCATGGTACATCATCTTTTAAAATCACTGTGCTATGGTCACTCCTTCATTTCCCATAAGCTACATGTAAAGTTATTGACATTATATAGTCAAATGACCTGAAATGATGTTATTCAGCTGGATCACTCACTTTCCTCACTAGAAGTAGCTCTGAATTACTTTTATTGGTTATTTCCAAAATTCAGATCCTCTATAAAAGATGAAAGTGACCCTAACAGAAGATATTTAGAAACAGGTTCCAGAGGCAATTCCAAAAGAAGAGCTCTAGAAATTTTTGAGCGCTGACTCCTTAGGTGAAAATGAATTAGTTGGTCCTAATAATGAGAATTTTTTTGTTTAAAAGCATGTGATTTATTTTTTTCATTTGAAATTAGATGACTTAGTTGACGGAAATACTGTCATCTCTTTTAAAGAACCAGAAAGAAGCTGAAACTATTACTAAATTCATAGGCATAAATTAATATTAAAGTCAGTCATAGAATTTTGAGAATTATGAGGAACCTCAGAGGTCACCTAGTCTAAGCCTGTTAACTGAAGCATGCACAGTAGTGTTCTGTAATGAGTTAGAGAGCTGGTCTAAGAGCCAAGTGAGTCGAAGTCCCACATTTGACAAATATTGGCTGTGTCCCTGGCTAAGTCTCTTAACCTCTCTGTGCTTTGGATAACAAAATTGGACAGAAGATGTAGCCTGCATTGGTAGAGGAAGTTTCCACATGTAGGAATTCCATATATTGGTGAAATCACCGGCCTAGTCCCTAATCCATTCTTTTCTAAGACATCTTTAACACAGTTAATTGGCTCTCCCACTTTCTTGATTGTCTCAGCCATTTTAGTGTGCATGTCATGTTTCAGTTGGTATGCTGTAAAGCATGCTTTAACATGGTTAAGTGAACATGTAATTTCAATAATTTCCTGTTTTCTAGCTGCTAGACTGAAATGACATTGCAAAACTCTAACCAAATCAGCACGCATTTATTTGAAAACAAATGCTTTTGTATTTATTACCAAGAAATACACACACATATACAAATAAATAAATTTGTAACAGTTATTTATGGTGAGTCTAGTAGAAGACAACTGCATTTCTAGTTCTTAAATTTATAGTCTAGTTGCGGAGACAAGCTCTACATAAATGAACCAACTAGAGGTTAATATAAGACAGCATATAATTAAATGGTAGAAAGATAAGGAAAGATAGTCATGGGCTGATATTTTATGGAACAGGTGGCTCTATAATAGGGATGGTCAGGAAAGAAGAAGGACAAGACATGGAGATAAGGGTAAACATGACTCATGTGTTTAGGACAGTACAAAGTCCACCATGATCTGAGGGTTCTTGTTGAAGTGTAGTGAAAAAGAAATTTCGGTAAGTCCAGTTTATGACAGGACTGAGTTATTAAATGGATTAATTTGAACTTTATCTAATAGGCAGGGCTGGGGTTGTGATCTTCATTTTTTTAAAAAAATTGTTTGTCAAATACAAACATACATCTATTGGTGTAATATAGATCTCAAACTAGTACAGTTAGTAAGCTGTGTAACTTTAGTGTAAGTTAATATAACTTTCTACAAAGAAACAAGATAACTAGACATTTCAGAGAAGATAAAAGTTACTTGTAAAAAGAATTCTGAACCAACAAATCTAGGAGCCTACAGAGGGGGTACTAATAATATAGCATTGTTATTGAGGTAAAATAGAAAATGAAAAAAAAATTGAAAATACAGTTTTGCTTTGTTCTATTTCAGAGGCATCTTAAGTAAATCTCTTATACACAAGACAATTTCATTACATGATTATTTTGGTGCATCTATAAGTAAGAGTCTTTAGGCTTCAAGATGGACTTCAGTACGTGTTAACATTGCTAATTTTGCTTCTCTCTCAATGTTACATGCTGTCTTCATCATTTCTCATATTACCAAATATAGGGAAGGCAAAACATTGCATATTTTTAAAGAGGCACAATGAAAAAAATTTTGTTTTCAAATTTTATTTTCAAAAAGCATAATTAAGCTAGACAGATAATAGATTGTCAATAAACATGGATGCACATGTTTTTGTATTTAGGGTATAATGTCTCTGAGGATTGCATATACATTCATTCACAAACTTGTTTTTTTTCCCACCCTTCATTTTGGGTGTTTTTAGCAAAAGACCTTATTTACTTTTTTCTTTTTCTTTTTAGGCAGTTGGGGTTAAGTGACTTGCCCATGGTCACACAGCTAGTAAGTGTCAAGTGTTTGGTCTGAGGCCAGATTTGAACTCAGGTTCTCCTGACTTCAGGGCCAGTGTGTATTTATTTTTTAACAAACCTTTTCACCCTTTGCTTTATGGGCATAATTTACTTTTAGATGGGTTATAAAGCTTTACTCTATACTGAATATTTACCCAAATATTTAAATTAGTGTTTAAAAACAGAGCAAAGCAGAGGTTTTAGAGTTGGATGGAACATAAGAGATAATTTAATCCAACCTTCTCATTTTGCACATGAGGCTATTGAGACCCTGGAAATGTTTAAAGACTTGTGTAGAGGGGCAGCTAGGTGGCGCAGTGGATAGAGCACCGGCCCTGGGTTCAGGAGGACCTGAGTTCAAATGCGGCCTCAGACACATAACACTTAGTAGCTGTGTGACCCTGGGCAAGTCACTTAACACCATTGCCTAGCCAAAAAAACAGAAAAGAAAAGAAAAAAAAGACTTGTGTAGATAGTAGGCAGTGGAGCTAGGATTCAAACTTAGTTCTTTTGTTTCCACGTTCAGTGCTCAAAAACCTATATTGTCGTCACAATATAGTATACCCAAATCAAAAATTTAGATATTGGAAACAAGCATTTATTACGTGCTTACCATGTGCTAGGCACTCTGCTAAGTGCTAGGGATGTTAATACAAGCAAAAAAGAATAGTAGGCCTTGCCCTCAAGAAACTTACATTCTTATACGGGAAAAGAGCACACAAAAGGGAGCTGAAAAGTGGTTGAATTGTTCAGGGGCATGTATTTTTACATCTGGACAGTCAGAAGCAGGACTTGGGGTAGGGAGGGGGGAGTGATGGCAAGATAGCTTGGGGCCCTCCACAAAGATGGAGGCTAGGAAGAGCTTACCATTGGGAGCATGGTGGTAATCATTATGTGGAGATATCTCACAGTGAGTAGGCTCCAGGTGTAGTGCCAGGGCAAGGAGGCACCACATTCTGAGGGGAGTTCTAGGTTGAGACAGAAATAGAGGCAAGGTTTTAAAGTCTAGAAGCTCATGAGTAGTGCCAGGAAGGCAAAATATTGCATATTTTTAAAGAGACACAATATAGAAAATTTTGTACAATCTGTTTTCAAAAAGCATGATTAAATTCAGAATTAATTATCTGCAGTATTATCTTTTTCTTCTTGATGTTTTTCATCTCATTTTAAGTTTCTGGAGTGCTAGGTAGAATTACTTTTTTAGAGTTTTATTTTGCTATATACTTCTTCTCTATTGTCAGGGATTCCCTGTAATTCTTAAGTCACGTATGAAAAAAGGTTTCAAGATGTCTCTTAGTGGCAACTTTATATCAATATTATATCAAAATAAAAAAAAAACTCTAGAGTCTGGTTTCTCATTAAGCATATCCTGTGATCTGTAAACCAACCTTTCACTTCAGTCAGCAAATATTTGTTAATATCTGCTATGTGAAAACTACAGCGCTAGATTGTGGGGAATAAAGAGAAATATATGTATATTTCCTGTCCTTATAGAATTCAGAAGGGGAATAAAGTATATGTTAATATGATCACCAGAAACATTTTATTAATTGCCAAATTGGGAAATGTTAGTACCATCACCAGAAATGTATTTATTAATTTCAAAATGGAACATTGATTAGAAGCTAGCTGAGGAAATAGAGGCCATGGAAAGGAGGTTACATAGCTCTGTTCTTTACTGGGTAGCAGCTTGTTTTTAAGACATAGCATGATGTATTAATAAGAGCACTGGTCTAAGAGTACTGGTTTTTGTTATTTTAAGTCAGTTTGACTCTTTGAGTTTCAGTTTTCTCATCTTTAAGGTATTTGGACTGTATGATTTTTAAGTGCTTTAGTTCTCTCCATCAGAAACAAACATCAAGTGTCTGTTGTATGCAGACTACTCTAGTAACCTAATTTGGAAAAGTTTATTCCTGCCTAATGGAGCTTTTAGATTGTTAGGGAGATAAGCTTCAAACATAGATAACTATAATATACAATATTATATAAGTTTATTAGGTGTCAAAGTGCTGTGTGAGCTCCAAAGGAGAAGGTACTATGTGAAGTTGGTAGAAAAAAAAGAGATTAGTGGAGGAGGTAACATTTGAGTTGAGCTTTAAAGGTGAAAATGGGAAGGAAGACATTTCAGGCTTAGGGACCAGTGTGAGCATAGGCTCAGAAATGGGCAAGGGCATGGTACTTTTGGGTTGGGGCTGGGGGGAGGAGAGGGTAGAATACTCAAGATCTCCTGGAGTATAATGTATATTGAGGAGAGTAGTATGAGACAAGGCTGGAATGATAGGGTGGTTCAGGTCTGAAGTAGGACTTTTAATGCCAGGGAAAGTGGTGTCTTTTTCCTCAGTTCTTCAAGCTTTTACTAGCTCTCTTTTGCCTCCCAAGTAGTGAAATGACCAGATTAATTTAACAGCAGGGTTTTGGTTTTTATTTTTATTTTTTTGATGATGGTGGTGGTTGTAGAGCATATGAAAAGGAGAAAATGGATATGTGATACAGTTGTCTAGGTGATAATGAAGGCCTATATACAAGGGTAGTGTAAGGTAGGAGGGAGTGGATGTCAAAGATGTCAAAGAGGTAGAATCCATAGGATCTGATGGTGATGGATTTGGAAATGAGAGGTCAGGAGAAAGGAAAAGCCACAGAAGATCTTGAAGTTTTGTACATGGGAGACCAGGTGAATTGTGGAGCTATAGAAAAGTAACTGGCAAAAGGCAGACCAGGTTTAAAGTGTAGGAAATTATAAATTCAGTTTTAGACATGTTAAGTGTCAAGTGATGGTAGAATATCTAAGTAAAAATGTTTTGAGCTGCAAAATAGGGATCTGAATCTTGGGGGACAAACTGCAGATAGAGATTTTGGAATTATCCACATGGAGGTGGTAGTTGATACCATGGGGGGTAAATGAGATTTCTGAAGTAGAGAATTGTAGAGGAATAAGAGACAGACTTTTGGGGAAATATCTACCTTTAACAGATTGGAATGAGGATGAAGAACCATCAAAAGGAAAGACCAGTTGTAAACAATGGACCAGAACCAGGAGAGCTCAGGGATTTTGAAGTCCAGAGAGGAAAGAATATCCAGTAAGAAAGGGATAATCAGCATGTCCAAACGTTAATGTTAGTCAAGGAAGATGTGGTCTGAAAAAAAGATAATTGAATTTGGTGACTGGAAGGTAATTGACTTTGGAAGAAGAGTTTTAGTGAGCTGTGTCTGGGCCAAATTCATATTGCAAGAGTTGAAGGTGGCCCTTCTCTTTGTCAAGGTGAACCCCTCTATATATGTCCAGGCAAAGTGGTGTATTTTTCCTCAGTTCTTCAAGCTTTTACTAGCTCTCTTTTGCCTCCCAAGTAGTGAAATGACCAGATTAATTTAACAGCAGGGTTTTGGTTTTTATTTTTACTGTAAAGTTACCAATAATTTCTTAATGGTCAAATCTGATGACATTTTCTCAATCCTTCTCCTTCTTGGCTTCTCTGGAGCCTTTGACACTGTCATTTAACCTCATCTCCTTATTATTCTCTTCTTTAGGTTTTTATGACACCGCCCTTTGATTTTTCTCCTATCTTCTCCCCCCCCACCCCCCCTCATTCTGGTCTCCTTTGTTGGATCATACACCTACTGACTGTGAATGTTTCCCAAGGCTCTGTTCTTGGTCTCATCTCTCTCTATACGATTTTGCTTGCTGAACTTACCAACTGCCATGGATTCAATTATCATCTCTGTGAGGATGATTCTTAGATTGATTTATTCAGAGCTAATCTTGTTCCTGATCTCCAGGCTCACACCTCCACTTGTCTATCAGACATATTGAGAAGATCTTGTGGACATCTTAAGCCCAATGTGTCTAAAACTGAACTCATCATCTTTTACCCTCCCTCCTCCACTGTCAACTTTCTCTTATTCCTAACTTTTTTATTACTTCAGGGGCACCACCATCCTCACAATTACCCAAGATTGCAAACCAGGTATCATCTCAGCTCCTAATTCTCTCTCGTTGTCTCCCCAGCCCCCAGCCACATCCAATTAGTTATCAAGTCCTTTAGTGTGTACCTTCATGACGTTTTTAGTATATTCTGTCCTCTTACACTGCCACCATCTTGATGTAGGCACTCATTGCCTCACTCTTGGACTATTGCAGTAGTCCTCTGGTTGGTCTGCCAGTTTCAGGTCTCTCTTCACTCTAGACCATCTTCCACTTAGCCCAAGTCTGATATGTTACTGCACTATTTAGTTAGTTTTAGTAGTTTTCTCCAAGATGAAGTAGAAAACTGTTTTTGAAAGCCCTTCATCATTTGGCTTCATCCTGCTTTTCTAGTCTTCTTATACCTCCTTGCTTTTCCTTGAACACATATACCCATCATTCTGATTCCCAACTGGGCATTTTCCCTGGCTGTTGCTCTTGCCTAGAACTCTTCTCATCTCCATTCCCTGGCTTTCATGGCATCCTTCAAGTCTCAGCTAAAGGCCTACCTTCTGCAAGAAGCCTTTCTGAGTCTTCATTTAGTATCTTCCCTTTGAGACCATCCCTGATTTATCTTGTATATGTTCTATTTATACATGGTTGTTTGCATATGAAGGAGGGTCTGGTTTTTTGCCCTTTAAAATATTATCTGTATCTATATATAATATATTTTTATATTCCCAGCTGGCACTTAGCAAATAGTAGGTGTTATAGTAGAGTGACTGACTAATACTTGTTCACTTGAGTTAAGGAGGCTGAGTAGTAAGGAAGTTTTGGCATTATACATAGATAGCTTTTCTAAGAAGTTTAGCAGTGAAAGGAAAGAGAGAGAGATGGAGAATTAGTTGATTCTGATGAAAAAGTCTAAGAAGGGCAAGCCTTTCTTTTTTAAAGGATTGTAAAGATATAGTGTGTTTTCTAGGCAGGTAGAAAAAGCCATGGAAGCAGAAAAGATGGAAGATGCCAGAGGAGAGGAGATGACCAATGTAAAAAGATCAGGAAGAGAAAGGAAGTAATAGGATCAAAGGTGTAGATAGAGGGATTAACTTTAGGAGTCTGTTGTTTAGTCATTTTTAGTCGTGTCTGACCCTTCAGGATCCCTTTTGGGGTTTTCTTGGCAAAAATACTGGAGTGGTGTGCCATTTCCTTCTCCAGCTCATTTGACAGATGAAGAAACTGAGGCAAGCAGTGACTTGCCCAGGATCACACAGCTAGGAAGTTCCTGGGCCCAGATTTGAGCTTGGGTATTTCTGATCCCAGACCTAGCTGCCCTGTCTTTAAGAACAGGAATACCTTTTCTGTGATCCAGAGGGAAAGAAGGGAAAGAAATTTCAGGGTAGCCATATGATCTTATTTAGAAGGACTGGGTACAATTTGTAATTAAAAGAAAAATCTATCTATGTAAGTCTTTGATATGGTAGAAAGGGAATTCATCTGAGAATCTGGAAGACCTAGGCTTAAGTGTCAACTCTGACAATGCTTGCTTTAGAAATGTGGGCAATGTCACTTAAAAAATTGCTCGAGGAACTGAGCAATTAAGTGTATAAGTTAGGGAACAACTGTTGATCTGCATTATTAGACTTTCTTTCTGGGAGTTCCTTATACCAACAAAACCACAAGTTTGGACCCAAAACATCCCAACAAAGCATATTTAATAACTTAGTATGATAGTAAATATTCTGAAAATACTTAGAATCAGGGTATTTTTTTCCCCCTTTAAGACTTTCTAGGAGCAGCTAGGTGGCACAGTGGATAGAAGCACCAGCCCTGGAGTCAGGAGGACTTGAGTTCAAATGTGACCTCAAGACACTAGCTGTGTGATCCTGGGCAAGTCACTTAACCCTGATTGCCTCCCCAGGAGAAAAAAAAAAGGCTTTTAAAAAACATACTACTTTGTTCTAGGCCTGTCAACTTCTGTATTGTACTACAGCTATATGGATTTTTATAGTTCCAATGATTATGTTATAGTAAAACCTTTATTAAAAATGCCTTAACAATAATTGGAATTCCTTTTTTGCTCTGTTTAGAAATGGGTTGCTATCTTGTCATTTTCTTCTTTGTCTTAAAAACCCCCCCTTTTTTTTTTTAAAAACAAAAACCTTCAGTATGTATTCATGGTTCCATTCACACTTACCCCAATTTAATGTTCACAGTAATGATCCTTTCAAGAAAGGTAGGGTTAGAAGTTTCAACACTAAACATTTAAATAAAAAGATTGTTATGGGGCAGCTAGGTGGCGCAGTAGATAGAGCACCAGTCCTGAAGTTAGGAGGAAATGAGTTCAAATTCGTCCTCAGACCAAACATTTGACACTAGCTGTGTGAACCTGGGTAAGTCACTTAACCCCAATTGCCAAACAAGGGAAAAAAAAGGTTGTTACCCAGAACATGTTAACTTATTGAGACTAGAGAAGGTTTCATTTTTCTTTGTATCTCTAGCATATAGCACAGTGCCTTGCACAAAGTAGCTGCTTAGAAAATTTTTAAAATTTATTGAATTCTGGTTAATCAGACTTTTTCCATTAAATTAAAGAATGAATAATTCATACTTATTTCTCTTTAAAACAGTATAATGAAAAGCTAATCTCCAGAATAAGTACTTGATTTATTTATTCTGTTACTAATTTTTTCTCATTATGCTTGTCTCATTATAGTGTTCTCAGGGCTACATAAACTACCTCATTGGACTGTTTTTATAGAATTTCATCTAACTTCCTATAGATGGCTTCTAGGATGAACTCACCGAATACTCTCTAGAGATCAAATAATGACCTATAAGTTTCTAGTGTTTATGTTTTCTCATTTATTATGTAGTTTGTTTATCACTGAATGTCATTTAAATACTATTTGATATGGAAACGTGATCAGTAAGTAGAGATGACAACAATGTTACTTAGCTGAGTTCAGTTAGTTATGTGAAACTTTTCAGCTCTTAGAAAATCACAACTTATAGTTGTGTTTAGTTAATTGCCAATCAGGAAGAATATGTTCTCTGAAAGTTACTTACTTCTAACCAGTAGCCATTAGTAAATATGTTGATACATGCCATTCAGTTATGTTTAAAAACTCTGAGCAGCTAAAAAGACTAGTAGTTAATTCCACAGCACCGTTATTTAATTATGCAATGTGAGCTGGGTGTGTGGTTATATTATTGACTTTCCTTCCCTGTCTCCATTGAGAAAAAAAAAATCCCCACCCCCTGAAAATTTTTTTTTTTGTGAAACCTAAGGGAATGGACTCTGTAACTAATATTTCCTAAGAGTTCCTGAGACCAAAAATGGTGGCCCTTCTCTTCCAGCAGCTGGAATCCAAAAGATCTTGAAACCTGTCCTGAAAGCTTGCTCCTATGCAAGAAATCCTGATGGCTTTTGAGAGGAAGATAGAGAACTATTCTGGAAAAGTTCAAGTGGTAGTAGAGGTGAGTTACTGACTTGGAGAATGTGTTTAGGGACTATAAAAATTCATTTTCTGTTTTTAATGAAAGATTTTAGAAAATTATTATGCAGTTAAGGCAATTCAAAATTTCAGTCTACATGTAGTAGAGAGACCCTAACAAGTATATAATGGTAGATGTAGGCATTGTGCCTTTATGTTCTTCCTCCCACTTGAACCCTTGTGCCTAATCTTTGTAAATGAATGCTATATTTGTTTTTAGTTTACTTTGAATATTATGTAAAATGTTAATAAAATGTATTTTCTTTAAAAGTTTGTGCCTTGAGTTTTGTTTTGAACAACAATTTGGACAACAAATTCTTTGTTTTGTTAAAATGGAAAGTGCAGGAAGGAGGTAAACATACTGAGTTGTTTCATAAATATTACAGTTGATCTCTTCGAAATACCAGTAATTGCATATTGAGAATTTGAAAGGATATGAAGACTAAGGATAATTTAAAAGTTTATTAATGAGACAATAAGAAATCTTATGACCTAGAGGTAACTGTATTTGCATGGGCATATATGTGCTGTAAGACAGCGTAACTTGGATGATAAAATGTTGGACCTGCCGTCAGGAAGACCTAGGTTCAAATCTTGCCTTTGATACTGACTAGATATATAACCATGGATAAATCACTTACTCTTTCTGACATTCAGGTTCCTCATTTGTTAAATAATGATAGTAATACCTGCAATTATTGCCTCACAGGGTTGTGAGGCTCAATTAAATGTCTGTAAAGTGTTTTGCAAACTTTAGAACGCTATATTCATTTATTTATTATTATGGATATATGTTGAAGGTAGGAGTTCAGTTTTGAACACACATATCTCTTACATTCTTTTCTCAAACTAAAATATAGGCATTTAAAATCTTATTAAACAATTGAAGTAAATGCTTACATCTTTTGGCAACTGGTACTTAAAGGCCATTATTATATGATAAATGCTGAGGAATCTGGCTCAACAAAAATTTTTGCAGCCTTTCCCTCACCCTCAAAGCAGCTAAAACCCAGTTCCTTCCTCCTAGCCAGAAATACTGCAACTTCTGCTCCTGTACTTATGGAATCATGGGTCTAGAGCTGGAAGGAACCTTAAGTGTCATCTAATTTAAATTTTTCAGAGGAGGAAATAGACCCAAATACTGTTAATCAACTTGCCCAATAACACATAAACAGTAGGAGTCAAAGCTAAGATGCAGACACAGGTTCTCTGCTTCCAGATTTGCCACTTTTTTCACAGACTACTTGTTTTCATAAAAAAGGGCTTAACCCATTGTGTGGTACGTAGTAGTGCTTAATCAATGCTTGTTGACTGACATGGAGCAATGTCATGGAGTTCCTGTCTTGACTCTGAAGAAAGAATTTCCCAAATCCTTTTCATGAAAGAATTCTTCTCAAGAATTTGCTAAGATAACAGTCTCAGAATGTTATGCTGAATATATAAAGAAGCCTAGAAAGGGGACAGGTATCAACATGTAGAGGGAAAGAGAACATAACACAGAAAACAAGGTTTAGGAACAAAAACCAAACTTTTGCTCCAGGCAAAAGGAAGCTTTCTAGTTAGTGGTGTATTTCATGGTGTACTTCATGTATTTCATAAATGTACATAATCCATAAAGATCTTTTTCTTAAACATTATTAATTTCACATAAAGGAGCTTGTCCCCAGTATTCATTTGTTAAGGTATATATAGAGTAGATGTTTAAATTTACTTCTGTAAGTTTGACATGTGCTTATTAGAAGGCATAGACTTTTGAGTTTATTTTTAATAAATTAAACTTGAGCAATAGTTAAACTCACTTGCTACATTTCCTGTATTCCAAATGACATCTTTTATCATGATGTGATCACTTGCCTATTGTTTTTCTTTTTCTCTTTAATTCCCTCCCATTTTTATTATCTTGTTTCAAGACCATTTCATTTCTGTTATTCTTCCTTGCCTGTTATTACCATGCTTATACTTAAGATTTTTGTTTCACTGAAAAAAATTTTATCTGTTACTGTGTTATCCCCAGCTACAGAAACTAACCCAGTGAAGCAATGACTTGCTCTTTTGCTTATTTGAAATTAATATTGCTTCTTATGCTGCTAATTCCTTTTGTCTTCGTTTTTTTTGCTGTCTTTTTTCCTGCTTTTCTGAGTTTCCGTCACGTTTATTCTTTATCCCTTTTTAAAGAACGTCTTTAAAAATACATTTATTCAGCTGATTAAAAATTTTTTTATGCATTTCAACTCAGTACTTTGAAGATACTAGGACTCCAGTAAGAAAGCAAACAAATTATATTTTCAAGTGATGAAACTGTTAAGATTCTTCAGACTCACTGTAAAACATGAAGGTTTCCGAACTGTTTTTCAGGTTATAGGAACTTGGAGTTATTAGCTCTGAGAATGGAATTAGAAGACATTTTTAAACTAGAAATATTTAAAAACATACTATCTTGATCTGTGTTAGCATCATACTATAGGAGGTTATATGAAATTCTGGTTTTATATAATTTCCTTAGTAAAGGAATTTTTCCTTCCCTTCCCTACCCCCATTTCTTTTTGGGTGGGATGGAGATGTCTGTCAAGGAACAGATGGTTTGGGATCTCATTACATTGTCTTTCTCAAAAGTCATCCCTCTTTCAGACTTTCATATTTCTGTCAAGGATACCACAATCCTTCTAGTTAGCCATGTTCAAAATCTTAGTGTCATCTTTGTCATTGCAACATAGCCAATAAATTGCCTAATCTTTCCATTTCTACCTCCTACAACATTTCTTTCCTGTCTTCTTTTCTCTACTTACAGAATCACCATCGTAGTTGAGGCCCTTATTGTTTCTCTCATATACTACTGTAGCAGCCTCCTAATAGAGTCTCCCTACTTCCTTTCACTTCTCTCTCCAGTCCATTCTTCAAATACCTGCCAAAAAGTGATTTTTCTAAGGTTGATATGATCATGTCATTTTTTTCTACTCCCTCTCTGGCTCCCTGTTGACTCTGGGATCAAATATAAATGGTATCTTTTCCAGCCCTTTACAACTTGGTTCAAACCTACCTTTTCAAAGTTTTCTTATACATCATTCCCTTTCCTCCACTCTACTGTCAAGCCAAACTAGCTCACTTTGCTGATCTTTACATCCACACAGAAGCATAAATAAAATACAGACATGAATAGGAAGTTAAAGTATGATTGAATCTGTAAGTAGAGTTGCAAAAGAATAGAGAATGAATTTGAGGAAGAAAATTTTTGCTCAGTTGAACTCAGAAAACTTATTTTTTATGTTCAAATTTTGTATTGTGAATATCTATACAGATAAACAGCTACTGAAAAGCTGTTGTTCATTGTTATGACCTATTATTGGTTTGTTGTATTATGTATCTTTTGTTAAAAAGATTTAAAAAATATTCACATTGGCTATCTCCATTGATCAAATTAACTGAACAATTATTAAACACTGTTATTTACAAGGTTAGCCTATCTCTCAGATATAGGTAGGGATTTTTTGAAACTAATGAAACATATTTAATCATATAACTTTTTCAAAAAAGGTTATTAGTAACAATATATTTAGTGAAGGCAAAAGGTTTTTTGTAATATTAAGAAATTAAAAATTAAAACATTATTTCGTCTTTATCTTATCCTTTAAAATTTTTGTCTGTTTTATAATGTACATGATTTATTAGAGTAATACCTGTACATAATTAATAAATATATAGTATATGTGCTCAAAATTTTTTCTGATATAAGTGAGCAGTTGAATTTAGAAACCACACTTTAATGTAGCTCAGGCATCTCCAGTTTCTAGACATCCATCTGATTAGAGCTGCTCAGGTTCTCTAGGAATGGGAGGGTTCTGCTGAGGTAGGTCTTAACTGGTTCTTTAGGGGTGGGGAACCAGTCACACTAAGAAATTGGAGGTTTCTAGCCTAGAACCTTCCACTCAGAAAGTGGAGGTATGGGACATTCTAGAAAATAGCAGGGCGAAAGGGAGAGAGATTCCTAGCTAGGAGAAAGAGACATGACTAAGGAATAGATGGCTTTGTTGGCTGTTGGTGAACTTGGAAGAAAAGCCAGCTGTTTTTCTGGACTAGTAAAGTTAATCACTTAAGTTAATCACAAAATATGTTTAGGTTCTCTCAGTGTACTTCATAATTGGATTATTCAGCACTATGGGCTCCACGTCAGAGGAAGAAGAAATTGTGCCTCCCCACCTCCCCAAACTCCTTCAAATTGCTAGGAACCTCAGAGGTCATCAGTCTAATCTATACCAGTTAGGATTCCCCTCTACAACCACAGCAAGTAGTCATCCTACCTCTGCTGGATGGCTACCATTTGACTGGGCACTTATTATCTCTCAAGTCAGCTTCTGTACTTTTAGATAGCTCCAATTTTTGTTTTTTTTTTCTTTTTGATTAGGCAATCGAGGTTAAGTGACTTGCCCAGGGTCATACAGCTAGTAAGTGTCAAGTGTCTGAGGTCGGATTTGAACTCAGGTTCTCCTGACTCTTAAGGCCAGGGCTCTATTCACTGCATCATCTAGCTGCCCCTGATAGCTCCAATTTTTTAAAAAGAGTTCTTCCTTTGGAGCTAAAATCTGCCTTTGCAGTTTCCACCCATTTATTACTGTTAATAAGCCAAACAGAATGTCTGATCCCTTGTTCAAGTTACAGCTCTTCAAATACTTAAAGATACTATCATGTGTTCTTTTCACCTTTCCCCAGCAGATCTTTTCTTTTCCAGGCAAAATATCACCAGTTCTTTTAACTAGATGTCACAGAAGTTAAATGTATATTGACAAAAATAACATTTATATAGTACCTTAAAGTTTATGCAACATTTTGAAAAAGAGAGTACTACCTTTGTAACAGATAATCTTCTATTTCAAGACACATCTAGGTGTTCCTTTATAGGGAATATTAACTATTTCTGCTCATTTTTTTCTCCCTTTATTTCCTTAGAATATGTTTTTTCCAAGGAAATTCATTTTCATTTTTTGAGTACCATAGAAAGTCAACTCCTTGAGGACAGGCACTGTTTCATTTTTGTTTTGTATTCTCAGGACTCTGTGCATAGTAAGTGCTTAATAAATTCTTGTTAATAGGTAGAAGATCTTCCACTGTAAAATACCATGAAGGAGTAGCATTTTTCCATGGCTGTTTCTTATAGACTAAAGGAAAATCTCATTTTTGATACTCTTGGCTTTTTGTGACTGTTCTCTTAGATATCTCTGTTCCTTTAAGATAAAAACTTTGGATCATATGCACCTGTTTCAGTAAGATACCCCTTCTCGGGATACTGCTTTTTGAACTTCCCTGTTATACAATCTCTAGTTTTCTAAAATTGGCAGAAATTCTGCTTGAATATTTTATGTGGTTTCGTATTAGTTCATTGAATAAATGGTTCTATTTGTAAGTATGCTGACTGCTATCTTGGTTTCTTTTATGGAACCACAGAAATCTTTAGCTTCAACAAGCATATCTGGAAGAGCTTTTCTTTTGTTGGGGACACTAGACTGGAATCAAAACAAACCTCAAAAGAGCAATAATTACATCTTAATGAATGTTAATTGGTATTTAATCTGATAACCATCGAAGCAGTCAAACCCTTTAGGGTCCTATAGTGGTGTCCTTACTAATTGGCATGATTTTTTAAAAAAGAAATATTGACACTTTTCTGTTTTAGCATTTTATTACTGAATAAGCAAGTGTAACTAGTTTTCATGTGACTTTTCTAGCTAGTAGTTTCTGCTGAATATTTGGAGAAATGATCCTCATTATTACAGTCAACCAGCAGGAATGTTTCAAGCACTTCCTATGTGCCAGGCACTTCTAGGTGCTAGGGATACAGATACCAAAGGGAGACGGTTCTTACCCTCTGGAAGCTTAGATTCTGCAGCCTGGCAGTATAAGATTTTAAGTCCTGTTTAATCTCTGAGAACTTGTAAAATGGGATTTGGCTGTTATTTTGGTCACTGCCGTATTCAGATTGAAAGTATATGTTTTGTTCAGTTGTTTCAGAAGACTCTTCTTGACCCCGTTTGGGGCTTTCTTGGCAGAAATACTGGAATGGTTTGCCATTTCCTTTTTCAGCTCATTTTATGAATGAGGAAACTGAGGCAAACATAGTTAAGCGACTTGCCCGAGGTCACATTGCTAGTGTCTGATGCTGGATTTGAACTCAGGTCTTCCTGACTCCACACCCAGCGCTCTGTCCACGGTGCTATCTTGGTTAATAATGGAACTGTGTAAAACATTCACAAAGGGACGTTGACCTGAATTGTACAACCTCATTGTTACAGGTTCCGTTAAGTTAGTGTATGAAGGTCTTTGGATTTAGGGTCATTTTACATACTCTTCTTACAAGGATTATGTGGGAGAATTAAGCATTTATAAAATATGTCCTTATAATGGGGGATTTTACCATCTATATTGATGCTTCTTCAAGCTCCCTAATCTCCCAATTCCTCAGTGTCCTAAAATCTCCTCCTTTACTCCACTTACACAAGGAGATAGTTATATCCTGTATCTCACAATTATTGCAAGTTCTACTTTTTAATCAAAAACTCTGATATTACTCTACTTCTATCTTTCCATCTCTCCTTATACCTCATCGCTTTAAAACCTATTCTTTGCCCAAGTCTTGATCTCTAATGCCTCTATCTCTCAATACTTTACCAGCCCATTATACCTGTTTTGGCTTAACTTTATTCCCCTTCCAATCTTGACCCTGTGCTTAACCAGTTCATCCCCCACAGTCTATATTTACTCCCTTCTGTCCTATCACCACTCATCCCTTGCCAGACTTTAATGCTGGATTATTCTTATCATCTTCCTCCTCTGCTCCTACTCACTCTCTGTTGATCAGAGCTGGATGAGGTCACATAATGTTGAGTGCATTATAAATTTATGTTGCCTAACTTCATTGTCCTCACATCAAAGAGGCAATCCTTTATTTTCCTCTGATTCTTCATCTCACTTCCCACAGAAGCTACTTCAAGTCCTTTTGGTACTCTAGGCTCCCACATCTCCTTCCCCTTCACAGCTGAGAACCTTAACTTTTTTTCCCTGAGAATATTGAGGCCATTTGATGTGAACTTCCCCTCTCTTTTTCATTTCCAAATCCCTTGATATCATGCCCCTCTAACTGTGGATGTATTTCTTTTGCTTACTGGAAAGTCCCAAAGACATCTCAAACTCCACATATCCAAACAGAACTCATTGTCTTTCTAACCAGACCTATCCCTCCTCTTCTGAACTTCTCAGTGCTCCATGTTTCCTTAGTTTCCCTATAATTTCATAACCTTGGATTATCCTTGACTCATCATTCTCCCTCACCCAATATATCCAGTCACTTGCCAGATAGTGCTCTTTCTACATCTTCCACAACTTTAAAATCTGACACCTGTTTACTTACACAGTAACTACTTGGTTCATGCCCTCATTACGTCTTGCCTAGATTGATAAGAAAGAACTCTTATGAGAGAGATGGTGTTGGAGCTGAGCTTTGAAACTAGGAATTCTAAATCGCAGAGGTGAGGAAAAGAATGTATTCTAGGGATGAGGAACAGTTCCTGCAAAGGCATGGAAATGGGAGATGCAGTGGCCTCTGTGAGAATGGCAAGAATGTCTGCTGCTAGTTTAACTTGACCAAATAGTTCATGAAGAGGAGTAATATATAAAGGCTGCAAAAGGTGAGTTGGAGCTGGCTTGGGAAAGGCTATGAATGCCAAACAGAGGAGTTTATATTTGATCCTACAAATAATAGGAAGCACTGGAGGTTATTGAGCAAGAGAAAGAGCTGGTTAGACCTGTGCTTTAGGAATATCATTTTGACAGTTTTAAAGTGATCTTTGATTCCTCTCTCTCTATATATATAGAATCACTCTATATATTCATTTAGTTGCCAGATGCTTACAGTTTTACATATGAAATCCTTCTTTCATCTGTACCCTTCTTTCCACTCTCAAAGTAACCACCCCAGTTTAGGTACTCTTCTCCATTAAAGTATTTTACTTCAGAGACTAAAACTAGTCTCTCTTTTTTCTTCCCTCCAATCTATTCTTTTTACTCTTCCGAAAATATAGTTTTTCTGTTGTACTCTGTAGTACTCCACTCCTCAGAAACCTTCACAGGTTCTTTTATTGCTTTGTTTTGAAAGCCCTCTATAGTTTTATTTTTTCCACTTTATTTCAAAAATAGAGCAATTGTTAGATTTAAATATAGCAAAGTTCCCTTTTTTTCATGCTGTACTTTAAGCATGAAGAATTCAGAGTTAATAATTAAGTGATAGTGATTTCTGGTATAATTAATCAAGTGATAGTGGCTTATGGAAACGGATTTCAGTGTCTTTGAAATTCCAGTGTTTGAATTACTCTTTAGCATATGTCTTTGCTTAAAAGATAGGAGCCAAATTTGTTCTCAGAGGCACAGGCATGCTCCTTCTGTCAGAGGAATAGACGTAAACAAAGTTTTTAAGAATTATGTTTTTCTCCTTTTAAAAATTGGGAAGATTATTCCCTATGGATTAGTTTGCTTTCAGAAACTAGACTAGTATTTCCTATAGCTAGTCCATTACTCTTAACTCAAATCCCTTGCTGCTAGAGACAAGAGGCTTGCAGTTTGAAGATAAATATGAGAAAAAGCTTAGTTTTTGTTCCAAAATAAATACATGCTATTTATCAGCCTCATTTCTCTACAACCAATCTGCTTTTTCTCAGCCTACCAGGGAAATTGCATCCTTAATTTCCAGGAGCATTCAACTTTTTTGGTCTCTTAACAATGTACTTCTAACAGTTATCTCCTCTTTTGAGCAACAGAAGTTGTAAAAGAAAAATAAATCCAATGCTTTGCTGATTATACAACAGGAAATACTTTTATGGGCTCCTATACTACATGTGAAATTTCAGGATACCTATTATTTACAATATTTGAAGATTTTCGTTATGTTATAGAAAGAAGACTAGAAGTCAGGACACTTGGATTTACTCCCAGCTCTTTGGCTGTGACGCTGCTAGGGCATAGAATAGATAGAATGCTGGAGCTGGAGTCAGGAAGACCTAAGTTCAAATGCTGCCTCAGACATTTAGGAGCTGAGTGATCCTGGGCAAATCACTAAATTTCTTGTAGTCTTAGCTGAGACTCTATACATTCTACCCATTTGTAGAATGGGGATAATAATAGCATCTACCTCACAAGGTGAGTATGAGGATCATATCATATAGTGCTATAGGGAATTTGTTGGACCTTGCTTTCCTCATTTGTAGAACAGAAAGTGGGACTGGTATACTGGATGATTTCTTAGTTCTATTCTAGGTCAAGAATTTATTCTGTTGCTGTATAGAACAAATAATAAAACATATCTTCATCCTTTTGGCAGAGCAAGGGGGCTACTAGGGCAGAATGTTGTATACATTGTCAGATGAAGTCACTCTATCAGCTTTTAAGGGATGGAGAGTGATGATTTTTATGACAGGAGAAGGTTCAGTATGGCAGAGGTGGTCAGAAAGCACCAATAATACAAAAAAGTGTAGGAATCATAGGATTATAGATCTAGAACTACAGAGACTACTTAATTTATTATCTATTTATCAACCTTCCTTTCCAATTTAAAGATGAGAAAACTGAGGGAGGTTAGATGTCTTGTTCTGTGTCACAAAGGCATTAAATGTCAAAGGCTTAGAATCCAGGTCCTCAGACTCAGTCATCCAATGTTCTTTCCAGTGTACTGTCCTGGAATTAGGTGGTTTCTAAGGTCCTTCCAGCTCTTAAAAAGTTATTGTTGTAAAGTAATAAATAAAACTCTTGATAACCTCCCTCCCCTCCCCCATCAAATGGAGCGGCCAAAATTTGTCATTTGTGGGTTGAAGAAGGGCGTTTAGAGAAGTGAAGACTTTGCTTTAGATTAGACAATTTGGACTAGTGAACTAAAAAAAAAAAGGTTAAACTGAAGATGTTTTCCTTACTAAACCTCAGGTATTGTAATTGTATTATAGAAGGGTGGAATGTCCTAGAATGCCTAAGAAATTGGAAAAGAATAACAACTCAGCTTTTCCTGTTACTGATGAATTATATGACCAAGTCATATAATTTAATATTTACTTCCTTCACAAAGTAGAGATTAAATTAACCAGCTATTTGGCCCATGTTGCCATAGTTGTGTTGGCTATGAACCAAGTGTTTTTCATATCAAGGCTTACTAATTTTGATGTATTGTATTTGTCATTTCCATGTTGAGATACACGTGACAGTGCAGACTAGTAAAAGAACCTTTCTGGATTAAGCTCAGGAGCCAAAAAATAACCTCACTTGAGCCTTAAATTTACATCCTAATGCTACTTTCTGATGTCATATTAGATCATAATGTTCTCAGTATTTACCACAACAAAAATTTCAAGCCATATTATTTTTGTTTTCTGTCTTGATGGCCAAATATGAAGTTATTTTCAACATAGCGAATGGATATAAATCTTAGATTGGCCACGTTTAGTATATTTTATCTTCTGTTGTTGAGTGTTCTACACATCAAATATAATAATTTGTATCATGCTTTATAATTTACAAAGTACTTTCACGTGAGTTCTTATTTAGCCACTAGTTAATGATCATCCAAGGAAATGGTATGCTTACATTAAGGCAGATAAATTGTATGTATTCCTTAAACAGTGATTCTTTATGTATTTGGTGCTGGTGTTGTCTTATCAACTTGCTGATACTGAAACATCATTAAAAGTTTTCTAATTTATATTGTTTAGAAGAGTCCAATGTATAGCCAACTTTCTAATTCCTGAAGATAAAATCAGAAAATAATTTTTCTCCTTCAGCCTCATAAAACAAATGGAATTGTAGATCTAGAGCTGAAAACCTAGAGAGTGTGTTTGATTTAGCTATTTTCATTTGCTACTTTTGTTCTATAAATATATTTCTGGGTTAATTTCTTTGGTTCCTGTTGTTCTATAAATCTCTTTTGTATCTAATATTTTTAAACTTAGTCATTTGAAAAGGTAGGTTTGGGCCAAGTTGTGAAGGGCTGGAAAAGATATTATTTTATCCTAGAGTCAATAGGGAGCCAGAAAGGGAGTAGGAAAAATGACACGATCATATCAGTACTTTAAAAAATCAATTTTTGGCAGGTAGTTGAAAATGGGCTGGAGAGAGAAGTGAAAGGAGATGGAATTGTTGTGTTCCAGGAATAGTAGCGAGAAGGCAAATGCTGTTGGATCCTGGATTAGGTGGAAGGAAGTAAAAGTACAGGAAGATTAGAAGATAGAAAGGAGAGTAGGTTGTGTAGGGCTTCCAAAGCCAAAGAATTTTATATTTGATCCTGGATGTGATAGGAAGCACTGGAATTTATTGAGTGGAGAGGTAATATTATCAGACCTGTAATTAAAGATTATTTAGGGACCTGAGTGGAGAATATACTGGGATAGGTAAATGAGAGAGACCAGCCATAACTATTTCAGTAG
Organism: Phascolarctos cinereus; assembly: GCF_003287225.1. Classification (NCBI taxonomy): domain Eukaryota; kingdom Metazoa; phylum Chordata; class Mammalia; order Diprotodontia; family Phascolarctidae; genus Phascolarctos; species Phascolarctos cinereus. The sequence goes on along the minus strand of NW_027555958.1, from coordinate 198,343,260 downwards.
TACAGGTGTGAGGTGATGGGGGCCTGTACAAGAATGCCATATGTATAAGTAGAGAGGTGTCGAAAAGGTAGAAATGATAGGACTTGGCAACTGAGTGTAAGTGAAGGGTCAAGGTGGACACCTTGGTTGTCAGCCTGGGTCACTGGGAGGGTGGTAGAGCTCCTGTCAGTGATAAAGAAGTTGGGAAGAGAGGAGGGTTCAGGGTAAAGATAATGAATACACTTGTGGATATGCTGAGTTTGAGATGTCTACCAATCATCCATTTTGAGTTATCTAATAGACAATTGCTGTTGTGAGACTGGAGACTAGAAGAGAGGTTAGGCCTAAATAAATTTGAGAATCATCTGCATAGAAGTGTTAATTAAATCCTTGGGAACTGAGGAGATCACCAAGAGACATAGAAGCTAGAGCAAAGAGAAGAGGGCTAAGGACAGACCCTTGTGAACAGACACTGCACAAGATTAAGTTGGTGAGCATGACCTGGATGAAGATCCAGGAAAAGAAGATTGAAAACCACTAGAGAGCAGTGTCATAAAAACCTGGAGAGAAGAGAATATTTTGGAGAAGATGATCCACACTGTCAAAACTTGCAGAGAGATCAAGAAGGATGAGGCCTGAGAAGAGGTCATTAAAGTTGGCGGTTGAGATCATTGGTAACTTTGGAAACGGAGTCACCAATAATGAGTAAAGAAAGAATGTGACATTATGAGTAAAGAAATAATTGTGTAACACATTCATCAGTGATTTTTTTTTGGTTTTCTGCTTTACACAACAAATTACAGTGGCTGCAAATGAATATTTTCTAAATAAATTTGTATTTTAGTAAATGCCATCACAGTCCCATTTTCCTAAATATACCCATCATGACCACTTAAGTACGTAGAAATAAATATATTTGGGAAATCAGCTTGTTGAGAAAGTGGGTGTTGAAGTTGTCCTTGTCTACCTCTTTTTTTTTTCACCAGGTTATTTTGTTCTTTCTTTGCATTACACTTCGTGATCAAGTTTTGTTTTATCTCGGAACATCACTTATTAGAAAGTAGATAGTAGCATACTTTTAGGTAATTATCTGAGCTTCAATAATGCTTTTGATATATGGGCTACTTATCTCTTATAAAGCCCTTTTAAAGAGAATTTTGTGTAAAGTACCAACTTAGACTGTGGCCCAGAAATTAGAGTGTAAATTGCACATTTGGTTCACCTTTGGCCTTGATAGTTTATTGATTGTATATGCTTCAGACAACCACCAAAATTTTGTAATTTTAAAATTCATATTTTTGTGTTTAAACTTGATTCATTAAATACTAAATTGGGGGTGGGGAGTTCTGGCCTACTTTGGTGTTCTAGGTGAAGACAGTAAGTAGCTAAATGATCAGGAAGTGTCTGGAGTCGTGAAGGCCTGAGTTCAAATGTGTCCTCACATACTTACTGGCTGTGTGACCCTGGGCAAGTCACTCAAACTCTTGTTTGCCTCAATTTCCTAACCTGTAAAATGAGGATAATAGCACTTTGCAGGGTTGTTATGAAGATCAAATGAAATATTAATTGTAAATTAATGTGCTAGTGCCTGGCACATAGTAAGTGTTACATAAATGCTAGCTGCTATTATTATTTATTATTATTGTTAATCTGTACATGAAAATAAAGCACAGTATAACATGCAAATAGCACTTTACTGTTTTCATAGCATTTTTCTCATATTATCCCTTTTAGCTCTTTAGTGTCCTCATTTTACAAATGAGAAAACTTAAAGGGAAATTAAATGGCTTGTGTAAGGTTGTTGAACCTAGGTCCTGAAATGTATTAGTTGATCAATTAGTTCCTCATCACTGGACATCTTCAAATGTAGTCTCGGTGACCATTTACTTAATCTAGAAATTTTAGAGGTAAATTCCTGCTTAGTTCTGTGTTGGACTAGATTCCTTGTAAGTTTCTTTCCAATTGTAAGAATTTTCTAAATCTACATTTGTTGCCTCTCTCCATCCTCCGACTACTCCACACTGTATTTTAATATAAAGAGGTACCAGCAATCAGACAGGCTTACCAAAAGCTTCTCTTCCTCTTCCCCGACCTCCCACCCTCTTTTGTGTATCTTAGATCATGAGTTAGTTTGTATTCAATACAGATGTTGCAAGATATAGCCAATATTTTAAAACTGGTGAAAAAAGTTATATTTATTTATATTTTTCTTTGAGTATTTCTTATGAATCTGTAGAAATACATCCTAGAGAGAATGTGTTAAATTTTCATGTTTGTCCTTTAAAAAAAAATCTCAAATACTTTTAGTCAACTAAACATATATCTTCTGCATGTAAACAGACATTACAGAATGTAGTTTTTATGAGACAAGTACATATATTTAATTTTTTTTAACTAAAAGATATTACTGTGTCTGAAGCTATGGGAAATATACCATGTGTAAGAAATAGATTAATAGCTTTAATTTAAAATTAAGTTTCTTTGAAAAAGAAATATACTTGTAAGTGAAGACTCTTGTATCTGTTATTTGAATAAGTACTCAGATGGGAAGTTATTTATGTTTTATCTCTGACCGATTTTTTTTTGAAATTTTTAATTTTCAGTGCATGCAAGATATGGGAAATACAAAGGCAAGAATGCTCTATGAAGCTAACCTTCCAGAGAACTTTCGACGGCCCCAAACGGACCAGTATCCTTTTTGATTATTAAATGATTAAAACATCTGTTAACGTGTTTGTCTAATCTCAGTTTGCCTGATAGTTTCTAAGAAGATGGAGATTTTACCATAGTGTTATTCTTTAAAGAATGAAACTGACATTCACCTAGTGCAGGAAGAGCTCAGGAAATATTTTTAATATGCCTGTAGCATTATTGATTTTATATCAATTCAGAAGTCCACTATTAACTATAAAATTTGATGACAGATTTTTTTTTAAACTTTGTTTAGGGAGGCACTTGTGTTTTTGGATATTTTAGATTATGATGGTATTTTTGGCTTATGAGCACAGTGAGTAGTTAAAGACATCTCCATTAAGAAATTATCGTATTTATACAAAATCATCCTTCGCTGTATCATAACAAAAGACAACATTCATTCTTATTTATGGATTACTAATGGCAATTTGCATTATTCTTTTACTGCCGATATTCCTGCTTTAGGAGCCCTCAGGCTCACATCCTAGGCATTCTCAACTCCTCACTATCTCTTATCCCCCTGTTGTCAAGGCCTGTACATTTCACCTTTGCATCATCTCTCAAATATGCTCTCTTCTCTCCTCCGACACTGCTATCACTCTGGTGCAGTATCTCACCTCATACTAGATTATTTCAATAACCCGCGCCAGCAGTTGCCCTTCCTCAAGTCTCTCACCACTCCAATCCATTCTCCATTTAGCTAACAAAGTGACTTTCCTAAAATGCAGGTCTGACCATGTCACTGTCCTCATTCAACTCTACTGGCTCTCTATCGCTTTCAGGATCAGATACAAAACCTTCTGTTCGGTGTTTAAAGCCCTTCGTGACCTAGCCTCCTCGGACTACCTTTCTGGCCTTTACACCTTACTCCTGCCACATGCTCTTGATATATTGACATTGGCCTACTAGCTGCTCATCGAACAAGATGTTCCATCTCCTGACTCTGGGCATTTTCCATTGCTGTCCCACAAGTCTGGAATGCTATCCTTCCATATTTCTACCTCCTGGCTTCCTTGGCTTCCTTTAAATCCCACCTGAGGGGGCAGCTAGATGGTGCAGTGGATAGAGCACTGGCCCCGAAGTCAGGAGAACCCAAGTTTAAATCCAGCCTCAGACCAAACACTTGACACTTACTAGCTGTGTGACCTTGGGCGAGTCACTTAACCCCAAATGCCTAAAAACAAAACTAAACAAAAAATCCCACCTGATATCCTGTCTCCTGCAGGAAGCCTTTCCCAACCCTTCCTCTTAATTCTAGTGTCTTTCTTCTGTTAGTTATTTCCTATTTATCCTGTATATAGCTTGTTTTTGCATATTTGTTTGCTTGTTATCTCCCCTGTTAGATAACTTGAGTGGCCATGTCTCCCCTTGTTTTGTGCCTTATCAGAGTCATCTCTTCTGTTAAAGTTTTTAAGAATCTCATGATTTTTTTATATGACTGAGAAACACATTCCTAGAGGAGAGTCTTTCAGGTGGCATTTTGCTCTACTAAATGAAATTCTTTTTATAGTCAACAAAAAATAAGCACAATAGGATCTTAAATTCTTTGCATTTTTTAGTTAATTCTGTGACTACAAAAGGTATCTTTCTGTAGAGTATCACTTGTCAAAACTTACAATGTTGTCTTTTGGCATTTCATTAAGGACGTCCTCAAAAATTGGATATGTTTGTCTTATAAAATTTTTGTAACAAAAGTAAAGTCCTTATGGGTTGGAAAGTAGGATCTTCATATTGTTATTCTCTTGATTGTCTTTTATTTGGGGGGAAGGTTTAATTAGATCTGGAATTTGTTTTCAAATGCTTCCTTTTTTGAAATACTTTGAGAATAATTTCTTTAGCACTTAAAATTGTTCTCTCCTCCATGGGGGTCCCTTTCTATGTATTGGTCTGGTCTAGCTGTTCTTCCTATCTTGGTTTCTTTTAGTGACATTTCTACTTCCTCATGTAGGGTATCTGAGACATATTTCATTTTAGAAGTCTTTATAGAACTTTTCCAATTTTTGTCTCACCTTCCTTCCAGTCTTATCCTTAGGTACCCTTAGGATGACTTTCTTATAAAGATGATAATGATAGCAGAAACAACAACTAATACATAGTAAGCTATGTGCCAGGTTCTCAAAACATTTGATCCTTATACCAACTCTGGGAAGTGGATACTACTATTATCCTCATTTTATAGATGAGAAAGAGGCAAAGAGGTTAGATGACTTCCCCATGATCACACAGCTAGTAAGTGCCTATTTGAACTCATGTCTTCTTGTTTCTAGGCCCTCTGCTCAGTTCACTGTACCACCCAGCTGCCTGTGTAAGCTTTTTTCTCCTCCATTTCTTTTTGCTCTTTTATGAAATCATAAGATTCAAAATTTTTCATTGGGGTCTTTTGTAATATTTTGCAAATGGATTTGTATTCTCAGTCATTCTCTCTGTTTGGAGAGATCAGATGTTTATTGTCTGAGGTAGGTGTTCTTGTTCTCTGCGTTATGGCAATTGACTTTTGTTGGTTAAATTTCCTTAGGAAGTAGTGATAGTCCATGTTGATGTCTGCTGTTTCATCCATTGCCTATGCCTATTTTTAAAAAATCATGTTTGGTGTTGATTTTGATCTTTAGCAAACCACAGAAAACTGATTAGGAAATGACTCCCATTTTGTTAGTTATTTCCTCTCTCTTAAAATATAGTCAGATTTCTTTTCTGTGTTTGATATTTTTTGGTGCTCCACATATCTGGCACTTCCTAGCTACTTTTTAAAGAAAGCATTCATGATGTATAGGTGTGAGGGGTTATGGACTATTATTATAAATCTTAATGGCCCTTAACCCATTGTATAATTGGACATATTATTTAAGTTGATACTGTGCATAATTTCAGTGTTAACCTCATTTTAAACCTTGATTTCTTTTTAAAATAATTAATTGTATATCTATATGTATGCATGTGTATACACACATATATGTGTACGTTTATGTCTGTGTGTGTTTATATGTGTGCGTATTAGGAAGTAAATAGTATTATTTCTTTCATTACTGGAATATAATGCAGAGGTGTCTAATTCAAAGATGAGACCACTGCAAAAAAAAGTGAGGCCCCAAACAGATGAAAATAAGTTGGAAAATGTTCAACAAAAAACCCCAGACACACAATACAACATAGATAATGTTAATTTGTAGCTTTCTTAAGTCAAGTGGGAAACGTTTCTATTTGACCTTGACTCAACCGTAAGGTCTGGGAGAAGATTTCTAGTTATGTTGTTTGGCATTCATCTTGTGTTCCCTACTTCAGTTCTTCCTTTAAATCATGTCATGTCTCTTCATATTTCAAGTATATTTGATTGTCATTTCATGAAACTTGTTTATTTTCCATTTCATTTCAATTCATTTGAACAGATATTTATGGAATGCCAGGTCTGTACAAAGTAGTATTAGGCTAGGGGTTTTCCTCTTCCTAAATGATACTCTTCAAAATCACTTTAAGATGATATTCCTCGCTATATGAAGAAAGTACTGAGCAGAATATTATTTTTTAAAAATGTTTTCAATCATTCTGAAAAACAAAAGGGAATTCTTTTTATCGACAAAATGTACCTAGTAGTTGTTATTTGCAACAACTTAAAAATAGAAATTCTTTTACATAAATTCACTGTGCCTAGTTGGATATTATAAAAGATTGTTGCTGTTGCTTTTACCTTAGGACTGGCCTCAAGTTATAACAGAACCTTTCTAACTTTACTGTAGTACCTTCCCTTCCCTCCTTTTCCCCACTCCCCCACATTTAATGTGCTACTATAAATTTTTTTAGAATTTACCTTGTTGATATGGCAATGTTGATTTCTTTTAGTGGTTTCTTCGCTCATACATAAAGCGCCAAGAAGTGAAGTTCATATTTCAGTAGTAAAGTACCTATTCTCAGTTTTATCAGTCTTCCTGTTCTAAAGCATGATATTCATAGAACTGCCTGACTTGTATAGATGCTTGCCTTACCCTTATAGGTAACTAGAGGCAAACTGAGTTAAACGGCAGTATTTAAACTAGCATAATATGGGACCTCCCTACAAACTTAACAAGATTTGTCACTTTTTAAAAGCTTTATAATTTTTAAAAGTCATGTAAAAGCTACTGTGAAAGTGTAATTTCTCATGTGGGATGTGGTTAATTATAGGCTGCATGTACCAGTGCATGACAAATGATAAAGCTTTACATTAAGCTTTTCATTATTAGGATTTTTGGTCTTATCTATAAAATTTAATTACTTCATTTTCATGAGATCTATTGTGCAGCAGAGCTAATCCACAGTTCTCCTTTGAGGTTATTTGAGCTTTTCAAAGTTGTTCTACTGTCAGTAGTATGTGCCTAGAAAATGGAATATTGTGTTCTATGAGAGTAGATGGTAATTTAATTGTCTTCAAAAGTGGTAAGTATCTGTAATGAAAGCAGAAATGTTAATGTGTGTGTGTGTGTGTTAAAATATAATACATGAATTGTTAAAAAAATCTCTGAACCCCCAGAGTATTATTTTAAAGGCCTTTTGGGGGAGGGAGATATGGGGAAGAGAGGGAGAAAAAAGGGTTGCTCTACTGAATGCTTTTTGCTTTCGTTGTGAGAAGAGGTTTTTTTTTAACTTCAAGTTGCACAACCTGAAAGTTTAAATATTAGTGGAAAACGTAGTCTTTATTGTTATTTCCTGATTAGTTACAGTGTCACTTTTCTCATGTTATTTGTTTTGTTGTGTTGATCCATGTTGAGATAGCTTTAAGTCCTCGTGAAATTTGGCATCTAGGTAGTGGGCAGTAAAGATAAAATATTTCATTACTATTAATTCATTAAAATTAATTTTAATATTGGTTATTACTCATGAAGGAGACATTTGATGATGTGGAAGATATTGTATAAAGAAAGTTGCATGAGCATATTTCTTGCTTAGTTCTTTTGGTATTTAGAGCCACAAACAATAGGGGGAAGCATAGAGAAAATGGAGAAGATGAAATAGAGTGAATATAAACAGACAAAATAAGGTTTTAAATATTTGCTGTGCGTGCGTGCGTGCATGCACGTGCTTTTTTTCTTTACTATTTTGTATTAGTAAGAGAGACTTTGCTTTTTTAATAATAGTGAAGTCAACCAGGGATTCTTTAAAGTTATAAATATTTCATGAGAGAGACAATGGATTTTATTATCAAATTTTAATACATAGTATAAATCAGATACTACTCCCAAATATTTAAATTTGTCATTAATTTTTCTTCTTAGAAGATAAAATATTAGTCTTTATCCTTTCCTCAAATCTCTTAATACAAAAATGTGCTTTGAATTTTTAGTTCTTTAATGAGTGAAGTATTTCTTATTTCAGAGCTTAGTATTCTTAATACTGTATATAATGTTCTTTTGAGTAGGAAGTGAAAGCAGCCATAGGTATAATACTGCATAAACTCATGTTTTTGTATTGTGAAGAAAAAAAAATCTGAAATCTCTGTCGCAAACCTTGCTTCATAAGATACTGGATTTGAAAGACTAACCATCTATGTACTTCCTCCTGACTACTAAAATTTTTCATACAAAGTAGTGAATTGGTGAATATATTATTTAACATCCCTAGCTAACAAAACTCCAAGAATCATAGGGAACGCCTTATATGGTGATCTTTGGAGGAAAGTAGTAGTTAAAAGATATTTTTATAAATGTATCACACAGTAATTGCCTAGTATGTGGGAAAAGTTCATGAACTGTTTAGGTAAATGGATTTTAAGGTATTCCTGAGTCTGTGTACCTCAGAAGGCTATTATCAGTCATATTCACTGGGTTAGTTACCTGAGGCCTGTTCCTTAAAGATGTAGGTATGGCATTACTTTCCAGTTTTTGCTGTTTTTACTATCATTATCAAATAGTAGTTAAACATTTAATATATGAGCTTGGCACTGTGCCAGATGCTTCTCCAGTAGATTAAATATTTGTGTTTTCTGTCTTATGAGGGAGTGTTTGTCCAGATTTTGTCAGATTGTCAGTCCATGGCTATATGAAGGTTTTAATGGGTATTGATGAAAATTGGCACCCAGAGAGATCAGGGAAGAGAGAGTGGGACTTCAGGACAGATTTTCAGACCGTGGTAATAAAGAAAGAGAAGAGAATCCATTTATAATGGTAGCTCATCTAAGAAGTCTTTGGTTTAGGTATCAGGATAAACTCATCCATTTATGAGATTTCAAGGAAAGGATGTGGATTCATTTGGGGTTGGGGTAGTGAATGATTTCTGGAGAGACCCCACATAAAGAAAAGTGAGACCTGAACTTAAGAAAAAGCTTCATTTGCTGTTGTGATGTGGGTCTTTATAGCTTGCAAACGTGTTCCAACCTCCTTTTAGTTTTCGTACTAGAAAGTACCGTTCTGTTGTACACAGTAACAGCAACATTGTGTGATGATCAGCTATGATAGACTTAGCTCTTCTCAGAAATACAGTGATCCAAGATGATTCCAAAAGACTCATAATTGAAAAGGCTGCCCACATTCAGAGAAAGAACTATGAAGTCTGAAAGCAGATCGAAGCATACTATTTTCACTTTTTCCTTGTGGTTTTCTCTTTTGTTCTGATTCTTCTTTATAACATAACTAATATGAAAATATATTTAATATGATTGTACATGTGTAGTAACCTCTATTGGATTGTTTGCTGTCTTGGGGACTGGAGGAAGGGAGAAAAATTTGGAACTCAAAATCTTACAAAAATAAATGTTGAAAACTATTTTTACATGTAATTGAAAGAATAAAATACTGTTTATAAGGAAAAAAAGAAAGTGCTGTTTTAGGATTATGTATTTTAAAACAAATAGGTGTACCATATTTAAAGTCCAGCCTTAAGTATGGTATTCTCTAACTACCTGGCCTAGTCTTCCTCTAGTACTTCCCAGACCTACTCTGAACTCTGTGTTGAGATGACCTGTCAGTTGGAGAGGGTCAGATAAACTTAATCATCAGATGTGAGTAACTGACAGTAACTGGTTTGATGTATTACTGTCCCAAAGAGCATTTGAATTTTAACAAGGTTCAGCGCCTTAACTCAAGGAAATGAAGCTTTTATGGTGGAGTTTCAGGTATTGATGGTACAGTTTAGTGGGAGAAATATTTTTGGATAAGGGAACTTTCTGAAATAAATTAGAGGGTTATAGATTTTAGAGCTGGAAGAGACCTTAAAGATTATCTAACCCCATCATTTTACACATCAAGAAACTGAGGCCCAGAGAATTTAAGAGGGTGATGGTGACACTTGTCCAAGATCATACAGGTAGTAAGTAGTAGAGCTGGAATTTGAAAGTAGATTTGTAATGCCAAGTCCTGTCCTCTTTTCACAATTAACGTACAAGCATGAAGGATCTCCTGTGTATAAGGCACAGTGAAATCATCCTTGCCTGCAAGGTAATATGTATGCACATAATTATGTACAAAATATACAAAATAAATACAAGTTGACTATGAGTGAAACATTAATAGCCTGGACAGATCACTTAAGCAGGATATTCTGTTTAAATTAAGTTGGATCATAGTGGCATACATAAGTGAAAGAAAGCACCACTGACTTAATTCTTGTTGTTTTTCTCATTTCCCAACCTAGCAAGCAAGGTAATTACCCATGACTGTATTAATACACAGGGATACCTGTTTGACACATTGAGTGACATTACATTGAGAACCAAAATAAAAAGCTAAAAATGCTTTATATACTCTCTAGTGTTCCTTTTTGTCGTTTTGTGTTATGAGCTAAGAAATTTTCTCATAGGTATTGAGAGATTTTTGTTGTTTAAGAAAATCTTTCAGAAGAAAATAAAATTTCTGGAAATAATTGCAAGAACAACAATAGGATGCTGAGGGGGAGAAGAGTGTATTCTTAGTATAAGAATAGTATGAGAAAAGGCACAGAGTTGGGACCAGGAAAATCTTATTAAGGATGAATGTCTAAGCTTTGGTAATGTGGGTCAAGAGAATGGGTCAGAAGGAAATAGACATTGCCACATTTTTTTTTCCTTAAGTTACTTGTTTTCAGAGCAGTGGAATTTTTCATCAGAGATAAATATGAAAAAAAGAAATACTATGACAAAAATGCAGTGACTGTTACCAATGTAAGTACATTTTCCCCATCTTCTCCTCTCTACCAAATGCTTAGTTGATGTGTTTAGATTAATGTATCTTATGTGCTAAAAATAGAGACTACCTCTGAATTGAAGTGTTATAGCGATGGATGTAAAAAAAATAAAATTGGGCTTGGTGCCTGTATTTGCTTCTTACATACCATTAATGTGATTTAGCAAGTGAGAAATAGATTGGCAATGGAGAATATCTATGTCATTGATTTTTTTTCCTTAAATTTAGAAAAATCCTTTTGTGTGGATATGCTTTCTACCAAGGATGAATGATGCATTTCTGTATTTTACAAGTTGCCATCAATGAAAAATATATCACTTGGTGGCTAGCCTCTTGGTGAGGAGCTTTTCCAGGATTTTTTGGGCTGGTCTTCAGATATGACAGACGAGCAGTCACCATCTTACCACAGTGAGGCAATAGAATAGAGCTTGGGTGGAATATTGAAAGAATACATTTAATAATTAAGACAGATTTATGGAGTTGTGGGAAAAAATGTAAAAAGATCAACCTAATTGCAAAAAAAAGAGCAAAGAATTAAATGGTACTATAACAGATGATCAGGTAGGAACTGGCTGTTAATTCTGTTAGGTAGACAGAGAAGGCAGATGCCCAAGTTTTGTGACTTAGATGGTTGGCCAAAAGCTTTGTAGATAATTTGATAAGTAATTAATCTTAACTTGAGAAATTTAGGCTAAGATTTTGTTAAGAACTTTTGTCCTTGTGTGTTAAGATAATCTTCATTGCTTGTTTTTTAAACCAGACCTGTAATTTCCTTAGGCCAATTCCCAATGAGTTTCTTTGGGGCATTGAAAGGTTAATAACAACAACAACAACTAGAATTTCATAGTGTTTTGGCTTTAACTTTATAAATATTTTCTCATTTTATCCTCACAAACCTGGGAGGTAGGTGCTATTGTTGTCCCCTTTTTACAGATGACAGAACTGAAGCAGACAGGGGGTAAGTGCATTGCCCAAGGTCATGCAGTTATTGGAGGTCAGAGGCTGAATTTGAACTTAGGTCTTCCTGACTCCAGGGCCACAAGGTGGCTCAGTGGATAGAATGCTGGGCCTGGAGTCAGGAAGACTCCTTTTCCTGAATTCAAGTCCAGCTTTAGATACTTACTAGCTGTGTTACCCTGGGCAAGGCAAGGGTCTGTTTGCCTGAGTTTCCTCATCTATAAAATGTGCTGGAGAAGGACATTGCAGACTACTCCAGTATCTTTGCCAAGAAAACTCTAAAAGGGGTCATGGAGAGTCAGACATGGCTGTAAATAACTAACCAGCAACTTCTTGACTCCAAGTCCAGCACTGTATCCACTGTGCAACTAACTTGCCTCCAGTGACGCAGCCAGCACATGTCAGAGGCAAGACTTGAAACTTGGGCCCCCTTTTATGGTGGCTAGCTATCTACCCACTCTGTAGCACAGCCTCATAATAATTTCTTAGGGTTGAGGATGGGACTGGACCTGTGATTTCATTGGTATAGAGGACTCCTGAGTGAGAAAACTTCCTCTACCAAGCAGGTCAGCACTTTCTAGAATTTTTTAGAGAATTCCAAGTGCCTGCCCTAGGTCTCCTAACCAAAAAGGATCGCAGGAAGGAATGGCACTTCGGTCTTCCTGGTTTCAAGGCCAGCTCTTTATCCATTGTGCCTTCCTGCCCTTTTTGGCAATTTGTCATAAACAAAATGATTATTGATTGAACAAAAACTCATATTCTGGTTCTGGTTCTTTTACTGTCAGTTATAGAAAACTTTGTGAATTTTGGAATATATTTATTTCTCTTGTGAACTGTGTATGTGTATCTGTGTGTATATGTGGGTATTTGCTTGATTCAGGGTAGTTGGCTTGAACAATTTCTTTTTTGTTTTCTCTGGTGGAAATAGTAATTAAAATTGTGGAGTAGGTAGATGATAAATCAGTTTTATGTCTCAGGACTGCCCATTGTGAATTGGAAAGAGCAGGGGGATTACCTTGGTTGGAATAGCCCAAAGCCAAGATTTTTCTCATTGCCTAAGGATCATTAGTTGAGGTGTTATAGTGATTAAAAATATTACATTCACCTTTTTTGCTTTGTTCTATTTCTGATGAATTTTTCTGCTTTCCAGTTAATTACATTTTAAAGTTAATTGCCTTTATAGTTTAAAATTTTTACGAGTTTAGATTTAAACCCTCCAATGATATATACATGGTGAAACAATTAACGCTGAGAAATTTAGAGAAAACATTTTTGTCCCAATTTTGCAGGTAAGTTAAGTTTCCTTTTTCAGTTGCATGAAAAAATAACAGTTACTAAAAATGAAAACAAAAATTAAAACTACAGAAATCTTTTGGAATCTAATTTGGCTGTGAAATAGACTCATTCTTATGAAAGAATTCATGCGTCATTAGTATGCTCTTCAGAATATACCAGTAATTGTTGTAGAACAGTTATTTAGGAATGAGATTTTTTGGTTTTTGGTTTTTCAACTGACCTGTTTCCAGAAGCAGGAGAAAAAAAGCTCCAAAAGAAGATTTGTAGAAGGTAGCTTACAGTAAATTTTAGACCAAAGAACAAAGGAATGAAACAATGAATGTAACATTAAGGTTGATTTTATTTTGTGAAGGTTAAATAAACCATCTTTTGCCAGACCAGTTGGCATATTCCTAGGACTATTTTTGCTGATTTTGTCATATAGCAGGGAGATGTGGAGTGCTGCTTCCTCGTAAGTGCTAAGGTGAATATCCCAATGATAGTGATGGAGAGGCTCATGATGAGTATGGGAAACTTGTAACACGCAACCAATGAAGAATTCCAAAGAAGAAAAAGAGTGAAGAAATTGTATGACCAAAGGAGAGGATGTGTCAGTCTCATATGGCAAGAGCCGGGGATGACTGATGGCTATCTGGAGTCCTCCACTGGTGACCTCCCTTATGGGGAAGGGTGTTTGGATGGCTCCTCTGTGGAAAAGACATTTTGGGATAACATGGACAGGATAGGCAAGCTTGGATGAGATGTGATTTGCATTGTTACAGAGAACCTCCAAATCTGTGACAAACTTATTCTTGAGTATATTTGGATTTCAGATGCAGTTTTCTATGTTTAACATCTTTTAAAAACTTTCAAAAATTTCTCTTGATTCACACATGTTACTTTTTCTTTCTTCCCTGTTTATCAAGTTACCTGTATGCTATGTTGTGCAACTACATGCTCTAAAGTTGTTGAGTGAAGATTTATGGGTTAATAATTTGAAAAGTGTTATCCTTTATTACAATGCTTAAACTGTTTTAAAACTTCAAGGGGAGCCATTGTTTTGTTGTCTAAAATTTTGTGCAACTCTATAGAAGGGTGTTTTTGGTGTTTAATAAATTATATTGAGGATTTTGGGGAAATACTTTTGTCGGGTCCTTAAAATATTCTTACTAGTTTATGCACATGGTGCTTTTCTTATTCATTGGGTTACAATCATTATGCATCTATGTCTGATTTGTATTTAGTAAGAGACTTCTTTTATCAAAATAAAAGATGGAATGAGAATTTTTTTTTAGTTCAGTAAATACTAAATACTTACCTTGTGAACCTCTCTGAACCTCAGTTTCCTTATTTGAAGATGAAATAATATTTCTACTAACAGCCTGTTCAGGGTTATTCTGTGATTTGAAGCCGTATACTATCAACAAAAGATTTTCAGTGCTGATTGTCAGGGGTATATAGGGTGTTCCAGGAGGGCTAGCATCTCTGGTGTGAGGGTTTGCCAAGCCCTTTTCAGGGCTGCTCATCCACCATTGGTGTCCACTTTTCACCTAACTCTAACCTGTGGCTCCAAGAAACTGTAGCACGTGCAACAGCCACACACAGTAAACCATCTTGGCAGAAAGGCTGAATCAACTTGAGGGTAACCAATAGGTCTCAAATCCATCAGTGAGTTAGGGCTATGTCTACCCAAAGCATGTGAAGACTTCCCCTGGTGAAATGAGTGGGTAAGAACAATTTGTTCTAATAGCCATGAAGGTGGCTAAAGCAGATGCTGTAGAGAGCTTAAATCTTAGTCAGACATCAAGGATGCCAAGGTCATTCGCTGTGTTCTGGACCATTGCCAGTCATTTTGACTTTTGCCCTGCCACTGGACTTCAGTGACTCTGGAAGAGAGAGTGAGGCTGATGACTTTGTGCAACTCTGCCTCACTTAAATCCATTTCACCCATGGGTCAAGACATCACCCCCTGATGTCATTGGTCATCTTTGAAAACAAAGGACAAATAGCAACAGCAGCAACTTGGGATCATTACAACACTTTCAAATATAAAGCCATCTTTCTTCCTCTTGTACAAATTTTTGGCTCAGTTGAGTACCTATGTCTTCTGGACCCTGATCTAAAATGGATGTACTCTTGGACTAATTAAATGAGTTGAGAAAATAAAAACAATCTGCCATGAGCTGTCTCTTCTCTATTAGTCTGTAACACTAAACTTCT
The DNA here is from genome assembly GCF_003287225.1 of Phascolarctos cinereus. Classification (NCBI taxonomy): domain Eukaryota; kingdom Metazoa; phylum Chordata; class Mammalia; order Diprotodontia; family Phascolarctidae; genus Phascolarctos; species Phascolarctos cinereus. The sequence goes on along the minus strand of NW_027555958.1, from coordinate 198,328,012 downwards.
TATCATCCCCCCATTTTCTTTTTCCTTGTCTCTAATTTTTAACAACAAGGTGGCCTTTCTCCTTGCCAGGCCTTGTATACTTTTCTTCTTTGGGCTTCTTCCCCTTCAATTATCCTTACTCATGCTGTTTCTAATTACTAATTTGTCTCTGTTTGCTGTTTCCTTTCTTACACAAATATGCCCAGGTTTCTTTGGGAGAGCAGGCAGGTGTCCCAATTAAAAAAATAAGGGGAGGAGAACAGAGTCTACAAACTACACTTGAGTTTGAATTTGATTCCGGGGGGGGGGGTATTTTAGAATGGATTTTTAAGGAGATAGTTGGTGAACATCTAGAAAGAGAAGTGATGATTACAAGGAGCCATTATTATTATGGCTCTGTCAGGAACAGATCATGCCAGAATAACTTCCTTTTTTTGACAGGGTAACTAAACAAGTACATGAGAAGGCTTTTGTGCCTGTAGTTTTCCTTTATTTTACAAAGCCTTTGATACAATATCCCATATTGTTCTTTGGAGAAGATGGAGAAGTAGGGATTGTACAGTAAAATAGATGGATGTAAACCTGGTTGGACAACCAATTCAAAGAGTAATTGTTAATGGCTAAATATCAGCGTGGCAGGAGATCTCCAGTAGATTACCTGCAGTCCTGTGGTTGTCTCTGTGGTGTTGTAACAATTTTGTCAGTGACCTGGGTAAAGGCTAGATTATATCCTCTTTACATTTGCAGATGACATCTAGCTGAGAGTGATAACTAATACATTGAATGATTGAGTCAAGATCTAAAAGGATCTTGATAGGTTAGAGAAATGAACTGAATCTATTAAGATGAAATTCAGTAGAGATAAAGTCTTGCAGTTGGGTACAAAATAATCAGTTTCACAAATATAATATGGAAAAATCATGGTTAGACAGTAGTTGGTTTTGAAAAAAAGCCAGGTGTTTTAGTTGATTGCAAATTCAGTGTGAGCTAACAGTTAGAAAGCAGCTAGAAATGTCAGTGTAATCTTGGGCTACCTTAAGAGAGGAATAACTTCTGGGAGTAGGGGAGCAGTTCCTTGTCACACCTCACCTGAAATGTTGTATTCAGTTTTCAAAACCATGGTTTAAGACACATATTGATTAATATGAGTATATCCACAGAAAAGCTACTAGGATGGTGAAAGGCCGCGAGTCCATGTCATATGAGGATCATTTGAAGAAACTGAGAGTGTTGTAGAAGAGAAGGCTAAGGGAGTAGAAGATGGGTGGCAAGGGATCATAATAGCTGTCTTCAAATATTTTAAGGACTGTCATGTGGAAGAGGAATTAAAATTTTCTTGTTTGGTCCCAGAAGCCAGAAACTGTAAGAATAGGTAGAAATTAACCATGGAATAGACTGTTTCAGGAGGTTTAGTCTCAGTCAAGATCTTTGAGCATAAGCAGAATGACTACATTTTGGGTAAGTGTGCCAGTGTGTTTTTATTTGGGGTATAGGTTAGACTAAATGGCCGCGAAGATGGAATGGAGTGCAAAAACATTTATTAAAAGTGCCCCTTATGAACCTAGTTCTGTGCTAAGCAATGGCATTACAAATAGAAAAGCAAGATAATCCCTGTTCTTAAGGACCTGACATTCAGTTTAGGAGAGACAACACATATGGAAGGGTTCAGGTTTCTTCTAACAGTAGAGTTCTTTAATGTTACATTAATTTGTGATTTCATCCTTTTTTACTCTTGCAGAAGGAAAATCCTGTATTCCTCATTCTCCATATTCTCTTACATGTCCTTGTGTAAATTATCTGTAGAGATTCTATGCAGTGTTTGGGAGGCCTTCCTCTGGTTCTTTAATATTTTCTGTGTACTAGTGCATCATTGTGCCTACTTATCTTTTGTCTTTTATTCTTCAGAGATAACTACCCCTCCTCCTTTTCTGGTCATTCATAGACTAAAGAATATTAGAGTTGGAAGGGACCTTAGAGATTATCAAGTAAATACAAAGAAATGTGTTCCTTTACTCTGCTTTCTGGTATATAAATCTTCTTAATAAGCCACAGTTTATGTACACCCATTAGGGCATCTTTCCATTACCCTCTGAGTCACCTATACTTTTTTGGTTCTTATGAGATCATGGCAATAATCACTAAGATTTTATATTTTTAAAAATAGTCTCTAGAAAGAAATTAGCAGGCATATTAGAATCATTTAAAGTAATTGCAGTTTTGGCAAATTCAGTCCAACTCAGTTTTTTCCTCCTACACAATCCAGGACTTGCCTCATTGTCCAGTTGTAGTACCTGTTCACGATATGAGAGGAAGCGCAATGTAGTGCAGAGGAGTCAAACTTGGGCACTTGCTAGAACCAAATTAAAATGTAATTGGGAAGTGTTTAACAAACATAGATAGAACAAAACATAATGTTAATTTTATAATTTCCTTGATCAGTGTGTGACCAGTAGGATGGGTTACATAGTACAAATCTTGTTTGAGGTAACCTCTTGAAAAGCCATTTTTTTTTCTCTTCACTCATGTGATCTCAAAAATATATTCACATTAGAGGTACAGGATGTTGTCATGGAAATATTGTACGTTTGGAGTTAGATGGCCTGGCTTTGAATCCCAGCTCTGCTACTTACTACATGTATAACCTTGGATAAGTCTTATAATCACTCTAGGACTCAATATCCTCATCTGTACAATGAAGGGATTGGACTAGATGACCTTTTTTTTTTTTGTTTGCACTAGGCATTGGGGTTAAGTGACTTGCCCAGGGTCACATAGCTAGTAAGTGTTATGTGTCTGAAGCTGGATTTGAACTCAGGTCCTCCTGAATCCAGGGCCAGTGCTCTATCCACTGCCCCATCTAGCTGCCTCCTACGTGACTTTTAATGTCCCTTCCAACTCTATATATTATGGGGCTATCAACAAACAATAAAAATGCATTAGTATTTGTTGGAAAGAGTTGAAAAATGATTGAAGCAATTCTTTTTGGAGTCTTCTTAATTGTTTTAGTTTAAGATAATTCTGGTATATTGTTTTATTGTTTTGTGTAGATTCAGTTTAATTCAGTGAATATTTTTCAGACCCCTAAAATATTTAAGGTACTACACTAGCTATTGGCAATTCAAAGACAAAGATGAAATCGTCCCTACTTGGAAGAAACCTGTTCTGTGGGTAGCATGACTTGTACACAAATAAAGCTGTGCTTCATAGGATTATCATGAGGTTTAAACAAGAATGCACGTATGGTGCTTTGCCATCTTTAAAGGGCTAAGGAAACACAACTCATTGTTGCTATTCTAGGTAAGAAGTGCTGGCAAAAGAAAGAGCCAGGCAGATTGCTGTAAGAGGATTTGAGGATAGAGAGAACGTTTTCTTCTTAGGCATCAGGGAACCCACAGAGAACTTGGTACCTGATTTGAGCCTTTAAGTAAGATAAGAATTCTGATGCACAAAGATGAGGATTTGCATTTCAGCATATGTGGATTCGTAGGGCTTGGAGGAGGTAGCATGTAAGAGCAGAACAGCCAGGAATCCAGTTAAAGTGGAATACGCAATATGTAAAGCTGGGTGATGTAAAATAAACTGTGAAGGTAGGTTAGTGCTAGATTGTGATGGTCCTGAAATGTCGAGCTCAGAAGTTTGTATTTTATCATATTGGTAATAGAACTCTTACCTTAGGAAGAGCTAGATAAAGAATGGATTGAAGAGGAAAGAGACTGGGGAAATGGAGACCATTTAGTAAAGGAAGCTATTAGGGTAGTACATGTGTCTAGAACTAGGGTGGTAGCGTTGTAGAGAGAAGAAGTTGCCTGTGAGAAATGAGTGGAGGAAGAAATGTCAAGATTTGGAAGCTGAGTGGATGTGGGGAATGGAGCGGGAGAGAGAGGGACTAACAGACTCCAAGATTAGAAACTTGAGTTCCTGAGAGAATTTTGGTGCCATGCAGAAATAGAAATGGAGGTGTGGATTTAGGACAGAAGCTGCATTCAGTTCAGGTTATGTTAAGACTGTGATGTTTGCAAGATAGGAGAAATAACTGAGAGTCATATTTGTAGAAGTGATCATTGAGTCTGTGGTGGCAGATGAGATCACCAAAGGAGAGCTTGTGCAGAGAGAAGAAAATCCATTCAAAGGCATACAGCCTTTAAATTTACTCATACTTTCATTGAGCAAATATTAAATACATTCTATGTGCCAGGCGCTGTGGAAGGGGGGTTATGGAGGAAAAAAATGAAGCAATTCTTGCCTTTGAGAACCTTAGATTTGATTGGAGGGGAAACGTACACGTGTGTGTGTGTGTGTGTGTGTGTGTGTGTGTGTGTGTGTGTGTGTAAATAAATAAGAAATATTTACAAAATAAATAGAAAACAATATGGGGGTGGACGGGTCAGTGAGAAAAGCTTAAAATGGAGTACTTTGCAGCTTGGTAAAAAAAAAGGGATTTTTTTTCTTTTTAAATTTCCTCAATTATACCATGATGTAGAATTAATCTAGAGGACAAAAAGCATTCTTTTTATACTTGCAGACATAGTTTAAATTGTTCAAATTCTCTTCATTAATTTCTGATGAAAACAAGCCATTAAATACATTGTGATGCTTTAATTTATCTTTAATCTCATTTTGAGTATTTGCCTTTTGTATTGAAATTTATTATATATACCAAGGCAGCATATAGTGGATAAAAGTGCTGGACTTAGAGTAAGATCTGAGTTTAAATTCTGCCTCTGATACTTATTAACCCTGTGGTCCTGAGTTCATCCACAAAATAGGGTATAAGTGTACCTAGGGCAGTTAGGTGTGGGTGGATAGGGTACTTGGCCTGGGGTCAGGAAGACTCATCTTCCTGAGTTCACGTCTGCCCTCTGACACTTACTAGCTGTGTGACCCTGGGCATGTCACTTAACCCTGTTTGACTCCTGAAAAAAAAAATTGCTGGCAGTCTGCAATGACTAATGTCAACCTACCCCCTCTCTTCACTCTTATCCTTACTCTTCTGCCTTAGATCTAATCTACCTGTAAATGGTTAGGTCTATTTTGGGGGTGGGAAAATCCGTGTGTTATAAGGGACTTGACTAGATGGAATCTATGAATTAATTGGTATGGGGAACTCCTAGGTGAGGAAACCTCTTCAGTCAATGAAGATTAGCACCTTTTCTGTATGGAATTAGGTGGTGCTATGGATACAGTGCTGGGTTTGGGATCAGAAAGACTCTTCTTCCTAAGTTCAAATCTGGCCTCAGACGCTAGCTGTGTGGCCCTGGAAAAGTCCCTTAACTCGGTTTTGCCTCAGTTCCTTATCTGTAAAATGAACCAGAGAATGAAATGGCAAACCAATCCAGTATTTTTGTCAAGAAAACCCCAAATGGGGTCCTGAAGCGTTGGACCTGACTACAAAACGACTGAACTGGACAAGCTCCTGGGGTTATTATGAGGATGAAATGGCATAATTAATGATTATTTTACAAAACTAAAAGTACTGTGTAAATGTGAACTACTGTTGTTTTATGTGACTTCTTCAGGGACCTAAGTGTTCCACATCAGTAATTTATCTCTTTCCTGATGACAACAGGAAATCATTACTTCAGTACCTCCACTCCTACAGTTTAGTAGATGGTTTTCAAGAGCTGTAGTAGCTGATAAATCCATAATCCAGAGAACAACATAGTGATGAATCTTGCCAACCTTAGCCAGATTTGTCCTCAGAGAACCATTTATCACCTTTCCATCTTGGTAGAACTTGATATAACATACACTCTCCTAGTATTGCCTTTGAGAACTTAGCATTACCTCCATGACTATCTGTATATCTGTCTGTCTACCCATCTGGCCATCCATGCTGCAGAAAGTAGTGGAAACAAAGTAAGAGGAGCTAGGTTCCAATCCCAACTCTGTTATCTATTACTTGTGAGACGTCAGGTCAAATCCTCTTTGAACCTCAGCTTCCTCATCTATAAAATGAGGGGTTTGAACAAGATATTTTCTAAGGTCTATTTAAGCCCTAAACTTTGTGTGTGTGTGTGTGTGTGTGTGTGTGTGTGTGTGTGTGAGTGAGAGTCATTCGAGGTTAAGTGACTTGCCTAGGGTCACACAGCTAGTAAGTATTATGTATCTGAGGCTGGATTTGAACTCAGGTTCTCCTGACTCCAGGGTTGGTGCTCTATCCTAGCTGCCCCCTTAGCCCTAAATCTTAAGTTTTATGATTGGTTGGTTCTTTGCCTCTGATTAAAATGGGCTTTGTGAAAGCTATATGCTTTAGAATATTTGTTTTCGAATATACTCCAGATAATTGGGATTTCTGTAAATTAGAATGCCTACTCTTTTAAATTGTATTTTATGTGATTGCCATACTTAATTATCTTTGAATTTGAATCCAAATGAACGAATGAAATTTGGATTCAGTCAAAGGGCCACACTTGAGGACCTAAAGGACCACATGTGGCCTTGAGACCGAAGGTTCCCCCCCCATCTATAGTTTTTTCTTCTGTTACATTCTTTAAACCTCAGTGCTACCTTGCCCAGAAAGCCTTCCTTTACTTTCTACCACATTCCACTCTGAAAAGTCAGTGAAGTTCAGCCCTCCTGGGCTGCCACAGCACTGTTTTGCAAATTTATCATATGCTGTAGTTGACTATGTCCCACTTAAATTATAAGCTTCTTGACATGTAGGACTGACTCTTTATCAACATTTTGTGTTGCTCCCATCCGTTTCTATCATGATCTGCATGAACATTTAATAAATTTAAGATAAATCATTGTACAGTGATGGAAAGAATAGTGGTTTTGGAGTCAAGAAGCTTTGAATCTACTTCCAACACTTAGTGACCTAAGGTGATTCATTTAGCTGGTCTGAGGCTCAGTTTCTTCATCTGTAAAATAGGATTAATAATACAACTAAATTAAACGGGCATTTAATAAACGATATGCAAGGCACTGTGCTAGGTTTTCTGGATACCGTCTTATAGATTTGCTGCAAAGAAAGCACTTTTTAAGACTTAAATCTTAAAGCTGAGTAGTTATTGTATGTGTTGAATTATGTTATTAAATAATTGGTTTCCTTTACAACCTGGTGTCCTTAGGTTACTTGGCATAACATGGGTAAAATGTGCAATTTTAGGGCCTATCCAGTGAAGACTGTTTCACAGACCAGACTGAAAAAAGCAGGTCAAATAACAGCATTCAGCTGAAACATACTGTATTAGAGAGGTAGAAGGCCAATCCTGAAGCCAGGAAAACCTGGATTGAAGTGCTGTCTTTGATTTGGTACTGATTCTCAGCACCCTAGACAACTCTCTTAGATTACAAGGTGCAGAGAAGGTGGTGGCCAGCATTAATAGAGATCTAAGAGATTTATTCTTCTCTTTCCTGGTGAAATCACCAGTCTTTGTCTCTCTCTATACTAGCAAAATAAATAACAGAAAAAAAACATACCAAAAAATTAATCTTAGCAGTGTTCCCCGTCCCCCCCAAATCAACAGTTTTCCACAGACTGATAAGAAAAATGGGGTAGGAATTGATCTATTGCCATTCCTGAAACTCGTGTTCTCCAAACCTCCCTGAAATTACTCAGTAAAAAAAACTTCTTTGACACACACTGCATCCTGCTGTTGTGGCTTTAGGTAGGTGTTATTACTCTTAGGTAGTCCTCTGCTCTGTGAGCATTTATACGTTGGAAATCGGCAAACAAAGACACATCATGGCTTGGTTTATTTTTTTTTTGATTGTTTAGATTCAAGTGATGAAAAAAATGTTAATAATGCAGATTAAGCTAAAAAGTGTGTTTTGTACAATTTTTTCTTTTTCCTGGAGAACTAGTTGTTAAACATTTACTACAGTATCCCTGCCCAGGATCAGACTGCCAGACTAAAGACCCAAGGGATTATTTTCCATTTTCTTTGTCCTGCTTTTCATCTGCCTCACATCTCTGCCTCAGGGTACCCAAAAAGTCTCTTTGAGACTGCTCTTCTTTGCCCCTTTCAATGGAAAGTCCCAGCCTTTAACTCCTATCTGGGTTTTTTCTTCTTCAACTTTTCCAGCCTCAGGGTGGGGGAGGCAGGATGATCTTCCACACTGTTTCTAACTCACCTAAGACAGTTATTTGCTTATGTTGGATTGTTAAATTGAATTACTGTATTTGGTATTTGAAAGAATGTTATCTCTTATTCAGGTTTTTTATTTTTAAGGAGTGGAGACTTGAACCTTGTACCAAGTATTAAGAAACAAGAAAAATTAATTACTTCATGAAATGTTTGAAATGTTTATAACTTTTCTAAAAAAAATTTCCATATATTATTTTAAGTTCTTTTGTAAATAGAAGTCATAATCCATATTTCTTGATTACATGTGTTTGCTAGAACTAAATCTTAAGCTATGTGGATTTTTTTAGCATTTGGCCAAGAAATTGTATACAAATCAAATTAATTTTTAATTAAAATCATTCTTTTCCCACTCTAATCTTGTAATAAACACTGCCATTATTAGTAATTTTAGTGCCAAATGAATATCATGAAATACAACATAGTGTGGTATAACTTTTGTAGTCAGATAGATTTGTATATTTCTTAAAACTTGGCAATGTTATGCCTTAAAAAGAATACATTTTAAATTACTGTGAATGACAGCTGTAGAAATTCAGCTGCTAGACAGAAATGCTTTCTATAATTTTTTGAAATATCTGCATTTAGGATGGTATAGTGGGAAAATACTCATGTAACAAAGACTAATTTTATTCTGTCAGTGTGGAAGAGGGTTCAAAAATTAATATAGTTCATGGGTGCATGCATTGCTCTAAGTGGTTTATGAAACCATTTCATTTAGCAGTGCTGATAAACCATTGTTTCACTTTCCAAACACCTGAAGGAATTTTGATTATGTGAATATTTTAAAATTAAATATGATGCATTTCTTGGGGAATTGCCTTCATTGTGTGCTGTGGGTGCATTTTGTATATGTGGTAGACCAGAACAGATGAAGGATTTGTCTTTCTTGGGCTTTTTTTCATTAATCTTTAAATTTTTCCTCTGACAATATTATTTTATTTAAAAGATTATTTAAAAATACCTTTTCTAGTTTCCTTGAAATATTCAAGATTGGGGTTAGAAAATATAACACAATACTTAAATTACAGCATTACCTTGCCCCGGTCTCTTCCTTTCCCCGTGATTATCTATTCTTCCCTCAGACATGCTTAGGACCATGTCTGCCTGTCCTTCTTGAGAGTCATTGTCATATGATAGAGTCTGTATTTGGAGGCAAGGAGGCCTGGGTTCAAATCCTAGACCACGGCCCTTAGTAATTATGTAATCTTAGCCATCAAAACGTGAAGTTGTAAAAGAATGTAAATTTTGTAAGAGAATAGTTAATGTTTCATTTTTTATACTTTGTAACCACAGCACCTAGCACAATGCTTAGTGTATAGTAAGCTCCTCCTAATAAATTCTAATTGGTTGATCAAGTCATTTAACCTTTTTAAGTCTTAATTTGATCCTCTCTAAAAGGAGGACAGTAAAACAGGCATTGCTGACCAGTAGGAATGCTGCTCTAAGGAAAGTATTTTGCAAACTCTAAAGCTCTCTATGAGTCATAGTCATCATCATCATCGTGATGATAACTTGTAGTTAATTCTTCTCTGGACCATTGCATATACTCTTTTCTTCTAACCTTTCACAACCATATCTATTATTCATGTTTTCTTCTGCTGTTTCATTTAAGGTCACATATTCTTTTGGAGGTAAGGCAGATATATTCTCATTTAAAGATAAGAAAACTGTACCCAGTGATATTAGGTATATATTTAAGGTCGAATATTCTACTGTGACCAGAACCCAGATCTTTTTACTTTGATTTAAAAAGAAACAAAACAAAATTATTGTATTGGTATTTATATGTAAATGTAAGCTATTACCTCTTTTACAGATGTGTTGCAAAGATGAGTTTGGTGGCACGATATTTATAGAGTACTTTCAGTGGCTGTGGAATGGCACTAATATTATATAAAAATGACAGATATAGGATTCTCATGGTACTGTTCTTAGTGAGTACTTAAATGACAACTGCAAATTCAATCACCTCAGGCATATATAGTGTCAAAAGATTTTCCCCCAAATCCACATAAATGCTATAGATTGTGGCTGAAGCTGCCATTATTCATAGAAGAAGCATTTGCCTTCTAGCAATAGTGGCATCACCAGACTCCAGTAAAAATATGAAAAGCCATATTGGACACCTTATAGCCTGTCACACTTGGAATTTAGAATAATCATTTGTTTCTGGAAATCATCGTCTTGAAAGTGAGAGGAAAGTACAATTCAAATAATGTAGGCCAACAGCTGTAATGTAGGCCAACAGCTGTATTTGGGGCCTTCTCTTTCCTAGGTTAGGAGTCCCATATTCTCAGTTAACAGCTAGGTTGTTTTTGCAATAGAAAGAGTGATACAAAGAAACTTAAGGGCTAGAAGTGTTTTAGAAGCTCAATTAGAAATTTAGCTTCAGGGGCAGCTAGGTGGTGCAGTGGATAGAGCACTGGTCCTGGATTCAGGAGGACCTGAGTTCAAATCCAGCCTCAGACAGATAACAGTTACTAGCTATTGACCCTGGGCAAGTCACTGAACCGCATTGCCTAGCCAAAAAAAAAAATTAGCTTCAGCCTTATTGTTTCAGCAAATTGTATTTGCCTTATCACTTCAGTATAATCTGAGTTTACTAATACAGAGCTTCCCCCCCCCCCCCTTTAAAGTAGGTGGTGGTCTGTGTGGACGAGTGGCAAAAGGTCAGGGGAAAAGTGAGCTTTTAGAGGTTAGCTATTTAAAGTTGTTTTCAGTGAAGATTTGAATGCTGATGTGTAAATTTGTGAAAGTGTATGTTGATGGAGCTACTAAATTACTGTAATTTTTAATCATTCAAGTCAATCAACAAGCAATTATTATAGTCTTATCCTGTGTCAGGCACTGTTCTGTGAGCTCCAGGGTTACAAAAACAAAATGAATTAGCTATTGTCCACAGGGAACTTACATTCTATGGGGAAGCCATCATATGAAGTACAGCAGAATTTTGTGGAAGTTCTGAGGTGGATTTAAAGTGTGATTAACTAATTAAATGTTTTTGGAAACAACTCAGTGCTGTCTCTTCTAATTTTGTTGACCATTCACTAAGGGCTACAATTTCTAGTTAAGGAAAATTAATATTGTGCTCTATTTAATAACCAGTATTTCTCTGTGATCCATCCTTTTCCTCATTTTGACAGACCCCACTTCTGAAGGTCAGGCAGTTTCTGAAAGGCATAATCTTGTAAGGTGATGACTCCCAGCCCCCAAGGCAGCTGCTCCTTAACTAACTTGGGTGGGACACTACTTCTGTTTACTCCTTTAATAGAAGCCAGTTTGAACTAAGCCCTCCCCTTATCCTTGCTTTTACTTTATCAAAGTTGGCGATGATCTGGTCTAAAAGAGGGAGACCAAGGTGGAGAGATACTGATCCCTGTTCGGAGTGGTTTTGTTCTTCCAGCCAAGATTGCTACAGGCAGCTGGGTCTCAGAAAGTAACTAGTATTTTTTAAGTTTCAGCCACATCTAAAGGCAGATCCACTTTCCCTAGTTTTAGATTAATCCTTTCACCTGAGGATTAGTCCTAACCCTGCTCTGACCCCCACCCCCACCCAGAAGTAATAGGGAGGAGCTGAGAACTATTAACCCATTGCCTCATTAAAATGTCCACCAATTAGGATTGCCTTTTGCCAGGGGAGGTCCAAATGATGTACTATTAGGCCAATCAGAAGGAAAGCACACCTAGGTTTTAAAAAAACGCGGCAGTCCTCTATGCCTTTTTCTGTTTTTTGGCACTAATGGAGGTGGGCCCAGTTTCCCTGGTGCCCTATTAATAAGCTGTTATCACCCTCAGGCCTCAGTTTGCCTATTTGTTAAATTTCACTCTTGACATAGTTTTACCACTATGTTCAGGCCTTACCTGAATCAGTGTTCATTATTGACATTTGTCTGTGGTTCTAGCTTAGGTATTAGAATTATAGTTGTCTCATAAATGAAATATGGTAATGTGCTTACTTTCTCAGTTTTCAAGAATAATTTGTGTAATATTGATGCCTTACCTTAATCAATCCACTCTTTTTTTATTATTAATTTATTTTGATTTATCAACAATCACTTCCATATGCTTTTGAGTTGAAAATTTTTCTCCCCCTTCCTCCCCCCCATCCTCCCCAAGATGACACACAATGTGATATAGGCTTTGCATTTACATACCCATGAAACATATTTTCACATTAGTGAAGTTGTAAGTAAAAATTAAAACCAGTAGGAGGAACCATCAGAAAGATGAAACAAAACTCAATAGAAGGTAAAAATAAGTGATAGCGATTCGACTTCCATAGTTCTTTCTTTGGATGTGGACAGCATTTTCCATCCTGAGGCCTCTGGAGATGTCTTAGATCCTTGTAATGCTGAGAAGGGTTCAGTTTAACAATATTAGTCATTGCATAACATGGCTGTTATTGTGTACAGAGTCCTCTTGGTTCTGCTCACTTCACTCAGCATCAGACCGTATAAGTCTTTCCAGGTTTTTCTGAAGTCAGCCTGTTCATCATTTCTTGTAGCACAATAGTATTCCATCAATCCACTCTTAAGGTCTGGTAGAGGGACTTTGAACTCTCAGTAATGGCGTGACCTTTGTCTCCAGTGATTCATTTACCCTAGTGAAGACAGAGCAGTATGAAAGAAGAGAAAAGGCACAGCACTTCTCAAAGTGCTAATAGGAGAGTCTAGTGGAATTAGAGGATCTTAGAGGTCATTCTTAAAGAAGTTAAGTAAGTTGTTTAAAACCATGCAGGCAGAGATAGGAATTGAATCAATTTCCTCTGACTCCAGATGCAGTACACTCTGTTGTACCATGATCTCAGAATCACAGCACATTGTTAGACAATGGTGTGGTGTTAGAATTATAATTTAAATCCAATACAGCTATTCAGATGGTTGGGAATTTTGTGAAGGATGAATTTAGGAGGCTAGGGAGACTGGGAAGGGAAGCTGGGACATTATATCATCAAGCAGAACTAAACTGTAATTTCCACAAGGAAAGGAACTATATTTTTTCGTGTCAGTCTCCAAAAGCTTTTTACGAGGAAGAGGTACTCAATAAATACTGATTGAATGAATGAAAGGGATAGGATTTTTGCTTTGAAAATGTGCTTCCAGGACAAATAGGATTGTCTTGAATAGGATGTTTATTGATTGTTATGACCTACTCTTCTCTTACCTTTCAGTCTTCTTACACTTTATTCCCTTCCAGGTACTCTTTGATCTAGTGAGGCTGACCTCTTTGCTGTTCCATAAACAAGACATTCCATTTCTTGGTTTTATCTGGCTGTTCCCATGCTTGGCATGCTCACCTCCTCATCTCTGCCTCTTGGTTTCTGTGGCTTCCTTTAAGTTTCAACCAAAATCCCATCTTCTACAGGAAGTCTTTTCCAAGCCCTCTTAAAGTGGCTTCCCAATCTTATTGACTTTCTATTTACATAGCTTGTTTGTACATATTTGTTTGTTTGTCTCCCCCATTAGACTGTGGGCTCCTTGAGGGCAGTAACTGTCCTTTGCCTCTTTTTTTATCCTTAGACCTTAGCATAGTGCCTAGCACATAGTAGTCAGTTATATTATTTAGGCAGTACCTAGTTTTATGTTTTAAATCATATGCTTTTAGATACTAGATCTGTGGAAGTAAGAGGTGAGATTGCTTTGATTCAGATGCCTGATTTTTATTTTGATCTAGGTAAGACCATCTAACTTCTATTGGGAGATGCCTTTAAATGAGGCCAATTTTTTTTTTCTTCCAAATAGTGGCTTTAAATCGGCTCAAGCACCTGGACAAATACTGTTGAGACCTTAGAGTTCTGGAACATAAAGCATAGAAGAGGCTATTTTGGCCTGAAAAATGTTAAGGCCAGGTGTTACTAGTTGACTGTCTCAATCATAAACTAGTCTTCTGTGGAATATCAGATTTTGAGTAGAACTGGATTCAGATGGGTCCACCAGGAGGTTAGCTGTAAATATTCCTCCAAGTGGCCAAATACATGGACATGTTGGATTAAGTTGTTTAGTACTGTTCATTTAAATGTCTGCCAGACATAATGATTTTACTTTTAGTATAGTTGATACTAAACTATTTTTTCTGGCAGTGTTTAACAGCCTCAGCTGTTTCTTAAGGTCACTCCTAGTTTGAGATGATAAATATATATATGTGTATGTGCTTGCTTATCTTCCTTTTTGCTAGGGCTAGAGAATATGCATACAGTTCATCCAGCTACTGTATAGAATATAAAGGTATAAGGTACAAAGAGGCAGATTTCAGATGGATCTAAGCATGAACTTCGTGCTAAAAACTGTCCAGAAGTGAAATAGGCTTCTTTATTCACTGAATTAGAGACAGCCCTTGTAGGTTCTTTCCAATTCTGAGATTCTGAGAAATAAAACTGAAACTGTTGTATTGCATTTTGAATTAGAATTTAACTATTAATCTTTTCATTGAACTTTTGATTACCTGCAATTTTTAGCCTTCTAAAATTGTGTTGTTCTGTAACAGAGGTGTCAGACTGCTAGAGTGCTTTGTGGCCTGCAAAACTCCAAGGGCAGCTGGAACCAGATTAAAATGGAATTGGGAAATGTGTAACAAAATAAATAAAAATACGGTGCAACATAGATACTGTTAATTTGTAATTTTCTAAATAGGTATGCAGCTGGTAGGGATCCCTTTGTATTTGAGGTGGCTACCACTGTTCTATATGATATTTTTATTAGTATAGCATCATAGGGAGAAAGTTTGTTTTAAAAAGATGGATTGATGTGGGAGTGCATATAGTAGTTTGGCATTGTTGAAAATGCAGTGCAGCTACTTCCTCTCTTTCTATTCAGTTCTTGGTGCAGTTCATTGTCCATCTGCCAGGTCTGTCCAAGGTTTATGTACTGACTGCGTGTCATTATATGGTTAATATTCATTCTTCATCAACTTACTTAGTTTTTCTTGTGTGAATTGCTAAAGTGATCTCTCTTGAATGACCATGTATCTCATTGAGTGTTAATTCAGTGTTAAGCCTGTGTTAATCCAGAAGTCAGTTCAGTCAACGGTAAAGTCATCTCCAAATGGGAGCTCTAGAGAAGTTTGCTATCTAGATCACTCAATCAGTGAGCAGTTTTAAAGTGCCTGTTACATGCCAGGCCCTGAGTTAGGTGTTAGGAATAAGAAGACAAAAATGAAACAATCCCTGTGTTCAAGGAGCTTACATTTATAAATGTATATAAAATATATCCACAAAAATGCCAGGTAATTTTGAAGAGAAGACACTACCTAAGGGAATCAAGATAGGCTTCATATAGAAGGTGGTGTATGGGCTTCACTTAGAGGAAAACTAGTTTGGCTAGATGCATGGAATACATGAAGGGAAATAGTGTTTGATAAGATTAGGAAGTTAGATTGGAGCCTGGTTGTAAAGGATTTTAAAGGAGAAGTGAAAATTACACCTTGACTCCATAGATATAGGGAAGCTGCTTAAATTTACTGAGCAGGAATTTTCCTATGCTTTAGGAAAATCACTTTGGCAGCTGGGTAGAGAATAGATTGTAAATTCCTCTATTTGTAATTTGTGCAGAATGTAACACTGGCAAATACCTTTGATGACTATGTTTCCCCTGCTCTTAGGCCTGACTTCTTGTTGATGCTCAGTGTCATTGAACTATTCATCTTTGGGCTTTTTAGGTCTCTTTATGGTGGTGACTGAACAGCGCAGATGTGGTGCCTTGGTGGAGAAAGTTTCTAGAAGCTTGGAAGAAAGGGGGAGGAGAGAATGAGATGGGACAGTACAGTAACTTGATAGCGTAGAAGGGTCCTGTGAATTTTTGTTTCTCTTCCTATTTCCCATAATGTGAAAATAATACCCACTATGTAGATGACAGGCAGTAAATATTTGTGGAAAAAATAAATGAATATACTAGGTAAAGTCCATAGAAAATTTACCCTCCTTCATTTTCTCATTGTGAAAGACAGTGAGAAAACCACAGAGATGGAATACATTCTGAACTGATGAGCATATACTGCCACTATTTCAAAGATTTGCACATACTGTTTGCTTTAAATTCCTAATACATTGCCTCAACTCCTGAAAACAAATTTTCTCAATTATGTATTTGAGTATTCACTTTGGTTGTCTGCACATAGCATTCTGTTCCTTTCATTTCACAAGAAATCATTTTTAAAATCAATTGACTTTTAATTAAGTACCATTAAAGTTTTGCGATCATTATGTTTAATTTATTTTATTATAATGTGCCATAACACCCTCCCCCCTTTGTAGATAGTAATTCAAAGAAAAATAGGTCCTTTATTTTTAACTTTTAATAGAATTAGCACAAATATGAGGCATACTTCTTTGAGAACAGTGACAATAAGATCATGTACCACTGTACTCATTCACCTAAAAATCCAATGCATTTTTAACTGATGATTATTAGGCCAGTTTAGAATTTATTTCAATTGAGTCATTACTAGCAGAGGTTATTCAGTGTTCTTGAAATAAAGAAACGTTGAGGGTGAAAGTGATTAGATGCCTTATAACGTGATTTTTTTTTTAAAGAATATTCTCTTCATTTAGTGGTTTATTATGACAAACAACCATAGTCAAATGGATAACTTAGGATTGGAAAAAAGCCCAACAGCAAGTCTAGTCTTTTTATGTTTCCCCACATTTCTCACAGCTTTGCCAGTCTCTTTCTGTACACAGTTGCAAAGTGGCTTCAAATTGCAGTGCACTGTAGCAGGTGTGCTTTGAAGCTTTCCCAGTTTGATAGAAGTGCAGGAAATCTCAAGGTTGTTGACTGAATTCAATTTTTTTTTTTTGCCAGTCAGGATTAAGTGACTTGCCCAGGGTCACACAGCTAGTAACTGTTTGAGACCAGATCTTATTTCAGATCCCCCTCACTCCAGGACCAGTGCTGTATCTACTGTGCCACCTAGCTACCTCTCAGTTCAACCTTTTAACAGAATTACAGACCTTTTACAGTCTTCTTTCGATAATAAATAGATTGATAGACAAATGACATTTATTAAATATTTTCTATGTGCCAAGCACCGGGGTACGAATACAAAAACCAAGACTGTTCCTGCCCTCAAGAAGCTTACAGTCTAATGGGGAAAGAGAGCTAAAGGGGAGCTGAAGGGGTGGAGGGATAGGAGGAAGAGCTTTGGAGGCCTGAATCCAAGCAAGATAAGGTCAAAGCTTGCCAATAAAATCCTTGGGTGGATCCAGGTGTGAAGTCCAGTTTTCCCTTTGGGAGAGGATAGAGATGGTAGTGAGACTGGACATGAATGAAGAAGTCCTGGCATGGTAATAATGGGGAATTTTCAGGTATATGATCTTATAATCCCTTCAATGTATTTTTTACCACTTTAGGATACTGTGGATCTAATGAATTGGATGCTTTATATAGTAGGGATTGGCAATGAAAAGTGTTTTGATTAATTGTTTAAAGGAGGTAAATACTGTATGACATACAGTATTACTCTGTGTGGCCAACAATGTTATTTCTTTAGAGATAAGCTATGGTTGTTGAGTGGCATTTCTCTAGTGGCTTAACTCTCTGGGAGATCCAACAGCCTAACTCTCTGAATTTTCATATTACTTTATTTGAACCTTTCTCATTCTTTCAGCACATTTGAATTTGGGTTGTAAGTTACCTGGTTTCTAGATCTTATCTGCCTTACTAGTAAGATTGTATGTTCTGTGAGGTTTCAGATGACCTGGTGTCTGATTTTTGTGTCCCTATCTCCTTGATGTTAATAATGATTTGTATATGGTAGGTGTTTAATAAATATTTGCCAGATTTGTAGATAAAAAGCTTGTTATCTCTAAGGTTCTTTCTAGTTCCAAAGTTCTCAGTGTCTGCTGAATTGAAATTTTTTCCTGTAAAGGGTGTTTTCATTCATTGTTTATTTCCACCCCTGCAATATAATGTCCCCATTAGGATCCTCCTAGGCATTTGATGGGAGTTGGGGTTACAAAAACAAATGTCTTCTAATGGATAGATAAAATTAATGCTGGCCTAGATGTAATTAAAAATCAAAATTCTATGCATATATTTTCCACTATAAGTATGGGAGTCTTATAGTCTATGATTATGAGATGTATCAGTCATAACTGATAGTTGACTGACACCACTAATGTTCCAGAATAATTTTCTTAGGTCTAACCTTATACCTTTCCTCAAGAGTAGAACCTTTAGAATTCTCTAAAAGGTTGAACATTTAAATTCTTGGTTATAAGGTATGGTTCTCTGGCAGGCGGGATGGGAAGAAACATAGAGGGAAATCTAGATAATTTTAAAAGCAAGGAATAACAGAACGTCTATTTATTTTAAAAAGTTGAAATTCAAGTCTAGGATATAAATTTAAAAGGAAAAGTTAACAAATTTTAAACTGCATAAAGGAGTTTCAGAACTATTGTGATTCTCATACTTTTTTAAAAAATAGTAATATTTGGTGACCTTGAGTTTCTTTCTGTGGTTCCTTCCTCATCTTTCCCCCACCCTGCCAAATTCTTCTTTCCTTTATCTCCTCTTCCCCTCATAGACTTTTTCCCTTTTATTTCTCTATTCACCTGCACTTTCCATCTGTCATCTTCTGTTTTTCCTTCCTTTCGTGCTTAGTTGTTGGTTTCAAGCCCTCTTACCTTTCTCAGGTTTGTCTTTTTTCTTAACCACACATAATATAAAGCTAATCTTATTTTGTTATTTAGATTTATTGGATAAAATTTTAGTTTGCTTGTTTTAAAACTGAAAGGAACATTTTTATATTTCCTTTATTTTGCAAATAAAGACAAAAATTACACTGAAATTAAATTGTATTTTATTTTTGTGTGATTCTTATTTGTTTTCTATAGGTCAGTAGACTTTTATATAACTTTTCCCACCTCTCCACTATGGAAGTTATGCTCAGTTTCTAGATCAGTCTTATCCATAATACAATAATAATAGCTGATGTTTTATAATGATTTAAAGTTTGCAAAACATTACATGATATTATCTCACTTGTTTCTCACTGGACTAAGTAGTGTTATTCCCATTTTATAGAAAAGGAAAGCCTATAGTTACACAACTGGTGATTGTCAGAGGCAGAATTAGTTTTCAAATCTATTTTAACTCTTTCTTTCCACTTTACCATGCTGCCTCTTGCCTTGTATATGCCTTAGCTGTTGAAGGCTTTAAAAAAAAAAGGGGGACAGATTATTCTTTGAGATGATTTCATTATGTATCGTTCCAGCTCTAATATACTTTGTATGTAAAATGGCAAGAGTGAAATCCTGATTAGGATAAACTACTGTCAGTCGAAATTGTAGTTTCAAGCATAGTTTGATTTTCCTGTGCAAGGTCCAAAGTTTGTTTGTTGTTTTGTATTTTTCCTGAGCATAATTTCTTTTAGTAGACATCATATAACCAGTTTAGATGATCAAAACAAGGCCATTAAGACTTGTTCTTATGTAGGTATGCAATAATCTACAGGGAATAAAAAGACCTTCTAAAGTCTATTGTCTTTAGTTATGGTTTCAGAATTAATGTCAAAGCTAACATAATAACTGGAGGATTGTGTGAGTACTTGTCATTTAAGTAATGTTATTTTGACACTACATAATGACCTATCTGTAATAGCACCATTTATTTTTAAAAATTCCTTGTAGGCACTATTGATATGATAGGGCAGCATAGAGATGTCAGTTTTATGGCTTTGAAGATCTACTACACATTTTGCAAATGTATTTCAGTTACATTTTGGCAGTAAAGAGACCAGGAAGATAATGCTTCTATTAAAGTGATCAACTACGCATGTAGAAATTGGGTGGGAAGATGTGTGAAAATGCTTTTAGATGAAACCCATTTTCATGTGTAAATTGCCTCTGTTGTGTATATAACTGTCTCATAATGCCTTTGGGTAATTCAGTGAGTATGGCACTGGAAGTAGTGGTTGTACATGCTGATCTCAGAGAAGGAGATGTATAAATTGCTTTATAATAAGTCTGACTGTCGACTACTCAGATGTTATTTTATATTAACCTACTTTTTCTCTATTTTTTTCCCTGTTCTTTTAAATAGTTGATTATCATTATAATTAAATCTTTTACCATTCCAGATCTTTTTTTACTTCTCATTCTTCAAAATGTTACCACGAATAAAAATAAAAGTGTCCTCCTGCCACATGAGACAATGTGCCATCATCCTTCAGAATATTAATATTTTATCAGTTGTGTTGGTTAAAACTGAACAATGAAAAAAACCTAATTTTTTTTTCATATTTGTAGTATAATCTTATCCAAATGGCTTTTTAATTATATCCCAATGAATTTCATTATAAATCATACCTTCTTATTTGATAGATACTTTTACTTTTAGAAATGCCACCAGGAAAATGGTAAAGACTAATTTTATGCTTTTTTCTTTGTTGCTTTGTTCTTCCATTGTTAACCTAAAGTGCTTCTGTTTCTTAGAAATACATGAAATTGTATTTCTTTGCTTTCTCTTTCAGTTCTGATCACCTTTGCTTTCCTTCTCTTTTTCATCTGCTTTGTACAGATTTCCTCTTCTGATGTTCTTCAGCCTTTGGTATCCTCTCCTCTGCAAGCTGCTGCTGAGAAAAACAAATTGGAGGTATCTAATTTTGTAAAAATGGAGATTGCATTTTTATTTTACTTTTTAAATTTACTTTTAAGGCCCTCTATCCTCCCCCCCCCCTTTATTGTGTGCCATAATTTGGGTAGGATAAAACATTTGATCACATTTCTCTGAGTTGCCAAAATTTAAACATGTTTCTATTTTCTAAACTACATGGACCTGTAGAGTCAGAGTCTTAATCCATACCTTTTAAAAGGCTATTTTATGTACTTACTTCTTCTCAGTTTTTTTTTTGTATTTCCATATAATTCATCTGTTTTTAGTGAGTTCTGTAGATTAACTATCTTTTGATTTTCTTTTAAAGGTTTCATATCTATAAATATTGGACAGAGATGGTATTATTAAGAATGTGCTACTAGGTCAAATTTAAAATTTTACACTAAGGCATATTGTGGGAGTTAAATATATAAATGTTAAATTGTAAAAATATAAGATGGAATGAGAAATATTTTTGTTTTCAGTAAAGAGTTTTAGTATTATAAAAGTAATTTTTAGGAATTTTGATAGACTGGTTGTGACTTGTGATCTATAATCTTTTTGAAGTTAAATGTTTTGAAGTAGCTATTCAGGTAGTCCTAGCATAAATGTTAGTATATAAACTTCTGGTGAGTAGGGATTACTTCATTTTATTTATGTCCCCAGAACATAGGAAATACTTAATAAATACTTGTTGATTGAGATACACAATTTCAAAAAGATCTTTATTCTAGAACAGTCTCAATTTGAATAAAATACAGTTTAATAGAGATAAATATAAATTTTTACTTTGGGGTTACAAAAAAGTCTGCTTCAAAAGTGGGGAGGTGTGACTAGGCAGTAGTAGTCTGTATGATCAAACAAACCTGAGGCTGTCAACTGAAAATCATTAGTTACTCTTGGAAATGGTTAATCTGGGGAAATACAAGAGAGGCAACATTGTATAATCCAGTCTCATACACTCACTAGCTGTGTGACCCTGCACAAGTCACTTAAACTGTTTGCCTCAGTTTCCTCACCTGTAAATGGGGTGTTATGAAGATCAGATGAGATTCGTGAAGCTCTTAGCACAGTGCCTGGCATATAGTAATCACTATGTAAATGTTTATAAATAGTGATGATGATGATGATGATGATGATGATGATGATGTGGATAGAGAGCCAGCCTTGAAGCCAGGAACACACATATTCAGTTGTTGCTTCAGACACGTTGTTTATACATGTCTGGGCAAGTCATGACCTCCCCCAAAGAGGGTCAGGAAGAGTAGGACAAGATGGAAAAAGACTGAACGCTCACCTAGGTGAGTGCTCTGGGTCAGTGGTGTCAAAGTCATAGAAATTTGGCTGCGGATAAGGATCCGTGCAGGCCACATACTAAGAAAACCACATATTATCTGTGTTTTATTGTATTTTTATTTATTTAGTTAAGTATTTCTCAATTACATTTTAATCTAGTTCCAACCATCTTGCAGGCAGGGAGCTGCATATTTGATACCTCTGCTCTAGACAGCACTAAGACTATAAGCTGCAGAGAAGTTGCCACCCTGTATTAGCAGAAGCTTTTTCCACACCTGGAGTTCCCCTGTGCTAGTGAAATCCCAGCTACCATTACTAATTTTGTTTTTACTGTAGGCACGTGGGTGGAACTACTGATAAATGGCTAAAAAAGCAAAGGAAATATGCTCTTAGCCTGCATCATGCTTAGGACCGATACAATGTTCTGCTCTCCTCTTCCCTTGTCCGATCACGTCTAAAGCAGTGTATTCATTGCTGGGCTCACCATTTCAGGAAGGACATTGATAAGCTGGAGGGCATCAAATGCAGTGTTTGTTTCCTCTTATTCTGCTTTCATTTGGAATGTTTTGAGCATTTTATAGGATAGTATAGGACCTATCAGATAGGCCTAGCCTAGAGTGCTTCAGTTGTGGGCTTAAATTAGTATAGAGGGATTGGGTTCCTGCCAGTCTTTAGAGAGGAGCAGTGGGAGACATGCATACTATCTTGATAGTGTGCTGAAAACAAACTGGAGAGCTGCTTCTGGGATATTCTGCCTCATTATTTCTGAACCTAGAGTTTAGACTCATGCCATTAGTACTACAGTTCAGCAGCATTTTGAATTATGTAGACTTCTGAGTTACTTTGGGAACCTAAGGACCATTTATAGTATTGCTTCTTATGGGAATGTACAGTGGGAGGTTTCAAACAACTAGCCTACAGAGGAATTTTGGAGCATAGTTGAGAACTATTCAGGTTTTATTTGCTATTTTAATGTTGTGGTTATGGTATATTTTTAAAAGAATACTGTTCTGAAGCACAATTTAGAAACATAGTTTCATTTCATCCAGTATAAAATTAGTGAATTTTTTCCTTTGCTATATTTATATCTCTCATTCTTGCTAAATCTGTATTCGTTCTGTTTGTTAATTTAATTTCTTTTCCTTTTTTTAAAAAAAAAACATTACATTAATTGCTTTTAGGAAGTAGCCCAGTTGAGCCTAAGGATGCTTTAAGGCATTAGGGAAATAGTTTTCCAAATAAAACATAGATAAACTTATCTTACTCTTTCCTTTTAATTTTTGGTAAGAGATATGTTTCTTTGCTTTGTGTCATGTAGATATAGTCCATTGAGTAAAAAGAAACACTTTAATAATACTAGTGTCTGTTGCTTAAGTATTCTGTTGCCTTTTTGATTTAGAGAATCATCTAAACATGTAGAGTCATTTTTGTTTAGTCATTTTTCAGTTGTATCCTACTCTTTGTGATCCCTTTTGGGGTTTTCTTGGCAAAGATACCAGAATGGGTTGCCATTTCTTTCTTTAGCTCATTTTACTGATGAGGAAACTGAGGCAAATAGGGTTAAGTGACTTGCCCAGGGTCACACAGCTACTAAGTATCTGATGCTACATTTCAATTCAAGAAGAGGATTCTCCCTGATCTACGCCCAGCACTCTGCTTACTATGCCACCTAGCTATCTTGTATAATCATGATAATAGCTTATTTTTATCACTTTGCAATTACCAAATGCTTTCCTGCTAACAATTCACACAAGAGTGGTGCAGGTATTATTAACCATATTTTGCAAATGGGAAGAATGAAGCTCAAAGGTGGTGAGTAATTTGACAAAAATTTTATAGCCAATTTGTGGCAGAATTGCACAGAACTGCAAACCTACTGCTCTTTTCAGAATACCTTTGCCTGTTTCCCTTTCTTAACTAATAATATTTTTAATGAACATTAATGATTCGGAACATAATTCTTAAAATGTAAAACATGTTTTTGTGAAAATAATGCTTATAATTTATTTAGACTGATAGCTTATTGGTGCTTTTTAAAATTTCGTCCATAACTTTCATTTCCCTGTTACCTGCCATCTCTTCCAATTCCTACTCCCAGCAGGACCCCCTCTAATAATGAAGAAGTGCAGTTAAGGAAAACAAGCTAAAACATTGGCTATTTCTGACCATCTGTTTTATTTTGATAATTTGGCTACCATCAAACTGTCTCTCCTCTTTTTTTAGAAAGAAAAGGACAAAAAAAAGGAAGAGAAAAAGAAAGAGAAGGAGCCAGAAAAGCCTTCAAAACCCATTTCAGCTGAAAAGGTAAAACACTTATTTTTAGAAAAGAGAATAAGGAATTCTTGTGTATTTAGAAGTGATAAACATATGACTGTTTATTGAATTTACAAATGGCTACCCAGTATCTGTTACATAAAAGACAGTATGCTAGGTGGGCATGATGGGCCAGAGGTGTGGAGGAAGAAAGATGTGCAAGATATTGCACTTATTCCAAAGGAGCTTACAGTTTCGTATGCAAAGGTAAGATACATGCACAAAAGACAAGGCAATAGGTGATAAATAATAAGAGATAAAAATAAAGTATTATGCGAATTTAGAGGAGAGAGAGAGAATACTTTTTGCTGGGATGATCAGGGAAGGATCCAAGGACATTTGTTCACTCAACAAATGTTTATTAACTACCTACTATATAAAGATTGTGGGAGTGATATAAAGTGCTATAAAGCTTAGGTAAGGCACTGTTCCAACCGTAAAAGGCTTGTAATCTAGTTTATGTAACTGTATTATGCCACATTATATAAGAAATTCATTAAGTACTGTATGAAGTCTGAAAATGAAGGGCCTTAATGACTTGGAAAATCAAGGAAGGCTTCATGGAAGAGGTGCCATTTGAGCTGAACTTTAAATAATGAATATGAACTCAAAAGGGCAAGGGAGGACCCTCCAACGATAATGAAAATCATGAGCAGAAGCAATAAGTGGGAGAGTATGGAGCAAATTTAAGGAACAAAGTGTAGGCTAGAGTGTAGAGTATATGGAGAGATGTGATAAGAAGAAAGCTGGAAAGGTCAGGTAGTGCCACATTATGTAATCTCTCTATTGCCTTGTCAAGGAGTTTGAACTTTATTTAGGAATTAATGGGAAACCTTTGAAGATTTTCAAATAGTGGGGTGACATGGCCATATTTATGAATTCAAAAGATTATTCTGGCTGTGGAATGAAGGGCTGAGCTAGGAAGAAGGCAAAGGGAAGCAGGAAGACCTGTTAGGATTCTGCTACAGTGGTCTAGTCAGATGGTGTTGAGGGTCTCTATCAGAGTGGTGCAGGTGAGGTGAGAAAACTAAGGATGGATCTAAGAGATGTTTTGTATATGAATTTGAGAGGAATTGATAACAGATTAATATGAGAAGTGATGGAGAAGAATTCGTCATAATAATCTCAAGGTTATCAACATGGGAGACTGGATGAATGTTGGTGATTCATACAAAAACAGTTAATTCAGAAGGAGGAACAGGTTTAAGGGGAAAAAGTAGGTTTGGTGTGTTAGTGGTACATCTAAGTAGAAATGTCTTGCAAATATGGTTCTCCTCTTCTCAGAAGGAAAGGTCCAGATTGCACATGTAGGCTTGGTCATGTGCTTAGAAGGGTGGTATTTGAATCCATCATAGTGAATGGAATTCTCAAGGAAAGAAAGCTTAATGAGTCAACAGAGGGAGTATAAGGACAAATCCTTGAGGAATGCCTTCATTAGTGAGTGTACTACTACATGAGTCATCTAACTAGAAAAAGAGTTATAGAAGTAGGAAAATCAGGAATAGTTTGGTACCCTTCTCCCTTTGCTTTCCTTCACCCCCTTCTGCAGCCCCAAGCCATCCCAGAACCCATCTAGGACTTCCACCACAGAGGTTGTACTCCTTTTTTTTTTTTGGTACTCCTCCTTTTCTGCTTGACTACTCAAAGCATTTGAATGAGCTGGGAGTGAACATCTATTCTTTCCAGTAATATGAAAGACTCTCTGCTCTGTACTGGCTTATAAGGGCCTCTAAACTTACTATCTACCATGCTTTTATGCCCTCTAGTCTCCTGGCACTGGTATCTGACATACTTAACTACTTAAGAACTCTTGGGCCTTGTCATCTGCCTTGTTGCTGCATCCTGAGTACTTTCAGGCTCTTTTCCTTCTGCTGTACACAATGAGCTTCTGAGAGAAGGCATAGGAATGTAGTTTGCACTTAAGGCTGAGAGACTGGATAAATGGGATAGGAGTACTAGTAAAACTAAAAATAGATTAATATGGTATAATCTTTTGGCAGAATTTAAGCATTAGATCATGAGCAGATTTAATCTACCTAAGCACAAAATGTAGTTTGGTGTTCTGGAGTTATCTTTGTGAAATCTTACCACTTGGTATGCTACTGCTGGTTGTGGATGGTGGTAGTTGTATGAGAGAGAGAGTATGTGTGTGAGTGTAATGTGTTTTCTGGCTCTATGGTGCAGTGTGAAAGCTTGGACCAATGGCTAATTAGAGGAGGGCCTTCATAAGGCTAGGTGGGATTTTAAAAGATGGGGAAAGGAGAGCATTTCAGATGGAGGGCATTTTAGGTTATGGTTAAGCATCTATGTTGAGAAAAGGACAAGGTGTGTTCAGGGAATGTTGCGTTGGCCATAATACCATGGAAATGCCAGTGACTGGTCATATTGTGGAAGGATTTGAATGGTGTTCTTAGGAATTTGTACTTTGGTGGACATTTGGAAACTTTTGAAAGTTTCTAAGTAGGGAAGTTGTCGGATCAAAGTTATACTTTAGAATTAATCTGGTGGTCAGTGAATTGGAGAGAGAATATGATAGAGGCAGAAAAAAACATTCTCATCCTCACTCTCAAGAGAGTGAAATTGTCTCTCTTCATTTATAAGGCTATTGTATTAGTCTATATATGTGGTAATGAAAACCTAAATGAGGATAGCATCGTTGAGAATGAAAAGTGATACATTGGAGATAGACTAGGGGGGTAGATTGGATGTGGTGTGGGAAAAGGAAAGGAGTCAAAGGTGACCGTGATGTTGTGAATTTGAGTGACTTGAGAGAATAATAATGTATCTTGAAAGTTTATATAAATTATCTCGGTTGATGTTTCGTTTAGCAGAAAGAAAGAAGTTAGGAGGACAGTTTAAATGGGAAGATGATGAGAATGATTTTAGACCTGCTCTGTTTTGAGAGATCATCTGGGTGGAATTGTCAAACAGGCAGTTGAATTTAAGACTGGAACTTTTTCAAAAGAGGTCAGAGCTGGAAATATAGATTTGGGAAGTTATCAGTATAGTATCGATAACTGAAACTGTCATAGTAAATGAGACCACCAAAGGAGAAAGAGCAGAGAAAGAAGACGAGGGCAGAAGACATATCATGGGCATATCTACAGTTGGAAGTAGAAAAAAAGAAAGGTGAATACAGCACAGGAGACAGAATGAGAAGTAATAGGTGAACCAGCATAGTATATATTCTAGTATTGTGTAAGCAATGGGAAGAATGTATATGAAAAGAGGTGGGTGACTGGTGTCTAGTTCAGCAAGGTCTGGGAGAATGAGTTCAGTGCTTAGCGAGGCATTGCTGACCTTGACCTTAGTTGGAGATGTTTTACTAGAATAATGGAGACCAAAGCCTGGTTACAAGATTGTGGAGAGAGAAGTAGATGCAGCTAGCATAGGCTACTCTGTCCAGAAGTATGTGGTTAAAAAGAAGGAGCGAGCTAGAATATGCTAATCTAGAGAGGTTTAGTGTGCTTGAGATTTGAGTGTGTTTGTTAACAGGTGAAAAAGTGGGGAGAGAAACTGAAGCTTATGATCTATAATGAGTTAATTTTTATGTTTTTTTATTTTTGTTGCGTTTGTTTGTTTTTTGAATAGTGAACTAAGGAGCCATTCCAAGTTTTTAAAATTCAGGAGGCAAATTCTTCCTTTTAGAGGCTCACTTAAATGATTGCTTCCTTTTTAAAACTGCTTATCTACATTCTGTATATGTATGCTAAATCAAGATTTTCTCCCTAAGCTGAAGGCATTGACTAAGTTGTATTAGTTTGTCAGCTATTTTTTAAAAAGAATAATTGGGAAATTTCTTATTGGTAATTTCAAGGTGATTTAATTAATTAATTGTTATTACAGAAGTGATCTAAACACTTGATTTAGATAAAAACTTAGATTTTCTAAGTTACAAGTAGCAAATAGAAATCCTACCATGACCATTAGATCAGAAACACTTTGTAAACTCTTTTTAGGATCATCATCTTTTCTCCCTTTGAGGGTCACCAACCAACCTAAACAATGACTTTGGCTGGAAATGAGATGGAGGCAAATGGGTTGGGTCAAGGTTGGAGAAGAGAAGCAGACTAACATAGTATTTTGCTGTGGCTTAATTTTTTTTTATATGGATGTGCTTTGGAAGGGAAAAGGCTTAAAAAAAAATTGAGCCTGAATACCACTTTATATTAGTATAATTGCTGTACTATTATTCATCAGAAAAAAATGTGACATTTTACATAGGAAATCAATCAATAAGTCTGACATTATGTTAGGTGCCTTGTAGTACATTTTATAACCCAAGGTTCTTGTACTTGTTAGGTAGATAAAAATTTACATAGATAAAACAACTGGCAAATAAGATACTATACTGTCAAATAATAAACTATGTGATGTAGCCATAGTACTGTAGTAATTGAGAAGAGAAGAAAATTTAATGTAGCTTGGGATCATCAGTAATCTTTCACTTAATCTTTCACCTTTATGAGCCTAAGTTTTCTTATCTTGGGGATTCTTAACCTATATGATAGATCCCTTTGGCAGTCTGGTGAAGCCTGTCAACCCCTTCTCAAAATGATGGGTTTTTTAAGAATAAAAATAAATAAATATATAAAACAATAACAATGAATTGAAAATGATAAATAAAATAAATAACTACATAAAATTAAATAAATAAATGAAAAGAAAAAATAGAATAAAAAGAAAAAGAATAAAATAAAATAAAATGCACAAGATCAGAAAGGAAACCTTTGTAATTAAAGGATTAAAATACAGTCCTCTTGAGCTCTATCCTCCCATTCCTTAGGGCTTCATAGATTCTAGCTTGAGAATTCTGCCTTATCAAAAAGGCGAGAAAAATTATAGCAGTCTATTTCCCTGTCAGGGGAATGAGGAAAATGATTTGTAAACTTTTATATAAATATAATTATGTATTATGAAATGAAACATTTATATGAAAGCTTTTTGTAAATTGAAAGCACTTAGAGATTTTCATTCATTTGTACCTTTATGCCAAGATACTCTCCCTCATAATTTTCCCAAATGCTGATACAAATACAGACTTTCTCTCCCAGTCCTGAACCACTGAGAACAAACATCTTACTTCCTTTACAAATATTGTATCCTTTCTTGAAGTCCTACCTTATGGAATCATAGATTACGAGAGTAGGGAGGACTTGGAGGTCATGTAGTTCAACCTATACCTGAATCTTTTGTAGCTACATTTATAGCAGCCATGTTACAGTGGAAAGAATATTGGATTTTAGGACCTAGGTTCAAATATTAGTTCTGCTACTTAATACTCATGTAACCACAGGCAAATAAGTGACCTGACCTTTCTGCATCAATTTCCTTAGAAGATCTCCAAGTTCCCTCCTAGCTATAAATCTGTGGTCCTTCTGCATTTCAACAACTTACATAGCCTCTTCCTTCCATTTGCTTTTTCCTTGTTTTCTGGCATTGACAGTCATTGCTTGTCTGACTTGTAACAATCTGGGGTTAGGGAAAATTGGTGTCTCCTAAACTCCTATAGTTGGTGGCAATACACTTCATTCTTGAATCAGTTTATTCCATTTTGGGACAACCTTAGTTATTGGTAAGTACTTTGTTTTGATGTCAGATTTTGGGATAGCTCTGGTTTTAAGACCCATAAATCTATGTTCTTGCTTTCTATTCATCTAAAAAAAGGCCCAGCCATTTGCGAACTATTTATTGCTTGAACTAGCTGAAGGAAAGTATAGGTTTTACTATCAGGTATTATCTAATCCCCACTAATATGTATGCTCATGAATTTTTACTGGTATTGTATACTAGTGATTAGCCATGTAGATTTTAGCTTGATCAACATTTTTATCTTGAAATCAATTATTGTTCAGTTGTTCTTAGTCATCCTCATTAGGGACAAGGTTAAGAACATCAACTACTAATCATCAAGATTGATAAAATGGAGTATAATACTCTGCTGTGGCAGAGGGTAGGTTTATTTTTTATTCCTTTCACCAGAGGACAAAAGGGAATTAATTATAAGGAGAGACATTCCATTGTCCAAGATTCTGCTTCCTGAGTTCCAGCCTTTCCCTTGCTTCTTCAAGGAATTGAGAGCCTTCTCAGGTACAGAAAAGATGGTCCTGTGTAAGACATATTTGATCAACTGATTGTCTGTGAGTTGGTAGTACTATCATAGTGCTATACAGTACAACTTAAATTGCTTTGTGTATATGGGTTGGAATTGGGAATGGAATGGCTTTTGTCTAGAGAGTGAAGAGTACAATTCATTTTTGTGTATGTGTAAAGTAAGGCTTCATTATTTGGGGAAAAAATTAGACTGTGAGCTCCTAAAGAGCTTTTACCTTTCTTTGTATCCATAGTACTTAGCACAGTTCCTGGCATTTAATACATGTGTATTGGTTGACTATTAACTGAAATAGCTATTTTCCCCTGTAAAGGGGGCCTGCAGATCAATTATGATTGGCTGGAAGGGCATTAACCAGAATGTTGTTTCTTAAAAAGTTGAAAATTATCCTTTGTTACCCAAGACTGAAAAGAATGATTTTAAAAAAATCTAATTTGAATTCTAAAAAAAATTATACAAATTAATCTGAAAATTTTTTTATTATGCAAAATTTCTTCAAAGGAAGTATATCATTTTATAAAATAACCAACGTGTCAATTTGGGAACTGATAAACTGAAGCCAGATGGTATAGTGGAAAGAGTGCTGGACTGGGAGTCTGGAGACCTGAATTTTAAAATAAACAAAAAACATTAATCTTCCTGAACCATAATTTCCTCATCTGCTGACCCGTATTAAGCGTATAGTCCACCTTATGGCTTGTTCTGTTACTAGCTCTGTTACCCTATTCCATCTCCTCAAATTTTATCTTAAGAGAGTTGACCTCTGATTTCATCTATGTAGTGTATGCTCACCATAGAAACTCTGCAGTGATACAAATTAGCAGCCCTTTTCTCACTTTTAGTGTGACAGTTGCTTTGGACATTGAGGGGTCATGTCAGAGTCAGGACTTGGACCTAGGTCTTCCTGAATCCATGCTGTGTCTCATCTTAACTCCATTGTAATTCTTGCTGAAATACCATGAACTCAGGGTTAGGTTTCTCAGTAAATATTTATGAAGCATCAACACTCTTCCTAATTACTAATCAGTATTGATTATTATAGTCATAAATTATGCTCTAAGTATGAAATATGAAGTTCTTTGAAATACTCTTATTAATATCTTTTCCTAGACTGTTTTTCAGATGAAATTAGTTTTTTGAGCATTTCAGCATCTTGAAGATCCTTTAGTGATAATATTCTGAATGAAATGATCAATTTCCACTTCAGGTTTAGAAGTTTAATTTTTAAAAATAATTTCATTAGTCCAGGCTTTCATCACTTCTTACCTGGACTTACTGTCAAATTTCTCCCTTCTGTCCGTTCTTCATATAGTTGGCAAAATGATATTTCTTAAGTACAAATATGACTCAGTCTTGTTAAGATTCCAGTTGCTCACTATTTCTTCTAGGATTAATGTAAGCTCTTCCTTTTGGCTTCTAAAACCCTTTAGAGCCTGGCCCCACCCTGCCTTTCCAACGTTATAGATTACTTCACTTTTTGAAATCTGCTGTCCAATTAAACTGGACTTCTTGCTAGTCCCCAACCAACATCCCATATCTCTTAATACGATGCCTTTGTACTGGCTGTTGCCTATATCTGAAATGCCCTCCCTTTCTTACTGTGACACCTGGATTCTTTGATTTCCATAAAAACTCAGCTCGTGCAACTCTTTCTACAGGAAGCTAGTCTTCATTCCCTGAGTTGCTAGTGCTCTCATATGAATTTACCTTGCATTTTTTTTGCAGATACATATTTAGGTAAACTTCTCCAGAGTGTAAGCAGTTTTGTCTTTGTATCCATATTACTTAGCATAGTGCCTACCCTATAGCAGGTACTTAATAACTGCTTGTTGATTGACTGAAGTACTAAGAGTACTTTAAATTAATGACATTTATAGCATAACATCTTAACTATTTCAGTTTTTCTATCATTGTTTCTCTTTTGCATGTATTCAAAGAATTAAAAGAAAAATCTTTTTGCTTTCCTCCTTGCTTAGTGAAGAATTTCAACACTTTGGATCACAAATCAGACTTTTGCATCGCCAAATCAGTAACTACAAATTTGCTCTTGCACTTGAAAAAATAAGATTTTGCAGACCATATTTCAAGAGACCTATTTCTTTCTCTTTTTTTTCTCCCTTTTCTTGAAGACATTTTACTGACAAGACAGGGGAGGTGAGGATATCATGTTGACTTTGCAAATGCTTTATTTAGCCCAAAGCATAATTTGGAGATATTCTTCCCCACACAGTTTAAAATCCATTTGTACAGTAGGTTTACTTAACATGAGCATCTTAATTTTTCCAGCATAGCCTCCTAACAAAACCCAAGTGGGTTATTGTCTTTGGTGATTGTCCTTCTAAGTTTTATTCATAACCAAAATTGTCCTTAATCTCAACCTAATTAATAGCTTCTGTTTTCAAAATTTCTGCCACAACTGATTGTATCCCAAAATGATAGATTTTTTTTCCTTGACATAGTCACCTGTCTTTTTATAATTTAGAACTTCTAGACTCATTTTACAGTAAAAAATTATTTATAACCAGTATCATCTGTTGAGAAGGGTACACTGTTCTGTGAAAACTTTTGAATATCCTGATATTCCTTTTAGTTCCAAGAGACTCACCTTAAATCATGGCTTCTCTATCTTATAGCCTGCTTTATGGGTTTATACAAACATATCTTATATTAGGTCCAGGAGGATGAGGAACACTAGGCCTATTCTTCACAGGTTCTTAACTGATTCAAGTATTTGTTGGCTGGAACAAGCTTTTCAGAGCTGGTCAAATGAACATTCCTTTCAAAATGTCTTCATTTTGGTTTACTTTATATGTTGAGTAAAACTGGAGCATCATGATACATTGGAAAAGAATGCTACGTGCGGAGCCAGAACGCTTAGATTCAAATCCTTCCTCAGCTGCCAGGTATCTGTGTATTACCGTAGGCAAGTTACAAAGTCACTAACTTCAGTTCTTCATCTGTAAAATGAGGGGGTTGTATTATGTAACCTTTTGAGGTCTTTTCGAGCAACAAACCTATGAAACACATTTTTTACATGTTTTGAAAAACTAATGATGAATTTCTCTATCAGAAACATTTTTCAGGTTTAAAAATCAAATCACAGCACATACTATTGAGTAGCATGTATCTAGGTCAGTAACTCTTTTTGACAAAAGATTCATAAGTCACAAGAAATCTACTTTACATTGTTTCCACCAATTCCTAACGCAGTATTAATACCAACAGAACTGTGGTGTTGTGCATGATGGTCATTAACTTTGTTAAAGTCGGGTTAATGTAAGGGGCAGCTAGGTGGAGCAGTGGTAGAGTGCCAGCCCTGAAGTCAGGAGGACCTGAATTCAAATGTGGCCTCGAACCAAACACTTGGCATTTAACTAGCTGTGTGACCCTGGGCAAGTCACTTAACCCCAATTGCCTAAAAGGTCAAAAAAAAAAAGTTGGGTTAATATATATAAAATCTAGACATTTTAACTTGAAGTTTGAAATTTGAATTTAATTTAGCAATAATAGTTTGCTGAACTTTTTTAAAACATTAAATCAATATGGAAAAGAGAGAGTTGGATTTAGAAGCCATTTTAATTCTGATATTACAGTAATTGGGTGGGTAGGTTTTTACTCCTAGAGCTTAGTATACATCTTGCCTAGATTGTTATTAACAATTCATATCTTTCTTTGACTAGTATTTTGGATAACTATTCTGAAAAGTCTCTTTTTTTTTAAGTAATTAATTTACTTATTTCTGGTTTTCAGCATTCACTTCTGTAAGATTTTGAGTTCTAAATTTTCTCCCCCTCCCTGTCTTCTCCCCTCCCCAACATGGTGTTAACTCTGATATAGGCTTTACATATACATTCATATTAAACATATTTTCACATCAGTCATGTTGTAAAGAAGAATTAGAACCAATGGGAGGAACCATGAGAAAGAAGAAATAAAACAAAAAAAAGGAGAGAGAGCAAATAGTATACTTTGATCTGCATTCAGACTCCATAGTTCTTTTTCTGGATGTGGATAGTATTTTCTATCATGAGTCTTTTGAAGTTGTTTCAGATTCTTGTATTGCTGAGAAGAGCTAAGTTTATTAAAATTAGTCATTATACAATGTGGCTGTTACTGTGTACAATGTTCTCCTGGTTCTGCTCACTTCATATGTATCTTTTTTTTTTTTTTAAGGCAGTTGGGGTTAAGTGACTTGCCCAGGGTCACACAGCTAGTAAGTGTCAAGTGTTTGATCTGAGACCAGATTTGAACTCAGGTCCTCCTGACTTCAGGGCCAGTGCCCTATCCACTGCACCGCCTAGTTGCCCCATACAGATGCAGTTCTTTTTTTTTTGTTTTTTTGTTTTTTTGTTTTGGCTAGGCAATGGGGTTAAGTGTCTTGCCCAGGGTCACACAGCTAGTAAAGTGTTATATGTCCAAGGCCAGATTTGCACTCAGGTCCTCCTGAATCCAGGACTGGTGCTCTATCCACTGCACCACCTAGCTGCCCCTCTGCTTACTTCACTCCTCATCAGTTCATGAAAGTTTTTCTAGGTTTTTCTGAAGTCATCCTGCTCACTATGTCTTATGGAACAATAGTATTCCATAACATTCATATACAACAACTTGTTCAGCCATTCCCAATTGATTGGCATCCTCTCAATTTCCAGTTCTTGGCCACCACTAAAAGCTCCTATAAATATTTTTGTACGTGTGGGTCCTTTTCTCATTTTTATGATCTCTTTGGGATACAGACCTAGAAGTGGTATTGTTGGGTCAAAGGATATGCACATTTTTATAGCCCTTTGGGCATAGTTCTAAATTGCTCTCCAGAATGATCAGATCACGGCTCCACCATTAGTGTTCTGATTTTCCCACATCTCCCACATTTATCATTTTCCTGTTTTGTCATGTTATCTAATCTGATAGATGTGATGTAGTACCTCACAGTTGTTTTGATTTGCATTTCTCTAATCAGTAGTGATTTAGAGCATTTTGAAAAGTCCCTTCGTTTTGGATAGTCACAGTGATGCACCTAGCCTTATAAGAAACAAATGGTCTTTGCTTAGTTTTTCTTTGCCCTAAAAAGTTGATAATTCATATTTTATGCAACACTTTCCATTTACAAAGTGTTTTTGTTATTTGAACCCTATGAGGTAGGTATCAGTCAGTCGCTAAACATTTCTTAAATGCCTGCTATGTGTGAGACATTGTGCTACATGCTGGGGATACAAAAAGAGGCAAAAGATAGTCCCTGCCCCTAAGCTTATAAATAATAGGTAGTACAAATATGATTACCTTGATTTACAGAAAAGGAAACAGATTTAGAGAATTTAAGTTGCCTAAAGCCGTGTAACTAGTTTTGTATTCCAGTACAACTAAGGGACTTGCACTAAGAAATTTTGACTTGCCAATGTGAAGTCTGATGCTTTCTTATGATTGTACAGTTATCACATTTTTATGGTGTGAATCGCTCTTATGCTTTATAGAAATTCTCCTGTGATCTCACATGCCAAATCTCTTGGACTTTTTCTGATAATGCCTCTTATTCTTATGATAAAGCCTCTTACTCTGCTTTACTACTTTCGTCCACCTTCTCCTCTTTATTTTGAAACTCTTCCAAAGCTCTCTCTTCCTTTGATCTTTGTATTACTTTACTCTCTTGGTTTTCTGGAAGAAGAATTCTCTTTTGTATCTTTTCTGGCTTCTTCTCTTCCACTTGCCCTGAAACTGTGGGTGTTCTTCAAGACTCATTTAATCATTGGCCCTTTGTCTACACTCTTCCTTAGAGTTTAGATCAATTTTCTTGGTTTATTCTGATACTTCTATGCTGATATTATTAGTTTTATCCTTTTACCTGAACTGTATTTTCACCTGCTTACTTCACATTTCTATTTATGTCTTATTCTCAACATATTCCAAGCCACACTTATCATTATTTCCATTCTTTTTTTCCCCCTTACTCTTCCATTACTGTCACTACTACATCTTTAGTCACTCAGGTTAAAAATTTTGGTGTCATCAGTTTTTTCATCTCCAGAATGACAAATTTAAATGAGATGGTTTGTAGGGCCCCTTTTCAATCAACCAACAAGAATCTATTAAACTCTTCCTATGTTTATTCTCTTTATGGGATCAAAAGTGGAAATAATAATAATAATAGCTCATATTTGTATTAGGGTTTACATAGTGAAGATGTGTACTGTAAGATGTTTACTACAAGTACTGTTACACTTTGACAGATGAGGAAACTGAGCCTCAGGTCATACGGTTGTCTAAGGGTCATAGTTTCAGTGTTAAGATTTTAATACAGGTCTTCTGACCCAAAGAACTACTAAGTAATAGTCTATATACTGCAAAACCTCACAGTAAAATGACTGTGCCAGCTCTTTGTGTGGTGGCAAAGAATTGGAAATTGAGGGGATGTCTGTCAATTGGGGAATGGCTGAGCAAGTTGTGATATATGAATGTAATGGAATACTATTGTGCTGTAAGAAATGATGAGCAGGCAGACTTCAGAAAAACCTGGAAAGACTTGTATGGACTAATGCTGAGTGAAGTGAGAAGAACCAGGAGAACGTTGTACATAGTAACAGCCACATTGTGTAATGACTAACTTTGATAGACTTAGCTCTTCTCAGCAATGCACGGATCTAAGACATCTCCAAAAGTCTCATGATGGAAAATACTATCCACGTCCAGAGAAAGAACTGTGGAGTTTGAATGCAGATTGAAGTATAGTATTTGCTCTTTTTTCTTCTGTTTTGTTTTGTTTCTTCTTTCTTGTGGTTCCTTCTGTTGGTTCTAATTCCTTATGACATGACTACTGTGAAAATACGTTTAATAGGAATGTATATATAGAGCTTATCTGATTGCATGCTGTCTTGGGGAGGGAGGAGGAGAAAATTTAAAACTAAAAAGCTTATGGAAGTGAATGTTGAAAACTAAAAATAAGTTAATTAATTTTAAAAAATGGCTGTGCCATCTTGGAATCTGAAGGCATTTTGGTATTCTAAGATTTGATAAATAAGTCCATGGTCATGACTAGATATCTTTTCAGATTGAATATCCAAACGGTTTTTAGCATAGCTTCATATAGGAAGCCCGCTCCTCTGATTATGTAGTTTTTCTTCTTTGGATTCCTCATTAGTTCTTGATTTGGGGTCAGAGTATCCAGGTTCAGATTTCACTTCTGCTCTTTGCTATCCATAATACCCAAGGGCAAACTACTTCACTTATCTCTGCCTCAGTTACCTCATCTTTAAAATGAGGTTGTTGGGTTAGCTGTCCTCTAAGGTTGCTCTCTGTCTTAAACATATAATCTCTCATCCTCCGAACCACATGATAACTAAGTATTTTTAGTACACCTTGTCAAAAGCCTTTTCAGAACGTAAATTGCTTGCAACTATATATGAGGATTTCATTATTAGAATACAAGGCTGTGTAAGTTTTATGTGTATCTCAGATCCCACTCCAAAGGTATTTATTTGGGTATTGGAATATTTGTAAGGTCATACTTTGAAAAAGGACTCAAAAAGTAGCATTATAGTAAGGCATTAGTCTTTTTCCCTATATAGAATGACACATCTTAATGTTAAGTGTAGTTAGCTTATACCTTGATGACAAAAAAAAAATCTTAATTCTATAGCTATGTGAAGGAAAATGAGTGGTGCTTGGACTTCATAATTTGGTACACCAGAATTGTGCAGCAAATTGACATTCTATCAATTAGTATAGAAGCAGATAGATTCTTTTGTGGAGAGACAGTGCTGTGACATTGACTGTAGTACAACATTCAAAGCATTGGGCTGGGAATTGTTAGAAGAATGAAAAGTAACCTTTCTGAGTGAACTGTACTTGAGTCAGTAGAGTTCCTTTTTTGACTATATGAACAAAAATTCTTTTGGAAATATTCAACTCAAGTGCTACTAAGAAAAACTTCAGTTTTAAGAGAAATTTTTTAGTAAATGTAGGAATGAGGGAAAGATAAAAATAACAGTAACATTTAGATAAAGTTAGTTTTTAAAAAAATACACTCTTCATTTCTGAAAAAGCATTTATCAGATGCTTACTATGGGCCAATCACTGTACCAAGCCCTGAGGATACAAATCCATGCAAGCAAGCTTTACATTTTAATGGAGGAAGACAGCAGGTGGAAGGGTGTGGGTTGGAGAATGGAAATGAAGGCAAGGAGACTGATGGAAGTTCTGTGGAGCCCACCTCTCAGCTCTTAGAGAACTAGGAGTGTAATCCAAAGTTCTAGTGAGGAACCTTCAATTATATAAGAATGAATAATTCCGTAATTGGATGTTATTGCATGCAATGTACTATGCTAATGGTATGAGAGCTAGAAAGATAAGACATACCTTTCACTCTTAAAGATATTATGGTATAGTTGCAAGGGTGAAGGAATAGAGAAGGAGTTACAAATCATATCCTTGCTGCCCTTCAACATTTTTCTAATGCTTTATTCTCAAAATCACCTAATTTTGGATGAAAGAGGGAATTTTCTTTTACGTGAAGGAATATACCTTTTATATTCTTAGTAGTCAATTCCTCAGCTCAAAAACTACATTTATTTGAGGGATTTTAGGGCTAGAGAGCGAAGGTTAGTTGCCAGCAAAACTAAGTCCTGCCTTGGCATTAGAAGAAATTAAGACCAGATGGAACATTTTTATTATACAGTGATTCAGCACAAAGAAATTTCCTATAACAACTTCGAAATTCAGAGATAAATTTTGTAAACATTCGTGACAAATTTGAATTTGTAAATCCTGTGTGGGGTGGGTAGAATAATATGCAATCAATCCTCAACATTCCTATCAAGGATTTGCGTGGTTTTATTGGTAACCTCATTTTCACTTTTTGCACTGGCAGCTGTGTACATTTGTGGCTATGTGCAATATAGAAGAAAAATGAGAGTTGTGCAGGTTTGTATAGCAGCAAGTATAGTCTTGAAGGACGTGAAGAACATAGAATTTTGTTTGCTATCCAGTATTTGTGGTACTGTCGTTGTTAATGTATTATGAAAAGTGAATATTGTCTGAAATCAGTGATGTTTTTTAATTGAAATTATACAAAGGTCACAGAATTCTAGTTTTTTAAAAAATTTTTTTGATGGTAGCATAAAGGTCACAGAATTCTAGTGAATTAATGAGAAAAATATTTTGTATGTTACCAATTTCATTTTGTATATTACATTTTATGGGTTATTTCATGATTATTATAAAAGTGCATGTTACAAAGTTAATGTTTTGTTATTAAAAATTATATGCAGAAAAGTGTATTTTTTAGCAGTTTCTTGTGAAAGATTATGGTTTTTGGTGATCATGGGAACCTAACCCTGAATGCTTCATAGGTTTTTTACTTTCACACTGTTTTCTAGTAACATTGTCCCTATGAAAATTGATGATTGACTAGATGATAATTATTTGAATTATTGATTGAGTTATAGGTACTTCCAAGTTACATACATCCAACTTATAAATGGTTTATGCCATTCAAGGATGAGAGCTGAAAATGAAAAATTTATTCAGTTTCTTAGTTATGGTATACTGGAAAGATAGAATGGTAGAGTGGAAAGAGTGCTGGACTTGGAATCAGGAAGTTGGTGTTTGAATCTTTTTTCTGACATTTCCTAACTGTATGACCACCACAGCAACTCTCTTAACATCTGAGCCTCAGTTTTTGCATCTGTAAAATGGGAAATAATACCTCAGGTACCAGCCCCACAGTGTTGTAAAGTTCTTAACTAGATTTGTGAACCTGGGCAACTCACTTAACCTCTTTAGTTATTTTATCTATTAAATGAAGGGACTTCCTTTCCAGTGCTAATCTATGATCCTGTGGAATAAAAGCATGTATGTATAGTGTTCTGCAAAAGTTAAAGCTATTTTTAGTTATACCATGAAATGCATATGAATATTCCCAGTTGTTGTTGTACAGTTGTTTCAGTCACGTTGGGCTCTTTGTTGACCCCATTTGGGGTTTTCTTGGTAAAGATATTGGAACGGTTTGCCTTTTCCCTCTCCTGCTTATTTTACAGGTGAGGAAGCTGACACAGACAGAATTAAGTGACTTGCCCAGGGTCACACAGCTAGTTAAGTGTCTGAGGCCAGATTTGAACTCAGGAAGATGAGTCATCCTGAATGCAGGCCTGGCACTCTATCTACTATGCCATCTAGCTGCCCGAAAATATTCTGACAGTTAACTCACAAAAGCTTGTTGAACTATTACCTGTGAGGCCTTCCTCAGTTTCGTCACAGTGATTGTCTTTATCCACCTTGACACTTACAACTTGTCTTCTTTGTATTTTCAAAAAATCTCTTTGTATGCTCCCTTTATTCCTAACTAGATTATAAGTTGCTTGAGATCTGTGATCACATCTTAGATTCTTTTTATTTCTCTATGTCTAGCATAGTATTTTACTTGTTAAATATTTTTTGACTGGATGTTATAGTTAATGATAGTAGGACTGTAGAATAGATAGGCAACCCAGTCTCCTCTTCACTTTCGTATACGATACCCCTGTAATCTTTATATATTTTTAAAATTTCTCTTGTCTGTTCCAGATAAGATTGAAGTTCCTGAAATCTTGAACCATTTTTTATTGTTGTACAGTTGTGTCTAACTTCATAACTCTATTTGGGATTTTTTTTTAAAGGCAGTTGGGATTAAGTGACTTGCCCAGGGTCACACAGCTAGTAAGTGTCAAGTGTTTGAGGCTGGATTTGAACTCAGGTCCTCCTGACTTCAGGGCCGGTGCTCTATCCACTGCACCACCTAGCTGCCCCTTATTTGGATTTTCTTGGCAAAGATACTGGAATAGTTTGCTGTTTCCTTCTCTAGCTCATTTTTACAGATGAGGAAACTGAGGCAAACAGGCTTAAGTGACTTGCCCAGGGTCACACAGCTGGTTAAGTGTCTGAGGCCAGATTTGAATTTAGATGAGTCTTCCTGACTCCAGGCCTGGCATTCTATCTACTGTGTCACCTGTTGCCCTCTGAACCATTTACATGTATATAAATGATATTCACTTATGGCACCTCAAATATGAGAAATAATAAGTTCTCTCTGCCTCTTCCCACTTCCAGTTAATTGTGTCAGAAGGAGTAGCCCTCTCCAGCTAGTCAAACTCATTTAACTTGTTTAAAGTTTCTTTTGTTTTCTATACTTGCTGTTTTATATTTTACTTAGTCCTGATTTTCTGAACAGGAACATTTAGAAGTATTGTTGTTTAGAAGAAATCTTGTTAAAAGTTCATTTTTGGGGGGCAGTTTGGTGGCACAGTGGATGGAGCACTAGCCCTGGAGTCAGGAGGACCTGAGTTCAAATCTGCCCTTAAACACATAATACTTCCTAGTTGTGTGACTCTGGGCAAGTCACTTAACCCCAAATGCCTCACTTAAAAAAAAAGTTCATTTTTTTCTTGTAGGATTATATTTAACTTTTCCAAATCAGTTAATAGAATCACAGAGTTGAAAGTGCAACAATCTTTAGAGGTCATGTAATCTAACCCTAATATTTTACAGATAAAGAGGTTATATAATTGCCCAAGGTCACATAGATAGAAGGTGATAGAGGTGGGATTTGAATCTGTCTTCCTCTGACTCCAAATTCATCACTATATCCACTTCTTTACAGAGTACATTGGGTGTTAACATGGTAGAATTTCCATTACATTATAATCTAAATGTCCAGGTAATTTTGTTACTTTATGTATTTGACAACATGAGGTTAATAATGATATGAATAAAATTATTATGAGATCTAAAGTATATTGAAACCATATAATATTTTAACTTTTGTAAACCAGTTTTAATATTTCTTATTGCTGTCAGTTTTATTAAAATATCTTTTAAATTTGAATGGAAATTTTGAAGGGCAAGAAGCATGACATATATTTTTGTATGCTAATATTTAGTTAAATGTTCCATTTCTCTTTTGAGTGACAGTCTTTTATCCAGTAATCATGCAGTTTCAAAGATTATTTTAAAATGTGACATTTAAACTTTTTAAGAGAAGAATTAATTTACTTTACTAGTAATGGTGATATAGTATACTGACCTATGATAATGAAGGTTGAAAAAGTCAGGCTTTTAAATGGTATTCAGAAAAAGTCTGTGTGTCTGAAGTAGTAATAATGACCAAATAACATAACCAATATGAATGAGGAATAAATTTGATCTTTCCACTTACTGCATCTTCCTCGAAGTCTGAAAAGTAATGAACAGAAAATAAAACAAGCTTGAATAATATACAATCATTGGAATGTTGTAATCTAGTATCAAGACATAGATCGAGTGACTCTTATGTCCTCTTTCCCACTAACAAATCCTGGAGCCACAGTGACAGGAGAAAGAACAAAAGGAGCAGCTCTGAAGGCTCCAAAAGCAATTGTGATCATTCCCCTTGAGCCCACTTATTATAGGGGAGATGAACTGGACCTTTGATCTCATTGGTACAGGGAATCCCTGGTTAGGAAACTCCCTCTAACAGTATCAGTAGATGCCTTCTGTGAAGCTTATAGTTTTGGAGAGTTGCCAAGAGCCTTGAGACATTACATGCCATGCCAGGGTCACAAAGCCAGTATTGTTAGAACCTAGACTTGAATCCAGATCATCAGACTTCATGGATACTAGTTCTTTATCCACAATGATGTGGTCCCTCTCAATCCATATATTATAACTTGTAAAAATATCTTATGTTATGCATGTATTCCACATATAAATACATCTATTATGATTTATTTTAAGAAGTTATACATATCCAGTAGGTGGGAAGTTTGCTGAGGGGAAAGATTGTTTTTGTTTTTTCTTTGTATCCTCTCCACCTATTATTGTTCCTTTTTCATAGTAGTGCTTATTAAATTGAGTCAACGCAGTGAGACCAAATTACTAGATTCCCTTTGGTTTCATGCTTAATCAACAAACATTTATTAGATGTTTGTTATGTGACGGGCACTAGGGATACAAATGAAAAGCATGAAACAATTTGTATTTTTAAGGAGCTTACATTACATGAGGGGAGACATATATACCTATGTAAAAACAAGCTTGTACATGATAAATACAAGATAATTATATCCACGGTTGTTAGAGAAGGAGAGTGGACACCAGAAGATTCAAGGACCAAGAAAGCTTTTCTGTAGAAGGTGGTACTTGAGCTGCATCTTGAAGGAAGAAGGGAAATTCTCTTAGGTCTTGTTGAAGAACTTCCTTCTAAACATTCAGGACAGTCAGTGCAAAGGCAGTATTGTCTGTGAAGAAGAGACAAATGGCCATTTTGAATAGTAGAGTATGCAGCATCCCTCTACTTACACAGTGGCCACTCTAGTTTAGGTACCATTTTGCTGAACTATTGCAATAATTGCCACAGCCTCTCCCTACTCCAATCCATCTTCCCTCCAAAATAATTTTCTTAAAACTAGGTCTGATCAGTTCACTCCACACTCAGTAAACTCCAGTGGCTCTTTTTTGTTTGTAGGGTCAAACAAAAACTGTCTGACCAACCTTTAAACCACTTTACTATCTGGTCCTTTCCTGTCTTTCCATTTTTTACACATTACTCATTCAGCCATGTACATGACACTCCATCTCCCATCTGTAATGCTTTACACAGGCTGTCCCTTCATTCCTGGAATGCCCTTCCAACTCACTTTTTTCCTCATGGAATCCCTGATTTCTTTCAAGACTTTTAGGACTCAGCTGAAGCTCTACTTTCTACACAGTGCCTTTTTTTAACCCCTCAGCTGCTAGTACACTCCCTTATAAAACTACTTGGATTCAATTTGTGTATATTATATTTGTACTTACCATATTTTTTCCCCCACTAGAATGTAAGCTTCTTAAGGGAAAGAACTTTTTTTTCCTTTGTAATCCAAACTCTTAGCCACAATGCCTGGCAGATGGCAGTCACTTTAATAAATGCTTGTTGTTTGCTTGATTGTCATTGATGTATTGAGGATTCATCTTTAGGTCCAGAATGGTCTAGCTAAATTCTGAGGTCTATTCCAGTTCTTAGTTTCTGTGATTTTGTTATCCTGGTGAAACTAGGCTGAAGTTGAGTAAGTTGTTTTCTTTTT
The DNA here is from genome assembly GCF_003287225.1 of Phascolarctos cinereus. Taxonomy (NCBI): domain Eukaryota; kingdom Metazoa; phylum Chordata; class Mammalia; order Diprotodontia; family Phascolarctidae; genus Phascolarctos; species Phascolarctos cinereus. The sequence goes on along the minus strand of NW_027555958.1, from coordinate 198,283,569 downwards.
GGTGGTCTGTCCTTTTTATTAGTAAATCTGATTGATACTACCACATTTTTGGAGGGTGGTCTGGATATTTGATGCCACATTCTCATTCCATTCTAATTTCTTAGCCACATGTACTATTATGATTATTATCCTTTTCCAGTGAATCTGAGCTTTTCTTTGGCATAGTAACCTTTGCAGTGCTATACCCATACCATCTCTGCTATCTAGTTATAGCCTAGAGTGTAGAGGAGTCAATTGGGAGGTAAAAGGCGACATCCCTCCTATGTGCAGAACGTAGAACAGAATTCAGTATTAGATTATGATCATTTAGGCTGCTTATAAAATTTTACTTGTGCCAGTTGGTTCATGACCCCAGTTGTGCTCTTGTAGATTATCAGTAAATGGTGCAGTGCTGGCTATAAATATGTTGTATACATTCTACCCAAGTAAAGTCAATGACTGTCTCAAGGATTTTTTTATAATGTTTATATCATATAAAGATGGAATAGTGGTCTCTCAAAGGACTCAAATCATACATTAATATCAGCTTCCAAGTTCATTGTTAAATCCTTGAGTAATGAATAAAACTGAATGAATTCTTTAACTTTCGAGTCTTTGCCATCAACTTCGTGATAGACATTTTTGTTCATTAATGTAAAGGGCTTCATAAAATATGGTATATTTCTAAGATTTTCAGTATTGTATAAAAGAGGAAACAATGGCTAGGAAAAGCCTTGAGAGTAAGTAGGCTGCTGATCTGAGAGTAAGTAGGCTGTTACAACTAGAATTATATCAAAAGTAATTATTCTATCAGAGGAAAACAGATAAAAAATTAAAAAAAATAGATATAATCTACTGCTCTGTGTTGTGATATAGTTAGTAATAAAAATCCTGTTGTTTCAAATGCTGTATACAAGTACTGGGGCAGCTAGGTAGTGCAGAGGATAGAGCACTGGCCCGGGATTTAGGAGGACCTGAGTTCAAATGTGGCCTCAGACATATAACACTTACTAGCTGTGTGACCCTGGGCAAGTTACTTAACCCCATTGCCTAGCCAAAACAAGACAACAAAAACCAAATACCCAAAAGCTTAGATAACAAAGCACTATGTAAATGTTAGCTGTTATTATTGTTATTATTATTATCATCATCATCATCATCATCGAATCCTAACACAAAGAGGACAAGTTTGATTTCGTAGGTATCAGTGAAACTTGCTGAGATGAAATTCATGGCTGACATGTGGCTTTGGATATTCAATTAGGGTCGCAACTTGATGCGTTCTGAATAAGGTTTTTTTCTATGAGTTCAAGGACTTTTAAAATGAGGAGCCTTGATCAGTTTCTTCCCCTCATTTCAATGCCAAGTAAAGGCATTCAGTATGATGGTAAAAGGCCTTTCCAAATAAATGAGAATGTGGTGACTAAGCATCAGCATTCAGGATAGGAAAAAGGCAAAAACCCATGCCCAAGACTTATATTTCCAAAGGATGCTCTGTACTGCTGAATATGGTAGGCCTCAGGAGATCTGGAGATGGGGGTGAAGTTCTGCTTCCAGTTTCAGGTAGTGGTGTGGCAACTACCAAGATGGCTTCCCAGCTTCTCTTTTTTTTGTACAGGAAAAGTCTCATTTTTGTATGTTGTGAATGCTTCCTCCTTTCCAGGATTATAGGATAGTGATTGGTAGGAAGCAAGATAATGTTTATCTGTTAACCTTTACTTCCAGACCTGCCTTTGGATTTTTGAGTACTGTAATTGGTCAGACTTGGTTAGAGGTGGACAGTGTAGAGGTTCTTATCTGTGAGCCCAGGTATGATGAAACTGGGCTCAAGTGAATACTTATCTATGAAATTTTAATTGGGAAATGGGAAGTCCTTAGTTTTTTTTAGGAGTGAAAACAAAAGAGACTGAGAGGCAATTAAAGCTATATAACTATTCAAGATGCTGTACATTTAAGGTTGGTATGAGTATTCCCAGTATTCACCTCTAAATTTTCCTGGCTACTGTCAAGAGGATAGCCTGGAATTTTTCTCTCAAGTTAGGATCAAAGGCCCTCTGATGGATGTGCTTATAACTTTTACTCTTGGTATTATTCTTCATATGAGTACTGACTCAGATACTATAGGGAAGTAAAGAATAAACTTCCAATACACAAAGATCCTTACATGGGGGAAAAGACTTCAGTTATTAGAATAACTATATGTAAGAAGTAAACATATCCTTATACATATCATGAAAGGGTCATGAAAACCACAAACTAGACACTGTGAGTTGAATTACAGCAATCATAGTTTAATGGCCCTACAACAGATAAGTATGTTTTATTCTAAATAAACAGGATAGTTAAAAGTGGTGAGATGTGGCAAGGAAGTTGCTTTGATATTAAGAATATATTATCAGGTGAAGAAAACCAGGAACCAAAATGGATAGCATTTGGGTAAAGATCCGTGGAGGGAGAAACAAGTGATTTTGTCATTGTCTACTTCAGACTTCCTTCATAGAAAGGAAATCAGTGAGGAGTTCAGAAGGAAGATAACAGCCTGGCATGGGAGTCTGATAGAGTAGGGAGAGACTTCAGTTATCCAGACTTCAGCTAGAGCTTTCCCAGAAGCAGAATAGTTAATGACTTCTTGATTTTATGTAATGATAATTTCATCTCTTCATTTCAATTCAACATGTGTTAAGTGCCAACTTTGTTCTAGGTGGAACAGATGTGAATACTGAAGCTACACTTATTGCCTTGAAAGTAAGTCCGACTACAGCATACATGTAGACATAACACATATTTTATGTAAATAGTACACTTCTAAGATCTATATCAGAAGGTTTCTATCTCAAAAAAGGGCTGAATATAAAGCAGCAATTCAGATATCGTTTTAACTTGTTAAAGGCAGGTTCTGGAAGGAAAAGAGTAGAGAAGAGGAAAACCTTGTAAAGAAAAAGAGTTAGGCTTTCAATAAAGGAGTCAGACCTACTATTGCCAGTGCTCTTTTCATGTTGGACACAAGGCTACATATTAGCATTGTCTTGTTTATATTTATTTGTTGTATCTACCTGGGGCAATATTTCAGTGAATCAATAAACAACAGGTCAGAGAGCTGTACATTTTCATCCCTATTCTGCTTCTGACTCCATCTGAAAAAATTGACGGTAAAGACTAAAATTATTCCTTTGAAAAAGTGAAATATTAAATGTGAATTTTTTTATGGGCATTGAGTTCTGAAAGATGTAGAAATGAGGCACCAACTATTAGCTCTTTTAAAAATAGAAATTTCAAATGATTTTTTAAAAAATTACATTAGTGAAATGCATTATTGGTGGAGTTGTGAACTGATCCAACCATTCTGGAGAGCAATTTGGAACTATGCCCAAAAAGCTATAAAAATGTGCATACTTTGACCCCGCAATAGCACTGCTAGATCTGTATCCCAAAGAGATCATAAAAATGGGAAAAGGACCCACATGTACAAAAATATTTATAGCAGCTCTTTTTGTGGTGGCCAAAAATTGGAAATTGAGGGAATGTCCATCAATTGAGAAATGGCTGAACAAGTCGTGGTATGTGAATGTTATGGAATAACTATTGTTCCATAAGAAATGATGAGCAAGTGGACTTTAGAAAACCTGGAAAGATTCGTATGGACTGATGCTGAGTGAAGTGAGCAGAACCCTGGAGAACATTGTACGCAGTAACAGCCACGTTGTGTAATGACTAACTTTGATAGAGTTAGCTCTTCTCAATAATACAAGGATCTAAGACAACTCCAAAAGACTCATGATAGAAAATGCTATCCACATCCAGAAGAAGAACTAAGAAGTCTGAATTTCTCATAGTTCCTCCCATTGGTTCTAATTCTTCTTTACAACATGACTAATGTGAAAATATGTTTCATATGAATGTATATGTAAAGCCTATGTCAGATTTAATGCTGTCTTGGGGAGGGGAGAGAGGAGGAGGAGAAAAAAATTTAAAACTCAAAATCCTGTGAAAGTGAATGTTAAAAACTAAAAATAAATAATTTAAAAATTATATCAGTGAGTCTTCCTTTTTCAATGCCCACCACACAGTTTGTAATCTCACTTTGTAGGCTGCAGGTATTGATATTTGTGGATTTGTAAATATTTGAATTCTGACCCTAGTTTTGCAGTAAGAGAAGCCAAAATATTTTAAATTTATATGTTTTGTTTTTATCTACTAATTTTTTAATCATTCACTGCAAATGTTACATTGAATTCAGGTATACTGAAAAACTTCATGCAAATTTCAGCTTCAAGAGTATGTATTTCTGGACCATTAAAAATGATATTCCTAAAAAGTTTCTTGGTTTGCTTAGGCAATAATTTGTAAATCTAGATGAGGATAAAAAATAAAGCAAGTTCAAATGAGTCTAATGTGCAAGGACAGTGTACTTGCCCAATAAACATCTTCCTTAGAAATACAGAGAATATAGACAACCTTGTTGAAATATCGCTTTTGACTTAGTCATTTATGACAGCTTTTAAATGAGAAAAGGCATGTCTGCTGTAGAATAATTGGAAATGGAAGAGATCCTTCATCATGTGAATGTCCATATTACTGTTCCTAGTAGATTAATGGCCCTTTGGGGAGGGGGATCTGCTGATGAGCTGGCAGTGTAATGTGGTAGGAATCTGAAGACCTAGGCTCAAACCTCCTTTCTGCTACTTTATTTGTTATGTGATCCTGAACAAGACATTTTACTTCCTTGAGTTTCTTTACTTACCAGATAAGTAAAATAATATGTGCACTACCTGCCTGTTAGTACAGTTTTATAAAATGTATGACTTGTAAACTTATTAGGAACTGATTGCCTTCTTACACTAGCCTGAAGCATAATCCTGCCTCCTTGAAATAGATGGTAGACAAAAGCTATATGGCCAAGGCTTTGCAGTTTCTTTTTGTCACCCTGTTTTGCCTCTTTACTTCTCACTTTTTTTTTCTTTTTGGGAGGCAGTTGGGGTTAAGTAACCTACCCAGGATCACACAGCTAGTAAGAGTCAAGTGTCTGAGGTCAAATTTGAACTCAGGTCCTCCTGACTCCAAGACCGAAGCTCTATGTATGGCGCCACCTGGCTGCCCCTCTTTCTTGCTTCTTGAAGGGTATGGAGTCTATCCAATTGGATTTGGGGGCTGGGCCTCTCTTTGTTTTTTAATTGTAATTGCTCTCCATATTAGAACGTCAAAAAGTTTTAGAATGTGGTGATAGAAATCATAAAGTAAATTATAGAATGTTAGAGCTGGAAGGGACCTTAGATATCCTGTAGTTCAAACCTTTCATTTTATAGAGGAGGAGAAAACAGGCCATGGGAAATGAAATAACTCTAAATATCCAAATACATTCCATTAGCAATGATCAAGGCACAAAATAATGACACATTAGTAGTGGCCACATCGTGCTTAGAGTAAGGTCAGAGACTCAGATTGCACTGGGGGGAGATACAGAGTAGTTTAGCAGTGCATTCATGGCATTGGTGGTAGTAGAAAAATAAAATACAGTACCATGTTTTGGAGTTATCAGATGATCATGGTGTAAATTGAAAACAAATATATATGCAAACCCTTTTTGTATTTGGATTTAACCCTGCCAGATATTGCTTCTCACTATGGAAGAAACTTGGGTTCAGATAAGTACTAAAATGCAATTTATGGGCAGGCAAAATTATCAATTTTTGTCTGTTGAAGGCCCTCCTTTTTAGGATTCAACTTCTTTGTACTCCTTTCTGCACCCTTCCCAATAAAAATGATCTTTACCTTGTATCCCTATGCTTGGACCTCTCCATGATAATTCTTACTCTCCTTCTATTCCTCTTGTGTCATTATTATTTACATAACTAATTTTGTGCTGTCCCCCTTTCCCCTCCCAAACCCACCTTCTTTAGATAATGAGTTCCTTGAGAACAAGGTCAGCCTGGTGTGTTCTTTTTGTATCATCAGCACCCAGAAGTTGGCCTTGAACAAATAGGTCTTAATGTTTGTTAAACGAATAAATATTTTATCTAGGGTCAGCATTCAATCCAAATTTCTCTACCACTTAGTTTTATGGTACTTTGTGTTTCAGAATTCAGGAGTGATAGATTTTTATGAGCAATGAGAAAACTGTTTCTGAATTGATAGTGATAAGTATGCTATGGGAGTGAGTGAGTGAGAGTGTGTGGGTGTGTAAGCAAAAGTAGAGAAAGAATATGAAAACTTTAGATATTACCTGCAGTGATTTTTAACCAGCGAGAGAAATAATTCTGTCTAAAAATACATTCATTTATTTATTTGTTTACTTTGGTATTTAGATCATTACAAATTGAGTTCATTTGCTTTTTCATAATAGGCATGTGTTTAGAGTCTTGCACTTCACAGCTACAGAATGGTACCTAAATAAGCAGTTCAAATTCCTAGACTTCTGTTTTGTAAGTAGTCTGAACTACAATACTTATATCAGCTAATCAGTATGGCTGACAGCAGTTCAAGGGAATAATCAATATTTGCTGGATTTAGTGCTCTTAGATTCTGGAGTTTGAATTCTCCATCTTTTTTCCTGGGAGAAACCAATTTTGCAGGATGCTGCTCTACTTAAGTCAGCAGCTGTAATTTCTGTTAGGATTTTTTCCTAGTACTCTGGAAGACCTAAGAATGGAGAATAAGAACTAATGAGTTGCTTTTTTTTCCTTTAAACTTAATCAGTTGTATTTTATGAGTGTGCTTCCTTCTATAAGAGCCACCTTTTTAGTCATGTCAGAAAGTCTACTGTAGAAATTAATATTTTAGGTTCAGAATAAGTGAATATAGTAGCATAAGTTAACTTTTATAAAGAAAAATACCTTTCATTGCAGTTAACAGGGTACAATATACTTTAAACAATTTTAGTAGCTGTGACAACGTTCTTGGCCTATTCTTAGCTTAGCTTTGCTTTGCTTCTATTAAAAATCAAACTGCTAAAATGGAATTTTGTGTTGTAGAAGGCTATAGTCCAAATATATACTTGTGTACTTTGCTAGTTAAGTGTATACTAAAATGCTTCAGAGGTTAAAAAAGGAAGTTACAGCAGAAGTTGTAATAGCCTTTTAATATCTGCCTATTATTAAAGTAAGCATAAGGTTGTATAGGTTGTACTAAGGAATGCTGGTAAAGGGAAGAATACATTTTCAGTCCTACTGCAAGCTTGTAAATTGCTTGCATTTTTTTCCTTGTGGAAAGTCTAAAATGTTTGTGCAATCATTTAAAGCTTTATTGCAAGTGAGACAATTAAAGGGAAAAAATCCAATTATTTTCCATACAAAACTTATACTTCCTACCCAGTAAAAGACAGACTTTTGTTCAGTAAGCATGCGGGCTTTACGATCCTACTTAGTAAATTGAAATTACCTTAATAGAAAATAAGAAAAATACTGCTTCAATAAATTGTTTTTATTGAAGCTACTTCTACAAAATTAAAATCAGCACTCAGGTTTATTAGTAGGGAAGGTAGAAAGCTTTTGGAAATTGAGATATTGTTTAAAAAGACATTTAAATGAAGTTGCTGACCCCATGTATACATGACCTAGATTCTGGCATTCCACATTTATGGATTGTAGAATCTCTGTTAGGGAAGATGATGCCTTTCATGACTGTGGAATCATTACAGTTTGTGGACTCGTTAGGTATTGTTTGGTTCTCTTCAATCCTAGACCCAAATGGGTTGTTGAGCACACTGTTTTGCAATATAGATTAATTACTCTTCCACTCAGAATAGTCTTGAGCAGTAGTCCCTTGAATATTGTTCAGCGTGTGCATAGCTGCCTACTGTTTCTTTGTCATATAGAGCATCCTAGAACTCCCATTTTTTTATGTGTGCTTCCTTCTATAAGAGCCACCTTAGTTGTGTCAGAAATTCTACTGCAGAAATTAATATTTTAGGTTCAGAATAAGTGAACATAGTAGCATAAGTTGACTTTTATAAAGAAAAATACCTTTCATTGCAGTTTAACAGTTTACAATATACTTTAAACAATTTTAGTAGCTAATTTTTTGATTCTTGAAGGTATATTACAATTGAACTTCAAAAATAGCACTTACTTTAGTGTCCTAGGATTAGACTTCACACTGAAATAACTTGCTTACCAGAATCAATTTTAAAATATTATTGACTGAAAGCTTGCAGAATTGACTTTTGTTTATATGACATAAATTTTATGAGCATGTTAATTTTTTGAGGGATGTTTTTTCTACTTTTCTACAAGTAGCATTTTTGGGTGTCTTAACTTTTCCCCAGTCATTAAGTATTACTTATATACAGCAAGAAAATGACTTTTGATAGACTCTATATTTAGTTTGGTATGTAGCAAAGCACCTATTTTCTCAGGTACCAAAGGTTTATTCGTGTTCATTTGAGTAGGATTTATTTCTCCAACTTTTCATAAGAAATGATCTTCAAAGTGAGGGAACATGTTTTTGAGTTTTGTTTGTAAGCTGAATCGGTGAATCTGAACACTACTTATTGAGCTTGTTAATGGATAATCTTAGGCATTTCTATATTGTCAGTTCTTTTTTCATTGCCTTGGTAACAGACATTGGCAGTGGTGCAAAGATCTGCCTCAGAAGTAAGCACATCCTATGATACTGTCAGCATATAAGCTTTGGATGATTGAAATCAGAATGACCTTAGTTCTGGATCAGAGTTAGTTGAGATAAATTAGCTTCACTTAAGCTGGCAATGTGTAGAGGTTAAATGTATTAGTATGGAAGGAGATGTCATATACACATAAAGCATGACTCCCATATTCTCAGGAGATCTTAGATGAAGCTTTTTAACAATTCAGTTTTACCAATTAATTTTCTTTTGTGCTAGTGCATACCAAGATTATTTACATACTATAGGAGTTTCATACCTTTCAAATATGGCAGATAACTAGAGACAGTGACCTTGAAGGTACAGATAGAAGCTAAGATGACTAATAGATTGAATGGGAATGTATAGGCTATCATACATCTGTATGTAGTGAAGAGATGTTATCAGGCATCTTTGTAGAGACTAGATATTTATGTTCTTTCTGAATCCAACTTGTTTTTAATGGTGTTGCATGCATTGCAAATAGTAATGCTTGATAGATTAGATAGATCTATTTTTAGATAAATAGTAGTAGTAATGGTAGTAATAACAATGATTGAATATGGAACAAGCGATTACCAATATGTGAGTTGTTCCTTTTCTCTCACTGATTATTTTAACCTAACAGAAAATAAGTGGAATTCCTGACTTAGAAACCTGCTATATAATTATACATACAAGACTGCCTCTGATTCTTAATCTCAAAAAACAACTTGTATAGAATTGATATTTATTTAGTTGTATAGGAGAATTTAATAGATTGCATTTTCTTCAGTTGTTTTCAAAGTTTTTCAGCTGTCTCAAAAATATCCAGAAATGCTACCCCTAAACTACTGTAGAGCAGAAGAAAGGCAGAACCAGGAAGGACAAACTTAAGGTTTCCTTTTTCTTGTCCCTTTTTCCTTCCAAAGCCAGAAAAGGAAAGAAAGAAATAGACTAAGACATATTGAAAGAACTTGCAGCATTCCAGTACACCTGTGTCACTCTGGAGTTGCTTTGTGTCTTTGTAAAAGAATATAGCTCTTCTAGGAGGAAAGGAAGAGCCAGACACATTCACTATAAACTTGTGAGAGCCCTAGAAAGAACAATTGTGTAGTGTGATGGGAAGAGTACTTTCTGTTCAGCCAAAGGACTTGGGCTTAAAGAAATCCTGCCTCTGGGGATTCCCACTTGGGTGACCTTGGGCATATTTACTCATCTATAACATGAGGGATTGAACTTGATGACCTCAGAGGTCTTTTCTAGCTCTAGATGTAGGATCCTAAAGAAGGAATGAAGGCATCGTATTTTCTGTAGAAGCTGAAATAACTTCCGTACACAAGCTTATAACCCACTCCACCTCTGCTTCCCCAATGAAGAGTGGGGTTCAATTTCATGAGCCCTCCATAAATCAACTAACTCTGATCTTTACTTTGAGATCTACTAATATAATTTTATTATTACAAAATAAAACTTGAGTAAAAGAAAAATTGCTTATATTAAGTGTATCTACAAGTGAATATTTTAAACCAAGTATACCACAACCCTCCTTCCTTTTTTACGTGGACTCAGATAAACTAAAGGTTAAATCATGTTACTCATAACATGATTTATATGACAATAAAAACCAAAATAACACTGTTAGCCTATAAGGCAGTTATCAGTCTTCTTAGTCAGTGTTGGTCTTATCTAAAGAGTTGTCAGATTTCATAATTTTTATATCCGCACTGTATCTAACATCTGTCTCTGTACTACTTGTACAGTCACCATCCTCATCATCTGGACTGCTACAAGAGCCTTCTGGTTTGTTCTTTCTGCCTCAAATTTCTCCCACTCCAATCCACCCTCTAAGCAGATGACAAAGGGATTATCCTTAAATGTGGCTCTGACTATACATGTCATCACCCTACTTAATTAACTTCATTGGTTTCCTATTTCCTCCATGGTAAAATATAAGCTCTTCTGTTTGGCTTTTACAGCCTTTTACAAGCTGGCTTCAGCTTGCTTTTCTAGCCTCATTATATATCACTTCCACCACCCTGAGTTAGGCTCTTATTATCTCTTGTTTGAATTATTGTTATATTAACCTGCTAACTGGTCTTCTGTCTCCCACTTCAGTCAATCAGCAAGCATTAATAATGCATCTGTTCTTTGCCAGGCACTGTGCTAAGTTCTGAGGATAGAAGTGCAAAGGAGTTGACATTTTAATAGAGGCAACAAGTGCATATGTAGAGTGTCTTAGAAGTTTCAGTTTTTATATATTAAACCCTAACCCTAACTGAGACTTATGGGACATCCTGTATAACTATATAAATATTAAAATGACTGTGTTACACATATGTATACATTTATTCATAATAGCTAAATAAAGGTAATTTGGGAGGGTGGATGCTATCAGTTTAATGGAATCTCTTCCTACAGTTCATCCGTACTTCTGCTAACACATCTTCCTATTGCACTCGAAAGCTTTCAGGCCACTCTAAATAAGACACAAATTCTGTATCCTGGCATTAAGGCTTCTACAGTGTGTCTTCTACCACTTTCCTGGCCTTTTTCACATTACTTCCCTTCGTGTATGCTAAAATCTAGCCAAACTAGATTACTTGCTTTCTCCTCATCCTATCCTGATCTTTTTTTCCTTTTAGTGCTTTCTCCTCATCCTATCCTGATCTTTTTTTCCTTTGTGTATTTGTATATGCCTTCATTCCTAGGATTGTATTCCTCTTACAACTCCTTATATAGGAACCTTTCTTTCTTCAAGATCCAATTCAGATGCCACCTGTTCCATAAGGCCTTCCCAAAACCTTTCCAACTAGAAGTGAGCCTTTCATTAAAACAAAAACAAATCTTAAAAAAGACATTTATTGATGTCTTTTCCTTGTGCATCATTTGTTTCCTAATGTATTTCAACCTTTTCCCCAGTAAACCATTCCTTCTAACAAAGAGTAAAGGGGTGGGGTGGGGGGGAATGGCAGTTCAGTAAAACTAACTAGCGTATCAGAAAAGTCTGACACTACGTGCCATGTTCCACACCCACAGTCTTATACTTCTGTACATCTCTTCTTGGGGTCAAGATTGGCCATTATAATTTTGTGGCATTTAATTAAGATTGTTTGATGCTGTTCTTTGTTGCTGCTGGAGCAACTAGTTAGCACAGTGAATAGAGCTCTAGGTCTGGAGTCAGGAAGATAACAGTTTAAATCCTTCTTGACCTATTCACATTTTTTCATTCAGGATGCTCTTTTATTCTAAGTTCTATGAAATTGCTTTCCTCGTTCTCCTGTTTCTCTCTTTCTTAAATCTCCTTTGCTAGTTCATCATTTATTTTCTGTCTCATATGTGTGGGTATACCTCAAGGCTGTATCCCTGTTCTTTGTTTTGCTTTGCTTTGCTTGTTATATCAGTTCAATTCTGTAACAGGAGTGTCTTTATGAAACTTATTCTGTGTTTAAAAAAAATCATAATACAGATTTATGGCTATTTTAAATAATGCTTGTTGACACCATGCTTTGCAATGATTAGGGAATGTACTATAAATGAACTACATAACTGGATTGTACACAACCATGTTTACAACTCTTAATGTGAGATTGATCTTTCTACTGCTCACTTTCAGGCCCTTATTCAGTTCTTCCTTTTACCTCTTTAGTTTTTTATTCTGGGTCTGTGATTTCTGTGGTGTAGAAAACTCCTTCAACTAACGCATATCTGCAGTGGTTCTCAGAGAGTTCTTTGGGAGACTGGGAAATCACTAGCCTCAAGTCACCCCACCTGTAGTATGTGTGAGAGGTGAAACATTGTCGCTTCCTGGTTCCCCTGGCTCTCTGTCCACTGTGCCAAACTCTCTCTTTGTTACCTCTGCATATTTTAAGGTTTGGCACATAATTCAACCCATCAGAACATGGTTATATGACACTTACTAGCTGTGTGACCCTGGGCAAATCACTTAACCCCAAATGCCTCAAAAAAACCCCCCCAAAAAAACCAAAAACATGGTTATATAATGGTAGTGTGTTTCCAGGCTAAAACACAGATACACACACACACACGACTTACTTTGCTTTTAGAGGATTCAATTAAAACACTAAATCTACATTTTTATAGCCCCATTTTTCTATAGAAAGGGCCACTAGTTAGCTTAGAGATATTCACTGTGGAAAAGGTCATTACCTTGGGCTGAAGAATAGTACTTGACTTTGTCACTGTTACATTTCAACTTCCATAAACCTTTATGAAGTAAGTACCTGCTTAATATAGAACCTTTTGCTCAGCCTAAGGATAAGAGAAATACAAAGATTAAATATATTCTCATGGAGCTTACATTCTTATCCTCCTTTGAGGTGTAGTAAATATAGTGCTAAATTTAGAGCCGCAAAAGCCTGAATTCAAATCTTGCCTCTGACGCTTACTATTTATGTGACTTTGGTGAAATTATCTCACCTTTCTGAGCTCCATTTTTTCCCCATCTTTAAAATGTAGGTGATAGTATTTCTTGTAACTGTCTCATAGATGTGTTGCACAACTGAGATAATGTTATTAATGTGTGTTGCAAACTTTATAGCATAATATGAATATATGTTATTATTTGTTTATTTAATCCATTCTACCCCACCCCATTTATGCTATTTTGGCCCCATTTTGGCACCCTTAACCAAAGCCAGTAGTTATAACTACTGTTATCATTATGATCCTTTTATGCTTTGAACTGTCATTAAGTATCAGTTCAAGATTCTCCATCTTATGTATGGAAATAGAATTCCCTTTATAAAAATTGCCACTCCCACATATAGTGTGGATGAACCTATTTGGTGCTATTCTGTGTTTCATTCATCCTTATTTTATAGAAATGTATTGGCCTTTTCCCCACAGGCCATAGTTCTTTCTATCTGTGATAGCCCAAGTCCTTTGAAACTGCCCTGTGTAGTTGTTTTTTAGTTTCCAACAATAATGCCGTCTCTTAATGTCATCTCACTGAAAGAAAATCTTGAAGCAGCAGCCTAATACTCAGCCAGTCTAATATCTGTGTTCTGATTTTTGTTTTATAGTTCATTCAAAGGTGTTTGTTTTTAAAGCTTAATTCCACTGCCTTCCACCTCCCACCCCCACACTTCCCCATTTAGCTATACTTTTCTCTTTTTCAGCTCTCCAGCTTTTGTGTAACAATTTATACAGACATCGGCTTAGTGAGGGTTTGAATAATGTGTTCTTTAAGCCATTTAACTACCTGAGAAGTGTGGCTTTGATGGTCTTTGCCTTTAGACAGAATAGTGTAACTTGTTGATATCGTTTATATCTCATTTCTTGCGATACTTCAAATCAAAACTATCAAAAAAAGTCCCCCTAAAAATAAGCAAAACATAGCATGGCAAAGTGGGTAAACACTAGACTGAAAGGGGAAACCTGGATTTTTAGTGTTAGCTCTTGTAAAAATGTGATCTTGAGTCACTTCCCTTCAAGGTCTCAGTTTCCATATCTGTAAATTAAGAAAGTTAGACTAGATTATTCCCATAGCCTTGTTGAAACCCTCTGATCTTTAGAGTTCATTTTTTTTTTTTTGCTAGGCAGTGGGGTTAAGTGACTTGTCCAGGGTCACACAGCTAGTGAGTTATGTATCTGAGGTCGCATTTGAACTCAGCTCCTCCTGGCTCCAGGGCCCGTGTTCTATCCACTGCACCACATAGCTGCCCCTAGAGTTCAGTTTTAAAGGAATGTGGAAGAGTGACAGCAACATTGTGCAGTGATCAACTTTGATAGACTTATCTCTTCTCAGGAATGCAATGATCTAAGATGTTTCCAAAGGACTCATGATGGAAAATGCTGTCCACATCCAGAGAAAGAACTATGGAGTTTAAATGCAGATCAAAGCGTACTGTTTTCTTGCTCTCTCTTTTTTTTCTTTCCCATGGTTTTTCTCTTTTCTTCAGATTCTTCTTTCACAACATGACTAATGTATGTTTAATATATTGAGCATGTATGGCCTATTCAAACTGCTTGCCCTCAGGGCAACTAGGTGGCACAGTGGATAGAGCACTGGCCCTGGATTCAGGAGGACCTGAGTTCAAATCTGGCCACAGACACATAACAGTTACTAGCTGTGTGACCCTGGGGAAGTCACTTAACCCCATTACCTAGGCGCGCCCCCCCCCCCAATTGCTTGCCCTCTTGGGGAGGGGAGAAAAAAAATTGGAACAAATCTTATAATAATGAATGTTGAAAACTAAAAACTAAATAAATATAGAGGAATGTTGAATACAGAATAATTAACAGTTTGAGGTAATTAGTCCAGTCTTAAATTTTTTATTTACAATAATCTAAATTTTGAGTAAGTTCTGTGGAATTTAGAGTTGCATAATTTTCCATTTTATAACATATATGAATGCTATTAGCTAAATCAGTTGGTTCACTAAAGCTAGTTAATACTGCAAAATTTAGGTATAACTGAAATACTATTTATTTAAGATGGCAGAGAAATGGGAGAAAATGTAGGAGTTGGAAACTAAATGATTTTTTATTCAGTTTATAGTCTGTGAGTAGCATTATGAATTACAAACAAATTGGTTGGTGAAGCTTCTACTAATAAAGGTTTTAATAATTTGAATGAGACATCTGCTCAATATGAATCTAAGGAAATTAAATTACATTTTATAGAATTACTCTAAGTAGGCCTATGTTCTTACTTGTTATAAAAATTTGTTTAATAAATTATAGATGTCCTAATTTTATATACTCATAGTCGACTGCATTCTCCATGTTAGAAGACAAATTCCATACACAGTGCTTTTAAGAGAAGAAAAATTTAAAACCAGAGGCTTTCATGAATATCATTTGCAATTCCTAGAGTTGAGCTTCAGGTTAAGTGAATGTGACTAGAGAGGAAGAAGCAGATCCAGATAGGTTAAAGGACTGCAGGTGTGTCCTGCTTGTCCAAGGAACTCCTACCAGCATCTTTTTAGTAATTTTCCATATGACCTTAGTGTAGGAAAGAAGATTTCTATATGCAAATCTTGATAAGGGAAACATTTAATAAAGCATACCCTTATTATCTTTTAAAGACTTTTAAGAAGTCTAAGTGAAAGATATTATATGTTAAGTAGCCATGGAGGAAAATTGAGAATGTAGGTCTATGCAGTATATGTTAGAGTGCTTGCCTGTTAACATTCGACCAGCAATCAAAGTCACATCTTATTCTTGAGCCTAACTTTCCTCATAAGTTAGAAAGGAACCATTTAATATGGCTATGCTGTAGACTCATGTCTGCTGACCACAATAATGGAAAACAGGTCAGATTCTTCACTTAGGTTTTTGTGAACTTAGACTTTTAAACTAATTTTTAAATTAAGATTTTCTGCCTTTGCCAGTAGGGAATATTTGGACAACTTGGTTATTTACTTAGAAATTTAAGGCTTGTAAAATGCAAGCAACTTTTTATTTACTAAGTACCTGTCATAAGGGCAAAACTTCTTCCATCAGCATTTTGGTTTAGACACCAAATTCTATACAGAAGCACAATTTATGAATGTTCTCTTGCTGTGGGTATTAACCACAATTGGAGATAGGTATAGTGCACACATATAGTAAAAGATATGGTAGCTTTATAAAATAGAAGCCACAAGAGGCAAACAGACATGCTGGACAAATACCTATGCTTCGCAGAATCTCAAAAATGGAAGATATGTCAGAAATAATCTACTGTAACTTACAGCTGAACAAACATCTCCAGAAGTGGTCATCTAGCCACTGCCTGAGACGTTTCAATGGTTGAGAACCCACTGTTGCCTGAGGTAGCCCCTTGTATGTTTCCAAAATCTATTTTTCTCCATTTTTGTTTCCAGTCTTGCCCTCTACGTCTAGGAAGACCAAATTTGTTCTCTTTCACATGATAGCTTTTCATATACTTGAACAGAGCTATCATTTTCCTCCCTCCCTCCAAGACTTTTAATGTCCAAACCTTCCCATTTTATTAAGTCAATCCTTTTGTGACGCAATCTCTACTCTGCTCACTATTCTAGTAATCCTTCTGTGAGCCAGTCCCAGTTTATCAATGTCTTTTAAAAACTGGTGCCCAGAATTTAAAGTGTTATTCCAGATATGGTCACATCAGGGGTAAAGTACAGTAGGATACTCATCTCCTTCATGCTATACACTGTGACATTTTTATGGACCAATGATTTTATCAAGTGGCTACTATATCTACCAGTATAGATCATGTTCAACTATGTTGTGGGGTTTGTTTTTTGTTTTGTTTTTGGTTTTTTTTGGTTTTTGAATTCTCCATACCCTCCCTAAAATAATCTACTGCACTGGAGTATTTTTTTTTCCGATCTTTTAACAATTCATGGGAATGTCTCACTACTAAATCAAAAGCATTTTTCTGCAATGTTATCTTTTATAGAACATCTTGCACTTAATTCATTGTTGACAGGATGCTATAGCCAGTCAATAAGTATTTAATAAGTGCTTAATATTTGCCAGTTGCTGTACTAATCACTGGCAAATACAAAGAAAAGCAAAAATTTGTCCTTTCCCTTGCAGAAGCTCACCTTCTAATGGGAGAGACAACATGAAAACTACTACGTATGAGCAAGATATGTACAGGATAAATTGGATGTAATCTGTAGGGGAAAAGAATTAGCAGTGAGGGTGGGAGGGTGAGGCAGACTTAACAAGGCTTCTTGCAGAAAGTATGATTTAAGCTGAGTTTTGAAGGAAACCAGGAGGTGAACATGAGGAGGGGAGAGAGTTTCAGGCATGGGGACAGCCACTGAAAAAGCACAAAGTTGGGAGATGAAGGATCATGTATGAGGAATAGCAAGAAGCCCAGTGTTTCTGGGTCATAGGGTATATGAAGGTAAGTAAAATGTTTTTTAAAAAAACCCTAGAAGGCTTTCATGGATTTTACAAGTCAAACAAAGAGGATTTTATACTTGATTAGAAGTAATAATAGGGAGTTTATTGAGTAACGAAGTATATCTGGGTTTTGTTTTTTTTTATCAGAGAGTAGCTTGGGATCATAACAGCATAATTTCCCCAATGTAGTCAGTTTTCTTTCTTTCTCCAGTTCTGTGTTTTTCATATGTGTGTGTGTGTGTGTGTGTGTGTGTGTGTGTGTGTGTGTGTGTGTATATATATGTATATATCTCCTCCAATTACATTTTTAAAAAATTTTAACATTCATTTTTTAGAAATTTTGAGTTCCAAATTCTCTTCTGCCTACCTTCATTTCAGTTCTTGACTCAGTTCATTGCCCAAATGCAAAACATATCCAGTACCTTTGTACTAGATCCAATAATTTTGCAGTTAAATTTTTAAATACAAGTCTCAGCCTTTATACTTCATTTCATCTTTTTCTTTTTGAATTATCCTGGTGGTAGTCCATTGAAATTTTTTTGATTACTGCCTTTGTCATCCAGCTTATTAGCTGTTCCTCCTTAGCTTTTTGTGATCTGCAAAGTTGACAAATATGCTATCTGCACTTTAATAATTGATAGATACTGAACACCATAGGTCTAAGAACAGAATTCTGGGGCACTTCACTCTGGACCCCTCTTTAGGACCCAGTCATGCAGTTACTTCTGAATCTATCTCTATTAAGTATCCTCTATCTGTGGTATCCCACTTATCTACTCATCTAGAAACCTTGTCAGAAAGGGAAATTAGGGTTTATCTAGAATGATCTTTTATTGATGAAGCTAGAAATGGTTCTTATTGATTATCATTTACATTTTTAAATGCTTTTAATAATACATTCTAGTACTTTGTCCAGATTTAGAGCACCAGGCAGTTTTTCTACAATTGGCAGGCCTTTGCTGCCTCTTCCCTACTCTAAAAAGTGTTGATGTTGGTCATCTAAAAGGAAGCCAGATTAATTTATTTGTTCTTGCAGTAGACTGAACCTGTAACTTCCTTTTCTCTTCTCTCCACATAAGAATCTTGATTTGTGATTGATCATTTAGATATTGTTTCATAAACCAAAAATGATTGTATGCTGGGAGATAGATTATAGATCATAAGTCAGATAGATCTTGTGAATGGTAAACCATCAATTACCATCACATTTTAGTTCACTATCATTGGGCCTAGGCAAAATGCTGCTGTAGGTGAGTTTCCTTTTTGATTCCTTCCCTGAATTTAGCTTCTATTACTACCTGACTGCTGGAATTCTCCCAAAGCCCCGAATCTCTGGTTACTTATCACCTGTCACCCTCTGTAGCCCCTCAAAAACACGATAACCATTGGCTTTGGAAATATGGCAGTGATGAGCAGCAGTCAGCAAGGGCAAAGAGGAAGTCACAGAGCAAAGAACATTTCAAAGTTGGATCTCCATGTAGGGCCTTGGCCAGACACAGATTTCATTGTAGAGTTGGTTGTATTGGACTATAACATCTCTCATTTAGGAGTGAAAAGTCCTGAAGTATCATTTAACTCACTGTTTTTAAATATCGTGATATTTATTGTTTTAAATGACATTACTTTCCCTTCAATATCCGTGTTCTGTCATTGATGTGGATACTCCTAATCAGTGCATACCACAGCTTATCTATGTCTTCTCGTTCTTCCCAGTTTTTGTCCATGTCATCTCATAAGTCCTCTATAGAGAATCTATCATACACACTGCTAGAAGTCTTTTAATATTTCATGGGCACCAGCACAATATATGGACTGTCCATCTCTTTTCCTTCCCTTTTGCTATATGACCAGCCCATCCCCTATTCCTGATCATACATTTCTTTATTAAATCTTGTCACTTTTGCATGCAAATTAATGTGCTGTGACTTACTATGCCCCCTGTAATTTTTTCAATACCCTTTGGATTCTTTGGAGATTTTCATGTTCCATGGCATATAGGCTGTCATGTAGTTAGCTTCCCTTGGACAGTATTGGATTTTAAAAGATGGATTTTTGTCTCAGAAAGCAAGCCATGAAACATGATTTCTAATTCCTATCATTTATCTTAGTTTGAGAACATTTAATTCCTACAACTAAAAGTTGGTTCAGTTCACTTTAGGGAGGATTGCTTTAAGAAATGATAGACTAGAAAGCTTTATTCTCTTAAAAGCCATGAGACATTCAGAGCCTTGAAAAGGAATTTTGAAATTTTAACTTCCAGCTATTTAATTTTAGCAATATTTTAAAATATTTTGATGTTCTTTTTATTTTCTGTTGATAGTTTGTAGAACCCTTTATAGATGGGACTAATATAGGTTGCATCTTTAAATTACCAGACATTGGTAAATAAATCTTATTTTACATGAAATGGACGTCTGTTGGAATGAGAGTACTGGACATGCCGTCAGAGAACCTGGATTCAAATTCCGGTCTTTTCTTTTTACTCCCAGTGGGACATGGGGCTAACCTCTTAATCTCTCTCAGCCTTATTTTTTTTGTCAGTGATTTTTTTTTTTAAATCATAAAGGATTTGGTCTCTGTCCCTTCAAACTCTAGATCTATGATACTAATTATCAGTGAGACCTGCTTCTCATTGACTTACTGAAAGGACATATTCAGAAATATGCATGACTGAAAAATAGATCAGTGTATTTCAAAGATACAATTAATTTTTAAAAATCAAATATTTACTGTTTGTGTTAGGATTTTAAGAAATTCAGTCAACTCATTTAAGTAGTTATATGTATTGGTATATTTCTTTGAGGTAAGTGGCCTAATCTTAAGATGTATCTACTTAACATTCTTTTCATTTAAGTACTTTTAAAGTAATGAGATTAATTTTTGACTTTTACATTGGTGAGCAAAGCAGAGTATTATTTAAATTCAAACTGTGTAATTCTGACTAATATATGCAAAGGAGTGCTTAATTTCTTTTAAAAAAAAAGGTTTATAGGGTTGCATTTTAAGTTAATCCTCCCATGCATTAATGTGTAATGAAATACTGCTTCTGCATGATTTTAGGAAACAAAAGAATCAAGGGAAGAAATTGAATGCCATCTTTTAAAATGGAAATTCTTTTTGCTTTTATTAAATTGAAGAAGGCCTAGTTGATACTGAGTCACTATGTTCTTCCATTGAAACATTACATCATGGATACACCTTATTTGATCTTCTGAGACTCGTGACAAACAATAGGATACCTCAAAGACAGTCTTGAAGTTTGTGCTGAGATATTCTAATGTATATACACTCCACTGAAAAATACTTTGTACCTAACAATCAGTTAATCAGCAGGGATTTGTTAAGTGCTTACTATGTATCAGGGTTGTGGATAGAAAGGTCAAAAGTGAAGTCAGTGCCTGTTCTTGAAGAGCTTTCATTCTGTCCAGATAGAAATTTAATGTGGTTTGGGGGAAGGAAAGCACCAGCAGCTAGGGTGTATTAGGAGAAGTGTTTTTGAACTGATTCTTGAAGGAAGTAGAAAGAAGTAACAGATTCTGTAAGATGGAGGGAAGGAGGGAGTGTATTGGAGGCAAATTGGCCCTCTTAATCTTTCTTACACAAAGACTCCCAACTCCAATCCTTTGCACTGTCTTTCCCTAGTTGTAAGCATCTGTTTTCTGCCCTTAATGATGATACTGTACTCTGGGATCAAAATCCTCTTGCCCTCTATCATCTCTTTTATCTCCCCCCCTCCCCCGCCTCCATAGGAAAAGATCTCTGAAAATCAGTCATTTCCACTTGTGGATTGACTGATGTGAACTGAAGTAAGTGTATTTTAAGTCTTTCAGTTCTCTTTGTAAACTTTGCCCTTTGTCAAAGAGATTTCAGGCATTAACAAGTTGGAAGATTTTTTAAATTTTGTTTAGGAAGGCTTCTCTTTGACCTTCCCAACTAAGTATTCCTGTGCCTCTCTAGGGGATGAAATGAGAAAGGAGCTTTGTGTAGGGAAGGTGTACTCAAACAGAATCTAGAGACCTAGCTATTGGTTTCTTTTCTGCCACTGACTACCCTACTTGCCTTTGGGACCTCACTCAGCTGGATAAGTCACTTG
This sequence comes from Phascolarctos cinereus, assembly GCF_003287225.1. Classification (NCBI taxonomy): domain Eukaryota; kingdom Metazoa; phylum Chordata; class Mammalia; order Diprotodontia; family Phascolarctidae; genus Phascolarctos; species Phascolarctos cinereus. The sequence goes on along the minus strand of NW_027555958.1, from coordinate 198,262,075 downwards.
TCTTCTCTCAGTCTCCTTTTTTTTTTTTTTCACCTGAAAAATGAAGTGGTTGAATTTGATAATCTTTAAGATCTTGTCTTAGGTTAATTGGAATATCCAGTTTTCCTTAAGTAAGTAATATTTAAAGAAAAGAATCTATCAATTTGAATCGTCATTTGAAGGAAATTGCGTATGTGGTGCTTTGGAATTATACTTTCTTCAGATTATTTCATAGTCCTTTTTTTAAATCAGTCAGATAAATAGAGTGTACAAATCCAAATGTTGGAGTGTGATAGGAAATGTCTTAAGTCAAAAGTCTAAAAATTGGTTGTCATTCACAGCTTGATGTTCTATACCCTAGAGTTATTAAGGAATTAGTAGGTGTGGTCACAGAGTAATTAGCTAAAACTTTGTTGAGAACAGGAGATGTTTAGAAGATAAAGAATAGATTTGGTCCTGGAAATTGTAGGTCAATCTACTTAACTGAAATAGCTTTAAAAAGTTGATTAAAACACACAATAATCCATTAACAAAACAGGTCAGAGGGTTATATGACGATCATATCTGACCAGTTTTTTGTTGTTAAGTCCTTTCTGTTGTGTCCAACTCTTCATGATCTGATATTGGGGTTTTCTTACTGGAGTGGTTTGCCATTTCCTTCTCTAGCTTATTTTATAGATGAGGAACTGAGGCAAATGGGGTTAAGTGACTTGCCTAGGGTCATACAACTTATAGGTGTATGACATCATATTTGAACTCAGGTCCTCCTGACTCCAGGGCTCATGGTGGGCATTCTATTTACAGTGCATGCAAGCTACCCCTTGACCATTTTACTTTCATTCAAATAAAAAGTGACAAGGCTTGTAACTCAGGAGGAGGCAGGAGACATAGATGTTTTGTTCACATTAGTTACATTCTCTGGGAGGCAGGCAGATCTGGACCCACATTCAGTGTGTACCTGGGCTAACAGCTAGCTAGAGTGGCCTTTCCCAAGGAAATGGATTGCTATGGAGTAAGTCTAGGGCTGATCCCCAAGTGGTATGCTGATTAGATCTCCTCTGCATGGGGTGTTATTTAATGTTTTTATCAGAGATAAGACTGAATAAACAGCATACTCATGAAGACAAAAAGGTAGGTAAGTTTGGGAAATCAGAGTAAAATGCTAAAAAGTGATTGCAGTTAGTGTAGAAAATTGATCTACCAGGAAGAGGATGTACGATAAAAGGAAAAATATACTTAAAACTTGAATTCACACATTGGAATTATTAATAACAAGTTTAATAAAAGTTAACAAAAAATTTTTATTCACTACTTTGTGCCATAATTTTTAAGGGTTATATTGTGAAGTTCAGAGATAATTTTGTTTTGTGGTAATAACAATAGCTACCATTTATATAGTGCTTTATGATTTGCAAAGCATTTTACAAATGTTATCTACTTTATCCTCACAACCACCCGTTGAAGTAAGCACTATTAGTTTTCAGTTGAGGAAGCTGAAGCACAGAGAAGTCAAGTGACTTACCCATAGTCATGTAGCCTGTATGTATCTGAGGCCAGATTTGAACGTAGTCCTTACTGACTTCAGGTCCAGCGCTCTAGCCAGTGTTCTAACTTAGCTGCCTCCATGGTAACATATGTGACAATTACGTTTAAGTTGCAGAACTCATATTAACAGAATTAATGGTGATTGTTAGAAGTTTACATGATTTAAGAAGCATCCACAAACCTTATTGTTTACTTTTTAAAGCCTCAGAAGAAAGAAGAACCGAATCAGGAATTTAAAAAAAGCACCAGCCCTAAAAAGGCAGCAGAACCCACTATTGATCTTTTAGGACTTGGTAAGTAATAAATAATAAAAGCCTTCATTTTTGTTATGGAGCTATTGAAAGAAACCTTCATTTGAAATGAACATAATGGCTTTATCTTCAATATGCCAACAGATACCATGAACTGAATTTGAAAATGCTATGATTAAGTCTACTGAGTTCTCCCACTATAAAGGAAATCTTTAATAAGGGGGTTGGTGTCTGTCAGCACTGTCTTCACTGAAATACAAGTAATGAGCTCCTTAGGGAAAGGAGAGATATCAAAGTAATCTTCAAAGGCTTGGTAGACTATGACATTTCAACATTTAAAATACAAAAATGGGGTTTGGTGTGTATGTGAGCTTTTTTCTTTTTTTAAAGTAACAGTATTCGGTGGGCTTATTGTATAATGTACTGATGTAAAAGAAAAAGTAATTTTAGTTGGCTAAAGCCATCTTCCATTTTCCATGTGTAGTTCTAGTACTAAATTTATTATATGCCTCAACTGAAATTGAGAATTGTTCACTTTTTGTCTAATGTCCCTTTTTTCCTTAGGCTAGCAGATAACAATATGGACTTTGTCTTATACGTAAATAAGCTTTGATTCAAGAAGTGCCAGTCTTATACAGTGTTTATTTACAAATATTGTCAGTTCTTTTTTATATTCCTCCTCAAAGGATTTGCAAAGCAACCATCATTTTCAGCAGTGTCTGTGTTTTGTAGCAGTAATGAATTTTTCTTTCAGTTTGGGGAACAACTGAAGGATAAAGTAAGCCATTTGGAAGGATCTAGTTTCTGAAAAAAAATTGTTTTAGTTCTTTATGGGTAAATTCCTTTCTGTTTTGAGAATCAGTGTTACATATTTTATTCATTTCTTTAAAAGCTGGTATGTATCATGCAAATGTTTTTTCCTAGAGGTAAATTTTCTAATGTGGTAGTGAAAAATAGTCTGATAGATACATTAAAAATAAGTGTAATTTTGGAAATAGAATTTAAGACTGGAGGCTGTAAACATAATTATGTGAAGTTTCTAGTCCTCATAATTTCTGTATTTTATCCCTTTTGTACTTTGGTTTATGAAGCACAAGGGAAGAAAAGATTTCTGTCATATTCCACATTAAGACTGTCTTATTAAAACTAACCATTTAAAAAAAATTTTTGTAGCATTTCCAGTTTACTTGATTTGGTGTTGTGCTTGGTTTATTAATTTATAATTTGTAATTATCTATCTTTAAAATGTGCTTGACTACTTCACGTAGGTAATGCTTATATGCTTATTGGTATCCCAGATTCTCTAAAATGAAAACCTTTCTAAGATGCTACATATGTAAAGTAAAAATCATTTGAGAGTAACTGGGTTCTTTCTTGAAATGAAGCATTAGTTAATTAAGGTCATGTTCTTTCTTATCCAACTTTAGTGATTCAAGCTAAATCATGTTTCTTTTGGCCTCTTATTTCTATCCTTATAAAGTATTATCCACCCACAGGTATTACCTGTCAAAGCATCAACTGCAGTATAAGTGGTTTGGTACAGTGGAAGAACACTGCATTATGGAGTCTCAGTACCTGGGTCCCATCGCAGGCTCTACCATTGAATACCTGGGTGTGCTTGGGCAAATCACCTATTTTCTCTGTGACTCATTGTCCTCCATCTGTAAAATAAGGGGATGGGATTAGGTAATCTCTAATAGCCCTTTCAGCTTTAAATTTAGGAGGATCTTATGATCCTTAGTGAGTAGTTATACCTGAGAGAAGAATTATTTCCTTTTTGGAGATTGTTTCCAGAGCAGTAAGATCACTGTTTACTTATGTTACCTGAAAGAAACTGGTTATTGCAAATTATAGAAACATAGGCTTTGGAGCTGAAAGGAACTTTAGAAATAATTCAGCCTGACCCTCTCATTTTAGAGATGATGAGATTGAGCCTTACGAAGGTTAGTTAAATGATTTGCCCAATGTCACATAGTGAGCTCAAGTAGAAATGGGCAGAAAAATAGGCTCTGGTTCTCTCATCCCAGAAACTGGTTTCAGGCCCTTGGATACCCAAACCTCTATGGTCGTTGTATAACTGACCAAAGTTCCTTGGGGTTGTTTTGAGCTACAGTGAGATAGATAAAAACAAGTCCCATCTTACAGATGAGGAAATTGATATTCTATGACTTGCCCAAAGTCATAGAAATTAATGCGTGTCAAAATCAGATGTCTGCCTTCAATTTTGTCCCTACCACATTTTTCTGCCTTTTGCCTACTCAAGGTCCACACCCTTTTCCTACATCTGTAAACCCTTACCATTCCTTCACTCTTCCTCAGCCTTTAAGGGAGACAGTGTGACCTCTCTTATTTGATTCCAAGCCCAGGACTCAAAGGATTGAGGGATTAAGAGGACAGAAAGTACAGGGGATGACACATACATAAACACATGTGTACAGGTATATTTACATACTTATGTGGTGGGGTGTCTTAAGACCTGAGGACCAGGATTAATCCTCGAGTCCACTTTAGTTCAGATAGTTCAAAAGTTTTAGGGCAAGAGCTAAATTAATCTTCAGAAAGTCATAAGGCTATTCAGAGTAGGAAATTGTGTGAAGAGACTCATAAAATCATGGAGTGACCACATAGATTGTTTAAATCCCATCTGAACAGTAATACTTGCTAGAATATCTCTGAGGTGAAGGCCATTCTGCTTCAGCCAGAATATTCCTCTGGATGAACTCACTGTCTAGTAAGATGGTTCATTACATTTTTGTACAACTAGTTGTTTATTGGTTATTATTATATCTCTATATTCAGCCCCACACTCTCTCCTGAGCTTCAGTAGTGTATTACCAATTGCCTATTGGGTATTTCAAACTGGATGTCCTGAAGACATCTTCATCTCAACCCTCCCTTCTTCAAAACTTCCTTATTTCTGTCAAAGGCAGCTCTACTCTTCTAGTGTTACCCCTTCATAATCTCAGCATAACCTCACTTTTCCTCACATACCCATATCACACAGCTACTTCTGTAGTTCAGGCCTTCATCACTGGTTCTTTAGATTATTGCCGCAGTTTCCTGATTGGTCGCCCTGCCTGGACTCTCTCACTCCTCCAGTCTGTTCTATATCTGCTGCCAAAGTAATTTTCTTTAAGCTCAGGTCAGACTTTGCTGATGTGATTTCCATACTCATCATATACCACTGACTTCCTGTTGCCAATAGAATAAAATGTAAACTCCACTCTTTAGCTTTTAAAGTCCTGTGCAACCTGGCTTCATCTGCCATTCTAGTCAAACTAGTACTTTTCTTTGTTTGTCACATAGGACACTCCATCTCTCCTCTTCTTGTCTTTGTACTTGCTGATTCCTTATGCATGTAATGCACTCTCCTGACCTCTACTTCTTAGTCTCTCTTCCTTTAAGATTCAGCAGAGATATCCATCTTGTGTATGAAACCTTTCTTGATTTCCCCTAGCTGCTAGTGTCCTCCCTCCCATAGTAGCTTGTATTTAATTACTTTGTGTGTGTGTTTGTACATGTGTATTAGCTAACTTAATATTTATTCTGTATTTTATATTCACTTGTCAATTCCATTAGAATGTGGTAAACTCTTGTGAGTAGGGATTGTTTAATTCTTTGTACTCGTTTCTTTGGTGCCTAGCACAGTACCTGGTATGCATTAATAAATATTTTAAAATTTAATTATTGTGTTGTTTGTTTGAACCTGTGATTTCATTAGTGTAAGGGACTCCCTATAAGAAAAAACGCCCTTTACCAATGCAGATCAGTAACTGTTGTGGAACTTTTGGTCCTAAAGAGTTTTCTGGAGCATTAGGAGGAGAAGTGATTTTCCCAGGGTCACACAGTATATATTAGAAAAGGGACTTGAACCCAGCTTGGTCTGATTCCAAGATTAGTTCTCAGTCAGCTCTGCCATACTGTCAGTTGCTTTTGTTGAGCAGAAATTTGCCTCCTTTTAATTTAGTCCTAGACATAGTCTGCTAACTCCTTCCTGTTATGCAAGTTACTGGTCATATATGCTATTAAAATGAAAATAGTGCTAAAGAGTCCATCATTTTGATATACAACATAAATATTATCTTGCTAATGAAAATCCAGCTCAGGAAATAGCACTGAGATACTGTCAGTGCATATTCATAGTCTTCATTGTCTAAATGGTATTGATTTAAATTTACCTATTTTCTCTTGTCAGCCCAACTTAATCTAAAGAAATTGCTATCTAAACAGTTTGCAAGTCTTTTCAATAAGAAGCTTTTAAAAACATGTGGCTACGTGGGTACAAGCAGATACAAGTAATCTGAACAAGTAGTCTTTATCAAAATAACTTGAAGCTGAGTGTCAGACTCTTAGAAATAGGTACAGCTTAAGTATGTGAGAATAGCTAATATTCTTTAAATTTCCCACTTTTATGCCAAATTTAAGGAAATAAGACTTTTTATTTTAACGCACCATTCAGCCAAAATGGCAAAGTTGAGAGGGGATGACAACGCCAGTGTAACATAATTATCATCATCACATCCAATTCTTTACCAAATAAGGGAGATGAACAAATTGCCTTTTTTCACCATAAAAATCTGTTTCAAGGAGAATTGTCTATAGGCAGTTATTTGGGATCAAACTTTACAAAATGCTTTTAAGTTACTCATCTTGAAAGTTGAAAATGTGCTAAGGGGCAGGAGTGGCAAAGGATTGATTACTTTTAAGCTGAAAAGTATAAGAAAACAGTTGAAAGGCAAACTCAGTTATAGGCTGACAATCAGCCGACAACCAGGCAGTGGCTCCTTAAGCACTGATGGTTCCTCAGACCCTTCTACTGCTGTTTGGCCAAGTCAAGTAAACATAAATTCATTTTAAGAACACTGTAACCAGAGTGACTGAAATTTTAGTTATAATTGCCTGTAGTTTTGCAGTTGCTATATTTTTAAAGTGATGAGAATGATACTAGGCACTGGTGCAGTAATAATAACTCATACTTCTGTAGCCTTTAGGTTTGCAAAGTGCTTTACATGGTTTTTCCTATTTGATCTCCTTAATAGCTCAGAGCTATGTAGTATGAGTATTATTATTCCAACTCAGTTGATGAGCTGATGCACAGAGGGTTTGTGACTTTGCCCAAGGTCACATAGCTAGTAAATGGCAGACCTTTATCTTCTGGCTCCATAATTCACAGTCTTACTTTTCAAGAAGTTTGTTTCCATTAAGGCTAATTTGTTTAATTACTTTTGATAAATTCCTATTCCTTTCTTCTTTGGAGAAAATGGATGACTCTTGAGGTTTTAAAAAATTGTCTTTCTTTTTTAAAAAGTATGATCAGAACCTGTGAAGGTTATGTAATGTAAATGTGTATGTATCAATGAAATGATTGGTAAAAATATCCCCCTGAAAAAGGACATTGTGCTGGGAAGTAACTTTCTGCCTCTACTACAGGCAAGTAAGAAAAGTGAATCATCTTGTAAAAATTTTTAAATGGCAGGAGAGCTGAAGGAGGAAGATGAATTGGCAGGGTAGGAGGAGCCTATGAAATGCATAATAGAAGAAAAGTTTTTGAAAGCAGCAGGATCAGTGTGATGGGTCCAGTATGAGAGGAATAGTGGATAGTGAAAAGATCCCATTAGAGTAGCTCAGTCATAGAAGATGGACAGAGCAGAAAATTCATTTTGCATTAAGAGAAAGTACTAATTAAACATCATAGGCCAGAGAGAAGATAGTAGGAAAAAAAGATTTACAAGAAAGAGGACAAGCATTTGCAGGCCTTGGGAAGGAGCAGGAAAGGTCAGTGAAACTTGAACAAAAGACCAGGAGGATAAGTCTAGAGTCCAAATAGGAATGAATCTTCTCCTGAGATTAGACGGGGGAACTGAAAAGTTAGCTTGATCGGAGACTAGAAGGCTGAGAGAAAGGCAGAAGGCTGGTAATACTCCTTTCATGTTTGTTTTCTGGCCCAGACCTATGATTCCATCATTGTAGGGATATTTTGGTGTGGAAACTTCTGCTAATGATGTATATAGGTCAGTTGTAGCCTGTAGACTGAGAGAATTGCTTGGGATACTAATTGAATAAGTGGTTTTTTCCCCCCATGATCATGTATACAAGAAAATGTCATAAAATCATAGAGGTCACCTAGTCAGGCAGGATTTGAATCCAGGTCTTCTGACTCCAGTGCCTGCCTTCTAGCCAGTATGCAGTATTTCCTGTCTTTAATATTATTTTTGTTCCATTATGAGTCAGTGGTAGAATTGATTGAGGCCATTTAAACCTGCACAGTCTTAATGCCTGACCTGTGTTATAAGTTAAAGGCAGTCTCTGGGGGTAAATGAAAGAATTGTGCCAAGGAGGAGACTATTTAAACCTAAAACAGTATCAATAATAATAACTTAATATTGTTATCTTACCTTTCTGTAGCACTTTAAGATTTACAAAGTAAATCTGGTATGTGTCATTATTATCTCCATTTTGCAGAAGATAAAACTGAGGCTAATAGATGGTAAGTAACTTGCTTAGGATCACACAGCTAACATGTCTGAGAGAGGATTCAAGACCCAAGTCTCATCTGCTTCTAAGTTTAGTTGTTTTCAACTAGACAGATAGGTGCTATAGTAGTTATGAGTTGTGGACTTGAATTTGGGAAGAACTAAGTTCACCTTCTGCCTTAGACATTAATAACTTTGTGGCCCAGGTCATTTAACCTGAGGCTGACAGTCAGCCTCAACTTCCTCATTTGTGAAATGGGGATAATAATAACAGCTCCCTCACATATTGTGAGGATCAGATGAGATAATATGTAATGCACTTTGCAAACCTGAAAGGGATATATAAATGGTAGTTACCCCCAGCACTAGTACTATTGCTGCTACTCAGCACTACCTTGCTAATTTAGACCAATAGTTCATATTCCCTAAGTAGTATTCTCATATTCCTAACAAGAAATATGTTATACTGTGAAAATCCCTTCATCGTTTTAGTCATGTTTACTTATGATTGTATTTGTGCTAGCTTGTGTAGACAATACAGTGTAAAGATCAGAGAAGCCAGAAAAAGAAAGACTGGACAAGCTTTGATTGCCAGTGCATGGATTATTAATATCTGAGATGCCAGAGGACAAAATGGGAGAATGAGGGCACTGCTTAATCATGACCTTGAGCAGTAGCACTATTTATTTTTTTATCTAGAGGGGATTTTGGTACAATTTATGTCATCAAGAAATAGTGGGGAAATGGAACTATGTCCTTGAACAAATTTTTTTTCTTAATATTTCAGTCAGTTAATGGTTTTTAATCAGTGTGGGTATTTCTACCAGTGATGTAGATCAGTGCTGTCAAACTCACAGAAATAAAGGCCCCTACACAATACATAAGGATCCCTGCAGGCTGCATATTGATTTATCTATATATTAACTACACATTCACATCTATATTCTATTGTATTTTTATTTATTTTGTTAAGTATTTCCCAATTATATTTTAATTTGGTTCTTGTGGCAGTATTGCTACCCTTGTGTTTGATATTTCTGGTGTAGATTTCAACCTAACCCATCCATGCCTTTTTATTAAACTTCTCATGTTCATTAAAAATATTTTTGTTTATTTAAAGCTCAGCATGATCTGAGCATATAAAATGATATTCACTTGGAGTATGTCTGTCTGGTGAGATGTGTGATAAAAAGGTTGATTTAACTAAAGATACCCCTTAAGCCTTTTCACTTTGATAGCTCTCAGGTCACTTTAGATCTGTAGCTCTCTTCTGAAAAGATTACTGTGACCCTACGGTTTCCTTCAACCAGCAACATTAACCTCTGAAGCACAACTAGACGTCTCATACAAATAAAGCTCAGATGAAGGAATTTGAAGGAGTTTGCTAAAGTGGCCTTCCCTGCCTTCTGTAAGGAGATTGGTACATTAGAACTGGACAGTATGGCCATTTGGCAAAGAAATAATAAACATACACTTATTTCATTTATTTCTTTCTGTGTAAAAACATTCCATCTCAAGCTGTTGATTATGAATTTTGTTAGGTCTGTTTTTCTTATTCAAACTTATACTGTTTTAACATTAAGGAGAATATATTTTTAAACTTACTTTTTTTAAGCATATAACTCCTGCACCCTAGCTCCCACATTATTAAAAATTTTTAAGTAGCTGATTTTACAAGAAAAAAATTATCAAGACAACTTAATCAGCAAATATTAAGCACTTACTGTACTTAGGTTCTGTGCTAGGTGCTAAGGATACAAAGATGAAGATGTAATCCTCTCCTGAGGAGGTGACATTTTTTTAGATGGATGAGATGTACACAAATAACTACATTGTAAATTATAATATGACTAAGTACCTGGGAAAAGTCTCACAGGTATTTATGAGAAACTCAAAAAGAGAGAGAGCATTTCTAGCTGGATAGGTCAGTGAAGGCATTGTAGAAAGGCTGTCCCATAAGATAAGGCTGAGGCATTTAAAGAGGGAAGTATTTCAGGGGGAGCATAGCTTTGATAGTAGTGGTAGAGAGGGGTGAAAATTCTTGACCTGGAGGGTATTGCATGTAAGTACATGGTATAAGAGCAAGAGAGATCTGGGAAAAGTGAATAGTTCATTTTGGGTGGAATGTAATTGATTGTATAAATTTTAAAAGACGTAATCTCATAATAGTTATTGTATCATTTTATTAAGTAAAACAGTTCAATACAAATGAAATCTAAATTACAGTTTTGAAGCTGGAGCCTTAAGCTCCTGAACAATAGGACATAGCAAAATGTATTGCACATAAGTGGTCAAGGAATATTTGTTGACTTGAATTAAGCCACTCTTTGAATAGAAATGAAAAGAGTTGTTTTGTTTTTGTAATAAGTCTGAGATTAATAATAACTTAAATGTGTTGGTACTAAGGTAAGCCTTACTGGATCATAGAGAAACCACTTTAAATTTATTCCTTTTTGCGGGGTGGACAGGAAGAAGAATGCCTTAGTAGTTCCCAGTGAAGTATTGGAAGTGGCAGTTTTCATTGCCTCAGGGGTATACTCAAGGCAGCATGTTGTAGTTATTCAAAAATAGTAAGGAAGAACATGACATCTATTTGCTTATGACATACATAACTGTCCTGGGGTAGTATTCACAAAAGCCCCCTCACTGCTTTTCTGATTTTTTAAAAATATATTATTGTTGAAGCAAATAATGACAGAATAGGATGAATTTGGTTACCATTTATTGAATGCCAGCCAGGTTGGCACTGTCGTAGGGACTAGAAAATGTAGTTCTGTATGTATAGTATAGTGAGAATAGGATTCAATCAGTAAATAGAAAATGGGGAGACTGAGGCTTCTGAATGAAAAAAGAAGGCATAGATAGAATAGAAGAGATTATCGCAAATTTTTATTTTCTTCCACAACTCTGATTCAAAGTCTGAGGAGGATCAAACATTTGTAATTTATGGAAAATAAATGGACTGCAGAGATTAAGTTTTAGGTTTGGGATATGATTTTATATTTTTAAACATTACAGTTTTTATTTATTTCAGATAAATTCAGTTGGATTATTGATTCCCCTTGTAGACAAGTTGAAAAAGAAAGCAAGCTAACCCAGTTTGTCCATGTTGCACTGCATCATAAGATGTGTCATTATCACTTACGTAGTATTTTGTTTCTCTCAAGGTTAAGAACTAGAACTATTCAAAATCATTAAGTATAGCTGGATGGTAAAAATTGTCATTTAGTTCATAATTAGAAATGAACTATAGGTATTTTCTTTCTGTTGTTGTCTTGGGAAAAGATGTTGGACAAGGGACTATTTTTATTCATGAGTCAAATAAGTTTTACATCAGTAATGTAAATGAAGGAGTAAGTTCAGCATATTCAGCACATAGTTAATATAAATTCACTATGTACAAGGCATGGAGGAATACACAAAATTGGCTAGACATAGTCTTTCCCCTCTAGGAGCGTATGATCTAAAAAACAGAAATGATTCCTGTATAATAAAGACTAGCGTTGAGGTGTTCTATTTCAGATGTTAACTTAAAAAACATCAGTGTCATATGAATGTACTATGATAAAGTCACACATGGCACACACTCTATATTCTTCAGGAATATAGCACTAATTAAAACAATTTTTTTTAAAAGCTGAAAACATTTTAACATTTTTGAAAAGATAACCCTTGTGTGCCACAGTAAACAAATTCGTCCTTGCATTTTCCCTTAGGTGCACACTGTCATTTAGAGAGTCTCAAATGTTAATTTTGAGCCAAAGAAAAAGTTTACTTACACATTCAGTTCCTAGTTTTTAAATGTCCTCACAGAAATAAGAACTTTTATAAACTGAAAGGTCCTAATTTTTTGGTTTGATGCCTGCCTTTAAGACTAAAGTTTCCTCTATTCCCCTGTTTTGTTTTGTTTTAACTGCATTGTCCCAATTTCTTCTATTTACTCAGTGCCTTTTCAAGGGGCCCTTTGTGCTTCATTTTTTCTTTAGGAAGTTGTCCCTTGCTAAATTTCTTCCATTTGCCCTAGGCTTTTTTTGGTACTTTGGATCTCCCATTATTTTTATTGGCTACTACTGCCTCTGCATGCTGATTATAGGGGCCTGCCTCTTTCTGTTACCATCCTCTGCTCTGTAGAAGAGCAAAAAGTAAAATGTGTCAGCCTGTCTCTGGTGAATGCTGATTAGCTAGCTACTGACATAGAGGTACACTTTATTTTGTAGAGGCATGCTTGGCTATGTGCAATTCTGGGGTTCTTTTCACTCTGGAAGAAGAGATTTATATTGGTCTGGATATTGAAAATGATTGTGATACCAGTGTATTTCTTTTGAACATTGGGTAATAATCTATACTGCTACTAAATGAGTAGTTTACTCAAATTATGGAGAGCTATCATCATGGCATGGAACTTGTAGCTTTTGATTTTTATAAGCACTTCATTTCAACATACAAAAAAAAAAAGAGGAAGAAATATATTTTAAATCCTTTTTGATTGTTTAGACTGAATTTTCAGTCCTTTGCTTATATTAAGCATGACGAAAGGGTACAATGAATTTCTAATGATCTGCACAAGTACTATTCATATGATGTGAGGACACCTCTAAACCACCCGAGGTAATCTAGCTTTTTCCCAGATTTGCTTCTCAGCAGTTTCTTTACTGTCATCCAAGGATACTGGGTGACCTTTCTTATCCTCCACACTTGAGTTGGGTGGATATTGATTGGGTCAGGCACAGAGAGATTTTTGAATGACTTTACACACAATTTTTTTGATTATCCTTGCTTCTACTCCCCTTAGTGAACAGATTAATAATCAGTAATACACTGCTGAATTATTCTTTTCTGTGTAATTAGGTACAGCTACAATTAATTTAGTTTATGATACAAATATCATTACATGGAATAGGAATAGGAAAGTCTCCCCTAATTCTACCCTCTTCCTTTAGCCCTGCCGAAATACAGAATATGGAAAAGATGAAGGGCAATTCAAAACCACATGAAATATCTACACACATTGTAATAGCCTTGTAGATATGAAGTAATTTTGCTTGTGATAAACACAATAAAATGACAATTGAAACCCATTTAAAAATACTTGTGAGACTTTGGGCACAGTACCTGGCACATAATAAGTGTTTAATAAATGCTTCGTGGCTTGCTTACTTCCTTTGAAAACTTTGCTGAGTTAGAAAGGGCAAAAAAAATACAATGAACATGGTTTCTTCCTGGGCATGAGCTTTTTTATCCTGCTTATCTGAACTCAAAACTTACAATCCCAGAAGTTTTGAATGTCCCTAAATGCTTCTCCCTTAATGATTATTTATAGAGTTATCTGTATATTTGTCCCAGGCAGAGAATTCTTCTATTTAACTTAGCCCAGGCCAGGATTTCAAGTTGAACATAATAATATATGACGAGACAAAGTCAATTGAGAAAGGAAGAGTTCTGAAGGAGAAAATTGTATTTAAAGATGCAAAGTGGTCTGATACTTAGCTTTTCACCATAGACAATATGCTGTACAATAATAAGGAAAGCTAATGGTGGCAGAATCAGGATTTATGACTGTCAGGATGATATTAGGAATGAGGATAGAGTTTATCTGGGAATATCAGAATAATCTCAGTTGGAAAGGGGAGTAATTGAAAGAGTGACCAGAAATGTGTGGTGAGAACAGAGGCAGTATGAAGAGCAGCTTGAGGGAGGGGGAGTGGTAATAAGAGAGGTAATATTCACAGAGCTTTGAGATAAAAGGGCAGAATCCTAAGTACTTTATTAGCTAAGTACCAACCAGGAAAACCTACTTCAACCCACTGATAATGGCTAGGTTTACTTTAGGTATTTTCAGGGCCATTGACTGCCTTATCCTAAATAGCCATATCCAGTTATCTGATTTTATAGGGTCCCATGCTTTAGTCACATGGAAATAAGCAGTCATTACCCCCGTGGAATATCCAGATTAGATATGAGAGGCAATTGTATATGGAACCTGGTTTAATTTTTATGTGTGTTCAGAATCAAAAGAGTTCAAAGAATGTTTTAATGAATAGTAAGGGCATTCCTTTTTTTCCAAGAACATTTATATTTGGAATATCAGGCGGTTGTTTAAAAAAAAACCCATTTATTATAAAAGATTAATTTTCATTTAGCAAGTATTTCATTCTTGTGAATGTGCTGGCCAACATTTCTTTGTCTCTTTCATGGGATGACTGTCAAGGAATAGTCAAAAAACAAATCTTAGTAACATCCTGTTAGAACCTAAGACCTTGATGATCCCTGATCCATTCTCTATCATGGATGGGTTTTTCAGAGTCCTTGTAGGCTTGCTATAATGTTATGTGCTGTAGGTAAGCAGCAGCTCTTTCTGCTACAGAGCCATCTCTTGCTTATCTGCAAGCTTACATATCTTCTTTGCCCAATATATAATTTGTCAGTGCACTTAAGGGCAAGGTCTGAATGGTAAACCAAATATTGTTCCATCTCTTCCCTCCTGCCCATTTCTCTATTTTGATTCCCTATCGTCCTCATCTACCCTCATTATTTAAATGTTCAGAATCAGGATATAAGATACTCTTTCATTTGCCAAATGAAAGTAATATCTTCTCCTGTACCCCATTACTCCTTGTTGTGAGGTTGAAATAAGATTTGAAGATTTGTGAGATAAGATTTTAAAGTATACTCTGTACATCACCATCAAATACCTCCTTTAACTCTGCATTATCATCTTGTATGTAGAGAGCTTGAAATTGACAAAAGCTTTTAAATGCATTATTTCATTTGATCTTTGAAATAGCCATGAAAGTAAGCAGGATTACAGCATGGCCAGTGGCTTTTCTCCTTGTATTCTGGCCACCTACCACAACATCTTGATGTTCGTAGATGCTTAATTCATTTGTTATATTGAACTTTATGAGAAAACTGAGGCACAGAAAGCTTATGTAATTTACATAAGTTTTAAAGTTTTAAACATGTAGTTATTGGTAAAATGAAAGCAAAATCTAAGGATTCTGAATCCTGGTTCACTGCTGTTATCTCTATATAGTGCTGTATGGGAGTGTAATATGGGCCATATGAAAGCTTTGAACAAATGCTTTGAGTGGCTTACTATCCTAGCCTGGCTTTACTGTCAGCATGTATACAGCCTGTACATGCCAGAAAGACCACCTGTCTTGCTTGTTGACGATTTTCTCCCTGAGAAACACTCATGACATTATAAATAATTATCAAGCCAAACAGCATAGAAATTGAGAAGCTGTCATGCAAATAGGAGTCATAACTAGCATACGATCATATAATTAAGGATAAGAAATGGGAACAGAATTCAAAAGGTCTGGCTCATCCTTTTTACACTTATTTTCCCATATGTAAAGGATGCAAAGTTGTAGACTTTGATATTATCAATCAGTTTGCTATAAATTCACTTATGTTCTGAGATAGAGCAAAGTCTGCTCCTTAAAACAGACTTAAAATTTCTGGTAGTTAGACTATTTGTAAAAGTCAAATTGAAGTTCGAAGGAGTGATAACCCCAAGATAGATTAAACTTTTGAATTATTGAGATTATTGCTAAATACGAAGTTAATAAGCTGTTTGTGGGTAGGTTTATAGACTTCTCCATGTAGTTGGTTTTTAATCTTAAAACACTTTTAAGTGTCATTTTACTTTGGTTTTTCCTAGTTTAACCTTGTATGATTTGTAGAGTAGAATAGAGGTAAAAATTTAAAATACACTTTAAGGTTTGCAAATGAGGTTATGCTACCTCATTTGATCTCACAACAATCTTATGAGGTATAGGTATTGTTACTATGAGCCCCATTTTACAGATAAATAAACCAAGGCTCACAGTGATTAAGTGACTTGCCAGGGGTCACATAGCTGGTTAATGTCTGAGGGAGGATTTGAACTGAAATCTTTCTGGCTTAAAGTCTAGCACTCTAGTCACTATGTAGCTGGGAGTTGGACTCAGGCTCAGGCACTTACTAGCACAGGCAAGACTTTTTAGTCATTCTTTGTCTCAGTTTCTCCATTTGTAAAATGGGTTAATAGCATCCACTTCAGGGATATTGTGAGGATCAAATGAAATCATGTATGTAAAGCATTTTGCAAACCTTAAAGCCACTATATAAATGCTAGCTATTATTATGTAAAATATGTATTAATAGAGCTCTGAAATCCAGATCATTATTGTCATTTGAAAGGGATTCAATGTAGAGAAAAATTAAGTTTTTCACTTTGGCTTTTGATGTATTTTCCAAATACTGGTTTAAAAACAAGTTTGCATTCATCTTATATATAAGTCCTGTATTCTGATTCTTTTAATTGTTAATTGAAAGGTTCCATTCTCATTCTCAGTTAAATTCTACATGGTGTGTAAGTTCTGAAATTAGTAATAATTCCAGAGAAATTTTCTTTGATTGCTTTACCTCTGAATAGCCCATAACTGTTGATAGATATATGGTAACTACATGTATTAAATTTTTTTGGGGGTAAAATTATAATTTTGATAATGTGGTAGTACAGAAAAATGATTTGGAAATAAGTGCAGATCGGTAATCTTTCCAATTAATTTAGGTTTAACAGGCTATATTTTGCAAATTGCATATTTAAGTTATTTTATTGTGAAGCCTCATTCATTTGTAATAGTGAAGGGCTATTGTGCATTGCAAATGTTTGAAATGAATGGGAAATAAGAGGATGCCAGATTTCAGTTATGCTTGGAAAAACAGAATCTCTGTTAGTTAGAGCAGTCATCTCAATCTGGGCACTGTGAGAGAGTTCCAAGTAGATGGTGGAAATTGGAACACTAAAGCTCTCCCAACAGCTGTTTTGTGTAGTGGCAAAATCAGCCAGATCTCTGTGCTGTGACCTTCCTCTGTTCCTGAATCTTGCCTGCCTGTTCAGCCTCCCTAGCCCACCACACTGTTGTGATTTCAGAGGGGATATAAGAGTTTTAGAAAAGGAGGGGAGATTGAGAAGTGATACAGGAAATTTGAAATCACTAAGTTTGAAGCCCACTAGTGTAGTGGTAAGTACCCTGAAAAGTCGTCCCTGATTAGAGATTTGCTTCTTTAACAGTACGTCATTCACCAGAACAGCTGTGCTTAAAAACAAAACAAAAGTGTTTTCTCTGAGAATTTTCGGAAAGCTTACAAAGGAAGTACTGTGTTAAGTTGTTTTTGTTTGTTTTCAAATCTGTTTAGTTTTATTAGTTACTGGTGAATTGTGACCTAGGTGATTTAATACTTAGAACTTTAAAATGTTCCTGTTTGGGGTTTTTTTAAAATTGTGTTGAGACTATTTTAAAAGGCAATATAAATCTCAGTCATTTGTAATTTTAAAGATTGTTTACTTTAAAATGAGACTCTGCACTTTTTATTTTTTAAGATGGCCCTCCTGAAGTGCCTGTGACAAACGGTAGTACTACTACCATCACCACTACCCTGAATGATGACCTGGATATCTTTGGCCCAATGATCTCTAATCCTTTACCAGCAACAGTCATACCCCCAGCCCAGGTATGTTGAAGGGATTTGGTTTTGTATTGTCACTGTTTGTTCTTTTCCCATTGCTTCTGAAAAACTGACTAGCTGAAGTAAAGTGTATCTGTAAGCAAAGTACAGTTATAGAGTAGAGAGGTAAGGAACTCAAAGCCTTACGTTCTTCTTAAGTAGATTATGGACTTTCCTTGAGATGGTATTTGGTGTTATTCTAAGTGTTGTTATTCTAAGTGTCATGTCCTGTTTTTTTTTTTAATTTAAAAAAATTATTTCTAAAAATTATGAATTTAACAATCATTAACGAACACATTCATGCACACAAAAGACAAAAAAGAAGCTAATTATCTCTTTGAGAAGATTATCTCCATCCCTCCTCCCATCCTCCAGGTCCAAAGAGGGCCCCCCACCCCCCTGTTATTAAAAAGGTAGGTGTGTTTGGTTGTTTTATGTTCTAGGCCAGTCCTATGATTCAGGTCCAGGACTGGAGCAAAATGAATGTTCAAGTTCACTGATTATAAAAATAAATTTATTTGCAATTAGATATTTTAAAAAGGATGCTATATAACTCTATAAAATAGATACTGCCCTTCTCTGCCTCCATAGGCATCAGTGAAATAGCAGAGCTGGGGCAAGTTTAGTGGAATTCCCACTGCAGGGGAGTAGCAGGCTGGGGTTTTTATGCCTCATTTAACAGGAAAGCAATGCCAGTGGTCCAGGCCCTTGTCCCCAGCCCAGTCAGATTCCAGGGAGAGCCTCTTTAAGGGAATACCATCCCAACCTAAAAACAAATTTCATTTCTAGTATATTATTCTTGCTAATTTGTTTTAGTACCTGTGTCAACTATTTTGTATGGAGACATTTATATTAATGGTGAAGTAATTTGTTTTTGGTAATGCAGGATTTTAAAATCATCTTAATGGAATTTCTAAAGGGAAAATATGCACATTTTAAAGATCTATTCTACCATCAAGAAAAACATACCATTTGAGTCATTTTGAGTTTCATTTTAAACTCTTTATTTCCTCTGAAATAGGCAACAAAATATCTTCATTAAAATGTGTGTTATATATATTCCTGGAACATAGATTTCAGGCTGGAGGACACATTAGAAACCATTTAGTCCAGCTAACTCATTTTATAGAAGAGGGAAACTAAGTCCCAGAGGTTAAATGACTTTGGGTCATACAGATAACAAATGGCAGAGGCAGGATTTTACCTAGGTTCTGATTCCAAATCCTCTTTTCACCGTGCCACCTGACCATCAGTAATTTCTTTTTGAATAGGAAATGAAAATTTGTGAAAATCAGATTTATTTGGACAGAAAGCTTAATAAGAAAGCCATCTCAATTTTATATTGCATCATCAGAAAATAACTCATTCTCATTAGAAGCGGAGGTGCTAGTATATTTGAAAAGCGATGTATCTGAAATAACCATTAAAAGTCATTGTCAGCATTTTATTGCTTTGGAAGAATCTGTGTTTTGTAGAAAGATACCTTTTGATTTTATGTCTGTATCCCTTTAAAACTTATGAACTATTTAAAAACTTTGCAGTTATATAGTTTAATTGATGATGACTGCTAAATCATTCACATTTTGATTTGTTTGTGCAGAGATGAATGTGCATGAAACAATAAAAAATTAATACTACTCCAGTATTATGGCTTTCCAAAGAGAGATTTGGGATATTCGACAGTCTAAACATGAAAAGCAATTTATTTGCTCTGGCATTCTGGTGAGGCGGTTATATTTGCCAGGCTTCTTTGGATTCATTTGGGGTGCTCAGGTTGCTTTGCAGTAGCTCTAAGAATTACCTCCTCTGTGTTAGCCTCCAGTGTGCCATGTGCAATGTCTGCTTAGTATCTAAACCAATAATTAAACCATCAAGACTGAAACTTGTAAAAGGGGGCTCTGGGCAGAGGAACATTCTTTTCAGCACTGCTTTTCTTAAGAGAAGATCTTTGATATAGTCTATCTAATGACCCTCAACATACTGGACAGAAAATATTTTTAAGTGGACTGCTTTTCTTTTGTTACAAATTGCTTTTCAATCTAAAGTATATATATAGCTTGTACTTACGTTGACTTGGGGAGTGCTAGCACAAAATACAGTTCTATGAGTAAATATTCCAGCAATTTTCAAGGCTTATAATCTTGATTAAATGGCAGTCAAACATAGATTCAAAGAATAACTCATTAAGGTATGTTTTTAAATAGTGCCTTCTAAATGAAACTTATGATGACACTCAAACTTCTGAAACCTTTGAGATTGGACAATTCAAATGACTTTTCCTTGCAGCTACCAAGATTCACTTATAAGCTCTTTTAAGTTTCTATTTTAGAGCTTGAGCTTATGGTACTTTTAGCATAAAGGTCCCACTGTTTGATCCAGGACAGTTTTGGAAATTTTGCACCCCTTGTGTTACTCTGCACTGGATGCTTTCAACCTTCACTGTAACACAAGTGATTTCTTGCATTATATAATTGCCTGCTATCTGCTATGGGGCATTAAAATATGTACACTTATTAAAAAAATATGAAAATGTGCTCTGACTGCCCCTTACATAGAATCCAGTCATCATAGATTTCTGTGACAGAAACCACAAAGGTCTTCCATCGTTCAAGTCCCTCTGTTGCACTCTCTTATTAGTTAGAACAAAGTACGAGATTTCCCTGCCTCTACCCAGGGAAGTAACTGGTTTGCTTACATTAAAATTTGGTGTCCTCAAGGAACTTCCAGCATATGACTGGTTAAGTATACGCTGGGAGAAACTATTAAGGAGCTACAACACCTTAACATTGGTAATTCTAGGACTACTTATATCCAAACCTTTGGGTGGTAGAAACTGGAAACAATCTTCCCATGACCCCCCATAAGCCCTGCAGACTAGAATGGACATAGTGCCCTAAGCTTTCCCTAAGAAGGAAGCTGCCCTTTTGGTAAGGGAAGCATTGCTGCCCCAAGTACACATGTGATAGGCTTATCGAGGACACTTCTTTATCTGGCACTTTTTGACATGATGAATAGGTCATCAAAAAAAAGATGTGGATATTTGTGTGCTCAGTGAAGCATGTTATTTGATTTAGCTGCTTTCAGGTTCTGTCCATGTGAGGGAGGTTACTACTTGCCATAAGCAGAGAAAACATGCATTATATTTACAAGCTGTTGAAATGAGAAGTGTTCCAGTGACAGCTCTAGAGTAATTAATCCCCTACTCATGCCAGAGTTTTGACATGATTTTGTATCTAGTTAACCCAGTTCGAAAAAATATGGAGACTGCAGTGTCATGAGCAAATTTCTGACGTTGATGAGTAAAAATAAACAATGATAAAAGAAAAAAAACAAAAAACAACTTCGCTAACCCAAAGAGAACCAAGAATTGCTCACAAACTAAAGTTGTTTGGCTATATTTGAATTCATTGGTAGCACTGATTTCAATGATATTTAGAGACCTTTATCATATACAGTATTTCATATCTCATTTAAAATTTTTTAAAAGATCAGCCTGTAAGGGGAATTTGCTTTAGCTCCAAAAAATTTCCCTTAAAAAGTTTTACTGTTTGAATTACTTTAAAAATATCTAGACTGCCCTGGTTGTAATGTCGTCTTTCATGTCATGGGTATAAAATTTTTGGATTTTTCAGTTATAGAGATGTTGTAGATATAATACTTAGTTTCTATCCCTTCCTAATTTTTTTTAACTTGTAAAATAATCTTAGCAACTCAATTTTTATTACATTTTCAACATGATAAAAAGCTAGATGTAGGAGAGAGGGAACAAAACATACTCTATATAATAAATACTCAGTTTATTTTTTGTACCCCTTTAGTTTTTCCCAGCTAATAGAAGTGGGGTATGTGTGTGAATTATTTCCTTGGGAAAATGACTGAGTGTAGCCACCACTTGAGAGAAATAATTGAGGCAGCTAGGTGGCACAGTGTATAGAGTACTGGCGCTCTGGAGTCAGGAGGACCTGAGTTCACACTCGGCCTCAGACACATAACACTCACTACCTGTGTAACTCTGGACAAGTCACTTAACCACAATTGCCTCGCCCAAAAAAAAAGAAAGAATTCTGAACCTCTCAGCCTAGTGAAAAAGAGGACAATTCTTCTGCTACAGAATTTTAACCAATAGTTACTTTCACATTTTTCTCCACAGGAACCTGTTATCTCTAGGGTTTCTTTGAAAGAAAGCACAGCCACATGGTGATGGCTTGAATGCATTTCTATAGTATATACCTGCCCTTCATTCACTGTATTTATGTCCTCATTGCCCTGCATAGGACCTGGCACATAGTAGACATTTAATAACTTTTGATGCATTGAATAGTAGTGAGGTTTCAGGTCATTTTGTGGGGAGAAAAACAATACTCAGAAAATTTGATATTTATGGGAAGAGACTATATTTTCACAAAGTATCAAAGACTTTTTAGCTTGCTTTTATACTTAAAAACTTCAAGCAATCTGCATTTTTATCAGTATGTATATCCCTCCACCAAAACAGATCAGAACTGTTCCATAATTTAGAAAACTACCCTTAAGGGTTACTATGACCTAGCGATCCTTAGTCTTTGAAGGCAACTGCCTCTCTCTGGCGCTATATTCACTGGTGTTTTTCTCCAGAGCTTGTGCTACTTAGGCATGGCCCCTAAGATTCAGTCACTTGTACACCACAGTGAAACATCAGTAGGACTTTGGTGGAGCTAATATTTGGGTTTTTTTTTTTTATAGCTGGAGTACTAGTAATTGTTTTTTGGTTTGGACCCATGATTTCATTCAAGTAAGGGATTCCCACTTAGTTACCCTTTACCAGTACAAAAATGCAGCTTAAGAGTTAGCACCTGGTGGTACTAAAAGGTCAAATGACTTGCCCAGGGTCACAGTCAGTATGTGATTCCTGGTCTCAGGTTGACTGAGGCAAATCCTTCTGTGCCACTACTTATATTTTTATAAGTTTTTAATATATAAAATGTTCATTTAAAAATTTCACCTGTTGAAGAAAGGACTAAATATTTGTTGTGTGGGACAACAAATAAGAATCATACTGTTAATGTACCTTATAGTATAATGAAGTTTTTGGCAAATTTCAGAAAATATTTTTCAATTAAGTTAATTAAAACCTTGATTAGCCATAATGTTTGGGGCATTAGTTGTTTTGGTTAGTCAAATTAATCATTGTATCCATGTCCATTTCATCTTTTTTTTTTTTAAACTCTAAATTGTATTCATCTGTTCTCCTTCCTTAGTAGTCAAGAGCATACCAAATGTAACTGAATCGTTGATAACTGGAGATTGTTCCATGGTATAGGGAACATCTTTCTCAATTCATATCACTTATTTTTGACATTATATAGATGTGGAATTGGGTAACACTTGTTCAGTTTAATTGATCAAACATTTATTAAGCACCTCCAGTATTCAAAGCATTGTAGACACAGTAACAAAAATAAAATCACACCTACCCTCATGGACTACATTATATTATAGGGACTAAATTTATATCATGTTGACTTGTCATTTGTCTTTCTCATGAAAGTTGTACAAAATATGCAAAGAATAATTAGGCTGATCACAGTTTCTGAATACATTGTAAGTATTTTATAGATAACATTACTGTGGCAAAAGGTGAATCTAAATTTAGGTTTAAGGTTTTATGTAGACTGTGAAGAAAACAAAGGACTCCTTGCTTGGGTATTGAACCAACTACAGTACTACATTCTAGTTTTAGGGATCTCCTTTAAATCAAAGGGTAGCATATCTTAAAAGTGGCAGTTTAGAAGGGGGAAGAAGGAATGGGAAAACTTCAAGCACCTGATTCCCTGGTCTAGCACATGCCCTTCTCTGGTACAGACAGCAGCCACTACTAGACAATTTGTGTAGCGGACACACTATAGAGACTCAAAAGACTAGATTCTAGTGATTAGGTAAGAGAGCCTGACAGCATTACTCTAATTAAGAAACTGTGAAACTCGTAACTTTTATTTGTGTAAGTTTGTGAATTTGTGTATTTCCTTTCTGAATAATTTTATAACTTGTATATGTATAGATTTTGAGCCACCATTAAACCACGATTAGCTGTGGTTTAATTTGTGAAATTGCCCTTAAGTTTTTTCATTTATTCACCTGTTTTGGATGTTTGTGTTTTCAGGGCCCCCCCCCAGTACCAGTAGCTGCCACTTTAACTACTGGATCTGTGGATCTGGATCTGTTCACTGAGCCAACTACAAAAACAGAAGAATCAGCAAAGAAGCAACTGTCCAAAGACTCCATCCTATCCCTATATGGGACAGGGACCATTCAGCAACCAAGTGCTCCAGGTTGTTAAATTTTCAAAGTCGGTTTCCAAAGGTTTCAATTCCACATATGCACATTGTACTCAATGAAGGTTTTAGATATAAGTGTTCAGAAATTCATCAGTGTAATATCAGTTGTATATGTCCTCTGTTATTTAGATGTGAGATGGATGCGTTTACTCTTGCAATTTGCACAGCTAAGAAACTGAAATGAAAGCAGCATTAAATTAAAGGGCAAGTATAGGATTCAAAAATTTTATTCATTTAGAATTAACAAGCTGTTCACATATCACTTAATACAGTTTCACAAGCGTCTAGAAAATGAATTATCTTGGATTGATAAAGTTTGATTTGCATGAAGGTTATGACTGTGTACAAGGAGGAATAGTCTCTGCATGTAAACAAGACAAGTTGAATTTCATATATGTTCCAAGATTGCTTGAACATTTTAAAATCATCATCACTGTAATGAAACCAGAACTATAAGTTTTATTGTATACACAGCTTGAGTGTATTTCAGGCAGTTTCCTCTAAAACAGTGAAACCTATTCCCTATTTAAGTGGAAATTGTACTGGGAAACTTGACTCTAAAAGCTATCCATCAAAGCCAAACTGTAGTCAGCTCTCATTTATTTATACAACTGAAGAGGAATGGTGTTATGAGTAATCTTAAATAGCAGACAATCCCAAATCATTTGTGTGGGGGCTTTGTTCATGGTAATGCTAGCTCATTTTGTGTAAGCTGGTAGGGAGGTGGCTTTCTCAGAAGTGTGCTGGGATAACTAGTAAAATCAAACTAAATTGGCATTGCAGCTTTTCCTGTTAGAGAGGAACAAAATAAATAGGTATACATAATCCACAGAAGGATAATAGAAGGGTGACTGGAGTTGTTAGTTGGAAGCAGAGTGTTTAGATTCCTTTTCTTTTCCCCCCTATAACGCAGGTATGTTTATGGGCCCTTCAGCTATGCCGTTTACCTCACAAGCACCAACCCAGTTTCAAGGCTTTCCATCCATGGGAGTACCTGTGCCTGCAGCCACAGGAATCATGGGAAATATGATGGGACAGTCGGTACCCGTTATGGGACAAAATGCAAGCATGATGGTTGGCATGGCAGTGCCCAATGGGTTTGTGGGAAATGCACAAACTGGTGTGATGCCACTTCCTCAAAATGTTGTCGGGTCTCAAGGAGGAATGGTAGGACAA
The DNA here is from genome assembly GCF_003287225.1 of Phascolarctos cinereus. Lineage (NCBI taxonomy): Eukaryota > Metazoa > Chordata > Mammalia > Diprotodontia > Phascolarctidae > Phascolarctos > Phascolarctos cinereus. Next base: position 198,236,839 of record NW_027555958.1, on the reverse strand, counting down.
ATGGGAGCAGCACAGAATAAGTTTGGTATCCAGCAAACTCAGCAGCCCCAGTGGAATCTCTCTCAGGTATGAGGTGTGCTTTTGCTTTCCAGCCTTTTTCCAAACTAAAGAGAGTACATTTATCTATGTTTGTTGTTGTTGTTGTTTAATTCTTAGTTAAATGCACTGCTATGAAGGAGATGCTATTTAGCCATGGGTAATATTTTAATATTTGAGTGCTCATAAAGCAAGTGAGTTTAGAAACCTATTTGGGGTATTAACATGTTGTCAACATGAATTCAGTAATCTGCTGATTCTAGATTTTCAAAAATCAGCACTGTGACAGTTTACAATAGGAAGTATCTGTCTATCCCCTGTACCTGAACTATATAGGCACTTGATATATGCTTAAATGTTTAATATGCACCTATTATAATGTCCAAGAGTAGGATTTAGATTTGTTATACAAAAGAAACCCCTTTTTTTGGCTTTTGTACCATAGGAACAAAAGTTTTAACAAACTCTTGAGATTTTTCCCTAATTGACTTTAAATGTTCAGATATTAGGGAAATGTTATTATGGTCAAATCACAAACATGTAAAAAGTCATTAGGTTAGGTCTGGTGTTTTGTATGGGATGTTACCAACCTAAACAAAAATTTTTCTTTAATGTGCAGATGTTGATCATTCATTCATGAACTGGTATTTTCCACTTATTCCACCACATTGGATAACCAATTCCAAAAGTATTTCTAGTAGTATTTCCTCTAATATTAGAACTGTTATACAAAGTATTCTCTAGTTCTGTATTGGGTGTATTTGAATAAGCCCATGCCCATTCTGTAATACCATATAGATTTTTACATGTAAGATCATACTTTTTAGACTAAAATTAACTTTTCCATTTCAGCCTCATATAAAAATCCCTCTCCTTAGCCCATTTCTAAATGTCTTCTAGCTCTATTTTGTTATTTTTCAAATGTGGCTATCCAGAGTGCTGTATTCCAGGTGTAGACACACCACAGATTCTTACAAAAGTAGGATGTTGTTTTCTTTTTCTAATATACTTCCTGGTATTGCCCAGAATTGGCGTTTGGGTTTTTTATTGGTTTGTCTCAAGTATATTGAGCCAAAAGCTACAGGACTGGAAACACTGAATATGGCAATTCCCTTTTTTAACAGTTTAAAGTCCTCATCCATCCAAGTATAGGCTTTTCCCCCATTTTGTTTTTCACACATTAAAGTTCATCTTCCCCCTTTCATACAATCATGTGAGATTTTTCTGCCTGTTAAGTCTTAATGTCATCTGCAAACTTTGGAGATGATATTGTACACTCATTCTCCTTTCCAGATAATCTGTGAAAATGTTACATAAGCCTGATATCAACACCAGTTCCTGGGGGAATAATATCCATTGTAAATATGTTTCTATCCAAAGAAGTTCCTATTTATCCCCTTGCTTTTTAAAAAGCTAGCTCTCTGTTCATAACAAAATACAGCTCTCAATTCCTTGGTAGCTTGCTGCTTCATTTTTTTTTTTCCTTTGAGCAATTTTTGGTCTGAAACCTTGTTAGAAGACTTGCTAAAGCCTCCATAATTTGGGTCTAGGTTTTTGGTCCATCCCCAAAGTTTATGCATTTTGTGACTCTTGATTTGTTAATAGGTTACAGCAACTTGCTGGGTTTAGACTGGAGACTCACCAGTCTATAGTTGCCAGGATCTCCTCTGGAGCCCTTCTTTAAGCATGGGAGAGCTTCCATTTCTAGCCAGAGAGGAGAAAGGGGGGCATAAAAGCAATAAGACCCAGAAAGTTGTGCTTTCATTATTATTTATTTACATTTTACTACCATTCTAAGTATGCTTGGTGAATGTTAATCTTTAAAGATTTCCTAAATATGAGAAGTGAGCATAAACCCAAATTGATCAGTTTGCTAGTTAGGAGATTTGACGATACAATTTTTTTAACTTAATTTTTTTTTAGAATATGTACATGATATAAATCCCTGTCTTCAAGGAATGTCAAGAAACCACAACTAGACAGACAAATGTATTGATCAGAGCAGATAGTCTCTTCACTGACAATCAGATGCTGCACTTTTGGCCTATTGAGTGTCTTACTCTTGATTCATTAGTACACAAGTACAGTGATTTTTAGTAGTGCTACTTATAATCTTTCTTGATTAAATCTGAGTTGCCCCACTTGCCATCTCTCCTAAAAAGGTGAGATGCTTGAAACAGCCGTTAGTAGAAGATGCATATAAACAGTTTTATAACACCTATCCCTTCACTGAAGAAGAGGGGAATGGATTGCTCTCATTAACTATTTGACCTGCTTTACAGGATACGAACTTGCATTATTGCTTGTCAGATTTGAGATATGCTCTGGGATATAATCCAGCCAAGTGTATAAGGTTGACTTGAAGTTTTCTATATAAAAATGTAGTCTTCAAACTAGGATCACAATAAAGCTCATCTCTTTCCAGCTGCTAAGAAGCTGAGCTTTTGCTTTTATGCACACACCACTCTGTGCTACTGACAGATGGCAGAGATACCCTCCAGTGACTACTGCCATCAGGCATGAGGTTTGGGGGAATCTTTACTGCTTTTAGTAATAGTTGAAGTAATGTGGGAAGTAATGGTTTCTACCTGCTATACCCACACACACCAATTGGGGCAAGATTTGTCTTAATCTTCACGGATCTTATACACCATGACATGTATATGATAGTCAGATCTAAAAATCTTTCTTTTTCATTAGGACATTGGTAGATAATTCAGGAAGATATCGTGTTTAAGTCCTCAAAAAAGTCACTTAACAGTTCATTAAAGGCAGAAATTTTGGAAAGGAACTATATAATACCTGTGTCATGCAGTTTCAATATATTAGGCATAATTTAGAAGCATCTGACTTGCTAAATGTTTGAATTTCTAAAACATTTAACCCTTGTTTCATCTCTGAAATTTAAAAACTTCCTATTGAATACATTGGTACATACTATTTGCAGTTTTATGGCTACATTCCCGTGGGTTGCATTTTAAAAAAAAAACGTTATATTGTCTACGATCAGAAATTGGATCCAAAAACTAAGATAAGCAGCGCCTAAACACAGAATATCCAAAAGAACCATGTCCATAAAACTCATTACAGGCAAATTGGCTTGGGTATTATTACAGAAGAACACGTACTTATTTTGTTTTGGCACACATAAATAAAAAGTGCTGCAATTGCTCACTTTGATTTAAAAGTTGATACAGGCCAATACATACAAATTTAGTACGTAATAGAGTACTGATTGGCTTTACCCAAATGTAGCAAGTAAATGAGAGTAGTCAGAGTGCTAACATTTCTGTTTTTTAATCCCAAAGCAAATAGCCTAAACCATTCTTTTCTGGCCATGTAAAACTTCTCAAGTTTTAGATTTGTTTTTATCAGGACTCTTATGCTAGACATGTCTTGTTGTCTAATGAATATTTTTTGGTGACTTTCCCCTTGGTAGCTAGTCTAAATTTTTTAGAAGGCTGTTTGATGTGAATACATTTAAACATGTGCCTTCCTTCTCACCTTCGCTTCTTTTGAAACTAAGTAAGCTTTGTTTTTCATATTTAATCTGAGGCTAAGACTTTTCAGTGTCTGTTATTGGCAGTCAAAACCACTCAGACCAACATTAGCTTACATGCAACCACTTACATGTGATTGTTTTTACACTTTTCATTGGCCTGAATATCAGTTGTCCCTGTAAAACTGTTTTTCTTTTGAAAAGGAAAAAAAACCACACACATCCTTAAAATAAAACTTATTTTAGGCTACCCTCAACATATTTGGGGGGAAAGCATAACATATGTTATGACAGTGTAATACATAAATTGCCACAGAATGTGTACTATGTATTTCCTTTCTGCTTAATTACCAAACTACTTCTGTGTTTCACAGATGAATCAGCAAATGGCTGGAATGAACATCACCAGTGCTAGCAGTGCTGTGGGTTTTGGCCAACCCCCCAGTACAGCAGCAGGATGGTCTGGAAGCTCATCGGGTCAGACTCTCAGCACACAGCTGTGGAAATGAAAACTGCAATAGGAGTTTCATCCAGAATTATCACCACCTGACATTCCTTGATAAATGCATCTAGTTCCCCTGTTTATTCATGTACAGATTCTTTTTCCCCCCCAGTTGTTCATATTAAGAATTAACTGACTGACCGTATTGGTCTCTATTGATTAAATTTGATGTGGTAAAAAGCAGGTTGAGAATCCATATTGAGGTCACTGGCAGCTTTTTTCATACTACACATGATTTCATAAACCATATTCTTGGAGAAGCTGCTTAGTCAATTCCCATAATCAGTTTTATTCTCAATAAGATTATAGGTCTACTGTTTGCATATAAGGGAAGTAGTTATCATGTTAGTAATACCTCTAACAGTGTAAACCCTGCCCCCAAATTAGTCAGTAATCCTGTAGAAAGGTACTATATGAACAGATGTTTAACCATATAAATAGAATGTAAATGTATCACTGAGCACTGTTTTCTAGTGTATCAAAATTCTTTTATTTCATCATTCATTTCACTGTGATGTTGTTATGGTGTGCTTAACAGGGAACATGGTTAGTGAAAGGAAGATAAACCTGGATGTTACCACAAAATTTAATCTGCTCAAAGAATAAAGAAATCCCGAGTATTTCCTCTGAGTCTCCTATAATTGGGATCACTTCTTGTGTACATAGTGCTAAGCTGCAGAGCACTCCTTGCACTAGATGCATACAGGGTATCTACAAAATAGTACTTTTAATCCTTGAAGGGTATATCCAGGTTTATGACAGTAATTGTGTTTACATTTTATGGTGCCTAGTATTGACAAAATGTTATTTCCCTATATTAAACAGATGAATCCATCAACCTTTCTTGTGGGTTTTATTTCCTTAGCTACATTTTGCCACTGATCTTGAAGGAATCACTTAGTGCTGAGAGGTCAGAATAGCACTATCACTGATTTGTTCCTAAAAACCTGTTCAGTTTCACTAATTGAGATTGGGGGGGGCAAGAAAAAAAAGACACTACATAAAATGCAAGTAGTTGAAAATGTTCCCTTGCCGCACGCATCATTCTCTCTTGATATAAAGATCTTTCAGGTGACTGTATGTAACTGAAATGGTGAGGGGAAACATGCAAATCGAGGGAAGACAAAACATCCATTTTTACACCATCTGATTTGTATTTATGCAGATGTCCATTGAGCAATACCTGAATGCTTTTGCAGCCTAAGCTTCAGGAGGCATCCTTTGCCTCACCGTCTGTCCCTCATGGTTTCCCTCTTCAGGTTAGACCTCAATTTTAACAGTGTCCAGGTGATACTTTGGCTCATTAGCTAGATTGACCTTTTCTGTTCGAGTGTGCCATACCAGAACCTAAGGGAAAAGAAAAATGTTAGTTTAGGGCAGGGCCCCTAATTGCAATTCAATTCAAAGTTAAGCAACACTGGTAAAATAAATGAATACCTTGGTGCAGTTGTTTGCTTTTGGTTCCAGTTCTTCAATTGTTGTTATCTGTTTTAGAAAATCAGACTCTTGCATCCCTGGCTGGGACCCATGGCGCTTAAATACAGCTTTTGGATTGGACAAGATCACTTGAAGGCTCACAGCAAACCCTTCATGAAAAGTAAAAAGGATTTGGAGTAAAAAACTGGAGTGTTTGGATTTTTATCCATCTAAACTTTGTTAAAATGTACCTTTACCACTCCTCAGTCCAGTACCCTTTTAGCCCTTTTTCTGTAAACTTAGTCACAAAAAGACACTAACTCAGAGATTCATCCAGAATGCAATCCTGTATATCTCATGTCTATCTCATCTTCTTGTGTACACACACACAGAATTTTCATAGTTCTGTTTCACTTTAAGAAATCTTTCTGTACCCACCTCTAATAGTATAGGATACAAACAGGAATCCAGATGCATTTTGGGTTCCCAAAACTCTCCGAAAATAAATATAAACCAATAGTGGCCTGAAAAGTTCTACCATGACCTCAGCTTCCAGAAGTGAGGGCATCTCAACTTTAAGAAAAAAACAAAAACTGCCTAGATATGATCTGAAAGACAGTGTGGTATAAGGGATAGAGTCAGGAAGACCTGGGTTCAAATCCCACATCTAGTATTTAATAGCTGTGTGACCTTGGGCAAGTCACTTCTGATGTCCTCTAAGTTTCCTTTCAGTTCTAGATTCATGATTTGTATGCCCAAGCTCATTAGTACTAGTGAATTCAGCTGATGAAACCTGAAATTCCATCAGTATGATCTATGATTTCATTGTGTACTCTGCATCAAAATTAGTATTTCTTATTTAGTTAAAAATCAAAGAACTGTGCTAAAAGAAAAAAAATTAAATATTAAAATAGTGTAAGTTCGGGGGCAGCTAGGTGGCACAGTGGATACAGGAGGACCTGGGTTCAAATCCGGCCTCACACACATAACACTAGCTGTATGACCCAGGGCAAGTCACTTACCCCATTGCCTAGCCAAAAAAAAAGGAAAAAAAATAGTATAAGTTCATGTCCATTATAGATTTCTATCTAACTAGCCTGAACTTTGAGAAAAGTTGAATGTAAAATGGAAAGATCATACAAGTTCATACTTGTTTCTGGTCACAGAATTTTATAGCTGGAAGGAAATGTCAAGATGAGTTTTTTTCACCACTTTTGAATAACATTATACTGTAATTTATCACACAGTGGAACAATTATACAATGAAAATCTGAGTTCTCAAAGAATCCATTAATACTTACTGTGCAGTGCATCTCCAATCCAAATGAATCAGTGTAATTCAAACAAAAATGGAACATTTTGAAGGCCCACTGATTCAAGTGCTTTATAATGCATCCTACCAAGTACTTAAACAATTGGAAATTAGTCAGCACTGTCAGAAATTCCATGCTTCCCTTCTCTCTTTCATGCCATCTGGTTCAACATGAAGTTGGGGGGGGGGGTGGAAAACATATGCTGAGAGGTAAAACTATTTAATAATCAGAAAACAGATAACTTTTGTGATACCTAAAACACTGAGTTAACTTGACCTTCTTGAGCTACTTTTAGGAAAATGTACCTATGCTTTTTTTCCCCACTTAATATTTTATTTTTTCCAATTACATGTAAAGATAGTTTTCAACATTCACTTTTATAAGATTTTGATTTCCAAATTTTTTCTCCCTCCCCTGTCCCCGAGACGGCACGCAATCTGATACAGGTTATACATGTACAATCATATTAAACATTTTCACATTAGTCACCTACACTAACTTAATGAGCCTTTTCCTGAACTGTCCACATCGAAGCAGTCAGCAAGTAATGCAAAATGCACTCACAACAGAAGAGATAACATATAGTGAGAATGATCTACTCTTAAAATAACCCAGTTGCCTACCAGTATCTGTTCTCTTTCTCTTCAGTGCCTATATACCCAATTTGTGCCAGGCAGGCAGGGAAAATCACTTGACTTCTCTGGGTCTCAGTTTTCTCATCTGTAAAATGAGGGGTTCAGGAGCAGTATATGACATATATTTGACAACTCTTAAAAAAATAGTTACAATGAGAACAAGCATGCAACATTTATGTTGAAGTAACTATCCTCAGATTCCTCTGTTTTAGAATGTTTCAAGATTTCAATTTATTTGGAAGGGACAAAAACTTAAAAAGACTTTAAGACACTTCTAAAGCAACATCTGTATCATCAGTGTTATACAAGTGAGTGAAAGCAAGCAAATGTTTAGGGAACACAAAGTAAAGAAGTGAAGAAAATCACACGTGAGGCCTTAGGACAAACACAACCGGATGGATTTTATAGATGTCACCCCCTTAAGTCTAGAATAAGCAAGTCAGTCTATTCCACCTTTCTCCAAGTATGGTATAGACAATGCCATGGGGAGTGAGCCAGTACTCCAACTCCATTTAGCTTTGGACTCTTCTACCCATTACCAAGGAGTCATTGTCATATCTACATGCAAAATGGAATAAAACTTCAATTGTTGAGGCAAAGGCTGGGGGAGGGATACCAGCTAATTTCTCATTGGTATCAGAGGAAGAGCCTACTGTTGGAAACTGAAAATAAATACATCTGTCTACTTTCTTACCTCAGTAGCATATAGTCTACATAAACCTTTCTTTGGAGATTAAGGCCATCATTGTAAATACCAATAGTGTACAATAGTGTAACTCTAGAATAGTAATGACAACTTATTTCAAGAGTTTAAGGTTTATAAAGTGGTTTCCTCACAAAGTCTGTGAAATAATGCAGACATCATCCCTGTTTTACTGATATGGAAACCGAAGCTTAGAATGGTGGCTTGCCCATAATCACACCACTCAAGAGGTGTACTGAGACAGCCATAACTTGGAAATATTTAAAAAGAAAGAAAGAAGCCCCTGAAACAAACTTGTTTTCCTATTATTAATTTTGCCACTTTTCCTCAAAGTCAAGCATAAGGAAGGAATGGAAAGATAGAATTTTTGAGTAATTAAGATTTTAGTTAGTGGAGAACTAATTATAATCAAGATTTTTATCCTACAAGAATGTCTTTAATAGAAGTTTTCTTGCTAGTGTTCTTACTTTTCCATTCTTATTACATCAGAGACTCAAGACCTAGTCCACCCTCCCAGCCTGTTAAATACTGACCCTCCCCCCACCAAAAAAACCCAAAAACATCAAAAAAATCTGATTTAAGAGAATAAAGATTTCTCTAGTGGGGGTGGGGGGGTGAGGCAGTATTAGTCACTTTCACAAATGGAAAACCTGAAGCAGATGGCCTACCCAAGAGGACTAGAGCTCCAGATTCTTCTGAAATAAACAACATTTGTACCACAACTAGATTCTAAGCTGCTTGAGGGCAGGGACTCTGTCATTTTTTCATTTTTATAAATTCCCTCATGAACACCACAGTATAAAAATGAATAATTCATACAGTGTTTTAAAAACTTGCAAAACACTTTGTTACCTCAAATCCTTACCACAACCCTGTGAAATGCTACTATTATTATTCTCATTTTGCAGATAAGGAAACTGAGGCTGAAAGGAGTAAACTTGCCCATGAACATATAGCTATTAATAGTTTTGAGTCAGGACCTGAACCCAGGTTTCCTGACTCAAGTCCAGCACTATCAACTATATCACCTAGATGGTCACAGTTCAAAAGAAAAAAAAAATTTTCATATGGCCCCAAAGGCTGTAGATGCCCCAAGGCATGTCATAAAAGACATTATCCATGACCTGTATATGCTAGGAAAAGGAGATGGACTGGTCATGTTGTCAGGCTAACATGGCATATGTGTTGTATCGGTGTCAACAAACTATCAAAAGAACCAGAGGAAGATCTTTATGGAAATACATGAAAAAGACCTGTATGAGAAAAACAAAGTATTTTCGTATATCTCTAGGAGCACCAAGAACACAATACTTTGCAAATAGCAAGCACATTTTATCAATAGTTGTCAAACTGAATCAACATTTTACAAAGCACTTTCTTACTTGCCTTTGTAAAAGACATTTTTTTTAGTATAACCCTTTGGGATAGGTCGGCAGCTATCACTGAGACTTGCCCAAGATCACAAGGCTAAATTAGTGAAGCTTAGACCAGAACTGGAGTATTCTTGCTTTGACTACAATATACTTTCTGGTATAACCACCTGGACTTTCTCTAAACTTGTAACTGGGGCAGCAGATCATTGGTGCAGCCCTCACTTTTACCAGTACAAAGCTCCAGACCCAGCCAATAACTAGGCAATGGTCTAGAGTCAGGGGTGGGGAACCTGTGGCCTCAAGACCCCACGTGATCTTCAAGGTCCTTGGGTGCAGCCTTTTGAGTCCAGGTTTTATGGAATAAATCCTTTTGTTAAGGGGATTTGTTCTGTGAAGTTTGGATTCAGTCAAAGGACTGCACTTGGGGACCTAGAGGGCCACATGTGGTCTGCAAACTACACCCCTGGCTGGACTCTAGACCATTGGTCTAAACTAGAGTAGACCTGCACAATGTGTGGCCCCATGGGCCACCTGCAGCATGCCAAAGGATTTCTGACAGCCTGTGAAAAATGTAGAGGAAAACATCCTTGGTATGTAGAGGAAATCCTTTGGTAGGCCACAGATTGTGTAGGCCTGCTCTAGAGCAACCAAAGGGTAATTCCAAAATATACTCTCTGTGCTTGTAAATAGTCATTCTACTTTTTCATGAGGATGTTAGTATATAGCCATTCCACATAGCAAGTTAGCCAGATTAACATCATTTTGCAATAATAGTACAAATACAAAATAAACCTTAAATGAAGATGTGGCAACGCCCTCGGGCCAATCCGTAGAACAGAACTTATGCCCACATTAAATCTATGTTCCTCATTGCGTAATTACAACAAGAAATAACTGGCACAGTGAATGGAGAGCTGGGCCTAGAGACGGGAAGTTGTTCAGTTGTTTCAGCCATGTCTTTCCATTATGTCTTCAGTCAAATCATTTGAGGGTTTTCTTGGAAGATACTGAAGCAATATGCCATTTTCTCCTCCAGCTCATTTTAAAAATTAGTTAATTAATTTTTAGTTTTCAACATTCACTTCCACAAGCTTTTGAGCTTTAAATTTTCTCCCCATCCCTTCCCTCTTCCCTCCCCAAGATGGTGCACAATCTGATGTAGGCTCTACATATACATTCCTATTAAACATTTTCACATTAGTCATGTTGTAAAGAATTAGAACCAATAGAAGGAACCACAAGGAGAAACAAAAAAAAATAGAAGGAAAAAAAAGCAAATAGGATGCTATGATCTGCATTCAGACTCCATAGTTCTTTCTCTGGATGTGGATAGCATTTTCCATCATGAGACTTTTGGAGATGTCTTAGATCCTTGCATTGCTGAGATCTAAGTCTTTCAAAGTCAGTTATCACACAATGTGGCTGTTACTATGTACAACATTCTCCTGGTTCTGCTCACTTCACTCAGCATCAGTCCATACAAGTCTTTCCAGGTTTTTCTGAAGCCTGCCTGCTCATCATTTCTTATAGCACAACAGGATTCCATTATATTCATATACCACAATTTGTTCAGCCATTTCCCAATTTATAGGCATCCCCTTAATCCAGCTCATTTTAGAAGTGAGGAATTGAGACCAACTGGGTAAGTGACCTGCCCAAGGTCACACAGCTAGTAAGAGTCTGAGGCTAGATTTGAATTCAGGAAGATGAGTTTTCCTGACTTTAGGTCCAGCACTCTATCTATCCACTCTGCCACTTAGATGCCCTAGAGTTAAGAAGACCTGAGTTCAAATCCAGCTTCTGACACTTATTGGGCAAATCACTTAACCTCTGTCTGCCTTATTTTCCTCATCTGTAAAATGGTGATAATAATAGCACCTACCTCACGGAGTTGTTGTAAGGCTAAAGTGAGATATGTGTAAAGTGCTTTGCAAATCTTAAAACACTATTAATGCTAACTATTAGTTATAATAAGTTACATAGTGCTTTCACACACATCTCATTTATTCCTCACAAAGACCCTGTGATAAAATAAATACTACAATTATCTCCATTTTACAGATGAGGAAACAGATTCACAATTTAAGTTGCTCCTTATCACATAAGCACTTTAGAATAAAAGTTCAGATACAGGGTAATGTTTTCATCAGGAGCAGACCATTCACATCAAAGAAGCATCTAGCTGGCTGATTTTCACACTACTTTCCCTCATGCCTAGTTGTCCACTGGACACTTATCAGCTGCAAACATCAGGGAGACTCATGGTTTGTGCTTCCAAAAAGCCTGTTAAACAGCATATACAACCAGCCCAGCCCACTCTTATTAAAACTTCAGGTCTCCACAAAGACAATTTTGAAGCTTTTATTGTCCAAATTCGACTACCCTGGAAGTATCTCCAGTTTATAACATTATAACTGACAACCCTCTGCCATGTTTCCCTCAGTCACGTTTGCTCAGAACCCTGTGCTTTTCATGTTGGCTTCAAGCTACTGAGTGTGTTTCTACATTCCCTTTTGTGAGAAATAGGACAAAGTGCTATGTGACTATTCTCATCAAATTCCTCTTATTCTTTCTTAAGATTTCTTGCATTCACTGATCTGACTGCTAAGATAGTTTGGAATATGTTTTCCTTTGTTTTTCTTAAAAAGTACTCAAAGGAAGTTCTCCCAACTGTTGAGACAGAGGTCTATGCTGGGTGTGCAATTTAAGGAGTTTGACACACTGAAAACAAAGTCATTCTTTAGCTGCGAAGTATTCTGGGGCATCATTTGCTAGAGGAAGAGAAGGGGAATCTGCCATTAAATGAATCCATGAGTAGCAAGGTTAGCCAGGGAAAAAAATCTTGTTAACCCTCATAAATCTTCACACGATTTTATCCATTTTCTAATCAAAAGTAAATAAGACATGCTTTTGGAGCATCTATCTCAGTCATTTTTGTTTCATTCTGAACAAGATCTTTAAAAGAAGCAGTGCCAATACTGCCTGTCAGGAGCCAGCTATGGCTAATTAGGCCAACCCCTCAGATGCTTCTCCTGGCGTCCTGTGATTTACGGTGCCAGTTTGCAGAGTCCATAGCCTAAGTGTTCCTATGTGCTTTCTTTGAGAAAATGAGGATTGAGTTCTTAGTTGATTAGACATTGATATTTGGTGTACTTCTTAGACAACTATTTTTTGAATGATATAAATGAAAATTTTTTATCCCCAAATGCTGTATTTTTTTAAAGTGTGAATTAAAAGAAACTATTTTGGAGGGGAGGGTCCAGAAATTTTACAATAACCTTTAAGGCATCTGGAGATACACTGAAGCAATATAAAAACAGGGTCAGATTCACGGCTCTAAGCAATTGTAGAAAACATGAAATAATCATAAGATCACAGCTCCAAACTCTGTATTTTAAAATGAGGAAACTGAGGCCCAGATAGGCTAAATAATAAGTGGCAAAGCCTACCCAAACCTGATTCTGAGTCCAGTTCTTTTTCCATCCCACCATGCTGTCTGTAGGTTGTATTTCTTGACTTCATTATGATATCCCACTGCTTAGGAGAAAGATCACCAGAGCACAGGGGTCACAATATGGTTTCACGCTGTGAGAACCACAAAGAGAACTGGCCCAGGAGCTTTACTTCACTCCCTCCTACTCTCATTCAGCCAACAGTTAAGATTCTGCCAACAATATCTATCAATTACCTCGATGTATTCCAAGTAGTTTAACACATCTATATCTACCTTCCCAGAGCTGGCAATAGGCTTCTCTCTCCTACCTTCCATTACATATTGCCTCTTTTTTTTTTTTTAAGTAAATCCTATTCATTAGAATAATTATTATGTAAATTTTAATATATTTGTATATACATTTTTATGTCCCAAAATAGCCTGTGGTAATGGTACCTTTTATAACCTGGATACAAGAATGACAGGGCTCTACTAAATGTTCTCTCTGGTCTCTATGCAGAATAATCACTCACTAAAACTAAGGTACTGGAGGCAAACAGCACTCAATTTGAGGTAGGAGGACTTAGGCTGAAATATAAACCCACCAAATCATTCTCTGACTATTAATGTTCCTTTACTATCTCTGACCTGGCATTCCATCTCCCTTCCCTGGGGTGGGGTCCAGGACTTTGACTGGTAATAACTTACCATATCTAGCCTGACTTAGACCCACCACACTTCTCCTTGGCCATCTTCATCTACCTCCAGCCCTAGGAACATTGATCAAATCAACATCGCCATTCCCAGAGAGGATATTCAGTTGCCCTATTTACTCCACTTACCTTCCCTGTGACTTCTCTGACCAAAATACTCCTCCTCCGCCCCCACTCTTATTAGAAAGTAATTCGTTGAAGGCAGAAACGGTCTTGCTTTTTGTATTTGTACCCCCAACACTTAGCATAATGCCTGGGGCATGGTAAGCACTTAATAAATGCCTTTTTATTTCATTTGTTTCAAACTCTGCTACTTGCTACCAATGCTACTTGCTACTAATTACCTTGAGTAAGTTCTTATATGCTGAGCCTCATTTTCCTCAACTGTAAAATGGAAGGTTTGACCTTGATGACCTCCTGAGATTCCTTACACTTCTAAACAACTTATATAAAGTCACAGGGGCCTGCTCCACGACCATACTAGGTACCTGTTCCCTTGGGCACAACCCCATCCTGAGGCTAATTCAGTAATGGTAAATCCCTGAACTGAAACCATTATATATCATGAGAAGGCCCAGCCATGCTGCTCACTTTCCACCTCCATATCCTGGTGCCTGACCCCCTTTTCCTTCCTCCCCAACGTGAAGCTTTGCCTTCCCTTATTAAAATGTAGACTGACGGTAGGGACTGTCTTGTTTTCTCAGTTTTGTATTGCTTAGCACCATGCCTATCACACAGTAAATACTTAATAAATGTTTTATCTATCTAAAAGTAAACCTGTATATATAATATTAATAATATAATATATATATATATATATATATATAATAATATATGTATATATGTATATATATATGTATATACATATATATATACATATATACATATATATACATATACATATATATATATATATATATATATATAAATGCTTTTATTATAGTTATGATCCTACAGTCTCCAAGGCCGCTTCCAATTCACTATGGAAGTACCTTTTAAAAGCTAAGTTGAGTGAGTTTTATTACTTTGCCACTGAATAATTATATACCCTTTCCTCTACCTATCTAGAAACCTATAACACACACACACACACACACACACACACACACACATATATCTCAGAGCTCATAGACCAAAGTGATGTGAATGGGAACCTTTAGGACACCTACATTCCTCTAAGGGGTTTACAGAACTTGTTATTTGGTAACGCTGTCTGCCACTCCCCCAAACTAGAAGTATAATTTCAACATGCTCATTATAAACAAATTGTACTTTAAGGAAAAAATTTGGATGTCTCCTGGAATTGTGTGTAGATTTTTTTTTTGGTAGAGTAGAGGGGAAATGTTATCGCCCGGTGATTTCATCTCTATAGGGAATTTCCTTTACAGGAAAACTCCACCTAACGAGGGAGGGAGGGAGGGAAGGAGGGGGGGAGAGACAGACAGACAGACAGACAGACAGAGACAAAGAACTTGGCTTACTATAAACCTTGCTAAGGCCTGGGGATTCAAATATAAGCAAACAAAAGAGTCCTGGCCTTTAAGGAGTTTACTTTCTAATGGGAGGAGACAACACATACAGGGGGAGCTGGAAAGCCGAAAGTGGAAAGGGGCAGTTTGAACCTGTAACTGGAAAGTCAAACAGAGGTCTGGGTCGAGGTAAGATAAGATGATGGTTCTCCTGTCAGTGCTCAGAGTGGGACCAGGAGTAGTGGAACAGTTCTTGTTCTGCAACTTAGGGTCTTGGTAAGTTGTCTGGTGCACCAAGAGGTTCAATGATTTGCAAAGGATCAGAGGTGAGACTTGAAGTCTATGAGGTTGGCCCTTTGTCGTGTGTGTGTGTGTGTGTGTGTGTGTGTGTGTGTGTGTGTGTGTGTGTGCGCGCGCGTGCGTGTATTTCACTTCTACCTGCTTCCCTCCCCCAAAACCTACAAATTCCCAGGGGTTTGGTGTTGGGCATCCAGAAGGAACAGTTATAGGAGTCCTGTGGCCCACAGTAGATGCAAGTGACCTATCATCCTAGGGAAAAGTGCTTGTCTGACTAGTTTCCCAAAACTATATATTTGGGAAAGTGCCCAGAGAATCATATTTTTCCAGAATTACTGCTTATTAGATTCAGACCAAGTGTTGGAAATTTGGAAAGTTACAAAGTTACAAATGACCCTTCTTTCCTGGTATCTACAAAATGTCATTAGTCTAGAGAAGTCCTAAGCATCATTGCTCTGGGCTGAAGGTTTGTGTTACAGCGAGTGGTCACTGCTGTGATGAAGACCTCTTCCTAGGTGAGGCTACCACAGGAAAACAGGAGCATAAAGCTTCAAATGCAACCACACCAATCTAAATTTGGTGCTTGTTTTTAATCATTTTCTTCCACGGAGGCAGTTGGAAATAAGTAACATGTTTTATCGTCCACTAAAATGACCAACTGGGAAACAAGCCTCTCCGATCCTTAAACAGATTAGCTCACCTTTTTGCACAGGACTATTGATTGAGATTTTGATCCCTTACTACTAGATGCTGTTCTGCTGTCCTGTCACTGTCTAATTTAAAGAACTGCCTAAAAGTCCATTTAGCAACCATAGATCTTTGTGAAATGAAAGGAAAGTGCATTTCTAAGTATTTTCTACTTAACCTGTGACAAATTCATTTAAATCCCTTCCCTGAAAACAACCAGTTGTCATAGAAGGCTAAATCTTCTATAGAAACAATTACAATGCTGACAGGGACAGAAAAGTCGATCTTGGGAACAAAAGATAAATTAAAGAGGCTTAATTAACTGAACCACTAAAAATATCCCTAGAGGTTTTTTTTGGGGGGGGGTTGGGGGTGGGAGAAGATGAGTGATAGGGAGCTCAGCTGCCCCTCTGAATAAAAGCAATTCCTTTGAAAAAAAGGAAGAAGCCATCTAATCAGCTAACACTCTTCCAATGCATGAGCTACAAGAAGAAGCCTGTTGGGTGTCCAATGTGTGAGATTCTAAACGCTTTCTTCCATCTCTAAGAGGATATTCCCAATACACAGGCTAGGGGAGTCAGGTTCATACTCTATCTTACCACAGGTGATACAGCTTCCCCTCCTCTAGGGTCCTATTACATACATATCCTCTCATAAATTGGACATGCCGACTAGTGAAGCATATCCAAAAATAACTACAGACAATTCCAAGTTTTGGTTGGGGCTTTCTAGTTTTGGAAACAGTTTTGCACAGGTTTGATCTTGATCTTCACAGTGACTCTGTGAGATGCAAAGGAGGTGTCATTACCCCCATTTTACAGATAAGGCCCAGAGTGGTTAAGAATCTTGACAAGGATCACATCGAAAGTGAGTGGCAGACTGAAGACTAGAACTAGAACCTCACCTTAATCCAGTGCTCTTTCCCCACACTACTTTTGAAGCACACATTTTTATAATTCAATTGCAAAGATGCTAAAAGTCTGAAGTCTCCTCTGATTTAAAATGTTAGACCACAAGACATGGATTTCACACCTTATTGTTGTTAAAATGTGTCATCACCTTTTGTCCTTCACCAGCTTAAGCACTAAATACATCCCAATGGTGCTTATAAAACCCTTTAACTTAATTGATACTAGTAAGTATAGAAGAATCCATTCTCAATAAAGGACAAGTTAGGTTCCTCTGTCTTCTTTATCTCCCTCTTTTTTTTTTTTTTGTTGAGACAACTTTTTTTAACCCAAAGATTCTTAAAATGGGATCCACACACCCTGAACAGATCTAGGGATAGATTTCAGGGGATCACTGAATTTGGATGGGAAAAATTATACCTTCATTTTCACTAAATGCAAATGGAAATTCAGCATTTCCTCCAATTACTTATTCACTAGACTACCAAAGGGGATATCCTAACACAAAAAGGTAGAGTCCCTGTTTCAACCAAATATTTTATTGATGCTTTTTGCCCTATGTCACTGTCACTTCCTGATGGTGGAATATGAGGCCCTCAAATAGGACCCTTCCTTATAATCAAGTAATACAACCAAGACAAACAAACCACTGATGATGTATGCCTCATTTTACATCTGTGGTCTACCACCTCTCTGCCTGCTCCTCATCAGTCCACTGAAGTTAAGTGTTAGTCTGCATTCATTCTCCTAATTCCTCCTTCAGCAGAGTGCAAGCTTCTTCATGTAAAATTCAAGCATTCTCTCTGTATAATAGTTATACTTCAGAAGTCTATTTTAAACAACCTTTACTTGTTCCTTTGATCATACTTTCCACCCACGCCACCCATTTTACACAGCTTCCAAAAGCACTTTACAGTATGATGTATGTTCAAAAAAGATGCTGTAGCTAAAATTCATCCCAGCTCCGATTTGAACTACACAGACATGAAAGCAATGACTACACTCCAGAATTGTGTGTTTACAGTTATTGGGGGGGTGGCAGGGCTGAAAGAGGGGAGGGTGGAAAGAGCAAAATTCTCTGAACTGGCAGCCAAGAAAGCACTTTTTACACTCACCCCATCATAACCATACATCTAAGAGGCTGATGACTTTCTCATTTGGGGGGAAGGGGACGGGAGATTATTGCTACTAGATTCAAGTCAAAGGTTAACAATTTGGAGAGACACAAAGTGAACAGTGCCCCAAGTAGCTATTCTTTCCTCTCATCTACAGATCATTATTCACCTGTACTAGCTATAAGCACCATTTCAGAGCTTTCGTGTTAGAATGAATGCTCGGTGCTAGGATAAAGAACTCTTCTCAAAGGTAAGTAGCACAGGATCAGGTGGCTAAGATGCAAATAAAATCATCCCAAGCTAGTATGCATTCATACCTTACGGGCAAGATATCTGGACATGCAGACCATTACACTTTTCCAATATCCATTCTTTTTTTTTTTTCCACAATATCCATTCTTATAGGACAAAATGTGTGTATGGTTAAAAATTAGATGTATACAGTACAGTATATATACAAAAATGCCATTTATTCACTACCATCAGCTAAAAAGAAGGTGCTTTTCTAAGGAGTGGACATGGGTCTGTCAGGGTTGGCTGGGTCCTTCCTTTTCCAAAACTAATAGGACTGTTTTGGAATCCAACCGTTACTTCATGATTAGAAGCCACAATTACCAGCCCTAACTTCAGACGTGTCATATGGGTCAACTCCTAATCACCTGGTTTAGAAAATAAACCAGTTTTCTGCTAGGAACCATTCTGTGGCTAATTCACTAACCAAAACTTCTAAAAATAAAAGGGAATTCAAGTATTTCACTGTTACCAGCCTTAATAAGGCCTATATGGGAGAAGGTTTGGGCACTAACACACTATGGCATACTGAATTTTCAAGTGACTTTTACTAAGAGAAATTTTAGAGAATTA
Source organism: Phascolarctos cinereus (assembly GCF_003287225.1). NCBI lineage: Eukaryota > Metazoa > Chordata > Mammalia > Diprotodontia > Phascolarctidae > Phascolarctos > Phascolarctos cinereus. Next base: position 198,217,876 of record NW_027555958.1, on the reverse strand, counting down.
ACCACAATTGTTTAGAACTGGAAAGGGTCTGTTCCAACTTCTTTTTTTTTTTTTGAAAAGGAAAATGAGGCTATCTTCATGTAATTTAGAAAATTATATAATGTACATTTACATGTATACTTATTGTACACTCAAAATTAAATGTTAATTGTACTAGAATTTTACGAGTTAATCTTTAAAGTTGGTTTTAACATAGTACAAAAGAACAGAAAAGTTAAAAGATGCTTCAATGAAGTAACAATTTAGTTAACTTTTAAAAAGGTACTAAAATAATTTAAAATAACTGAAGGTTTAAACCTCACATTATACAAGTAAAAACCCTGGATTTTTTTTTTTTTAGGCAATTGGGGTTAAATGACTTGTCCAGCTAGTGTCAGGTGTTTGGTCTGAGGCTGGATTTGAACTCAGGTCCTCCTGACTTCAGGGCTGCTGCTCTATCCATGGTGCCACCTAGCTGCCCCCCTAAATTTTCTTAACAAAATAAACTGTATCTGAATTGTAAACCTTTTGACTGTATAGAAATTATCAAGTTAGAATTGCATATTGGATAAGATGCTGGTCTGGGATTTTTCTCTATTCATTTCTTTGAAAATTGGTAGCCTGTGTAGAGAATAACAATTCAGATCTCAGTATTTAATAAAGCATAACATTCTCATTTCTCAACTATTCCAAATAAACGGTAGTTTATCATGTATATTAAAAAACCACCACTACACACAACTGCAAACATTTTCTGCACTACATCTTTTGGAGGAGTATGGGATGGGGGTGGGGAATTGGACCTATGATTTCCTTGGTATAGGGAAATCTCTGATGAAGAAGTTTCCTCTACCAATACTAGTACCAATACATAGTCTATGAAACTTACAGTCTTAGATAACTGCCAAGAACACTGAGAGATTAAGTGACTTGCTCAGGATCACACAGTTCCAGATGGGATATAAAAATACTTTCTGTGGAAGTGATCATAGCACAGGACCCAAATATTTTTTAAGAAGTTATTGTAGCCTACTGAGGAGCGCCCATATTGGGGTGATCTATCTTTACAAGTGTATGTGTGTGGGAGGAAGTTAGAGGTTCCTGTTTATAAAGTTTTATAGTCCTCTTACCATACCACTTGAAATCCAGGAGGCCTGCAGCTAGCTAATTGACCTATTATCATTTAGGAATCTGACAATAGGGTTTATTCACATGTGGATTCATAGGGCATTCGCATAACAAAGAAAATTAGATATTGAAAGGATCATAGAATCTTAAGAGTTGGAAGATAACTCCAAACCTAGTTAGTGAAGAAATATCACTTCTGCCATATCCTTCACTACTCAAACAATTCTGAGAACACTAAATTACTTCATGAGGCAGTCAAAATCCGTTCCCCGACAGCTCATTGTTACACAGAAATGAATAAGACTTTTTCATATTTCATGCACTTCTAAAAAGTAAAAGGAAGAAAAGTGTTTTAAAAATCTTGTCCAAATGGTAATCACTTCTCATTTTCTCTCTTTAACTGGTTAGAGCAGGAGTTTGCCATCTTTATATGAAGAACTGTGCCAAAGCCATAGAATCACTGGATCACAGACTTGTAGATGAAAGGGATATTAAAGGACATTTTCAGTCCAACACCCTCATTTATAGTTGAGGAAACTGAGGCCTTAAGAGACCAAAAGACTTGCCTAAATTCACACAAGTAGTAAGCAGCACTGTTGTGTTGTGTTGTATGTGTATGTGTGTATGTATGTGTGTATGTGTGTGTGTGTGTGTGTGTGTGTGTATATGATGTTTGAGAAATTACTTAGATTATTTATAGCACCAAAATGCTAAGAAGGTTATTTTCTCTTCCCTCTACTTTCTTATGCTACTTATATCTACTAAGCAAAATTTCCTTTATTTTGACTAATATGGAATTTATGATTATTCGATTTAAGCTGGGCTGCTATTTGTGTCTGTCGTAGGGGATGGAGGACTGGACCTGTGATTTCATTGGCATGGGGAATTCCTAGGTGGGGAAATTTTCTCTACCTCTTCAATTTGGCATCTTCTTTGAAAGGTATAGTCTTGGGGCAGCTAGGTGGCATAACGGACACAGCATTCTCTCTGAAGTCAGGAGGACCTGAGTGAAGTCCAGCTTCAGACACTCACTAGCTGTGTGACCCTGGGGAAGTCACTTAACCCTGACTGCCTCTCCAACACAACAACAGTAACCAGCTGTCTAGGAGGCAGTTAGGGTGTGCTAACCAGGGCACAAGATTTGGAGCTGAAGGACCTGAGTCAGAATCCTGCCTCTCTTACTCACTACCTGTGTGATGTTAGGGAAGTCACTTTATGTCCCTAGGCCTCAGTTTCTCCCTCCGTAAAATAAGGGGCTTGGAGAAAGACTTCCTATTTGATATGAATTGCTAGGGAAAGTAAAAAGCAATAAGGCCAAACCAACACCTTATGCCATACACCACAATAATTTCCAAATGGACAGCCAACACAATATAAAAGGTCACAAATGTTGAGGACTTAGTGAGAAAGTTGGGAAGAAAATAAAAGGAACTTTTCACAACTATAGCAAGGGGGGAAATCCTTAACCAAATAAGGAATAGAGAAAAAACAGATAATTTCAATTATGCAAAATTGAAAAGCTTTCTCAAGGTAGACATGTTGCAAATTGTTCTAATCACTAATAGAGCAATACAAATTAAACAGCTCTGAGGTTTCACCTCATGCCTGACAAATTGGTAATGATAATAAAAGCAGAAATAATCAGTGTGAGAAGGGCCACAGGAATACAAGCACACAAATATAGTGTTGTAAGAGTTGTTAATTAGTTAACCATTCTGGAAAGCAGGAATTATACAAGAAAAACACCAGACTGCTCAATAATTTGTTCCCGAGATCCCATTGCTGGGTATGTATCTCAAAAAAAGTCAAAGACAGAAAGAAAAGTCCCATATATACAAAAATATTCATAGTAGCACTGTTTGTGGTAGCAAAGAAATTGAAAGAATGAGGACATTCATGGGTTGATTAATGGCTGAAAGTTGCTGTGGTACATGAATGTAATGAAATATTATTGTGCCGTAAGAAACAACAAAAATGAGGAATTATGTGAAACACATGGAGACCTGTATGACCTGATATAGACTGAAGTAAGCAGAAACAAGAAAACAATGTATACAACTTTAACAATGTAAACAAAAGGAATAATGAAATGAAGTGAATGTTGTGTGATATAGTGGATAGTCTTGACCCTGTAGAAGAAATTGTTGAGGTTTAGGGGTGCTGGGACCCCAAAATCACAACATATGGGTCCTGCCTCAAAGAATTTGACCCAATCCTTCTTTCAGTCAAAGACAAGGTTTATTAGAACATCCGCCATATTGGGCAGACTCTTAAGGAATCTGAGCAGTGGCTAGATTTTAAGAATCTGAGCTGAATAGAGACAAGATGGACCTTATATACAGAATGACTGTGGGAAGGATCTAGGAATGGCCAAGTAGTTGGGAGGGGGGCAGTGAGGTGATAGAATGCCAGGGACCTGTACCATGTGGCCAAGGGAGAATGGAGCCTAGCTAGGATTAAGGGTGGGAAGAGGCCAGGGGCCATAGGGAGGTAAGATAATGGAGGGCTAGGCTAGGTTAAGGGTAACTGAGAATTGGGAGATTGGGTGTAGCCACAATGAAAGGCCAGTTGATGGGATTACGGCCTCAGGAGACAGCCTAGAAATTCGGCCATGTGGGAAAGTCCAGGGTTTTTCCCTTTTGGGGTCTAGGTCTCATCCTCATCATTATGAGGAAATGTAACCCAATCTTTTGATTGCAGAGGGTAGGGAACTAGGGTGTAGAGTGATGCACACAGTTAGATATGGTCCAAGAGTTTGTTTTTATTTATGTTTTCTTTTTCCTTTGTTACAGGGGAAGGTTCACTGGCAGCAGAATGGAAATAGGGTTAGTGTATCAAGAAACGACTGTGATATAAAAAAACAAAAGGCATAGAAGCAGAGCTAAGATGGTGGAGTAGCACAAAGCAACATAACAAGCTCCCCCTCAAAATTCCTCCTAATAGATCTAGTAAATACACCAAGCCAAATCTTGATGGGGAAACCCAAGACATTTTTCTAGCCCAGGTTTGCAAAGAAAGACAGAGAGGTCTGTGGACACTGGGGATAAGGTCTGAGCAAAAGCACTACTCATAAAGCATTCAAGCACAGAGAAAGGTGGTGCAAGTGGGGAGGGGGAAGGTGTCTCAGACCCATATAGAGCACCCCCAGACACGGATCAGGGCAATTCAAATTCCAAAATCAAAATTAAACCCTGCAAAGCCTTTTAGTTCTTTCTGAGTAAAATCAAGCATGTGACAAAGGAAATTTTATCTTTTCTATTTAGTGAACAAAATGTACAAATCATTCCTCTAAATCCTACAATATGTGATTTTTGTCAGTCTTGTACAACGGAGAACAGTGTTTGCTTATTCTCATGGAGAATGCCCTGTCACACTGATTTAGTTACCAGCTGAAGTGGGAAGCCTTAACTAATGCTACAAAAACAAAAAAAAACCTTGTAAATTAGCATGTTATAAATGGTATTTTCCTTTGAGAGCTAAAGTGGCTTTTGTTTACTGTTTTTCTACTTAGCCAAGTAACACAAGAATGAGCATATCCTGCTTCCAAACGAGTATATCCTTTAATTATGACTTCTTTGTTTTTTCATGTCCTTCCTTTAAAAATAGCAGGACTTTCTGCAACAAAAAAGGACTGGGGAAAGTATATACCCATCAATTAGGGGGTGGCTAAATAAATTGGGATATGTGAAATGTAATTGAATATTCCTATGCCTTTGGAGACAATGAATATGAAAAATACAGAGAAGCATCAGAAGACTTTTATGAACCGATGCAAAGTGAAGCAAGCAGAAGTAGGAAAACACACCATGACTATGAAAATGTAAATGAAAACAATAAAGTCAAAATAGAAAGCTGCAAAATTATAATGGCTATGCATGATCTCAAAGAAGAGAGATGAGAATGAATTTCCTTCCCTTCTTTGCAGAAGCCAGAGATGTTGGGCATGGGATACAGCATATAATATGTAAATTGGTTGATGAATGTGTTAGTTTTGCTGATTTCCACACCCCAAACCAAAACAATAAAAATTTAAAAAATAAGAGGATAAAGCCATTTTGTGGGAGTTTATCTGAATCAAGGGCCAGGGTTTCCTAACATGAGGCTAAATAGCTATAAATGTGAATATTTATACAAATGGAAACCAGGTAGCAGGTGGGCATAAAAGAAACTTCTCCTAATTGACATTTTTATGAATCTCAATGGAGAAAATTTGTAACTGTCTACAGGTAGAAGTAATTCATAGGATCACAGATTTAGAGCTGGAAGGGACCACAGAAGTCATTAAATCCAACCCCCTCATTTTAAAAATGAGGAAACTGAGTTCCAGAGAGGTTAAGTAATTTATCCAGAGTCACGTAGCTAGTAAAAGTATCAAAGCAGGATCTGAACTCAGGTCTTCCTAATTCTAAATCTAATACTCCATCTACTATAGCTATACCACACTGTACTGGGAAATGAGTGGCTATTTCCATCCAAAAAAACAATCAATGAGATCAGTTATGTGACTGAGCTACAAAACATGCTCATGGAAACATAGCATGACAGTATTTCTAGTTCAATATGAAACAACATCTAAAGAATATTTTCTGTTTGTGTTCTGAGTGTTCCTCTAGGCTACACCCATCTCCCCCTGTCTAAACCCTGAAAAGAATTTAGCTGCAGGGGAAAAAGCTGGTCCCAGCAGCAAACAGTCTAGAGCTGGACTATGAACTCACCTAGCCCTAAACCCTTATTTTACTGACTAGGAAACTGAGGCCCACTGAGGGGAAATGAATAGACCAAGGTCATAGTAGGGGTAAATAGCTGAGCCAGGATTTTGAAATCAGGTCTTCTGACTCCAAATCCAGTATGGTGTAAGGGGACTAGGAGCTGTAATAACGAACTTGGAATCAGAAGATATGGGTTCAAATCCTTCCTCTGATACTTTCTAGCTATATGACCCTGGAGAATTTTCTTCACTACTCTAGGTCTCAGTTTTCTCCTCAATAAAACAAAAATTAAATAATAAAATAAGAATACTCATAGTAATTACTTCACAGAATTATCATGAGGCTCAAATGAGAAAACATATGTAAAGTGCTTTTCAAACTAAAACTATTATCCAAATGCCAGTAATCATTATTACTCTTCCTACTAGTATCACTAGCAGTCAATGTGAGTGGGGAAACTGAAATTTTATAAGCTATAGAGACTGTTTACCAGACCAACTATTACTGTTAAAAACAAAAATGAAACAAAACCTTTCATTCTGGGATAGGTCAATTAACTCTAAGGGAGTGTCAAATGGATAGGTCTCCCTTCCTATAGCAACTCCCTTGTATATGCTATGTTCTCCCATTAGAACAGAGGCACCTTGAGGGTAAGGAGCATTTTGGGGGGGCTTGTATTTGCATCACTGGTGCTTAGCACTGTGTCTGGCACATAACAAGTGCTTAATAAATATTCTCATATTCTCTCTCTTTCTCTCTCTCTTTCCTCCACCCCTATCCAGATGAGATGCTATTTCCTCAATGCAACTTACTCTGATTTCTCCACTGTTTCACTTCTCCTACAGGCTCAACCATCTTACAGACAATGTATACTTCAGATCCATGTCTCACTGTTCTTGGTAATGTCTGACCCTGGCCAGTCCCCTCACAGTTTAGGTTTGATACTGAAATAAGTCATTCATAGATCATCATCTAATAGTTAACAAAAGGAAATACACTTATATGTAGTAGGAGAAGGAAGGGTTTCAGCAAGGATGGGTACTGAGGACACCTTAAGTCGAATCAGGCAGATCTCCCTTGCCTAGGTTGCTCATGGTGGATCACCAAGTTTCAAAGAAAATGGCTGCAGTTCCTCATGGATATTTTGAACTTAAGAGACTCTGTCAATAGTCAGTCAGTCAATAAATATTTATTAAGCACTTATTATGTAGGTCAGGCACTTTGCTAAGTGCTGAGAAAGGCAAGTGACAGTACTTGCTCTCAAAGAACTCACAGTCTAATGGGGAAGACAAGATGTAAATAAACTATGAGGGATAAATTGGAAATAATCAACAGAGGAAAGGCACTAACAGCTTGACCCTGAGCTAACCAGGTTTCTAGGATAGTTTCAATATCTTTTAAAGAAAAACTAGCATAACTTGCATGAGGGCAGGAGTTAGACTACTGCTCCTACCACACTCACCTAACACCTTCCCATCCCACATTGAGTCAGATGACCTACTTTCAAGTCCCTGCCACGTACTACATGTCTGGCCTTGAGCAACTTCTCTTCAGTCCTCTGGATCTCAATTTCCTTACCCATAAAATGAAGAGGTTGGACTAGATGAGTTACATAGTCTCTTCCAGCTCACCCACTGATCTACTACAACAAGGGTCTTGTATAACCAATTCATTTCCCTTGCTCAGAGATAGTTAAAAGAAACAAGGTTTCACTCATCTAGTTACGTATTTAATTCTATACAAGTACTTTCTCTTGTCCATTCCTATGAAGATCCCTGGAAAACAGAGGATGGATCCCAAGCTATAATGAAAGCTCTTGATTACCATTTGCCTGAAGATAAGCACCTAGAGGACCAGGAATGCTTTATATTTGTCTTTGCATCCCCAGCGCATAACAAGGAGCCTGTCCCACTGCAGGCACTAAATTACTTCGTTGATTGACTGATTGATTGTGATCAGACAGAAAGCAAGGGCATTGGAACAAGATAGGTGAATTGTTTATAAATACTTTACTCTGCCATCAAGTAGCATTTACCCTTTAGTCCTCCTCGTCCTTCCTCAAACATCACAAGACCTAAAAAAACCAAGACCATCAAAAATTACAAAATTACCCAACAGGGGAAAGTACACATAAAAATCTAAGAGCTCCAAGAAAGGGGAGCAGGGATGACTATGTATACATGGCCTCCCTCTTCTCCCTACTGAATTCAAGATACTTCCACTGTTTAGATCAACAATTTACTAAGCACTAATTTATTACTGTAGTAAGGCATTGTCTTAGGTACCATGAATACAAAGATAAAAAATGAATCAGTCCCTGCCTTAAGGAGCTTACATTCTATGGGGAATGTTGCATATACACAAAGAAGAACAAGGTAGTCCGGGGGAAAAGAGAAAACTAAATATAAGAAGTATCACAGAAGGCCCCATCTCATGGGGGAAGTGGCACCGAAGCTAAACCTTAACGAAAGATAAACCTTCTTATGGACACATGTGAGATGGTTTGTGAATTCTAGGAATAGACCTCTGCAAAAGTACAGAAACAGGAGATGGAATGTCATGTGTCAGGAAGTAGATTGTGTAAATGGGAGTAATGTGTAATTATTCTGGAAAGGTAGACTGAAGCTAGGTTGGATAGGGCTTTAAATGGCAGAAGAATTTGTATTAGAGGAAAGGGAGCCAAAAAGGTTTATTGAGCATGATCAGACCTGTGCTTTAGGAATATCACTTTGGTAACTTTATGGAGGATAGAATGGAGAAGGCCTGGGTTCAACTTCTGCCTCTGATGTGTACCTGCTGTGTGATGCTGTCCAAAGCACTTAACCTTTCATTGCCTCAGGCAACTATGACTAAATTACCAGGCAAGTTACCTGGGTGGCAGTGTATATGGAGGAAATGGAGAAAAGGAAAAGGGGGGGGGAAGGAGAGAGGACTGACTTACTAAGTGTCAAACACAATACTCACAAAAGTGAGACTGCCTGAAGCAGAATCTAATCCTCAGAGTAACCAACTGACATAGGACCCTTCTCCAGTACCATGGTATCAATTTGATTACTGAATTCAAAACAGGAGTTTGAAAGCCTGGGTAGGGAGTAAGGTGGCAAAAGAATGTTAGAAGAAGAGCCAGGTATATGACAAGAAAGCCAGGGTGATGTGACAGGGTGGGGATAGGGTGCATGGTCTGAAATTGGCTAGATATAGTGAGTAAATTGAGTTTGCCCTCATGCACTCAAAAATCAAGATAGCTCTATACAGAAGTCCAAAATTTAGTGGATTAGGTTTCTCAATTAATCTGGGATTATTCTTTGGTCAATCTAGACTTGAGGTACTGTTCTGGGTGAGGAAAAACTGGGCAGATGGCAAAATGGCCAGGGTAAACAACTGGATGGAATGTGAAAATGGTGAGTTCTCAGTATTATCTGCAGGTTAAGGGTGGGGTCCAAAGGCCTGGCTGGTTTTAGAAGGTTTGCTGCATGTGTGAAGTATTCACCCTTCAATCCTTAGATAAACTAGTTCTGCCTCAGGGCATCTAATGATGAGCTCCTCTCCAGGGAGATAATCTATTTCAGGACGTATGAGTCATGGATCCTGGCTGGAGAAGGAAAAGTAGTGGAGCAAATGGTAAGTCTCTGTTCCTAATCGATGGTCAAGCCAAAAGGTTTAACTTAAATGGTTATAGAGGGAAAATCAAGAAAATTACTACAATATTCTTGGTGAGAAGAGCTCCTAAGCTACCAATGAACTAGGACAGAAGTAGTACACATAGAAAGATGTGCACAAGAGACAATGTGGAGATAGATTATACAGGATTTGGCAACTGATTAGGTGGGAGAATGAGGGAAAGCAGGAGTCAAAGAAAGTGCCCAGGTTTTGACCCTGGTAGTCTTGTAGTACACTGGGACCATTAAAAAATAAGGAAGTTGGTAGAAATTGGTTTTGGGTTGGGGATGGTAAATGAAGAGTAATTTGGGGCATAATGAGTTTGAGATACTGACGGAATATCCACATGGAGTTGTCTAAAAAGCAACTGAAATTGTTACATTGAACTCATAGTGATTTCATGGCTAGATATATAGATTTAGGAGTCATCTGCAAGGAAGTTTTACCTAAACCAATGGAAGTTAATAGGATCACCAAGACCACCAAGAAAAGAGGGAAAAGAGAAGAAGGTCTAGGAAATGGGTGGATATACATACATAGAAGTTGAGAAGAAAACAAAGAACTAGAAAAAGCAAATGGGAGGGATTGGTCAGACGCATAGGAAGAGAACTATGAGAAAGCAGTGTGACAGAAGTCAAGGGATTAAAAACTTTCCAGAAATATTTTTTCTTTACTTTACCTTTGACTTCATTAGTGCAGGGAGCTCCCAGGGAAGAATTTTCTCTAACAATCAAAAAGTATTTATGAAGCACCTACCAGGTGCTAGGTACTAGAGATACAAATGCAAAGAATTAAACTTTCCCTATTCACAGGATGCATGCATTCTAACTGGGGAGACAAATACAAATACATATAACTACAAAACGAATAAATACAAATGTATGCAAAGTAAGTAAATATGGTAATTTGAGAGGGAAGTCACTAGCAATTGGGGGAGATCAAGAGAGGTTTCATTCTACAAATGGTAGTTAAGCTGCATTTTAAAAGAAGAGACTCTATGAGGTGAGGACAGAGTATGTTCCAGGAATGGTGGAATTCTAAAGCAAAGGCAAGGGGATGGGAGATGTAACATTATGTGTAAGGAACAGAAAAGAGGCCAGTGTGTCTGAATTGCAGTGACAGAAGGGATAATGTCCAGTGAGTCTGGATAGGGTAGTGCTAGGTTACAAATGGCTTTAAGGGCTAAACAGAGTTTATACGTTATCCTATAGGCACTAGGAAACATTGGGAACTAACTGATGTGGGGAATCACTTGGTAAGATCTGCAACTAAAACAATTATTTCGGCAACAGTGTATAGAAAGAACCGAAGCAGTGAGAGAATTAAGGTAGGGAAACCAACCAGAAGACTTGTAAGAATTGAAGCTTGAGGTGATGAAGATCTAAACTAAGGTTAAGCCTGTGTAAGTAGAGAGAAGGTGTCAGATTAAGCCCAAAACGGCAAGGTATGGCCGCTCAATGGGATGAGTGAGGAGTTAAGGATAATATAGATTGTTCCAAAGGTCTTAGTGTAGTTGTAAGCTGTTAAAGTTGAAAACTTAAAGACTTTTGGGACACCCTGTTTAGAAGTGGTTACCAATGCAAATGGCACCTCCTTTGCAATGTATGGTCTTGGAAAGTTGCACGGGGACACTGAGAGGTTAAATGTCCTGCTCAGAATCACACAGCTAGAGTGTGTCAGAAGCAGGACTTAAATCCAATTCTTCCCGAGTCTGGGTAAGATTTTCTATTTACTATGCAATGCTGCTTCTTATATAATAAATTACTTTTCTAAAAAGATTTCATTATTTAGACTTCACAGATTCAGGTTGGCCTTCTCCTAGTAGGACTCAATTATTCAGATCTCACTTTATTTGCACTCTTATAAAGGATTTATGATTATATAGTAGAACCAACAAAGATGGCACAGTGAAAAGATGGTGGAGTCAGAAAAAGCAGTAGAACCCAACTCGCTCACACAACTATTCTGGCAGAGACAGAGGAAAAGCACCTGATCAAGTGGTGATTGGAGAATTAAAAGAAAAGCCACATTGGGTTCCTTTTTCCAGCCCATGTGGGCACAGCAGGACAACCAGAGGACTATGGGCACTGGGGAGGGGGCAGGGTCAAGGTAAGAAGGCCCTCAGAGAAGCTGTCCAGCCTCAAACTAAGGCTGGGGCATGCAGCTGTGTATCCATCTTGGGGAAAACAGACCAGGGGTACTACTGTTGTGTTACTCTGACCCTATCTGGGGCTGTGGGTTCAGTACTTCAGATCCTGGCAGGGGCTGGGCTATGCAGTTGTATCTATCTATCTATCTATCTATCTATCTATCTATCTATCTATCTATCTATTTTTGCAAGGCAATCAGGGTTAAGTGACTTGCCAAGGGTCACTCTGCTATTAAGTGCCAAGTGTCTGAGCCATGATTTGAACTCAGATCCTCCTTACTCCAGGGATGCAGTTGCATTTCCAGCCCAAGCAGCTTGGACCAGGGTCAAACTTGTAGTTTAGTTGCTCTGAACCTACAAAGCCTCCCAGCATACTGGCAGCAGCTGGGGCCAAAAGCACTCCACTTGAGCTCTGACCAGGAGGGGCAAGACACCCAGATCCAGAGAACCAGAAATGGGAGTCTATAAGCTTAGATTGGGATTGTATCAATTAAATTGCACCCTAGATCAGAGTACTTAGACTGATGAAAGATTAGGATTCAACATCCTGCTCTGACCATGAGGTCCTTGAAGAACACAGCACTTAATTTTTGGAGGATCAATACACACAGGCAGGGCCTCGGAGCAAACAATGACCCATGTGGCCCTTCAGAAGCATAAAGAGCCTGCCCTACTTATTGCCCCAGTTTCCTTTAAATACCCACTAAAATCCCATCTTTTACTAGAAGCTTTCCCCAGCCCCTCAACATTTTAGTGCTTTCCTTCTCTTGATTATCTTCTCTTTATCCTATACATAGCTTGCTTTGTATGGATTTATTTGTGTATTGTCTCCCCAATTAGACTGTCTTTTGCCTCTTTTTGTATCCCCAGTGCTTAGCTCAGTGCTTGGCACATAGCAGGCACTTAATAAAGGCTTACTGATTGATTGATTGCCTCTGATTCTAAGGCCCAATTCAAGAAGTATGACTTGGAAAATGAATAATCAAAGAAAATACCAACAACAAAGAAATATTAAGGACCAAAAACACAAACCTAGTAGATGAGAAAAACTCTGAGACACAACCAAAACCTCAGCAAAAAAAAAAGGGGGGGGGAGAAAGCAAAAAGAAAATGAAGTAATAGAAGAGAAAAGAAAAAAAGCACAGCTTAGACATAAGGTTAGGTAGAATTTCTAGAAGTGAAGCAAGAGTTTAAAACGATACTGCAAATACAATAAGATTTAGAGGAAAGAACTAGAAAAGGGAGCTCTAGAGGAAAGACTTAGAAGCAGACATGCAAAACTTTACCTAAAGAAAAGACTGCTTAAACATCAGAATGGAACAAATAAAAACCAGTGACTCTGTGAGGCAATAAAAAGTACTAGAACAAAATCAAAAGATTTTAAAAAAGGCAGAAAATGTAAAATATCTCATATCAAAACAAGTGAACTGCTAAGGGATGTTAAAAGAGGGAAAAAAAAAACTAAGAATAATCAGACTATCTGAAAATCATGACCAAAAAAGCACCTACCATATTTCAAGAAATCAGGAAAGAAAAAAATGCTCAGACCTATTAGAACCATAGTATAAAGTGGAAAAAAAAATCCATCTATTACCTCCTAAAAGAGATCCCCAAATAAAAACTCTTAAGAATAACAGTCAAAATCTAAAACTCCCAGGTCAAAGATAAAGCACTACAAGCCACAAAAGGCAGCACTTTAGTAGATATCCCTATAAAGGAGAAGAAAGCTCCGGAACACAGTATTTCAGAAGATAAAAGATAAAAACCCACAACATGAATAACTTACCTAGAAAAAATAAGTATAATTTTATACTGGAAAAAGAAGTGGACCTTCTCTACTATTTCATTATGAATAGTAGAGAAGAGGGGAGGAATGTAATAGCAATGGAAGCAGATGCCTCAAGTACGAATCACTAGTGCTGAGCACAGAAAATGAAAAGATTACAAAAGTGAATGCAAAAAACCACAGAATTTATAAATACAACTAGGAGCTAGGGTTTTGTGAGGGCAAAAATGTATTAAGTAAATCATTACTTAGTCTGATTTTAAAAGAGCAGTAGGAAAACAAAACTTCCAGTTGTAATACAGAACATTATTTTGCCATTTAGGTAGTAGGGCCCTTTAAGCCATGGAAAGCAAAAGTTGGTGCTTAATCTTGCCCCAGACCTCTTTCCTCCTAAATCTAAACAATAGTGAAATGTACTCTTGCATAGCTCAGCATAGCCCATACCTCCAATGCAAATGGATAAGAAAGCTTGCAATATAATTGCGTTAGATAATTATGTTTATACCAGAGACCAGGACACCTGGTCTGGTTTGTGTGATCTCTGATCCGTAATAATGGGGTGCTTGGGTGCTTGTGCTTGTACTTGTGCCCCAATTTCTCCCTAGTCTCAGAAACACTGTCTCTAACAACCACTCCCCAGCTCAAGGACACTGTGCCTAGCAGTTATTCATGCATGGGCCTCAGCATGACCCTTATCTCTCCCTGGTACAGCTACACAGAGCTGGGCTGCTCAGGCCCCAGCCCTCAGATCATGTCTCTGGAAGCCTCCCAATTCCTCAGTAAGTTCCTGTGTTGTGAGAAAGCTTTCCCTTATTGCAGAGCATTCTCTCATCAAGACAGAAGGAGAGGGGTGTCCTTGACCAGCCCAAGAACTCTTCCTCTTGCGAGACTTCAAAGATCCATCCCCCTCCCTGTCCTGTATACTCCCTGTACTTTCCCATCCATAGCCCCAAAGACACCTGCATCTTTGGATTACCTCATCAGTGTTCCTCGCATTTCTTTCCCACGCTCTTTTCTATATAAACCCTAGCTCGACCCCTGATGGAGGCTGCTTGATTTGGATGTAAATACCCCTGGCAGCCACGCGCTAATAAATCCACATCTTAAATTACGCCTGGATCTCAACTCACTGATTTCTCGGTACAACACAGTATCAAAAACGAAAAAGGAGAATTCAAAACGAAGAAAACATAAGAGAAATTACAAAAACTATTTTGCCCAATTATATGACACTAACACTAATAATTTAAATGAAAAGATTTAATGTTTATACAAACATAAAATACTCAGATTATCAGTACAAGAAATAAAGAATTCAAATAGCTCATCCTCATAAAAAAAGGAATAAGCCATAAATGTATTCCCAAATGAGGAAAAAAAAACCAAAATGGATTTATAAGCTAATTCTACCAAATATCCAAAGAACAATAAATTCCAATATTATATAAACTCCTTGAATACATAGCAGCATATCAAAAAAGATTATTTTTGCTACAACCAGGCTTGATTTATCCCAGGAGTATAACACAGATTAAATACTAGAACTATAAACATAATGGAACATATTAATAATAAAAAAAATTACATGATATCAAAAGAAATAGAAAAGACTTTTTGATACATAATACTAATTTCTGATAAAAACATTAAAAAGCTTAGTAACAAAGGTACTATTACTATTCTTTAATATGGCAAATAATATATATATTTAAAACCAAGAGCTAGCATTATGTGTAATGAATGGGGAGAAACTAGAGGTCTTCACAATAGCACTATTATTTGATAAAATTCTAGAAATGCTATATACTACCAAAAAGAAAAAAATGATAGATTAAGTACTGGCAAACAGAAAACAAAATCATCACTTTTTGAAGATAATATGATGGTTTGCTTAAAGAATCCTAGAGAGTCAATTAAAACTTAATTGAAACAATAATTTTAGCAAAAAAGCAGATACAGTAAAAAAAAAATCACGAAAACATCAGCCTTTCTGGATATTACCAATAAAATCAAGCAATAAGAGATTTTAAAAAATTCACTTCAAAATAATTACAGAATGTATAAAATATCTGAGAGGCTACCTACCAAGTCACACACATGAAATAGAGGAATACAACTACAAAACATTCCTAAAAGAAATAAAGACAGAAACCTCAATAATTGGAGAGATGTTAATTGCTGCTGGTTGAACTAGGCCAAATCAACATAAAAACGTGACAATACAAGTTAATTACTTTTTCCAGTGTTGTAGAAATCAGACTATCATAGTATTATATTATTGTTCTGGAGAACAAAAGGTCAAGAACTGATCCATAAGTAAACTGATTTCCTTAAGGATCCAAGGAGCGGACTGAAGAAATTAATAGATTAATAATTAATAGATTAATAAGATTTTGTTAGCAGTTACTACTTATTTGTGAATAAGTTAGAATACACATATATCTTTGTAGGAATAGTCACCACATTAAGCTAATGCTTTTTCCAAAGGTTAAGATCCATTTTTCAGTTTAAGTGGATAAGTTCCTCCTTTCCTTAGCTCCCTGAAGTAAGTTCCTCTTTCCAGCAGCTACCACAGGTATCACAAAAGCAGCACTCCTAAGCACAAATGTCTGGCTACAACACAAGATTTCTAAGGCAATCTCACTTTAAAAAGCAGGATGACAGATGCAGATCCTAATCCAATAGAATACTAGATTTAATAATTGTCACACTCTAGAAATACCCTGTTATGCCCCTGACATGCTTACACTTCAAAAGTTGGCAATAGGACCAAAATAGACTCAATTTGCTTCAGTAGCTATGTAGTCTAACCACAAGTCAAGTGACCTGCCTTGTCCAACTGAATTATGTTTAAAATAAGTTCCTCAAGATTTCTGTGACTTGTAATTCCTCTTTCTCTATTATGAAAATGAGCTGTGCAAATCTGTCATTTGTCTGACTATTGAGGAGGCAGAGGACCTGATTTGCTGTCAACTGCTAGCCTTGCAAATAAATCATTATACCTGGGAAGTTTTTGCCTCAGACTTTTCTATTTTAGGTAATAAATCAATTGAATCAATAGGAAAATATTTTTTAAAGGTAGATATGAGAAAGGCCTAACAGGACTGCATCTCAAACTATGCTACAAAGCAGTAGGCACTGGAACAATTTGACACTTACTAAGGAATAGATTAGTCAATCAGTGGAAATGAATAGGTATACAACATACAAAAATAAACAAATATAGGACCACTGTGTTCAATTAAACCAAAAACCCTGACTACTAGGGCAAGGACTCACTAAAAATAATTCTGTAGAACACTGCAAAGCAGACCAACATCTCATACCATATACCAAGATAAATTACAAATAGATACATGGAGGGAGAGAGAGAGACAAAAGATCACATCATAAATATGTTAGAGGAGCAATGAAGGAAATACTTATTGTAAATATAGATAGGGGAAGAGCTCAGGACCAAGCAGACATAGGGTAGAGCGCAGACAACTTTGATTATGTAAGACTTAAAACATTTTCACACAAATAGAACATAGTTAAAACTAGAAAGGAAATAGTTAACTGGGAAAAATTTTTGCGGGAATTTTCTCTCATAAAGATCTGATATCCAAGATATAAACAGCTGATTCAAATACATAAGGACAACCAACATTCAAGGCATATGAACAGGCAGATCTCAAAGGAAGAAATACAAGCTACCAATAACCACATGAAAAAACACTCTATCACTAATAGTGAAGTGCAAATTAATACAACTTTAGAATTTGAGAGAATTGTGGGAATTGAGTGAACCACACTGACTCCATCTTGTAATTCAATTCTCGATCTAGCTCAGTTCCCTTTCTGTTTGATTATGGGTCCAGTCAAATTTGTGCCTTGTGAGAAAACTTTATTCATTTATGGGAATTGTGAGAAAACTTTATCGCGCTATTTGAACTTAGCTCCGTTTGGCTGGGAAGTTGGACCATCTCTACCTGTTGCTTAGAGACTCTTAATTAAGGACCTAGGTTATGCTGACCAGAAATCCAGTCAGATCCAAAGACTGGTGCAAGGACTTTTCTCACAATTATACATCTCAAGCAAACCATATGTCTTATCTGGAAACTGTCCGTGTACTGGTCAATCAGTTACTGTTTCCTTGTTCCTCTGACTGAATCCAGATACTTGGTGGTGGGAGGAATGACACCCCTTTTTTCATTTCAGGGAATTGCACCTGTTGACTCTCTCCCTCCCAACTTGGAAAGTCCCTAATCTTTCCTCCAATTAGAAATCAGATTACCTAATCTTGTATCCTGGTTTATATCCTGCTAATTGTTTTCTTTTAATGCATAAAAATTTGTCTACCCCTGTATTTGGGGTCCAGTGCCAAGCAGAGGAGGCAAGGTCCTGCTTTTTTATGCAACTGGTATGCATTGCTTAATAAATAGATATGCTCAGAAGCTCAAACCTTTGTTTCCTCAGTTATATCAGATTCTACCTGTCTCAATTCTATTGCACAACCCTCAAATTGGCAAAAATTACCAAAAACACAAAAAGGAAAATGATAAATGCTGCAAAGGCTATAAAAAAGATGCACACTGTTAGTGGACATATAAATTGGTCTAGACATCTGGAAAGCAATTTGGAACTGTGTCCAAAAGTCCCTAAACTGAGAATACTCTTAAACTCAAGGACATAATTATTAATCCTCGAAGAGATCAAAAAAGGAGTAAAAGTATCCGTATAAACAAAGAAAAGAAAAGAAAAGAAAACGAATAGCATCTCTTTTTGTAGTAGCAAAGAACTAGAGTCTGATGGGAGTTTCTATCAATTAGGGAATGACCGAACATTTAAATGATGGCATGTAATATAATGGAACATTACTGTGCTGTATGAAATGACAGAAAGGATGGCTTCCTCAAAACCTAGGAAGATTTACATCAACTGACTCAGACTGAAATGAGCAGAATCCCAAGAACAACTGCCACAGCAAAAACAACCTAAACTAATAACTAATCAATGTAATGACCAGCCACAAGTCCAGAGGACCATCAGTGAATCGCGCTACCCATCTCCTGACAGCAAAGTGATAAAGTCAAGATGCAAAATGAGATATTTTCAGACATGGCTCATGTTGGGATTTATTTTGCCTGGTTATGCATATTTACTACAAGGGATTTATTTTTATTTCTTTTGAAAAAATTTTTTGGGAAGCAGGGAAGTTTTATAGGAAAGGGAGAGTAGCAATAGGGTTGCCAAAATGATACCAAAGAAAAACTTGGAAAAATGAGTCATTGAAGCATTTTCAAAAATGTACAGAAGTCAGTAAGAACGCAGACAAGTAGGAAGAGTATAAACATAACATACAGAATTTGTTGTATATTGGGAGAAGCAAGCTATATGTTGTGTAGTTTCACATTAACATATGCAAATCCTCTTTTTTCTACTGTACTCTGATTATGGAAATGTTTGTCTTATTTAGTGTTTGTTAGGTTCAGAATAAAAAAAGTAAACAGCAGCATCCCAGCACTTAACAGAGAAAAAAAAAGTTTACAATCTTTAAGAAAAAAAAAAGATTATAGTCACAGTGTGTACAAAATACAGACCAGAAATGCTTCCACATTTTTCATAGTCACATTCATTCATGTAACCAGTATAAGGTTTTAATAATTACAGAACCATAGTTTTAGAGCTTTATTTCTCTACCTTCTCACACCTGTTTTACATATGAGGAAATGAAGGCCTTATGAGGATTAAGAGAGTTGACCAATTAAAAAAATTTTTTTTTTAATTTTTAGGCAATTGGGGTTAAACTACTTGCCCAGGGTCACACAGTGTCAAGTGTTTGGTCTGAGACCAGATTTGAACTCAGGTCCTCTTGACTTCAGGGCCAGTGCTCTATCCACTGCACCATCTAGCTGTCCCAAGTCGACCAAATTTATAGAATGAATGGTAGTTGGTGGTAGAACCACACCTGGAATCAAGATTTCCTATTCCCACCTGGGTTCTTTCATCCCATGCTGCTTACCTCCCCTCCCCTTTTGGATTCTTCCAAAGATCTGAAATTTCACTGGAGTAAGTCTTTCCTCCTCTGATGCAGGGAACAATCAGTGTATATCTAGACTCAGAAGACATGGTGCGGAACTGCAGTTCTGCCACTTACTAGTACAATGCTTAGCACAAAGTGAGCTTTGTATAAATAAATCTTTCTTCATTTGATCCTTCATAATACCTGCATGACCTTGGGCAAGTCACTTAACCCCTGTGAACCTCAGTTCTCACATATGTAAAACAGAAGGTTGGACTGTATTACTTCTAACATCCATTTAACTCTAAAGCTATGATTCTATTATCCTACGATATCTCTTTGCTCATTTTAGTAGATTATTTCAAGAGTTAACCATGGTCAGAAGGTATTAATCAGAAGGTGGCTCATTTTATTATGATATTATTATGATGAATCTTTAGAACTTATCTAGGCTGAGCAAGAGACACACAAGTTCATTGCCAAGCTTGCAGGTGACCCCATTCTGGCTTAGGAAGATCAGGTGGAGTTTGGGGCCCACTGACACAGCTTCCAAGAACTCAGGGTACTGCCCTATCAGGAGGATTCACTGGAAAACGTCTGTAGGACAGGTTACCTCTTTCTCTGAATAAAACATGAGAGATAGCTCCTCCAAGAAGAAAATGATTTTTTTAAGGAGGTAAACACAGAAAACTTTGCGTAATTCAAAACATCCTTTCACCACAAGTTCTGAATTCAGACCTCCATCAGATGCTGTTAACTACAAATTCCAATCTTTCAAGCAACCATACTTTAGAAGTGACAAGTTTCAAAATCTGACATGCCAACATAATTGCTCTGCATTTCAAACCAAATTAAAATATTGGTCTAAGTTGTTTCCCTTGAGAGTATGTAAGTGGGCATGTGCCCGAATCAAAAAAAGTACTGACAAACCAATGCAGCTATCTCACAGCTATACAAATAAAGGAGAAGTTGTAAAATGCTAGGGAGAGGACTAGGACTGCCTTCAGGACCATAAGCATATATTAAGTGCTTACCATATACCAGGTACAATGCAAAGCTATGAGGACATAAAGAGATGCAAAAACAGAAGCTCACATTGTAATGGTGGAGACAACATATAAATAACTACGTACGGATACATGGAAGATAATCTCAGAAGGAAGGCACCAGGATGAAAGCGGATAGAGGATTGAGCAGAAACTGAGAAAGACCAACTGAACGAAGTGGAATTTGAAGGAAGTTAGGGGAGTTAAGAGCCCTTGGGGAGAGGGCAGAGTATACCAGGTTACTCCAGTGCAAGGTCAAGAGATGGAACGTCATGTTCAAGGAACAGGAAGTAGGCCACTGAAGCTGTATTTTAGTGTGTATAGAAAGGAGTAAATTACATTATTAACTGTTATATTATTATTATTATTATTAATAATCATCACTGGCATTTATGTAAAGCCTACTGTGTGCCAAGCACTGTGCTAATCACTTTACAAATATCATATCATTGCAGCCTTAAAACAACCCTGGAAGGTAGGTGCTATTATTATTATTATTCTCATTTAACAATTGAGGAAACTGAGGCAAATAAGTGACTTGCCCAATGTGACACAGGTAGCAAGCATCTGAGGCTAGATTTGAATTTAGGGCTTCCTGACTCTGGCCTAGCACTCCAGCCATCAAACCATCTAGCTGTCTCTTAAGGTAAGGAGCCAGGTAGAAAAAGACTTTAAATGTCAAATGGAGGACTTCATATTTGATCAAGGAAGTAACAGGAAACCACTGACTTTACTGAGTGTGTGTGGGGTCAGGGGGAGGGTAGGAAATGACAAAATCAGACTTAAGTTTCGGGAAAACAACGTGGGCAGTTATATGGATGAGGGATTACAGTAGGGAAGGACAATGCTAGATCACTTAGAAAGCCACTGCAGTAATACAGAGTTGATGAGGGCCTGTATTGGGTGAAGGTGGAAGGGCAGAAAGTGGTAGCTTTTTGAGTGGAGAGAAAAGAACAGGTATGAGAGAAGGCTTATCAATCACTCATTCAACAAATATTTGTTCTCTTCTATGTGCTCAGCCTAATGTAAGCTTCTTGTGGGCAGGAACCATGTTATGTTTGTCTCTACATTTGTAGCACCTAGCACAGTGCCAAGCATATAGTAAGTATTTAATAAATGCTTATTGCTTGGCTGACTGATAACAAGGCACTATAGTGGGATCTAGGGGATATGTAAAGAAGAAGAAGATGGTATCCTTGTCCTCAAGTACCTTATACTCTAGGCACTGTGTTAAACACTGGGGATACAAAGAAAGGCAAAAACCATCCTTACCTTCAAAGAGCTTACAATTTATTGGTGGTGACAACATGCAAATAACTATGTAAAACAAGATATATAGATATTAAATTGGAAATAATGTCAGGAGGAAGGCACTATCACTAAGAAGGACCATGAAAGGCTTCTGGCAAATGGTGGGATTTTAGCTGAGAATTGAAGAAAGCCAGAGAAGCTAGGAGCTGGAGCAGAGGAAGGACAGAATTCCAAGCATGCAGGGATTACTCAGTAAAAATGCACAATAAAAATATCCTTTCAGCCACACCGGTTTTCTTGCTATTTCTGACACATGAAATTCTATCATTCTTCTTTATAACTTTGTACAGGCTATTTCTCATCCCTGAAATGCATTCCCACCTCATTTCTGCTTCTTCGTATCATTAGCTTCCTCCAAAGCCTAGCTCAAGTGCTTTTTCCTATATATGACACTTTTCCTGGCTTCACCCAGTTTCTAGTTTCTTCCCCAAAGTATTACCTCATATTTATTTTGTATATACTGTACTTACCTGTGTACACGTCTCCCCCTATAGAGTATAAGCTTCTTGAGGTCAAGAACTGTTTCATTTTTTTTTCTTTGCCTCCCGATTGCCTATTACAATGGCTGATACATAACAGGCACTTAATAAATGCTTATCGACTTCAACTGTTGAATTTCTGCCACCGAGCCTAGCTTCCTATCCTGTCCTCCACTGTCCTTGTATGTGTGCTTATAGGAGAAAGAATATGTTCATTCCATGTTGTCATTTGCACTTATTCATAGTTTTTACAGAAACTTATAATTCTCAAAGGTTCATCATGCACTAATACTACATATAATTCTTGAGTTGAAATTATATCCAAATTCAAGCAGTAGGGAAAGGATTAAATAGTAAAATTTGGATAAATAGTGAGCAGCTGTCCTGGATACTAGCTCGTCAGGATGGTTAACAGGGTTCTTGACACTTGACACTTCAATTTTCCCATGATGTACAACTGGACCTCCATTACAAGAACACTAATAAGGATAACTCTCCTTTGAAAGTCACATAATTCCTGCAGTCCTTCTCTTGTTAGGAAAACAGCTGTTGCCACATTAGAATTCTGAGCACTGGGGACTCTGTCTTGCAGTTGAGATGTACACACAGAAGACTGACCAAGCATGGGCTGACAGAGACAGAACTATGCTTTATGACTGAAGATTGATGACATCAATTTTGAAGCTTTTCTGCCTTCATCTACTGGGTTGTAGATGTCAATGATTCTTCCACTATGCCTTGTGTTTCAAAGTATATCCTGCCACAGTTATCACTGTCATAATTTTATATATCCCACAGAAAATGAGTCATTTCATGATAAAGCAGCATCTTTGGACACAGGGCCTACCAAAAGCCCCTATTCCACTTGCTAGGGGTGGTTACAGAATGCAAACAGAAAAGACTGCATGAAGAAAGCAAACAAACAAAAGATTTATAGTCCAATTTTATGTTATTTTAGCAACCACTTTTTAAAAAAGAAACATATGTACCACGTTTTTTTAAAAAAGTCTCATACATACTAAAGATAATCAGTGTGCATAGGGTTAATTTCCATTTCTCAGTCAACCTACCCTCCACCCAAGAGGTTTCAATGGTAGTGAAACATATGACATAAGCATTTTCTACTTGCATAATAAATTGCTACTTTACCCGACTACGTTCAATGGTTTGTTAAATATTTCACTAGGTCAAAATCGTGAAAAGTGTCATTTCAAGGACATGTGGATTCCAGTTGGCTTCTTAGAGTTAATAATTCTTGTTTGCACAGTGGGTTTCTAAGCAAAAAAGAACAAGATTCATGACGAAAAAAAAAAAGGATGCCACTGGTGCTCACTTACCTGCCATGTCTATGGCGAATGTCCTACCAGCTCTCCAGCCCGTATACCAGCCCACGACTCTGCCATTTTCCACCAAAGGGCGTTCGTAGCGCCGCCCACCAACAAGACCCACTGGCCAGACAGAGACCTTTCGTGTTGTGCGCATCTATGAGAAGGGGAAAAAAAGCTCTGATGTAAATATTTTAGGAAATGAATTCGAGAAGGGGAGGGTGGAAGTAGTCTTTTGCTTCCATTCTTAGAGACCAAACCTGGATATTTCCAAGGGTGGAAAGATCTCTGACCCATCTGCTACATTCTGGGTTGCTATATTAATGTAAAATTATTTATAGGCGTTGTGCTAACAACTGTGTACAAATTCATTTACATATTTGTTTGGAGACTCTGGTCCTGAAAGTAGTAAAGTGAGTGTCAATTTTTTTTTTTTAAAATCACTAATAAATGTCAGACTCTCCATTTTCTGGCTTCATTTTTAACAATACAACTTTTCATTCAGTTTCCCCATGTCACTCCTCACCCCACTGCCCTCTTTTTCAGAATTTCATATCTACCTGGAGAGAGGGAGTATGGCATAAAAGATAGAAGTCCGCCCTTGGAGTCAGCAAGCTCTGGGTTAAAGCCTAGCCTTGGACTGAGACTGGCTATGTAACTCTGGGCAATTCACTTAACCTTCGTATCCCCAGGCAATTCTAAGACTTTAAATTTCATTAAAATGCAGAGAATCATACATTTTTGAGCAGCTCAAAGTGGGATTTTTCTGATTTGGGTTGTTCATGGGGGAGAGGGAGATTGAACAGGAGAAAGAGACTATAAATACATGCAAAAATAAATAAATTTATTATTTTTTTAAAGACTATAAGTTGCAGAAAAGCAACATCTGCACTGTTAGAATTCATTGGGAATTCCCTTTACCAATGAAATCACAGGTCTTGTTAAAAAAAATACCTAAATGCTAAAACTTTACTAGGTGTAACTAAAATTTCCCCTTTTTTTCTTTATAGTAATGCAGATTCACAAGTATCTTGCACTGGGTTTAAACACTGATGAGGACATATAATTTACTTTCTGCTCCCAAAGGGCACTAAGTACTGTTCAGGACCCCAAGGTTTGAATTACAGAATCTCAGAGTTGAAAGCCACCTGAGACGCCATCTTGTCGGGCCTATACTGAGGAGGAATCCGTTCTATTAAAATCCTGGCAAGTGGTTTTCAATCTCTACTTTTAGCCCTCTAGTAATATGTGACATTAGAGTCACAGAGATGCCACATTTTAGATATTTAAATGACAGAATCTCTGAGTGAGAAGCGACACCAAAGATAATCTACTCTCACTTGTATTGGAACAGAAATCCCTATACATAATTTCTGACAAGTGGTCAATGTCTCCAAATCCCTGTTGCCTTCTAGCCTGTTATAATATAGAGAAAAATCTCATTGAATAAAAACTCATTGAACTTCCTTCTATTAACTGGTATTTCTATTGCTAGTCTGTCAAGAGAAATCAATTACAAGAAAGGATGTTGATATTAGGCAATGGTTTTTGTTAAAAAAAAAAGTTCTGAGTACTAATATATCAGGCAAGTGGCAAAATAGGCACCTAAGTGACACAGAGAAGAAAAACACTGGGCTTGGAATCAGAAAGAATGAGTTCATGAGTTCAAATCTGACTTCAGACACTTACTAGCTGTGTGACGCTGGGCAAGTCACTTAATCTTGTTTGCGTCAGTTTCCTCATCTGTAAAATGAGCTGGAGAGGGAAATGGCAAACCACTCCCATCTTTGCCAAGAAAACCCCAAATGGGGTCATGAAGAGTCAGACACAACTAAAACGACTGAACAACAGGTGGCAGACTGGATAAAGCACAAGACCTGGAGTTAGGCAGACCTTAGTTCCAATCAGACCTCAAACACCTACTCTAGGCAAATCATTTAACCTTTCTATCTCATTTTCTTCATCTGTAAAACAAAGCTAATAATAGCATCTACCTTACGGTGTGGTCATGAGGATCAAATGAGATAACATATGTAAAACACTTTGCAAACCTTCAAGCTTTATATAGATATTATTATTGTTATTACTATGACTTCAGCTCAGTAGACAATTCTAGCTGTATGACCCTGGGCAAGTCACTTGACTTCTGTCTGCTTCATTTTCCTCAACTGTAAAATAGGGATAATAAAAGCACCTATTTCTTAGGGTTGTTGTAAGTATCAAATGAGAGCATATTTTTAAAAGGTTTACAACAGTGCCTGGAACATAATATAAATGCTAGTTATAACAATATTACTATCATTATGAGTGATTTGGTCCATTTTCCTACAACTTCTGCATCTACAAAGCTGTGTAACAATCACCGATGTTCAGAATTGCAATCCTGAAATAATATAAGCCTGTCAATCAAGAGAAAGATGTAGACTTCTTCCTTTCCTATTGATCCTCCTCACACATTCTTTGCTATAGCCTGACTGGCCTACTTTAGTCTTCCCAGACACAACACTGTCTCCTGTGCTTCCCTGCCTTTGTGAAGGATATCTTCCCTCATCCCCACTCCCCTTTCCCCTAACCCCTCCCCAGCACAATGCCTAGTACATAAATGCTTCTTAAATTGAATTGCATTCAATTGGTCTCACTAATGCTGTAGGCATTACTGAAAGTTTCTAAAGACTTTTTGGGAGGTATTAAGAAGGGACAGGGAAATAAAAAACAGAAAGCATCAACAAAACATTACAAAAAAACCCCCCCAAAACAAGAAAGTGACACAAGGCTGTTCTAAAATGGTTAACCCTCAGCCATCAACAACTCAGCCTTTCCTCATCCTTCCAACCATCAGCCATTTCTCAGCCATTCAGAGGAATGGTGGTTTTATTCAGTGAATTCTCCCTTCTTTGAATACATAGCACTTAGTGTCTCTTGTGACAATTTCTGTGTACTACTTCTGGTATTGTTGTCTGGGACAGTTTAACTCTTGTATCCTACTTAACTTCTGTATTTATGCCTTCTGTTTCCAAGAGACGTGAATGCCTAGGAAAAATAAAACAAAAATCAGTTTGGGGGGGGGGAGAGAGAGAGAGAGAGAGAGAGAGAGAGAGAGAGAGAGAGAGAGAGAGAGAGAGAGAGAGTGTGTGTGTGTGTGTGTGTGTGTGTGTGTGTGTGTGTGTCTGTGTTGGTGGGAGGGCAAGTCTCTCACAGCTCTAAATATAACATTAGAATTTTATGAACAAAGTAATTCCAATTTATTGCGTTTTTATTTAATGTCATCCCAGACTAAAAAAGCAACTTTGCATCTGTAAAAGATACTTAAGGATTACATATACTTCAGTTTCTTCTCAAATTTCAATTTTCCTGCTCCCCAAAACACCCCCCCACCAGACTTCAAGATTCCAAGAAAACTGCATCTCTATTTAGTCTTTACAATTAGATTGAAAGTTCTTTGAGGGTGAGCACCACGTCTTATAATTCTTTGTATCCTCCCAGTACCAAAGGAATGATGCTTTGCACCTAGGTGGTGCAATGGAGATAGTACTGGACTTAAGTATCAGGAAGACTTGAATCCAAATTCAGCTTCAGACTCTTAACAGCTATGTGACCCTGGGCAAATCATTTAACCTCTATGCCTTAGTTTTCTCATCCGTAAAATAGGCTGTCATAAGGATAAAATGAGATAACATTTATAAAGCACTTAAAGCTATTATTTATAAGGCAAGCAATAACCCAATTAGTATTTTAATATAATTTTAAAAATTTTAAACTTAAATACAAAATGAGAAAAGAAAAAAAAAATTGTCACATACACAGAAGACCATAGGAGAGGGTTCAATATAAACAACACATTTCCATTTTAAGACAACCTATCTATCAATAAGTATTTATTAAGGACTTATCATGTGCCAGACAATCATGCCAGGCACAAAAAGAAAAGTGAAACATCCCCTGCCTTCAAGGAGCTTCATTATATAGGGGAGACAACGTGTACACATGCAGAAATATGACAGATACATGCAGAGTAATTTGGGGAGAGGAGAGGGCCCTGGTGGTTGGAAGGATGAGGAAAGGCTACATTCTGAAGGTGGGGTTTGATCAGAATCTTGAAGGAATAGAATCCAGGGTTTCACATAAGAGGAGATGCAGGCAGAATACTTCTCAAAACCAATTTTACCTTAGTCTATTAAGTTAAGGATAGGCACCCATTAGAAATGGGCACCCCTTATGTGTTAAGTTGTTTCATACAAAATAGGGTTCAACATATACCTTTCAAAATCTGCAGGAAGTACTAGGGTGTCCCTGTTTCACTTTTCTTTAGGATGAAGAGAATAAGCGGGACTAGGTGTCTGTTAGCTAGAGGTAAACCAGGAAGATCAATTTCTTTTTCTGAATACGTTAAAAGAAATCATGATTTGTCACATTACACTTCAAAATTGAAAGAGCTCCAGATGCCCTGAGGGACATAATACATTTTTGTTTGTTTTCCAGAACTCAGTGTTGAATTCCCAATCACATGCATAAGCACATAACACCGGCCTATGCATCCTCTGTTCTGGAGACAGCTTGCCAGACGTTTCAAAGGAAAATAGTGCAGCTATTTACAGAACCTCTTCATTTCACCCTTGTGATATATCCTTTGTTCGGTGTCCTTTTCACTCAATCTATGCTCTTTAAGGAATTCCTTGACAGCCACTTTCTCTACAGTGAAGGGGAAAAAATGTAACTCGCTGTTACCATTAACTATAAAAATGCTTTCATTGAATGAAAATGCTACTAGGCACTTAAAAGTCTAGTTACTCTTTTAATGTGAAGCAGCAGTTACAGGAAAAGTACCACATTTTAAGATTTGGAAATCAAGTTCCACTGCTTGCATGTTTGGCCTCCCTTCCCTTTCTACTAAGACAATAGTGGACACTAGAAAGACTTCTGGATTTGGAATGAGAGGACTTGGATTCAAATTCCAGCTCTGCTGCTGGAAGGTCATCTGTGTGACCTTGTCCTTGACCTGATAAGGTCACCTGTGTGACCTTGTCCAAGCTGCCTCAGATTCTTCTTTGTGCTGGATTAGATGGCCTCAAAGATCATTTCCATTTCCAGATCTATGGCCCTTTCACCCAGTATTTCAATTTGATCAAGCAGTTCCTCCTTCCTTTTATGTTTTTCTGCTTTCTCTAGCCCCAAACAAGCTCACACACTAATGTGAAAAGACAAAAAATAACCAGCTATAACTCATTGCCAGTACTCAGTCCATAGGTTCATTGGCCTGGAAAAGACATAAAGGTTATCTAGTAACAAACGGACACTCCTCCAGGCAAAACATCATTTAGGTCAGCCCAGTGAAGGTGTGAATTTATGCCTACCCTTAAAAATGTCCAGAGAAGGAGGCTCCATGACCTTTCTTTTTTCTAGTGTCTGCTGATCCTTACCAACTCTTGCTTCTGTCTTGTGTATAACCCAATCCTTCTTACAATCATTTTAGCTTACGTTATTCTGGCATCTATTCAACTTTTGGAGCAGAGTGCATCACAGTTTCTTCAATTACTTAAGTTTCATAAGACTATGTCTTAAGTAACTGTCAGAATGTGTTTGGGGTGAAAGAGGGGAAAAAAAATTAAATGATCATCATTATCTAACAAAGTTTGCAAACCACTTTAACCTTTTCGTGGGGAATTTTTTATGGGAAATCTAGGACTATCTATGGGGCAGCAAGTGGACAGAGTGCCAGGCTGGAGTCAGGAAGACTCATCTTCCTGAGTTCAAATCTGACCTCATAAACTTACTAGCTGGGACCCTGGGCAAGTCACTTAGTCCTGTTGGCTTCAGTTTCCTCATCTATAAAGGGAGCTAGAGAATGAAATGGCAAACCACTCCAGTATCTTTGCCAAGAAAAATCCCTAAGTGGGGTCACAAAGAGTTGGGCATGAATGAAACAACTGAACAACAGCAAAACCGATTATCTTTCAAGGCGGTGGTTGTTGTTGATTCATTTCAGGCGTGTCTGACTCTTTGTCACCCCATTCAAAATCATATATGTAGTTTCTTACTTCAAAGATGATTAGCCCTGTAAAATGGAAGACAATGAAGTCCTGACATTGACTTGAATTCTTAAAGAATCAGAGAGGCCATCTAGCATACTTTGGGAAAGAATGAGAGTTTCTAGTACAACTCTGACAAGTAATAATGTCCAGCTTATTCTTAAAGATTTCCAATGATGAAGAACCCCACTGGATAGCCCTAATTTTTAAGAAGTAGCTCCTTCTAGGGAGCTAAAATATGCCTTTCTGCAGTTTTCTCTTCATTGCCCCCAGTTCTGCCTTATGTGACTAAGCAAATAAGTCTATTCCTTCCTTCAATGAGATAGTCCTTTTCATATTTTTTTTCTTTTTGGTGAGGCAATTGGGGTTAAGTGACTTGCCCAGGGTCACACAGCTAGTAAGTGTCACGTGTCTGAGGCAAGATTTGAACTCAGGTCCTCCTGACTCCAAGGTCAGTGCTCTATCCATTGTGCCACCTAGCTGCCCCACCCTTTTAATATTTGAAGGCAGATACCACCTTCCCACTAAATCTCCTCTTCTCCAGGCTAAACAACCAGAGTTCCTTAATCCATCCCTTATGTGGCACAGTCTCCAGTTGGTTAGTGTCTCTCCTATATGTGACACCCAGAACTGAACACAGTTCTCCAGATGTGCAAATTAGCAGAGCCAAACACATTAATGAAGAAAAGAACACTGCAAATAATCACATAGGAGGTCCAGTTAGAGGCCCATTCAACTATATGTAGGAATAGGTTCTCTACAATCTAAGGCCAGGGTCTTTTCCCTGGCAACTCCTTGGTATACACCCTTGATGTATACCCATCTAGCAAGTAAATGAGGCTTTTATATTTTAGCAATGGCCATCAATTTGCTATAGAACAGACAACTAACATTACATCTGCTATTTTTTTTCCCCTTTGGTTATACAATCTGTCAGATGTTTCCTTCAAAGTGACTTTTCCCTTTTCTCACCGTTGTTCATTCTACAAGTTGCTTTCTGTGTCTGATTTCGCTATATCTCCATGGATGCACCTCGACTGTTCAGATTCAGGCAATTCAGCATTTCCATAGCATAGAAAGTTTGAGGGCCATTAGCCAATCATTTAATTCAGCAACAGCTTTAAAAATCACTCGTAAGGATTTTGACCAGCCCCCTTACTTTGCAAATGATAATAATCATAGTAATTAAAAACAAACAATGAACAATGAGTCGAAGATCTGGTTTCTTCTTTAGCTAATTACTTGGTTTAATGTTGATTAAGTAAGTCACTTTCTTCTCTAGCCTTAGTTTCCTTGTCTAGAAAATGAGGAAGTTGGATTAGATCTGGGAGGCCCCTTTCAGATATAAATCCTGTCTTACATGTGTGTTAATTACAAAAACTAGTCAGAATCTTCCATGTACAATTATTCTCTCTTTGTAATCTTCCTCCAGCTTGGGACCACTCCAACTTCTGCTGAAGAGTCTTCCCATTTTTTTTTTTAGGCAATTGGGCTTAAGTGACTTGCCCAGAGCCACACAGCTAGTAAATGTCTGAGGCTGGACTTGAACTCAAGTACTCCTGACCCCAGGGCCAGGTTAGCTCCTAGGGGCCACCTAGATTCCCTCTTTCCATTGTTTTTTAAACCAATACAACCAGTAACCATCTAGTCTTTGCTGAGGAAGATGCAGTCAATCACATTCTGACCTACCTCTAGTGGCATTATATGTGTGTGTGTGTGTGTGTGTGTGTATACATACATACATACATACATACATACACACACGACGCAATATACAGCAGATGGATTAGTTGCCATGTGCATATCTTTTTTTTTTTGCATTGTATATTAAGTAAAATTAAGCAGTGCTCATACTTACAAGGTTTCACCATAATGTTTAAGAGCTGAATCTTTGTCAAGTATGGGAAAAGCAGGAACCAATATATGTAATTCCAACTCTAAGGGAAACTGAGGAGGATTGATCTTCCCCAGCCCCCTGTGTAACCATCTCATAACCTAATGGTGTAACTGCCTCACGACCCAACATAAAGATAGATGGGAATTATCATGCATGGCCGGAGGTGACCATGGAGACAAAACAATAAATAACAAACCAGCAAGCCATGTTACCTGGGAAAGCAACTTATCTCAAGGAACATTTTTCTTGGGAAAGGTGTGTAACTGTCCAAGGAATTGATCACTCCTTGGAGACTTACACAACAAACAGGTATTTGGGGCTCTGATCAAGCCCCAACTTTTGTTAGAGATGTATGTGTGCCTGGACATGAGCACTCACCAAGGATATGTATGCAAAACAAAACATCAAGATTGTCTTTCCCTGGTTTACGGGACATAAAAAGGGTCATTGGAAAAGGGAGATTTTGGAGACTTTGATTGCAGAGATAGGGACACCGACTCTCTGCCCGAAGCGAATCATGTGCCCTGCTTTCGATGTGTCCTGGGGTAGGATGCTCCCCATTGCCTCCCCGACCAGACCTTTTGGCCATTCTCCAGTCTCCCTGGTCTACTAGGCATTTGAGCTCGCCCGGTCAGTGAGTGTGTATCCTTTCTTTCCTTATTCCTACTTTTCTTTATGTTGATTATTACTTATTGCATTGAATGTTATTCTTATCTTTATTGCTTGTGTGGTTTTTAATCATTATTAATCATTGTAAATAAATGTGATTACTTATTAAGTTTATCCTGAGAACGTGTCATTATATCTTGAGATCCGAACCTAAATTGAATCTGCGGAGTACATAATCCTTTCGATTACACCAACTTTGATATTTATTGAAATAATAAGTTCCATTTCATTAAAAGCTCGTTCCCTTCCATAAGCTTTCTGCCTAGGCACAATATTCTTATAAAGCTGAAAAATCACTTATAAGTTCAATTGTTAACTGTAGGATAGAGGAATGGAAATGATATTGTATAACAGGGATTGGTACAAGCAGAGTTTTCTGATACTAGGCTGGTAATGTCACTTTTGGAGCTAGTTACCTACTTACTACCTTTTAATCACTTAACATCAAATAGTTTTTAGAAAGGAATGCTTCAAAGACGTAAACATTTCTCTCCGATATCTTGGGGGCATATTCTCTCCTATCCCACCTCAGTTTCTGGGGAGAGTGGGCTCAGACCAAGCACACATACTAGGTCCCACCAAGTTTACATCCAAATAGAATGCTGCCATCAAATGAATTCTTGTCTCAGCTGTCTCTGGGCTCTCCCCATATGGAGAGACTGGGAATCTTGCCTCCAGGAGAATTGTGATGATGGGTAACACAAGTATCTTGCAATGACTGTGGAGCATGCATAGACATTCTGTAACCGATTCTGGTCTGCTAATCATGTGGCACATGGCATCCTCTTTGACCGGCTTCAGTTACAGAACCGATACTTGAGGTACCTTCAAAAGGCTTTAGTTGGTGCTGGCTATTCTCTTGAGCTGTTCACACCTTAGGCCTCCCCTCTAGGACCAACAGGCAGTCCCTTTAAAACAGGCCTCTGTCCTTTTGCCTTGCCCATTTTGTTCTATTTGTTCTTTTCTGTCTTAGGTGGAGAGATTAGAACCTCCAATCTGATGAGTACTGAGAGATCAAAACAGCAACCATCAGGAATCCCAGTGTCCCACCATTCAGGTTTCGTAGCCAACTTAGCACTGATGTGCTAAGGAGCAGGGAGTGACCTTCAGAACTCAGTTCAGGAGACTCGTTTGACAGCAGTGTTGTATTTGGATATGAAATTGGTGGGACCAAGTATATAGAAATTGTGCTAAGTCTAAGCCCAAACTCCCCAGAGACCGAAGTAGGAGAGGGGAGTGTGTGCCCCCAAGGTATTGGAGGAAAGTGTTTGTGCTTTTATTCTTTCTATATCTTTGAAATATTCTGTTCTAAAACTACTTGATATTAAGTAACTAAGGGGTATTAGTTCCCATCACTTAATAATGAGTGACTGGTAGAGCTCAAGCCAATGGTAGTAAAGATTTCACCAAAGTCTTTAGGGTCCTCCACGAATCCAGAAGCCTTTGGCCTTATTCTGGGAGGGTTAGTCCAGAGCACACTTGTTGAAAAAATGAAAGGTCTTCTTGCACATAGCTATTGTCTCTGTTTACTTTTAAGTAACAGAGATAGGGACAGGACCTTTGGATTTCATTGGTATAGAGAACTTCTGGCTAAGGGAACTCCCTCTACCAATGCATGTTGGCACCTTCCCTGCAATTTAGTTTTAGGGGGTGGCCTAGAGCACTGGGAGGTTGGTGACTTTGCCCAGAGTCAGAATATGTGTCAGAAGTAACATAAAGTCTTCCTGGCTCCGAGACCAGCTCTCTATCCGCTATTCGCCAATGTCTCTTATGCCATTCACTTTGAAGGGAAGTCAAAAAACTATCATCATTTTCTCAACAATTATTTACTGAACCAATCTTATGTGAACAAACTTTATTACAAGACCTGAGTTCTAGACTTAACTCTGCTATGTGACTATAAGCAAGTCACCTAGTCTTTCTAGGCCCATTTCACCATCTGTAAAATAAGAGTAACTTACATTTATATAGTGCTTTATAAGTGTCAAAACTTTCACATAAACCATTTTTTTAACTTACAGCAACCTTTCTGATGACAACCTTTATTTACACCCCTTCATTTTAGAGCCAGAAAAGGTTAAATGACTTGTTCAAGGTCATGAAGTCTAAAATCATTGGACTTAGAGATGAAAATTATTTCAGTCCAACCCCTTCATTTTATAGTTGATAATGTCAAGGCCTAGAGAAGGAAAGTGAGATGTTCCTAATTCACGGGTAGTAAGTAGCAGGGTTTAGATTTGAACTCAAAGAATTATCAAGGATCCACAGGCATTAATTAAGAGACTGAGAGAAAAGAACAAACTGGGAGCTAGGGAGGAATTCATGCCAAGAAAAGAGCCAGCTAGACAGATGTAGAATATTTTATATTGCATATTTTTCAACACATTGGTTAGTTTTACTAATTTTTTTAAATCTCTTTTTCTTTTAAAAAAGTTCTCTGGGGCAGCTAGGTGGCACAGTGGATAGAGCATCAGCCCTCGAGTCAGGAGGACCTGAGTTCAAATCCAGTCTCAGACTCATAACATTTACTAGCTGCCTGACTCTGGGCAAGTCCCTTAATCCTCCCCCCCAAAAAAAAGCACTAAAAAGCAAAAAAAAAAATCTTTGTTATATGGGGGTGGCTATCTGGGAGAAGAAAGGGAGAGGGAATGTAAAAAATATGTATCAATAAAATTTATCAAAAAAAAAAAAAAGGAACAACCAGTGAGGGCTATTTCCAACTGCTACCACCTGCAATTATCTATCAATCCAATAACAAGCCTTCCATTATGTGCCTGCTCTATGGAAGGAACTGTACTAAGTACTGGAGGCACAAATACAAAAGTGAAGCAGTTCCTGTTCCCAAAAATCTATAACTTTACTGAAAACAATGAAGAAAATCTTAATGCACTCAAGATTAGTCAGTCTATTCAGAGCCATATATACCCTTGGCAAACTGCTAGGTCTAAAACGTAAATCATATTTTATGCTTTCTGTAATTCTGCTTAGGTTTTGACCCTGTCCCTATGCATTACCACTGACATTTCAAGTCATATTTCAATGGCTCAATGGATTCACAATTTCATCCTCATGGGAACTCCTTCCCCACCAGGGTATAACTCATCAGATGCCTTCTTATCCTCTGTGATTCTTAATCAGATCATTTGATAATTCTTCCAGAGAGAATCTGCTCAATGCGCCAAAGGCCTTCCTTGGGGGTATTTAAATATTTCATAGGTAAGAATATAGCACTCACACCTCTCCACCTCTTATCTTTGACTTTTGTTCCATGAGTGGTCCATCTCCTTTTCCAGCCAAAAGCGTCCTTCATCTTGTCTCCTTATAGGTAAGTC
Source organism: Phascolarctos cinereus (assembly GCF_003287225.1). Taxonomy (NCBI): domain Eukaryota; kingdom Metazoa; phylum Chordata; class Mammalia; order Diprotodontia; family Phascolarctidae; genus Phascolarctos; species Phascolarctos cinereus. The sequence continues at coordinate 198,182,376 of NW_027555958.1, read as the reverse complement.
ATTGTTGTAAAAAAAAAAAAAGTCTTTCCATTGCCCTTTGGGTCACATGTAATTTTGATTCTTCTTAGATTACGGTGTTCAATGATTCATAGCTATACAAGCTCACCAGAAAAACAGGGATGTTAAAAGGATATGCTCTGACAGTATGAGGCATCTTGGAATCACTCAAAGTGCCCTATGATTTCCTAAATTTCGTCCAGTCTGTTTTCCTCTTCCTGTTCAATTTTTGACCCCACTCTACTATCTGCAGGCTCTGAGATTAGTAAAACCACATACACAAACACATACTTAGCTGCTCATGCGTTCAACAGCACGCCATAATCTGGGCAGGGTTCATTCAGAGACACCTAGGTTGCACAGTGGATACAGTACTGGGACCGGAGTCAGAAAGACCTGAGTTCAAATGCAAAGACACATACTAACCGTGTGACCCATGGCAAGTCACTCAAACTCTGTTTGCCTTAGTTTCCTCAAATGTAAAATGAGGATAATTATAGTATCTCCCTCAAAGAGGTGTTGTGAAGATGAAATGAGAGAATTGTAAAGTGCTTCCTTAGCACAGTACTTGGCACATAATGGGTACTATATAATTGCTTATTCCCTTTCCTTCCCCCTTTTCTTCACTTGATTTTTCCTGTGTGAATTGCTAGACTGATCTCTTTTGAGGGATCATGGATCTCAATGAGAAAGTCTTGTGTTCTGGGGCTTAAGACTATCAATGAAATTTCCTCTACAAATAGACACAACCAGAACCACATTATTTTTAGGATTTTCCTGTTCCATTTGGATGTTAAAAACCTTCAGTGAGCATATGTCCTGTTTTAAACCTCACTTGATATTGATAATCAGTGAATTACTGAAAAAGTTCTCACTATAGTTGTGTATGTCAAAGAATGCATTTTTTAGAATCCTTCCTTCTATGAGAATACTAGGTTTTGGAAACCCATTACTGAGGGTCTTTAAAGGTTTGCTGCCTCCAGCACAGATTTCTTCATGTCTGTGGTTGGGTACAGATGCTTTCTATGATTTCATTTTCTCCAATGCTATTTCCATGTCATGTAGTACATCCAGTTCTGAGTCCAAATGTGGCGGTTTTATCATAAATGGTAAGCGTAGATTATTATAGAAATAACAGCAAAGAGTTTCCATTTTTTAATCTATTTCCTATTATCCCTATTTTTCCAATTGGTTTCACTTATAACATTTCTTGAGAATAATCTTGTTTGGGTCTCCTGCTAAACTTTCTGTAGGTTCATTTTCCCCTCCACTGCTTTTTTGCTGCTTTGTGAAGTGATACTGCTTATAATCTTTTGTTGTCCTTCTCTCTAACGTTTTGCAAAGGAGTTTACATACTAAATTGATTTGCCCTTGGCTGCCATGTCTCTTTCCTTGCCTCCTATTAGTAGTAATTGTTTTGCCTCTGTTTCAACCAATGGTCACAGTTCTTATTTCATTGAGTCAACAGGTAAGGCTGGCACTGTTTCAATTTTATGCAGTATCTTCTTATTTTTCATACTTTCTCTTAATTTGATACTAAATTTGATATTTCTACAAACCCATGGATGATTTGTCTATGTCCAGACAGATTATCTGGAAATAATTCCTATGTCTTTAACCAGTCATTTCTTAGTCACTGAAATTAAGACAATATCTTTTTCTGTATGTATGCAATATTGTTCAATTCATGCCACATCCAGTGTCTTCTGACTCTCTTTTTAAAAAAAATTAATTTATTTTTAGTTTTCAACATTCATAAGATGTTGAGCTTTAAATTTTCTCCCCTTCCCAAGACAGTGTACAATCTGGTATGGGCTCTACTCATACATTCATGTTAAACATATTTTCACATTAATCATACTATAAAGAAGAATTAGAACTAATTGGAGGAACCACAAGAAAGAAGAAACAAAATAAAACAACAAAAGAAAAGGAGAGCAAATAGTATGCTTCCATCTGCATGCAGACTCCAAAGTTCTTTCTCTGGATGTGGACAGCATTTTCCACTGTGAGTCTTTTGGAGTTGTTCTGACTCTCTTCTTGAAGGAACCATTCACGACATACAGACATGAGACTTCTGAGTAGTCAATAAGCCTTTAGTTCTACTTGTTTCTTAGTCCCAAACCAAATTTTCCAACACATTTTTTTTCCTGCTTCCTCTATGCCCACTTTCACTTTGAAGTCACCAAGTGTCTAGGTAATTAATATAGCTAGTGACCTGGTTATCAAGTTCTTCATAGAACTTTGCTTCTTCATGCTCTGCCCAAGAGGTGAATGAACAGCAATTTTTTTTCACAGTAGTCTTTTTCACTTGTGTTCAACATAAACACTGCAAATAATCGAAGTGGCCACAAGACTCATGAAATGATGTTTCTTGTTGCTTTTGAGAATATTATAAAACAGTTAGGAGAACTGGTTTCATTTATTCTTCTAAAGAGACTATAAGCCACTCTTTGCAACTTTTCTTCTGGTTCATTTACAAAATGGATGGTGATTTAGTTCCTCCAGTTTTGTATCATAGTTGTTAGTCATTGGACAAAAATCTTACAACTAGCGCATAGTAATATTAATTTTACAGATGGTATAAAAACTCTAAGATGTATTACCCTCTGCCCCCTCATCTACTACTATCACAGACAATACACCCAAATTTTCCCTTCTCAGTTCTACCTCAATATTATTTCTCATATCCAACCCCTTTTCTTAACTCACATTGGCACCACTCTACTTCAGGCCCTCATCATCATTTGGACTATTTCAATGGCCTGGTAGCTGTTTCCTTGTTGTGGCCCTCTTTAATCTATCCTCCATATAACTGCCAAATTCATATTGCTAAAGCACAAATTTGAACATAGAAATCGCCTACTCAAGAGATCCAATGGATTCCTCTTATATCTGCTTTGCATTTGAAGCCCTTTTTAGTTTAGTTCCTATCTTTCTTGGCTTCTGGAATATTAGTCTCTTCCATGACCCATCTACTTCCAGCAAATTGACCAACCTATTGCTCCCCACAGGACATTTAGACTCTTACCTCTGAGCCTTTGCATATCACCTCCACCTCTTAGAATTCCTAGGTTTTTGTTTGTTTGTTTTTTGGCTTTTTGGTGAGGCAATCAGGGTTAAGTGACTTGCCCAGAGTCACAACAGAGCTAGTAAGTGTCAAGTGTTGGAGGCCGAATTTGCACTCAGGTCCTCCTGACTCCAAGGCTGGAGCTCTATCCACTGCACCACTTAGCTGCCCGTCAACTGCTCTTTTACAGCAAAAATAAAACCTCAATTCAGTTCAGTGGCTTTTCAGTTGCATCCAACTCTTTGCGACCCCTTTCAGGGTTTACTTGGCAAAGGGACTGGAGTGGTTTGCCATTTCCTTCTCCAGCTCATTTTAAAGATGAGGGACTGAAGCAAAAAGGGGTAAGTGACTTGCGAAGGGTCACACAGCTCATATGTTTCTGAGGTCAGATTTGAACTCATGAAGACAAGTCTTCCTGATTCCAAGTCCAGTACTCTATTCACTGAGTCACCTATCTGCCCTTTTCTCCCAATCAAACCTAGAAAACATTAAAAAGTCAATACCCTAACTTTTCAGAGCACTTTACAGGAAGTAAAGAGCTTACAGTCAAGAGAATAATCAGTACACATTAACTATGAAGGAAAAATAAATGTACCTTAATAATTATAAAATACGGCCCACTATAATAATTCTTCTGACAGCATGTGTCAGGCAGTAAGGGAAGCAGGAGCTTTTCAACAAGATACAATTGTGTCTCTTAGCATTTGCTCCAGTGCGAACAGATGTAGCAAAATAACTTTTCAAAGTATAAAAATGCACCAAACTGTCATTTGACCTTTTAAAATGATACTGGCATTTTAATCTTGCAATGCCAACTTTACTTGAGCAATAAATAAAGTATGTCCCCAGATGGACCATGCTTCCTTACACTGTCATTCTTATCAACTAAAGAAGAAAAGACAGGGACCCCTTGCAATGTCAGAAACAGTGCATGCTCATCATTTGAGGCTTGGCTTAAAAAATGCAACCTATGAATGTAGTGAGATATTACTGTACTTTAGGAAATTATGAATATGGAAAATTCAAGGAAATATGGGAAGACAATATGAACGGAGGCTGATTGAAGAAGAAACAGGAAGTCTATACCCAATGACACAGTGCTAAGGTGAAGAATAACAACAAAAATAATTGAATGCTGCATAATTATAATGAACAACCTTTGTCCTTCAGAAGGGATAAGAAAATACACCTCTCTCCCATCTCTGCAAACGTGGGGGACTATAAGTGTACAAGACTCAGTTGACATGTTGGTTGATTTTGCCAGTGTGCTTTTCTTCTTTTTTTATTCTGTGCTATAAGAAATGGTTCAATGGCTAAGAGGATACATTTAAAAATGAAGTGAATATAAAAACAAAAGAAAACGTACTCTCTCTCTCTCTCTCTATTTTTTACATAAATTTATTTTTAGTTTTCAACATTTACTTCCACAAGATTTTGAGTTCCTAATTTACACCCCATCTTACCCATCCCGCCACCCCAAGATGGCATGCATTCTGAATACCCCTTCCCCTAGTCTGCCCTCTCTACTATCTCCCCCCCCACTTCTTTTATTCCCTTCCCCTTCTATTTTCCTGTAGGGCAGGACAGACTTCTGCACCCCATTTCCTGTATTTCTTACTTCCCAGTAGCATGTGAAAGCTTTTTTAAAAAAATATTTGTTTTTACAACTTTGGGTGCAAAATTTTCTCCCTTTCTCCCTCCCACCCACCCTCATTGAAAAGGCAAGCAACTTAATATAGGTTATACATATGCAGTTATACAAAACACTTCCATAGCAGAGATGTTATGGAAAACTAACTCTATTTCCCTTAATCCTATCCTGCCCCCTCCATTTATTATTTCTTTTGACCCAGTCCCTCCTCAGAAGTATTTGCTTCTGATTATCCCCTTTCCCAATCTGCTCTCTTCTCTATCATCTCCCCTGCTCTCTTGTCCCCTCTCCCCCTATTTTCCTGTAGGGTAAGACAGGTTTTAATACCAAATTGAATGTGTATGTTATTCCCTTCTTAAGCCAAATCCTATAAGAATAAGATTCATTCATTCTCTCTTACCTTAGCCCGTTTCCCCTTCACTATAAGAACTTTTTCTTTTCTGTTTTTTTTTCTGAGATAATTTACCCTGTTCTACCTCTACCTTTCTTCTTCTCCGAGTATAATCTTCTCTCATCCCTTAATTTTATTCTCCAGATACGACCCTTTAATCTTCAACTCAACCTGTGCCCTCTATCTATCTATCTATCTATCTATCTATCTATCTATCTATCTATCTATACATCTATCTATCTATACATACATACATAAATTTTTCCCTCCAACTACCCTAATACTGACAAAGGTCTCATGAGTTATAAATATCATCTTTCCAGCAGGAATGTAAACAGTTCAACCTTAATAATCTCTTATGATTTCTCTTTCCTGTTTACCTCTTCATGTTCCACTTGAGTCTGTATTTGAAAGTCAAATTTTCTATTCAGCTCTGGTCTTTCATCAAGAATGCTTGAAAGTCCTCTATTTCACTGAATGACCATTTTCCCCTGAAGGATTATACTCAGTTTTGCAGGGTAGGGATTCTGGTTGAATCCTATCTCCTTTGCCCTCCAGAATATTATATTCCATGCCCTGCGGCCCTTAATGTAGAAGCTGCTAAATCTTGTGTTATCCTGATTGTGTTTCCACAGTACTTGAACTGTTTCTTCTGGCAGCTTGTAATATTTTCTCCTTGACCTGGGAACTCTGGAATTTGGCTACAATATCCTAGGAGTTTTCCTTTGGGGATCTCTTTCAGGAAGAGATCTGTGGATTCTTTCAATTTCTATTTTGCCCTCTGGTTCTAAATCAGGGCAGTTTTCCTTGATAATTTCTTGAAAGATGATGTCTAGGCTCTTTTTTTGATCATGGCTTTCAGATAGTCCAATAATTTTTAAATTCTCTCTCCTGGATCATTTTCCAGGTCAGTTGTTTTTCCATGAGATATTTCACATTGTTTTCTAATTTTTCATTCTTTTGGATTTGTTCTACTGTGTCGTGATTTCTCATAAAGTCATTATCTTCCAATTGCTCTATTCTAATTTTTAAGGAAGTATTTTCTTCAGTAAGCTTTTGGACTTCCTTTTGCATTTGGCCAATTTTGCTTCTTAGGGCATTCTTCTCCTCATTGGCTTTTTGGACCTCTTTTGCCATTTGGGTTAGGCTATTTTTTAAGGTGTTATTTTCTTCAGTATTTTTTGGGTCTCCTTTAGAAGCTGTTGACTTGTTTTTCGTGATTTTCTTGCATCACTCTCAGTTTTTCCTCTACTTCCCTTACTTGCTTCTCAAAATCCCTTTTGAGCTCTTCCATGGCCTGGGACCAATTCATATTTTTCTTGGAGGCTTTGGATGTAGGAGCTTTGACTTTGTTGTCTTCTTCTGGTTGTATGTTTTGATCTTCTTTGTCACCAAAGTAAGATAATATAGTCTGACTCTTTTTGTGCTGCTTGCTCAGGATCCCAGACAATTACTTGAGTCTTAAACTCTTTGTTAAGGTAACAGTCTGCTTCCAATGTAGAGAATGTACTGTCCCAAGGTCCGGGGCTGTATACAGCTGTTTTCAGATACTTGTAGAGACCTGTAAATTTTCTGTTCTTGCAAGGTGGTATGATAAGGGGCGAGGTGTTTCCTCCTTTCCTGGACTGTGCTGTGGCCTATTAGTGACCACGAGCATGCCTTTCTGTCCTGGAACTGTGAAGAAGTTTTCCTCTCCACTGCCACTACAAGCTCTACCATGCCAGCACTCATCCTTGCCCCAGGACTGCCACCCAGAACTGTGACTCAGATCCCAGCACGGGCAAAGCAAGGGATTCCTGCCTCAGCACTGGCAAATAGATCCCTGAAATGCCCCTCTGATCAGCCACTCGATTCCCCCTCAGTCTGTGGGCTGGAAGCTCAGGACGCAGCCACTGCCCCAGCACCCGAGTTCTGTGCTTGGAGCTGGCTCTGGCCTAGCTCCTCCCTCAGCACTGCAGAAACAGACATTTCCCACTGACCTTCTAAGATGTCTTTGGTGTTTGTGGCTTGAGAGGTCTGGAAGCCGCCACAGCTGCCCAAGATTTAGTCCTCTGAGGCCTGCTCCAGGTTCACTGCAGCCTGCGTGCCCACACCACACTGTGTTCCTCTCCCCGCCCAGTGCGATATACCTTTCTGATCAACCATCCAGGTCGTCTTGGGCTGGAAATTTGCTTCACTCGGTCTTTTTGTGGGTTCTGTTGCTTTAGAATTTGTTTAGAGCCATTTTTGTAGGTATCTGGAGGGCTTTGGGGGAGAGCTCAAGCAAGTTACTGCTTTCACTCTGCCATCTTGGCTCCGCCATCTTCTCTCTCTGTATCTAAGGAACCACTACAGACACACTAGATAGTCTATATTAAGCTTTCTGAGAAGAAGGGACTTTCTGTCTTAAAGGGTTCATGGCCTCCTTCCTCTACAATTTACCTAGTCAACTTTCACTTCTGAATCACAGCCAGGATCCAGAAAGATCACAATGACCTAGAATACTGGGCTGAATCTAATCAGACACAATTTAAGAGGGACAAATGCAAAGTTTTACAACTCTGCAGGTACAAGATTGGAGAGGGACAGATGGAAAACAGTTCATTTGGAAAAGACCTGAGAGGGGTGAAGCCAAGATGGTGGAATAGAGGCAGCAACCCAGCTGAACTCTCCCAACATTCCTCCTTGAACAACTTTAAAACATTGTCTCAAACGGAATTCTGGAGTGGCAGAGCCAACAAAAGATCAGGGTGAGACTCTTTTTCCAGTCCAAGACAACTTAGGAGGCTGGCAGTGGAAGTCTGTGAAGCCAGGGTGGTGACTGGCTTGCAGCCCACGTGGAAGCCATGCCAGCTCTGGGCCTTAAGGACAGCCACTGCAATGGCAGCAAAAGCTTTGGGCGTAGTGAGGGTGTCAGACAAATAGTTACAAAGAGATTAGAGAGGGCCCTTTGCTGGCACTGGATGCAGGGCCTGGAGCTATTTGGCAACTCTACTGACCATACACAATTCTGGGTCACAGTTCCAAGGCAGAGAGAAGCACTAATACTTGTGGGAAGAGGGGTCCCTTCCTGGGTGAAGAACAGAGCACAGAGCAGGACAGCAGTGACCTTATCCCTCCCTGGATCACAGCACTTTGGAACCACCAAAAATGTATAGACGCCTCCTCCTCCGGAACTAGCTATGAAAACAGCAGCAGACAAAAGCCTGAAGCGGAGACAGTGCCTCCGCCCACGTGACTAGAGTCCAACTGTAACATAAAGTTCACAGTAAAGAAATAGGTGGGGAAAATGAGCAAACAACAAACAAGGAATTTGACTATAAAAAAACCTACTTCATTGGCAGGGAAAGCCATGACCCAATCTCAGAAGAAGACAACATCATAAAAACAGCTACAAGCAAAGCCTCAAAGAAAAATGCTAATCGGACACAAGCCCCAAGAAGAATTCCTGGAAGAAGTAAAGAAAGAGATGACTGGTAGAAGAACAAATGAAAAAAGAAATGAGAATGATGCAAAAACACTATGAAAAAATTAACAGCTTGGTAAAAGAGGTACAACAAATACGGAAGAAAATAACACCTTAAAAAACAGAATTAGCCAAATAAGGCACAAAAATTAACTGAAGAAAAGATCTCCTTAAAAAGAAAGGGCCAAACAGAAAAGGGGGTATAAAAATTCAATGAAAAAAATTCCTTAAAAATTAGCATTGGGCAATCAAAAGCTAGTGACTCCATGAGACTTGAAGAAACAGCAAAACACTGTCAAAAGACTGGAAAAAGTAAAAGAAAATGTGAAATATCTCAGTGGAAAAACAACTGACCTGGAAAATGGATCCAGGAGAAATAGCATAAAAATCACTGGGCTGACTGAAAGTGGTAATAAAAAAAAAAGAGCCTTGGCATCATATTTCAAGAAATTATAAAGGGAAACAGCCTCCATATCTGATATCCAGAGGGTAAAATAGAAATTGGAAAAATCCACCAATCACCTCCTGAAAGAGATCCCAAAATGAAAACTCCCAGGATTATTGTAGCCAAATTCCCAAGTTCCCAAGTCAAGAAGAAAATATCACAAGTAGACAGAAAGAAACCATTTAAATATCATAAATATCACAAATATCATAAGGCCACAGTTCGGATCACACAAGACTCAGCTGCTTTCACATAAAATAATCAGAGGGTTTGGAATATTATAATTTAGATGATATTCAGGAAGGCAAAGGAGCTAAGATTACAACCATGAATAAACTACCCAGAAAAAAACTGAGTATCATTCTTCGGGGGGGAAAATGGGCATTAATGAAATAGAGGACTTTCAAGCACTCTTGATGAAAAGACTAGGGAGAAATAGAAAATGTGACATTCAAACACAAGACTCAAGGAAGCTTATAATGGCAAATATAAAGAAATCATAAAAGACTCAGTAAGATTAGACTTTGTAACTCCTAGGAATTTTATCTTTATTAGGGCAATGAGAAGGAGTCTACATGGACAGAGGGCATGGGTGTGAGTTGATTAATTATGTTTGAGGTAATAAACAAATAAAAGGGTAAGAAAAAGGGATGTCCTGGGAGAAGGGGGAAGTGAGAGGAATAATGGACATAATTATGACACATAAAAGACAAGAAAAAGCTTTTATACTAGAGAAAAATGGGGGGGTGGTTGTGGCAGGAAATACTTGACCCTCGCTCTCATCAGAATTGGTTCAGAAAGGGAAGAATATATGTATACCCTCACTTGGGTAAAGAAATTTACTTATCCAACAGGGAAGTAGGAGGGAAAGGCAGTAAGAGACACTGAATCAGGGAATGATAAAAGGGAGAACAGATTATATGAGGTGATGGTAAAAAGCAAAACAGACTTTTGAGGAAGGACAGGGGAGGGGGAGGGAAGGAGAGGGAGAAGGGGAGGGAGAAGAGAGACAGAGAGACAGAAGGATAAACAGAAGAAAAGAGGATGGAGGGAAATACACAGTACTCATAACTGTGAATGTGACGGGGATGAACTCACCCATAAAATGAAAGCAGATAGCAGAATGGATTAGAAATCAGAATCCAACAACATGTTGTTTACAAGGACATACTTGAAACAGAAAAACACACATAGTTAAAATAAGGGGCTGGAGCAGAATTTGTTATGCTGTAGCTGAAATAAAAATGGCCAGGGCATCAATCATGATATCAGATGAAGCAAAAGCACAAACAGACCTAATTTAGAAGCGATAATCAGAGAAAGTATGGTGGTTTTTAATATAAATGTATTTATTTTTAGTTTTCAACATTCACTCCCACAAGTTTTTAAATTCCAAATTTTCACCCCATCTCCACCCTCCCCCCACCCCAAGATGGCATGCATTCTGCCTCTCTTCTATCTCTCTCCCCTTCTCTTATCGCCTTCCCCTTCTATTTTCCCATAGGGCAGGATAGACTTCTGTACCCTATTTCCTGTATTTCTTATTTCCCAGTAGCATGTGAAAACATCCTGTTTTGAACATATGTTTTTAAAACTTTAGGTTTCAAATTTTCTCTCTTCCTCCCTCCCCACCCACCCGCACTGAAAAGGCAAGCAACTCAATATAGGTTGTATACGTGCAGTTATGCAAAACACGTCCATAGTAAACATGTTGTGAAAAACTAACTCTATTTCCCTTAATGCTATCCTGCCCTCCCATTTATTCTATTCTTTCTTTTGACCCTGTCCCTCCTCAGAAGTATTTACTTCTGATTACCCCCCTTCCCAATCTGCCCTCCTCTCTATCATCCCCCTGTTCTCTTGTCCCCTTCTCCCCCTATTTTCCTGTAGGGTAAGACAGATTTCCATTCCCAATTGAATGTGTATGTGATTCCCTCCTTAAGCCAAATCCTATGAGAATAAGATTCACTCATTCCCTCTCACCTTTGCCCGTTTCCCGTCCACTGTAAGAGACTTTTCTGGGGCTTTTTTGTGAGATAATTTACCCCATTCTACCTCTTCCTTTCTTCATCTCTGAGTATAATCCTCTCTCATCCCTTAATTTTATTCTCTAGATATAACCCCTTAATCTTCAACTCAACCTGTGCCCTCCATCTCTCTCTCTCTCTCTCTCTCTCTCTCTCTCTCTCTCTCTCTCTCTCTCTCTCTCTTTCTCTCTCTCTCTCTCTCTCTCTCTCTCTCTCTCTCTCTCTCTCTCTCTCTCCATCCATACATACACATAATTTTTTTGCTCCAACTACCCTAATGCTGACAAAGGTCTCATGAGGTATAAATATCATCTTTCCAAGCAGGAATGTAAACAGTTCAATCTTAATTAATCTCTTATGATTTCTCTTTCCTGTTTACCTCTTCATGTTCCACTTGAGTCCTGTATTTGAAAGTCAAATTTTCTATTCAGCTCTGGTCTGTTCATCAAGAAGGCTTGAAAGTCCTCTATTTCACTGAATGACCATTTATCCCCTTGAAGGATTATACTCAGTTTTGCAGGGTAGGGGATTCTGGGTTGGAATCCTACCTCCTTTGACCTCCAGAATATTATACTCCATGCCCTGCGGCCCTTCAATGTAGAAGCTGCTAAATCTTGTGTTATCCTGATTGTGTTTCCACAGTACTTCAACTGTTTCCTTCTGGCAGCTTGTAATATTTTCTCCTTGACCTGGGAACTCTGGAATTTGGCTACAATATACCTAGGAGTTTTCCTTTGGGGATCTCTTTCAGGAAGAGATCTGTGGATTCTTTCAATTTCTATTTTGCCCTCTGGTTCTAATAAATCAGGGCAGTTTTCCTTGATAATTTCTTGAAAGATGATGTCTAGGCTCTTTTTTTGATCATGGCTTTCAGATAGTCCAATAATTTTTAAATTCTCTCTCCTGGATCCATTTTGCAGGTCAGTTGTTTTTCCATTGAGATATTTCACATTGTTTTCTAATTTTTCATTCTTTTGGATTTGTTCTACTGTGTCGTGATTTCTCATAAAGTCATTATCTTCCAATTGCTCTATTCTAATTTTTAAGGAAGTATTTTCTTCAGTAAGCTTTTGGACTTCCTTTTGCATTTGGCCAATTTTGCTTCTTAGGGCATTCTTCTCCTCATTGGCTTTTTGGACCTCTTTTGCCATTTGGGTTAGGCTATTTTTTAAAGTGTTATTTTCTTCAGTATTTTTTGGGGTCTCCTTCAGGAAGCTGTTGACTTGTTTTTCGTGATTTTCTTGCATCACTCTCAGTTTTTCCTCTACTTCCCTTACTTGCTTCTCAAAATCCCTTTTGAGCTCTTCCATGGCCTGGGACCAATTCATATTTTTCTTGGAGGCTTTGGATGTAGGAGCTTTGACTTTGTTGTCTTCTTCTGGTTGTATGTTTTGATCTTCTTTGTCACCAAAGTAAGATAATATAGTCTGACTCTTTTTGTGCTGCTTGCTCAGGATCCCAGACAATTACTTGAGTCTTAAACTCTTTGTTAAGGTAACAGTCTGCTTCCAATGTAGAGAATGTACTGTCCCAAGGTCCGGGGCTGTATACAGCTGTTTTCAGATACTTGTAGAGACCTGTAAATTTTCTGTTCTTGCAAGGTGGTATGATAAGGGGCGAGGTGTTTCCTCCTTTCCTGGACTGTGCTGTGGCCTATTAGTGACCACGAGCATGCCTTTCTGTCCTGGAACTGTGAAGAAGTTTTCCTCTCCACTGCCACTACAAGCTCTACCATGCCAGCACTCATCCTTGCCCCAGGACTGCCACCCAGAACTGTGACTCAGATCCCAGCACGGGCAAAGCAAGGATTCCTGCCTCAGCACTGGCAAATAGATCCCTGAAATGCCCCTCTGATCAGCCACTCGATTCCCCCTCAGTCTGTGGGCTGGAAGCTCAGGACGCAGCCACTGCCCCAGCACCCGAGTTCTGTGCTCTGGAGCTGGCTCTGGCCTAGCTCCTCTCTCAGCACTGCAGAAACAGACATTTCCCACTGACCTTCTAAGATGTCTTTGGTGTTTGTGGCTTGAGAGGTCTGGAAGCCGCCACAGCTGCCCAAGATTTAGTCCTCTGAGGCCTGCTCCAGGTTCACTGCAGCCTGCGTGCCCACACCACACTGTGTTCCTCTCCCCGCCCAGTGCGATATACCTTTCTGATCAACCATCCAGGTCGTCTTGGGCTGGAAATTTGCTTCACTCGGTCTTTTTGTGGGTTCTGTTGCTTTAGAATTTATTTAGAGCCATTTTTGTAGGTATCTGGAGGGCTTTGGGGGAGAGCTCAAGCAAGTTACTGCTTTCACTCTGCCATCTTGGCTCCGCCATCTTCTCTCTCTGTATCTAAGGAACCACTACAGACACACTAGATAGTCTATATTAAGCTTTCTGAGAAGAAGGGACTTTCTGTCTTAAAGGGTTCATGGCCTCCTTCCTCTACAATTTACCTAGTCAACTTTCACTTCTGAATCACAGCCAGGATCCAGAAAGATCACAATGACCTAGAATACTGGGCTGAATCTAATCAGACACAATTTAAGAGGGACAAATGCAAAGTTTTACAACTCTGCAGGTACAAGATTGGAGAGGGACAGATGGAAAACAGTTCATTTGGAAAAGACCTGAGAGGGGTGAAGCCAAGATGGTGGAATAGAGGCAGCAACCCAGCTGAACTCTCCCAACATTCCTCCTTGAACAACTTTAAAACATTGTCTCAAACGGAATTCTGGAGTGGCAGAGCCAACAAAAGATCAGGGTGAGACTCTTTTTCCAGTCCAAGACAACTTAGGAGGCTGGCAGTGGAAGTCTGTGAAGCCAGGGTGGTGACTGGCTTGCAGCCCACGTGGAAGCCATGCCAGCTCTGGGCCTTAAGGACAGCCACTGCAATGGCAGCAAAAGCTTTGGGCGTAGTGAGGGTGTCAGACAAATAGTTACAAAGAGATTAGAGAGGGCCCTTTGCTGGCACTGGATGCAGGGCCTGGAGCTATTTGGCAACTCTACTGACCATACACAATTCTGGGTCACAGTTCCAAGGCAGAGAGAAGCACTAATACTTGTGGGAAGAGGGGTCCCTTCCTGGGTGAAGAACAGAGCACAGAGCAGGACAGCAGTGACCTTATCCCTCCCTGGATCACAGCACTTTGGAACCACCAAAAATGTATAGACGCCTCCTCCTCCGGAACTAGCTATGAAAACAGCAGCAGACAAAAGCCTGAAGCGGAGACAGTGCCTCCGCCCACGTGACTAGAGTCCAACTGTAACATAAAGTTCACAGTAAAGAAATAGGTGGGGAAAATGAGCAAACAACAAACAAGGAATTTGACTATAAAAAAACCTACTTCATTGGCAGGGAAAGCCATGACCCAATCTCAGAAGAAGACAACATCATAAAAACAGCTACAAGCAAAGCCTCAAAGAAAAATGCTAATCGGACACAAGCCCCAAGAAGAATTCCTGGAAGAAGTAAAGAAAGAGATGACTGGTAGAAGAACAAATGAAAAAAGAAATGAGAATGATGCAAAAACACTATGAAAAGAAAATTAACAGCTTGGTAAAAGAGGTACAACAAATACGGAAGAAAATAACACCTTAAAAAACAGAATTAGCCAAATAAGGCACAAAAATTAACTGAAGAAAAGATCTCCTTAAAAAGAAAGGGCCAAACAGAAAAGGGGGTATAAAAATTCAATGAAAAAAATTCCTTAAAAATTAGCATTGGGCAATCAAAAGCTAGTGACTCCATGAGACTTGAAGAAACAGCAAAACACTGTCAAAAGACTGGAAAAAGTAAAAGAAAATGTGAAATATCTCAGTGGAAAAACAACTGACCTGGAAAATGGATCCAGGAGAAATAGCATAAAAATCACTGGGCTGACTGAAAGTGGTAATAAAAAAAAAAGAGCCTTGGCATCATATTTCAAGAAATTATAAAGGGAAACAGCCTCCATATCTGATATCCAGAGGGTAAAATAGAAATTGGAAAAATCCACCAATCACCTCCTGAAAGAGATCCCAAAATGAAAACTCCCAGGATTATTGTAGCCAAATTCCCAAGTTCCCAAGTCAAGAAGAAAATATCACAAGTAGACAGAAAGAAACCATTTAAATATCATAAATATCACAAATATCATAAGGCCACAGTTCGGATCACACAAGACTCAGCTGCTTTCACATAAAATAATCAGAGGGTTTGGAATATTATAATTTAGATGATATTCAGGAAGGCAAAGGAGCTAAGATTACAACCATGAATAAACTACCCAGAAAAAAACTGAGTATCATTCTTCGGGGGGGAAAATGGGCATTTAATGAAATAGAGGACTTTCAAGCACTCTTGATGAAAAGACTAGGGAGAAATAGAAAATGTGACATTCAAACACAAGACTCAAGGAAGCTTACAATGGCAAATATAAAGAAATCATAAAAGACTCAGTAAGATTAGACTTTGTAACTCCTAGGAATTTTATCTTTATTAGGGCAATGAGAAGGAGTCTACATGGACAGAGGGCATGGGTGTGAGTTGATTACGTTTGAGGTAATAAACAAATAAAAGGGTAAGAAAAAGGGATGTCCTGGGAGAAGGGGGAAGTGAGAGGAATAATGGACATAATTATGACACATAAAAGACAAGAAAAAGCTTTTATACTAGAGAAAAATGGGGGGGTGGTTGTGGCAGGAAATACTTGACCCTCGCTCTCATCAGAATTGGTTCAGAAAGGGAAGAATATATGTATACCCTCACTTGGGTAAAGAAATTTACTTATCCAACAGGGAAGTAGGAGGGAAAGGCAGTAAGAGACACTGAATCAGGGAATGATAAAAGGGAGAACAGATTATATGAGGTGATGGTAAAAAGCAAAACAGACTTTTGAGGAAGGACAGGGGAGGGGGAGGGAAGGAGAGGGAGAAGGGGAGGGAGAAGAGAGACATAGAGACAGAAGGATAAACAGAAGAAAAGAGGATGGAGGGAAATACACAGTACTCATAACTGTGAATGTGACGGGGATGAACTCACCCATAAAATGAAAGCAGATAGCAGAATGGATTAGAAATCAGAATCCAACAACATGTTGTTTACAAGGACATACTTGAAACAGAAAAACACACATAGTTAAAATAAGGGGCTGGAGCAGAATTTGTTATGCTGTAGCTGAAATAAAAATGGCCAGGGCATCAATCATGATATCAGATGAAGCAAAAGCACAAACAGACCTAATTTAGAAGCGATAATCAGAGAAAGTATGGTGGTTTTTAATATAAATGTATTTATTTTTAGTTTTCAACATTCACTCCCACAAGTTTTTAAATTCCAAATTTTCACCCCATCTCCACCCTCCCCCCACCCAAGATGGCATGCATTCTGCCTCTCTTCTATCTCTCCCCTTCTCTTATCGCCTTCCCCTTCTATTTTCCCATAGGGCAGGATAGACTTCTGTACCCTATTTCCTGTATTTCTTATTTCCCAGTAGCATGTGAAAACATCCTGTTTTGAACATATGTTTTTAAAACTTTAGGTTTCAAATTTTCTCTCTTCCTCCCTCCCCACCCACCCGCACTGAAAAGGCAAGCAACTCAATATAGGTTGTATACGTGCAGTTATGCAAAACACGTCCATAGTAAACATGTTGTGAAAAACTAACTCTATTTCCCTTAATGCTATCCTGCCCTCCCATTTATTCTATTCTTTCTTTTGACCCTGTCCCTCCTCAGAAGTATTTACTTCTGATTACCCCCCTTCCCAATCTGCCCTCCTCTCTATCATCCCCCTGTTCTCTTGTCCCCTTCTCCCCCTATTTTCCTGTAGGGTAAGACAGATTTCCATTCCCAATTGAATGTGTATGTGATTCCCTCCTTAAGCCAAATCCTATGAGAATAAGATTCACTCATTCCCTCTCACCTTTGCCCGTTTCCCGTCCACTGTAAGAGACTTTTCTGGGGCTTTTTTGTGAGATAATTTACCCCATTCTACCTCTTCCTTTCTTCATCTCTGAGTATAATCCTCTCTCATCCCTTAATTTTATTCTCTAGATATAACCCCTTAATCTTCAACTCAACCTGTGCCCTCCATCTCTCTCTCTCTCTCTCTCTCTCTCTCTCTCTCTCTCTCTCTCTCTCTCTCTCTCTCTCTCTCTCTCTCTCTCTCTCTCTCTCTCTCTCTCTCTTCTCTCTCTCTCTCTCTCTCTCTCTCTCTCTATCCATCCATACATACACATAATTTTTTTGCTCCAACTACCCTAATGCTGACAAAGGTCTCATGAGGTATAAATATCATCTTTCCAAGCAGGAATGTAAACAGTTCAATCTTAATTAATCTCTTATGATTTCTCTTTCCTGTTTACCTCTTCATGTTCCACTTGAGTCCTGTATTTGAAAGTCAAATTTTCTATTCAGCTCTGGTCTGTTCATCAAGAAGGCTTGAAAGTCCTCTATTTCACTGAATGACCATTTTTCCCCTTGAAGGATTATACTCAGTTTTGCAGGGTAGGGGATTCTGGGTTGGAATCCTACCTCCTTTGACCTCCAGAATATTATATTCCATGCCCTGCGGCCCTTCAATGTAGAAGCTGCTAAATCTTGTGTTATCCTGATTGTGTTTCCACAGTACTTCAACTGTTTCCTTCTGGCAGCTTGTAATATTTTCTCCTTGACCTGGGAACTCTGGAATTTGGCTACAATATACCTAGGAGTTTTCCTTTGGGGATCTCTTTCAGGAAGAGATCTGTGGATTCTTTCAATTTCTATTTTGCCCTCTGGTTCTAATATATCAGGGCAGTTTTCCTTGATAATTTCTTGAAAGATGATGTCTAGGCTCTTTTTTTGATCATGGCTTTCAGATAGTCCAATAATTTTTAAATTCTCTCTCCTGGATCATTTTCCAGGTCAGTTGTTTTTCCATGAGATATTTCACATTGTTTTCTAATTTTTCATTCTTTTGGATTTGTTCTACTGTGTCGTGATTTCTCATAAAGTCATTATCTTCCAATTGCTCTATTCTAATTTTTAAGGAAGTATTTTCTTCAGTAAGCTTTTGGACTTCCTTTTCCATTTGGCCAATTTTGCTTTTTAGGGCATTCTTCTCCTCATTGGCTTTTTGGACCTCTTTTGCCATTTGGGTTAGGCTATTTTTTAAGTGTTATTTTCTTCAGTATTTTTTGGGGTCTCCTTCAGAAGCTGTTGACTTGTTTTTCGTGATTTTCTTGCATCACTCTCAGTTTTTCCTCTACTTCCTTACTTGCTTCTCAAAATCCCTTTTGAGCTCTTCCAAGGCCTGGGACAATTCATATTTTTCTTGGAGGCTTTGGATGTAGGAGCTTTGACTTTGTTGTCTTCTTCTGGTTGTATATTTTGATCTTCTTTGTCACCAAAGTAAGATAATATAGTCTGACTCTTTTTGTGCTGCTTGCTCAGGATCCCAGACAATTACTTGAGTTTAAACTCTTTGTTAAGGTAACAGTCTGCTTCCAATGTAGAGAATGTACTGTCCCAAGTCCGGGGCTGTATACAGCTGTTTTCAGATACTTGTAGAGACCTGTAAATTTTCTGTTCTTGCAAGGTGGTATGATAAGGGCGAGGTGTTTCCTCCTTTCCTGGACTGTGCTGTGGCCTATTAGTGACCACGAGCATGCCTTTCTGTCCTGGAACTGTGAAGAAGTTTTCCTCTCCACTGCCACTACAAGCTCTACCATGCCAGCACTCATCCTTGCCCCAGGACTGCCACCCAGAACTGTGACTCAGATCCCAGCACGGGCAAAGCAAGGGATTCCTGCCTCAGCACTGGCAAATAGATCCCTGAAATGCCCCTCTGATCAGCCACTCGATCCCCTCAGTCTGTGGGCTGGAAGCTCAGGACGCAGCCACTGCCCAGCACCCGAGTTCTGTGCTCTGGAGCTGGCTCTGGCCTAGCTCCTCTCTCAGCACTGCAGAAACAGACATTTCCCACTGACCTTCTAAGTTGTCTTTGGTGTTTGTGGCTTGAGAGGTCTGGAAGCCGCCACAGCTGCCCAAGATTTAGTCCTCTGAGGCCTGCTCCAGGTTCACTGCAGCCTGCGTGCCCACACCACACTGTGTTCCTCTCCCCGCCCAGTGCGATATACCTTTCTGATCAACCATCCAGGTCGTCTTGGGCTGGAAATTTGCTTCACTCGGTCTTTTGTGGGTTCTGTTGCTTTAGAATTTTTAGAGCCATTTTTTGTAGGTATCTGGAGGGCTTTGGGGGAGAGCTCAAGCAAGTTACTGCTTTCACTCTGCCATCTTGGCTCCGCCATCTTCTCTCTCTGTATCTAAGGAACCACTACAGACACACTAGATAGTCTATATTAAGCTTTCTGAGAAGAAGGACTTTCTGTCTTAAAGGTTCATGGCCTCCTTCCTCTACAATTTACCTAGTCAACTTTCACTTCTGAATCACAGCCAGGATCCAGAAAGATCACAATGACCTAGAATATTGGGCTGAATCTAATCAGACACAATTTAAGAGGGACAAATGCAAAGTTTTACAACTCTGCAGGTACAAGATTGGAGAGGGACAGATGGAAAACAGTTCATTTGGAAAAGACCTGAGAGGGGTGAAGCCAAGATGGTGAATAGAGGCAGCAACCCAGCTGAACTCTCCCAACATTCCTCCTTGAACAACTTTAAAACATTGTCTCAAATGGAATTCTGGAGTGGCAGAGCCAACAAAAGATCAGGGTGAGACTCTTTTTCCAGTCCAAGACAACTTAGGAGGCTGGCAGTGGAAGTCTGTGAAGCCAGGGTGGTGACTGGCTTGCAGCCCACGTGGAAGCCATGCCAGCTCTGGGCCTTAAGGACAGCCACTGCAATGGCAGCAAAAGCTTTGGGCGTAGTGAGGGTGTCAGACAAATAGTTACAAAGAGATTAGAGAGGGCCCTTTGCTGGCACTGGATGCAGGGCCTGGAGCTATTTGGCAACTCTACTGACCATACACAATTCTGGGTCACAGTTCCAAGGCAGAGAGAAGCACTAATACTTGTGGGAAGAGGGGTCCCTTCCTGGGTGAAGAACAGAGCACAGAGCAGGACAGCAGTGACCTTATCCCTCCCTGGATCACAGCACTTTGGAACCACCAAAAATGTATAGACGCCTCCTCCTCCGGAACTAGCTATGAAAACAGCAGCAGACAAAAGCCTGAAGCGGAGACAGTGCCTCCGCCCACGTGACTAGAGTCCAACTGTAACATAAAGTTCACAGTAAAGAAATAGGTGGGGAAAATGAGCAAACAACAAACAAGGAATTTGACTATAAAAAAACCTACTTCATTGGCAGGGAAAGCCATGACCCAATCTCAGAAGAAGACAACATCATAAAAACAGCTACAAGCAAAGCCTCAAAGAAAAATGCTAATCGGACACAAGCCCAAGAAGAATTCCTGGAAGAAGTAAAGAAAGAGATGACTGGTAGAAGAACAAATGAAAAAGAAATGAGAATGATGCAAAAACACTATGAAAAGAAAATTAACAGCTTGGTAAAAGAGGTACAACAAATACGGAAGAAAATAACACCTTAAAAAACAGAATTAGCCAAATAAGGCACAAAAATTAACTGAAGAAAAGATCTCCTTAAAAAGAAAGGGCCAAACAGAAAAGGGGGTATAAAAATTCAATGAAAAAAATTCCTTAAAAATTAGCATTGGGCAATCAAAAGCTAGTGACTCCATGAGACTTGAAGAAACAGCAAAACACTGTCAAAAGACTGGAAAAAGTAAAAGAAAATGTGAAATATCTCAGTGGAAAAACAACTGACCTGGAAAATGGATCCAGGAGAAATAGCATAAAAATCACTGGGCTGACTGAAAGTGGTAATAAAAAAAAAAGAGCCTTGGCATCATATTTCAAGAAATTATAAAGGGAAACAGCCTCCATATCTGATATCCAGAGGGTAAAATAGAAATTGGAAAAATCCACCAATCACCTCCTGAAAGAGATCCCAAAATGAAAACTCCCAGGATTATTGTAGCCAAATTCCCAAGTTCCCAAGTCAAGAAGAAAATATCACAAGTAGACAGAAAGAAACCATTTAAATATCATAAATATCACAAATATCATAAGGCCACAGTTCGGATCACACAAGACTCAGCTGCTTTCACATAAAATAATCAGAGGGTTTGGAATATTATAATTTAGATGATATTCAGGAAGGCAAAGGAGCTAAGATTACAACCATGAATAAACTACCCAGAAAAAAACTGAGTATCATTCTTCGGGGGGAAAATGGGCATTAATGAAATAGAGACTTTCAAGCACTCTTGATGAAAAGACTAGGGAGAAATAGAAAATGTGACATTCAAACACAAGACTCAAGGAAGCTTATAATGGCAAATATAAAGAAATCATAAAAGACTCAGTAAGATTAGACTTGTAACTCCTAGGAATTTTATCTTTATTAGGGCAATGAGAAGGAGTCTACATGGACAGAGGCATGGGTGGAGTTGATTAATTATGTTTGAGGTAATAAACAAATAAAAGGGTAAGAAAAAGGGATGTCCTGGGAGAAGGGGGAAGTGAGAGGAATAATGGACATAATTATGTCACATAAAAGACAAGAAAAAGCTTTTATACTAGAGAAAAATGGGGGGGTGGTTGTGGCAGGAAATACTTGACCCTCGCTCTCATCAGAATTGGTTCAGAAAGGGAAGAATATATGTATACCCTCACTTGGTAAAGAAATTTACTTATCCAACAGGGAAGTAGGAGGAAAGGCAGTAAGAGACACTGAATCAGGGAATGATAAAAGGGAGAACAGATTATATGAGTGATGGTAAAAAGCAAAACAGACTTTTGAGAAGGACAGGGGAGGGGAGGAAGGAGAGGAGAAGGGAGGGAGAAGAAGACATAGACAGAAGGATAAACAGAAGAAAAGAGGATGGAGGAAATACACAGTACTCATAACTGTGAATGTGACGGGATGAACTCACCCATAAAATGAAAGCAGATAGCAGAATGGATTAGAAATCAGAATCCAACAACATGTTGTTTACAAGGACATACTTGAAACAGAAAAACACACATAGTTAAAATAAGGGGCTGGAGCAGAATTTGTTATGCTGTAGCTGAAATAAAAATGGCCAGGGCATCAATCATGATATCAGATGAAGCAAAAGCACAAACAGACCTAATTTAGAAGCGATAATCAGAGAAAGTATGGTGGTTTTTAATATAAATGTATTTATTTTTAGTTTTCAACATTCACTCCCACAAGTTTTTAAATTCCAAATTTTCACCCCATCTCCACCCTCCCCCCACCCCAAGATGGCATGCATTCTGCCTCTCTTCTATCTCTCTCCCCTTCTCTTATCGCCTTCCCCTTCTATTTTCCCATAGGGCAGGATAGACTTCTGTACCCTATTTCCTGTATTTCTTATTTCCCAGTAGCATGTGAAAACATCCTGTTTTGAACATATGTTTTTAAAACTTTAGGTTTCAAATTTTCTCTCTTCCTCCCTCCCACCCACCCGCACTGAAAAGGCAAGCAACTCAATATAGGTTGTATACGTGCAGTTATGCAAAACACGTCCATAGTAAACATGTTGTGAAAAACTAACTCTATTTCCCTTAATGCTATCCTGCCCTCCCATTTATTCTATTCTTTCTTTTGACCCTGTCCCTCCTCAGAAGTATTTACTTCTGATTACCCCCCTTCCCAATCTGCCCCCCTCTCTATCATCCCCCTGTTCTCTTGTCCCCTTCTCCCCTATTTTCCTGTAGGTAAGACAGATTTCCATTCCCAATTGAATGTGTATGTGATTCCCTCCTTAAGCCAAATCCTATGAGAATAAGATTCACTCATTCCCTCTCACCTTTGCCCGTTTCCCGTCCACTGTAAGAGACTTTCTGGGGCTTTTTTGTGAGATAATTTACCCCATTCTACCTCTTCTTTCTTCATCTCTGAGTATAATCCTCTCTCATCCCTTAATTTATTCTCTAGATATAACCCCTTAATCTTCAACTCAACCTGTGCCCTCCATCTCTCTCTCTCTCTCTCTCTCTCTCTCTCTCTCTCTCTCTCTCTCTCTTTCTCTCTCTCTCTCTCTCTCTCTCTTCTCTCTCTCTCTCTCTCTCTCTCTCTCTCTATCCATCCATACATACACATAATCTTTTTACTCCAACTACCCTAATGCTGACAAAGGTCTCATGAGGTATAAATATCATCTTTCCAAGCAGGAATGTAAACAGTTCAATCTTAATTAATCTCTTATGATTTCTCTTTCCTGTTTACCTCTTCATGTTCCACTTGAGTCCTGTATTTGAAAGTCAAATTTTCTATTCAGCTCTGGTCTGTTCATCAAGAAGGCTTGAAAGTCCTCTATTTCACTGAATGACCATTTGTCCCCCTGAAGGATTATACTCAGTTTTGCAGGGTAGGGGATTCTGGGTTGGAATCCTACCTCCTTTGACCTCCAGAATATTATACTCCATGCCCTGCGGCCCTTCAATGTAGAAGCTGCTAAATCTTGTGTTATCCTGATTGTGTTTCCACAGTACTTCAACTGTTTCCTTCTGGCAGCTTGTAATATTTTCCCCTTGACCTGGGAACTCTGGAATTTGGCTACAATATACCTAGGAGTTTTCCTTTGGGGATCTCTTTCAGGAAGAGATCTGTGCATTCTTTCAATTTCAATTGGTTCAGAAAGGGAAGAATATATGTATACACTCACTTGGGTAAAGAAATTTACTTATCCAACAGGGAAGTAGGAGGGAAAGGTAGTAAGAGAAAATGAATCAGGGAATGATAAAAGGGAGAACAGATTATATGAGGTGATGGTAAAAAGCAAAACAGACTTTTGAGGAAGGACAGGGGAGGGGGAGGGAAGGAGAGGGAGAAGGGGAGGGAGAAGAGAGACAGAGAGAGAAAAGGATAAACAGAAGAAAATAGGATTGAGGGAAGTACACAGTACTCATAACTGTGAATGTGACTGGGATGAACTCACCCATAAAATGAAAGCAGATAGGAGAATGGATTAGAAATCAGAATCCAACAACATGTTGTTTACAAGGACATACTTGAAACAGAAAAACACACATAGTTAAAATAAGGGGCTGGAGCAGAATTTGTTATGCTGTAGCTGAAATAAAAATGGCCAGGGCATCAATCATGATATCAGATGAAGCAAAAGCATAAACAGACCTAATTTAGAAGCGATAATCAGAGAAAGTATGTTGTGTAAAAAATGAAATAATATCAAAATTTTTACAATAAGTTTCCCTGATTAAGTTTTCATTCCTCAAATATGTAGGGAACTGAATCAAATTTACAAAAATCAGAGATATGTAGCAATTGAAAAATGATTAAAGGAGATGAACAAGCAGCTGTGTAAAGTCATATGAAAAACTGCTCTTAATCACTATATTGGTGAGAGAAATGCAAATTAAAACAATTCCGACGCACCACCTCACCCATATCAGAAATGAAAAACGGTAGAGGGGATTAGGGGCAAATAGGTAGTGTAATGAACTGTTGGTGGAGTTGTCAATTGGTCCAACCATTTGGAAAACAATTTGCAACTATGTCTAAACTGCTATAAAACTGTGCATACTTTTTGACCCAGGAATACCACTACTAGGGCTATATCCCAAAGAGATCAAAGAAAAGGAAAAAGTATCTATAGGTACAAAAATATTTATAGCAGCTCTTTTTTGTAGTGGCAAATAATTGAAAATTACGGAGACGTCCATCATTTGAAGAATGACTGAATAAGTTATGATATATAAATATGATAGAATACGGGGGGAGGTAGTTTCAGAAAAATTTGGGAAGACTTGGATTGACTGATGCAAAAAGAAGTGAGAAGAACTGGGATTAACAGCAATATTGTAATGATGATCAGCTATGAAAGACTTAGCTACTCCGAACAGTACAATGGTCCAAGACAATTCTGAAGGACTCATGATGAAAATTGCTATCCACCTCCAGAGAGAGAACTAATGAACTCTGAATGCAAACTGAAGCATAATTTTCTTACTTCCTGTATTTTTCTTGCTTTTATGTGATATGGCTAGTATGGAAATATATTTTGCATGATTCCACATGTATAATTGATATCATATTTCCTTCTCAGTGGGTGGGTAGGGCTTGAGGGAGAGAGAATTTTTAATTCAATTTTTTCAAAAAGTTTGTTAAAAATAAATAAATAATAAATTGACCTTTTCAAAAAAAAAAAAGAAAAAAACCCAAGACCTGAGAGTGACAGCAGACCACAAGTTCAACATGTATCAACTATGTGATACAAGAGCCAATAGATATGGTGATTTTGGGCTTCATTAGGAAACATATTATCCTGGGGAAACGATTTTGGTAGGGACTGGGGATGTCTTCTGCCCCGGTCATATCACATATGGAATATGGTCTTTAATTCTGGGTGCCATACATGTGGAAAGGTATTGTTATTGAGCAAACCACCATCTTTCCAGTTACTCATGTTACTAAGTTCTGAGTCACCACTGACTCTTCATTCTCCCCTATTCCTCATGTCTAATCAGGGGTTCAAGTTTTGTTAATTTCACATTTTTGTGTATACCTTCTTCCTTGTCTCTTCATTTATAGGGCCATTACTCTAGTTTATCATCTATTGCCTGAACTTTTGCCTGGACTACTAATAACTTTTTAACTGGTCTCCCTGTCTCAAGTATTGCTTCTCTAATCCATCCTCCACAGCACATTTCTGACCAAGCTACTCCTCAGCTCAATAAACTCCAGTGGCTGTCTATATATGTGTGTGTATGTGTATATATATATATATATATATATATATATATATATATATATATAGAGAGAGAGAGAGAGAGAGAGAGAGAGAGAGAGAGAGAAAGAGAGAGAGATATGTATTATATATATATTTTAACATTCAGCCAGATTTTTATGCAATATGATCTTTTTTTAAAAATTAATTTTTTTATTCAGCAAAAATACATCTTTTCTCCCTTTTGTCTTCCCTACCCTATCCCTGGACAATTGCAAAAGAAAGAAAAATTAAAAATCTATTATAAATATGTAAAGTCAAGGAAAAGTTGTTCATATCAAGTATACATGCACAGACACACACACATAGTGCTCACTTTGAATCCTTAATCTCTCTAGTATCACATTTGGTCAGTATTCTGCTCAGATTTCCTAATCCTTTCAAAGTTGTTTGTCTTTACAATATTGTTGTCATTGTACAAATTATTTTCCTAGTTCTGCCCACTTTATATCAGTACCTCTAAGTCTTCCCAGGTTTTTCTGAAACCATCCGCTTCATTATATCTTACAGCATAATAGTATTCCATCATATTTATACCCCATAACTTGTTTAGCTATTCCTCAAATGATGGGCACCTTTCAGTTTCCAGTTTTTTGCTATGATAAAAAAGACTATAAATATTTTTGTACATCAAGTTTGTTTTGCTTAGGAATAACCTCTCCCTTCACCTTCTATTCAGATATGACTAAAAACAACTATACAATAAGAAACAAAAACATTCTAAGCTCTCCACTCCTTAATATATTGGTGGTTGCTAAATCATATGTGATTCTTCGTATGACTCTTTGGTACTTGAATGCTTTCTTTCTGGCTGCCTCTGGCATTTTTAAATTAAACTTAATTTTCTGGAAAAAGACTTGGAAGCTTTGGATTTGGCTATGATATTACTGGAGTTGTCATTTGGACATTTCTTTCAGGAGGTGAGTAGTGGATTGTATTTATACTTTGTCTTCTGTTTCTACGAGATCTTTACAGTTTTATTTTAAGATTTCTTGAAATATGATATCAAGGCTTTTTTGGGGAGGGGTCATGTCATTCAGATAGTCCAAGTATTCTTCATTTTTTCCTTCTCGATCTGTTTTCTAGATCAATTATTTTTTCTATGAGTTACCTTATATTTTCTTGTTTTTTTAGTCTGTTGACTTTGTTTCAATAATTCTTGCTATCTTTTGGAGTCACTGGCTTCTATTTGGTCTTTTTTAATTTTCCAGGAGTTAGATGCTCGACAAGGTTTTGTACCTCTTATGCCAAGCTGTTAATTCCCTTACCCATTCTGTCTTCCATAGTTCTTGTTTCTTTTCCAATTTTTATTCTCTAGTACTCTCATTTTTATTTATAAAAATGTTTTAAAACGTATTTTAATTCTTATTTCATCTCTTCCACGAAATCTAGTTGAATTTGTGCCTTATGTTTTTCTTTGAGGCTGTGCTCATGGACATTTTGGAGTCATTCTCTTCTTCTAGGGTTGTATGTTGAACATACCTATCACTATATCTTTTTATGGTAGGATTTTGTCGTTGTTGTTGACTGCTCTAGTACTCTTCCCGACTTTGGACCTTATGATAAGCTCAGGCTATATGTACTTCTGCAGGGAGTGTCTAGGCTGGTCCTACTGCTGTTTTCTTGGGGCATTAAATGGTGTATTATTACACGCTCTAAGGGACCATTTAGGCTAGGAACCTTCAAGCTTTCAGCATTCCCAAAGTGGTCTGGTTAAGGGCAAAAGCTGATTGTCGCTTTTCTTATCTGAGCTCTGCAAGTTCCTGACCTAAATTTAATCTAAGCAACAGGTCTGTGATATTGTGCTATCTGGAGTTTCAGCAGACTGCAGCTGGACTCAGTTAACATCAGCCAGATTGAAAACTCCTGGTTCTGAGTAACAAAACTGTGGGCTTCCCTTTGCTCTGGAATTTCTATCCTAGTTATTCCTCTATAGTAGTCAGACAGCTAAAAACTGGGATTGAGACTCTGCTCCTGGGAGGGGAGGAGCTGCTGCTTTCTTCCTGAACTTGCTCCTTGCTTACTATACAACCTAAAGTCTGAGAATGCTTCTCACTCTGGATTGTCACCCTTAGGCACAGGTCCCTCCTCAGTTCGTCTGGAATCGGTGATCCAGAACTGGGTAGTGCCAATTGGTACCTCTTCCTGCACCCTACATGAGTTTAGGCCCTTCTTAGTTGGATTTGGACGCTCTTCTTGCCCTGGTGTATAGTCTCTCCTTGTATGAAAAGGCAAGCTACTAGACACAATTATCTCCAACGTCTACAGACCTCTCTATCTTATGGCGACCCGTGCTGGGAAAATGACTCACTATGATTTTTTTTTCTTGGATTTTCCAGTCAAGATTTAGTTTGATGCATCTTCTAAATCTGTTGGCAGGAGTCGTAGGGAACTTGTTATATTCCTTCCTGCTCTTCCTCTGTCTTGGCTCTACCTCCTGATGCGATCTCTATAACTTTTAAAAGTAAATGCTAGTTTACCTGTTGATAGTTAAAAGCCTTTACTACCTGGATCTAACCTAGCTTTTCCAAGCTTATCATATTGGCCAACATGCTGTTCCTCATCTTCATCTGGACATTGTATATCCTATCTGTGCTTTTGTACAAATTGTCCCCCATGCCTGGAAGGTACTCTCACCTCGCCTCCATGTCTCAGAATTCCTAGTTTCATTTAAAGCTTAATGAAGTTACCCTCCTCTTATGTGAAACTTTTTTTTTTTTGGTGAGGTAATTGGGGTTAAGTGACTTGCCCAGGGTCACACAGCTAGTATGTGAAACTTTTCATGATCTCCCTAGCAGTCTCTCTCCCTAAAATTATCTTGTATTATTTTGTATATATGTACTTATATGTTGCCCCCTCTCCCTGGAATGTAAGCTCCCTGAAGGCAGGCATTGCTTCATTTAGTGATTCACTGCTATATGAGAGAATATCCAAAGGAGAATAATAACCAGGATGCTGAAGAGCCTTGTGATGATATCCCAGTTGCAGAAACTGGATATTATGGTCATAATCAAATATCTGAAAATCTATCATTCTGCTTAAGGGGAAATCTAGAGCAATGAGGAAAAGCTAAAAGGGCAAATTCAGGTCTGATATCAGGAAAAACTTAGCAATTAAAGTTATCTCGAAGTGGAATGGACAACCTGGGAGGAGGGAGTGGATTTCCCCTCACTGGACTTCTTTAAGTAAAGGCTAGAAGACTATTTGTCACAAACATTGTAGAGGGGATTTTTAATCAGTTAACCCCAAATGGGGTCACAAAGAGTCAGAAATGATTAAAACAACAATAAATAGCTAGCATTTATACAGCACCTTAAGGTTTGCAAAGCACTTTACAAATATTATTTCATTTGATCCTTACGACAACCCTAGGAGGGAGGTGCTAATATTATCCCCATTTTATAGATGAAGAAACTAGGGCAAACAGAGGTTAAGTAACAACTCAGGGTCACACAACTAGTAAACATCTGAGGCCAAATTTAAACTCAGGTCCTCCTGACTCCAGGTCCAGTGCTCTAACCACTACATTACCTACCTGCCTTATGAGTAAGACTACATAGCCAATGAGGTGCCTTCCCACTCTGAAAGGCCAAAGATTGGGGGGTAGTCACTTCATTAATCTGCTTTACATTTATACAGTACTTTCAGCTACCACTTCAATTTTATTTTTTGTTCTTAAAAACAACCCTAGGGTACATAGCATAAATTAACATCATCCTCATTTTTAAAATGAGTAAGCTGAGATATAGAGAAAATTTAGGTCATAGCTGGTTTGTGGCTGAGCAAGAACTACAGCCTATATCTAATGGCATTAGATTTCATGCTCAGACCATACTGCTTAACTGCAATTGCAGCTGCTCATTTTGACTTAGGGCCAGGGAATAAGTAGTGGCATATTACCAGTGGCAGTCACCAAATTCATGAACTTTACACCCATTTCTTCAGAGACTCCTCATTTCTAGACTGTTGGGGTCAATGATCTACCTATAAGGTCTTTTCCAGATCACAATCTATGTTTGTATAAATAATAAGAAATAGGTCAAAATACTGAGCGTGGTATAAAACCATTACCATGATTCTGGAAAATAGGACAGGAAAACCAGATTCTGGTCCTAATTCTGTTACTTACTGGAGGGGGGATACTAAGCAAGTCATTCAACCTCTGTGTCCTTCATTTTGCTCATCAGTAAAAGGACAGGATTGGAGATAGGTGATCTCTAAGATTTCTTCTAGTCTTAAGATTCTAATGTAGTGTGACCCTACAGTCTAACCAGAGCACAACAGTGGAAAGATCAGAAGGCAGGGGACTTGTATACCAAATGTGACTTACCAGCTGTGTGATTTTGGTTGGAACCTCTCTGGGAATCCTTTTTCTTCATCTATAAAATGAGAGTGTTGGACTAGATATCTTCTAGCTTTAAATCTATGATCCCTATGACCAAGCCAGGGGTTTTTAATATTTTCTGGGTGTGTGTCATGTACTCCTTTAGCACTCAGGTGAAGCCCAAGGACACCGATTCTGAATGTATTAATTGCATAAGATGAAATGCATAGAATTAAAAAGGAATCCAACTATACTGAAATGCAGTTCTCAAAATATTTTTTTAAAAAGTTCATGTATGCCAGGTTACAACCCCCAACATGCTATGTAAAGCAAATACAATATTCTTACCACTATAGTTTCCCAGTTCTAAAATGGGGGGTTAACTAAATGTTTCAACGCATATTTATTTTTTAAGCCTTCAACAAAAATTTAAAAGGAAAACAAATTTCAAACATTTCAGTACCCGGCAGCCCACAGCTGCCCTCTTTAAATGTCTCTAGCTTATCATTCACTGGGTAGGTATGGTAGGACAATAATCTTAGTTCCTTGAGAGCAGAGACTGTTTTCACTTTTAGTTTTGTACTCCCAGAGTCTAATGTGGTGCCAGCACATAAAAGGATCATTGTACTTGCATGTTGAACTGAGCTGAGTTGAAATCTTGTATACTACTCCACTTAAAACCATGTAAGGGAATGGAAAAACTAAAAAAGAAGAGTTTTAGAGAGATTTGCTCAGCTTCTCCTGAGGCCAAATGTTACAAAGTAGTAAATATCTTTACTCCAATGAAGCTTCTCCTTCTAAAACCACATCACACTTTCCAATCATAGCACCTAAAAAAAAAGTCAGCACCAACTGAGAAGGTTATATGGTATATGGAAAAGATTACTAGCTTGGGATTCATGAAACTTGGGATCTTGTACTTGCCAGGCGATATTGAGCATATCACTCCCCCTCACTTTCTTTATCTATAAAATAAGGCATAAGAAGCAGTCTCTAATACTCCTCCCAGCCCTAAAATTCAGTGATTCTAACTATATTTTTCTGCTCCAAGTCTATCACCTAATCTCAACTTCAAGCAATGAAACTTTGCTTTCACACACCCACATTTCATCCTTTCATGCCTCTGAATTACCACAAATGCCATTCCCTATCACTGAAACAACCCTCCTACCTCTTCTTTATCTAGAACTTCCTTTAATGCCCTTCCATTCTGTTAAAATCTCACCTCCTCCACAAAATCTTTCCCAGTGTGTTATACCGAGATACAAGTCAATCTTAGGGTGTCAGGAGCCCCTGCCATTCCCAGTAAGACTGCTATTATGGAGATGGGGAACCCAAAGGTAGTTGGAGATCTAAGAAAGTGAGGGATAGAAATTTGGCTGGCTCTCTGATCAGGATAGCTTCAAGCTCTAAGAATCTGTATCAAGCAGAGTATTCATCAAGCTTCACACCTGCTCCTATCCTTCATCCTTCCACCCTCAACCCCACAGTTTTCAAGCATTAATGTGTGGATCTCTGCAATGAGGTTTAGCAAATCATAGAAATAGAGCTAGAACAAATCTCAGAGGTACTCTGAGTGGTCTCAAAACTCAAACAAAAATTTGCTGTTCAGTTGTGTCTGACTCTTCATGACCCCCTTTTGGAGTTTTCTTAGAAGAGATACAGTAGTGGTTTGCCATTTTTTTTTCTGCAGCTCATTTTACAAACAAGGAAACTGAGCCAAATGGGGTAAGTGGCTTGCCCAGAGTCATACAACTAGTGAGTATCCAAGGCCAGATTTGAACTCAGGAAGATGAGTCTTCCTGACTCCAGACCTGGCACTCTATCCATTGTACCACGTAGCTGCCCTGAAATGGGGTCCACTAAATCCTAAATAAAGATCCCTTAGAGCCATGTATTGACTTAGAAAACCACATATTAATATTATCTATATTCTACTGTATTTTTATTTTGCTATTTCACCAATTACATTCCTCAGCACTGTTTGATATCTCTGATCTAGACCTCTCCCTTCATACTACAGTTGAGGAAACTGGGGACAAAAGATATCAAGTGACTTATCCAAGGTCACATAGGTAGTAAGTACTGGAGTTGAGATTTGAACCCAGATCCTCTGACTACAGAACCAGTTCTCCTTTCATTTGTACCATGCTGGTTCTGTTTAGATGTTACTGCCACCATATTTACAGGCATTTGCAAGTGCCCTCTCTCTCCCATTAATATCATATGACATTTATAAAGTGCTATAAGTATGTAAAGTGATTTACACAGATCATTTCATCGGAGTCCCATATTTACCCTGTGAGGTATTACAACTATTATCATCCCCATTTTATAGATGAGAAAATTGAAGCTGAGAGGGAAAGTGAATTACCCATGGTCACATAGCTAGTAAGTGGCAGAGAAAATACTTGAATCTAGGTTTTCCTGTCTCTGAGCTCTTGAAGGCAAGAAACAGGTTTATAACACTCTTCCTCTCCTTCCCTTTCCTCTAGCAAATTACCTTGTATTCTCTCTCTGTGATATATATATATATATATATATATATATATATATATATATGTATATGTATATGTATATATATACATAGTTACATAAATACATACACATAGATATGTGTATTCATGTGCATATATGTGTGTACATATATCTCTGTGTGTGTGTGTGTGTGTGTGTGTACATATATATGTATATAAATATATTGGGGGGGGCAGGCAGCTAGGTGGTTCAGTGGATAGACTAATGGGCTTGGAGTCAGGAAGACTCATCTTCTTGGGTTCAAATGGTCTCAGATACGTACTAGCTGTGTGACCCTGGGGCAAACCACTCCAGTATCTGCCAAGAAAACCCCAAATGGGGTCACAAAGAGTCAGACACAACTAAAATAACTCAACAACAAAAATGCGTGTGTGTACATACACACACTTACACTTATATGTGTACATATTGTTCCCCCCAATAGAACGTAAGCTCCTTAAGTCGAGACTATTTCATTTTTCTCTTTGTATCCCAACACTTAATACACATTATAGTAAGTGCTTTAAAAATACTGATTGTTTTCTATAGTGGTAGATATAGTGTCATGTACCCAGGGAAACTTCAAAAATGTTATTGACTAGCTACTGACCCAGTTTCTTTGAACAACTATAGACCAGGGATTGCGGGCTGTCAGGTCACATGGTATACAGTAAATTGGGTTGGATTGAGAGTCAAAGGCTCAGGCTCATATCTGGCTTTTGTTTCTATCTGATACAACTTTGGGCAAAGGGTGGGACAAGATGCTCTTTAAGCACCCTTATCACGAAGTCACTCTCTAATTCCTGTGGTTTTCAGCCTCCTATGGGCAGCTAGATGGGGCAGTAGATAGAGTACTGGGCTGAGAGTCAAGAAGACTCAACTTCCTGAGTTCAAATCTGGCCTCAGACACTTAACTAGCCATGTGACTCTGGGGAAGTCACTTAACTCTGTTTGTTTCAGTTTCTATAAAATGAGCTAGAGAAGGAAAAGGCAAACCATTTCAGTATCTTTGCCATGAAAACCCCAAATGGGCTCACCAAAAGATGGACACAACTGGAAAATGACTGAAAACTTCAGCCTCCTTCCCTTAGCAACAGAATTTTGTCTTTCCCCAAGTCTTAAGACTTCTTGCTACTATATTAAAGACTCTCCTTCAGGCACTGGGGATGTATAATTTTCCAGTCTTCTTGTGAGAGCCCACTGCCACTTTTATTATTTTACTTTTGCTTCATCTGCAACCTAAAGAATGCAGGAATATTTGACGAATAGGTACTCTGAAGCCTAAGGGAGCAAAAGGATAAGAAAGAGAATAAAAACATATTCCTGTTACTGGGATGTACCTTGAAAAAAATACTGGACCTAAACATAAGGAGAGAACTGGGTTTGAATCCTGCCTCTGACACTCACTTTGTGATCTTAGGATCAGATCATACACATAAAGCTGGAAGGCACCCTAGATCTAGTCCAACTCTATGATTTTTCCTCAGATGAGAAAACACGCCTAGAGAAATGAAGTGATTTGCCTAAGGTGTCAGTTGGGTTTTGAACCTAGATATTTGGATCCTAAAAGAAACCTTTTCCACTGAATTTTGAACAGTGCTACCTCTCTGAACTTCAGTATCCTTATCTATATAATGAAGATAATAACAGTACCTATCTCAAGTTTGTTGTGAGAATCAAATGAGGTAATGTACATGTCACATTGAAAACCTTAAAGCACTAGTAAATATCAATCATAATAATATAAAATAATTATAAAAATATATTTCTTTATTATGTCCCTCATATACATGTTTCTGAGAAACAGTATTTTCATGAGCAGGATTTCAAACCCACTTCTAAATATTGTAGAGCAGGGATCCTTAACTTTTTTTGTATCATGGACCCCTTTGGTAGTCTGGTGAAGCCTATGGACCCTTCCTCAAAATAATGCTTTTAAATGCACAAAATAAAATGTACAGGATTACAAGGGAGACCAATTAGATTGAAATATGGTTATAAATTTTTTTTAACTACATATTTTTTTGGGGGCTAGACAACAGGGTTAAGTGACTAGCCAGGGTCACACAGCTAGTAAGTGTCAAATGTCTGAGGCTGCATTTGAACTCAGGTCCTCCTCACTCCAGAACCAGTACTCTATCTACTGTGCCATTGCGCTGCCCCCCCCCAAAACTTTTTTAAACCAGCTTCAGGGACCTCAGATTAAGAACCACCATGGTACGATATTATAGAATTGTAAAATCATTACCATTACAAATGAAGGAAGGGAAAGCCAGTTGATCCTCATCTTACTGGGCTCAAAATAGGTTCTATGATGTCCTAAGGATGTACTGATGTATTATAGATGAATACTTCTATTTTTGTATTTCTGTATCTAACATCTAGGCATCTACTATTCACTTCGACATGCTTTCAGTTTCAACACAAAATAAAATAATGGCTTTGCTCTAAGTGCTGTCCATCTAGGCTCTTCATTTGGCTGCTGACTATTCAGAGGTCACTATAAAGAAGTCTATCACACAATTGCCTGCACATCCCAATAATTTGGGTTGAGTTGAAGGCCAGCAGATGCTATTTTAGTAGGAAGACTCTAACATCTTTAAATAGATGCCATGGTGTTGATGTTAAATAAATAAGCAAATACCCAATTTTATATGACTTTTCCACTTCCTTAAGTTTTCTTGCCTGGAAGTCAGGAGTACTGGGTTCTAATTCCAGCTCTACCACAAATGAGTAGTTTATAGAGCTGGGGGGGGCACCTTACAGATTATCCAGCCCAACCCCCTCACTTTTCAGATGAAATATCTTCCATCCACGGAGGTTTAAGTGATTTGCCTCAGATAACATAGCAAATTAATTTAAACCTCTCTGGGCTTCAGTTTCCTCATTTGTAAAATGACAGGGTTAGAGTAGAAAATTTCTCAGACCTCTGATTCATTGTTTTTTAAAATAGCTAAATTTTCACTATAGCCCTCTGGATTTCACAAGAGAATCTCAATTATCCCAAGAATTAAAGTATCCTAGACATCTTAAAATTTGTTCAGTAAGAAATTATTATAATTTAGCATACTTGGCTTTTACTGATAAAGACTCAAAAGATAAGTATTTAGCCAGAATGTTAAGAGTTTAAAGCTGTAATGTCTTCATGACTAAAGAAGTCTCATGTTTATTCAGCATGCAGCCCTTTTGCTCACTTTTTTTCCTTTCTGTAGATTCCAAATTTAATGATAAAACTACTGAATTCTGAGTTAAAGTGAAAGGCCAAAATGATTTTGCTTTAAGTAATTTTATTTTTACTAACCTCCCTCCTTTCCTCTAGGTTTTCAATTAAAACAAAAATCACTTCTCCATTTAAATAAATAAATAAAGCTTGAGAATTTCCTAATCCAGAAGAAGAAATTAAACAAGAGAATTAACAAAGATTGCATACACTCACCAGTGAGGGGAGGGGTAGTACTGGCCTTCAAGAAACAACAAAATGAATATGCTAGTGATCTGGCATTGCCTCCTGCAAAACCTGCTGCCCTCAGGGAGTAAGCTGCCTACAGTACACCTGCTGAATGTAAATCTAGGCAAGTGTCTATTTTCTAGAACTGTTATCACCTCAAATTGGCTCAGACCTCCAGCATCTCTTTCACATTATAAACTTCACTATTCATCTGAAATAATTCAACACTGTCCCCCTACTGCCATCCCATTCTGATACCTAAGGCTGTTTTGAAAACCATCCCTACATTCCGCTCTGTGTGCCCTGGCAAGAGGCACACATTGGAGATGCAGTTGCTGATGCATATCTATGAGTATGAAATAAATTTTCATATTTTATATCCTTGGAGAAATTATCAGCTCTTACCTAAACACTACAGAATAAACATTTAATTTGGAAAGTCAGACAATAAAAAGGTTACATACTAACTTTAATTTCCCTCCAAGAATAAAAATGAAAAAGCATATGGTCTATAAGGAAAAGACAGATAAGGAAAACAAAGTCAGAGGAAAAAAGCAGAACTTATAACCAAGGAGAGAAGATGAGTTCCATTTTGGAAGACAAAATCAATAGCAACAAAGGAGATGCTAGATTATCTAAGATTTTAATCTATTTCTGGGTTTACAGATTAAAAATTATTAACTTCATTTTTACTTCTACCCAGGCTGCTGTGTCATTTTCAAAAATTATTTAAAATAAACTCAAGAATTACTGATCCTGGGGCTTTGATTTTAAGATTTTACAGTTTCTGCTAACAAATAATTTCAAAGTCACCTTCTTTTGCTATATATAAAAGCTGGGGTATCGCTGCTTTGATTTATTTGTATGCAGATAAATTCTGCCCCTTTTAAGCTAAGAGCTGAGTTTATATGCAAAATTTAAATTTCATGCTTCAACGGCAACAGAACTCAAATCTACACTAATGTTTAGGCATAAACTAGACAAAGTATGCTGATATTCTAACATAGTCCTAAGGCTGTAAAGAGTCATATTTGGGAATTATTGAATTCTATATGGAAAGCACAATCTTGAATACTATACTTAAAATAGAATGCAGAATACTCAATAAATAAGACCATTGGCTTTAGCTTCTTCTATTTTGTTTCTGAAGCATGTCTTATAAGCAATCGCTATTCTCATTACTATTCATACAAAAGAAAAGTTATAAGCTCATAATTTGGAGGAAAGTGGGGCAGACAGAGGAAATCACAGTCACCCACTATAGAATCTAGGAAGTACCAAAGCAAGTCCCACCAGCACAGAGCAAATACAAATCCACAGAGCCTACAAACAGAACTGTTTTGACAGGTCTTCAGATCTATTAGTTTGAAAAAAACCAATCCTATTCGATTCAACAAACATTTATTAAGCACCTATTAGGCAAGAGAATAGTATTGTGGATAGAAGGCTGATCTTAGAATCAGAAAGACCTGATTCAAACCTAGAAACCTTCTCTATGCTCTAAATTTGGCTGCAACTTTTATAAGAGTAGTTACTCATCTGAATCAATTTAGGGAGTTTCCACACCAGGAGTTCCCCATACCAATGAAATCACAGATCTGAGAAGAAAAAAACAAAGGTACTAGATTTTGAGGAGACAAAGACAAAGATCAAAAAAGTCTCTCCTCTCATGGAGTTTCCATTCTATTGAGGGGAATAAATGTACACAGAGTAAAAGCACTAATAACTGGCAAAGAAGGGGTATGGGCAGGATGTTGGGGAAAAAAAGATTGGAAGGGACAAAGGAAGAATGTTTTGAAATCTAGAACATAATTCCTGATAGCCAATCAAGGGAATCAAAGATGAGCCATCAAACTACAAAGAAATCCAGAGTATACAAGTCAAGCATCCATGTATGGGGAGGAAGGAGCTGAAATAGGTAAAAAAAATACTGTGCACACTTTCCATATTTCAATTCTATGAAAAAGGCCTGTACTTTTATATATATGTTCATTTTCAAAATGTACTTATATCCTAATAGATACATGGCATGTTTTCAGGAGAGTAGAAGTTTAGTACTTGTGATACTTTTCCAGGCCAATGCTCTATTTTTTCTAGACCTGAGGGACAGAATCTCCTAGTCTTGCTTTACTCACCATGAAAAGAAAACACTCTAAGTAACTGTATCAAGGTTAAGAGGAAATGTGGATCTCAGGTTACCCGTCAGGAGACACATGGGGCATTTACCATTTAGGGTAAATTGGATTTCAACCCTGTAACTCAGGTCCTTTTTGGTTTGTGGCTCCAGGCAGAAAAATACAAAAGAGGAGTTCCTAAAAAAAGAGGAAGAGTCATAGGCAGTGTGTGGTGTCTGTCGAATGGAAATGTCCCACTCAGCCCATCCCTGAGTCTGGAAAGGAGGAACAAAGAGGCCACCGGAGTCCCCGCTGAGTGTCTCTCTTCCCCTGGGGACAGGAGACTCCTGGGTGGCCAGAAACAACACCGGGAAAATGCAGTAGCGCGCGTGGTGGTCCCTGCCTATCCCCGGGTGACACACTACGGATTCGGGACCAAGTGCCCAGAGGGACTCCCGGCTCCACAACCCCGATCGGCCTCTGCCCCCTGCGCCCCCCCCCCGCCCCAGGTGCGCCGGGAAGCTCACTACCTCCTGGAACAGCTCCAGACTGTAGGTGTTGTCGTCGTCGGCGAAGAAGAGCACGCCGGGCTGCGACCGCTGGGGCTCGTGCTGGTGCGTCTGGCGCAGCCAGGCGAGACCCGCGTTGCGCTGCTCCGTGGCCCGGGGCAGGCCGGGCCGCTTGTAGCGCCGGGGCGTGGGCACGTGCAGATGTGTGCTAGGAAGCCCCGCGCTGGCCAAGAAGCGGCTCACCAGCTCGCTGCGGCCGGCCGCGTCCTCCACCAGGATCCAGTGCAGCTGCGCCACCTGCCGGAAGGTGTTGGCCAGACGCGTGAGCTCCGCTTTCTGCGCCGGGCGGCTGTAGGTGGGGGTGATGGCATAGATGGTGGGCAGCGGCGTCGTCGGCGGAGCTGGAGGCGGCTGCGAGCGGTTGCGAGGTTGCTCCGCGCCCCGCTGGGGGCCTCCGTCGGGGCTGCCGTCACGGGGGAGAAGCGGGGACCGCTGGGCGTTCCCGCGCGGAGCTGCACCCCAGCGGCCGGCCGCATAGGGGGAGAAGTGAGGTTGCCGGCCGAGGAGGGAAGCGGGCCGACGGGGGTCCACGTCGATCATGATGATGACTATAAGTACCCAGGGAAGGAGGATGAAGAAGCGGCTGAAGAGGAGAGACTTCATGGTGCGCTCACCCCCGACCCCTCTCCCCCCCACGGGGCCAGTCCAGCCTCTCCAGGGGGCACACCGGGGGCGGGGGGGCAGGTCACTTCCGAACCGCAGCTCGGAATGCGGGGCGCTCGGCGCCCCGATACCGCCGCCGCCTTTTCCTAGTTCACGGAGCCTGGTGGGGAACCCTCCCTATGGGGACGGGGACAGGCTGGAGTCCCAGGGCCGGGGACTCAATGCATGGCAGTCAGAGGGAGGGGAGCGGCAAGAGGAGACCCACTGAGGGGCAAGCTGGTCAGGGATGTGAGCGCAGTGGGCAGGTTAGGGGCCGGAG
This sequence comes from Phascolarctos cinereus, assembly GCF_003287225.1. Lineage (NCBI taxonomy): Eukaryota > Metazoa > Chordata > Mammalia > Diprotodontia > Phascolarctidae > Phascolarctos > Phascolarctos cinereus. The sequence continues at coordinate 198,142,714 of NW_027555958.1, read as the reverse complement.
GGGAAAGCAGTTGGGGTTCCTCCCACCCTCAATTCTTCAGCTTATCAGGTGAGTCACAGAGGCTCCTTCCTGGTCCCCTTCTTCTCTTCGAGAGTTGTGTTGAAAAGACCTGAGTGTCTGGGAAAGCTGGCACAGGGTGTCCGGAGGGGGAAGGGCGGTGGTCTTTCACTGTCTTTCTTAATAGTCCTTGTAATCAGCCTCGCGACTGGTGCAGATTTCTTCTTTCCCGTCCCGGGGCGGCAGAAAGAGGGGCTGCAAGAGACGGAACAGAGAGGAGAGGTCCAAACCACGTAGCCCCTCCAAAGGCTGCAAAGCTGTCTTTGGATCACAGCGGAAGAGTAGCGAGTGCTCTCTTACAGGAGGGCAGGCTTGAGTCAGGAGAGCAACAGAAGAGGTTTTCCTTCCCTCACATCCTTGGGGCAGTGAGGACTTGGAAGGGATGCTGAGGACAGTCTATCTGCCGCTCTGTGCCAAGCTGCCCCCAGTGCCGCCACTGCTGCCGACTCTGTTGTGGTCCCTCCTCCTCTTCTCTGAACATCTCCCGTCTCCAGCAGCAAGATCCCAAAGCAAGGAAAGAAAAGGAAAAAAAAAAGAATTAAAAAAAGGAGGGGAGGAGGAGGGTTGTGATGCAGACTCTAGCAGTCCTCCCAGTTCTGTGGGAAGACAGCAGCGCTGCTACTGGTGGAGAAGAGGGGGTGTGAGTGGGGAGGATGGGGGTGGGTGGGTGTGTTATGGGCCCTTCGCCCTAGCCTGCTGCTGCTACTACTGTTGGTTCTGTAGCTGCTGCTGCTGCTGCTGCTGCTACTGCTACTGCTACTGCTACTGCTACTGCTGCTGCCGCCGCTGCCACCGGCGCCACCACCACTACCACCACCACCGCCAGCCGCCAGCCGCTGCCCTGCATTCTGGTGGCTCTGCCTGCTGGAAGAGAAGAGGGAGAGATCCCCTGGGGCTGCACTGAAAAGGGAGGGGGGCTCACAAAGCTGGTTGCTGGAAGGAGCTAGATGCTGGGAGGTTTGTTTGCTGATCTCTCGCTCTCCTTTCTGAAATATTGCAGGGTCTTTGGAGAACAGACAGGAAAATCTATTCAAGTGCTGAAAACTCAGGAGACTTCTGGTGGGGTGAGAAAGTGGGAGAGAAGCAGGGCGGGGGGATTCCTCAGATGGTGAGAGAGAGAGAGAGCCAAAAGAAAAAAAAAGGGGGTTCTTATTCAGAACCAGCATATTGGCTCCGAGAGAGATCACAGCAGCAGGTTTGTCTACTAGGGGATAATGCCAAACAACGTAAGACAAAATACACTTTTATAGAAAGGAAAAACGTCAATTAAAAAAAAAAGCCTCAGAGATGGAGAGGTGGATGGTGCACAAAGGCTTTGGGCATGGGAGAGAACCCCGGGGAAAGGTTCCAATTCAAATACTTAATGTTTGTTTCCAACTGTGTCATTCCACCCAGACACACAAACCCTAAACTTTAAGCTCCTAATCCAAACTTCTTTTACTTAGTAATTACTCTTCTTCCTTCTTCCCTTCTTCCTCCCCCTCCTTTTAATACTCAGGCCAGCTATTATTAATAACTTACCCGCGTCTAATACTTCGTGCTTTCACACACAATTTCACATGATCCTCACAACAGCCTTGTAGGGAAGTAAGGACAGCTATTGCTATCGTGATTTTTACAGCTGAGGACACTGAGGCTCAGAGGTTTCATATGAGACATAGAGTGCTGTTGGGCTTGTAAGGAAGCTTAAAAATCATCTAGTCTTATCTTCATTTTACTGAGGAAACTTCCCACCTAGTGAGGTCAGGTGTCTTGTCCACCATCTCAGGCTACAGGAGCCAAGCTGAGGTTTAGAATGTAGGTTTTCTGACAACTACAGCACACACTGCACCATGCCACAGTATAATGTCAAAGGCCTTTTCTACACTGACACGCTGCTAGCTGGTTTTCTATAAATATGAAATAACAAAATGTACCATCCAAACCAAATGAGATAGTGTACCAAGTAGGAATACAGATACATCTGTACTTTTCATCTAGCCTTAAACGGGGCCAATGGCTTTGTAAACTGTGGATGATTATTTTCAACCTTGTATTGTGTGAAAGGAACTTAGCAACTGTGAATCAAGCAGCTGGAACCCTTGCTATCCTATTGGCCCCAGCGAGGGAAAAGAGCAAGGGTAATTAATGTCATTCTGTTCTGTCCCCAAATGCATTATAGACATATATTCCTGAGGGACAGAGAATATGAAAGCTTTATATTCATGTGAGTGCCTGATAAATAATTGGAAAACATATTTCCCCTGAGTTCTCTGTTTACTTCATCTCTACTCACAAATAAATCTTTCCTATTGTCTCTGCAGAGGGAAAATGGGTGGTCTTGCTGGAGAGACCTTTCATAGGTACATACTTTGCTTTTGGTTCCTTTCTCTCTGCACTGCCTCTTTCAGATATATATATTTTTTTAACCTCATAATCTGTACATATCCTTGCTTCCTTAACTTTCTCTTCTGTCCCTGAAATGTACAAGGGCAGAATCAGTACATTTAAACTCCTGTTTGAATGCTTACAATCCAGCCACACTTTTGCCTCCTTCATCCACAATCTCTGCTTTATCCACAGTATTTAAACTTTTGGAATTAATCCATTCTCCCCCTCCCTGCAACCAACCAAAGAAGCATTCGTTAAGTGCCCACTATGTGTCAAGCACTGTCCTAGGATCTGGGCATATGAAGACAAAAAAAATGGGACAATCTTTGCCCATATAAAGCTTACATTCTGTTGGGTTAGATGATATATACACATAAGTATATAAAATATGTTTAACAATTTTGAAAGTAGGAGAAGCACTAGCTTCTGAGAGGTCTTAAGAAATGTCTCAGGGGCAGCTAGGTGGAGCAGTGGATAGAGCACTGGCCCTGAAGTCAGGAGGACCCGAGTTCAGATCCAGCCTCAGACCAAACGCTTAACACTTACTAGCTGTGTGACCCTGGGCAAGTAACCCCAATTGGCTAAAAATAAAAAAAATAAAAATAAAAAGAAATGTCTCAGAGGGTAGTATTTGAGCTGAGCTTTGAAGGAAATTTGGAGTTAGAGGTGAGGACAGAGTAAATTTCAGGTATGGAGAGCAAGCTTGTGTAAAGGTATGGAGATGGTAGATGGCGGTGTTGTATGTAAGAAACAACATATGCCCCTAGATTAGCTGAAAATAGCACAGCCAGGAGAATTGTGTCCTTTTCATGTCACTTTTGTCATGTTTAGGTGAAAGCCAATATCAATATTTTAAGGAGATGAGGTCAATAAAAGAATTTCTCATTTTTAGATAGCATAGCACCCACAACCCATATGCTAAAATTTCATCCATATTATTGGAAACATTTTGCTATTTGTTGAAAATAAGCTGGGTTAAAACTCAAGTGTCTACTGAAGGAGGCTCATTTGTTTAATCAGACTATACTTCAGTCAGACATATTTGTGTTCCCTCTTCCTAGCAAGTATACATATAATAATATGTCCCTATTGCTGTTGTGAGTAACACCATTTTCCCAGTCCTCAGGCTCAGAACTTGGGAGTAATACTCAGCTCCTGGATATCTCATCCCTCTCCCCAATATCCAATCTATTGCCAAGACTTGTTGATTTCACTTTTGTAACATCTCTCCAAAAGGTGCCCTGCTCTGACACTGCCACCACTCAGGTGCAGGCTCTCATCACCTCATGCCTGTACTGTTGCAATCACTTGCTGGTGGATCAGCCTGCCTCAAGTTTCTCCCCTCTGCATTCCATCCTCTCTATTCAGCCACCAAAATGATTTTCCTAAGGGTCTGATGACATCGCCCCCTGCTCAGTAAACTCTAATGGATTCATCTTACCTTCAGGATCAAATAGAAAACCTTTGGGGCAGCTAGGTGGAGCAGTGGATAGAGCACCGGCCCTGAAGTCGTAAATCCAGCCTCAGACCAAACACTTGACACTTACTAGCTTTGTGACCCTGGGCAAGTCACAACCCCAATTGCCTAAAAATTAAAAAAAAAAGTCAAATAGAAAATCTTCTCTTTGGTGTTCAAAGCCCTTCATGACCTAGCCCCTTCTGCTTTTCCAATCTTCTTGTACCTTACCTCCTGACACATATTTTTGATGCAGTAACAAGGTCTTATTGATGTTCTACACACAAGACCTTCCATCTTTCTACTCCAGGCTTTCCTCCCAAGTGTGGAATGTTTTCCTCCTTTATCTTTCTACCTACTGGCTTCCTTTAAGTCCCAACTAAAATCCATCTATGGGAAACCTTTCCCAACCCTTTTTAATTCTAGTGCCTTCCCTCTGTTAATTATTTCCTGTTTATCCTGTACACAGATAGTTTGTACATATATATTTTCCTGTAGTCTTTCCCATTAGGTTGCAAGCTCTTTGAGGGCAAAGATTGTCTTTTGCCTCTTTTTGTATCCAAATGCTTAGCACAATGCTTGGCACATAGTAGGCACCTAATAAATGAAGGTTGACGCCTAGCGCATAGTAGGTACTTAATAAATATGTGTTGATGGATTTATGGACTGCATCATATCCAACTTCTCAGACTGTTTTAAATAAGGTCTTCTTAGGAAATCAAGGCCATTCATATATAAACTATTCTTCAAAACAAATAAGATCTGGACATTTAATGTAGGACTTTGCTAGAGCCCGTGATCATAATGAATTTGGCTCATGGGTATCATACTTGGCCAAATACCCTTCAGCACCTTATATAAATGTGAAAATGATAGCAGGTTGGATGCAAGAAGAAAAGTATTTGTTGCCACTGTCACTGAGCCTTCTTCACTGCCTTCATTCATTTTTTGCTCTGCTGTTTAATTGGTTCCTTCTTTAAGTAGACCATGAATAAAAGCAACAACTGTTTAAGGTTATCCAACCACCAGGCAGCAGTTTTCTAGTTATTCATGTAATATCTCAATGAGTAATAAGCATAACAGGCATAGCATCGTGAAAAGAGCAATGACCTGAGAATACAGAATCCTGGGGTCAAGTCCAAGCTCTGCTACTTGTTAGTTTATAGTACCTTTGGCAAGTTACCACCTTTCTGAGCCTCACCTGTAAAGCAAGAGAATTGGAATAGATAATCTCTAAAGTCCCTACCCATTCTAACATTATATGATTCTGAACTGTATGGATATAATGTTCCTCAGCAAGACTTCTTTCCTAGAAAGATCACTGGGAAGGTCATTAAGAGAGCTGTAATGTAAACTTAAATCTATGCAAAATGGGACAGACAGCGCATCTAAATGGGGACTATCTGTGCTGTGGAGATTGTGGTTAGCATGATTAGTAGAAAATTTATAGGTTATTGGTGATATAAGAGAATTGTGAGAAGAAAAAAAATCTGTATTGTAAACACAAAGTAAAATTGCCATGTGGAGAAATTTAAATGACTATTAAGAGAGGCAGCTTGATATAATGGAGATAGTATTTAGGCTTGGAGACAGGAAGGTCATGGGTTCTAACCTTGTATCTGACACTAGTTGTGTGATTATTTAACCTCTCTGGGTCTCAGTTTCCTCATCTATAAAGTTATCTCAAAAGACAGAATAGCATAGTTCATAGAGAGCTAGTCTCACCTTAGAGTCAGGAAAATTTGAGTTCAAATCCTGCATTTGACGTTACTGGCTATGTGACCCTGGGCAAATTATTTAACTGTTCAGTATGCTGCTAGACAGTTCTCTCACACTGTAACAGAGAAGTTGCTGCTCTACATTGGTGGAGAGAGTTTCCTCACAAGGAGTTCCCAACACCAGTAAAATCACAAAGTCTAGAATAAAACAAAATTTAAAAGTTCCCTCATGTCCAATATAGGAGCAACAATACCAATGGTAATTTACTTCCAAGGGCTATGGTGAGGTTCAAATGAGGTCTGGTCAGCAAAGCACTTTGCAAACCTTAAAGTGCTTCCAAAATGCCAGTTATTGTTATTCTTGGAGCATTTATCTCAAATAACTGCAAAATACCATATTGTTATATAGTCAGTGATTCAGACTGATGTGAACGTAGTGAGGCTTGTGAGTAAAAATTAAAAAAAAACTTGGGAAAAGTCAAGATTACCTTCAAGCACAAAACCAAGGAAGTGAAGCTAAAAACTATTTTAGGAAAGAGCTGACCTGTAAACAATTTCTCATTCCACTTGAGGAGGAAGGGATTTAGAGTAGCCTATTATAATAGATAGAGGCTGACTTCTCAGAATCAGGGAGGCAGGGTTCAGGCTTCTTGATTCTAGGCAAATCATTTAGCCTCTTGGTGTTCCAGGCTCTAAGATTATAAGTTTCTTAACAGCTACTAGTCTGCATTGGTGGAGGGAATTTTTTCACCAAGAGTTCCCTACATGAGTGAAATCACAGGTCTACATTAAAACAAAATGAAATAAGAATAGGAAAGACTCCTATAAGAAGGAGGAAGGTTAGCATTTGAAGGGATACAGCAATATTATGGACTATAATCGGAGTGGTATATAAGAGCCCTTTTCTATATAATTCATTATGTTCTTATGTAAAACAATTTAAACTTGATCTGTGACTGATAATGAAAGTTGGTAGAAGTCACTAGGGTAATTAGCATAATTACCTAACTTCAGAGCCATGCATAACCACTTAGTGTTTATTTTCATTTAATCTTTCTAATTATTTGTATAAAAGAGTGAGTAGAGAGCATCCTCTGTATTAATTATGACTCCCTCTTCAGCTTGCTGGCCCTAGCCATAAGCTTTGTACATTCAGTTGTTGCCTTTGAATAAACAAACCAAAGGTCAAAAAACCAACCAAACAAAAAAGCATACCTTCTAGGGAGACAGCTGAAGCATGTTATGTAATCACTGAACATTTTAATTTTGAATCAATGCATAAGATCTGAATATAGCTTTTGCTCCAAAAGACTGCAACTGGGCGTATCATATTTGGCATTGTGGTCTGGCATTAGACAATTATAGAAGGGCCAATGCTGATCTTGAAATAAGTATGATGCATTTTCTGGAGTCATAATTTTTTTAAGATTAATTGAAATTTAAAAAGCTTCCTGAATTATTTTTAAATACCTGCTTAAAAACAACATTCAATATCATAAAACAACTAAAGCTTAGTGGCCATTTTAATTTAAATTAGTTAATTTTAAAAAGTGTCATAATGCAATCTCAATCCTTCTAGGTCTTCATCAGAATTCATCATCTATACACTTTTTATTTACTTTTCATTACGCGATCACAATTAGTGTGTAGTCTATTCTTATATCCCCGCTTTTTTCTATTTGGTATTATTTCATAGAAGACTTTCTAGATTCTTTGTGTAAGTCTTACTTTTTGGTATTAATTTCCATATAGTGTTGCATTATATTAATGTATTATAAGTTATCCTTATTATTGCATATTTAGTTTGCTTCCAAGTTTTTGTAATTACAATGCTACTATGAATATTAGAGTTAGAAGATACATCACAGGTCAGGAGTTAGAGGATCCCAAGATTTAGAGCTGGAAGAGCCTGTAGAGATAATTGAATAGATCCATGCCCTTAATTTTATTTATTCTCTTTCTTTTTAATTATTATGAACTTGACAAACATTGACAAACATAAATATTTCCTTATAAAAGAATAATAGTATTTATATAGTGCTTTAAGATTTGCAAATTACTTTACATATACTTGTTTATTTGATCTTCATAACAACCTTAGGAAGGAGGCTCTATAATTATCTCCATATTACAGATAAAAAAAACCTATGTAAATGTGTGTATAGATAGATATGTTATCTATCATCTTTTTTTTGTATTAGTTGTCTACATATCTTGTATAACAAATCCTTATAAGTTTCAAGTAATCATGTAATCAAAATTGTCTGTTATCTTTTATATTTGCCTCTATTCCCTGTTTGGAAGTCAAGGTACTTGATCAAGTTTGTGTGTGTGTGTGTGTGTGTGTGTGTGTGTGTGTGTGTGTGTGTAATGATCTTTAATATTTAGGTCATATAGCCATTTTGAGTTTGTTGTGGTATATGACAGAAATGTTGGTTTAAACCCGATTTCTGCCAGACTGCTTTCCAGTTCTCCCAGCAACTTTTTTTTCAAATAATAAGTTATTTCCTAGATAGTTTACAAATTGAGATTTGACAAACAATGGATTCTTGAATTCAATTATTTTTGGTTCTTCCTTGTTTTGTCTGTTCCATTTTCCTATTTTACTTGTTTGGTTTTTTTTGTAACCAGTAGCAAATAGTTTAGAAGATTTCTCTTATTTCTCTTGGCATTATCAATTTTTTTTCATTAAAATTAATGTCATAAATTTGTCTAATTTTGGAAATTATTCCCTTGGAACTTTGGCATAGCACTAAATCTGTAAGTTAATGTTGGCACTATTGTCATTTTTATTATTGGTACAACCCAGACGTGAGCGCTAAGCATCCATTTAATCATTTAACTTGTTCTTGCTTTAAGGAGCATTTTGTAATGGTAATTATACAGGTATTGGACTTTGAGGGAATGAATCCCAAATATTTTATGTGTTTTGTAGTTATTTTGAAGGGACTTCCACTTCCATTATTCCCTTCAGATTTTTCTTATTGCTATATAAGAATACTATTGATTTTGTGGATTCATTTTGTAACCTTTTACTTTAATGAAATTATTAACTCATTTTATTCACTGATTCCATAAAAAATTCTAAGTAAACCAATATGGCATCAGCCAACAGGAGGAACTTTGTCTCCTTGTTGCCTTTTATTTCTCTCTATTGTCTTATTATTATTGCTATTGCAGGTGTTTCTAGAATTATGTCAAATAATAGCAGGGAAGGGGACCATTCTTGTTTTACTCCTGTGCTTATTGGGAAAGCTTCTGGTATTTCCACACTGAATGTAATGCTTACCTCTTGGTTTTAGGGAATACTTTAAAAACAAGTTTTTAAAAAATCCTTCTATTTCTATGCCTGCTCATTGTTTAAATATATTCAGGAAGCCTTCTCTGTTCCTCTCTGTCAGCAATGACCTTTTTGCCCCTGGACCTTCAGAAACTGAATTCATTTCAAATCAATAAGCATTTAGGAAGTACCTGCTATGAGTCACTCAGGTATTCAAAGACAGAAATGAAATGGCTCTTGTCTTCAAGGAATTTATATTTTTCTTGAGAGAAAACATGTACACAGATAAGCAAATAAAAATGTATACATGAAATAAATACAAATCATTTTGAGGTGAGAGGGTACAAACAATTAAGAGAATAGAGGGATAGGGGTTCTAAAATGTAGAGGTGAGGGGACAGAGCATTCCAGGCTTGGAAAATAGTCTGTGACAGACAGAGATGGGACATGGAATGTCTTGTATAAACACCCGTGAGAAAGTCAATTTAGCTAGATGGTAGAATGCATGAAGAGAATTAATACACAATTAGGCTAGAAAAATTGGGTAGAACCAGATTTTAAATTACTTTCAGTGCCAAACAGAGGAGTTTGTATTTATCATAGAGGCAATAGGGAGCCACTGAAGGTTCTTGAGAAGAAAGTGACATTGTTTGCCCTGAACTGTGTCACATTGTCAGATATGCTGAAAGACCAATTAGGAGGCTATATAATATAGTCCAGGAGAAAGGTAATGAGTACCTGTGGAGGAGAAAGGGGATAGATAGGGAAAATGCTGTGGAAAAAGAATTAAAGACTTAATAACTGATTGGATAAAGGAGGGTGAATGAGATTTAAGAGCCTCGCTTGGGAATCAGAGTGCCAGGAAAAATGGTGGTGTGTGTCCTAAACAGAAATAGGGAAGTTAGGAAGAAGGAGGATTAGGGATGGCAGGCAGGGAGTGGTGATGGTAGTAGTGGATATAAGAAGTTTGTTTTAAATAAATTGAATTTGAGATGCCATAGGACATCTGGGCAAAGACGTGCCTGCAGCACACAATTGGAGAAGACCTGATTTGAAGATAGAGATGAGGACTAGATGTGTAGATTTTAGAGTCATCTAGATAGAGACAACAACAATGACAACACAAACAAAAACAGTAGTTGTAGTAGAAGTAGCTCACATGTATATATAGTCCTTCAAAATTTGCTAAGCACTTTGCGCACATTTGATTCTTAGAACAACTCTACAAGTTTAGTGCTATTGTTATGTACGCATTATAAATGAGGAAACAGAAGATAAGAGATGTTAAATAAATTGCCCAGGTCACATAATTACTAGGTGTATTAGGCAGAATTCGTTATGCTATATCCCATATCAAGCGTAACCAATCTGGAATCCATCCATAAAGTTTTAAAAAATCTTGGATGTATTTTAATATAATTAGTTTCCCTTATAATCATATGCATTTATTTTATGTATTTGGAAACATTACTCTGAGAAGGGGTCCCTAGGCTTTATCGGACTGCCAAAGGGGTCTGTGATGCACGGAAAAAAAAAATTAAGAGAACTCTTGCTATAGTTAAACCCATGAGATCTCCAAAAGAGTTTATATAGAAAGAAGAGTATCTAGGTCAGAGCACTTTGTTCTGATATTATGCATGGCAATAATCTGTCGTAAAGGAAGGGACTCTGTTTTATCTAACCTTTGTGTCTCTGCCGTTTCCTAGACAGTGCTCCATACAATAGGAAATTGACTTTAAAATATTATATCAGTGTCGGTAGTTATCAACATCATCATCATCATTCAGTTTGTTGATTTGCTCTGCCTGTGATCAGTGATATGAAGAAGGAAGATGGCAGGTAGAGTTGAATCATCTCAAATAAATGGATCTTCCTAAATATTCCAGAAGAAATAATATTTCAGGGGCAGCTAGGTTACACAGTGGGTAGAGCAACAGCACTGGAGTCAGGAGGACCTGAGTTCAAATGTGGCCTCAGACACTTGACACTAGCTGTGTGACCCTGGGCAAGCCCCTTAACCCCAATTGCCTCACCCCCCCCCCCCCCCCAAATAAACAATATCCCACTCTTTTAGAGTTTAGAAGTGAAACAAGCTATAATATTGAAGGTATATATCTTTATGTATGTGAGTATAATAAGTACACTTTTAAAGTTAAAATATGAAATCATACATTTTATTTGTTTCCTCTGTCAGGGAATGGTATAGTTCCTTCTAAGTCAGGTAGTTTGTTGTTTTGGAATTTTTTTAAAGTTCTTTTGATAGTCTATCAATAGTTTAGTTTATGGGAGTGCATTTGGGCAACTGAAGTGCCTATATTTTTATTAAATCATTTACTGCTTGTTGAGTGCCAGAGTAAATGAGGCTTAGCTCAAGGAAGGAAAATGTGCATCTACACAATGTGACCTGGTAATCTCTAGAACAAGGGACTCCAGGATTTGTACCATTGCTTCATTCTTCTTCACTTCAGGTGCCAACAGCCACAGCCTGAGTCTCTGAGAGCACTGCTTCAGTCATAAAAAGTGCCCCTTAGGAAGCTTTGGCTCTGAAGTGGGAATAGGAGTTATAACCCACACAAGGTCTGTAGGATTAAGGCCATTTTTTTTACAAGAAAATCTCTTGGGGTTTTGTTTAAATAAGAGACCAATTAACCCAGGAAAATTCTCAGTCCCACAGTTCAGCATAATTACTAAGAGTCAGGCTTAAATTGACCAACCCCACTGCCCTTACCCCATGTAAAAAAAATTGACAACTACATCTAGACTAAATGTCATATATCAGCATAATTTCTATGCTCTCCATACTGTAATGCCTTAATATTAGAACATACATGTGTGGAAAATATTGCTAATATTTTTTGTAAATGCTTTATTTATATTATCTTATTTGATCCTCACAACAACCTTGTGAGATAGATGCTATTATTATCACCATTTTACAGAAGAGGAAACTGAATCACAAAGTGGTTAAGTGACCTCTGCAGGGTCATATAGCTAGTAAATGACTTAGGCAAGATGCCAACTCAGGTCTTCCTGATTCCAAATATTCAAAATTCTTTCAGAAGGTTGGTCGTAGGGAATGAGTGGAAGAAACTTAAGTGAGTTGAGTAAATACTAGTCAACCAAAAATTCAACTTCAGTGGTTGAGCTTGGCTTTCACTACAGGTTTCTTATATTTAATTCCTAAGATCATAGATTTAGAGCTTGAAGACGCTTCAGAGGTCAGCTAATCCAAACTCCTCATTTTACAGTTGAGCACCTGAGAAACAAGGAAGTTAAGTGAGAAGCCCAAGGTCACACAGATAGTAAATGGCAGACCCAAAATTAAAACCAATGTTCTCTGACCTTAGGGGCAGCTAGGTGGCATAGTGGATAGACATGGGGTCTGGAGTCAGGAAGACCTGAGTTCAAATATAGCCTGACACTTACTAGCTATGTGAAACTAGGTAAGTCACTTCTACTTGCCTCAGTTTTCTGAGCTGTAAAATTGGGATCAAAATAACACCAATCTTCCAGGGTTGTTGTGAGGATTAAATGAGATTATATTTGCAAAGTGCTTAGCGCATTGCTTGACATATAGTAGGCACCTAATAAATGCTTGTTTTCTTCCTTTGACTCTAAATTTAAAGTTCTTTCCACTCTACTACGTGGCCTAGAGATTTTTGGTATTGTCAATCCCTGGGAAACTCTGGGGCCCCTAACCTGTTCTAACAATTTCTAGTCACCATCCACACCTAAGGTAAACTGGGAATCTCTGCTGTGGCCAACAGTTTCTACTTGCCCCTGTTCCCTGGCAGAGATAGCTCAAAGAGACTTCTGTAACCCATCCCTTCCTGCAGTTCAACTTATCTGCTGACCCTATGGGTGACCCTGGCTTGGGGCACAGTCTAGAAGTGCTAAAACCAAGCCTGTGATTTTTCCAGGAATGCGCTATCACCCTGAAATTAAAAAAACAAAACAAAACAACTTGTGAACCGCTGTTCCACCTATCTGTCTAACCCCCCCCTCCTTCTGAGTATATATAACAGCTGTTTGTAACTCCCCTCACTGAACTTCCTGTCTGAGTAAGACAGTGCATTGTTCCAGATTGCAATTCCTTGACCTTGAATAAATGCCTTATTTATTTATTCAATATGTATTAATTAAATATATATTATATATATTTATTTAATGATCACTTTGTTGATCTTATTTTTATACAGGCTTGACAACATCTAAAGAAATAATAATTTGCAAAGCACTTTTCTGATTGGTATTATGATTTCTATTTTTCAGATGAGAAAACAGGCTTGGAGAACCACTCCATAAGTGACTGCCCAAAGACACAAAGCTAGGAAGTGATAGAGTAAAAATGAAAACCAAAATCTTCTAACTCCTATCCCTGGGCTTTTCCCACTGTAATATGCTAACATTCTGAGATCCATTTCGAATTACTCAATTTTGCTATGAGTCGGTTACTTAAAAGGCTGCTAGAAAAAAAATAAGAAGGAATACCAAATTGTTTTTAACAGGAAGGAAAGCAATATGGCCAGAGGATGAAATTGTAGTAAATTCAGCATGAGATTTGAATTGTAATCCTTTTACTGCCAATGGCTTGCTGAGAATATCGAGAGAGAAATAAACACTTGCCTGCATACTTCATAAGGATCAGCAGGATGTAATGAATGGATAAAGGATTGGCCTTAGAGTCAGGAAGACCTGGATTTGAGTCCTGCCTTGACACAGACATAGACTAGCTGTGGGTCCATAAGCAAGTCATTTCACCTATAGTGATATTGTGCGGGTCCATGGGCAAGTCATTTCAACTTAGTGAAATGACTTGCCCATGGACCCACACAATTATGACTTTGAGTTACAGATAAGTTGTTGATTTGCATCAGTGAAGGAAATTGCCTCCATTGATAAATGTTAGGGCCGGAGCAAAATAAAATACCCTAACCTTATAATTTCATAGAGAAAATTAAATATGAAAAAGGATGACTGTTTATAGCAACTCTCTTCGTGGTGGCAAAGAACTGAAAATTGCAGGGATGCCTATCAATTGGGGAATGGCTAAACAAGTTGTGGTATATAATGGTGATGGAATACTACTGTGCTATAAGAAATGATGAGCTCAACGATTTTTAGAAAAACATAGAAAGACTTGCATGAAATAACAAAGAATGAAATGAGCAGAACCAAGAGAACATTGTATACAGTAACAGCAATATTGTTTTAAGAACCAGTTTGAGTGAATAAGTTATTTTGTCTATTATAAACACCCAAATTAACTGTAAAGGACATATGAAGAAAGAAGCTATCTGCATCCAGAGAAAGAACTGATAAATTGATGTATAGAATAATTTTACGTATATATATACTTATTTGTATCTAATGGTAGCTATCTCTAGGGTGAGGGGAGGGAAGAAGAAAAGTGAAAAAAATTTACAGTTTAAAAAAAGTAAGCAGAGCCAAGAAAACAGTATATACAGTAACTACAGTAGTGTAAATGGAAAGAAGAATGCACAAAAAAAATCAAAGGTGAACAACAACAACAACAATAGAACTCAAATGAAGAGATATAAGACTACACCTCCAACCCATCCCTTCCTAGAGGTGGAAGGTCCACAGGTGTTATACATTGCATATATTTTTGGACTTTTTCCAATGTATTAATCAGTTGTCCTGGTTTTGTTTTTGTTTTCCTCTTTAAAAAGTACTCTTTGTTATACAGTATCACTCTCTGGGAGGAGAAGGGGAAGGATACATGGAGTAACTATGATGATGTAAGAAACAAAAAGATAGGGGCAACTAGGTGGCGCAGTGGACACTTACTAGCTGTGTGACCCTGGGCAAGTCACTTAACCCCATTGCCTAGTGAAAACAAAACAAAACAAAACAGACAAAGAGAAACAAAAGATGTCAATAAAAACTTATGTTAACAATGAAAAAAAAGAAAAAGGATGAAATGTGTTTTGTAAATGAAAAGTACTGGATAATTATCTGTGATATTGCTGTATTCTGAAGTTACTTCTTGGTGGATTCATGACAATGGCATAACTGTTTTGACTTAACTTATTGGAACTGATGTGATATATAAACAAGCCCATTTCATAATTGTTCAACAGATTAAAGCTATAAAACTCATTAATGTGGTTTAATTATACCTTTTGCCCATTAATTCTGTTACATCATTTTACAAGCTCCATATCATTTCAGAAAATTTGAGTTGAGAGTATGTTAAGGTACTTGGTATAACTTTTCATAAAAAATCCAATAGGATTTAATTTTTCAACAAAGTAATTAACTACCTTCCTATCTTGCCCACTGAAGATGAGATATTTTATAATTTTCAATTAATATAATTAACATTTTATTTGACAGATCTGTCTTAGGTCTCTCTTGTCTAGGAAAAGCAATATTGCTTTATGAAATATGCCATTTATTATATCAAATTTATCTTAATCACATTTCACTTTACTCCATTTATTTACTGTATTGCTTCTCAGCTCTACAGTCTGCTCACTCTCCTGTACATAAATTGAAAATTTTATGAAAAGGTAACTTTCTCCTACTAAATGCAAAAACTTAGCATGATATAGAATTACAATAGCACAGTTAGTCACATCTAAGTTAGGAAATGAAATGTTGATGTCCTTTTGCTAACATTAATTTAGGAACATTATGACAATTTCCAACTCATATTTAAGAGTCTATCAACTCAGAACAATGGGAAAATGCCATGTGGGTGACTAGATGTTGCTAAAAAGCTCAGCAAATTTTAATGTTTGGATCACTGAACTTTTCATGACCTACTACATGAAGAAATTGAAGAAACTGAGGGTATTGGAGCAGCAAGTGGTAGTGGGAATTGAATGAACCATACTGACTCCATCTTGTGACTCAATTCTGGATCTAGTTCAGTTCCTTTTCTATTCAGTTACAGGTCTAGTCCAATTTCTGTTTTGTGAGAAAACTTTATTCAATTGTGAGAACTGGGAGAAAACTTTGTTGCATTGTTTGAACCTAGCCCTGGGTGCCTGGGAAGCTGGACCACCTCTAACTGTTGCTTAGATCGAGGTTATGCTGACCAGAAATCCAGTCAGATCTAAAGACTGATGAAAGGAGTTTTCTCACAATTGCACATCCCGAGCAACCCATATGACTTACCTGAAAACTGGCCCCATACTGATCAATCAGTTCTTGTTTCCACGTTCCTTTGACTGTGTACAGACATTTTGGGGGAGTATTCTTTTAAACGTGTCCTTCTGTGTACACATGTACACAGGTACAGACACACCCAAATCTCCTCCATCCTAAAAACAAACAAACAACCACCACCAACAAAACCCCATGACACTAAGTGTTCTCTTTCTAGGCCAAACTCTGAAAAAGCCATCTCCACACGATGGTCCCAATTCCTTTTTTTTTTCTGTCTTCCAAACCCTATGCACTATCGTTTCCCTCCTCATCACTCAACTAAAACTAAACCTGTTATCTCAAAAGTTACCAGTAATCTCTGAATCACCAAATCTAGTGGCCTTTAAATCAAATCCTGATCCTTCTTGATCACTGCATTATTTGACCCCAGTAACCAAATTTTCTTCCTGGACATTTTTTCCTTTCCGGATTTTCATGACACTGCTCTCTTCTGGTTCTTCTCCAACTGCACTTTCTTAGTTTCCTTTGCCCCAGAAGCTCTGTCACAGTCCCTCTTCTCTTGTTCTTTACATTGTCACTTTGTGACCTTAACAGCTTTCATGGGTTCAATTATCACATGTACCCAGATGACTCCCAGATCTATATATCCAGTTTTAATCTCTCTCTTGAGTTCTACTTCCATATCACCAACTACCTATTGGATATTTTGAACTGAATGACATCTCAAACTCAACATGTGCAAAATTGTACTCATCTTTTCCCCTAAACCTCACCATTTTCCAGACTTACCGATTATCTTCAAGGGCGCCACTATCCTCCAAGTCACCAAGGTTTAAAGCTTTGGCTCTTTGGCTTTTGGCTCTTCACTCTTCCTCACTCAAAGTATCCAATCAGTTGCAAAATCTCGTTTGTTTCTCCATCCACTCTATTCTGCTCACAATCATTGTCCTTTTTCATGGGTTAGTGTAGCAACCTTCTAATTGGTCTCTCTTCCACAAGTCTCTCCTTGCTCCAATCCATCCTTCATACAGCCTCCAAAGTGATTTTCCTAAAGCACAGGCCTGAGCCTGTCACTCCCTTATCCAATAAACTCTAGTGGTTTCTTATTAGCTCTTGAATCAAATATAAACTGTTCCATTAGGAAGATAAAAGTCTTCACAACCTGGTCACATCTATTCTGAGGTTGTCTTCATTCTGTATGTGTGTGTGTGTGTGTGTGTGTGTGTGTGTATGTATGTATATATACACACATGTTTTGTTTTCCCAGTTAGAATGTATAATTTTTATGGTCAGAGTCTGTTTGATTTTTGTGTTTGTACCCCCATCTCCTACGTCCAACTTGAAGATAGTAAGGACTTCTACACAAAGCCTTTCCTGATTCTCCCAACTGCTATTTCCTTCCCTCCTTAGCAATCTAGTATTTAACTATTTTACATTTATTTGTGTTGGTCTCTTTATTTTTATTCTCTCTCTCTCTCTCTCTCTCTCTCTCTCTCTCTCTCTCTCTCTCTCCTTACCTTTGTTGTCTCCCTCATTAGAAGGTAAGCTCTTTGAGAGTAAAGATTGTTGAGGTAGCTAGGTGGAGCAATGGGTAGAGCACCAGCCCTGGAGTCAGGGAGATTTGAGTTCAAATTTGGCCTCAGACAGAGCTAGCTTGTCCCTGGCCAAGTCACTTAACCCCATTACCTAACCAGAAAAAAAAAGAGAGTGGGGATTGTTTTATTCTTAGTATTTATATCCTCAGCATTTAGCACAATGCCTGGCACACAGTACAGGAGATGTTTAATAAGTGTTTGTTTATTGTTTGGCTGACAAATGCTTGCTTATTGATTTTTTAAAAGAGTTCCTTAAATGTGAGTTTAACATTAGTAGGGACGATGTCACAAATTTTCTTAAACATGTCCTATAACATGGGCATCAAAGCTGTAGTTCTCAGGTGTACAGCAAGTTTTCACCATTGTGATGGTTTACATTTTTATATATGCTTGTTTTGTCTTTAGGGCTTCCCCTAATTTTCCAGTGGCTATAAATGTCTTATTCAATATTGTACCATAGCTTGGAATTCTCATTTCTGATGCCAACAGCAATCTCCTTCCCTAGTCTGAGAAGAGAGAGGCATAGCTTCCAGGATTAAGAAGAGGATCATCTCTCTGTGTTCTGCCCTGATCAGGCCAGATCTATAGATTTTTGTTCAGTTCTAGATGCCACTGTATAAGAAGGCAATTAATTGGGTGGAGTATGTCCAGAGAAGGGCAACCAGGATGATGAAGGACCTTGAGTTCATGTCAAGTAAAGACTGGTTGAAGGAACTGGGGATGTTTAGCTTGGAGAAGAGAAGACTGGGGTGGGAAGGATGTGTTGTTGTTGTTGCATCATTCAGTTGTGTCTGATACTTTGTGACCCCGTGGCCTTTCTATCTTCCATATGTCTAGAAGTCTGTCCAAGTTCATTTTCATTGTTTCCATGAACTATCTATCCGTCTTATCCCCTGCTGTCCCCTTTTCATTTTGCCTTCAATCTTGCCCAACATCATGGTTTTTCCCCCCTATTTTTTCCTCGTTGTCTCTTATTTGATTTTTGAATTCCTTTTCATTTTCTTCCTTATGATTTTTGTATCTCTTTTCCCAATTGGTTAACTTTCTTTTCACAATTTTTTTTAGGCAGTTGGGGTTAAGTGACTCATAATTTTTTTGAATTGCTTTCCCCCCCCTAAATTTTCATTTTCTCTTATTTGATTTTTGAATTCCTTTTTAAGTTCTTCCAAGATTGCTTTCTGGGCCTGTGATCATTTGACATTACTCTTTAGGGTAGGAGTGGCTTTTTTTTAACCTCACTGTCTTCCTCTGGATATGAACCCAGATCTTCTTTTACACCAAAGTACTTATCAATAGTTGGGTTCTTTTCCTTTGCTTATTCATTTTAATTTTTAATTTGTCTTATTTTATTTTTAGCAGATTAATATTATTACAATCAACTTTTTTTGAAAAGAAAAAGAAATATATTATAAATAATATTAAAACTTAAATACAAAATAATAAAAGAAAAAAAGCATTGCCATGTGCACAGCAGAACTTAAGAGAGGATTCAAAATATACAGCAATAAATTTCCATTTCAAGAAAGCCTACATAATAAATACTACTTGTAGTGTACAGAGCTGTCCATCTTTTCTTTGCTTCCTTATAAGTTTTCTTTTGTTCTCTGCTGTGCACTTTTTACTTTGTTCTTTTTTCTCCCCTTCCTCCTGCACCTTCCCCCCAAGAAGGTACAATTAAACATGTATGTATGTATATAATATATATGTACATATATTTATATACACATATATACACATACACATACAAGCATGCATATATACACACAAAAAATATATACATACACATACACATATATACGTACACTTACATATACTTAGATACCTATAATCATACTCATATATAGACATACATGTTCATATGCATCTATGTAAGACTGTACTATACTTAATTGTCCTCTGTTTCTCTGAGGGTGGATAATCTCTTCATTCATAAGTCTGAGTCTTTCCATATTTTTCTAAGTCCACCAACTCATAATTTCCTATGCTATAGTAATATTCCATCCTTATACTGTCTAGTTATTTTAAATGGTCTAAAACAGTATTGATTAATATGGCTGACATATAGTATAGTTTCCCTATGATCAAATCTGTTTTAGCTTTAACTTTGTCTGAGATCATGATTACTATCCCTGTTTTTTTTCCCCTAATATATTAATACCTACCCCCATGAAAGCCTTTCCTGGTAATGCCCAACCAGAAGTGATTTCCTCCTCCTGAACTCTCATTGTTTTTATGCTTACTTGCATTGTACTTCTCTAATTTCCTCTACTGGAATTATAAATTCCTAGATGGTAGGAAGCATCGGACTTGGAGTCAGAAAGACCTAAATTTAATTCCACCCTGAGACAATTAGTAGCTGTGTGACTTTGGGCAAGTCACTTATTTTCTGTCTGCCTCAGTTTCTTCAACTATAAAATGGGAACAATAATTACATGTACCTGCCAGGGCTGTTGTAAGGATCAAATGAGATAATATTTATAAAGTGCTTTGCAAAACTTAAAAAATATTATTATTATTAATTATTACTGTCAATTTTATATCCTTAGTACTTAACGCAGTACTTGGAATGTAGGAGGTACTTCACATAAACTTGTTGATTAATTCTATGAGGACAGGGACTGCATTTTACTTACTTTTATACCTCTCTCAGCACCAACTCTTATACAAGTAAGCACTTAATCCATTAATAAATGTATGTTGAGTTGCTTACTTACTGAATTGTTGACTACAGGTATTACTAAAATATAACTGTGTATTAAAAACCCAAAATATATAAATAATAAAGCTTGCCTAGTTTTTTTCCCTAGTCTTATGTGAGGTTACTCAATTACAATAGCTTCTTTCTAACCAAAATGATAGTTTCTTTTGAATCAGCAGTGACTCTGAAGCTGGCTATGATTTATTTATGTTTCACACAGGATTTGTTCACTTGGCTCCCTTCCTTATCACTCACATGCTCTGAGGAACACTTTAAGAAACCACCCATGAAAATGACAAATTTCACAGAAAGGCTGGGGATGCTGTTTTCTATCTTCTACCTTCTGAACTGCTCTGGGTAAAACTGTTCACAGGCTTAATAGCCAAACGTGGAGGGAATCTTTGACTTCCTGATTCTGAGTATCATTTCTTCTTTTAAAAAAGGTTTATTGTTGCCTTTTGTTTTAATGTCACAGTCATTTCTGGATACACTCCCTCTCACCACCATCCAGTCAGTCTTCCCTCATAAAGAAGAAAAAACAGTCAAACAAAACTAATCAATAATGACAGATTATGTGACATTCCACACCCATAGTTCACCACCTTTCCAATGAAAGGAGGGTGCAGCATTTCTTCATCATAAATAATATTTGGCTTCATTTGAGTGTTTTTTCATTTGAACTATTGACAATTCATAGCTCCACCAACAGCCAACAGGGTATCTCTCTGCTCTTGGCTTGCTAGCATTTCATGATTGTTGAAGGTTTACCTTTCTTCTTTTGACCTATTATTCTTATGTTTTGACCAAAGAATAACTTCTTTGTGCTCCAGTCTCCCTATTTTCAAAATAGGTTATGAATTCCAGCCCTAAAATTGGTACTGTGAGAACAGATAGCATCAATTAAGCAGCACTGTCACTTTCTTATCTTTTTTTTTTTTGTTCCCAGATAGATGTTGCTTGCCTGGAAGAGATGTAGTAAAATGAGCAGAAATCTGGGGATCAGAAAAGCTGAGCTTTAATGTGTGACAATGTGTGACCTTGGGTAAGTCATCTGTAAAATGAGGATGTTGAAGTAATAATAGGTAACTAACATTTATATAGCACCTACTATGTGCCATGCACCTTACAATTATCTCATCTGAGCCTTACAACAACTCTGGGGAGGAGGTAGGCGATGTTATTAGCCCCAATTTACAGATGAGGAAACTGAGGTTAAGTGACTTGCCTAGGGGTCATATAGCTAGTAAGTATCTGAGGCCAGACTTGAACTTGGGTCTTCTTGACTCCGGGCCCAGAATCCTAGCCACTGAGCTACTTCTTTATAGCTCTAATGTCCTCTGGCTATAATTCTGACAGTTGTTACAGTGATGCTCCATCACTAATGAATACTTGTAAGGGTCCCATAACCTCAAACTGCCAGGATCCCACTTCCTCTGACAGAGGCAGGCTCAAGAGAATAGATTCAGGAGGTGTTATACATAAGGATGTAGTGGTTACTGACCTTGTGACAGGCATCATTACTGTCAGGCCCTTAAGTATATTTTGTTCCAGGGACCTTAAGCTGCTTATAGTATAGCAATTTCTATAGCTAGGTGGGCACAGGGGGTAGAATGTTAGACTTGGAGTCAAGAAGACCTGAGTTTGAATCCTGCCTAACATTTGTTAGCCCTGGGCAAGTCATAACCTGTCTGAGTCTTAGTGTACTAATCAATAAAGTAAGTATAATAATAGCACTTGCCATTAGAAGTGTTGTTGTGAGGGCCAAATACAAACTCCCTTGAAGGTTGTTGTAAACCTTAAAGCATGAAATAAACACTAGCCATTATTGTTACTATAGTCCAAGGCGTAAGACTTCCTCCTCAGGCAGCATAACAGAAAATTGGACGCTCTGGGAGAGCTACTCAAGGAATTATCCTCTCAGGACTGTCCTGCTGTGTCACAGAGCAGGCTCACCTGGCTCTCCTCTCTTCACATCTGTCCACATCTGTCCACATGCTCAGTTGTGCAGTGTAAGGGAAAGCTTAACGAACATCTGGCCAGAAGCCTGAGCTACTCTCACTTTATAAGATGGCCATGGGCAGCCTTGAAGAGGAAGAGGTGCCCGAGTGAGGGCAGTTCACAACAGCAGCTGTATTCCTGCCCTAAAGCTCATTTTCTGACTCCCTCATTGTGGAAACATGGGGTAATGGGGGAAAAAACAATCACTGGACATAGAATCAGAGGACCTGGGTGGGAGTTCAAACTCTGGCATTTGCTAGCTGTGGAACTCTGGGAAATAAATAAGAATAGCATTTACACGGCACTTTAAGGTTTGCAAAGCTCTTTACATAGATTAATTCATTTGATCCTTACAACAAGAGGTAGGTACTATTATTGTTCCCATTTTTTCAGATGAGGAAACTGAGTTTGGGACAGGTTGAGTGACTTGCTCAGTTTATACAGTTTATTTGAGGCAGGGTCTGAATTCAGGTCTTCAAGTGTCTCAGGCCAGTAGTATCCATTGTACCACATAACTGCCTTTAGGCCTCATGTGGCTTATCTGTAAAATAGTAATAATAATGCTGTTTCCCAAGATTTTTATAAAGAATGTGGTTTATAAGTATTAAAGTGCCATTGAAATACGAGTCAGGAAGACCTGAGTTAAAATCAAGTGGATTCTGGGCAAGTCATTTAACCTCTGTTTGCCCCAGTTTCCTCAACTATAAAATGAGGATAATGATAGCATCTATCTCCCAGTGTTGGTGTGAGGAGCAAATGAGACAATATTTGTAAAATGCTCAGCACAGTGCCTAGCATATAGTAGGGAGGCCCTTTACAAATGCTACCTACTTACCACCTCACACCTATCAGATTGGCTAATATGACAGAAAAGGAAAATAATAAATGTTGGAGGAGATGTGGGAAAATTGGGACATTAATGCATTGTTGGAGGAGTTGTGAACTGATCCAACCATCCTGGTGATTAGTTTGGAACTATGACCAAAGGGCTATAAAACTGTGCATACCCTTTGACCCAGCAAAACCAATACTAGGTCTATATCCCAAAGAGACTTTTTAAGAAAGAGAAAAGCTCTTTTTGTAGTAGGAAAGAGTTGGAAATTGAGGGGATGCCCATCAGTTGGGGAATAGATGATCAAGTTATGGTATATGGTTGTGACAGAATACTCTTGTGCTATAGGAAATGATGAACAGGTGGATTTTAGAAACCTTGAAAGACTTACATGAATTGCTACAGAGTGAAGTAAGCAGGACCAGGAGAACATTGTACACAGTAACAACAATATTGAACAACTGTGAATGACTTAGCTATTGTCAGCAACACAATGATCTAAGACAATTCCAAAGGACTCGATGAAAAATGCTATCCATTTCCAGAGGAAGAACTGACGGAGTCTGAATACTATTTTTTATTTTCTTTATTTTTTCCCTATTTTTTTCCCTTTGGGTCCATGTCTTCTTTTACAACCTGACTAATATGGAAATACCTTT
This sequence comes from Phascolarctos cinereus, assembly GCF_003287225.1. Lineage (NCBI taxonomy): Eukaryota > Metazoa > Chordata > Mammalia > Diprotodontia > Phascolarctidae > Phascolarctos > Phascolarctos cinereus. The sequence goes on along the minus strand of NW_027555958.1, from coordinate 198,118,914 downwards.
TGCATGATTGCACAAATATAACGCATATCAAATTGTTTACTATTTCAGGGAAGAGGGAAGTGAGGGAGGGAGAAAATTTGGAACTCAAAATTTTAAAATGTTGAATGTTAAATTGTTAAACATGTTAAATGTTAAAAATTGTCTTTACATGTAATTGGGAAAAAATAAAATATTATTTAGAAAAAAATGCTACCTCCTCCTACTGCTACTATTCCTACTACTGTGGTAACAGTGCCTACTTATGCTACTGAATTGCCATACCTTGTTTTTAAGCTTTGTTGTTCAGTTGTTTTCAGTTGTGGCTGGCTCTTCATGATCCCATTTGGGGTTTTCTTGGCAAAGATACTGGAGTGGTTTGCCATTTCCCTCTCCAGCTCATTTTACAAATGAGGGAACTGAGGCAAACAGAGTTAAGTGACTTGCCCATGGTCACACAGCTACTAAGTGTTTGAGGCCAGATTTGAACTCAGAAAGATGAGTCTTCCTGACTCCAGGCCTGGTGCTCTATCCACTCAACTATCAGCTTTAGAACACTATTACTACCTTGTACATATGAATATTGGTGGTAGGATATGGCTATTTTAAAAGTATTTGTGTGACTGCGATGATGGTTATATTGTATATAAAATCCTTAGAGAGGAGATTTTTTTTAAAAAATTCAACTATATACAAGGAGAGACTATAAAGTAATATGAGCATTTGCCACGGAAGACCGGTCCCTTTATTTTGTAGTCACACATTATATTTAGTAGTTAAGTTTCTGTTATTAAGGTTTTTGTTTTTCAAATTGTTTTTCAGTCTGCATATGATTGAACCTTTACTCAAGTACTATTCTTGCACCTCACTGAGGTATAGAGGTCACCTTGGGTTCTTGGAGATTATAGCAATGATTTGCCAATCTCTGGTAGATCCCGCCAAAATGGAAAGGCTTTAAGATTGAGCCCAGAGAAGCACTATTTGTCCTTCTGAGAACAAGCCTGCCCTACCTGAGAGCAGTCCATTACCTGAAGGTGGCAAATTTTTCTGATTAGGAGGGATTTCTAATTTACTAATCTTCGAATCTACCGAGGCATGGAGGAATTTCTTTCTATGTAAGTGGAAGGAGTAGTTACATTGATATCATAGATTCTTTTTAAAAATTATCTTATTTTTATTGATTTTTATATTTTGTTTTCATATTACCTCCAGCCCTGGATCTAACCCTGCCCTTTCACCTGCCAGTGAACTATCTCTTTTTAACAAAGATTAAAAGGAAAGAGGAAAAATATTTCCTAAGCAGAACCAACTAACACAGTACACACAATATTAGACACCTATAGAGTCCCTCTTTGTAAAGAGAGAGCAGAGTACATCTTAATTTTCTCTAGGGACAATCTTGGGCATCTATGATTACATTACATTTAAGTTTTTGTTTTTGGTTCTTTCTTGTTTACATTGTTATACTTATGTATATTATTTACTCTTCCTATTTACGTCACTATGCATCCTGTTCATATAAGTCTTCTTTTCCCTGAATCCTTTACAATTCTTTGTCTTTTGTTATGGGAACAGTAATATTCCATTACATTCTTGTTTCACAATTTGTTTAGCCAGTCCCAACTGATAAGCATCTACCTTGTTTCCAGTTTTGTTTTTTATTTTACTAACACAAAAAGTGCTGCTAGGAATATTTTGGTGTACATGAGACTTTTTTTTTCTGTCTTAGACATCCCCAGGTCACATGCCTAGCTGCAAGGTTTCTAGGTTAAAGGCAAAGTAATCCCTTCAAAATTCAAAAAGAATGATTGGATCAAAAATAATAAATACCTCAAATATTGAAAGATGTGTAGGGAAAACAATCTGTATATAATCTTACAAAACAAGAAGTTTCTTTGTGATTTACAATGAAACAAGTCTGGACATTGGTTTACTTTTTAACTTTTTTTCCCCCAAGTCACCATTTTGGGTGATTTCCACCCAATACAAATGAGGTCTTTTGTTATTTGTTGTTAAGATCCAACAGCTCTCTTGTGTTTTTCATGAAATAAGTTTCTAATAGATATCAACATTTGAGGAAAAAAATTTTGTAAGAGAAAATATGCAGTAAAACCTCAATCAACTGAAATGTTTAGGGAAAGAGATGTGTGTCATTTTACTTGTATTTTCTGGTCAACTCAGGATTAACAGGAAAAACCTCTTGGTTTCAACTGTTGAAAATCTTTTTAAAATGTAATAGTCCATTTTTCTTTGTTAAGTATAGCATAATGAATATAATTGAATTTTTCTTTGATAATTGAGGGTCCTGAAGTATATGAGGCCATCATTCTGATTATAGTGTATAGGCAGACATAGGATATTTAGAAGATTAGGCTAAATTTGCAATGGCCCTATCGTAACCTGGCTTTAAAAAAACTCCCACCAATCTTGGGGATTGGTTTGTTTTGTTGTTGTTGTTTTTCAAACTTTTTTTGTCCTAAAAACAGCCAGATAATCCAGCTGAGAGTTTAAAGTAGTAGATTTTTAGTTAATTGAGCTTTAACTACATGGCATAATGAATTTAATTTTTTTTGAGTTAACAGAATGAAAAAAATTATGTGAGCTTTGGTTTTTTTGGGTGCTGGGGATTTTGTCAAGCAATAAGAACCAGTTCTGTTATATAGAGGTAGTTGCTTTGAAAAAGTCCTGTTTAATTACATCTTTGGGACCATGGCATAAGAACTAACTCAGCTATTACCTATTTCCAAAGAAGAATTAACATTTTGGAAAAAATTTCAGTTGTGGATCTAATATCTTTGAAAGTTCAGCAAAATTACTGTTTGGGAACTTAAAAATTAAATGAGCCAAGTATTTTTAGTAGCAATAACAAATGGAAAGTGTGGCAATGAAAACCAAAATGTGGGGAATGGGGGTGGCAGAGAAGTGCTCAGCTTTCCGGAGTATGATAATTAGAGACTCCTGAGCATAGTTAACCATCGTGGAGCAAATTACATATGAGTTGCTAGTTCAATGTGCAATAACTCTCCACTTATCTGTTGGTCAGGTGTCTTGCAATTTCAGCCATTTTGTCTAGTAATCTCCAAAGAGGGGGCCATGCCTCTCCCCCACATAAGTTAGGTCTCGTCCCACCCACCACCAGTGATAGCCAAGTGGGAAGCTTATCTTCAACAGAACCATACCTATCTTCTTCCCCAGCACTTACCCACTCCACAATCTCTCTCTGCATGCAAACTTCCAAGCTTTTGTCATCTGAACTGCTATTCAGGGAACCCACAGCAGCAATTACATAGATGCTAATGGAAAAATCCCCTTCTTACCTTCTCCCACCCCTCTCACTTCCAATCTCTACCCTGAAGATGAATTTGTAGATACGATAGGTGCTCCAAAGACTGCATTTTAGGGGCAGTAATAGGCGAATAAAGGTCGTGCTTCCCTCTTTTTACTTTTGGGTGAGACAGAATGAGTCTCAGAAGATAAGCTGGTATGGTTAGGTTGTGCTTTTCATCACAGAGCTTATTACATCAGCCCCTCCCCCCCATTCCTTATGTCCATGGAGAGGCAATACCATTCTTTTAGTTACCCATGTTTACAACTTGGTGACATCTTGGATTCTTTATTCTCTTTTATCCCAAGTATCTAACCAGGTACCAAATCTTGTGTTTTCACGCAACATCTCATATCTATCCCCTTCTCTATACTTATACAGACCCCATCCTAGTTCATGTCTTTCAAATGGACTATTTCAATAGGTTCCTAATTAGTCTTCCTGCCCCAAGTATCTTCTTTCTAATCCAAACTCCTTATAGCTGTCGAAGTGATTCTCTGAAGATATAGATCTGACCATGCCTCTCCCTTACTCAGTAAACTCTTAACTAAGACAAAACATTGTTTCTTCTTTTTCTCATCCTTTTAAATTTCCATTTTATATTTTACTATATACATATATTTGGGGTACGTAGTCAATTCTTTTTTTTATACTGATATGGATGTATTATTGAAAAGGTTTGGAGAACCACAGATCTAGAAAACAGCCTTGAAACTAGAAGGAAGATAAAAAGACCTTTAAGCATTGAGGAAAGCGGCCATCATCATGCCCATGCAAGTTATCCTAAAGTCAGTTAGTAAGTCAAAAAGCATTTATTCAGGTCTTTCTATATGCCAGGCATTGTGTCAAGTGTTGTATATATAAAGAAAGGCAAAAAAAATATAGTCCTTGCTTTCGAGGAGTTCACAGTCTAATGATGGAAGCAAACAAGAAAATTACTAGGTATAAAGATATATGTATGTAACATTCATATACATACATACATACATAGGTATTATAAGGTACAAACAAAATAGAAGATAATCTCACAGGGAAGGCATTAGCAGCTGGAGGGGTACGGTCAGGGCCTTTTCCAGATGTGGGATTTGAGATGAACCTTGATAGATGCCAGGAAAATAGAAGGGAGGAGAGAGAACATTCCAGGAATGGGATACAGCCAGTACAAAGGCATGGTGATCAGAGATGGAATGTCACATGCATGAAATAGCAAATAAATCAGTGTGGTTGGATCATGAGGGAGTAAAGTGTCAGAAAGCTGGATGCACAGGAAGGGACCAGTTTGTGAGGAGCTTTTGGCCACAGCCATGTGTAAAACTGAGTTTATTGATTGAGCAAGTTTTACTATTTGGTTTGTTCTGGTATCCTTTGTTTCTTTCCTGGTTATAGTAGGAAGCAGATTCATCACCTTGACTCATCAAGAAAATATAAATGATAAGTATATTCTGTTTCATGAGGCAAGAGACTGATTACAAAAAAAAATGATTATACCTTTTGGGGTGAATTTTATAATTTACAGGGTTTTAGGGGCAGGGCTGATGCCAGCAACCTGTTAGTTCAGGTTTAATGTTGTAATAAAATGAGGTAATCATAATAAATCATTGAACATCTAACAAAAGGAGGATTACTTAACTCTAACCTAACAAGGATGTATAACAAGGATAGGGTAGTAGTTAGCTTCTACAGATGAGCTGTTCAGCAGGCAAGATGTGGTGACTCCTGTGTTCTTTAGATATCCCACAGGTCCACCAGGAAGTGTCAGTCAAGTCCTGGCTTTGTCACCTTTTCCTAACCCATGTAGGAGGAGGCAGAGAAACCCTGGCAGGTATTGATTCTATGGAAATTTATTGTTGTTGTTCAGTCATTTCAAACTCTTCATGACCCCATTTGGAGTTTTCTTGGCAAAGATACTAGAGTGGTTTGCCATTTCCTTTTCTAGCTCCTTTTACAGAGGAGGAAACTTAGGCAAATAGGGTTAAGCGACTTGCCCAGGGTCACACAGCTAGGAAGTGTGTGGCCAGATTTAGACTCAGAAAGAGTCTTCTTGACTCAAAGCCCTGCATTCTATCTACTGCACTGCCTAGCTGACCTATGGAAATTTAGGGAGGTGGGGCAGAGCCAAGATGGCAGATTGAAAGCAGTGACTTGCTTGAACTCTCCCCCAAACTCCTTCAAATACCTGTAAAAAATGGCTCTAAACAAATTATAAAGCAGCAGAACCCACAAAAAGACAGAGTGAAACAAATTTCCACCCCAAGACAACCTGGATGGTTGATCAAAAAGGTATATCACACAAATTGGGTAGAGGAGCGCAGTTCTGCATGGGCACGCAGGCAAACCAGGCCTCAGGGAACCTGGAGCAGGCCTCAGAGGACTGAATCACGGGCAGCTGTGGTGGTTTCCAGACTTCTCAACCCACAAACACCAAAGACAACTTAGATTGTCAGTGGGAAAGGTCTGTAACTGTGGTGAGAGAGAAGCATGGTCCCAGCCCCAGTCCCCAAGTGGGACTCTGGGGCGATGGATGCCTCTGGAGCTTCCAGCCCACAGACTGAGGCGAAATCAAGTGGCTGATAAGCAGGGGATTGCAGGGATCTCTTTGCTGGTGCTGAGGCAGGATTCTCTTGCTTTGCCTGTGCTTGGATCTGGGTCACAGTTCTGGGTGGCAGTCCTGGGGTGATGGAGCTTGTAGTGGTGGTAGAGAGAAAATCATCCTCACAGTTCCAAGGTAGAAAAGAGTGCTTGTGGTCACTCATAGACCAGAGCACAGTCCAGGAAAGGAGTAAACACCTTGCCCTTGATTATACCACCTTGGAAGTACTGAAAATTTACAGGTCCCTAGAAGTATCTCTGAAAACCCCCAAAGCTTGGGACAGTACATTCTCCACGCTGGAAGCAGATCCCTACCTTAACAAAGAGTTTATATAATTGGCTGGGATCATCAGCAAGCAGCACAAAAAGAGTCATACCATAGAATCTTACTTTGGTGACAAAGAAGATCAAAACATATAACCAGAAGACAACAAAATCAAAGCTCCTACATCCAAAATCTCCAAGAAAAATATGAATTGGTCCCAGGCCATGAAACAGCTCAAAAACAATTTTGAGAAGCAAGTAAGAGAAGTAGAGGAAAAACTGGGAAGAGAAATGAGAGTGATGAAAGAAAATCATGAAAAACAAATCAACAGCTTGCTAAAGGAGACCCAAAAAAACACTGAAGAAAATAACACCTTAAAAAATAGCCTAACCCAAATGGCAAAAGAAGTCCAAAAAGCCAATGAGGAGAAAAATGCCCTAAAAAGCAAAATTGGCCAGATGGAAAAGGAATTTTCCTTTTGTAAAGGAAAACTATTAGGGTAGTTGGAGGGAAAAAATTATACGTATATGTATATAGATAGATAGATAGATAGATAGATAGATAGATAGATAGATAGAGGGCACAGGATGAGTTGAAGATGAGGGGGGCATATCTAGAGAATAAAATTAAGGGGTGAGAAAGCTTACTGAAGAAAATACTTCCTTAAAAATTAGAATGAAGCAATTGGAAGCTAGTAACTGTATGAGAAATTAAGATACTGTAAAATAAATCCAAAAGAATGAAAAAATAGAAAACAATGTGAAATTTATAGGAGGGGTAAAATTTTTATATTTGGATAATATACCTTTCCAAATCAATTCATCCCTTTATGATGCTGGATAAGGTAGGTATTACTCTATTTGGGCAAAATATATAGTTCATAATATGATAATTAATAATAAATATTTATATAGCACTTTCTATGTGCTAGGCATTTTACAAATACTGTCTCATTTGATTCTCAGAACAACTTTGAGAAGTAGGCACTATTATTATCTGAATTTACAAATAAGGAAACTGAGGCAGATAGAAGTTAAGTAGCTTTCCCAAAGTGACACAACAAGTATCTGATACAAGATTTGAACTCAGGTCTTCCTGACTCCAGGCCCTATTCTCTATCCATTGTGCCACCTAACTTCCCCAGCTAGGGGATGATTTTTGAGGGGGGTAGGCAGACATTGTGGTAGGTTGGGCCTTGACTTGTGATTTTCTCAGTGTGGGGAACTCTTACTATTGAAACTCTTTCATAGCAACTCATCTGTACCTTATAGTTTTAGAGTGTTGACTGATTGTCTATGAGGTTAAGTGTTTTGCTCATGGTCACACAGCTTGTAAAATGTAAGAGAAAGGACTTGAACTCTAGACTTCCAGACTCCATGGCAAGTTATCTATTCACTACATCATGCTGCCTTTTGTATAGTATAAGTGTGCGTGCGTGTGTGTGTGTGTGTATATATATATCTAGATATAGATATATATATACACACACACACACACACATATATACATGTACACACATATGGAGAGAGAAAGAGTACATAAGAACACTGAATTGGATATAATATTGCATGTTGTTTCTGAAAAGAACTTTTACTCTGGGAGGTCAAATTTAATGGAAGATCATGATAAAATATGCATGAATAACTAGATTTATTAAGTAGAAAACATTTTAAAATGACCATTGTCTATAAAAATCTATAGCTTCCTTTGGAATCAATATCTCAACAAGGGTCCCTCTGGATGTAACAAAATACCAAAGCATACTGTAACTGCAAATGATTTGGAAGCACACATTCTCTCCTATCCTCTAAATGTAAACAAGTGAATGTGTTGACTAGGCCTCTATTGGTTTATGGGAACAAATATCAAGTTAGCCCTAAAAATGTATTGACATCAGATGTAATTTTACCTTTCATTTAAAAAATTGATTTGAATTTTAAAAATTGATGTTCTCTCTGGGGCATGCTTCCTTTCATTCACTTCTAGGTGTGCTTTTGAAAAGGCTTCATGGGGGTTAGTGGGGTAGGGTTATAGTTGTGCTAGTGCTAATATATATTTAATCAGAGGACACCTTTTATTCTCAGAGACCATGCTCACTTTGTTCAAGTTCTCTGTTCTTTCTGATGAACACTTTGCGTCCTACTTCCTCCTCTAAAAGCTACTACCTGACAAACTCTGCTTGCTCTTTTTCTTTCATATAATGGAGGGACTGATAATAGCCTGCAAAAAAAAGGATTCTGCAAACACCTCTTTAAAGTCTGACTGAATAAATGTGGTGGCATTGTACACTAAGGGACAAAAACAGGGCAGTAGACATAAAGATGACTGTTTGCTGCATTCTAGAATTCATCGCAATTAAGTTGTTGTGGTTATTATTGTCGTTGCTGCTGGTCTTGTGATTCATTCATTCCAGTCATGTCCTGCTCTCCATAATCCCACTTGGGGTTTTCTTGGCAAAGATACTGGAGTAGTTTGCCTTTTTTTTTCCTGCAGCTCATTTTTTATAGACGAGGAAACTGGCAAACATGGTTAAGTGACTTGCCCAGGGTCTCACAGCTAGTGATTGTCTGAGGGCAGATTTTAACCCAGGTCTTCCTAACTTCAGACCTGGTACTTTAGCCACTGATCCACCTAGTTGCCCACTTATAAAATTGGGGTACCCCCTTTCAATCTTTTGTTTGTTTTCTGGTTTTTGCTGCCCAGTCATTTAGAACCCAAGAAATCACTTTAGCTTTTCTGTTATAGCTTATTAGCCAAACTAGACCAAATAGAAACAAGGAAACAGTGCTATGAAAAGAATAATAATCATCAGATAATTAATAATGTAGACAACATAATGTGAAGCAGCATGGTGTAATGTATAGAGGTTTCATTTTGGAGTTAAGGAAACCTGGGTTCAAGTTTCTCCTCTGATGCATACTGCTCTTGTGATCCTAGGGAAGTCACTTACTCTTTCACTATAGGCAATGCTCTAAAATGATAATTTGAAGAGAAGTCGACAAGTTGACAACTGCCTTTGGTAGAAGGTGTTTCCAAACTTGGGAGTTGACATTTACTGATGAAATCACAAGTCCAATCACTGTCCTAGTAGAATCCCTAAAGATGCCATGGGTGGCAGTCACATGTACTCAACCGATACTATGTTGACAAAGAAACATTGAGTGGATAATGCAAATAATAACAATTACAATGTAATAAAATATATAGAGGTAAATCTAGGCACTGTAAAAACAAACAGAAGTAAAATTTTATTTAAAAGGAAATATGCAGCATGACCATAAAGTAATGTGATGGATTTTATTTTTGTTTTTTGGTGAGGCAATTGGGGTTAAGTGACTTGCCTAGGGTCACACAGCTAGTAAATGTCAAGTATCTGAGGTTGAATTTGAACTCAGGTCCTCTAGAGCACCTCCTGGTGCTCTATCCATTGCATCACCTACCTGCCCTTATTTTTTTTTAATACCAGGGTATGACCATCCAAAATGAGTTTGTCTTCTTCAAAGTAGCCACATTGGGAAGCTACATATTTACTCCAGCAATACCTTTATGGCTCAAGACTTTTCTATATATCCTCTTGAGAAAATCCTTTAAAGCCAGAAGAAGTCTTCTGGATCTCTTGAAGAGTGGCTAGGTTTTTTTTTCCCCTTGAGGAGGTATTTGTTTGCTTTAATCCGTTGGAGGATGAAATGGCAAAACACTCCAGTATCTTTGCCAAGAAAACCCCATGGACAGTGTGGTTCATGGGATCATGAAGAATTGGACATAACTGAACAACAATAACAATTACTTTGAGCAGCTAGGTGCTGAAATAGAGTGACGGGCCTGAATTCAAATCTGACCTTAGACACTAGTTATGTGACCTTGGGCAAGTTTCTTAACCCTGTTTGCCTAATTTCCTCATCTGTAAAATGAGTTGGAGATTGTTGTTCAATTGTGTCTAATTCTTTGTGACCCCATGGACCATCGTATGCCATGCCCTTCTATACTCCACTATCTGTTGAAGGAACTTAGCTAGAAGAGAAAATTGCAAACCACTCCAGTGTCTTTGCCTAGAAAACCTCAAATGGGGTCAAGAAGAACTGGTCATGACTAAAATGACTGAAAAATAACAACAAAAATCTGTAGTAAAGGTTGATGAATGAAATGGATATTCATGCCAGATGACACAATTTAAGGTCAGAAATGACATTTGATTCTAAAGTAATGAAACTCAAGTCAAAAAATTTTTACAATGTATCAGGCACTGTGCAAATGCTGATCATATAAAGAAAGACAAAAAGAAAGACAACCCCACCCTCAAAGAACTTACATTATAATTGATGAAGGAAGACAACATATAAAAGGTTGATGAAAAGTGTCTATGTGCTAGAAGGGAAGGTACTGATCAATCATGGAGAAGTCTGAAGAGGGAAGCAGGGCCTTTCTTCATAATGGTGGCTCTGGGAAGAACACTCCAATGGCAAAATGAGGCCTCAGCAGCAGAGAGCTTTCTCAGAGAGAAAGCAGCTGAAGCATGTGGTAAAGTCTGGAGACATTTCTTTTTGCGGCATGATTGACTTTGAATGTGAATACCAAGGAGGATTTCCAAAAACATTTTTCAGCTGTGGACACACCACTGAGATACTTGTCTAGCCTCCTAATAGCATATGCTCTGTGTTCAGTAGCAACTACTTTGAAGGGGATTTCAGGAATATCAGTTAAAGATATCAGCCTCATGATATCTTGAGAGTCACACAACTCACATGTATTCATACAAATATCTGTGGGGAGGTTTGCTTATCTTTGGGTTAGATTTCTTTTTCACTTTTCACTTGGGTTTGATTTGTTCTAATTTTTGATGCTGCACAAGTAGTTGGAGCCTCACTTTCCTTGAAGACCACATAAAAATCACTAGGTAGGTACCATAAAAAGGAAAGAATGACAGTCATTGCCCAGCTGGAATGCCAGTGAGTTAGTAGGATAGCTGTAAGGTCACAGCTGCAGGACTACAATTAACCTTGACTAGACCGAGTGGCAGTTGGGAACTTGGAGATGAGGTTTTAATATGAATAAGTAAATAAAGAATTGCTGTATCTTTTGCTTTCACAGTAGTAAAGGGCTAGGTTGCTACTGGGCTCTTATTTGGTCAGTGGGGCTGAGTAACAGACCTACTTAAATAGTTCTGGATGAAAAATTTGCAATCAGGACTCTCTGGGACTCTGTTCACCTGGACATATTTCCTTTCAGAGCCCACGACCATGAAAGCTTTAGACACAGTAACTCAATTACTTTTATTTTATACTTTTATTCCACATGTCCCAAATTCTAGTGGCTACACAGCTCTGAGCTCTTTAAATTGCTGTGGCCATCAAGCAAAAACATGGATTTGGTGGAAGTTGTAGGAAAAGCAATGGTTATTCTCAGCCTTGTATTTTAAGCAAAATTAAATGGGCATATAAAGCAAGAACAATTAGCAAAAGCAAGCCTCCCTTTCCCCCAATCTCCTTCCCAACTGTGAATGTTGATTCAGCAACTTGGTTCAATGCTGTGTGCCTTCTTCTTCTTCTTCTTTTTTTTTCAGGCAATTGGGGTTAAGTGACTTCCCCAGGGTCAAGTGTTTGGTCTGAGGTCGGATTTGAACTCAGGTCCTCCTGACTTCAGGCCTAGTGCTCTATCCACTGCGCCACCAAGTTGCCCTTTTGTGCTTCTTTAAAAAAATTATTAATGCTTTTCCCCACATTGTTATAATTTACCAATTACTCTTCTAAGGAGGACAGCTAAGTGGTGCAGTGGAGAGTTCCAGGCCTGGAGTCAGGAAGATCTGAATTCAAATTTGACCTCAGATACTTAACTAGCTGTGTGGCCCTGGGACAAGTCACTTTATCCTGTTTACCTCAGTTTCCTCATTTGTAAAATGAGCTGGAGAAGGAAATGGCAAACCGCTCTAGGATCTTTGCCTAGAAAACCCAAGAGGGGTCACAAAGAATCAGACACAAATCAACCTTTGATGTTGTCTGGCAGTGTATGCCTCATTCTACACCTATAGTCCAGCACCTTTGTCTTCTAATTTATTTTGAACTTATCATCAACAAACCCAAATATTCCAATATACAAAGAAGCAAACAAAAGAAAAAGATTATATTTGAAACTGTGAACTTTTGTTTTAGATAGTTTGTCAAACTAAGGACATATCAAACTTAATAAGATTGTAACAAAAATGCCTGCTTTGTGTCCCCTTGTGAACTTTTTGTTTTCTTCTATGAAGTTGAATGTTTTATTGATGTTATTTTCTCTTTTATTCCTCCCTTCCTCCCTTCCTATCTCCCTTTCTTCCCCTTTCCTTTTTCCTTCTCTCTCTCTCTCTCTCTCTCTCTCTCTCTCTCTCTCTCTCTCTCTCTCTCTCTCATCACTTCCCACTAACTCAAACATCATGCCAACTTCCTGAAAGACTTCAAGCCTCAGGAATTTCCTGTAGTTGGTGCTTTTGTGACAACAGCTATTTTATCTTTATTGCTTTTCCAACCACAAGTGGATTCTCAGTATTCAGAGCTTGTGATTTCCTTGTGCAAACAGATGCTCTAGTTAGTACATCAATGATCTCCTAATGTGATTGAAACAGAGCCCACTTATTAAAAATCAAGTATCCTTTAATTTTGAAAACTGAGGCCATAATAAGAGAATAATAGCATAGGTTACTTTTGCTTGGTGTCTCTGTGAAGTAATTATAGTCCTCTTGAATCAATGAGTTAAGTCTTTCATCATAACTTTTTGCCTGTATTTTCACTATGTTGCTCTGACTATGTTTTGGCAGAAGTGGTGGCCATTCATTATCTTGCCATCTCTTGCCATTTTGAACTATTCTATATGTACACATTTCATGACTCTGGACAAATAGGAAGTACTTTGAACAATTTTTTAAAATTCATCCATGTCCTTGTTTTGGTTTCCCTTTCTCTGTGTGTTTCTATTCGTAGGACATTTCTGCTGCTGACGTAGAAATAATGAGTGATGTACACTGAGGGCAAAGATGAAGCATCAAAATAACAAAGAAGGCCTACATCAAAGGAAAAGTGATGCCTGGCAGACATATATCTGTATACATATATGTACACACACACATACACACACACTTGCATATGTATATACGTACAGACACAGACAAGGTGTTTCAAAAGTCTTTGTGCAGGTATAAGCTATTAAAGCTTAAAATTGCACTAAGACTTTTAGGACACTGTACTTGTGATGGAATAAAAGTAAAGATTGACTGTTGTGTAATAATCCAACCTGATTAATTGCTTTTCAAATTCTAATACGATGCCAAGCAATTGACAATGTCAAATCCAATGGAGAAAAATTCAGATGCAAGATGTAGTATATCATAGGTAGTGCCTAAAAAAACCTCAAATCAAAACCAGACCTGAATGCTAATGTAAATCCCTTCTAAAGTTTCTATATTTAAAGTAAAGAGCTACCTGTGTGCTCAAACTTCTTTTCTCATTACTGAGAGTCCAAATGATAAAAGAAAAATGGTACTAACTCATTGTTATTGCTTGCTAAGATCTGAATGAGTCACTTCTGCTACTAGACCCATGCCATTTAGATGACCGATGGGACAAGTCAATTCACTGTGATCCAGCATAATCATTCAACCTCAAGTTAGGATTCTCAAATCTTGGAACTGTATGAAATCATGTGTATCCTGCTTGGCATCTTCTGTGATTTTTTTTTTGAGATATCTAAGATTGCATTTAAAAACAACAATTTAAAAAAAGTAGGTAGCATTCCAGCGAAATTCTGAACACAGAGATTTTAATTAGATATATAGATCTAAGTTTAAAAGCCAATATCTCTTGCTATCTGACCACAACATTACTTACTATTTGCTTGACAAAAGAATTGTGAAGCAAAGCAAGAAGATGCCTTGGGGAGTTTTTTCCCCAAACAAGGATGTCATCAATTTAGTATCAAGCTCCAGGTCAAATAGAAGACCGGTCAAGGAAGAGCAGAGAGATCATTTAACCTCCTGTACTCAACAAAGGCATGCTTTTAGTGTTACATCGGGTCCCACAAATCTTTTTATCACTGTTACCTCTAAAACATTTGGAACATTAAAAGGAAAGAAAGAATGTAAACACCTGGGTACCAAGGTCCAGGAGATATTTACTGCTGCCTGCTACCCAAACAGCTGTTATGGGGTCAGGTAAAAAGAGAGAACGAGGAGGAAGAAGAGACTGAGAAAGCAGAGAAAGAAGAGGAGGCACAAGAACATAGGAGCATGGATGTAGAACTGGAATGGAATTGAGTAGGCATCTAATCCAACCGCTGCATTTTACAGAAAAGAAAATTGTGGCCAAGAGAGATTAAGTGACTTGCCCAGTGTCACATAGGCGGTAGGTGTCACAGGTTGGATTTAACCTCAGGTCCTCTGATTCCACAGCCAGAAGTCTCTCCCCTGTAACATGCTTTTAAAAACATTTTTATTTACTTTATTCTGAACTTACGAAATAAAACAAGCATTTCCATAACATAGTAGAATAGAAAAAAAGATGATTGTGTATAAAACAGCAAATCTATTATGTACTACTTGCTATTCCTTTTAAATATATAATAAAGTTATCATCTTTCTTTTTCTTTTTTCTTTTTCTTCCCTTCATACTTTGAGAACATAGAAGTACAATCTAATGGCAGAATGACTAGTTGGAGGAACCGGTTGGAGAACAAATGCAAAAGAACTAGCATGTGATCATCAGAAATTAATTTTAAATAACTTTGCTTTTGGGAAGTCACATAGCTCTTTTAGAGACGTTAAAGTTTTTCCTGAAACACAGGATCACTTTTTGAACAGTAATACTCTTCCAGTGTTGTGGTATGACTGTGAGTCTGTAGAACTGAAGTTAGAAGACCTCCCTGCCCCCCAGGCAATGGAGGAATGCAGGGTTGAGTGATTAGCCTGCTTCTTATTACAAATAAGAATCATGCAGGAGAAGCAGTGTAAAGGATGTCATAAGAGAAATGACTGGAAGAACATATGGACTGGTCACACAGCAAGCAAGAGCAAGGGAAAACTAATTGATCAATAGTTCATGTGGTTCATCAGTACCCATGGACCATCAAGAGATAGGAAAGTCTCCAGTATATTGATTTCTAGGAGGACATGGAGAAAAGCCACACAAGAAAGTAGCTATATAGTTAAGTTGCAGTCTACATTGTTGGAAGGAGCCTCTGCATCATTGAGATCTTAGAGGGACTGGAGAATTAGGGACTATTTTAAATAACAGTGTCAGGAAGAACAGGAATCTCTTAGTAGGATTTGCAATCAACACTAGGCTTTGTAAATGTTGTTTGCCATTTGACAACTGAACATATTCGCAGGTTTATGGAGTGAAAAACATTTGGATGTCTTTCCACACAATACGTACAACAATAGCTAGCATTTCTATGGTTTGCAAAATACTTTATCATGTTATATTAAATAATCTCTTATTTGACCCTCGCAACAACCCTGGGAGGGAAGTACTATTATTATGCCAACTTTACAGGTGGGGAAAATGGAGGTTAAGCCCATGGCCACATAGTTAGTAAGTATCTGAGGTAGTATTTGCATTTGTGTCTTCTTGACTCCAAGTCCAGTGCTCTAACCACTGTGCCACCTATATGATTATTGTTCACTATTAAAACAAAGACAATTGATCAGGGAAGGCAGAAATCCAACTAAATTGTATAAACTTTTAATACAAAGACAATATGCCATGTTCAATACCCCCTCAAACAACTTTCTCATCTCTCTTTTCCCTTTCATTGCCATAATTCTTGAAGGAATAGATTACAATCACTGAATATATTCCTTCTCCTTTCACTTCCTTCTAAACAATATAGTTTACCTTACATCCCTATCACTCAGGGAAACTATTCTGTCATAGGTCATTGATAACCCGCTGATTGCCGCATCTAATGCTACCCCCAACCCTTTTTAGCATTATCCTCCTTAACCTCCATTCATTTGATACCCCATGTACAACATATAAAGGCAGCTAAGTGGTAGGGCAGAAAAAGCCCTGGGCCTGGAGTAAGGAAGACTATTCCCAAGTTCAAATCTGGCCCCAGACATTTACTAGCTGTGTGACCCTGGGCGAGTCACTTAACCTCAGGTACCTCAGTTTCCTCATTTGTAAAATGAACTGGAGAAGGAAATGGCAATTCACTCCAGTATCTTTGCCAAGAAAACTTCAAATGGGAGCATAAAGAGCTTGAAATGACCAAACAACACCACATTTAAGGTGATCTTGTTTTCTGAATCAAAATTTGAAACACATGGTTTGACAAATGATTTTTTTTCCCTTTCTGTGAATTTATTGTTCAAGTTTGCCTTGTAGCTGCAATTTCAGGGGTTTTTCTCTTAGTACATGCAGCCCAGGAGCTAATTGTCATCCCAACCACTCTCAGTAGGCCACCTGCCTGTCATACACCACAGGTATGCCTACCATAAATATAGCTATAGACATAATAATATGCAAGCATTCTCATGAGCAATCACAGCCAGTGATTCAGTGCTACCCTTTATGGATCTCAATCTTTTGTGACTTGTACACATTTTGATTGCAAAACTGACTGACAATTCATTCGGCACCTAGAACGTCCTGGAATTTTCAGGGCATTTAGATGGCTTATAGAGACAAAAGAACAGAATAATTTAGATTGTGATTGTTACTAGAAAACAAAAATGTGTAATTATTGTACAGAGATTATATCTTATTTATCTGTCTATCTTTTCCAGTACCAAATGCACAGGTATGGAAGGAATGAGTGGATAAACGAAAAAACTAGTTCTCATGTACAAATCTAAGTTCAACACATTGTTCTCTCCTTTTCCAATAGTATGGTACTTTTGCCTCATCTCGTATAGATTTAGCATTGTAAAGGACCTTACAGATCGTCTAGACTAATTCTTTCATTCTGTAGATAAGGAAAATGAAAGCAAGAGAAAGTGTTTAAGCAAGGATTTGAATCCAGATCTTCTGATCCCAAATTCACCTTTTGTTAAATGTATGTCCACATGCATACATATGCAGAAACACAAGCATCATACAGACTAATTCATTTAAGCCACCTTTGCCATATTGACTTGCAAAGGCCACTAATCTGGTCCATTACTTTTATTCAGCTTCTGATTTTATTGATAATCAGTGCAATGTGGAATATTAAGAAAACAGGCAGGGTACCAGTTTAACACAGGGATAAATAGAAGATGTTTGCAAATGCTAGTCAATGATCTGGGGAAAAACTCCCTCCCCAGTTTTGGTTATCCCTCCAGTTCACTGACAATCACCTCCAACCATTTGGCCCAAAAGACCAGACAAAACAAAATGAAAGCCCCATTATTCTGGCTTGGTGTAAATACGAGCAGTTTTTTTTTTTTTTAACAGAACGGAATGGCAAATGTTTTGTATTTCTTTTCTGGCTGCCTCCTTACTTCTTCTTTTGCTGTCTCACCCTAGCTTTCCTATACATACAAACTTTATGATTCCACCTCCTTTTGGTTTATTCTTAATCCTCAGTCATTCTTTCTCTGCTTTTCTTGTCTTTAATGTTAAATCATCCCAGAAAAATAAAAACAACATGTTTCAGCTGTATCAGAATTCTCAGACTGGCTTTACTAGCTGAACTGGAATCTTTCCTTTCTGCCCATACTACCTTCTCCCCTACTGAGTCCATAGACTGGAGTTGAGCCACATGTGGCCCAAGAGTATGCAATTGAATCAATTCCATTGTCCTAGTGTCCATCTGTCAAGGTTGACATGCCAACTAGCTAATGTGGGATTAGTGATACCATTTCCCAGAGTGAGTTAAGAACATAAATTGAAACCAGAGGAAGGAGTGGTGGTGGTCAATTGCAAATAAGGTTAATTTGACTTTGTTAAATGGATAGGAACCTGATGGGGTGGCTCCAAGCTGGATCAGCCAGATTTATACTATCAATTATGTAGGCCTAGAAATAAAACAAAGCAGAAGGTAATATAAAACAGAACAACAGAATTAACCTTTGTAGAAAAGAGAATTCAGATTTTTTCCTAAATAGGCAGCATTTTCTCACTCAGCCCAGAGAATACAAGGAGCTTCCCTGCCCCCCCCCCAGCAGTAATCTAGCAGAAATATCTGGAGGGGAAGCTCCTTGTATTCTCTGTATTCAATTAAGGGCCCTCATTGAAACACAGGGGCTTTGCCATGAATTGGACCTGCGATCTTGAAGGAAAAGAAGCTACTTATGATGAGAAGGCTCATCTCTGGCAATATTCCTACTTTGATTTTTTTTTTCCTACAGGATGTTACAAGATATAGAACAATTAATGGAGTTCTCAAGAACCGAGCCAGCCGATTTTTACTGAGACTTGTCTCCTGAGATCACAAAACATACTTTTAAGCATTAGGTGTCAGAAATAGTTTTCTTTTAGGAGAGTATTAATTGTTATTTGTTGAGTAAACAGCTGCTTTATTTATGCATAGAGGTGCCAGGAGATACTTGTTCTGGAAATGTGTGTGTCCCATGCGGCCAGATGTAATAAATGAGTAGGCAGGTTGTAAATTTCCATTCATTTGAATGGACCTTTTATTCAAATGCCTGCCACGACATATGCACAGACCAGAGTGTTTAAAGGATTAACTTCCATAAATTTTAAACGTTCTGTGGTGTTTCACCTGTCTATATAGTGTTCACTCATTTGTCTACAAGGCCAATGAACTGTTGCAAATACAAGACGAGAGCACCATCTAGTGGAGAGGAAAGGGGGGCATTGTGGAGATACTGGCTATAAATAAGGCTGAAAACCAAATTTAAGCCTTGCCAAATTTCTCTTGGAATGGTATAACCATACTTTGAGTGGGGACACGTTAGGAAATGAAATGAGAGCTTGTGGAGGGAGGTACTGCTAGCCACGTTTTAGCTGTGTCATCATCTATCACTCACAGGACTAGCACCAAATTCAGTCTATCGATCTATGCATTTTGATCAGTGGAAAATCAGTTATTAATCAACAAAGGACTATTGATTTTTCCAGCAGAGTCACAGCCAGGAAGAAGTGTATCAGCTATTACTATTAACCAGTGCTGTGGAAAGTTAACCACCAGTAGCTATGCCCCTGGCTTCAGATTCAAAGATGACAAATCCTCTAGAGCAGGGGGCTCTTATTGTCATTTTGTGTCATGGCCCCCTCTGGCAGTCTGGTGAAGTCTGTGAACCCTTTCACAGAATAATGATTTTAAATTTATAAAATAAATACATAGAATTACAAAATAAACTGATTATGTTGAAATAGAATTATCAAAATATCTTTAACACCCCCCTCTCCACCAGCCAAATGAGGTTAAGAACTCTTGCTTTAGAGTGAGGGGTTGAAATAGAATAAGAGCTTAAAAATCACACAACTATTTAACGTTTTCATGATATTCATTAGGGCGATCATTAATTCTATTTAGAAAAAAGGCACAGATGCTTAGCATTTATATCATCAATAAAATCAACAAGCATTTATTAAGTGTCTACTATGTGCCAGCCAGTATGCTAGACCCTTGGATTAATGTGGGTTCTGTGGGAACCAGCAGAATTACGTGAGTGTGTTGGTCATGGGTGGGGGTTGGAAAATCAATTATCAGGACCAAGGAGAAAATTTACAGGGCTATTTTTATGTCTATATTTACTTTTTTATAGGATAAATTTATTATAGTGTATTATATTATTATTCTTTGATTCTAAGAAACAGTAGACAGCACGAAGGAGATTGTGAGTCCCAACTGCAGGTTTGTGAGAGCCAAGGAATCACCAACTATTTCTAGAGCCATCACAAGAATCTTAAACCAAGACTAATTTTACCTTAATTTAATTGAAAAATTATATTTTGGGGGAAAGGACATAACATGTCATAAGTCTTAACCAAAGGGTAGCAAGGTTGTGATTTCAGTGGAATAGTTACCCATGCCTATGAAATCATGGATCTTTTAAAGCATTGAGGTAAGTCATTTCAAGACTAAATCTATGTCGTGATATTTTTAGAACAGTAAGGAATATTGTGAAATGAAATTACTTTACTGTTATATTTTGAATTCTGTCTGAGCACTCAACCTCAGGGACTCCTGGAAGCCACAGTTAGGACTCCTGGAAGCCACAGTTAGGACCCCCACGCTGTCCCAAAAATGTTCTTGCTCTCTAGAAATTTGCAAATCACCAGTCTAGGTTATTCCCTCAATTCTGTAAATTAAAATGTATCAACACACACCCAGGCATACTTCCTAGCTTTTAGACTCTACAAAAAACAATATTACATCATGCTGCCAAGGAGGGCATGCTGAATTTGGAGTCAGAGGTTAATAGGATGAAAGGATCACAGATCAAGATCTGGAAGTGAGAAACTAGAGGCCCTTTTGTCCAAATCCCTTATTTTACAGATGAAGAAACAGAGGTAAAAGGAGGTCAAATGAATTGCCTGAGGTCACATAGGTAGTACGGTCAGAGGTTGGATTTGAACTCAAGTCCTCTGACTATAGATCCTGGGTTCAAATTGAGATCTGACCATGATATGTATGTACCTGTACGATCTGGGGCAAGTCACTTCCACTCTATGGGTCTCTGTTTCCTCGTTTATAAAACGAGGATGTTGGACTAGATAATCTGGAAGGTCTCTTGCTGATCTAAATCCATGTGCCAATCTGTGGACATCAAGATAGTAAAATCATGTATTGGCAAGTATGGGAGACAAGTAAAAGAATTATTCTAGCAACAAATAGGTGAGGGCACAAGTGGGATAGGGTTAAAGTCAGAAGCTAGAACTTAGATTGCATAACTCTCAAATGAATCATTGTGGAATTTATCTGTCAGAAGCATCCTTTGAAATGACCTAGTCCAATATTTTCATTTTACAGATGAACTGATTTCCTGTGAGGACAGTGCAACCAATTAGCATTAGAACTGTGACTAGAACCTAGGTCTCTTGGTTCTTGGTTCAGTCTTCTTTCTAGTATACCACAATGACCCTGCTGCCACATGTAGGGGCATTCAATTTGGAGATGGAAATAGCCTATAATGCACTAAGTCTGACTGCTTTTGCAATCTTTATGGCCAGGCCCATTGTAGGACCACCATTCCCCAGACTTTGAAGATATGAGTTGTCCCAGAGGAACATATATATGGTGGTGACAGTAGCCATTAATTCCTATGTTTCTCCTAATGATGGCTCTTTGACCCAGAGTAGAAAGCTGCATCTAGGAACAGCTCCTGGGAGAACTCAGTGACTTCCACCATCATACCACTTAAGAATGTCATTCAGTTTGGAGTCTGAGAACCTGAAATTCATAGAGGAGGTAAATCCATGGAGCTCCAGGACCTCCCATGTACACTGTATGTAGCTTATATGTTCATAGTTATTTGCATTTTGTCTCTCCCATTAGAATGTGACCTTCTTGAGTGCAAGGACTACACTTTAAAATTTTTTGGGGGGGGCATACAGTACTTATCATAGTGGCTAGAATATAGCAAATACTTAAAAATGTTTGTTGACTGACTTGTTCACTGACTTTCAAGAATACAGTGTATCAAGAGTATTCAAGCTTTAATATCAGCACTCAGACTCAGATGTTAAACCTGAGATCAATTACAAGGAAAGTTCATTGCCTCACTCAGCACTTTTCTAATCAATACTTCTTATCTGTTAGGCCATACTATCTATTGAGGGCTTCTCCCTTGACCTGTGGAGAGCACTGGAGTAAGTGCTGGTTAGTGAATGCTAATAGCTTCTTCTTCAACTACCCAAGTTAAAGTCTGATTGTCTTTTATTTCTTAATACTGAAATTTTGCATAAATATTCAGGTGGTAGAATTGATTTATTCAATGTCATCCAGGAAATTGGCAGAAGAATTTGGCTCAGTGTGGAATAGTGAAAAGATTCCTTGGATACCATCTCTGCCACTTATTACTGTGTGACTTTGGACAAGTCACTTCCCCTCTCTAAATCACAGTTTTCCCTGAGATGGGTAGGTGACCTCTAAGTAGTAGTATGGTGGTAAATGTTTAACAACTGGCTTTCGGGGTGGGGTGGGGTGGGGTGGGGAGTGTAAATATACCCACAACTTGTAAATTGAATCTGCAATATTAACATTTTCTCTACCACGTTCTTAAATCTAGGCAATCAACAAAATAACAAGTCAAGCCCAGATTTGCATTTGTTTGCTGATTTCTGAGGTGTAAATGGTCACACAAAATTTAACAACTGCTAAGAGCTGACTTCAGCACATCCTTTTCTCTAAGGTCACTTCAAACTCCACACCAATGATCCTGTAAACTTAAGTTAATGGAAACCAAAATAAATGAGGAAGTGGCAATTTACACCTGAGCTAATTGGCCCAGAATGGCTTTCTCAGAATCTCCCAGAAGGGCATAGACCTTTATGTCAACATTTCTTTTGCATTTAAGATGTACAGCCATGCTTAATTTCATCAGCTGCCTTGCATACTCCTCCCTCCACCTCCACTTTCCAGTTCTAGAACCTTCATGAAATCATTAGTGCCATTGCTATTAGAAAGGGTGTGCCAATTAACTGCCCAATGGCTCTACTCACCATCCTGGTGGCTTTCCAAACCAAAATATTCTTCCTGGCCATCTTTTCCCTGTGATGTCTCCCCTCATTAAAATGTAAACTTCTTGAGGGCAGGGACTATCCTCACTTTTGTATTTCTATCCCATGTGCTTAGGACAGCATTTGGCACATAATAAGCACTTTAATTTTTTTTTAATACAAACTCAAACCTCATTTTTTCAAGACTGTTATGCTCCTGTTACAATATCTGAATATAAAGTACTTCAAAGTTAAAACATTAGCATGGATGAGTGCAATTCAATTTTCTGAAGCCGCCACTGAGTCATTGCCCCACTGTGAAGATTGGGAACACGAAGAACTTCTCCAATGTTTCATAAATGTACTTCAGGGATGATGTTACACTGTTACAAACTGTGTAGGGGCCTGGAGTGTTTGCTGGAACATCTGGCATTTAACATTTTTATTCTAAGATCAAATACATACTTCTCTATTTGGAATTTAAAGCTCTTTACAATCTGTCTCTTGCTTCACCAGTCTCCCCATCGTGTTATTCCCCACCATGCACTTCACACTGGCCTATTGAGTATTGCCTTTCCATCTTCCATCATAGTGCCTTTTTACTGGATGGCCCCCATAACTAGAATCCTCTCCCCTAGCATTTCCTTTTCCTGGAAGCCTTGGTTCCTCCTCAAGAATCAGTTCAGTGTCACATTCTGTAGAAGGCATTTCTGTGTCCTCCAGCTGATAGTGCCTTACCATCCAAGGTTACCTTGTGTCTGCTTTGTATGTATTATTTTTAAAGATAAATTTTTATTGGTATCTTTTGATTTTTTTACTTCACCAAAATTTCTCCCAGTACCCCTCCTCTTTTCCCTCTCAGAGATCCATCTTATCTAACAAATAATATTCTTTGTTTTCATGTTATATTTATTTTTAAAATAAGTTTTTAATGATGTATTATTTTTTAACATCATAATAGTTATCTTCAGTATTCTTCTACTTCCCTCTCCCAGAGAGCCATCTTGTATAACAACATTTTTTAAAGACAAAAAAAAGAAGAAAATACATCAGCACAACTAATTAAAAGTCTGAAAACATGTGTAATGTATAATTCCTGTGGACCTCTCCCACTCCATAAAGGGGCTGGTTGGAGATGTTCTCTTATATCTCTCTTCATTCAAATCCTCCTTGCTCCTTGTAATTTTGTTACATTTGCCTTTGATTTTTTGGTGTGTGGCTGTTCTATTCATTTACGTTGTTGTAGTCATTAAGTACACTGTTTTCTTGTCTCGACTTACTTCGTTCTGTATCAATTCACGTAGATCTTTCCATGCTTCTTTGTATTCATCACATACACAATCATACATCTATACACAAAAATACACCCATACCAACAAAGTTGTTCTCTGATGTTTGGATTTATTCAAAGGGCTGCACTTGAGTACCTAGAAGGCCACAGGTTTCCCATCCCTGGACTTTCTTGGGTCCGCTTCTGGTTTTAAGTCACTTAGGCAGCAAAGAGAATGGCAAATAGCCTGGCAGAATGCAAGAAAGGACATATCCCAGCATCACAATTGTGACCTAAATGATATTTTTGGAAAGTTTTGGCAGTAGTGACTCACAAAGAAGGGTTGCCCTTTGTATCAGTGGAAGAAATACCTGTCCTTGTAAAACCACAGAGTCATTAAGGTATGATAGTTTGGCACCCAAGTTGTCACAGAAATGTACTAAGTGCACGGGAAAGGCGGAGGAAACTTCTAGGTGCCGAGAGATTGACATCAGATTTTCTTCTTCTGCTATAGAATTTCTCATTTATCTTTCCTTACAAACTTGTGACCTTGGCCCCAGTTTGATACATGGCAAAGACAGCTACCAGAATGTTGGATGACACCCATCCACCCTCCTATCTCCCCCCCTCCTCCCGGTGAACTTATAAGGGAACATAGATGAGAGTCACATAGGATGGGTAGGTATTAATGATTTGATATCTCGATTGTTGGAGGGAATACTCATGTTGGCTCTGTTTGAACTTTAAAGCATTTTATGACCTGCCTCCATTCCACTTTTCTAGTCTTCTTGCACCTTAACTTATCTCTAGGTACTCGGTCATCTATTACACTGACCTTCTTGCATTATATTACACACTATACTCCATCTCCTCATTCTTGAGTGTTTTCAGTAGCTGTCCCCCATTTCTGAATGCTCTCTGTCCTCATTTCTGCCTCCTGGATTCTCTGGCTTCCTTCAAGTCTCAGCTAAAGTCCTCTTTTCTGCAAGAAGCCTTTCCAAGTCCCTCTTAATCTCAGTACCTTTCCTGTAAGACTACCCCCAATTTACTCTGCATATATCTTGTTTGTACGTAGCTGTTTGCATATTGTTTCCCCCATTAGATTATGAGCTCTTTGAGAGCAGTGTGTGTTTGTGTGTGTGTGTGTGTTTTACTTTCTTTGTATCCTCAGCTCAGCACAGTGCCTGGCACATGGTTGATGCTTAATTAATAGTAGTTGACTGACTGACATTGATGAGCTCACAGATTCATCAGAGCCTTGGAGTGATTCAAATACAAGAAGTCTATTTGAAACTGGGTATTTAAAAAGATACTTAAAACTGGGGAATGGTAATAGCTATATAATACAAGGTATACCAGTAATATAAAAGATGGCATTGTGTGGTGCATAGGATAACTGACCTTGGAGTCAGGAAGACCTGGGTTTTTATCCTGCCTCTGACACATATTGGCTGTGTGATCTTGGTCACATCACTTAATATCTGTCCCCCAGACAACTCTCAAAGCTTATGAGTTGCGGAGCAGCTGTGAATCTGAATTGGTAGAGAGAATTTCCTCACCGGGGACCTCCTACAACAATGAAATCACAGATCAGGTCCAAAAAAAGCACATTTATTTATATAATACCTGGAATGTTAGGAGAGGCTCAAGTGAAATAATGTTGTGCAAAGTGCTTCGCAAATTGGAAAGCATTATCTAAATGTCAGCTCTTATTAGAACTAGTAGTAGTACTACTAGTAGAATCCAATAGAATGCAAACTTAATACAATATAAACAGTCAAGGACTATATAATTTTTAATCTTTGCATCCCCTATTCCTAGAACAGTGTCTATCACATAGTAGGTGCTTAATAAATGCTTGTCAATTAATAGGAGCATAGAATGTTTTAATGAGAGAAAAAAAAAGAAATGACCTTGGATAAGGCAGATGGGAACAGAGATATTTGATTCTGAAATCACAAGACATTTTTTTTTTTAAACATCTGTATAGTTCTTTAAGACAAGGAGCCATAGAAATAGAACCAACCGTAACAAAGCTCACAAAAAAAGAACAAAAGCAAATCAAGTATAAGTAATAGTAAAAACCTAATGGGTGATCTAAATGTTTCAATCACATGCTCACCAAGCACCACTGGGTCTGTATCTGATTCCCTGGGAAGAGATCTTCATTCAGCTCACAAACTATAGTAATTCTAGGAAGGAATGAACCTCAAATTCAACTTGTATTTTACAGTCCAAGTAAAATCTGGAAGTACATCCAGTATATGCCTCTATAAATTCTAGTGAATAGATATTTTCATCATGTGTGTTAGTGGAAAAATGTAATAGGATGTCATTTTACCTGGCTAATATCAAGGAGGAGAAATAGAGTGACATAATAGATGGATTATGGATTCTTAACCTGGGGTCTACCAATCTCCAGTGGGTCAATGGATCAATTTCAGGAGGTCTCCAAACTTGGATGGGAAAAACCCTACATCTTTATTTTCATCAATCTTTGGTTTCCCTTGTAATCGTGTGTATTTTATTTTATGTAATTAAAAACATTCTGAAAAGGTGTCACTATATTGCCAAAAGGGTCTATAATGCACACAAAAGAGTTAAGAACCCCTAAGCTCACATCATGCCTAGAAAGCATACCAGTTCCTTATTCATGGGCAAATTGCTTTACCTATTAGTTGTCCCAGGCAAATCTCTAAGACTATTAAATTACAGATGCATCAGTGGAGGTAGTTCGTACATGGGGAGTTCCCAACATTGCTGAAATAACAGATTTGGGCATATGCATACATTCCCCCCCCCCATACATATATGTCAAGCAAATAAGAGATACCTGTGAAAAATGACTTGTGGAGTAATGAATAGAGCTTTGGACTAGGAGTCAGGAAGACCCGAATTCAAATCTTGCCTCTGTTACTTATTAACTCTCGGATCCTTGGCAAGATCCTTAACCTCACTTTGCCTCAGTTTTCAACTCTGTAACATGAGGGGGTTGGACTCAGCCTCTAAGTCCCTATCAAGTTCTTTTCTCTTCTTTCTTTTCTTTTCTCTTCTTTCTTTTCTTTTCTTTTCTTTTCTTTTCTTTTCTTTTCTTTTCTTTTCTTTTCTTTTCTTTTCTTTTCTTTTCTTTTCTTTTCTTTCTTTCTTTCTTTTTTTTTTTTAAAGGCAATTGGGGTTAAGCAATTTGCCCAGGTTCACACAACTAGTAAGTGTCAAGTGTTTGGTCTGAGGCTGGATTTGAACTCAGATCCTCCTGACTTCAGGGCCCTATCAAGTTCTAAATCTATGATCCTAATAGGATATTTATGAAATACCCACTTTGCGTAGGTCATTGTACTAGGTGCTGAGGATGATGTGTAACTACTGCCCTTATAAGATTTGCTCTTTGATAAAGAGGTATGATGAAAACACAGATAACAATAAAAGGCATATATGTAATAAAATATAATATATAGTATATATGTAAAATATATAATAAATGTGTATATGTATACATGTATATATGCATATACACACATACACATATGCACATATATACATACATGCATATAATATACATGCATACATACACATAAAATAAAAGTACTAGGTGAGAATGGGAGTGGAGGGAAGAAAGTGGTCATGGACCAGAGGTTTCTAAAAGGCTTCATGGAATAGGTGAGTTCAAATCTAGCCTCAGACACTTACTAGTTGTGTGACCCTGGGCAAGTCACTTAACCCTGTTTGCCTCAGTTTCCTCATCTGTAAAATGAGCTGGAGAAGGAAATGACAAACCACTCCAGAATCTTTGCCAAGAAAGCCGTAAATGGGGTCACAAAGAATCAGACACGACTGAAAATGACTGAATCATGGAGAATTTGAGGTATTGAAGGGGAAAAGATAGAAATGATCTCCTAGGTAACTGATGATTGTCAGAACCACTAGGCCAATGTGCTGGGTCATAGCTGTAGGAGGAAGAAGAAATCAACAAGGAAATGCAATTGTGGTGGCTAAGCTGAATTTGTAGAGGGCCCATGGCCATTTCTTAAGCAATTGTCAGGTGTGCCTAAAGCTACAGCTGTGACTCATTTAATGCAATAGATATATTTCTGAAAAGTTTTGTTTTAAATAGATTTTTGTAAATCCAATCACATTTTAAATGCCCAAGGGGAACTTGCTATTTAAAGGATTCCCAAGGTAATTTAAGAGAAAAAGTAAAACATCCTTTTGTAAATTGAGTAATTATTCTCTAATTGTTCTTTTTGGGGAAGTTTAAGGTTTCACATTTGCAGGTTTACATGTTATAGATTGTTATTCATAACTACATGGTATTAAGTAAGGGGAGGAAATTGAACTAGCACTCAGCCATCCTGGGGAACTAGCATATAAGGAGATAACAAATAGGGAGTGCTTTACTGTCTGAAATTAATCAATCTTCAAGCATGTAATAATAATAACAACAATATAGTGTTTACATATAGTATTCATTTGGTCCCTATAACAACCCAGGAAGGATTATTATTATTATTCTCATCTTAAAAATGAGGAAACAGAGCCTAGGATGGGTTAAGAGACTTGCCCAGGGTCACACAGGAAGGAAGTGTCTGAAATCAGGTCTTCTGGACTTCAAATTTCGCATTCCATTCATTGTACCATCTAGCTGTCTTGGAAATAAAATGATTACTATGTGGTATAGTACTACATAGGGTACAAAATGCACCATATACAATATGCACCATAGTACCATGTGCACCATGGGGTACAAAAACAAATAGGAAACTCTTCCTGCCCTCAAGAGCCTTACATTCCATTCAAGGAAATAAAATGTATGCATATAAGAATATATGTAAAATATATACAAAGCAAATTCAAGATAATCTTAGGATGTGGGTGAGGTACTAGCAACTAGGGGATTAGGAATGCTTAGTAGGAAGTTGCTGGAAGCTTTAAAAAAATCCATGCAAAAGTAGCTAAATAAACTATTAGTTAACTATTTGTAAAAATTCTAGTTATAAGAAGACCTCAAAACTATAACCTATAAAGCAAACTAACACTAAAGGAATTGGGTAGGAGGACAAATTCATTCTATCCCCTCTCCATGCGGTGGTATAGGTTAGTAAGTTATAGGCTTTCTAACTAGCTGCCCACTGGACAGAGTACACATCATGTTTGCCATTCACATTTCTCTTGTGCAGTAGTAATTTAAAGCCCAAGACCTTTGGCTGTGAATTCATCCTTCCATTTGAACTAATGAGAATCTGCAGGTCCTTTTCAGTGCCAGGACTGTGTCCCTCCCCATAAAAGAGCTGGCCAGTGAACAGTGCTGTCCAATAACACCCTCCAGGAGGTAAAGGACAGAGCTGAAGCATTGCTGGCTAAGGCAGAAAGAAGGATGGAGGGCACTGGAAGGACAAAAAGACAGAGGCAAGGATATATGCTATGGCTATAGGAGCGAAAGCAAACATCTGATTCTTTTTTTAAACTTCATTTTTTTCAATTGATGAACATGTCTTTTTTTTCTTCCTGCCACTTCTACCCCACCCCCACCGGAAAAAAGATAGGAAAAGCAAAACCCTGGTAAGAAATATACGTGGTCAAGCAAAGCAAATTTTTACAATGTTGCTGTTCAGTTACGCTTGACTCTTTGTGATTCCATCTGGGGTTTTCTTGGCAAAGATACTGGCATAGTTTGCCATTTCCTTCTCCAGTTTGTTTTACACATAAGGAAACTAAGGCAAACAGGATTAACTGACTTGCCCAGGGTCACATAGCTAGTAAGGGTCTGGGGCTGGATTTGAACTCAGGAAGAAGAGTCTTCCTGACTCTAGGCCCAGTGCTCTAACCATTGTACTACCTAGCTGCCCCATATTCTTCCATTGGCCATGTTCAAACAAACATGTCTCATTCATTCTTCATCCTGAGTCCATCACCTCTCTGTCAGGAAGTGGATGCATACATGCTCATTGATCACCTGGAATCATGGTTAGTCACTGTATTGATCAAACTTCTTATGTTTTTCAAAGTTAAAGGGGAAGGTTTCAGAGAAAAATGGAAAGACTTGTGTTGATGCAGAGTGAAGTGAACAGAAACAGGAAAACAATTTATATAATTATAGAGAAGCTGCCCTTTACCTGTAGCATGGCAGAGAGGTATTATGTGTAACTCGAAGGCAGACAAGAATAGGTGTCTCTCTAATGTTTCTTCCCCCCCGCCCCCACCTTCTCCAAAGGAGACATTAATTCCTGACAGGAGGAAATTAGGAGGTTGGGGCCAAAGTCACATAAATAGCAGGTTTCAATGGCGAGACTTGGACACAGATCTTTCTGGTTTTCAGGCTATTTCTCCATCTACTATGCCATGCTGCCAATTTATACAGATCTCTAAAACCAGAGACTTTTTGAGTTCAACATAGGTATCTAGTTATCTTAATAGAATACTTTTTGTTTAAGGCAGCTAGAGAGCTGCACCCAGAGTTAGGAAGATCCAAGTTCAAATCAGACCTCATACACTTACTAACTATGTGACCCTGGCTAAGGAATTTAACATCTGTCTGCCTCAATTTCTGCAACTGTAAAATGGGGATGATAACAGTAGCAGCCTCTTAGGATTGATGTGAGAATCAAATATTTGTAAAAGCACTTAGCACAGTGCCTGTCACATAGTAGGTACTTAATTAATGTTTGTTTCTTTCCTTACTTTAAAGGAAGCATGCTTCGAAATGCTCATTTTGGAAAATGTAGTGCAATGGTTTGAAAAGGGCCTTTCAAATGTGTGGTCTCCTTCATACTGAGAAGCAAATGGTACAGGAAAAGCTTAGCTTTTCCAGACAAACTTCACATCTAAAGAAAGCTTATTGTCACTTCCAAATCCCAGTTGTTTCTCTACTGCATACAAATTCCAGAGTTCATCAATTTGCATCTATCTCCTGAAGAATAACTCTGCTTTTCTTTTTGTATTTTTTGGTGGGGCAGTGGGGGTTAAGTGACTTGCCCAGGGTCACACAGCTAGTGATGTCATGTGTCTGAGGTCGGATTTGAACTCAGGTCCTCCTGACTCCAGGGCCGGTGCTCTATCCACTACGCCCTCTAGCTGCCCCTCTGAAGAATAACTCTGAAGTCAAGAATTATTTTCCAATTCTTTAGGGAAATCTTCCATGTCCAGCATTAATAACTATGAGACACCACCATCTTTTTCAGCAAAAATTGAAGACGGGTAATTCTCTTTCATTATTTCTGACCCAGAGTCAGCAATGCTTGGTAGACAGAAAGCCCACCTTACAGTCTGAAAGATCTGGATTCAAGACTTGTTTCTAATGCATGCTGTCTGTATGATCCTGGCCAAGTCACTTAGCCTCTCAGTGTCCCAGGCCTAAGGATACAAGTTACACATTATTGATCTACGTTAGTGAAGGCAGTTTCCACACTGGGGCTATGCCATACCAATAAAATCATAGGTCTGAATCATTCAATCTCCCCAACCGAAAAGAAACTCCTGATAAATAGGTCTTTGAAAACTGCACACTTATAACATAATGCCTGTTATTCAGACACGTTTTCCACATGATGGTTTTTGTTATGTGCCTCTTAAAGGATTTACTAGAGTATAAAATATAAAAGAAGAAAGCTTTCACAGAGTGATCTATATTGGTCCATCTTTTTTCCTATAAAAGGTGAGCTCCAAGAAGTGCTGTATCTATTCTAGGTTCTACATTAGTGACTGCATAGGTCAGCCATTCTCCTGCTCTCCTTCCTAGCCTCCTCCCCATTTCCCTTCCACCTCTTACTTCTTAATCCAATCTGGTAATCTTACCTCCAGTTAGCCATGACTGGGAACTGACTATTGCCTTAAATGGTATGTAGATAGATACTTCCAATCCAGGTGAAGTACTGGTTCAGCACCATCTTCCCTACACTTGTTCAGTCTCCTTGTTAGGATTCTGATTCTTGTTGCTTAAATCTCCTTGTCGGGTCACTGATGTCCCTACTGTTTTCCTAGCCTCTTTACCTGGTCTTCTTATCTCTGCTGCTCAGGCTGTCTTTCAGAATTCCAAGCCTGCTCAGATCTCTGGGACCTGTCTGGCACTTTGAGTTTTGCTGGACTACCTAGTTATGACTCCTTGCCTGTCTCTGATCTTGGGTATTGATACAATCCTCTACTTTAAACTTCTTACTTGTTTCCATCATGGCACAGTGCTGGACTTGGAATTAGAAAGACCAGATTCAAATCCTTGCCTCTAATACTTACTAGTCCCATGACTTATTTTCTCTGAGCCTCAGTTTCCTTATTTCTAAAATGGTGATAACAATAGCTATATTAAATTTTTTTTGAGGATAGAATGAATTAATAGAGTACATTGCAAACTTTAAAGTGCTATATTACTAACAGTTACCATTATTATTATTCTAGATTTCTAGGTTTACTTTGACTGCCAGGTTTTTGGTCTTTATCTATCTACTGGGGTCTATTCTTTGTGCTGCCCATCCCCCTCTCTGCAAACCTTGCTTCAGCTGTCCTGGTTGTTGCTCTATCCTCCTGCATGCTCAGCCTGTTGCTGTCTGTATGCTTAGCACTGACATCTAAACCCTGCCAAGAAGCACGCCGCTAGCCATTATGGATAATGTTAATGGATGGAGATGGGTCAGACTCTACCTTTTTAAAGGGGAAAAAATAACTGTCAGAAATTTCAGTTATCCTCAAAAACCTAATGAAGGTAGTTAAAGGCTCCTGTGGGATCTGACGTTCAGTATTTTTTATATCTAGTAGAAGAAGTGGTTTGCAGCTTTATCCTTGAGAAATGTACAATCAGTTTTCAACGATTATCTAGCTTCATCTAGAGAGCCACACTTGAGTAATTTCCGACACTCAAGGTATCTTATTCTAGCTTCAAAAGGCATAATGGGCTCCCCAGTAATCTTCTTCCATGAAAGCATATTGATGGCTTGCTAAACTGGGACTAATGTGACCTAAACCATTTTTATGTTTCTCCTGAAAATAACCATAGTCTGATTGAAAAAAAAAAAAGAAATTAATGGCTTATGTAGCAGTGGAAATCACTTTAATGCTGTGGAAAGAGTACTGGTCAAGGTGTTTGGAGACTAGTCTTAGGTAGGTCTAAAAGATCAACTCTGTGACCTAATCTCCATGTGCCTTTGTAGGTGGCAGAGGAGGAAGGAAAAGGAAGGAACATGAATAAATTTACTGCTGAGTTTGGAGTTAGAGGTTGCAATAACTCTCATCCTATGGAATATAAATATGAACATAGTTATTAACATAGGGCCTGAATAGGAAGATGGGTAGTTAATAGAAACAGCAATTATGAAGGCATGCTAGGTTTTTCCAAGCAGTAATTGACCCTATATTGCTGCTGACCCATTAGTGCTGATAGGGATTCATGGAGGGATGAGAAACAGGACTATAACTCGGGCAGGTCAATGGGATTTTGTTTAAGAGTGTTGACTTTAGATAGTGCTGATAGTACTTGCGGACCTCTGACCTCACAGAAAAAGCAAAACAAAACAAACAAAAAATAATTAATTAAAATAGGAAGCTACCAGATGGCTAGCAAAGGTGAGCTTCTTACCCCATATGCAACAGCCCAACTGGTAGAAGTATCATGCTAATGTATTGGGGTCTCCCTCTTGCCTTCTGCCTCAACTTGATGTGCCACTTATCCTGTTGACAGCTCATGGTCCTTGCCTCAAGCACAAAAACTCCTAATGATGGTCCTGGTGGTCAGAGACATTTGGTGATATCGTGGCCATGTCTTCTTTGCCTATTCAGTTGAACATTGTGTCATTAACTGAAACAGGTTTCTTTTTCTCAGTTGGGTTGAGTGTCTCTAAAGTCAGAATATGGCCATAGAAGAACAACTATCAGACTAAACCAAATGTGATACCTCTCAAACATGGGGTTGGAAAACAGCAGCAAGGAGGTAGATAGGACTGGAAGCTGCCAATGAAGCCAGCAAAGAGTGACCAGAGTGTTAGGTGGTACAGCATAGCCAAGTCAAGTGGAGGTAGGTGTGGAGGCCACCAGAAGGTAGTACATTCCTGGTTGGGTAGTGGGTAGCTTGACAGCACATTCCTGGTTGGGTAGTGGATAGTTATCCACTACCCAACCAGGAATGTGCTATCTCCTACTAGGTGGGCTACCTTCTGCTAGGTGGGCCTGGGTGGGACAAAATGGGAGTCTTCTAATGGTTAACTAAGTTGTCCATTTTCCTCATACATATTTTTTGTTTCTAATAGATAGGTCCATCACTTTATAGATTACTAAAACATTTCACATCACACGGAAATAAATGAAAAGCATTTATTATGGCCTTACTATTTGCCATCCACTGTGAGAAGTGCTGATACAAAAATACAAAAGTGAAACAATCCATGCCTTCAAAGTAGTTATATTCCAATGAGGAAGACAACATATTGAGGGGAGTGATAGTGAGGGGAGGGAATTATGTTTTGGGGAAATCACAAAGATGGTGAGGGGCACAATAGGATAACCAACCGACACGACTTTTCCAGAGACGTTTGCAGTATTGATTTGATTACCTCTCTCAGAGAAAGTGAGTCAGTGCGGCATAGTGGATAGTGGATAGAGAGCCAGCCTGAAAGTCAGGAAGACTTGGGTTCAATTCCCCCTCCAATGTATATCAGCTGTATGATCTTGAGCCAGTCACTTAACCCTTTAGTGCGCTAGACAATTTTAAGACTTTTAAATTGCAGAGGAGGTGCTGATCTGCAATGCAGAATGAATTGTATTGACTGGAAAGTTCTCTATATCAATGGCATCACAGGTCTAGTCCCTATCTTAGACAAAGAAAGGAAGGGTCCACATGGGGGCAGGGAGGAAAACAACTAGGGAGTTGCAGGTTGCAAGCCAATGACTTAGTTCCATGCAGGCATGGTGTAATGCCAGCTGGTGCGATACAATAGATCAGATGTGAGACAGATCCCTTTGGTTGTCTTAATAGACTGCACATAGTCAGCTTAGACTTTCTGGGTGCATTTGACATGGCATGAAAATGAGCGACAGAATGAATTGTCTGGATTGAATATTTCAGCCTCATCCATTCCAGCAGTTCTTGTATAGGCACAGTTAAAGAGCAGGTCATTCTTTCCTTTTTCCCAGTGAGCCCTTTTGATGATGTGAGGCTGGGTCAGGATGTACATTTTACTTACATATGCAGTTTTAAAGCCATCTCTGGGAGGTGTGTATATAGCTTTTGTGGCGTGTGTGTGTGTGTGTGACTCTACGTAGTCTGTTAAGACAGACAACCAAAGGGATCTGTCTCATGTCTGATCTATTGTATTACATCAGAAGCATTACATAATGCCTGGATGGGGCTAAATCACTGGACTTGCACTCCCTGGGACAATGTAGCCTTATCTTTACCCAGTTGTTTTCCTCTCTGACCCTATGTATACCCTTCCTTTCTTTCTCTAAATTAAGACTTGACCTGTGATGTCATTGACCATTGTGTATGTGTGTGAGGCTTTCATGTGTTATGCAGCACAAGGCTCGATTAACGTTCAGATGAGGATTACATGTAATTCTTATACATCTAAGGCAGGTGTGATCTTTTTTTTTTTTTGGTGAGAGCTGTCTGTTGAAAACGGTTGTGATTTTCCTTTATATAACAAGAGTTTAGTAGTGAGTAATTTGTTAGGGATCATTCATCTGGGATGGTAAGTAGGATCTGTCAGTAACCTGTAGGCAAAGGTGTGGGTTCTGTGATACTCCCAGCTCGAGAACAGCACCTTCCCCCACAATAAAAGATTTGCTTGTCCCTGTTTAAGCAACATTGCCACTTTTACATACTCACGCTCCTCAGTCTCACAGGGAGAAATACACGTGGAGGAAAGATAGTCTTCAAACAGCACTTAAATACCAGAGAAATCCAGGAAGGGAGAAATAACTCTGACTTCTGGCAAAAGCTGAAGTTTCTAGGAAGGGAAAGCCTTGTTAATTCCCATTTTGATGGTGTTCTGTTCATAACCATATTTCACTCTTTAGGCCTTCCTTTCCTGTTAATAATACTTAGTAATCATATGTGTCTATATCCTTGGGAAGTAAGTTAATATTATTCTTACTATCAAAGCCTCTTTCATTTGGACTCCCTT
Source organism: Phascolarctos cinereus (assembly GCF_003287225.1). Classification (NCBI taxonomy): domain Eukaryota; kingdom Metazoa; phylum Chordata; class Mammalia; order Diprotodontia; family Phascolarctidae; genus Phascolarctos; species Phascolarctos cinereus. Next base: position 198,082,811 of record NW_027555958.1, on the reverse strand, counting down.
ATTATATGTAAAATATCAGAGATGTTCAGGTCACAGTCTTATGAATTAGTTAGTGAGTCCCAGGTCCTAGGTTGATGAATTCCTTGGGGCTTATGAAATGTGTCCCCAGAGTAACTGTTGACCAAATCTGGCCATCAGCCCTATTTGAATATTCACATTCTCCTCAGAACAGCTGTAGACACAGCAGCATATGATTCATTGGCTTTATCAGTGGTTTCATATTGAATAAAGCAGCTTTATGAAAATCAATAGAGTGACTACAATTACCAAGTGAATTACTTCAGAGATATTAAGAGCCATAAATCAAATGTGACAGCTGAAGAATAACGATATTATGTACAAACAAGAAGGAGTGCTATCAGCAGAATAAGCGGTCAGGAGGCTTTTCTATTATTTCTTTTTGGGAATAAGCTACTGATATTTGTTGTTGTTGTTGTTTTAACCTGGCACTGTTAAGATAGTTTGTGATGATATTTGCAAGGTCAAACATATACTTCTGCAACCACTGGTAGGCTGTTGGAAGTGTGAAATAATTTAATTTTAGGGAAAATTTTGTTAAAATACTTTCTAGGTAGTTATATTTCAATTCCATTTAAATGAATACATTTATTAAACACCTAATATATACCAAGTACTATACTAGGTACCAGAGATTCAGAAAGACAAAAGAAATAGTTCCTGACTCCAAGGAGCTTATATTATACTTAGAGGAAGCCACATGCATGCAGATAACTAATAAATACAAAAATACATGCCAAATCAATGCAAAGTAATTTTGTGGAGGGCTGGGAACAGTAATAACAACTGGTGGAATCACCAGTGGAATCAGGGAAGGCCTCTTGTGGGAGGTGGCACTTAAACTGAGTCTTGAAGAGAAGTAGAGATGAGGAAGGAGAACATTGTAGGTTGGGGAACCAGCTCATACAGACAGCAAGAGGTGGGAAGTGGGATGTCATATGTGATAAATGTGCAAGCCAGTTTGGCTAGAAGTGGTAAGTGAGGGGGATTAGAGTCTAGCTGGAAAGACGGATTGGAACTCAGTTGTGAAGGACTTTAAATGCCAAATAGAAAGATTTGTATCTTATAGTCTAGACAACAGGAAGTCTCTGATTTTTTTTATGGATGTTATTTTATTTCATCCTTTTTAAAAAACTATTCTTTATTTTTAAAAACTTTATTTATTTTTAGTTTTCAACATTCACTTCCACAAGATTTTGAGTTCCAAATTTTCACTCCAACTCGCCCCTCCCCCCACCCCAAGATGGCATGCATTGTGAATATCCCTTCCCCTAGTCTGCCCACCCTTTTATCTCTCTCCCTCTTCTCTTACCCCCTTCCCCTTCTATTTTCCTGTAGGGCAAGATAGATTTCTGTACCCCATTTCCCATATTTCTTATTTCCTAGTTGCATGTGAAAACATTTTTTAAAAACATGTGTTTTTAAAACTTCAGGTTCCAAATTTTGTCCCTTCCTCCCTCCCCACCCACCCTCATTGCAAAGGCAAGCAACTCAATATAGATTATACATGTGCAGTTATGCAAAACACTTCCATAGTCGCGTTGGAAAACTGTTTCCCTTAATCCTATCCTGCCCCCCCCTTTTATTCTATTCTTTCTTTTGACCCTGTCCGTCCTCAGAAGTGTTTGCTTCTGATTACCCCCTTTCCCAATCTGGCCTCCTCTCTATCATTTCCCTGCTCTTGTCCCCTTCTCCCCCTATTTTCCTGTAGGGTAAGACAGATTTCCATACCTAATTGAGTATGTATGCTATTCCCTCCTTAAGCCAAATCCTACGAGAATAAGATTCACTCATTCCCTCTCACCTTCCTGTTTCCCCTCCACTGTAAGAGCCTTTTCTTTTCTGTTTTTTTTTGTGTGAGATAATTTACCCTGTTCTACCTTTCCCTTTATCTTTCTCCCAGCACAATCCTCTCTCATCCCTTAATTTCATTCTCCAGACATGACCCCTTCATCTTCAACTCATCCTGTGCCCTCTATCTATCTATCTTCATCTCTCTCTCTCTATATATACACACATATCATTTTTTCCCTCCAACTACCCTAATACTGATAAAGGTCTCATGAGTTATAAATGTCATTTTTCCATTCAGGAATGTTAACAGTTCAACCTTAATAAGTCTCTCATGATTTCTCTTTCCTGTTTACCTCTTCATGTTCCACTTGAGTCTTGTATTTGAAAGTCAAATTTTCTATTCAGCTCTGGTCTTTTCACCAAGAATACTTGAAAGTCCTCTATTTCACAGAGTGACCATTTTTTTTCCCTGAAGGATTATACTCAGTTTTGCTGGGTTGGTAATTCTTGGTTGTAATCCTATCTCCTTTGCCCTCCAGAATATTATATTCCATGCCCTCTGGTCCCTTAATGTAGAAGCTGCTAATCTAGTGTTATCCTGATTGTGTTTCCACAATACTTGAATTGTTTCTTTCTGGCTGCTTGTAATATTTTCTCCTTAACCTGTGGACTCTGGAATTTGGCTACAATATTCCTAGGAGTTTTCCTTTGGGGATCTCTTTCAGGAGGAGATGGGTAGATTCTTTTAATTTCTATTTTGCCCTCTGGTTCTAAAATATCAGGGCAGTTTTCCTTGGTAATTTCTTGAAAGATGATGTCTAGGCTCTTTTTTCGATCATGGCTTTCAGATAGTCCAGTAATTTTTAAATTGTCTCTCCAGGACCTATTTTCCATGTCTGCTTTTTTTTTTTAAAGGCAATTGGGGTTAAGTGACTTGCCCAGGGTCACACAGCTAGTATGGGTCAAGTGTTTGGTCTGAGGCTGGATTTGAATTCAGGTCCTCCTGACTTCAGGGCTGCTGCTCTATCCACTGCACCACCTAGCTGCCCCTTGTTGTTTTTCCAATGAGATATTTCACATTGTTTTTTAATTTTTCAGTCTTTTGGATTTGTTTTACAATGTCTTGATTTCTCATAAAGTCACTAGCTTCCAATTGCTCTATTCTAATTTTTAAGGAAATATTTTCTTTAGTAAGCTTTTGGACTTCCTTTTCCATTTGGTCAGCTTTACGTTTTAGGGCATTCTTCTCCTCATTGGCTTTTTGGACTTCTTTTGCTATTTGGATTAGGCTATTTTTTAAGGTGTTGTTTTCTTCAGTGTTTTTTTGGGTCTCCTTTAGCAAGCTGTTGATTTGTTTTTCATCATTTTCTTATATCACTCTCATTTCTCTTCCCAGTTTTCCCTCTACTTCTCTTACTTGCTTTTCAAAATCCTTTTTGGGCTCTTTCAAGGCCTGGGACTGATTCATATTTTTCTTGGAGGCTTTGGATGTAGGAGCTTTGACTTTGTTGTCTTCTTCTGGTTGTATACTTTGATCTTCTTTGTCACCAAAAAGAGATTCTACGGTCTGACACTTCTTGTGAGGTTTGCTCATGATCCCAGCCAATTACTTGAGTTATAAACTCTTTGTTAAGGTAGAGATCTGCTTCTTATGAGAAGAATGTACTGTCCCAAGCTTTGGGGGTTTGTATAGCTGTTTTTAGAGATACTTCTAGGAATCTGTAAATTTTCAGTTCTTCCAAGTTAGAATGATAAGGGGCGAGGTGTTTACTCCTTTCCTGGCCTGTGCTCTGGTCTATAATTGCCCACAAGCTCTCTTTTCTGTCTTGGAACTGTGAGGAGGATTTTCTCTCCACAGCCACTACAAGCTCCACCACGCCAGCGCTCCTCCTTGCCCCAGCATTGCCGCCCAGAACTGTGACCCAGATCCAAGCACTGGCAAAGCAAGAGATTCTTGCCTCAGCACTGGCAAAGAGATCCCTGCAGTCCTCCTCTGATCAGCCACTTGATTCCCCCTCAGTCTATGGGCCAGAAGCTCAGGATGCAGCTGCTGCCCTGGGGCTGCTTGGGAACTGGGGCTGAGACCTAGCTCCTCTCTCACCAAAGAAACAGACTTTTCCCACTGACCTTCTAAGTTTTCTTTGGCGTTCATGGGTTGAGAAGTCTGGAAACCACCACAGCTGCCTGCAGTTCAGTTCTCTGAGGCCTGCTCCAGGTTCACTGCAGCCTGCCGCCCAAGCTGAACTGTGCTCCTCTCACCGCATGGTGCGATATACCTTTCTGATCAACCATCTAGATTGTCTTGGGCTGGAAATTTGTTTCACTCTGTCTTTTGTGGGTTTTGCTTCTTTAGAATTTGTTTAGAGCCATTTTTTAAATAGGTATTTGGAGGGGTTTGGGGGAGAGCTCAAGCAAGTCATTGCTTTCACTCTGCCATCTTGGCTCTGTACCCCTGATTTTTTTTGAGCATAGAAACGGCATGGTCTACTCAACAAATGATTTTCTGAGATGAGGATCTCCTCTATACTGATTCATCTGACAGAAATATTCTAGCTGCAAGGGACCAGAAAAATCATTTAATCCAACCACCTCATTTTCATATGAGGAAACTGAGACCCAGGAAGGTGAAATAACTTGCTCAGTATTACAGAGCTAGTTTGTGAAAAATCTGGGCCTAGAACTTAGTTCTTCTGACTCTCAGTCCAATGTGCTTTCAGTTATACCCTTGAAGACTTTTACTATTAAAATTATATTTTGTTTTCATGCAAAAAAGTTTTCTAAACTTAATAAACCATCAAATAAGATAAAATGTGTTGGACAAGTTTGGTATTTTACTTTGAAGTGTTAAAAGTGTTAAAATTTTATTTTTAATACATTTCCACATTCAAGAAGGGCAGCTAGGTGATGCAGTGGATAGACTGTCTGGCCTAGAGTCAGGAAGACCTGAGTTCAAACACTCAGACACTGACTAGCCACGTGACCCTGGGCAAATCATTTATTACTATAGTTTCCTTATCTGTAAAATGAGCTGGAGAAGGGAACAGCAAACCACTTCAGTATCTTTGCCAAGCAAATCCCAAATGGGGTTATGAAGAGTTGGGCACAACTGAAATGACTGAAAAACAACAATGTTCAAGAAGGAATTCACCTAGTGAAATTGTCTCAGAGGTACCAGCATATAAATATTCAGGTTGGAAGGTCAGCATTGAATAATTGAGCAAGTTCCTCTGTTATCTAACTTTGCCTACTTAGAATCCTCTCCTTGACCTCATACTACCCCATCCTTTGCCTTTCCCCCCCTCTCCTCAATTGGTGCCATGCCTTTCTTGTTTACATCCCACCATGCTGCTTACCTACTCTCCATCACACTCAGCCTTTCCTTCAGCAATCTGTTGGCCTTTGAAGATAATGCCATCCTATTACCTCATCTTTTCCCTAACCTTGTCACTATCATTTACTGAATTCCATATTGCTTTTCTGCCTTCCTTATTGAATTTAGAACCTTGCAAACAGATTCCATTTTATCCTGTCCCTGGACACATCTTCAGTATCCATTGGAAAGTCCACCTAACATTATGATTATATGTCTTCTTTTTATGGCCTCTGTCTTAATTCTTCTTCAGTCACCAACCTGGAAACCTGGTGGGTGGGGTCATATCTTGCCTCTTAGAATTGTTTTATAAACTTGAACTCTGAAGTTTCCATCTATAAACATCCTCCTCCTCCTCCTCCTCCTCCTCCTCATCAAAACTAGCATTTATACAGCACCTTTATTGTGACCTTTAGTACCTTGATCCCTCCCTATTTTTTCAGTCCATTACTCCCATTCTTGCTTCACTTACCTCCACTGAGTCTATGATCATTCATTCCTATCATCCCATGTTCTTACCTTCACTATGGAATCTCTCTTTTCTTGGCATTTTGCCACTTGTGCTCTATTAAATTCCAATTCTGGGTAATTTTCTTCATTCCTTTTCTCTATTCCTGCTCCAAGGTCATTACTAAGTGCTGCTGGAGAAAGTTAAAAACCTGTGTTGATGGGTTCTACTATAGATTTATGCTACCCAATTTCACTGAAGTTCTCACTATTGCATTGAAATCTTTAAAAATCAATTTCTCATCACATTCCTTATAGAAGGTCTTCAAGCCTTCTCCACTTTCATTAAGCCATTCACTTCAACATTTGCCCCCTCATTCTCAGTAGGTGGTTTCATCATATCCTTTTCTGAGAAGTTCAAAGATCACTGATATAGGAGTCCCATCAACTCTTCTAATCCTTACTTATTTTTTATGAATTTCCATCCATTCTTTCCTCTTTTCCACTTTTTTTTGGGCTAGACAATGGGGTTAAGTAACTTGCCCAGGGTCACACAGATAGTGTGAAGTGTCTGAGGCCACATTTGAACTCAGGTCCTCCTGACTCTAAAGCCAGTGCTCTATCCACTGCACAACCTAGGGGCCCCTCCACTTGTCTTGATTAAGTCTAGGCTAGTTCTTCCTTTTGTGCCTTTGATTTCATCTTCTAAGGCTTTCATGATCAGTCATCCCCTCTCCCCCTCGCATCTTAAATTTCTTCCACTTCACTGACTCCTTCTCTAATACAAATTTATTTAGCTTTTCTAAAAACACATCTCCTGACCCAGGTACGCCTCAATTTACTATCCTATAACTTTCTCCTTCATTGACAAAGAGTTGTCCATGCTCACTGCTTATACTTTCTTACTTATTCACTTAATCCCCAACCTCTTGCAATCTGTCTTCTACTTCTACTGTTTACTGAAAAGATCATAAAGGCCTCTGATTGCTCTAATCCCTTTGACCTTTCTGCAGCATTTAATATTGTTGACCACTCCTTTCCTTCTTGGTATACTCTCCTCCCTTGCCTTTATGTATTTTTTTTTTTGGAGGGCACTGAGTGTCCTTCTCTCAACCAGGCTGGAAATGCAGTAACCCATTCATGGACCAGCACTGAAGCTTTGCCCTGGTCTCTTTCTGATCTGGGCTGGCTGCCTTCTTAGACAGCCTATTGGTTCCCTGCTAATGGTTTTGGTTTAGATGATCTCATTCCAGTTCTAAACCTATGATCTTATCAGTCAGTTAGTAAGCATTTATTAAACTTCTACCATATACTGAGCACTGTTCAAGGTACTAAGGATATAAAGCCAAAAACAGTCCCTACTCTCATGGAGTTTTGTGCTGGACTTGGTGAAGACACCTGATCAGCTTTAGCTCTGTTGTAGCTCAGAACTCCTGAGCTCAAGAGATCCACCAGCCTCAGTCTCCCCTGGCAGCAGGGATTACAGCCATCACATCTGGCCTCCCTTGCCTTCTGTAACATGATACTCTTTGGGTTCTGCCTCTTTGAATTCTTTATTTACCTTGTTGGATTCTCTTCCTCCTCTCTCACCCCCTAAATTTTCACCAAAGCTCAGTCTTCCATTCTTTTCCATTTCTCTGGCTTTTCCTTTGGCAATCTCAACTGAGACTGATAGAATGCATTGCCATGAAGGGAAAGTGGAAAATCTGGAGGTGGGCAGGTTTCAGGGAGAAGAACATGAATTAAATTTTGGAAATGTTAAGTTTAAGGTCATGTCAGGACAGTCAGGCGGAAATGTCTAGCAGGCAGTTTTTAATCTAGGTCCTGAGCTCTGAAAAGAGGTCATAGCTATAGAAGTAGACTTGGGAGTTATCTTCATAGAGGTAATAATTGAAGATATAACCTGCTTTCTACCCTGATTCTCTTATTTCTTTAAATAGTACAATCATTCTTTCCTTCTCTGCAGGCTTTAAACTTTAATCATTTTGATTTCTCACTTCCTGTCACCCCCTATATCTAGCTACCCATCAAGTATTTTGTTCAAGTATGTTGATTCAACGTCTGTGTTATCTCTTGCAACCTCTACCTTTCCCACTACAGCATGGTTGAAAGAGCACTAATTCTGGAGTTGGCTGAGTGTTGATAGGGAAGTCATTTAACCACCCTAGGTTTCAGTTTCTATATCTGTGAAATGATGGTTTTGGTCCAGATGACCTCATAGACCTTTTCCAGTCCTAAATCTATGATCCTATGAGTCAGTTAGTGAGCATTTGTTAAACTCCTACTATATGCCAGGCACTGTTCTAGGTACTGAGGATATAAAGACAAAAATGATAGAGTCTGATCTCATGGAGCTTATATTCTATCCTATCACACTATTTTGATTCAGGCATTAGCTGCCTTTTACTTGGACTAATATAATAACCTCTTATAGGGAGAGATCCTATCTCTCTGCCTCAATTTCACTGCTCCCATCCCAAACTCCTTGCACTCAACTAATTCCACTGCCAGGGCAAGCTTCCTAATGCACAATTTTGATTAAATGACTATACTTCAAAAACTTTAATGAGTTCCTATTAGTTATCAAATAAAAGCTAGGCTCCATAGTCTAGAAATTCTTCACAATCTGACTATAACCAACCTTTCCTTCATTATCTCATACTATTGCCCTTCATGTATTCTATGTTTCATCAAAACTGAACTATTCACTATTCCTAGGGTGCATGGGGTGTTCAAGGAGAACTAACACTTCTGGTATGAGGGCTCGAAAGCCCTTTTCAGGGCTGCTTGCCCACCTTTGGTGTCCACCTACTACCCTGCTCTTACCTGTGGCTCCCAGAAGCTGTAGCATGTGCAGCAGCCACACTCTGGTAAAACTGTCTTGATAAATGATCTAAACCAGGTTGAGGGTAACTTAAACCCATTGGTGAGTTAAGGACATGTCTACTCCAAGCAGGTGAAGACTTCCTCTAGTGGAATGGCAGATGAGAACAATTTGTTCCATTGGCCATGAAGGCAGCTGAAGCAGGCATTATGGAGCACTTAAAATTTGGTCATACATCATAGAAACCAAGGTCATCCACTGTATCCCGAGCTATTGCCAATTGTCTTGATTTTTGTCTTGCCATTGGGCTTCAGTGACTCTGGAAGACAGTGAGACTGATCACTTTGTGCAACTCTGACTTATTTAAATCCAATTCATGTGTAAGTCAAGACATCATCCTTGTGATGTCATTGATCCCCTTCCAAAATGAAGGATAAACGGCAACTCTGAAATTGACCTCCCCTTTCCTACCTCCATGCCTTTGTTCACTTCTATCCCTGGAATGCATTACTTCGTCCTCATTCCTTATCTCTATATTCTGAAATCTTTCCCATCATTTATGGCTTCCTTTAGAAGTCTTCTCCTTCATATAGTTGTTTCTGATAGGCCAGCTGGAGGTAATCTTTCCTTCCCAGAAACTTGTTTTATCTCACCTACATTCTTCATTTCAGTTCAATTTGCCAAGTGTTTAAGTATCTAATATATGTAAAGCAATGTGTTAGGCATGAAAGGAAAAAAAAAGAGAAGTATGATAGAGGCCTTGCTTTCAAGTAGCTTATGTTTTCGTGGTTAGGGACAAGTACTAAAATAACTATGAAAGAAGGGATTATGAAATAAATATAAAAGACAGCACTAAGTAAGTACTTTGAGAAATCTGAGGAAGGAGAGTTCATTTTCTCTTGAGGGTGAAGTTAGAACAGTCAAGGAAGCCTTGATGGAGAAGGTGGCATCTGAATTGAATCTTAATGGAAGGGAATGATCATATTTAATTTATATTACAGTTATTTATGTCTTTGTTTTCCCAGGGTGGACAGTAAGCTTATTGCAGGCAGGGACTGTATCTTACTCAGGGACTGTATGTCCTATACAAAGCTTGACAAGATACTTTGTTTAATAGGCACTCAATAAATGTTTGTGTTAGGGTTCTATGATTGTAGATTATCAGGGCTGTGATACTAAGGAAGAGGGGACAGCTCAGAAGGCCAAGTTGAGGACGGTTATCACTGACCTGCTACAGATTCATCATTCCCATTACCTTTGGTTTTCCCTATGCCTCAGACATTGACTAGTCTGCAGAATGTATATACACAAAGATCTCCCCAAAATGCACATAGTACAGGTGGAACACTCTCACAGAGATGCAGACATGCAGGGAAAGGCACATAGGAATACCTGATCCGTAGAACAATACTACTTCATTATAATGATGCCCCATTTATCTCTTTCTTGCTCTCTCTTCCAAGGTTAATAAAGCTCTTCAAAGGAGCGTGATTAGTGCTAGTCTTCAAAATGCCAGCAGGGAAAGCCCTACTTCTTCCTGATTTTATGTGCTAGCTGCCAGCAGTCCTGCAGTGGGAAAGAGATGGAAAATGCCTGGGGGTATTGCCTGAGGCTGCTACCTTCCTGCCCTCACAGTGTAGTTGCATGGTTGTTCTCAACTGCACTGTTAGTTAATCATGTTGAATTTTGGTAGCTATTATTCATAACTCAGCTATATGTGAAAGAGGTAGAGCTTTCTTAAAGAATGAGCTTTCTTATCAAAGGGACTGTTCATCCTTCATACTCGAAGAGAACCAATGACATCATGATATTTCGGTCAAAGTATAGTCTGTTTGACTTTGATTAGTCTAATACGAGCTCAGAAAGCTCTATCACAGGTCAGGCACAGATGGATAATCCATTGAACATTTGGGATGGAGATATCTCTAGATTTGTGCATCTCATGTTTCCTTTGTGCTCCTGTGATTCTGCTTTGCTCATTGAACAGAGTCTTCTTTGATGTGGGCATGCCATGCTGGGTGGTCCTCTCCTGATGTCTCCCAAGTCTCACAACTGATTCCAAAGTTCTTCAGAGAGACCTTGAGAGTGTCCTTGTATCACTTCTTAGGCCTCTGTGTGAGCACTTGCTTTGTGTGAGTTCTCTGTAAAATAACCTTTCAGGCAAATATATGTTTGACATTTGAATAATGTGGCCAGTACATCAGAGTTGTGCTCTCTACCTTAGAGTATGAATTCTTGGCAGTTCAGCTTGAGAAAGGACCTCAGTGTCCGGTGACTAATCTTACCAGGTGATCTTCAGAATCTTCCTAAAATAATTCAAATGGAAGCAGTTCAGTTTTCTGGCATGGTGCTGGTAGACTGTCCAAATATCACAGGTTATCAAAGAGGTAGCTTTCTTCAAGAATGAAAAGAAGAAAGATTACTTAACAAGTTCAATTCAACAGTTCAACAAACATTTAATAAACACCTACTATGTGCAAGACACCATGCTAAGATTATGGATAGACAAATATAATACTAATGCTGGCTCTGCCTTCAAAGAACTCACAGTGTATTGGAGTTGGGAATTGGGAGATGGACTGGGGAATGGCAATACAGAATGTACACAAATTAGTATAAGATCTGATAGAGACATAGTGTTCTAAGAATATTTGAGGAGGAAAAGGATATTTTTAGCCAGGGTGGGGGAAAGGATCTGGTTCAGCTATATGGAAAAGGTAGCATCTGACTTAGGCTTCTGAAAGAAGGAAATGAGGTAGATGCATTTCAGGTATGGCAGATGACCTGAGCAAATATACTGAGGAAGGAGATAGCATGCAGTGTTTAATGAATAACTAATAGTACAGTTTGGCTAGAACATACAGTGAATGAATGTATGTGAATGTGTGTATGTATACATGTACATGCGTATATGTATATACATATTTGTGTATATATACATATATACATGAAATAAGAGTAGAAAGGTAGGTTGGTATAAGATTGTAGAATAAGATTGTTAAATGTTAGGCTAATGAGTGTGTATTTTATCATAGAGGCAGTAGGAAAGCACAAAGAGCTTTTGAGCATTGGAATGCCATGGCTGGTCCTGCACCTTGGCAAGATCATTTTGGAAACTGGAGGCAGGGAGGCCAATTAAGAAGCTATTCAAATAGTCTAGGCAAGATGTAATGAGGATCTGAACTTGACCAGTAGCTGCGCATATAGAGGTGATAAACATAGCAGGCAACAAAAATTGCTGCTTACAGAAGACAGAACACAGGAATTGACTGGAATGATCAAAGCTGACCAGCAAGATCTATAGTTCTTTTGTTGGGGGCCATGCTGATTGCATTTGCTGAGAGCTGATTGGCCAAAGAAAGGCAGGTGTATTTTTTAGTGCCATCTACAGCACAAATGTACAGCCATATGGTACAGTGGGCCTTGAGTCAGGAAGACTCAATTTCCTGAGTTCAGATCCAGCCTCAGATGCTTACTATCTATGTGACCCTGGTTGAGTCATTTAACTCTGTTTGCCTTAGTTTCCTCCTTTGTAAAATGATCTGGAGAAGGAAATGGCAAGCCATTCAAGTATCTTTGCCAAGAAAACCCCAAATGGGGTCATGAAGTTAGACCTGATTGAAAATGACTGATCAAGATATCACAAATGAAAGGAACTCTCTCAAGGGTTTTCCTGTGTTGAGTTTTACTGTTCTTTCTGGTTTGAGAGGGAGAAACAAAGGGGGGAAAGAAAGTCTTTCCATCTGCTTTGCTGTGAGAAGAGAAATGGCTTTGCTGAAAAAACAGAGTTCCCTGATATTTGAAGAGATGCATGGGAACAGGCTACATGGTCCTATTTGTATGTACTGCTTGAGATGGAGAAACTCCTCAGAGCTCAAGAAAAGATAGAAGAAATCTTAGCAGTTCCCTTGTTTAAGGGAAATGCACATCACTGAAAATACACAATACTTTCTCAGTACACTGCTGAGGGCAGTTGTGTGCTAAAAATGGTTCTCACCATGCCACTGGCCTGAGAATAGCAGAGAAGTAAGTAGCTCTGTCAATAGCGGACATTATTACTGATACACTATACTTTTGTACACTGGTAGGAGAGTGTGACTTACTTTATTGGTAGATTGTTATATTTTGGTTGTTCCTGCTTCTATCTTCTTTCAAATAAATGTTATGATTATTCCTGCTCTTTCCTTCAAATGAGAAGTTGTTGTGATTATTCCTTCTTATGTCTTATCATTTAGTAAATGTTTTATGTTTATTGTCAATGCTGTTATTATGACTGAGTTTTTGTGAATTTGAAGTACACACATAAAGTAATCAGGAGCTACAGTGGTGAGTAGTAGGAATCCTATACCTATACCTATACCTCTAGGACTCTCAGTCTTGAACCAGTAGCCACATGGCCACTCTTCTGGGGACACCACCTCCACCTGCCAGCAAGGTTAAACTAGTTCCCACCCAGGAAGAGAGATCCTCTAGAGTTGAGGTTGTCACTGTACCTGGCCTACAAGGTGGTAATTGAGCCCATGGGAATAAGAGAAATCATTAAGGAAGAGGTTGTAGGGAGAGAAAAGATGCTCACATGCAGGAAACAGCTTATGGATAGTGAATGAACAAAGAAGATGGAAAAGAAGAAAGTAGAAAAATGGTTAGGAAAGTATAATGACCTAATAGCTGGGGAGGAGAGAGTATCTAATAAAAAACTCTAGTCCAAATGGAAATTTTATTTAGAATATCATGCGTACAGTCTAATAACATATATGATGTTTCTTGTTATTCGTGGAAGGTAAAAACATTAGGTTTAACTCTAAAAATTTAACCTTTAAAATTCAATTTGAATTTGGAAATATAGCCATATACTATGCATATAAAATAACTTGTCTCAGTCTATCTTAAAATCAGGCACCTTGAAATGTAGTGGGTAGGCTCCCTATGGGCATTCAGAAACATGTCTAAAAGCAAAAGGCCAGATTTGAGAAGAATTTCTTCTACAGTACAGTAATAATGTCAGCTATTGGCAAATGAGCTGTCATGTACGAGACTGACCTAGATTCCAACAAGGACTTCACATTTTTACCTGTTGTCAGATGAAGATAGGAAAAATTACATAAGAGGAAGGTTCAGCTAGTGTATTGATCTTTGGAAAGGACTAGTTAGTTACAGTGAAGAGTGGGTTCTTTCTTTTACTTAGGCTCTGTATACAAATGGCAAGATAAAGAGGAATTCCCTCAATTATTTGGGTAGTATCAGTTACTATATTGATTATATTAAGCCAAGTAATTCCCAATCTCTATGGATTTTGTGTCTGTAAAATCAAAATACATTGAAGTCAAGGACTATGACATTTTTGTCTTTGCATACACAATGACTATAATATTGCCTTATAAATAACAGATGTTTAATAAGTGTTTGATGAAAGAATGACTGAATCAATGTCATTTTAAGTTTTATTGTTAATTCTTATTTATGATGATAGATGGGAGCACTGGTATGGATAATGAAAATAGCAGATAAAAATCACTTGTACTTGTGAAGGAGGAACCACAGAACTCTTCCTCTGTATGGGTACAGACCTTTGTCCTTTGGAATAGATACGTGTGCCGCGAGGAGCTGGCCCTTTCCCTTCTCTTGCCTTTTGTAGAGCTGCAAGAAATAGTTGGAGGTAATTTGGATAAACTGGAGAGCATCCAGAGGAGGGCAACCAGCACAGTGAAGAGCCTTGAGTGTATATCATGGGAGGGTCAATGAAAAGAATGAGGATATTTATCCTAGAGAAGAGAAGACTCAGGGTAGACACGCTAGGTGTCTTCAAGAATTTAAACATGTTCCCTTTGGCTTCAGAGGATGTTCAGAGGAACAGAGATATCAGGAAAAGCTTCTAAAAATTTGTTGTTGTTGTTCAGTCATTTTGCAGTCATTTTTTATTTTCTGTGACCCTATTTGGGGTTTTCTTGGCAAATATACTAGAGTAGTTTGCCATTTCCTTCTCCAGCTCATTTTACAGATAAGAAAACTGAGGCAAATGGTTAAATGACTTGCCCAGGGTCACACAGCTAGTAAGTCTCTGAGTCCGGATTTGAACTCAGGAAGATGAGCATTCTTGACTCCAGGCCTGGCACTCTAACCACTGTTAACCACATTAGAGCTGTCTAAAAATGTTATGGGCTATCTTGAGATGTAGTATGTTTCCTTCCTGGAAGGTCTTCAGGCAGAGGCTGATCAAACATTAGTTAGGAATTTTGTAATGGACATTCCTTTCAGGTACGGGTTGGTCTAGATCAGTGGTTTTCAAGCTTTTTGGTCTCAGGACTCTTTTATACTCTTAAAAATTACTGATGACCTCTCCCCAACACAAGAGTTATTATTTATGTGGGTTTGTGGGCTATATAAATAATGCCTTGGTGTTATTAGGAAAATAGTTTTGACTGCACAGACTCCTGAAAGAAGCATGGGGACCCCCAGGGACCTATGAACTGTACTTTGAGAATATTTGTACTAGATAGCTTTCACGTCCCCTTCCAGATGGCAAATTTGGGAATTCTATGACCCATTTATCCTAGAGGGAGGTTGGAGACAGAAAGGCAAATAGATAGAGGGGAAATGCCTTAACTCTGAAAGACTAAATGAGCCAAAAACCTAGAAAAAACCCATATGATATATATGCAGAAAAAAGCCTTTGACAAGCTTCAACAATCATTCATGATAAAAACACTAAAAAGAATAGATATGTAACAGTTTTTCTTAGCATAATATAAAGTATATACTTTAATCTAAAAACAAATATTACATGTGATAGAGAAACATTAAAAACATCCCCACTCAAAACAGAAATAAAGCATACATGCCTATCTTTACTGTTTTAATTTGACATAGTATTGGCAATTCTATTAATTGTACTAAGACAGGAAAAGATATCAAAGGGATTAACTTGGGAAATAAAGAAGTCAAATATCATTACCTTTAGAAGAATATAGATTGTACTGAGAATGTTTTTTAAGGTTAGGTTGGACTGGGTCATTGTTTCTCAATTTTTATTTGTTCCATGAATTTCTTTGAACAACAACAAAAATGTGTTGTAAACTCCCTGGGTAACTTAATAAACTACTCATAATATTTTGCAATTATTTACGGCTTAAGGAACCATTAAATAATTTTTAGCATGACTCCCAAAAGGGTTCACAAACCACTAAATGGGAACCACTGGAAGAAATGGACACTGAGGTACCTTCCAAATTCAAAATTCTGTGAGAGGGTAGGATTTTAGGGTCCAAGTGTGAAACAACACAAATTTTAAATAGATCCTAGGCATTCTGGTCCAAGTGCAGCAAGTGGATAGAGTGCCAGCCCTGGAGTCAGGAGGACCTGAGTTCAAATCTGGCCTTAGATATTTACTAGCTGTGTGATGTTAGACAAATTACTTAACCTTGTTTGCCTCAGTTTCCTCATCTCTACAAGGAACTGGAGGAGGAAATGGCAAACCACCCCACTATCTTTGCCAAGAAAACACTCTATGGGGACGTGGGGAACAATAAATTCTGGCCCAAATTCTGCAACTTTGTCAGAAAAATGTCCAAGGAATCCTTCCAACATTTACCTTGGAATGTAAATTTACTTCTAAAAGCTGGTACCACTTCCACGAGTTGGAGAGCAGAACCAGAAGTGAGGACAGCACCTCTGTCTTCATACAACAGTGTTGAAAAGGACCTAAGACTGGGAGGAGAGAGGAGGGATAGCAGAATGGTGGAGCAGATGGGAGAAAGGCTGGTAAAAGGGAAATTTGGCAAAGAGCCAGAGGGAAGAGGCTGGCACCAAAGAATAATGCAATAGCAGAGCACTGACTTGGAAGAGTGGATTCCAAATCCTTCCTTCTTGTTAGGTCCACCCATGGGATCACTCTAAATAACAAGGATTGTATGAGGCCCTGAGGGGAGAGTGGTCCATGAGTAGCAAAGGGGATCTTGACTCTTTTTGGGATTCCATTCTATGTCTTTTGCTGTGCAAATAAAACTGCTCTGTTATGAGACTTTTTTGAACCTGAATACTTATAAAGGGAGCTAATGGCCACCTTTGGAATTGCCATATCCAGAAGTTCCCAGGTTTGACTCCAGTGAAGACCATGACCCAGTGAGAGTCCTCTAGGCACTTTGTGTCAAGAATATAAATTTCTTGAAGGGTTTTTTTTTTTGCATTTGTAGCCTTAGAACCTGACATATAGTTGGTGCTAAAAAGATGATCTTTGATTGATTTAGGGACCTACTTAGCTTTGGGATGCATGCATGATAGAATGTTTTGGTGTTGCAGATATGTCTGTCTGATTCCTTAGGCTACTATTTGACTAAATTAATATTTATTAGGTATCTATTATATATAAAACATTATGATGGACAGTAGTGATAGGAAGAGCAAACAAAATGTCATTCCTACCATCCGACCCTAGAGGTATATTTAGGAAAATAAGAAAATTATACAGTTAACCATGATATGTTTTGAAGTAAGTACCTAGGACATTTCCAAAACACATTTATATTAGAAATTCAAGGAGACGTAGGGAATACTTGTAGTAAGGGAATCAAAGAAGATTTTATGAGAGAGACAGAGAACATTTAAGTTCAGATCAAAGGGAAAGTAAGGATTTTATCATATGAAAATGTAGAGGCAGCATACACAAAGGGATGAGGTGGGAAAGGTCACAAAGAATGGTCCAATTTGGTGGGAATGTAGAGTCTATAAAAGGGAGTAAAATATGATTAGTCTGGAAAGGTAGTTGGAGCCAGATTGGGGAAGGCCTTGAATGCTAGGCTAGGGAGTTTATGTTTTATCCCATAGAGACACAGACTATTCTCAATCTTGAGTTGGGTGGGACCTGTGCAGTACCTGGACTACATAAAGGATGGATTAGAAAAGAGATAGACTAGATAAAATAGGAGTGAATAGTAGCTACTAATATGTTGAGGAGAGGGTTGATGAGAACCTGGACTAGAATGGTGGTGGTATGAATAGAAATTAGGTATTTGATGGGAGACATACTGTAGAGGGAGAATCTGCAGGCAACTGATTGGGCTGGAGAGGATGAGGAAGGAAGAAGATTCCAAAGTGACTGAATCCATCCCCTTCTCTCTACTCACACTGGTATTCATTGTTTAGGCCCTTATCTTCCCTCGCCTCTGTTATTGCAATGGCCTCCTAATTCTTTGCCCATTTCAAGTCTTGATTCTCATTGCAAGCCATTTTTCATAGAGGTACCAGTGAGTTTCCTAAACTATAGGTCTGACTGTGTCAGCCCCTTCCCACTTATTGAACTATACTGACTCCCTAATACCTCTAGGATCCAATAAAAATTGTCCTGTTTTCCATTTAAAGGTCTGCATAACCTGCCCTCCTCATATCCTGCATTTTACTGCTCCTTTAATCTTATGCTTACTCTTTCTAGTTGCTCTATGCTCCAGCCATATGGCATCTTTGTGCCTTTGTTCTTTCTTAAAACAAGATAACAATGAAGTTTGCCCATAGATTGACTCTTCTTTTCATTTGAACATTTAGAGGCCATTGTAGAGTTATTAATTTGGCCCAATTGCAATATTGTTGTGTCCCAGGGAATAGGGAGGCCTAAGGAGAGGGAGAGAGATGGGGGAACTGCTGGTTGGCAGAGCAGTCAAAATGCACACACCATTTATCAATTAATTTCGAAGTCTTATATGGGTGCAGTTCATAATGCCTCAGAACAATTACAAAAATAATACCAAAGATCACTGATCACAGATCACCATAACAGATATAAAAATAATGGAAAAAGGTTGAAATATTGTGAGAATTACCAAAATGTGACACAGAGACATGATGTGAGCACATGCTATTGGAAAAATGGCACTGATGGACTTGCTTGATGCAGGATTGCCACAAGCTTTCAATTTGTTAAAAAAAAAAAGCAATATCTTCGAAGTGCAATCAAGTGAAGCACAATAAAATGAAGAATGCCTGTACAGTCTTCTCTGTTGGAATGTAAACTCTATGAGAGCAGAAACTGCTTTGCTTCCTCTATATCCCTAATGCTTCCTATAGTCCTTGACATATAATAGATCCTTAATAAATGTTTGTGGATTGACTGAGGTTTTGAGCCCCTGTGACTGATAGAATGATGGTGCTATGAACAGAAATAGGGATTTTCTCTGTATTCCCTGTTTATGCTGGAGGAGAAAGCTGCCCTAAATCATGCTTAGTGGCAGAAGAAGATAATCTTGAATTTAAACTTGGCCGTGAATAATCTGAAGCAAAACTCAGAGCTGACTATTTGCTAAATAAATAATAACAGAAAAAACCCAACCCCACAAAAAGTCTTTCAAACAAAAGCCAAAATGACAAGTTCCAGGCAGCCTGCAAGAGTGATAGAAGGGAAGACGGGTGCCATATAGAATATTCCTAGCAGGTGGGCTAATTTTCCCTGTCTCTGAGTGCTGCTTTTTGCCACTGGGGTACACACATACCCCAGGTACTCAGTAGCCACGTTTTGTTCATGGAATACCTCCCCTAAATCTGGGGATAGAGTGAGCAACATTTACATGCTGTGAAATAGATTGCATCTCCAGGTTGTCTGTCAGTCACCCAAGCCCTATTCAGATTCAGCTCCTGTTTTGAATTTAAAGTTCTGTCTGTCTTGCTGAACCCAAGGCCACTGGAAACTGAAGCTAGAGGAACACATGATCAAAAAGTGGAGTGCATAGGAGAAAAGAGGAGTGAGTCATCTCATCTGTCTTCCAAACTTGGCCTCCCTGACATCTCTTCTATGGGCAGGGGATAGAAAGAATGAATGATTCAATTTCTCAAGGCTTTGGAGTTCTCCACTGAAAATGTAAGCCAGGGTATCAATTTATACATGGCTTCAGAATGTCAAAAGAAGAAAAAGAAAACTGAAGCTATGTTCCTTCCTTGAAATAGTGGGAGCAATAATGCTCTGCCTCAGGAAGAATTTAGACAATGAGGGAAAAATACCTTCGACGCATCTATTTCTAGATTCAGTCTGCTTTTAAAGGGATGAGTTTTTTTTTTTTGGCATGGCTTATAGTGGGGAGTACCAGGTTCCCAAATAAGCGTTGAGTTTCAGAATTTTTACTTACACAAACTTTCCAAATGTTGTTAAATGTTTCATTCCAGTTCTCCAAGACCCTTGTTTTACTTAGTGAAGAATGTCTCTAGTGTGGCTAAAAAAAAAAAAGAAAAAATGTTTTTTGCAGTCTACAGGCCCATTTAAGCTGGTTTTGTACAAGTGGGCCCCCATGCAGGGAATACACTACTTCTCCATCTCCATCTTGAAGAATCTTAAGCTTTCATTAAAGCACAATGTGGCTACCACCTGCCACACAAAAATTTTCCTGATTCCTCCAGAGATTAGCACGCTCTTTCTTGAAGTTACATATAAAATACATTTGTTGTTGTTCAGTCATTTTCCAATCATGTCAGACCCTTTGTGATCCCATATGCAGTTTTCTTGGCAAACATACTGGAGTGGTTTGCCATTTCCTTCTCCAACTTATTTTACAGATGAGGACACTGAGGCAGAGTTTAGTGACTTGCCCAAGGTCACACAGCTATTAAGTGTCTGAGGCCAGATTTGAACTCAGGAAGATGAGTACAAAATACATACATTATATTTATTCATTTGAGGACATTTGCATTTACATCATGGAATATATGTTCCTTAAGGACAATGACCATTTTATATTAGTTTTTACACCATTAGCACCCAGCACAGGGCTTCACATGGAGGAAGAGCTTGAAAAATATTGAATCAAATTTTTCTTCAGACTATGGAAAATCCTCTTAAAGAGAAGAAAAGACAGGACAGACTTCAGAATTTTCATCTTAACTTTCACAGGATCCTTTTATTATTAGTGTGTTTCTCTTCCTCCAAAGGGGAAAAAAGATTGAATTGCTAGGTCCTGTTTCAATGTTCCAATGAATTTTTGGGGGACAAAAAATAAAAAAAGCAGAAAGATTGCATTCATGCTTCTCTGTGTTCTTTTTCTGAATGTGACTTGTAGTCTCAGCTACTGACAGGGCTGCTCACATGATAGAAATCACCATTACCCCAAACCTTTGCACCTTTGTGATTGTGAACACTGAAATTCCCCTTATCAATTAGTTTCCTGCCATTCAAACTCTCCCTCTGCTTCACTTCTCCTAACCCTCTTCTTCCAACTTGTTTTATGAATTCCTAGTCTCTCTGTCCATAACTCCTCCTTCCCAATGCTGGCTTTACTTTGCTCCCTCAACAAGCTTGAGTCTATAGTTTACCAATTCAACAAAGCACTATTTTCTATTTTTGAATACCTTGCTCTTGAAAAATTTATGCTTTGCAAATTCTTCACCATGCATCATCTCCACCCTTTGCTTTATCTGCACATATCCCTAAGCTGTTGATCACTCTTAGAAGAAATCATTATGGAGTCCACTACAAATTCATTTTATCTAACCATATCTGGCCCTCACTACTGCATGGTAATCCTAATGTTAATATCTTTAAACCTTCAGAACCAATCCCAGTTCCCTGTTATCTCAAGTAATTACCTAGTTTTCTACTTTACTGAAAAAATCAAGGCCATTAATACTGAGCTCCTTCTTCCTCCTTACTGAGCTAGGTGGCGCAGTGGATAGAATGCAGGGCTTGAAGGCAGAAGACCCAAGTTCAAATCCAGTCTGGTCACTTAATAGCTGTGTGACTCCGGGCAAGTCATTTGTCTGCCTCAGTTTCTTCAACTGTAAAATAAGGACAATAATAGCAGCACATACTTCCAGGATTGTTGTGAAGATCAAATAAGTTAATATTTGTAAAGCATTTAGAAGATTGCCTGATGAGTAGTAGGTGCTTAATTAATGCTTGTTTTCTTCTCCCTGCACAGATCAAAACCCCTCTACATCTTCACTTACTATTTCCTCCTATGATCCAGTTTCTAAGAAAGAGGTGGTCCTTTTCCTTGCTAAGGCTGCTACTGACTTTGCCTTCTGATTCTTTCCCTCCTCTTCTTCTGTCCCGTTGATCATTCCCCTTTTCTCATTGTCAATCTCTCCATATCTACTAGCTTCTCACTGCCTACAAACATGGTCAAGTCCACTGTGTCTTAAAAAACAAACCAAACTTTCACCTGATCATTGTGATTCCCCTAAAGCTATTGTCCTAGACCTCTTATCCTTTTCACTGATAATATTCTAGAAAGAGTAGTCTGTCTTACTTACAGTAAGTCTATTTACTGACTGCCCACTCCTAAACCCATTGCAATCTGTCTTCTCATCCTACTACTCTCCTGAAACTGAGGACAGCAAAGAGCTTTAACCTGTAACTCCAATGGCCTTCTCCTAGGAACTCATCCTTTTTGATTTAGTTTCAGCATTTGTTTTAGTGCTGATTATCACTTGCATCTCTTGGATACTATTCTCCACTTTGGATACCACAATACTACCCTCTCTCGGTTCACCTCTTACCTGTCTGATCCCATGTTTTCAACCTCTTCTGCTATATCTTTACCCACCTCTTACCTCCTGAGCATAGCTAACCCTCAAAGCTCTGTCCTTGGTCCTCTTCTTGGTTCTTGACTTTCTATGTGTTCTCCCTTGTGGTGATCTTATTTGCTGCCGTGAGTTTTAACCATCTTTATGCAGATGATTCCCAATCTACTTATATCTATCTAGCCCTTATCTCTCTCCTGAAGTTTAGTTTCAAACCTCCAAATGTCTGCTAAATTCACCTGAACGTCTTCTTGGCACTTCAAACTAAATATCCAACTGAACTCAGTTCAGTTTTGTCTTCTGCCTCAAACCCACACCTTTTCTAAATTTCCCTATTTTGTTGAGATTAGTACTATCCTTCTAGTAACCTTAGTTTAAAATCTCAGAATCATCTTTGGCTCATCCCTCTCCTTTAACCATCCCCCCCCCCCCCGCAACACTCACCTCTGCTACATACAATTTGTTGCCTAATATAATAACCTGTACCGACCCAACATCTCCATTCTCTCTTCACTTACATTGCCTCCACTCCAGTTGAGAGAGAGAGAGAGAGAGAGAGAGAGAGAGAGAGAGAGAGAGAGAGAGAGAAATTAACATGGGAGGGAGAGAGAGAGCAGGAGGGGGGAAAGGGGAAGGGAGGAGAGAGAAAAGAAGGAGGGAAAAGGAGATGGGAGAGAGCAAGAGTCAGGGAGACAGATGGGAGAGTAACGGGGAAATGGGGAGAGAGGAGAATAAAGAAGATATAGGAGAGGGATGAGAAAAAGCAAAAGAAAGGAAGTAATGAAGGGAGGAGGGAAATAAAGAAGGAAAGGAAGGAAGGAAAGAAAGAAAAAAGGAAGGAAGAAAGAGAAATACAGAGGAGAATTCAGGGGAGTTTAGGAGTTGTGAAACAGAAAGGCATCTAATGATTGGCCATGTTCAGATGGTAATTACGTTACTTACTGAAGGTAAGGGTCAATGGCCTGGGAGTAGAGGAATGGGAGGAAGGAATGGGGGAAGTATTAGAGTAATCCTAAATCAGTCTGGAAGAAGGTAGAGAAGAGTATTAGAATAAGATTTCAGTAGTTTGGAAAGGGAGGAAAGGTATGTGAGAAACAGATGGGTTGTGTTTTTAACTTCTATTTCCATCACTTTAAAAACCTGCTCCCCTGTGTTACCATCATATACACCCTGAAAGCCATTGGGCAGTATGTTTGCATCAAAGTCTTTAAAGAGTCCGGGATGAGTTTCCAATTCTGCAACCTCTCTCAACTAGCAATATGATGAGCAGTTACTACAGGGTTTGCTACATTTACTCTCTGGTGTGGACAAAGGAGTTCTTTCTAACAGTAGGGTAGGAGGCCTGTCCACTTCTTAAGAAGGTAATGAATCACAGAAGCCTGAAACATTAAATGGACCTGTAATGAGCTGACCTTGGCTTAGATCACATGAGCTACATTTGAAGCACCTGCATGGTCTGATTAGCTTGAAACAAACCTGAAAAAAGACCAAAGTTCCACTGGTGGCATTGCTATTTCTCTTTGCAGGAGAAAAGTGTCACTTTCTGACACCCCCCACCCCCACTCCAGGCAACAGCAGCCTTTCACCATCCTGGTTGCTCTCCTTTGGAAGCTTTCCATTTTATCAAGGTCCCCTTCAAAAGATGATACTTAGAATGCAATACAATATTCAAGGTTTGGTCTGACCAGAGCAGAGTTGTCTTCTAGTTCTGGACACCGTGCTTATCCTTAATGCAACCCAAATTTACACTATTTTGGGGGCAGCCATATTACACTGTTAATTCATATTGAGCTCACACTTCACTAAAAACCCCTAGATCTTTTTTTTAGACAAACTGTTGTCTAGCCATGCTGTTTTTTGAACTCAAATGTAAGACTTTCCTTATTTATTTATCCTTTATCCTTATTTATTTTATTTTTAAAATTAAATTAATTAAAAATTACTTTTTATTTAATTTATCCTTATTAGATTTCATTTTATTAGCTGTAACCCAACATCCTAGATTGATAATTTTTTTATTCTGACAGTTATCACACCTGTTAACCATCCCTCTTAGTTTTGTATCATCTGCAAATTTAGTAAGCATTCTATCTCTCATTTTAAGGTAAAAATTTTCAGCAGCACAGGCCAAGCACAACTTCCTGGGGCACCCTACTAGAGATATTCCTTCAAGCTAACACTGAACTGTTAATGTTTACACTTTGGGTATGGTCAGTTAACCAAGTCTTAATCCATTTAACTGTATTATCATTCAGACTGTACCTCCCTTTTCTATCCACAGGAAAAGTGTGAGACACCTTGCAGAATGCTTTGCAAGAACCTAGGTAAATTATATTGCTAGCAATCACTTGATTAACCGGTCTAGTGACCTTATCAAAAAAAGGAAATTAGGCATGACCTATTCTTGATGAAAGCCCATTAGCACTTTTTGATCACTGCTTCTTTTTCTGGAGATTAATTGATCATCCATTTAATAGCATATTAAAAAATGTTGCAACAATCATAGGATTGGAGTAGTTGGATCAGGTTTAGAATTTGAAGAGACTTTAAAGGTCATCTAATTGAACCCTCTCATTTTATATATGAGGACCTGTCTAAATCATGAAGTGGTAAATGGTAGACCTAGAACTGGATCCCAGGTCTTCTGACTCTGCACTCATTCTTCCCACAACCCCCAGTGTGCCATGCTAAAGTGAAACTCCTTTAGTCTACAATTCATTCACCCTTCACCCTTTATTTTTTGGGGAAAATTAGGATAATATTTACCCTTCTCTGATTTTGAGGCACTTTTTTCTTTCCCTTGGATTTTTTAAAGATCACTTACACTTTCGAAAATCACATCTGGCAGTTCTTTCAGTAGACTAAATGTAGGTCTTTGGTGACTTGAACTCATAAGCAGCACTTGGGTCCTCTCTTATAATCTCTTTACTTCTCTGGGGTATTAACTCTCTATTAGCAATTTTTGTTCAGCCCTTTCCAATACAAAGATAATTCTCCTTGTTTCTGGCTCTTGTTCAGTCATGTCTTCCTCTTTGTGACTCCATTTGGGGTTTAAATACTGGAGTGGTTTGCCATTTCCTTCTCTAGCTCATTGTACAGATGAAGAACTGAGGCAAACAGGATTAAGCGACTTGCTGAGGGGGTTACACAGCTAGTAAGTATCTGAGGTCAGATTTGAATTCAGGAAGATGTCTTCCTGACTCCAGCCCCAGTGCTCTATCCACTGTGCCTCCCAACTGCCTAGGTTTTCTCTTACTATCTCCTTACTTCCCATAGATATTAACTCTCTATTAGCAATTTCTGTTCAGCCTCTTCTAATACAAAGATTATTATCCTTATTAGGGAATGTCTTTCAGTGGGTGCCCCTCTGCCACCACAACTATGATCAACACTTCTGGAACCATAGAGATCACCATCATCCATGCCACAGTGATTACTTTGACAGTTATCACCCCTACAAATCAGCACTACATTTTCCATGATCATGACCATGACTATTACCACCACTCTCACTATGACTATCACCATGCTCTCTGCAGTCATCACTATTACCATCATGATTAGTTATCTAATGGTATCAGAGCCTGCTGCATAAATTCATATAAAGACCTCAGACCAGATTCAGTCTTTTTGGTAAACTCCAGGGTGTTTTTCTATGTTTTAGCTTTAAAGTGAATTGTAGTAGTGAACTTAAGGTCATTGACAAAGCCCAGCTGTTCCCAATTTCAGAGCAAAAAGAGTGATTCTCAACTTTTTGCCTATTATGGATCCTGAAGAACTGTAGAAGGGCAGACTTTAAGTTAACTTTGAAGTAGAAAAAAGATGGTTATGCACCTCTCTTAGCATCACAGAGTAGATTAAGATTTTCTTGTTTTAGTTTGTCAGTGCTGGTATTTATCAGGCTAATGAGCTATAGGAGCATCTTGACCCCTGTTGAGAGAAGTGGTCCAGTAGTGAGCACGTACGATAATGAAGAGGGGGATGTTATAGGAAGAACAGAAACCAAGAGCAAACGCTCACTCTCATCTTCATCATTATCAAATATATTAGCACAAAGGAGAAGTCTGCTGCATGTAGAATGAGAGGCCGCTGAGTTACACACGTGACTTTCCTCTTTGCCAATTCTCTAGAGATGTCTCAGTTCTGACTCGTATCTTTGCTAAAGGCAGAGGAACTGAGAGCCATCCATTGGAGAATAATTAGCTAAAGTTCAAGACTGAGAACAATTGCCTCCTTTATGTTTTCTTTGATGGCTATAATGGCACCTGGATTGCTAACTGAGATGTTACTAGGCAAGTTAAATGCTGACCCTAGTAAGGCTGTTGTGAGGCAGGTATTATTTCAGGTTTTTGATGTTAATAACTAACATTTGCATACTGCTTTAAGACTTGCAAAGTGCTTTACACATGTTATCTTATTTGATCCTCACAAGAACTTTGGGAGGTAGGGTGCTAATGTCGTTATTGTTGCTGTCTGTCCTTTGTTTTCGAAGAGGACCAATGACATCAGGAGGCTGATGTCTTGACTTGCAAGTGAATAGGATTTAAGTGAGGCAGAGCTGTGCAAAGTCATTAGCCTCACTCTCTCCTCCAGAGTCATCAGAATCCACTGGGAAGGAAAAGGTCAAAGTGACTAGCAATGGCCCTGCTAATATTATACTCATTTTACAGATGAAGAAACTGAGGGGAAGAGAGGCTAAGCAACTTTTCAGTGTAACAAAGCTATTAAGCATCTGAGGCAAATTCAGACTCAGATCTTCCTGAGTCTAAGACCATCACTGTACACTAGTTCTCCCCACTTCTTGGCATTGGCATTGGCCCTGCTGCTGTACTGTATGGACCACTCAGGCATTTCAGCCACTCTGATGCTATATGGTCTCCTCCTATTAGCATTCGAACTTACTGAGAGCGGGGACTGCTCTGCTTTTCGATTTGCATATCTAAGCACAGTGCTTGGCATATAATAAGAGCTTGATTAATATCTTTTTTCATTCATTCCTTCATCTTCAAGGTTTTACTAGTAACAGTAGGAGGGAAGAAGCATGCATACCCGAAAATATACTTTTTTTTTTTACCAACTAAGTTATAACAATAGTTATACTTTAAGATCTTCTTCTAGAAAGGCAGTATGGAGTAGTGGGGAAAGAGACAGAAATTTAGGATCACAGAACCTCACAGAGCTCTCTCTGAAAGACCTCAGAGGCACTAGTGCAACTTTTTCATCTTGTAGATGAGCAACTCAGTGCAACTTTTTCATTTTATAGATTAGGAAACTCAGAAGCCCAACAAGATGAAGACTTGTTCAAGATCATGCAAATGACCAGTGGGAACCCCCACTTTTTGATCTGACCTCAACTTCCTCATCTACAAAAAGGAGAATAGACTTTCTGAATTCTAATGCAGCTGTCTCCCTCCACTACCCCACCTTTCAATAAAATTCTCTCCTGAAATAAAGATGCACAAGCATGCCAAACAATCCATTGGCTGTGTTTGATAGAGCAGGTTTCATTTTGCACTTTAATACACCTTCCCTCTTCTGAGAGGCAGGAGGCATGCTTCATGTTTTGTCCTTTGATGTCATGAACTCTGAAACGATCAGAGCTTGGAAATTTCTCATTCGTATTTTCCTTTGGGTTACTGTGATTATTGTGCAAATTGTTCTCCTGGTTCTGTTTACTTTACTCTGTACCATTTCCTACAGGTCTGGTTCATTTGCCACAGGAAGGACTTTGAGCACCTATTATTTATAAGGCTCACGTAGGGCTTATTTGTGCCAGCAAATCCCTATTAGTCTTACTACGCTTTCGACTATGGGAATAACAATTCAGTAACAGATCCTTCAGTCTTCATTTTTTTTTTAACAGTTTCTGCACAGACAAGACTTGGGGAAGAGAACCAGGCCTTATCTCCAGCTGCTTTTGTCCTTAGCTATAAAGCATAACAGGTTGTAAGTGCAAAGCAGGAATGTGAAGATGAGAATAGAAGAAGGAACTCTTTGAAAACTAATGGCAAGTGATAAAAATAAGTTCCCCAAAGGAATCAGTTTGCCTTTGGACCCAGTGGGTACTTTGATTCCTGTGGCGCTAGCCACCCCTGAAAAAAGCATACAGTGATGGAAGCCTGGGCGAGCACAACCCTAAGATGAGAGCTCTAATAAGTTCTGCTCCATCCAATTACCAAGGACTTTATGGATTTCAGTGGCAAGGATGCCTTTCACCCAGACACCCTGACCCTCTACATATCAGAGTCTCTGATCCTGGCACAGGCCTCAGTCAGCTATGTAAAATATGGTTGGGATGGTGGTTTTGTTCTGAGATGACCCGAGGGTTTAAAAGCCTGTGATATAGCTGGCAAATATGGTTGAAGTGATCCCTCAGAAATGATATCTTTGGCAATGAACCTTTGGGAACTGCATTGAGCATTCATACCTTTAAAGAGGAGGCTTTCAAACCTCTTATTCAATGACCACACTGTAGTATGTGTCTAGCCACAGAGATGTGTTATCACAGCAAAAAATGATAAAATAGGCCTCTGTGAAACAGAGCCATTGTTCTTGGGGTTGGGGAATTAGGTCACTGGAGAGGGAGAATCAGTTCCTTTCTTGAGTAGCAGGTTGAATATGGAAGGGAAGTCAGAGTTTTGGAGTCCCTGCCTCAGATTTTGTTTTGAATTGATGCGTTAATTCATTCCCAGAAATATGGTATAAAAGAAAAAAACCACTCACTGCACTCTGAATCTGCTGCTCTGCCTGATTTCAACTCCATGCAACAAGATGTCCTGGCACCAGGTAATCCCCATCCTAGTACCCTGCCCTCCCCCAATCCGCTTTCCTTGCTCCTTTTGTTTGCTGTCTCTCCCTTTAGATTGTAAGCTCCTTGAGGGCATGGACTGTCTTTCTGTTAATTAATTGCATCCCCAGTGCTTCTCACAATGCCTGGCACACAGTAGGTGCTTAAATATTTATTGGATTGGAATAGAAAGAAAGCTAGATTTGAAGCTAGAGGACCTGTGTTTAAATCTGAGCTTTGCTAGTTACCACCTGTGTGACCTTGGGCAAGTCAACTAACTTCTCTGGGGTTCTGTTTCTTTATCTGAAGAAATAAAGGGATTGGACTTGATGACCTCTGAGGTCCCACCCGTGATCCAGGAGTCAGAAAACTGGCCAGCTGCCTGTTTTTGTATGGCCAGTAAGCTAAGAACAGTTGTTACATTAAATTTTTTCAATTGTATTTAAAAATGCAACAACCTTTCTTCAATAGTGGCTGTACAAAAATAGGCACCAGCCTGATTTGCTCATTGGTCGTATTTTGCCCACCTTGGGAGTATGATCCATACCTGCAGGCCCATAACTTAGCATTTTTGTGTCTGGGGAAATACCACGAACCTCGCCAAGGAGAAATGGTAGGAAGCATTCCTTTGTTTGGGTTGGAAAAGATGGGTAAATTTTTGAAGAAACTGAGGGGAAGAGAGACTAAGTGACTTTCCAGTGTAACATCCTCCTTAAGGAGTAAGACAAAGTCCCTAGGATACTAGTGTAAGGTGACTGCTAAGGAGGCCAACATGGGTAGGGGAAAGCAGGGCAGAATCATGGAGAAAATCACCCCACTGTGCCAGCAGATTCCAATTTTAACTTGTACTTCCTGATAACCAGGTTCTAGATCTGGAGTTACTAACTTAGGGATCACATACTCCACAGGGGTCTGTGGATAGATTTTAGGGGACCTATAAATTTGGATGGGAAAAAAAATTACAAGTTCATTTTCACTAATCTCTAAATGAAATTTAGCATTTCCTTCAATTATTTTAGAACATTACTATTTTGAGAACGGGTTCAAAGGTTTTATTGGACTTCCAAAGGAATCTATAAGACAAAAAAAAGAGTAAGAACTCTTGTTCTAACCCCTGCTTTCTATGCTTCCAAAAAACCATGGATACTTCCAGAACTATTTAAATTTGGTGCCCTCTAAATTCAGTGTGTCAGGACAAAGTCCCAATTGCCTTGACCTAGTTGTGGGTCTTCCTGATGGTATGGTCTAGTGCTCCAAGTCTTTCCCTACTGCCAACCATCCTCCACTCAGCTGACAAAGTGATTTTCCTAAACCATAAGTTTAGGCATGTCAACCTTCTTCACTCACAAAAATTCAGTGTCTCAAATATAAAGTTGTCTGTTTGGCTTTTAAAGATCCTTTCCAACAGATTTTTTCAAACTTTTCTGGTCTTCTTACACATTGCTCCCCATCTACATGCTCTACAATCCAATTATATTGACCTTCTTGTCGTTCCTTGTACATGCTGGGTACTGCTTACACAGATGGAGACATGACTCCTGATTTGTAAGAGACCTCTGAGCCAGAACATTGCACATATGTGGAGAGATTAGTAAAACTTGGAGTTCATCTTTGGAATGACTAAATGGAACTCTACCATATCCCTAGCATATCCCTTGACTTTCAGAAACTTCAACCCTAGAGACTACCAAAAGTAACTTCTCAGGTGAGATCATTCTTTCCTTGGTTGAACTGATATTTTATCTTGTTTCCCAGAGGAAGGTCTTGGGAAATCTTTCTTCTGCTCTAATATGTCTGATTTCCCCAATTTTTGTTTGTTGTTCCCTTGGATAAATGTGCATGCTTGCTGTCTGAGTCTGTTCATATACCGTGCATTAGGTGGGGGGAGGCACTTAGCAGGCAACAGTAAACTAAGTGTCACCCTCTCTTTTAGAGTAACTAGAGAAAGTGGAATTTTTCTTGATTCCAAGAGAATCATACCCCAAGACATTAGAGGTATAGTACATAAATATAATTCTAGCCCAATACCCCTCTTGGACATAGAGAAGTGAAGGAGTATATTCCAAGCCACTGCTATCCTGTATCCTGCCTGCCTCTGAAAGAAATGGTTATTAAATAACAAATTATTGGGGAGATCCATGACCTTTACCAAAAATTTACCCCATCCAGACCATTATATCTAGGTGGAGTTGTTGCCCCACCCAAATAAAAACCTTACAAAGAAATTCTAGTCTGTGAATCCTTTGTCTAGATTGTCTGAGGCTGGGAGTGGTCTGGGAACTAGAGCAATCAAAGTAGTGTCCCCTAGACCCTCATTAGAATGGGCCTACCTCTCATTATAATATTCATTCTTCTCATTAATTTTGTTAACCAATCCGAGTTGATTGACAACCCCAGGAACACCCACTCTTCCAAAGGCCTATAAGTATTAAATGGGTTACATGAGGGTGTCTTTGGCATTCAAGAGTGCCACTGACCCTTTTTACTAATTATCTATTAGCATGATTAATAAAATGATTAATTACCCAGAAACTATGTCTCTCAAACTTTTTATACATTGCAACCTCTCCCAGGCTAGGCTATTGGTATTGCAGACAAAGCTCTCCACCCATTCTCCACAAAGATGAAGATCACAGTTTCTCATTGGTTACATGGAATGGGACTTTCTAGATGCCAGATCAAATATCTATTTATCCAGAGCACATGTGATCCAGTCACTTCATATTAGACAATCCATGCATTGACATCATCCAATCTGTATTATATAAGGTTTGAGAGGGTAAGAGTAGACCCTGGCTACTTATATACATGTGGTCTCCCTGATAGAATGTAAGCTCTTTAGGGCACATACAGTTTCATTTTTGCCCTTATATGCCTACAACTTAGCCCAGTGCCTGGCACCTAGTAAGCATGTCCAAGAAAGTGTTTTCATATAATGTAAGTTGCCATGAAAATAAGAGGTATTATAATAATAATAATAATAATTATTATTATTATTAATACTGAAAGGCAATATGGTTTAGTGAATGAATGAAAGGAAGAGTATTTTTTAAAGTGTGTTCTATCTGCCAAGCATGATGTTAAGTGCTACAAACATGGAAAAGTGAGGTAGTTCCAGCTCTTAAGGTAATTACATTTTAATAGGGGGAAACAACACATAGAGGTTAATTCAGCTGAAGTACTGATGACGAAGTCCAGTGGAGGGTGATAGGTAGAGACCTTGCTTCTTACTTTTGAATTAGGAAGGCCTGAATTCAATCCTGTCTTTAAAACATACTGGTTTTGGAACCATGGGCAATTCTCTAAGACTATCCATTGCAGAAGAGCCTTTCATCTGCATTGTCCTCCTTGCTCCTCTACTCCCCTTTATTATTTGTATCTTGCTGTCTGGATTTCATGAAGGTGAATCTGAGGCCCCCAAAAACTTCTCAAGAATACAGTATAGCAATAGCATTCAAGCTTTAATGTCAGTATTTGTACAAACTTGGATGTTAAAGCTAGAATCAATTGGAAGGAAAGTTCATTGTTTCACCCAACAGTTTTCTGATCAATATACCTCATCTTTTAGACTATACCATCTATTGAAGGCCTTGTCCCTACAGTGTGGAGAGCACTAAAGTAAATGCTCATTAGTGGATGTTAATAGCCCTTTCAAACGTCTAGGTTAAGGCCTAATTTTCTCTATTCTCTTGATATTGAAATTGTGTACAAAACTAATTAAGGTTCATCTATCCATAGCTAGAAGCAGTGATGTGATGGAGTCAGCTCTTTTGGGTTTGAGACAGCTGGTAAATTTTCAGTGTGAGCATTTACACTTCAGAAACTGGCAATTGCTAACAATTGGGGCTTGAGATGCTTTATTGATTATCTAGACTTAAGAAAATGATGGAGAAAATGTAAATAATAATATGTTGTGCGTACATATTTTTTTCCTTTGGAGAACTGGTTGTTAAACATTTACCAGCACACCTCTGTCTAGAAAGGACCTAAGAGGCCATTTAGTCTAATTCCCTCATTTTAAAAGTGAGTAAAGAGGCTGAGAGAGGTTGATTTGTACATTTAAGTAGTAGGAATCAAGACCTTTGACTACAGCCATTATTTTTACCCATTAGTTGTCTAGGATTCTGGTAGAAGAATATGGCATACTATTGGAGGCCATGTGGAATAATAGAGTACTTGAATTTGGAGTCCAAAGAGCTGACTTTGAATGTGTGTGTGCACGCGTGCGCGCATGTACATCTATTGTTGTTCAGTTATTTAAGTCATGTCTGACTCTTCATGACCCCTTTAGGGGTTTTCTTGGTGAAGATACTGGAGTGGCTTGTCATTTCCTTCTCCACCTCATTTTCATTTAATTTCACTTAATTTTGTTTTTTTTTCTGATGAGGCAATTGGGGTTAAGTGACTCGCCCAGGGTCACACAGCCAGCATCAAGTGTCTGAGGCTGGATTTGAACTTAGGTCCTCCTGACTCCAAGGCTCTATACACTGTGCCGCCTAGCTGCACCTCCGCTTCATTTTACAGATGAGGAACTGAGGTAAACAGAGTTAAGTGACTTGCCCAGGGTCACATAACAAGTATGAGAGGACAGATTTGAACTCAGGAAGAGGAGTCTTCCTGATTCCAGGTCTAGCATTCCATCCACTGTGCCACCTAGATGCCTAACCAATTCATAGATCTACCTAAAAGTTCACTAGTGTGACTGGGAATGTAGTATAGAGGATAGACCTTTGGGCTTAGAGTCAGGAAGATCTGGGTCCAAATCCTATCTTGTGGGACCCTAGGCAAATCAGTTAACCCTTTTGAGCTTCAATTTCTTCATCTGTAAAATAAGGATGTTGGATTTGATCGCTTTTAAATTCCCTGCCATTTGAAAATAGATACTCTCACGCCAACAATCATTATTTTTTCCCTTCTTTGTCAATAGATAGGTGGAACCTCAGGGTTGTTTTCTAGCATGCATTTATTTTCTTTTTAGTGAACTGAAACATTTTTTTCAAATGATTGGTTATTGACAGCTTTCATTTCTGCAATTGAGGACTGTCTTTATATCTTTTGACTACTTATCTATTTGTGAGTGGTTTTTACTCTTACGTATTTGTATCAATTTTTTTGGATAGTCAACCTTTATCAGAGAAATTTGTTGTGAAGATTTTTTTTTTACCAATCATTTTCCTTCTGATTCTAACTTTATTTTTTCTTGTGATAATTTTCATTTTTGGTCATTGTTCATTTTGTCTTTTATGAATATTTCCATCTATAGTTTAGGTAAGAATTTCCTTCCTTGTCACAGTTACATCTTTTTTCCATTCTAATTATTTTTATGATTGTATCTTTTAAAACATAGGACACTTATCCATTTGAAGTTTATCATGATACATGGCAGGAGATCTTGGTCTAAGTCTAATTTCTACAAGACTGATTTTCATTTTTCTCAACAGTTTTTGTCAAATAGTGAATCCTTATCCCTATAATTGTCATCCTTCATTATATTGAAAGCTAGAATACTGTGTTCCATTACTTCTGATTCTTGTTTACCTAATATGTTCCATTGATAAACTTTTATGCTTTTTAACTAGTACTTATTGTTTTTATTATTACTACTTCGTAGTATAGGATAAAATCTAGTACTGCCAGGTTCCTTTCCTTCCTATTTCAAAAAAAATACTTCTCTTGAGATTCTTGACCTTTTGTTTCTCCAAATTAATTTTTTATTATTTTGTCTAGACATATACAATAATCCCTTGGGAATATTGCCATGGCATTGCCATGGAGATGAAGATGTTCCATGCCACATTTTCTTAGGAGTCAACTGATTAGTTATGTTTTGGAATCAGAACTCCAGGGAGGGTTGTTGTGGAGATAACTGGGAGAAAGAAATCAGAAAGAGAGGTGTTGAGAATTTGTGAGTTCATAGCCAGAGAATATGTGGGCAATCACCACTGTGGTAAAGGAGCTCCAGAATAGAGTTTAAGCTGAAAAAGGATACCTTGTACATAGTGAGATCCTTCAGATGCTCCTGTGTATGGAAGATAATGTATTGTTTGCTTCAAACTCAGAACATTGCAGAGAACATTTGGAAGAGATCTAGAAGTACTCAAATTGGCATGGGTTGGTGATCCACATAGGAAAAGGCCAAGTAGAGAAAGAATTTTTATTGCTTGTATTTTAACATTTATTTTGTTGGATACCCTTTAGAAATTATCCAATAGTATTTATAGCTGGGGCAGATGGTATAGATGGACAATCAGTTGGGCCCAGAGCTAGAAAAGAGAAGAGTGGGTTGGCAGGCTTTCAGAAAGTTGCAAAACTATTTTAGTGACTTCAAGTTTCTCATGAAAGCGAATAGTTATCTTTTCAATACTAATATTTAATCAGAGTTGCTATATGAAAACAAGAAGTGGAACGTCACTCCCTCTGAAGAACTAAAATGAGTATCACACAGAAGACAATAGAGAGGCACACATCATACTAGGCAATATATAAAAATTGCATGATGGGAAGAGAATATAGGATGATCACATAACAAGAGGAAGAGATGACTAGCTGTGTGACCCTGGGCAAGTCACTTAACCCAATTGCCTAAAAAACAAAACAAAACAAAACAAAAAAAAAAGAGGAAGAGATGAGAGAGAAAGAGAGAGAGGGACAGAGAGGGAAGAAGTAGTAGTAGTAGAAGAAGAAGGAGGAGGAAAAGAAAAAGAAGGAGGAGGAGAGGAGGAGGAGAAGGAAGAGGAGGGACAGAGAAGAAGCAGTAGGAAGAAGAAGAGAAGAAGGAAGAGGAGAGAGAGAGAGAAGGAGAAAAGGGAGGGTGGAGCAGGTTTCAAGTCTTTTGTGAACCTTGGAGAGAATCAGGATAAGAGTTGTGCAGGATTGTTAGCATGGATGGGTTGTAAACCGAATAATTGGAAGGAACTCCCAAATTATAAGATCTACTTGAGCATTATCATATGATTTCCTATATTTAGAGTTTTTCTACATTCCTGGTATCAATTTAACGTGTTCATGTTATGTGACATTTTGAATTTACTGGGTAATCTCTTTGCTAATTTTTTGCTCAATATTTTGCCTTAAAATTCACTAAGGATATTGGGCTATAGTTTTTTTTTTGTCTGCTTTATCTCTCAGTTTAGAAATCAGGACTACATTTATTTCATAAAAATAATTAGTAGGATAAACTTCTCTATTTTCCTCAACAATTTATGTAGTATTGGAATTAATTTTTACTTGAATGTTTGATAGATTTCACGTGTATATTTGTTTTTGGATGTTTTTTTTTTTGGTAGGATTGGGTGAGAGTTCATTTATGACTTGTTCAATTACTTATTTTTAGATTGGGTACTTAAATTTTCTATTTCTCTTTCTGTAAATCCAGATAGTTCAAATTTCTCTAAGTATTATTCTATTTTTAAAAAGTTAATGTTATTGGCATTTGATTGAAGAAAATACCTTCTAATAATTTGCTTTATTTCATCAATGTCTGTTGTGATAACTCTTTTTTCATTTTTGACGTTAAGAATTTGGTTCTTTTCTTTAAGAATTAAATTATCCAATATTATCAATCAATATGATCCAATATTGTTTATTTTACTAGTCTTTAAAAAGCCAATCCTATATTTATTAATTTGCTTCCATTTAAAATTATATTTATCTCTTTTTTCATGGTTTCTATTTTTGTGTTTATCTAGGGCTTTTTGATTTGTTGCTCTCACAAGTTTTTTAGTTGTGTTAACTTATTTCTATCTTGTTTGTCTCTTTTGTTGATAAATTTATTTAAAGGTATACATTTTCCTCTAAGAACTTCTTTGGCTGTGTTCTACAAATTTTGATATATTGATGCTTGATACATATTTGGTGTATTATTTGGTATACTGTTTGGTATCTATTTGGCATATATTTGGTGCACTGTTATAATCTTATTTGACAAAATTATCTCATTCCTATGATTTGTTCTTTTATGAGTGCCCCTTGTCTGAATTCTTTCCTTAAATTACCCTGACTGACTGATTTTATCTGTCTGTATGTTTATCTATCTATCTATCTATCTATCTATCTATCTATCTATCTATCTATCTATCTATTTGTCTATCATTGCCATAATTTTATTATCTATTGTGGCACAATGTACTTTCCTTGCTTGTCTTTTTTTACCTTGTCTCTTTGCCACCATTCCTGCTTTTAAAAATGCGACAATATATTCTACTCTAGCTCTTTATCTTAACTCTATATAAATCTTCATGTTTAACATATCTTTTGTGCTTTACTTCTTTCTCTTATTTTAACCTTTCTATAATATATCTTTAATAACTGACTTGTTTTGCTTGGGATTATTCCCTCTACAACTCTATACTCTCTCTTAATATTCCTTCTTCCTTTCCTCATGTATTTCCTTATTGATTTTAATGTATTTCTACACTATTCTCTCTGTCTCTCTCTCTCTCTGTCTCTCTCTTTGTCTCTCTCTGTCTCTCTCTCTCCAACATTCCTTCTCCTGGTTCAGATGAGTGAGGTTCATGAAATGCCTATTGCTCCCACCTTTAATTTCCATGTTTTTATATTCTTCTTTCCCATAGAACTCTCCTAGAGCCCTGAGTGTGTCTTTCTTTGTTTTTCCTCTGAAGACAAAGAGGTTTTATGGGGCAATGCTCTTTTTTATTGTTAGGATTTAAATACTTGATTATCATTTAGTTTCTTTAAATTGCTCATAGTTATTTTTCTATGTTCTTCCATCTCATATGTTTGTATTTCAAAGATTCTGCTCAGCTCTGGTTCTCTCAATAGAAATGATTGAATGACCTCTATTCTATTAAAAATCCATTTTCCCCCTGTGTACAGTAAAATGATGCTGGGTGTTTCAGGGTAAGTTTTATTGATTATAAACCTTCTTTTTTCTTTTGGTATATCATGTAACATAATTATCTTTCTTCATAATAGTTGTTGCTAAATCTTGTATGATCCTGTTATACCTTGATTCTCAATCTCTTTCTTCATGATTGCTGGAAGTTTTATTTTTCTACTTGAAAACTCAAGATTTTGGTTCTGAAATTTCTGGGTATATTCAACTTGAGGTTTCTTTGAGGAGGCAATTTTAGTGGATTCTTTTTCTTTTCACTCTGCTTTCTGGTTCTAATAGTTTTGGACAGTTTTCTTTTGTGATATCTTGAAATATCTTGTCCAAGCTTTTTTTTTTTTTTCCTGTTTGTTTGGTCAAAGGTTTCTCAGACTCCAATGATTCTTAATTTATCTCTCCTTGTCTTATTTTCCAGATCAGTTGTTTTTGATGGCAGATATATCACTTTTTATAGTTTTCCAGGCTTTTGACTTTGTTCTAATATTTCTTTTTGCTTCATTGAATCATTGAGTTCCGTTAACTCAATTCTATTTTTCAGGGTGTCAACTACCTGGGTAGGATTGTCCACTTTTTGCTTGAAGCTGTTTATTCTTGTTCCAAGTGTCCTAATTTCATTTTTCATTTCATATTTCAGTTCTTGCTACATTTCTTTCATTTATTTTTGGAGTTTTTGTGGCCAATCCATTCTCTCTCTCTCTCTCTCTCTCTCTCTCTCTCTCTCTCTCTCTCTCTCTCTCTGTCTCTCATAAGGTTCTAACTGTAGTTATTTCAGAGTTATCTCCTTTCTCTGAAATTTTTGTTTTGAAATTCTTTTAACCCATGGGTGCTTAATTGGGGATTTATGAGCCATTGAACAGTTCATGAATAGATTTAAGGGGGTCTATGAACTTGGATAGGAAAAATTACATATTTTCACTAATCTTTAACTGAAATTTAGGATTTCTTTTAGTTATGAATGAGTATTCTGATTATGATTCCGTAGTCTTCTATGGACCACCAAGAGGGTCCATGACACAAAAAAGTGTGAAGAACCCATTATATTTATCTATTATAGTGATAGTTTTTCCTGTTTGCTCACATTTACTGCTTCAGTTTATGTGTTAAGACTTTGTACCATTTTCAGGCTTCCTCCACATCCTGCACTTTTGATGGTGGCTAGGCCTATGTGCTTTCTCCAGCTGCAATTCCAAAGTAGGATGATGTAACAATGCTAGATCCTATAGCCTGGAAATGATTGCCCTGTAGCCTCTGGTTTGGAAGATGCCTAGGTCCAGGCCCTTTTCCCACAGCCTTGGTCTAGGATTCTTGTTGTAGACTGAGGCCAGGAACTGGCCCTAGTGTTGGTACCAAGCCCTGACTATTGCTTTGGGCCCCAGACCTCATCCTTTTGATTACCTTGATTCAGATCATGCAGGGTTTGTTCTGGGCTCCTAGTGGCCCCAGATCTCACAAACCTTGGGTATTTTCCTGGCAATTACCTACACAGACCACCAGGGCTCCAGGCTTCAGCACAGACCTTAGCATACTGAGCAATACTGCTAGAGTTGGTAAGGGCAGCTAGGCGAAGCAGTGAATAGAGTGCAGGGCCTGGAGTCAGGAAGACTTGTCTTCTTGAATTCAGATCTGGCCACAGACACTTACTAGCTCTGTGACCCTGGGCAAGTCACTTAACCTTGTTTGCTCAGTTTCCCCATCCATTAAATGAGCTGGAAAAGGAAAAGGTAAACCACTCCAATATCTTTGTAAAGAATCCCCCAAATGGGGCCATGAGTCAGACACATTTTAAGTGACTGAACAACAACAACAACAGCACTTGAGTCAGTGATGGCTTTTGACTGATCTCTTAGGGAATCTCCAGAATCTAAATATACTGGTCTTGCTCAGTTTCTTTTTACCACCTACTCCTTGTAGGCCTCTATCACCTTTAACAGCATTTACTTTAGATTCCTACTTCTTATGTTATACTTTAGGAGAAGGAGGAGCTCAATGGGACATCTCCTTCATTTAGGAATCACATTTGTGACTCTTATTGTTAATAGTACCTATTAGTACCTATTAACAATATGGAGCAAGGCCATCCTAGAGGAAGGGTTCTTAACCTGAGATCTATGAACTCATTAAAATTTTTTTTTTTGGCAATTGGGGTTAAGTGACTTGCCCAGGGTCACACAGCTAGTCAGTGTCAAGTGTTTAGTCTGAGACTGGATTTGAACTCAGGTACTCCTGACTTCAGGGCCGGTGCTCTATCCACTACACCACCTAGCTGCCCCATAAAAAAAATTGATAACTGTATTTCAATATAATTGGTTTATGTATTTTATTTTGTGCATTTAAAAATGTTATTTTGAGTTGGGAGTCCACGGGTTTTATTAGACTGCCAAAGGGGTTTATAACACAGAGAGGTTAAGAACCCATGGCCCAGACTCTTCCACATCATCATCTTAACTGGATTTTCTTTATCATATTTTAATAAAATACTTACATATTTCCTCTACTACAGTCCTAATGTAGTGCCTCACTATGGTATAGAGTTGACCTTGAGGTGTCAAAGCCTATGCTAGTGGAGCTCAAGCTCTAGCAGGTCTTTCCAAGTTGTAAGACTTTGACTATGGGCCCAGGGAAGGCCTATACTTTTGTTATCCCAGAACCTACTTAGCTAAGCTGAGAGAGGCTCACCATCATGTTGGTTATGGGGTTATCTTTTTGACCACAGAAATTCTGGAAAGGAAAACTAGCTACTAAGTTAAAGAAGCCTCTTAGTCTGTATCAGTAGAAGGAGCACCCAGAGTGATGGAATCTTGAAATATAAGTATTAAGTACATATATACTTATTTAAAGTCTCTGGTAGATATGGATCTGTTTGGGGAAATGACATTATACAGACAGGTTGGATGAGCTTTTCTAATGATACTCTAATCCTCTAGTGTATCTATGATCTGTGAGTATTCCTTCTGATGGAGTGCTTGGGTGCCTGTGTTTGGACCCCAAATTTCTTCCTGGCCTCAGAAACACTATCCCTGACAGTTTCTGTCCATCCCAGGGACCCTATCTCTGACAATAACTCATGTGTGGGCCCAGTGAGGCAAACTATCTCTCCCTGTTCCAAGAACAAGCTGACCTCTGTAGAATTTCCCTTGTATGAACAGGACTATCTTGTACCAGCAGAACTATCAAGTGCTGATGCCCACAGTTACTATATACAATTGAGAGGTCAAGCTATAGATGTTAACTCCCGAAACCATCTTGTTATAGACATAACAGACCAAAAATAAGAACCCTCTCTCCCTCCGACCCCCGTTCCGAGTAGTGAATGACGCCTGTGACCATGCTTGTATGTTATCAGCTAATTAGCATACTTGGCACATAATCCACTGCTTTTCCCATATAAGCTTTAGCATCATTCCTGTTAGGTTGCAAGTTCCGCAAGGAGCTCTGCCCAGCATGGCAGGTTCCCTGAGAATCCTTGCCCACTGTATAGTGTAACAATAAATCTTTTCCACCTTGACTTAAAGAATGCTTGAGTCTGTGAATTCATTCCAGACGACCCTGTCCTATACTCCAGTCCTTGAGGGGTCTAAATCTCTGAGACTGAAACACTTCCAACAGTGCAAATTGCAACCTCCCAGCCAATATAGATTTTGCCCAGGTCTTCCCCTCAGTTCAGCATTGGGGGTTCTACAAATGTGTGGGGTATTTCTGTTGCTCTTTGAACATTATGAAGATATATCATTGAAACATGTGAGCTACCAAAAGTAACTCTTTCCACCTGACCATGGCATCATCTTTTTTGCTAAGTGAATAAGCTAACAAGTATTTACCAAG
This sequence comes from Phascolarctos cinereus, assembly GCF_003287225.1. NCBI lineage: Eukaryota > Metazoa > Chordata > Mammalia > Diprotodontia > Phascolarctidae > Phascolarctos > Phascolarctos cinereus. The sequence goes on along the minus strand of NW_027555958.1, from coordinate 198,041,407 downwards.
TACCTCCTATGTGCCAGGCACTGGGCTAAGTATTGAGGATACAAAGAAAAACTAATGCTACAGTCTCCGCTTCCTAGTTTAATGGGGGAGACAACATATAAATGACTATATAGAAACAAAATATATGCAGGGTTAATTGGAGATAATCAAGAGAAAAGGCAATAACATTAAGGGGAATTTGGAAAACTCTTTGTAGAAGGTTTATTTTTAGCTCAGAGTTGAAGGAAGCAGGAAGTAGAGATGAAGAGGGACAGGATTCCAGGCATGGGGGTCAGCCAGTGAAAATGCTCATAATGATCATACATTTCTTTGACAACCTCTTTCTTAACATAAGAAAATGACAAGTTTTTGAGTCATTAAACCCTTGTAAAATGTGTAGATCATAAAGAATCCTTTTGGAACTTGCTATATACTCATAGTAGGTGATTTCTGGATACAACTTCTGGATGAAAGGGAAATCTGGGTTCAAACCCAGCCTTGGACATTTTACTAGATATGTGATCCTGGGCAAAACATTTTAACCTACCTGGGGTTGGACTCAATGACTGCTAAGTCCCTTTTCACTCTAAATCTATGATTCTATGATCTAGTAACCACGGTGTCTCAGCATTCCCACACCAGGAAACCATTTCAGCCAGTCAACTCAATGTCTCTGAAGACTTCCCATTGACAACTAATTTAAGTGAGTATTTACTTAATGCATACCATGTGCAAAGCATGGATATTTTTTTCTCAATAATATAATTAAAACTAAGTCACATGTTTTTTTAAATGGAAAGTGAACACAAATAGTTCTAGAGTCACATGCCCTAGATGATAAGCCAGGAACAAAATAGTTGGTTTCAGTTTTATTATAGATTTTTGGACTGGGTGTAATCAACTTTTGTTTTATTGACATTCTAGGAGTTTAATTGCTCAGTATAGTTACCCTCTGAAGAATAAGAAATTGCTGCTCTGTATTATTAAAATATCTAATCTGCATCCCACTTTTGTCATCCTTTCTTGCCAATATGTTTAATAACATTTCTCCCTACAGGATCATTTGCATGTTCTTCTTATATAAAAGGGAGGAATCAGCCTACAGAGCTATAATTGAGGGAAAATATTGCACTTTCTCCCCTATAGGAGAGCCCTCTATGACTCACATTACTCTTCAGAATTATTCCCCCCACCCCCAACCCAATCCCAGCTCCATCTGGAAGGCAAGAGGCCGGGCTTCCAGGGTATACATTAGTGGAGGCAGATTCTTGGAAGTCACTTTTGGCCTCAAATAATTTAGATGAATCCTTCCTATTTCCAATGGTGCCACAAAAGCCAAAAGCCTTTCCCCAGCATCTTCACTTACTATGTACCACAGTGCTTCTGTGAAGCCCAGTGATCTCAGAGTAAGCAGGGGAATAAATTAAAAATCCTAGGTGAGAGAGTTCAGCCTTTTGCTTTGGGCTTAGTGTTGGTGACTAAGCCATTATGTACTTCTTGAGGCTAGTAAACAATTTACTTGTAGTGTGTTCTGCCAATGCAACAGGGTAAACACCTGCTCATTGCAACAGGGACCCTTTTCACAAGGGTCAGATAGATTATTCAGTTCCAGGTACTATGCTAACAGTAGTAAGCGGTCAAATCTGTTTTTAAAAATTGATTTTTTTTAATGAACAAAAATACTTTTTCTCCTTCCTCCACATCTATCATTAGGGAGAAAAACAAAAGGAAAATTAAACCCTTGAACAAATGTGCATAATTAAGGAAAAACAAATTAACTCATTGGATATGTTAAAAAATAGATCTCATTCTGCACCCTGAGTCCATCACCTTTCTTTCAGAAGACAAGTAATATGCTTCATTATCTGTCCTCTGGAACCATATTTCTATCACTTTTATGCAGATCTATTTTTCTAGCCCTAACCTCTTTCCTATCCTCCTCTCTCACATTGCCAACTGCCTCTTAGCCACCTGAAACTTGATGTCATGTTTTCTTCCACTGCACTAATCAGAGTTCTTAAGTCTTTTCAGAATTGTTTTATGGTGTTGTTGTTATTGCATAAATTGTTATCCTAGTTCTGCTCACCTCATTTGGTGCCAGTTCATACAAATCTCCCATTGTTTCTCTGAAATTGTTGGCTTTATTTCTTAAAGCACAATAATATTCTATTACATTCATATATCATGATTTGTTCAGCTGTTTCACAAATGATTGGGCATGCCCTTTGTTTCCAGGTTTTTTTTTTTGATACAAAAAGAACTGTTTCTTCAATTTCTCTCTGTCTCAATTGTATCATAAATAAAAAGTCAGGGATCTGCTGTTAAAAGGCTGTTGCTGCTACTTTATGAGTGCTGTAGTTAAAAATGCACATTTTCAGTGAGATGTAATGGAACGAGCACTGGACTTAGAGTCAAAAGGCTTGGGTTGAAATCCAGGCTATGGTATACTCATTAGCTATGTTACCTTAGAAAAGGCTTTCAAGATCTCTGAGCTTAAGTCTCTTCATTTGTAAAAGAGATAACAATTTTTGCACAGACCTCCTTGCAGAGTTATTGTGATGAAAACTTTATGTGAGTATGACTTGTTATAACTCTGTAGAATAGTCAGTCCGTTAATCACCTTATGAACAGTGAGAAGGTACAAGAAGAGAATCCTCTTACTAAAGGGACACTATCAATTAACACACATTGGGGGCAGCTAGGTGGCACAGTGGATAGAGCAATGGCCCTGAAGTCAGAAGGACCTGAGTTCAAATCTAGCCTCAGACCAAACACTTGACATGTACTAGCTGTGTGACCCTGGGCAAGTCACTTGACCCCAACTGCCTAAACAACAAAACAATTAGCACACATTTACTAAGTGACTGCTGTGTGCCAGCCCCTGTGCTAGGTACTATGAATACAAAACCAAAAATGTTCCTTTCCTCCAGGAGCACACCTTACCATCTAGAGAAACAGCATGTACACATCTAATGTCTTCTACTCTAGGTTCTGGAGAATTAAAGAGATTTATATTTGGCCTTTCAGTATTTTCCCATTAGACAAAATAAATGGATTTTCCACCTGAGCTGTCAGGTCCAAGTTAGTGGCCTTTATGTTTTCCTTTGACAGGTAATAATTGGCAGCTTCTATAGGGTCTAGCCCGGTCATACCCTTTGTGTGGGTGGGCTGGACTCAGGCCAATCCCCTGCCATTTTAGGTTCAGTATTAGAACAGAATGGGACACTCCTAGGTCATTTAATGGCTAACATAAGGAGATTTACTTAGCCATAGCAAGAGAAGCAAATTCATGAAGGATATTCATTAAGAACTCCTTGAGCTGATTCACCTGTGTGAAGCTCCCATTATAATCCATCCATCAGCTGTAGATGCATTGTATTCAGGTGTTAAAGAAGTAATATTAAACACCATAGGGCCTCAGTCTACTGAGCCAATCAAACTTTGAGGAATGTTTAATACCTTTTAAGGAAAAGCTAGCCTACCTTTCATGGGAGTGAGGTTAAGATATTATTTCTGCCACACCCTTGATTTTGCCATCACCCATAAAAGTTCCACTTTCATGTTCATGAATTCCTAAATTCTTTTAACTGATCAGAATCTTTTGTCATTCCATCTGCCTTATGACTCCTGTTCTTCATCCCTACCAGGATCTTCAATTTCTCTGTTCTTTAGTTCTTTCCCAGGTCATCAACCCTGTATTAGCCATGTTGTCTTCCTTTCCCTAATTCAACTCATTGATGAATTGGTTCAATTCTATATAATCCTCTATCCTTGAGCCCCTTGCCCCCTAGATCTACCTCTGATTACACTTTTTTTTTGACCCCAGCATTGATTTACTCCTGCTATCTGCCATTTTTGTTCCTATCCACGTGTTGCTGAACATAGCTGAAGAAATGATGAAACTATACTTAATGAACTGGGCTGTCACTTCATCAAGGCAATCCTTTTGTATCTTTCTTTTTTAAAAAAAATCATTTGAAAGTTTATTTAAATTTCACATATACTCCTATAGATTGGTGAATTTTGAATTATACATTTAAAATGTTAATTTTAATGAGATAAGGCACTTCTTGTCATTATGCATTTCATGTATGCATGCATATTTCTGAATGACACTTTCTCAGAGAGATGGATTTGTAAAAGATGTCCTCTGCCTTGGCCACCTCAGTCACTTGCTCTAGACTTTTTTCATTATTTTATTATTCATCATTAGGCTTTTATCATGTGGGGTCACATCAAAACTGTCATGTATGCATAAAAACCTTGTTCTTTGGATGATCTTAAGGCCAGAATTACAAATACAATCCTTCCAGACACCTTTTGTATCTTTATTATCCTGCTTACAACAGTGGATATCACAAACCTTTTCAACCCTCCTCAAACTTTGTATGGCATTCCTCTCTTCCCCCCATCATGTCAGCTGTGGACCTTACCGCATAATTCACAAGAAAATTAAGGCTATTTGAAGATAGCTCACTCTTCTCCCTTCTTCCTCATCTCATATTAATCAGATGTCTTCCTCCATTTTATTTTTCATCTCTATCTTCTTCTCAGTCTCCTTTACTGGATTTCCTCTAGGACATGTCTGACACTTGTGGGTATTTCACATAGGGTCTGTTCAAGGGTCTTATTTTTTTTTCTCCTTCTATACTATTTTACTTGATAATCTTACCAGCTCTTATGGGTTCAATTATCATCTCTATGCAGATGATTCTCAGATCTATTTATCTAGACCTGATCTCTCTTTTAAGGGCAGGTAGGTGGTGCAGTAGATGGAGTGCCAGGCCCAGAATCCAGAGGACCTGAGTTCAAATCTGGCCTCAGACACCTATTAACTGTGTGACCCCAGACAAGTCACTTAATCCTGTTTGCTTCAGTTTTCTCATTTGTAAAATGAGCTGGAGAAGGAGATGATAAACAACTCCAGTATCTTTGCCAAGAAAATCCCAAATTGGGTTATGAAGAATTGGACAAGATTGAAAATAACACAATCTCTCTTCTGACCTCCAGTTTTATGTTACCAACTGCGTCTTAGACATTTCAAATTGGATGTCCTATAGGCATGTGAAACTCAACATAGTAAAAAAAAAACCCAACTCATTACTTCACCCAAACCCTCCCCTCTTCTGAACTTCTATATTACTAATGAGAACACTGACCCAGTGACCCAGGTTTGCAATCTCTGCACCATCTATAACTCCTTACTCACACTCACTCCATATAACCAATCTATTGTCAAGTTTTGTTATTTTTACCTTAACAAATTTATTGCATACATTTCATTTTCTCTACTAGCATAGTCACAACTCTGGTGCAGATCCTCATTATCTTATACCTGTACTATAGCAAAACCTTTCTGGTTAGTCTTTCCCCACTTCAATAAATCAAATGCTAAAGTAATCACCCTCTTACTCAATAAGCTCCAGTGGCTCCAGGATCAAACATGAAATCCTTTGGCTTTTAAAGCCCTTTATAACCTGACTCCTTCTTACCTTTCCAATTTTCTTTCATTAGACTCTCTTCCATTTATTCCATAATCTAGCTACACTGGCCCTCTCCCCTCATATGACAGTCCATCTCCCAACTCCTGCTTTGTTTTTTTCCATTGGCTGTCTCCCATGCCTGGAATGTGCTCCCTTTTCACCTCTTCATGGCTTCCCTCAAAACTCAGATTGAACCCCATCTTCTGTGGGAGGTTTGTCCTTCTGTTTTCCTGTTCTCCGTACTCTACCCCAGCTGGAATATGAGCTCCTTGAGGAAGGGACTATATTTTTGCTTTTCTTTGTATTCCCATAATATGGTATCTGGCACCTAATAAATACTTAATAAATTCTTGTTGACTGGTCCAGATAAGGGTAAACCTAAAAGTCTGGAATGGTTTCAACATCCCACTGAGGAATTTGAATGACATTGACCTTGGGCAAATCATAACCCCTCTGTGATTAAATTTCCTGATATATAAAATGAGGGATTTGTTTTAGATAACTTCCAAGGTCCTTTGTGGCCCTAAGTCTAAAATCCCATGATGCTATATGGGGGCATTATGGAGTAGGGGATAGATAGATAGATAGATAGATAGATAGATAGATAGATAGATAGATAGATAGATAGATAGATAGATGATAGGGCTGGCTTCAGAACCAGAAAGACCTGTGTTCAGATCCTTCTTCTGATGCATAACTGACTGTGTGATCCTGGGCAAGTCCCTTAACATCTTAGTACTTTTAGACAACTTTCTAAGACTGCAAGTTTCAGAGTAGGTGTTGATCTACATTGGTAGAAGGAATTTCCTCATCTGGGAGTTCCCACTACCAATGAAAACACAGGTTCAGTCAATTTTCCACGTCTATACCATGATTTTACATCAAGAGAAGAATTCCTGGGTTATAGTAACTGGACCTGTCCTATGGAATAACTTAAGTCATTGATGTCAGAGGAAGGCCAGAAAGTGCTTGGTCATCACAGGCTCTGTACCTCTTCAGGTATTATTTTTCTTCAAATAATGAATCTCCAGGCCCAAAATGGGCAAGATCTTTAGCCCATGCACTGGGGGAATTTGAATGCCTACCACCTTCAATCATATAGTCATCTATCTAATTTGCTAAATTCTATTCATGATGCATCTAACTGTTTATCTCTCACCAGTCACCTGGACCATTTTGTGTTATTTTAACTTAGAAGATTATTTGTCCAATACTTCTATAATTCAGGGAATCCCTGTATATTGGTCAAGCAGCAGGGTAAGTTGAGGTGTCTAACATCAGAAGCAGCATTTTGATTAAAAAATTGATTTACATTTTGGGTATGTATATCTTGTCCTGCTATATTGACACCCCTGGACCAGAGGCTGTCTAAAGACACAAAGGACCTGGTTGGGAAGATGTTTTTGGTTCTCTGGGGGGCATGGTCCCAACCCAAGAAACTCAGGAAAATTTGTGCATGGTACATCCCTATGGCCTGAGACTACTGATTCCCTACTTGGAACCTTGAAATTGACAACACTCCACTGATTCTGTGGTCTGATCAGTGTATGTACTCTTTCCAATGTGCAGATCATGACTAATTTGTTCCTTCTTATCTTGGGCAATCCTTTTCTGAGTTCTTCTGTAAGTCCTCCCTAGATGACCTACTTCTAAAGACCCAAAGAAATGGCTTCAGATGAAAGAAAAAGTAACTGCTGGATGGCTGGTTTTAAAAGCATATTTTATTGTGCTGGTATAGGGGAGATAGCAGATGGTGCAGTGGATTGAGTGCTGGGCTTGGAATCAGAAAGACTCATCTTTATGAGTTCAAGTCTAGCTAGCTGTGTGACTTTGGGCAAGTCACTTAACCCTGGTTATCTCAGTTTTCTCATCTGTAAAATGAGCAAGGAAATGGCAAACCACTCCAGGATTTCTGGCAAGAAAACCTCAAATAGGGTCACAAAGAGTTAGACGTGACTGAAATGACTCAACAACAATAGAGGAGAGAAAGCTGGCCTTTGATCTAGAAATACCTGGGTTCAAGTCCTGCCTCTGATATATATTTGTTATGTGACACACAAATCATGTAACCTCTCAGTGTTCCAGGCAATTCTGTAAAACTGTAAGTTTTGTAGAAAGTGCTTACCTACATTGGTGGGGGAAGTTCCTCACCAGGAGGCCCATTCATAGGAGTGTGCTGAAGCCAGCTTGAACTAGTTCTCAAGAGCTGATTGTTAAATTTTGAGCACAAAAATTCATACCTTGCATATCAGCAAACTACAAATCAGGCTTGATTTATTCCTTTGTTGATTGTTTGGACTTTAAGAAAGCGATGGAGAAAATGTTAATAATGAAGATTAAGCTTAAAAGTGTGTTATGCATACCCCTCCCCTTCTCAGAGCTGGTTGTTAAATATTTACTAGGGCACCCTTGCCCATACACCAGTGAAATCACAGATCTAGTCCTGATGAACAACTTGATAGGCTACAAAGTGGTATAGCAGATACAGTGCTGTACTTAAAAGTCAGGAAGACATGAATTCAAATCCTGGCCTCAGTTACTTACCAGCCTTATGATCCTGAGCAAGTCACTTATCTTCTCTTGACCTCAAATTCCTCATCTATAAAATGGAGATAATAATAGCACCTGCTTCACTGTGTTGTTCTGAGGATCAAATGAGGTAACATACGCAAAGAGCTTTGCAAACCTCGAAGTACTATACAAATGTTAGTTAGGTGATGCTCGTGGAGTCCAAACTGAGCAGAGCAGCTGACAGAAAGTGAGGAGTTACTTGGCAAATTTGGAATCCTCTATAAAGGAAGTCTTTAGGAGGAACTTATTGCTCTGCTTTCCAATTAGAGAGGAGAGGCAACTAAGGGTGCCTACTATTGTGCTATCATTATTAGAAAGGTAACATTCAACTCCCTCACTACGACATTTGTGTATTAGACTAACCTTAGATATATTTTTGGGGCAGGTAGGTGGCGCAGTGGGTAGAGTGTTGGGCTTGGAGTCAGCAAGACCTGAGTTCAAATGTGGTCTCAGACACTTCCTACCTGTGTGATCCTGGCAAGTCACTTAACCCTGTTTGCCTCAGTTTCTTCATCTATAAAATGAGCTGGAAAGGAAAATACCAAACCACTCCAGTATCTTTGCCAAGAAACTACAGATGGGGTCACAAAGAGTCAGACATGACTAAAATGACTGAACAACAACAAAGATACATTTTTTTGGTCTCCCAAGTTATAAATTTCATAAAAGAATAATTGTAGGATGGGTAAAGTCTTTGCTTCTGTGCTACTTAAGCAAAGCTCCTCCCTCCCTCCCTCCCTCCCTCTCTCTCTCTCTCTCTCTCTCTCTCTCTCTCTCTCTCTCTCTCTCTCTCTCTCTCTCTCTCTCTCTCCACACACACACACACACACACACACACACACACACACACACACACACACACACCCCACCCCACACCACACCACCACCACCACTACCACCACCAAAACAAAACAAAACAAAATCCAAGTCAATACCAGACATTAATCTAAACTGAAATGCATTGGCTAATAAAGATTCATCAATAATTGATAAACTTTGTGAGAAAACCTTTGGAGACAGGTAGATGTTCTTACTTTCTCATTAAAAAAAATTTTTTTTACTGTGTTTGTTCATCATGGAATCCTGTATTGAGAGGCTCCTTTAGCCTGATACATTCTTGTTGTTCAGTGATTAATTTAGGAAGGAATCAATAAACCCGAAATAATCTGTCTTGAACAGCTGTCTAAACAGATGGTAGAACAAGAGAACTCAGAGCCTGTGGCAGAGGGGCTGCAGGGAATGGGAAGGAGGCTTTCAGAGGTGGGGGTGGGGGAAAAACTCATGAGGGAAGCACAAGGAGAATAGAAGATCTCAGTATTTTGGTCACTTCCTATTTTGCAGCTTTGTCCATTTAGAATTCTCTGTTTCCCTCACCCACATTTACAATCCAACACCAGACTTTTTTCATTAAAAATTATTTTATATGTTTTGTTTTACATCCCTTACATTTCCCAATCTATCCCTCCCCTCTACTTCTCCCAAAGAGTCATGCATCCCTTATGTTGTTGTTCAGTTGTTTCAGTCATGTCCAACTCTCTGCGACTCCATTTGGTGGTTTCCTGGCAAATATATTGGAGTGGTTTGCCATTTCCTTCTCCTTGTAGATGAGGTAGGGTCACACAGCTAGTAAGTGTCTGAGGCCAGATTTGAACTCAGGGAGATGAGTCTTCTTAATCCCAGGCCCAGCATTCTATCCACTGTACCACCTACCTGCACCTTATAAGAAAATATAAAGAAAAGAGTAAAAAGAACAGTGCAGTGAAACTCACGAACACGTACAAAATATATGCAAATGCTACAGTTCCTTCTATTAGACTCACCTCCCTTTTAACTAAAGAACAAGTATTATTTCTTAAAAATCCATTACCTATCTCTACAACTTTCCATCTACCCAATAGTTATCAAGTTAATATCATAACAGATCTAGAAGGAATGTCAAGGCATCATTTAAACTATCTGGGCCTCAGTTTCCTCATCTATAAGATAAGGAACTAAGGTTATATGGTCTCTAAGGTCCCTTCCTGCTCTCAATCTGTGATCTTATGAACATATAGGCAGATAAGTAGAGGAAGAGGACCTATATTTCATCAGCATATAAGGAAGGGGGTGGAAGAGGGTAATTAAGGAAGGCTTCATCAAGGAGATGGCATCTTGAGGTAACTAAGTGGTCAGCCTAAGATCATACAGGTAGCAAGCAGCAGGGCTGGAATTTGAGCCAAGATCCCTTGACTCTAAAAACAATGATTATTCTATTGTGCTGAGCCTCAAAAGAAAATAAAGGTTTTAAGAGGCAGAGATGAAGAGAAATTGTGTTCCAGGCACGAGGTACCACTTGCATGCATGCACAGAGATGGGGGATGGTGTGTTGATTTTAGAGAACAGCTAATAGTGGAGTTTGACTGGAACACAGAGTAGTTAAAGGAAATTGATTTGAAATAAAGCTGGAAAAGTCACTGGGAGCCAGATCATGGGAAGATGCAATGTAGTCCAATCCCCTCTCATTTTATAGTTGAGGAGAGAAAGTAAGGACAAGGAAGTTAAACAATTTTGCTCAAGTAAGCTTCAAAGGCAGGATTTGAACCCAGATCCTTTGACTATACAGTATTTTCTATTATGCTATATTGCACACATGCAATATAGGGTCCAACCCCCTCATTTCATAGAGGAAGAAACTTCCAATGGAGGTTGTCACTTTTCATGGTTAAAGAGAGTACTTTATAAGCACCAGGGACAGCGCTCTTTATACTGTATCAGTCTATAGCTCTCTAATTTTACAGAAGTCACTGAAACTCTAAGTTAAGTGATTTGCTTGAAGTTATACAGATAGTAAACTTCAATGGCAGGTTTTGAATCCAAGTCCTTTGAGAACTCCAGACCCAATATTTTTTCCACTATGCCAAGCTTCTTCCTTTCAGTTACATTAATATAGTTCAAAATTGTGCTTGTCTGTAACAGGATTTGTCTAAGGGCAACAACTGATGGTGATTTTAAGTGTTTTTATTCTCTTATTTTTCCTAGTTTCTTTGGGAGTATTGAAAGAGGAATGGTAATTTCTTCATGCCATTGCTGCTTAGGGCCATATGGCATCCAAGCAGGGGGTGAGGGAGTAGAAATATGTGTCCACATTCTATAATCATATGTTGATCAGAACAGATAATTGGCTCCAGTCTCAAATGACAGTTCACTTTCTGATGAAAATAAGAGTAGCAGTGTCAACATTCTAGGTACACTTAGGATTTCAGGCCTAATCCAATTAGATAAATTTTGAGGCAGTTTCCAGTTGGAGGAAGGTGGGTGTGAGCAGAAGGTAAACAGTGCTGAGGTTTGAGGTTGAGAAACAAATGATGATGTAAGATAAATTCACTTGTGAAACTTGGATTTACTAAATGTACTAGAAAGGACTGCCTACAACATTGACAAAAAACTGAGAGATTAAATAATTTTGTACCTGCCACAGAGTTGGTGTGTCAGAGGCAGGAGAACTTGAACCCAGTTTTGCACCCAAGTCTGGCCCTCTAGGCCACATGCTACACTCTCAGTGCTGGGATAGAAACAAAAACAAAACAATTATTACCTTTAAAGATTTGGCAATCTATTGGGAACATATAATGTGGCTGAAATCCATATTAATTAAGGTAGCTGAAAGAGAATTAGATTTGGGGGAAAAGGACATGGGTAGATATTTGAGGCAGCTGGTGACACAGTGGATAGAGTGCTGGTCTGGAGTCAGGAAGAGCTGAGTTCAAATTTGGTTTTAGACACTTACAAATTATGTGATCTTGGACAAGTCACTTCACCTCTATTTGCCTCAATCTCCTTATGCATAAAATGGGCATAATTATAGTGACTACCTCCCAAGGTTGTTGTGAGGATCAAATTAGATAATATTTGTAAAGCTCCTGGCACTTGGTAATTACTTTATGCTTCTTTCCTTCCATATCCTGGTCTTTGCCATTTTATTTACTATTTTCATGGTCTTGGGCAAGGCACTTAAGCTTTTTGGGCCTCAGTTACCTCTGTTACAGATGAGGAAGTAAGACTAGAGGACCTCTAAGATCCCTTCCAGCTTTTTTTTTTAACAATTAAATTTTTTTTTTTGGTGAGGCAATTGGGGTTAAATGACTTGCCCAGAGTCACACAGCTGGTGAGTGTTATGTATCTGAGACCGGATTTGAACTCAGTTCTTCATGACTCTAGGGCCAGTGCTCTATCCACTGCACCACCTAGCTGCCCCTTTCTGGCTTTCAACCTATGACCCAATGAACATGTATGCAGATAAGTAGAAGAGGATATATATCTTATCTGCATATAAGGAAGAAAAGGGAGACTATGCTGACAACTTTGGGCAGGAAAGAGTGATTAGGGAAGACTTCATCAAGGATGTGGCATCTTGAAGGAATGAGAGAGAATAATTCAATGACTTGTCCAAGATCATATAGGTAGTGAATGGTGGAGCTGGGATTTGAGCCAAGATCCCTTGATTCTAAATCAAATGTTCTTTCCATTGTTGTTTTTCAATCATTTCAGTCATGTCTGACTCTTCATGAGCCATTTTAGTTTTCTTAGCAAAGATAGTGGAATGGTTTGCCATTTTCTTCTCCAGTGGCAAACAGAAGTTAAGAGACTTGCCCAAGGTCACACAGCTAGGACTTTCAAATCATAAGAAGGTCTTGAGTGACAGATGGGTTACAAGGTGTGACATGGCTAAACCTGGGCATTAGGATATTTTGACAGCTGTGTGGAGGATGCATCAGAGAAGGAAAATCCTGGAATCAGAGAGAGGCTATAGCAGTAGTCAGGGCTAGGGGTACAGAGAGCCTGAAGTAGAGAGGTTTCTGTGTCAGTGAAGGGGACAGATATAAATGAAGTCATGGAGATAGAATCAACAAGGCTTGACCTCAGATTGATTAAAGGGGACAAGGGAGAGGAAAAAGGTCAAGGATAATTCCTAAAGTACAAACTGGAGTAATTGGGGGGAAATAGGGAGTTAGGTAGGGGAAAGGAGGAAGGTGATGAGTTCATCCCTCCTTGTAGGTCTTTGAGCAGATTCTGGATGACCACTTGTTGGGCATATCATGGCAGGGATTCATTTGGTATGTAGCTTATGTTAGGTAGCTGCTGGGGTCTTTTTCAGTACTCAAATTCTGTCATTCTGTTTTGAACACATTGAATTTCACATGCAGACAGTAAACACACATGCAGATGTCTAGCAGTCAGTTGATGATGCATGACTAGAGCTCAGGTGAGAGATTAGGAGTGGATCCATAGTTCTGGGAGTTGTTTGTGTAGGAGTTGATCATTGAAACCCTGAAGGTGATGAAATTACCAACGCAGAAAATATATAGAGTGAACAGAAGACAGCCCAGGACACAATCATACTTAATGGCCAGGTGACACATAATGATCTAGCAAAGGAAATAGAGGATTGGTCAGAAAGGTAGGAAAATGGAAGAGACATCAGAAATCATCTAGGCCAACCCTGTTGTTTTACAGGTTAGGAATCTATAAAGCACAGAACAAGTAAGAGACTTACCTAAGATCACAAAGGTAGCAAGTGGAACCCTGACACCAAGTTCAGTGCTCTTTCCGTTAGATCATGCTACTTCCAGAAGAAACAGGTGAAAATAGTGTCATGGATGCCAAAGTAAGAGGAGATAGTTGCTTAATGTTTATTTATTACTTCTAAATAATGGGTGTACTTATAATTCCATCCTCCAACTGAAACATACTAAATAATTTAAATATTCTATATTTGCAATGGGATGGGCCTGTACACAAAGCTCTTACAAAGCAAATCCTGGACAATTTCCCAAAAGTCATAATGATAACATTGAGTGATCATTGTAGTAATTTGGAAAAATAAATATGATGAACACAGCAGCTGTCTGAATGAACCAAGACTGCTAAATTTTATTAATGAATTGAATAGTTCATTTCAGGGCTTAGAATAATGTCAGCTCTGCTTAGCCATGTCCTGTTAATTGATCTGAACATCTAAACAGTAAATTTAAGCGTGATTTCTTCCTGCATAATCATTTAGAAAACTCTTACTTGCTCTGTGCACTAAGCTACTAATTATTGGCTTCAAGTATATTATGGGATACAAGGCCACTTAAATTAGCTTTCATCAGGTATCATTAGTGCCATATAAGGTTTTAAGGTCCACCTGAGGATCATTCTTCCCCAAGAAGCATCATTTGGTGTGTTGGTGAGCAGATTTACCAAATGGAGCAGTTAGCTATATTTCCTAATGTTACTGAAATTTCTTTTTAAGAGTAACTTCTATTTATAACTTTAATATATCTATTCATATATACATATGACACATTATCACTAATGTGTTTTAAAGCAACTGTTCACTTGGTACTTCAATATTACTTGTATATCACTCAGTTAAATTTCTATCATAAGATCTTTATTAAGTACCCACCATGAGCAGAACACTCTACTAGGTGATAGAAGAGACAGAAATTTTACATGAAACAATTGTTAGCCACACCATGGAACTTTCAGTCTAGGGATGTGATGTGACCCATATACATATAAGTACCCTGAAAAGATTCTTTGATTTATCATTGACTAGACTTCCTATTAAACAACCCTTCCAATAGAGTATTTCCTTTAAAAATTTTAAGACAAACTGATCCAGTGATTATCACTGACAGCACACACAAATTTGTTCTTATTAATCATTTTTTTTAACAGAAAAGAAGAAAATGTCCTTTAATATTGGTTAATTGGTACAAATACTGGCCAGCCTCTCAAATTCTTTTCCAATAAGTTCTTGAAGCATCTGATTTTACTGGGATGGGTTCCCACCAGGACTCAGGTCTTTGCCCAAGTTGACTGAAATGTATAGTACATGAAGGGGAGCAGTGTGAATAAGGCTGGAGTCAAAGATTGGAGTCAGATCATGGAGGACCTTGAATTATAGGCTGAGGCATTTCTAGTTATCCTAGAAGGTATACAGAGGTACTGGAATATTTGGAGCAGTATCATAGAATCACATACTTGGAGCAAGGGTGTGACGGTGTTATTTCATACTAGTTCATCAGAGCCAATTGTTAAATTTTCAGTGAAGCATTTACATCTCATAAATCAGCAAACACAACAAATCAGGATTTGACATATTGTTTTTGTTAATTTTTTAGACTTAAGAAAGTAATGGAGAAAATGTTTAATAATGCAAATAAAATTTAAAATGTGCTTTGTGTATATCCCCCCCGCCCCAAAAACTGTTAAATATTTACTAGCACATTTATCATTGGTTGTAAGGGCCTTGTAGATATAATTCTTTCATTTTATAGATAAGGAAGCTAATGTGAGGCTTTTCCCCCCATATGTCATCCAGTGTAGCCTTCTCACCTTACTTGTAAGGAAACTGAGGTGAAGACTGGTGAAGTTGAACTAATGCACCAAGGGCAGACAAATGGCAAGATTATGATTTGAACCTAGATCTCTGATTTCAAATCCATTATTCTTATGATGACACCACTTAGGTAAGTGACATGATAAGATCTGTGATGTAGGAGAATTACTGAGGAAGGACTTTGGAAAAAGAAAAGACTTGAAGCAAAGAGGCCAATTAAGATGTTTTGATATTTCAGATGAAAGGTGATACCATCCTCAGGGTTAAGTTAGAAAAGGGAAAAGATATGAGAAAGTTTTGAGAGGTAGAATGAACAAATATTATCAAATGATTACACAGAGGGGTGAAAGAGAGGAAGAGTCAATAATGCCTATTATTAGGAGAATGGTGATATTATCCTCAACAGAAATAGGAACATTTAGAAGAGAGGCAAGTTTAGATAGATAGGTAGATAGACAGATAGATAGATAGATAGATAGATAGATAGATAGATAGATAGATAGATAGATATTGTTGCTGTTGGCTCTTCATTTTTGAAGAGGATCAATGACGTCACAGGGTGATGTTTTAACTTGTGCATGAATTGGATTTAAGTGAGACAGAGTTGTGCAAAGTCATCAGCCTCACTCTCTCTTTCACAGTCATTGAAATCCAGTGAAAAGACAAAATCAAGATGACTGGTTCTGGCCTGGGATGCAGTGGATGACCTCAGCATCTTTGATGTCAGACCAAGCTCTAAGAGCTCCATAGCTTCTGCTTCAGCTACCTTCATGGCTGTTGAAACAAATTGTTCTTGTCCACCCATTCTGCCAGGTGAAGTCTTCACATGATTGGAGGAGATAGCCCCCTAACTCACCAACAAGTTGGAGGCCTGTTGGTTACCCTCAACCTGGTTTAGCCCATCTGCTGCAACTTTACTAGGGTGTGGCCACTGCATATGCTGCAGCTTCTTGGAGCCACAGGTAAGAGTTGGACACCAAAGTGGGTGACAGGTAGATACCAAAGCTGGATGAACAGCCCTGAAAAGGCCTTGGAAAGCCCTGACACCAGAGGTACTAGTCCTCCCTGAATATCCCGCACACCCAAGATAGATAGATGAAACACTTTTTAAGTGCTTTTTTATATGCCAGGCACTATGCTAAATAAAGAGGCAGGTGGTGGCTCAGTGGATAGAGCACTGAGTCTGGAGTCAGGAAGAGCTGAGTTTAAATCCAGTTTCAGACACTTTCTAGCTGTGTGACCTTGGGTAAGTCACTTAACCTTGGATTGCCTGACAAAATGGATCCACTGGATCCATGGAGCCACTACAGTATCTTTGCAAAGAAAAACCCCAAATGAGGTCATGAAGGGTCAGACATGACTGAAACAACTGAACAACGTGCTAAGTAATGGGGGTATGAAAACACACAAATAAGACAGTCCTTACCCTTGAGGAGTTTATGTTCTAATGGAGGAAGACAATATATGAAGAGGATCTAGAAAGGAGGGCACCAATGCTGCAGCAAGGAGGCTGGTGAGGAGAGAGAGTTGACTAGCGAGTAAAGTGATCATAGGTAGGCCCTCTCATAAAATGATGGTCTGGGTTAGGGACTCACCAGTCAGGAGAGCAGGTTTAGGGAGGAAGATACTCATTACTGTTTTGAACATGTTGAATATGAGATGTTAATAGCTAATTTAGGTAGAGATATCTAGCAGGAAGTTGTTGATGTGAGATTAGAGTTAAGAGATTAGGAACATGTATCTAGATAGAGGAGTCATCTATTTAGAAATTATAATTGAGTAGATGATGTTACCAAGATGGGAAAAGGAAGGTGGGATAGAGCCTTGTAAGAAATCCATGCTTAGTGGTCAAGAAATGGATGACGAATTGGCAAAGGAGACTGAGAAAGGACAGTCAGAAAGGTGAGAAGATCACAGGATCATAGAATTAAGGCTGAAAGGGACTGTTTCCACTGTCTATTTCAACCCCCTTATTTCACAAAGGAGGAAACCTTGGGCCAGAGGTTTTAAGTAACTAACCAAAGGTCATACAAGCAGTAAGTAATAGAACTGACTTTTGTACTCTGATTCTCTGATTATAATAATCCCAGAGCACTTTCCATTATAAAGAACTGTTGTTATTTGTCATTTGTTCTTGAAGAGGACCAAGATGACCCCACTATGTTGGGGTTAAGGTATAGTCACAACTGTCACAACTGTGGCTGATCAGACTAATATGAGCTTGGAAGGTTCTACCACAGGTTAGGCGCAAATAGTCCATTTGAACATTTGGGATGGAGATATCTCTAGATTTGTGCATCTCTCATTTCTTTTGAGCTACTACAATTCTGCTTTGATCATAGAGCACAGCACTTTCTTTGATGTGGGCATACCATGATGGGTGGTCCTGTGTAAATGTCTCCTATGTTTCACAATTGATACTAAAGTTCTTCAGAAAGTGTCCTTGTATTATTTCTTCTGACTTTGGGTTGAGCACTTTCCCTGAGTGAGTTCTCTGTAAAACAGTTTTTTTTAGGTAAAGGTACATTTGACATCTGACAAAACGGCCAGCCTGTTGGAGTCACATTGTTTGTATCAGAGTTTGAATGTTTGCCAGTTCAGCTTGAGAGAGGACCTCAGTATTTGGTACCTTATATTGCCAGGTGATCTTCAGAATCTTCTTAAGACAATTCAAATGGAAATGGTTTGATTTTCTGGCATGGCACTGATATGATATCCAGGTTTCACAGGTATACAATAAGGAGGTCAGCACAACGGCTCTGTAGACCTGCAGTTTGGTAGGCAGTCTAATACCTCTTCTCTCCCACACTTTCTTTTAGAGCCTCCAAAACATTGAGTTAGCTCTGGCAATGTGTGCATCAACCATATCATCTATGTGTATATCCTGGAAAGTATACTGCCAAGGTAAGTGAACTTATCCTCAGAGAACTAGGCATTGAACAGTATTATGGAATCCAAGACAGGAGAGAGTATTCAGGAGAAGGAGGTGGTCCAAAGCAAGTGGACAGTGTTAAAAATGGGCAGGGAAGTCAAAGAGTATGAGAATGTGGCTGTGCAAAGCCCATCATTAACATTTGTTAGCAATCTCAGCAGAACGGTGGGATCAGAAACAATACTGAAAAGGCGTGAGAAGTGGAGGCAGTTATTCCTCAAGGTGAGGAAGTGAAGGCAATTGGTGTAGGTGATTTTTTTTCTAGGAGCTTGTCCAAAAATATTCATTAGTTGATGATTGATCTTTTGGTGGTAAGCTTCTCTGAATTGATCTTAGACTGGTCTTTGGATAGCAAACAGACCAGAGGGCTGCAGCAGAATGATGAACTGATGGTCTCACAAGACCTGAATCTGAAGCCCAGATTTGCCAATTACTACTTGTGTATCCTTGTGCAAATCATTTAATCTCCCTGCATCAAGCTTTCTCATCAAGTAAAACATGGGATTTGGATCAGATCACCTCTATGGTCCTATCTTGTTCTAGTTTTACAGTCCTGTAGTTCTATGGTCAGGACTGTATTAAAAGCCTTTGCAATTGGGTACATCAAGTCAAAGATCATGTTCTGCTGGTATAACCTTTGAGAACCCGTATCACCATGTCACAGGAGAGCTGCACTAATGGGATGGAAATAGCATATCATATAGATTTTAATATGCAGTTGTTGGATCGAAAGCCTATCTGACAGTCAATGATCTCAAGTTGTTTTGTTGCTGACAAAGTCCAGTTTTGAAGTAATAATGTTTTAGTGATGATACGTGACTTCAAATTAGAACAAAAAGATAAAAATGATGGATGACCCAAAGGACAATAGGAAGACAACTGGGGAGAAGCATTATGCCATAGTTGATAGGGTGATGAACTTGGAATCAGGAAGATTTGGTTGCAAGTACTGCCTTGGATACTTACTAGCTGTCTGACACTGGTCAATTCATTTAACCTCTCTGTGCCTCAGTTTCCTCTTCTGTAAAATTAAGGGATTGGACTTGATGAACCCTAAGACCCTTTCTAGCTCTAAATCTATGATCCTATGACCACTGATGACTTGTACATGAGAGATGGCATATAAGACACTTTCTGAGATATGTATATTTGAAAAAAATGGGGGTGGGGTGATGGGGTAACTCACCATGTAGAAAGAATGAGGAATAGAAACAGATGGATAGTCTGAATATTGCCCTGGTATCACCCCAAATGGTAAAGGACCAGGGAAAGACCTCCAGAAAATTGGGTGGATTCTCTATAGAAAATTCAGGGAAAGACCTAGAAAAGAGTTACACCTAATGAGAGGGTGGGGGTGGATAATGATCTTTATTGATGAAAAGAATAGCTGTATTAATAACCATAGAATTGGAAAGGACTGCAGAGGACTTGCAATCTTCTTCCCCATTTTCATTTTACAAACAAGAAAACAGAAGCACAGAAAGTTTAAATGTCTTGCTTGAGGGCACTGAGCTACTAAACATTACCTGAACCCAAGTCCTTTGACTTCAGTGCATTTTTTGCTGTATCATGATGCTTCCCTAGATTATGGATACACTGATGTACCAAAGAAACCCACTAACATGACTAGTAAACTGAAATGTGTAATTGTGTCCTTATGAATGAATAAGACCAATAGTATGTTAAAGAAACAAAAAATCAAAGTATGCATCTACATTTGGAACATTTTCAGCAGAAACCAAGAGTCAACGTCAATAACTTATGTTCAAAATTCTCTTTTCTTGAGGCAGCTAGGTCATGCAGTGGATAGAGCACCAGCCCTGGATTCAGGAGGACCTGAGTTCAAATACGGCCTCACACACATAACACTTACTAGCTGTGTGACCCTGGGCAAGTCACTTAAGCCCATTGCCTAGGCACCCCCCCCAAAATACCCAACAAAAAAACAACAAAAAAACAAAAATCTCTTTTCTTTTCCCTGATAGAACAGGGTACAGAAATGAAACGTATCTTCAGATTGCTCCAGTCAACATGCGAAGATTTCAGTCTGAATACAATGAACCACTAGCGCCACCAGCAGTAGTGGATAGTAAGGAGCACAGCACATGTGCTCCAGAAATACTTTTGAATGAGGATGTAAAGGTTTTTGATCACTCACCACTGTTCAAGGAGGGTTAACACCTGTGGCATTAGGGCTTCCTCAGCCCTTTTCAGGGCTGCTCATTCACCTTTGGTGTCCACTTGATTTACTACTTCCAGGCCATTGCTGGGTCATTTTGATTTGTTTAATAAATGTTTATTGATTGATTGTCTTAGAGGATAGGAGCCCCTCATACCTCACCCTTGGCCTTTATTTGCTGCCAAAGGTAGGAAGGAATTGTATCTGGCTCTGGGTTGGTTGAGCTACCAGCAGTCCATTGACTAGAATTCTGTCTGGGATGCAATTTTCTATACTTCTGCCTTTGTTAGTAACAACAACAAGAACAACTAGCATTTATATAGTACCTCTCATGTGCCAGGCACTGTACTAAGTACTTTACAAATATTATTTTATTTAATTATCACAACAATCCTAGGAGGCAGGAACTATTATATCTCCATCTTATAGTTGAGAAAACAGAGGCAAACAGAAGTTAGGTGACTTGATCAAGGTTATACAGCAATAAGTGTCTGAGGATCAATTTGAACTCAGGTTTTCATGACTTTAGGCCTAGCAGTCCGTACCTTCTCACAGAAGAGTGAATAGACCAGAGAAGTCAGGGAACACTAGATACCACAAAAAGAGGCTTACAGTATGAAATGGTTTGCTTGACGACACACAAAAAAAATCTGTCTCTAAATTGTAGACTTGTTATTAGAGGCTTATAGTGGTGCTCTTAAGGAAGCCCCAACTCCTCACATACTGATTACCCTTGTGCTCCTGACCCCCAACCACTTTAACATGTGTACATATATATAACACAATATACATGTGTACATATGTACACATGTATATACGTATGTGCACACACACACATACACACACTTTGCTCTTTTGGAAACCCTTATTCTCCCTTCAGGCATCTAATCTTCTGCTGAAATCTTAAACCTTCATCCATAGAGCAGTTTTTATGATGAAGCAAAATGAGGAAGGGAGCAAAGTGGCTATGCCTTCCAGCACAGAAGGAAGGGTTTCTCATCTTCAAGGTTCTCTGGATGAGTTTGTTTCTTAATAAGATGGTCCACTTTGACCTGAGGTGTCTGGCCTCATCAGTAATTTGTCTTATGGGCGACTTACAATGGGCATGATGAGTCATTTTGAAATGAAGTGTGAAATGAAATGAACTGAGATGCCAAGTGCAAAGGCTGACAGATTCTATCTACCATAAATCAGAAAGAGCAACAGGAAAGCACTTGTTCAGCACACTATAATCTGCTCTAAAGCTGATTCGGCTCGCATAAGATAAATTGATTTCTGCATAATATGTGACTTGAAACAGTGAGGTAGTTTGAGTATAGAGAACAGAAATCTAGCTTTGTCTTGGAGTCTGAGAGAACTGGGTTCAAGTCCTGCCCCTGACACATTCTGGCTCTGTGTACCTGAGAAAGCAACTTAACCTTTTAGTTCTGCATGCAAACTTTCTTAGACGATGCTGCAGAACAGTTGCTAATCTACATAGGTAGAGGAAGTTTCTTTACTAGGCTATCCCCATACCAAAGGAATTATAGGCTTGAATAACTGGATAACAGTGTGACTTGAGTGTGCCTGGGAGTAAAGTAGAATTTAGAGTGATAGTATTATAAAGCTGCAGATCCTCTTAATAGCTACACTTTCTCCCTTACTAACTGTTCATAGTTTTATATGGTAATTTCATTGATCACTTGCAATTCTTATCTTTACTATCAAGCCCTCTACTTTTTTTTAACTTCTCTGTTAGTATCAAGGACACCACCATCCCAGCTTCAAAACTAATGGATGGGGAAATAAAGAAGAAAAAAATGGGAAAAAATTAATTTACGTATCGCCTACCATATATCAGGCATTGTGCTAAGTGCTTTACAGTTATCTCATTTGATCCTCACAACAAGCCTGTGATTTCAGTGCTATTGCCACACCCATTTTACAGCTGAGGAAACTGAGGCAAACAAAGGTTAAATGACTTGCCCAGGTCACCCAACTAGTAAGTGTCTGAGGCTGGATTTGAACTCAAGTTTTCCTGATTCCAAGTCCTGATTCCAATATACTACCAGCTGCCTATGGAAAAAAGGATTTGGGAAGGATAAAGAAGCAATAGGGATTCAGTTTCATGTTTCTTTGTGAAAGCTGATTTTTCTTTGGACATTTCTAAAAACCCTATTGCCTACTGAGGATCTCAAAAGGGCCATGATGAATGTTGTTGTTTGGTTGTGTCTTGACTCTTCATGACCCCATTTGGGGTTTTCTCAGCAAAGATACTGGAGTGGTTTGCCATTTCCTTCTCCAGCTCATTTAATAGGTGAGGAAACTGAGGCAAACAAGGTTAAGTGACTTTCCCAGGGTTACACAGCCAGTAAGTGTCTGAGGTCAGATTTGAAGTTAGGGAGATGAGTTTTCCTGACTCCAGGCCTGACACTATCAATTGCACCACCTAGCTGACACCATGCTGAATAAACCAGTTAAATTATTCATTGTGGTCCAATAAGGATTCTGACCTAGTTGGCTACCTTTGTTTTGTAAAAATATTACCAGGTACCTCTTAACAATTCTGTCAGCTTCCTTTGGAAGATAATCATCATTTAATTTTCTAGTCAATTGATGTGTAGTTAGTTGTTTTCAATAGGTTAATCAGTTGAACATTTAGTGAGAATTTTTAGCCACCAAATGGAAGGGAGTATCTTCAAATTTGTATTTATTTATTAATTTATACTAAGTCAAATGTTTTCTTAAAGCAAAGAATAAATAAAGCAGAATCTTAGACTCACTATACCATTTAGTAATTTAATGACTATGAAGATGTATGTTTGCTTTAGAAATTGGCCTGTGAAGGTCCAACTTGTAGCTTTCTTAGATTTTTATCAAGGATCCCTTTCATTTGTACATAAACAATTGTTAATGGCAAGCAGCTCCTATCTGGAGTGATTAATCTAACGTTTTGTATCTTGATCAACCTGGTTTCCAATGGTTGGATCTCCCAGGCATATAAATGCAATTTGCTGATATTGCCTCTGTTTAGCCCTATTCCACCTCTTCAGGGGTATTGTGAAACTCAAATGAAATAATGGATATGAAGCACTTTATAAACGTTAAAGCATGATGTAGTTGCCAGTAATGATGATGATTATGGTTATTTTGCTTATAATTATTAGTCCACCATCACCAGACCTCTAGTATGGTGATAAATTCATTCCCTGAGCCTTCTACTATACTCCTGCTGACCTCAAACAATGTATATATAGCAATATGCCCTATAAACTGGTGTGCTGGTAAATGTTTTGACAACTAGGCTCTCTTGGGGGAAAATGCATGCACACACACTTAGCAGTTTAATCTGAATTAACATTTTCTTAACTCTGGACAACCAACAGCACAACAAATTAAGCCCTGATTTTTAGTGATGGCTGATTTCTGAGATATACATGATCTGACTGAAAACCACTTAGAGTTGACTCCAGGATGACTTTTCCATAAAGCCTGGAAACCATTCCACTGTGTCCTCCCTCCTTAGACAACACCATCCAGGTATTTCTTATAGTGGTTTCCAGTTGACTTCCATCTTGCCTTCTCAGACTACATCTTCCAGGTAACTTCATAAGAAAGACTTCCCATTGGGGGAGTGTATCAATTCAATCAATCAATCAATCAATCAGTACTTATTGAACACCTACTATGTGCCAGGTACTGTTCTAAGTTCTGGGGATACAAAAAGAGGTGAAAGACAGTTTCTGCCCTCAAGGAGCTTACAGTCTAATGAGGGAGACAACATGTAAGCAAATATATAAAGCAAGCTATATACAGGATAAATAGGAAATAATTTACAGAGGAAATGCTCTAGAATTAAGAGGGATTGGGAAAGGCTTATTACAAAAGATGGGACTTTATTTGGGACTTAAAGGAAACCAAGGAAGTCAGTAGGTGGAATTTAGGAGAGAATATTCTAGGCATGGGGGACAATCAGAGAAAATGCCTGGGGCCAAGAGATATAGTATCTTGTTCATGAAACAACCAGGAGGCCAATGTCTAGATAGTCATATGTGGTGGGAGCAAAGTCTAAGAAGATTGGACAGGTAGGAGGAAGCTAGGTTATGGAAAGCTTTGAATGCCAAACAGATTTTGTATTTGATCCTGGAGTTGATTCACCTGGAGGTGATAGGAAGCCACTGAAGTTTATTCAGTAGGGGAATGACATGGTTAAACCTACACTTTAGGAAAATTACTTTGGTGGCTGAATGGAGAATGGATTGGAACAAGGGGAGACTTGAGGCAGGCAGACCCACCTGTAGTCTACTGAATTAGCCCAGGCATGAGGTGATAAAGGCTTGCACTGTAGTGATGGTAGTGTCAGAGGAGAGAAGGAGACATATTTAAGAGATGTGACAGAGGTGAAATTGGCAAGCCTTGGCAACAGATTGGATATGGGGGAATTGAGAGATAGTGAAGAAACTAGGATGATGCCTAGGTTGTGATCCTGAAAGACTGGGAGGATGGTGTTGCCCTCTACAGTAATAGGGAAGGTGGGGAAGTGGGGATGAGAAGGGCTAAGAGGGAAGATAATGAGTTCTGTTTTGATCATGTTTAGTTTAAGGTATCTACTACACATCCAATTTGAGATGTCTGACAGGCAGTTGGAGGTGTGAGATGGAGGTCAACAGAGAGTCTGGGGCAAGACTGGTAGATTTAAGAATCATCAGCATAGAGATAATAATAAAATTCATGGGATCTGATGAGATCACCAAGTGAAGAAGTATAGAGGAAGAAGAGAGGAGGGCCCAGGACCGAATTCTGAGGATTTGGTGTTTATAGAAATCATTCAAGACTGTGATGTGTTTGATAATTTTCTGAGTGTTGACATCAAATGAGATCTATATTTATCTCAGGCATTCACTAGCATCATCAAAGAAGTCCTGCATCAAGTTAAAAAAAAAGATGATAATTCATGTTTATATTGTACTTTAAGGTTTATAAAACACTTTTATTGGGCAGCTAGGTGGAATGGGCACTGGCCCTGGAATCAGGAGGACTTGAGTTCAAATCCAGCCTCAGACATTTATTAGCTGTGTGACCCTGGGCAAGTCATTTAACTCCAATTGCCTCTAAAAATTTTTTTTCTTACAACTCTATCATGTAGCTAGTGTAAGCATCATTATCCTCATGTTATAGAGGAGGAAATGGAGGCTCAGAATTTGAGGGATCTGTTCTTGGTCTTACAGCTAAATGCTGGAATGTAGACTCAAACTCCCCCAATTCCAAATCCAGTGTTCTTTCCACTGTACCATGCTTATGAATGGATAAATGAAAAGGCATTTATTAAGCACTTACACAGTGCTAGGCACTGCATTTAACTTTGAGAATTCAAATAAAAATCAAGCTAATTCTTGTCCTCAAGGAGCTGGCATTCTAATAGAGGGAGACAATAAAAATAGGGAAGTACTAGCTAGAAAAGAGTTTTGATGTGGGGATACATTGAGATTGCAAGTTAATCCATGGTTGAGATTTCCTTTCTGTGCCTAGAAAGAGTTGGAAATAGGGGAGGGGGAAGTGACACTCTCCAAATAGGTCAATTCATAATTGCATCCAACCCAAGAGTACTACAATGCTTCCTCATTGAAATTCTCAGAAATGGAAAAAGATGTTGACCTAACCATCTAAACTGAAAAACAAACAAAAATATCACAAGGTATTTAAATTTCATATTGCTAAGGTTATGTCTTGAAGTTGGATGAATAGTCTGTTGAATTAAACTGTCAATCTATATATCCTGGATGGGTGCTGTAGGTAGAAAATAACTTGGGTCCAATAATGAAGAAGAGGAGAAGATCAGGCTCAATTCTATTTGGTAAATTGTGCAGTGCTTTTAATGATTCCAAACTGTGCATTTTACAAATTTTTCTCCTGGTAATGCAATATAGTTGCAAATCACAGAACACGAAAATCTCGGAGAGATGACAGTTATAAATAATTAAAAGGGCAATAGAAAGCTGCATACTGCAAACAGGCTGAAACATTACCGGTGACAACTGAGCTGCAAGAAATGGCAACAAAAGTAATTATCAAAAATAATAAGCTAGCATTTATATAACGCTTTAAGGATTGCAAAGTGCTTTCAAAATGTTATCTCATTTGATCCTTACAACAACACTGTGAGATAGGTGATATCATTGCCTTCATTTTATGGATAAGGAAATTGAGACTGAGAGAAAGAAGATAAGTGACTTGCCCAGGACCACACAGCTGGTAAGTGTCTGGGGGAAGATCTGAACTCATGACTTCTTCATTCTAAGTTCAGCATCCTATCCACTATGTTATGGCAATGTGTCACCAATGTGCCCAGTTCATGTTCTATGTAAGGCTACAGATAAATATGAATCAGAAAGGAAGTGGGCTGGTCTTGCAGTGAAAATAAGGAAATTGAGAGACAACTTAAGTGGTATATTGGTGTCCCTGTGATAGGATGAGGGATAGGAACTAGAGCTACTATTTCATTTATAAAGGGAAGACCTGGATGAGCAAATACCCTCTACCAATGTGGATGGACACCTGCAGTTTAGAGCATTGAAAGGTTAAGAGGTTTGTTTAGGGTCACAAAGCTAGTATGTGCCAGAGGCAGGATTTGAACCTAGGTCTTTTCATCTCCAAGGTCAATAAGCTACTATGTTTCTTGCCTAGTGTCACTGAACTTAAAAGAGCCGGGATCCAAACACTAGTCTTCTGACTCAAGAGCAAGGGATTTTTCCACAGTTGTTGAACACAAAATCTGAGTGTAGCTTATAACTGTGTTCTTATGAAGAGAAAGACAAAAAAGTATTGAATACAGAGAGATGTAAAGATAAAAATGAATAAAACTTCTTTTTTATTTTTGTATAGCAATAAATTTTTTTTTGAAAAAGAAAATACCATTTTTTGTAATCAACCCATTTTCATTTGGAAAATGTGTGTATGTGTTTGTGTTAACCTATACTTATTTTTTCCTTTCAGAGAACATTTTATGTTTGAAATATTTGAAATATGCCTATATTTAGACAAATATGGCAAAACCCTTTTTTTAATAAAAACTGTTTTTTGGAGGCTCATCATAGCACATGGCATCACCAAGGTTCTTCATTTCCAGATTTCACTGTAAGAGGCAATATTCCATGGAGAAGGGAAAGTGCCAATCCTCTCTTATTTTTGTGTAGTCAAGGAGGAACTAGTCTAGAAGTCTTTAGAAGGGAACTAAAAAGGCAATGTAGTCCAATTCCTTCTTTTTACAGTTGAAGAGATTAAGGCCCAGTGAGTCTGAGTGAGTTAGTTACTCAAGGTTACCCAGCTATAGTAAGTGACAAAGGCAGGAGCTGAGTCTAC
This sequence comes from Phascolarctos cinereus, assembly GCF_003287225.1. Taxonomy (NCBI): domain Eukaryota; kingdom Metazoa; phylum Chordata; class Mammalia; order Diprotodontia; family Phascolarctidae; genus Phascolarctos; species Phascolarctos cinereus. The sequence goes on along the minus strand of NW_027555958.1, from coordinate 198,013,556 downwards.
TTTCTCTAGACTCCAGAGTCCATGTCTTTTTCCATTGCGCCTTGACTGCAGATAACTAAAGGAAGCAGTTCCATGGAGTACCATGGCCATAGTTTGAGATCCATTATTTAATCCCATGGGTAGCTGGAGTCAGGAAGACTCAACTTCCTGAGTTCAAATCTGGCCTCAGACACTTACTAGCTGTGTGACCCTGGGCATGTCACTTATCCCTGTTTACCTCAGTTTCCTCATCTGTAAAATGAGCTGGAAGAGGAAATGGCAAACCATTCCAGTATTTTTGCCAAGAAAACTCCAAATGGGGACATGAAGAGTTGGTCACAACTGAAACAACTGAACAAAAATAACAAACAACAACAACAACAGCAACAATTTAATTAACAAATTAATTCCAATGAATTCTAGAAAGCACCAAACAGAGGACTGGACTTAGAGCCAAAGGAGATCTGTGAAGTCCTGCTCTCTGAGCCTCAGTTTCATGACCTATAAAATGGGAATAATAATACCTGTAACATCCACTTAGCAAGATAGTTTTGGGGCTTAGCTGATGTGTGTAAAATGTTTTACATGCAATTACAAAGTACTATACAAACTTAAATTGTTATTATCAATGACTTAAACTATTACTAACTTTGTCACTGCAGCACTGGGAGAAAGTTCCCATTGAAATGTTAGATTCCTAACATTTCTGAAAAGCAAGAACACTAGAATAACACTGATACAATGCCACCTGGTGAGTTTCCAGCTAGGAAAGATTTATGTTCTCAAACAAAATACTGCAGGGATAGGTTAACAGGTGCAGTGAATGCTGACTTGTAGAGATGCACAAGCTATGAGCTCCTGTTTGCGGGGGAAAGATATCTCCTTGATCTCTTTCTTCTTTTGACAGAAACTCAAGTGAAAAGTCCAACTGCTTTGGGCAACAGTGTTTATGAAAATGATGAAAATTCATACTTCATCAGAACAATAACTGAGTAGCAGAAGAGTAACATTCAAAATACAGTAGAAAAAAGTGAATAGAAACATTACAAAGCTCTCATGGAAGGAGGAATAGGGAAGGCAGTTACATTGGTTTGTACATGCTATGATGTAATCTAACTTCTATTTCCATTTCCCTCCTGATCATACTTCTGACTTTCCTAACTTCAACACTATGTGTCATCTGCAGCCTCAACCTGGCACATCCATCAGTCATCGAAGCTTTCTCACTCAGGATTGGTGTTTTTGTTCATCATTCATTCTGGAAGAGGGCCAATGACATTGTCTTGACTACACTTTTAAAACCAAATCACTCTGTCTTTCATTGAATGGCCAATAACAGCCCCCAGCCTAAGCCTCTCACTGGTCCTCTTCTCCCATTGGTGAGTTCCTCCTGGGGTCTCCATTTTGTGGAGGGACCCAGGCTCACCTACCACAATCCTCCCATGGCAGTGCTTCTGATTTTTTGGACTTCAACTCCATATCCTTGGGCTGGGTCACTTACCCACCCCTCTGCCACTATTCTTCCCCCTTTTACCTCCTTTTTGTGTATTGTTTTTCCTCATTAGATTATAAATTTCTTAAAGGTAGTGATGGCCTTGTGCTTATATTTATAACCTCAGTGCTTAGTATAGTTCCTGGCACATGGTAAGCACCCAGTAAATGCTTGTTGCCTTGTAGATATCTCCCACCTCACATCTGACAGGGCTCCTATAGCGCATCATTTATGGAAGCAGAGAGATTGATATGTACATACTTACATAGATACATACATGCAACATTCATTAAGTGCTATGTACCAGTCACTGGGCTAAATGCTGAGGACAGAAATATAAGCAAGCAAGATAGTCCTTGTCCTCAAGGAACTTACATTCTAATGGGAGAAGACAACATGCCTAGGGGAGCTGGAGGAGAAAAGAAGGGAACAGCCTATGGTCTGTAGGAGGCTATGGTTCCAGCCAGGAAACAACATAAAGTCATGGGCCCTAGAAAGATAACACAAAAGTTCACTAATCAGAGCTGAGGAACCTAGTGGCTGAGTCCAGGTTCCTGAGGCAGAGCTCATAGAGGGGACAGTTTGGGTAGTGAAGAAATGTCATGGAGCTATCTGGGAAGTTAGAGTGAATGCTCAACTATCAAAAGGTCTTGCCAAAATTCAGGTATGGAGGAGGTAAAGGTGAAGATTCAATTAGATGATCCAAGTAGATCCAAGTAGAGCATGGTCTGTTCAGTGACTTGAAGGTCTGGGCCCCAGCAGGATTGTTAAGAGAAAAATAAGAAACAAGGGGAATCACAATCTATACTCCTGATCTGTATTCAGATCTTCAGACACAGGAGCTGGTGGAAGTATAGGTAGGATTTTTTTTTTGTTTTGTTTTGTAGGACAGGGAGAAGGTAGGAAAAGATGAAAACCATTGCCTATTCTTTTGTGTGTCTGCTCTGGTAGAGGGAATTCTTCACAGGGAACTCCCTGCCCTGATGAAATCACAGCTCTGCTTAAAAAAAAATGACAAAAGTCACTGCAATTGTGGGCCTTGCACCTGAGGGCCAGTAAGCTGAATGGTTATTATGGTAGAGGGGCTTCTAAGAAAATGCTGCCAAAGGGAGTCAATAAGAGAATTATTCCATTCCCTTCCACAAATATTTTGTTGTTGCTGTTTGGTGGTGTCCAACGCTTCATGACCCACTTAGGGTTTTCTTGGCAAAGATACTGGAGTGGTTTGCCATTTCTCTATCCAGCTCATTTTACAAGTAACTTGCCCAGGGTCGCACATTGTCTGAGGCCAGATGTGAACTCAAGTGCTCCTGACTCCAGGACTGGCTCTCTATCCACTGCACCACCTAGCTGTCCTTCACAAATGTTTAGTATGTTTCTTATGTGGAACATACTGGGTTAGGTGCTGGTGATTAAAAAATAGTTCTTGCCCTCAAGGAGCTTAGACTGTACTATATACACAGAAAAGTAAATACAAGGTAATTTGAGGAGCTAGAGAACAGTAACACCTTGGGGATCAGGGAATATTTCACAAAGAAGGGAGCAACTGATCTGAGCCTTGAAGGAAGCCAAGGATTCTGAGAGGTAGAGTGAAGTTGAAGTGCTTTTCGTATAGACAGTGGCTTATACAGAGGAGCAGAGGTTGGGAGATCGAGTGCCTCATTTGGGGAAGAACTAGTAATCTAGTTTGGCTGGAACAAGAAGTATATGAAGGGGAATAATGTGAAATAAATAAGGCTGGAAAGATTAGTTGAAGCCAGATTTCAGAGAGCCTTGAATGGCCAAGCTGAGAAGCTGGTACATTATTCTACAGGTAACAAGGAGTCTCTGAAGCTTTTTTTGAGCAGGGAAATGACGTGGTCAAACCTGTGCCTTAGGAAAACATGGGTGGTAGAGAGGAAAGGGGTGGAGGCAGGGAGACCAATTAGGAGGCTATGATAATAGTCCAGGGAAGAGGTTGTGGAGGGTCTAAACTGAGTGGTGTTCATATTAAAAGGAGAGAGAATCACAGCATCAGAGAATATTAGTGTTTGAAAAAGAACCCAGTGACTATCTAATCCAAGCCATGTGTGAAAGAAATTCCCACTCTAGCAAGTCCCACAAGTGGTCACCTGGCTTCTACTTGAAACCTCCAACGAAGAGGAAACCATTACATCCCAAGGAAGCCAATTCTATCTTTAATCAACTCTAATTGCTAAGAAGTTTTTCATGATATCAAGACTAAATTTGCCTCTTTGCTCATTGTTCTGGATTTTGTCCTCTGGGGCCAAACAGAATAAGCTGTCTTATTACCTCACTGCATCCTGGGCCATTGCCAGTCATCTTGACCTACGTCTTGCCACTGGACTTCGATGACTCTGGAGGAGAGAGTGAGGCTGATGACTTTGTCCAGCTCTGCCCCACTCATATCCAATTCTCACACAAGTCAAGACATCATCCTTGTGATGTTATCGATCCTCTTTGAAAACAAAGGTCGAACTCCTACAACATCTCATTAACCACTCTGAGTCTTCTTTTCTTAGTCTAAACATCCCCAGTTCCTTTGACTGATACCCAACAGAAACTCAAGTTTCTTCACTGTTCTGGCTGCCCTCCTTTGGCTATTCTCCATTTTAATACAATCTCTCTTCATTGTGGGGATAGTTGTGGAGGTAGAATTAGAAGCAATAAATAGAAAGGACAAGGACCCATAATAAGACATAGAAATGAACAATTAACAAAATGAAATTCTTTATAATTTTTTTATTCTAGCCTTTTCTATTTCTTACTACCAGGAGTCTCAATAAGTAATTATGAAGCCTTTACTTTGTGTTTATTGCTGTGGTAGGAATTGTGGGCATAAAGAAGGACAAGCTATAGCTTTACACCAAGGATCACTTCATACTTGGAAGCAAGCTTGAGAATCCTGACGTGATGAGAGAGCAATGAGCTGCTTAAAGTGTGACTTATTGGCCCTAAGTTCTGGAGTGATTCAGAGAAGAGAGTTATATATTGATAGGAAGCAATCAATCAGTCAATCCACAAACCATTTATTAGACATCTACCAGGTGAAGGCATTGAGCTAAATGGGGCTGAGAAGTAGAAAAGCAAGGCAAAAATGGAACACTCCCTGCCCTAAGGTAATTTAAGTTTAATTAAGAGAGATAATATGTACACATATAAATATCTACAGAACAAACAACAACAAAAACAATAACAAAGTAGTTTAGAGAGGAAAAGATAGCCACTGGAAGGATGAGGAAAGACTTCTTATAAAAGGTGATCCTTGAGTTGAGTCTTGAAGGAAGTGAGTCTACCAGGCAGAAGAAAGGCACTTCCTGCATCCTGTATAAGGTTAGACCTTTTTGTGTGATCAGGGGGTCTTCTTGCTCTGGTGCACAGCTGTGATACTCTTTCAGTCCCTGCACTGAAGGCTCTATGTGGCATTCCTGACTGGACCTTTTCCAGAGACCTTTCAGTCTGTCCCCATCAAACTGGCCTGGAAAAATGACTATGACTTTTTCTTGGATTTTTCCAGTCAAGACCTGGTCTGGTGTGTTTTCTAGATCTTCTTGGAAGAGGTGTGGAGAAGAGCTTACCTGTATTTTCCCCCCGGTTACTCTTATCTTGGCAGCAACTTTTTAGGGATGAATCTCTCTGAATTCAACTAAGCTGGTCCTTGAAACAGGAACAGGATCTTTCAGTATGTTTCCAGGGCTTCCCAGCTTGGAAGGACCCATCAGAATGTGAATTGGCATAGCATATCCTTTGAAAAACTAGGGTCATCTCCCTACTACAGTGAGGCAACTGAGGAGGACTTCTGTGGAGGCCAGCTTGAATAACGAAACCAAATTTTAGTTGCAATATTTATTTCTCTTTCTATTAGATAAACTATCTCCAACTTTTAACATTATAGTGAAACTTGTATTTTTGGCAATCCAGGCATAAAATATGATGCAGACAGATGGCTTAGCACTACTGAAAGGAATTAAACATAACTTGTTGTTGTTTTTTGACCAGATCTGCTATTTCATGGCTATAGGCAACTGCCAATTAGGAATTACTCTCTGCCAGTGAATATCAGCACCTGCACTGAAACTTATGTTCTGAGAGACCTGGGTTGCTTAGAGGTGAAATGACTTATCCAGGGGCATACTGTCAATCAGTCAACAAGCATTTATTTAAGTGTGTATTATTTGGCGAGTGCCAGACTACAAATACAAAGAAAGGCAAAAAACCTAGTCCCACCCAGTCTTTAAAAAACTCAATTCGAGTGCAAACAGTTACGTACATCCAAGATATTCTATAGTATGAGCAAAAGGTAATTTTGGAGAGAAGTAGAGAAGGAAGTGGAGGAAGGAGAGTCCTCTCCGAGACAGTGGCATCTGAACTGAATCTTGAAAGAGGCCAGGAGACACAGCCAGTATATGTCAGAGGTAGGACCAGTGCATAGAGGGCTGGGCCTGGTGTCAAGAAGATTCCTCTTCCTATGTTTCAAATCTGGTCTCAAATACTAGCTGTGTCACCCTGATCAAGTCACTTAACCCTGTTTGCTTCAGTTTCCTCATCCGTAAAATGAGCTGGAGAAGGAAATGGCAAATCACTCCAGTATCTTTGACAGGAAAACCCCAAATATGGTCATGAAGAATTGCACATGACTGAAATGAATGAATGACAAGGACTTTAATCCAGGTTTTCCTATGTCTGAGGCTGGCTTTCTATTCAGTACTCCACAATGGCTTTCAAATGCAGTGTTAAATACTATCAAATGTTCTCCTTTTCTACAGGAAGATGAAATGTGGATGGGGGGGAGTTATGGGATTCCAAAGGCCAAAATTACCTAATTAATTCTTGACATAGCTATGGTAGATTTTTGCTTATCAGACTTGCATAAGTTTTTCTTCTCAGTAGATGACCAAATACACATTGGAACCTCCAAGAACAATGTAAGCAAAGCAAGGCCTGTGTATAGGTACCTCGACTGTCAGTCAAGGACATAGCTTCCACATCTAGCTCTGCCACTCAGTATGTCACCTTGGGCTAATCATCTAACCCACAGGTTTTCAAAGTGGGTGACGTGGGTGATACTGCCCCCTGGAGGATGCTGGAACGATGGGGGTGGGGTCTGGGGTAAGGGTGGTAGTAGCCTCAGGTGCAATTGAGGGGCGATGAATAAAAATAAGGGGGAGATGGAAGCATAAAGAAAGAAGAGAAGAATATTTTAAAAAACCATCGGTATATGTTTCATCTATTGTATAACAGAGTTAAAGTTGTAGTGATTACATTATTTTCCAAGTAAACACAAAAAAATGCAAGTTATAACGTATTGGTGGTCAAGTCTACCAACATGTCTTAACAAGCAAATGTTGGCAGGTGAGTGTGTCACGTGCTATCAGGAAGTCCAGCATGCATCAGCAGGAACATGTGTATGTAATGACCTGTTTACAGCACGATAATATATGGTCACGTATTGAGTCATCAAAATTTCACTGCAGGAAAAAATCCACAAATGTATAATGAATTATTAAATTTGTGTCATTTAAAAATTTATGATTTTTGAAATGGCTCAAATTAAAAAAAAATTAAAGGGTTAAAGAAAGTAAAATTTCAGAGGGCGACTGAATGATTATTTTTTTGAAAAGGGGTTATTAGGCCAAATAAGTTTGGGGACCTCTGATCTAACCTCTTGATGCTCCAGTCTTCTGACCTGTAAAATGGTGATAACATAGGCCTTAAATGTCTCAAAGGACAAATGAAAATGCATATATCTATATGTGATTTTACATAGTATCCTTTTCTCTAAAGTCTAGCTGTTGTTAGTATTATTCATTATTGAAATTCTGGAAAAAATTATACCAAAAATAACCCCAAACAATATTAATGTAGCACAGAAATGAAGCTAAATGCAAGGAAAATAGTACTAGTTTGGGATTAAAGAAATTAATTTTCAGTATAGGTTTGCTGCAGCACAGAACATTTAATATAGATTGATGAATTAGCTTAAATCTTGACACATGCCAAGATAAGAATGATACTAGAATAGCAATGACAACCTGAAATACTCACATTTTAATTGTAATGATCTTTTTTCATACATTGCACATGAGAAATTATGCACAGAACAAGATAGACAGGCTGCCTCCAACTTATGAAAAGGTTACTTTCCAAAAGCCCATTTATTTATATGATAGTTATTTGGAATGTGCAAAGAAATAATATTAAAAATGGGTGGTAATGTTAGGGCAGCGTAGTGACACAGTGAATGGAAATGCTGGGCCTGGAGTCAGGAAGATCTGAATTTGAAGTTGGCTTCAGACATTTACTAGCTGTGTTAACCCATTTGCCTCAGTTTCTTCATCTGTGAAATAGGGATAATAATAGCACTAACCTCTCAGGGTTATTGCGAGGAGTAAATGAGATAATAATTATAAAATGCTTACTTAGCACAGTACCTGGCACATAGTTTGTGCTATAGAAATGTTAGCTATTATAGATATTATTATTATCATTCCCAGGCTACCCCATTATTTTCTTTTCTTTTGATATTATGATTAGAGTACTAATCTTTTCTACTGAGGTTGGTGACTTTACATAGCCCTTCCTTACTTAAATCCAATTCATTTGCAAGTCATGACATCACCTTCCTGATGTCACAATCCTCTTCAGAAAAGAAGGCCAAACAAGAAGAAGGAGAATGTAATCAGGCAGCTAGGTGGCACAGTGGAAAGAATTCCAGGCCTGGTGTCAAGAAGATCTGAATTCAAATCTGGCCTTAGACACCTGTAAACTGTGTGACCCTGGGTGAGTCACTTCACCCTGTTTGCCTCAGTATGAATGTTATCTCATTTTATCCTCATGAAAACTCAGGGACTTAAGTGCTAGTATTATCCACATTTTACAGATGAGAAAACTGAGGCAGACAGAGGTTATGTGATTTGTGAGGGATCATATAACTTATAAGTACCTGAGGTCAAATTTGAACTCAGGTCTTTCTGACTCCAGGCCCAGCCACCCTCACCACCATACAATCTAGCTGCCTCTAGATGATGCCATAGTATCATCTTTCAGGTGAAAACCTGTGGGGATAACATCTGGGAGGGATTAATACAATTGTAGAAGTAAGCAGGTGAGGATCCTTGTAAGAAATAATGATGGCTTGAAAGATGAATTTGACTACAGGGATAAAAGAGGGTGCAAACAGGAAAGATGTTGTGTGGGAAGTCTGGCAGAATTAGAGAAAGTTTTGGACATGAAAGCAAAAAAATAAAGCATCAAAAATTATTTTTAAGGTCTTCTGCTAAGCTATGAATTCTTAGCACTGTGTTAGGAGAAAAGTAATGTTAAAATAGAGGCAGCTTGGTGGTTCAGTGGGCAGAATGTTAAGCCTGGAGTCAGGAAGACTTGAATTCAAATCTGGCATCAGACACTTACTAGTTTTGTTACCCTGGGCAAGACACTTAACCTCTGTTTGCCTAATCCATTGGAGAAGGAAATGTCAAATCACTCCATTATCTCTGCCAAGAAATCCCCAAATGGGTCACAAAGAGTAGGCCACAATTGACCGCCAACAATAACAACAACAATAATAATATATGTAAATATTGTATTCCCCCTCAGTAGAATGGAAGTTCCTTGTGGTCAGGGATAGTTTCACTTCTGTTGAATCCCTCACATCCAGTGCATTCCCTGGAACACGGGTATTTAATAAATGCTTATTGAATTGATTTGAGACATTTTCACTGGATTACCATACTCACAGTCTATCGAAGGGAAAACTTAGTCTCCAAAGCTCACCTTTGGCATGGGAAGTATGTCACTGTGGGTAGAGAGCTGGACTAGAGTAAGGAAGAACTGGGTTCGAATTCCTCCCTTGATGCATACCAGCTATGTGGTCGAGGACAAATCACTTAAGCTCTTTAAATCTTAGTTTACTAGTTCATAAAATTATAGATTTAGAGCTGAAAGGTACATGAGAGCAAGGATGTGCTGGAGTCAGCTTATGTTGGTTCCCAAGAGCTGATTGGTAAATTTTAAAGGTGAGTATTTATATCTCAGAAACTGGTAAGTTGAACAAATCAGGGCTGATTTATTTTTTTGTTGGTTATCTAGGCATAAGAATGTAATGAAGAAAAGTATTAATTATATAGAATAAACTTAAAAGTGTGCCATGTGTACATTATTTTTCTTGGAAAGCTGATTGTTAAACGTTTAACAATCTATTGCTCCTTTAGAGGGCATCGAAGCCAATCTTGTTATATATGAGGAAACTGCAATACAGAGAAACGTAGTCACCTGCCCAGGGTCTTGTGGCTAGCTAATGAAATATCTGAGGAGGCATTTCAACCTATATTAGAGTTGGCTTTAAGTCCAGTTTTCTAGTAGCTAACATTTATATAGTACTTTAAGATTTGCTTTACAATTATCTCATTTGATTCTCACAAGAATGCTGGGAGGCAGATGCTATAATATTTTACTCATTTTACAGATGAGGATAAATAGGGGATAGATTCTAAAATAATATAGGCACAATTCTACATCTCTACAGGCATACATAAGATGATCACTGTTTTATTCTTTCTCACTGTCTCCTCCCCCTATAGATTCATTGAAGTTTTCCAAATCAACAGTGAAAATCACAAAGAACTGCAGATTTTGAAGAGAGAGTTTGGGGGAAAGGCTTTATTTTTAATCTGAATGTATTGCTAGGGGTTAAAGTCAAATGGTAAAGCACTGTAAATAAAATAAACTAGGTTTGGAGAGTGTGAGGTTAGGATCTGAAATCTGCTTCACTTTTTTTTTCTTTCCTTTATTTTTGCAAGCAATCAAATCTACCCCCAATCACTCCCCTTTAACTGTACAGTTAGCACTTAAGGATAGTAGGCCTCGGGGAATGGGGAGGACTGAGGTTCCAGAGGATGGCAAACAGCTTTAATGTGTTTCTTGTTGCCATGGCAACATACAATATCTCTATCTTGAACTAATGGAATTATCTGAACTATTATTGTGGTGGTGGGGGGCAGGGATTAAGAATTAGTCTCCACTCTCAGACAATTTAGAATTATGTTTCTACTCTTTAGGGATGGCACTTAAAGCGAGAAGTTGGGGCTGATCCATGAAGGGTGCATTTCCAGGGAGAGTATTTTCAGCCAGAAATGGTATCCTGGGAGTCAGAGGTGGGTGAAACCTGAGAAGCCACTTAGTCTAACCTGTGCTCATTTACATACAATGGAACGGCCAGAAAGATCCAAAGGAACTTCCTTGCAGACGTGCAAGAAGTATATTATAGGATCGTAGATTTAGAGCTGGAAGGGACCTTACAGACCACTGTATTCAATTCCATCATTTTACAGATGAGGAAACTGAGGCTGAGAGAAGCAAAGTGACATATCTAAGGTCATACAGCTAATCAATGTAGGAGGCAGGATTTGAGCGCAGTTATTCTAAACTCCAAGTCCAGTATTCTGCTACCTAGCAGAGCCACGCTTTAAATCCATGTCTTCTGGCTCCAAATTTTTTCCTTCCTTTATGTCATGCTGTCTTTTTACACTGAAGTCACTATGGTTCTGAACACAAATCCCAAATCTTCCTTTTGCTCCACTGACAGACATGATTATTTGCACTTAACAAGAATAGAAGCTTATGTTAAAATAGTACTTTCCAATCTACAAAGCCCTCTCCATAACAGCCACCCTTTGTAGTAGGTAGGTTAAACACTATGATCTCCATTTTATGGATGTGGAAATTGAGGCTCAGGTAGGTTGAAGTGACTTGCCTAACACACCTAGTGGCAAGGGTGGTACTAGATTCCAGGTCCTCTAATTCCAAGCCTAGATTCCTCCCCTTACCTAAAGTAAATTCACATTAATCTCTAGAAAGGCAAGCGGTGGAAAATGATGAATTTCTTCTTATTAACTCTGGTTTTTTCCCCCTCTAGGTCTTCTAAAGTGATTACTGAGAAAGACATATGGAGCTTGTCAGCATTAAGAAGACTGGGACCATGTTCCTGACATAATCTATCTTTCATTATTTAAAACTTCAAATTAACAGCATATCCAGGAATAAACAATATACCATTGCTCATACTCTGGCAGCAAAACAGTGTTTACTCAACTCTGGAAATATTAAATCATCAGGGTAGAGAGGGATCTTGAAAATACTAAGGATGTTATTTTCTCATCACAAATGTGTAAAGGAATAATTTACTATCTGATCGAAATTCATACCCAGGATTTCTAGTAACACCTCAAAGAAACAGGATTACAAAGGCCAAGTCTTCGTTTGAAGGGCTTATAATGTTGATCCCCTTGGAAACAAACCCAGGGTTGCCATCTACTGTAGTCATCACAGGAGCTCTTTGCAGTCCAGTGAAAATAGAAGGCAATACAAGCAAAGACAAGCCAGGTGACTCCATAGCAGTCAAATGATAAATGTTTTATTATCTGAACTTAGAAAAGAAAATGAAATGTTACACTCAAAATAGCAAGAGATAAAGTATGAGCCACTCGCCCAATTTGGTGTTTCTTCACCTACCTCTTCTCATCAAAATAAGACCAATTCCTTAAAAACCATTGAGTTTTTACATACAAACTAAGCATGAACTGTCAAATCATGTATCTATAGTCTAAATAGAGAATAGAAAAATCAAAAAACCTTCATCATACCAAATCTGCTATCTAAGTTACTGTACTAAACAGTAAGCATTAAGCATAAATTCTTTTTCCCTTTCTAAAAAAGATTAGACAAGGAATGCTTAACATAGCAACAGCATGCTATAGAATTCAGTGTAACTTAGAAGAGCAATTATATTTTCCAGTTATTTTCATTCAATATGTAAAAATATGTGCCAAAATACATGGGCAAAATAAATTCGCTGAACAATAATAGAGAGGGAAAAGGAATGAAAATTTAACATTCAACATTCTTGGTCACAAATTCAGGAAATATTGAAAAGTCATCTTATTTTTTTCTCCATTTTGCCAGTAAGAAACATGGTGTTCAAATATGGGGTCATTTGAAATTGAAATGCATGGTTTTTCAGATTCTTCTGGGCTCAAACTGATGTTTATTAGTTTAAACTATATCAGTGCAAACATGCGTAGTCACATTATCATCTGATGTCTCTGCGGCTTAACTACGGGGCATTTCTGATCCGAAAAGAGCTTAAAGGAGCTTTTGTAGGAGAAAAAAACAGATAGGAAAACATGAGCTGGAATTGGAGGATAATGAAAGCAGGTTGAAATATTCATTCCTTCATTCATTCAAGCCTCTTGCTCCCACTCGGTGCTTAGCTGCCTCAGCTGAATGGGACCTAAGCATTTAAAATTCATTCGTTCACTTGTTTTTAAATTGCTTTATTGATGTTTTGTTTTGTTTTGTTTTGTTTTTTTTTAAAATCACAGTCGTTTTTAGATCTACCCTCTTTTCTTCCCCAGACAGAATAAAATCTTCCTTCTAGTGAGTGAATGAAAGTAACAATAATAATTGCAGCTAACATTTATATAGAGCTTTGACATTTATATAGAGCTGTCTTTATATATTATCTCATTTGATCCTCAACACGACCTTGTGAAGTATGTGCTATGATTACCCCCATTTTATAGTTGAGGAAACTAATGCAGTCAGAGTAGGGTCACACAGCTAGTAAGTGTTTGAGGAGGGATCTGAACACAAGTCTTCCTGACACCAAGACCCATACTCTATTAAGCACCTGCTATGTGAATAGCATCTCATTAAGCAAAAGTACATAGTCACTATTCTCAAGGAGCTTCCATTCTTTTTTTAAAATTCAATTTTATTTTATTTTCAGTCTCAAATTCTCTCCATCAATCTCTCCCACAACCACTGAGAAAGCAAGAAAAAGAAAACCCTTTACAAATGATGTATAGTTAAGCAAAACAAATTCCCACATTGGCCTTGTCAAAAAAAAAAAACCAAGGAAAGAAAGAAAGAAGGAAGGAAGGAAGGAAAGAAGAAAAAGAACACACACTTCTAGCTTCATTCTGAGTCCATCAACTCTCTATGTGGAGGTGGCTAGTATGCTTCATCATGATTCCTTTGGAACTGTGGTGAGTCATCATATCTATTACAGTAAGGAGCTTCCATTTGAATAGGAAGAGACATCATTTATGTCCAGGCCAGGGAGGGGACTATCTGAGAAGTCTAAGGGGTGTAGTTCATAGTAGGCTGGTAGTAGTGATTTGATTACTGAGCCTAGAGTGAGAACCCAGAACAAGGAAAATAAGTCAGATGGCAAAAGGTCAATGACAGACTGCTGGAGGAAAGTGTATGGTCTGGTCTGGTATTCCGGAGCAAGCTTGTGAACAAAGAAAAACAGTATAGCAAAACCAAGCAATACTTGATAATGTACTAAACATTCTGCCCTCATGTTTCCCAGCCTGCCTGCCAAAAGGAGAAAGGTTGTGTTTTCCATTATCTCTAGTACTACTACTGCCATTTATATAGCACCTACTATATGCCAGGCACTGCATTAAGTGCTTTACAAATATTATCTCGTTTGATTCTCACAGCAACCCTAGGAGGTGGGTACTATTATTGTCCATATTTTACAACTGAGGAAACTGAGGAAGATAGAGATTAAGTGTCTTGCTCAAGGTCACACAGATTGTTAGTGTTTGAGGCTGGATTTGAATTCAGGTCTTCCTGACCCTATTGTGCCACCAAGCTGCTTCTAGAAGATCTTCCTCCATCTCCCCAATTATAATTTCATAGATAAGTATTCTCTTGGGCTTCAATGTCCCTACTGTACCTAGGATTATAGATAAAATCATTCATATTACCCTTATCTGACCTTGAATAGGTGGGGTGACATCTCATTCCTCATCCTCCTCAATCATTTATAGTGCTCAAAGATCCCAAAGCATAGATCTGGAATTGGAGGGAACAGGTACTGTAAATACCCTTCTCCCTCCTATTTACCATATTAGAACCCCTGAAAAGCTAGGAAGCATCCCTAATATATATATATATATATATATATATATATATATATATGTGTGTGTGTGTGTGTGTGTGTGTATGTGTATACACACACACACACACACACATACACACATACACACAAGATGAGGCCTTTCCTGCATGGTCATAAAAATAATCATTCTCCTTAGTCAATCCCATTATGTGCATGAAAAGGGAAAGCTGGGAAGTCATTTTTTGGAGTTACCGTACCATCACTCCAATCCAGTCACAGATTGAATAGACTGCAATGTACCTCTCCCTTCTCTAGCCCTTCCTTGAGAGCTCAGTCAGCTGTATAGGACACCTTTTAATAAATCTTACCTAATTGCATGTCTTCTGTATGGATTTCCTCCTTTTCTGTTACTAGTGTACACAATAGTTTGCCACCCATTAGGTTGTGAGCTTTTTGAGAGCAGTGACTTTTACCTTTCTTTGTATCCCTAGTGCTTAGCACAGTGTCTGATACACGGCAGGTGTTTAATAAATACTTATTGACTGACTGACAATCATTTACTTGAAAGAAGCCTTTTCTAACAAATGTAGGCACTGAAATATGTAGGAAAAACTGATAAAAAGTTTCTTCATTTTAAAACTACTAGAATTCACAAGGAGAACCCTCAATCAAATTGCCGTAATAAGTGATGCTAATTCATTATCATTGAGTGGACTATAGGCATTCTCCATCCATTTGATTTTTCCTGTGTGGATAGTGTTTTGATTGATTATGAGTCTCCTTTAGGATACTCTTCAGTATTTCAGGGTTTCAACATAATGTTTTGTTTGAACAGGAGTGTCTAGAGGATTTTATTCTCCATAAGTAATTCTTTTTCTCTACCCTGCCCTTTCCTCCTTTCTAATTCCCCCTGAATACTTAGCACAATGCCTAGAGTCAAATAGATATATCATAAATGCTTCATCATTCATTCATTCCATTTAGACATATTTGACAATTATAAGCCACAGTTGTTCAGTCATTTCAGCTGTGTCTGACTCTTCATGACCCCATTTGGGGTTTTCTTGGCAAAGACATTGGAGTGATTTGACATTTCCTTCTCCAGTTCATTCTACAGATGATGAAAGTGAAGCAAACAGGGTTAAGTGATTTGCCCAGGGTCACACAGCTAGTAAGTGTCTGAGACCAGATTTGAACTCAGGAAGATGAGTTTTCCTGACTCAAGGTCCAGCGCTCTATCCACTGCGCCACCTAGCTGCCCTATTATAAGCCATAGTTTATAGCAATAATCAGAGAATCATCAAAGTTATCTCTTATTACATGTTTCAAGGAATTTTCTATGATTTTTAACATATTCATGGGAGAAACTTCATTGGAGTAGAATGTTTAAAACAATGTTTTGCTCAACTCAATCAATTGCTTTCTTAGAGTTAACTATCAATAAGCATGGTGGGAATATTTTTTTTTGTACTTTATTGTCGAATGTATTGCTATAGAGATGTGTCCTAATGTTTACAAAAACCTGCTTGTTCCTTTCTTATACCTTTATCAGGCATGCCCTTGATACGTTTGTAAATTTTGCTCATAAAGATTTTATAGAGATGGGAAAGTGTGCATATGGATCATGGAACACTAGTTATTGGATTGCCTTTTTCAGTAATAATAGGATCTGTGATTTTCCTCCAGCATTATATCTTCCCTGCTTTCAGATATCTTAAAAACTAATAGCTTAATATCCTTAAAACTCTGTTGCTTTCAGCACAGCATATTCTCTGTATACTTTATGTAGTCCTAATGTTTTTTCCCATTTTTGTCTTCTTTAGTGTCTTCCTTATTTCCTCATGGTACACATTAGAGACATGTTAGCATCTACATGTGGTAACTCCACTGTCAGTGATGGAGGAAAGATTTTGCAGTGGAAATCGTAACAGATCTATTAAATTGATTATTTGATTACTGTTCTCTAATTTCATCCTTGGATATCTTTGAGATGGTTTGGCTTAGTTGAATCCATTGCCAAGCTTTCTGTAAAGTTTTTCCCTCTACAGCTTCTCATTGTTTTATGAGGTTATATTGACTACAGTCTACCATTTTCCTTGGCAGTACACCTTCCAAGGATGTACATGTCAATAATGAGGTTGATGCAGGCATTGCCAGAGCTAGCTCAGTGTTTGGGAGGCTCTGAAGGAAAGTGTGGGAGAGAAGAGGTTTTAGACTGCCTACCAAACTGAAGGTCTACAGAGCTGCTGTGCTGACTTCATTGTTGTATGCCTGTGAAACCTGGACAGTATATCAGCTCCGTGCCAGGAAACTGAATCATTTCCATTTGAATTGTCTTAGGAAGATTCTGAAGATCACCAGGCAAGATAAAGTACAAGATAAAGTTTCTCAAACTAAACTGCCAAGCATTCAAACCCTACTGAAGAGAGTACAACTCTGACGTGCTGGCCATATTGTTTGAATGCCAAACATATGCTTGCCGAAAAGACTATTTTATGGAGAACTCACACAGGGCAAGTACTCGTGTGGTGGTCAGAAAAAGCGATACAAGGACACTCTCAAGGTCTCTCTTAAAAACTCCAGAATTGATTGTCTGAAATGGGACTAGTCAGCATGGCATGCCCTCAGCAGAGTAGGTGCTGTGTTGTATGAGCAAAGCAGAATTGTAGTAGCTCAAAAGAAAGTGAGATGCACAAATTTAGAGAATCCACCCCAAATGTTCGCATGGTCTATTTGTGCCTGATCTGTGGTAGAGCATTCTGAGCTCATATTGGTCTGATCAGCCATAGTTGAACACACTGTAATTTTGCTCTAACATAGTGATGTCATTTTGGTCCTCTTTGAGAACAAAGGACAACAACGAACCAACCATTTTCCTCCTAAAGATTTTATAAACAGCTTCATATTGATGTTGGTTTAATTTGGAGTTCTTTGCAGAATTTTTCTGTTTCTTCATCCTTAACTATAGGTATTGGCACTTAGCTACAATTATCTTCATGGTTCTTTTTTTGTGAATATTTATCATGAGCATAAGTGCTGCAATATCAGATGATGAATACCTTATTAAATGATGTTTCTTTTAACTTTTGGGCACACAACAAAACAAATTCTGCCATCTATTTTATCTGCCTCTTTAAGGAAAATTGATGAACCATCCTTTCATCTATCTACAACTTTCTTGAAAATGAAGAAATTCTGGTTTCATTTATATCAGGAGTTATTCACTCTTTTTTGGGCCATGGCCCCATGTTGGCTGTCTGGTAAAGGCTATGTCGCCCCTGTTCAAGATAAGGTTTTTAGATTAATAAAATAAAATGCATAGCATTTTATAGGAAACCAATTATATTGAAATACAATTATCAAAATATTTTGGAAAAGTTCATGGATTTCAGGTTAAGAACCCCTGATTTATATCACTAATATAAGGTTTGCTTTGATTTAATTTTTCTTGTAGTATTCCCATTTAAAATTATAGATTTAAAGCTATAAGGAACTTAAGAGGTCATCTAATCCTATCATCCTCATATTATGAATGAAGAATCAAGGTCCGTAAAAGCTAAATGACTTGCCCAAGGTCATAAGGCAATAAATGGCATAGCATAGATGTAAATCTAGGTCTTCTCACCTCAAACTCTGTACTCTTTTTTACAGTACAATGATTGGGCACTGGAAAAGGATTTCACATTTAAATTATTAGTGATTAAATTTAGGTTTATAGACAGGACAAAATCCATGTGATTCTTAGGACTCTCTGTTCCTTTTCTAGCACTCTGCCATTTTCACTGCAGAAGAGCAAGGGAGCTGTACATACTTGGTACCATTGAATATTTCTTCATTGTTTCATGGGTTACCATGGCTAAAGGATTCATTGCCAAGTGACTAGCCTATTGGTGATGAGCTTTGTACATATTAAGCACTTAATGAATATTTACTGAATTCATTATTGCTTGATTTATTAAGAGCTGGCTTGGTTTTATGTTACATATACGTGACAAAGCACACTGTCTCCAATTCCGTCTATAGTACCTGTTGTCTCTAGCTTGAATCAAATACTTCCCACCTTCACCCACAATGCTTTTCCATTCAAAGAGCTCTTAAACACTTACACACTTGTTCTCCCTTAATTACCTTTCTATATGAGTCACTGGATGAAATATATGCATATTTAGTGGATAGTATATATATATATATATGTGCATATATACACATACACATACACACATGTGTGTGTATGTGTGTGTGTACGTGTGTGTGTTCTGTCTGTCTATCTATCTATCTATCTATCTATCTATCTATCTATCTATCTATCTAATATAAAAATCAATCATCCCACTTTACCCCACAATAATGTTTCCTTTCTGACTTCTATAGCACTTGCTGTTTACAGGTACAGAATTTACTATGTAATCATGTCCTTTCTGTTATTATTTTCTATGGGTTTTATGCAATGGTACAGTGGAATGAGTTGGTTTTGGAGTCAGAGTACCTGGGTTTTAATTTCAGCTCTGAAACATGTTACACGTGTGATTTGTTAAGTGTTTAAATGAAACTGGTATGCAAAGGATCCCTAAAATCAGGGGACTACAACTGGTAGAGTAGAATCTCATCATGAATCCAGCTCTCACTTGGTGATGAATTCTTTGGCCATGGCAACACATGAAACAAAGAAAGGGATAGAGATAACCATTAGACCACTGACTTCATTGATGATGTGATCTACCTCTGCCAATATAGGTTGGTACTGTCTCTACAGTTTTTAGCCTTAAAGAAGAGCTAGAGGAGAAGTTAAATGATTTGTCCAGGATCACACAGCCAGTATGTGTCAAAAAGTGGGACCTGAACCAAAGTTTTCCTGACTCCAAAATGGTCCTCAGTGTTTTGAATCCCAATTCTGATTCTGGAATGAAGGTGGCAGAGTTGCCAAAAGAGGTACAGAGAGTGGAAAAAGTCACACATTTTAAAAGTTGTTTTAAGCTTTAACTTAGTTGTTGCTACTCTCAAAGTAAGGTTCTTGCTTAATGAATAACAAGTGGACATGTTGTTGTAGCAACTAAATCACATCAATGTTAACATTCTCATTGACAATCAAACCAGAAAGAAAAAGAAAGTTGCAGTTAAATGGAAGGGTGGTTTGATGATTTTTCTTGTCTTATTTCTATACCTAGTAATTTTAAAATTCTATCAAATAACAGTAGTTACAGTGGAAATCCTTGCTTTAGCCTTGACATGATTGGAAAGGACTCTAATATTTCTCCATTACAGGCGATGCTTCTTCTTGATTTATTGTCTTAAGGAAAGGAAAGGTCTACTTATTTCTGTTATTTAATTTTTAATAATTTTATGTTAAAGGCTTTTTTCATCTCCTTTTACATAACTGTATGATTTGTATTATTTCTGTTATTAATGAGCTTGGGTATGTTTCAAATAGACAGTCATGGTATAATGGACAGAGGGCTGGCCTCAGAGCTAGGATTATCTGGGTTCAATTCCTACGTCTGATATATATTGGCTGATTGACTTTAGAAAAGTCACTTAAACCCTCAATGCTCTTGAGTGCCTTTCTAAAACTACAAGTTGCAGAAAAGTTTTATTGGTAGATGAAGTTTCCTCATCTGAGAGTTTCAGTAAAATCACTATACCTTTCCTTATGTTTATAATTCTTTTAATGATAAACACATCACATACATTCCTGGTATAGCCTTGCTTACCTGGGTAAAGCTTGAGGTAGGAGATGAAGCCGAAAGGGAAAGAATTCCTTCCTCCTCAGGTCACTCCTTTAGAATATGGATCTTTCCAGCCAGGACCGACTATATCTTTTCTCCTCCCCTGGGGAAGCTCCCATTCTCTAGTTACTACCTTTCACTCCAATCCAGCCTAGTACTTTTTCTGTACAAGCATGAGGGAGTGAGGAAAGGTTGATTCAGAACACCTGTCCCAATAGGTGAATCCTAAAAATAACAAAAATGGCATACTTGTTCATTTCTAGAGTAGGACAAAGTAAAGAAAAAGCTTCAGATGCAAATTAATTTTACCTTTTGGGAAGTTTATTTAAAAACTATTTAGAATTGAAATCATAAGATTCTCAATTATCTGTCTGTAAGGAAAAAGCCTGGCATTATGGCTAATCAGGGGTCAAAAATCAGGTTATTTCTTGGGTTATTTTTGGATCTCTATATACAAGTTCTTAAAAACCACTCCTTCCTGCTGAAGTCCCCCCATTCGCAAATAAGGCAAGGCAATACACAGTTCAACAGCTGCTAGATTGACCATATTTATCTAGTATGCAAAAGAAATTCAAACTACTTAAACAGAAATTAGAAAAGCAAATTTACAAAACAGAGTAAACAATGGAATTAGCTTCTGCCCTGTTTGGGCATAATGGAGGGGAAATTGTACATTATAGTCTGCTATATCTTCTCCCAAGTGGAAAATCAGCAACCATAAGTACCTTGGACACCTTCTTGGTGTCTCCACTTGTCCATTCTGGCCACTAAATATGGAGGCAACTATAGAACTTGGAATTCCAGAAGTAACCCCATAATCTACTATGCCCAAGACTCAGGCAGCAGCTTTAGTTTTCCATACATGATCCCATTTGAGCCTCACAACAACCTTGTGAAGTAAAGATTCTAGGTAGTATTCTTTCAATTTTATAGTGCCTGGCATATAGTGGGTACTTAATAAATCTTTATTGATCGATTAATTTGAACCATACAGATTGCTATTTATTTCAACTATGTTTACATGTACAGGAATGCTATTGGGTATAGGTAGGCTGAAAGAACTTGAAGGCTAGTGAGGCATCATCTTACTTTTAATTGTAGCAGTGGCTTCAGTAATTGGTGTATGAGAATGAATTTGGAAATGCATAAATGATTCATCTAGGCTTAGAGCTATGGCTGTTGTTCTAAGGAAAAAGTGAGCTAGTGGAGTCTATGGGGAAGAAAACTGGATTTGGAGTCAGAAATCCTAGTTTCCAGTTTACCTCTTTGCCCTTGAGTTTCCTTATCTGTAAAACAAGGGGATTGGATTAAGTCTAGGGTTGCTTCCAGTTGTAACTGTTTATGATTCTATGAAATTTAGACTTTGGAGATAACAACAAACTGAACATACAAGTTGTTGTTGTTCATTCATTTCAGTCATTTCCAACTCTTGGTTAACCTATGTGTGGTTTTCTTGGCAAAGATAATGGCATGGTTTAGCCATTTCCTTCTTTAGCTCATTTTACTGATGAGGAAACTGAGGCAAACAAGGTTAAGTGACTCAGCCAGGATCACACAGCTCGTAAGTGTCTAAGGCTGTATTTGAACGCAGGCAGGGGAGTCTTACTGACTTCAGGCCTGGCACACTATCCACCATGCCACCCAGCTGCCCTGAATATAAAGTACCAGACTTTAATATATAGTTATACATACCGACATTTTAAAACATTTTCTTGTGATATTTTATCTTGCCTGTTTTGTGTTGTTATTTCATTTCAGAGTTTTGCTTTAGTTTCATATAGTTTGCTGTGTTTCAGCGTGCTTATTTTCTCTCTTTATGTTTCATTGCAGTAGAATTGCTTGTTGCTTATTAGAGATAGCAGCAGGACTTTTTGAATTGGTATGTTCCAAATTTTGTCTCTTCCCTGCAGTGGACAGATAGCAGGAAACAGGTTTTATAAGCTTATATTTTCCTGTCTTATATTGTTCAGAAGTCAACTTCTGCAAAAATCACAAAAATTGGAAATACAAAAGATTTAAACCTTTTCATGGTCAGTTGAATACTTCAGTGTAACTTAGCAGGCATTTGTTAAGTACCTACTATGCACTGGGCAGTGGGGATGCAAAGACAAAAAAAACAGTCTTGACCTTTGAGAAATTTGTATTTCGTGGAGTGGGAATGGGGAACAACATATACATATGTAAGTTATTCAACTAGTATTTATTGAATACCTATTATGTGCCAGGCACTGTGCTAAGTACTAGGGATACAAAGAAAGGTAAATGTCAATGGCCTTGCTCTCAAAGAGCTTACAATCTAAGGGAGAGATGATGTGCAAACACAAGATAGATACAAGATTAATTGAAGATAAGCAGCAGAGTGAAGGTACTACAAGTTAAGAGGACTAGAAAAGCTTCATGTAGAAGGTGGGACTGTAGTGGAAGCTCCAAGGAAACTAGGAGAAGGGAAAGACCTGAGAATGGAGATTTGTACTAGAGAGTCACAGGGATGGTAAGAAGAGCCATTAGGAGGTAGATTGCTATGCCCTTTCCTTTAGCAATGATCATATTGATTTGATTATTCAGTGGACACTCCAACGAAACTAGGGGGAGAGAATTAAGTGCTTATTATGTGCCAGGCAAGGGATACAAATATAAAAGAGACAGGCTGTATTTTCAAGGAGCTAACATTCTAATAGGGTAAGATAACACACATAATGGGGTGTTGGCCAGGGAAGTGTGAAATCATAGGGGATGGTAAGTGGAGCCATAAGGCAATTGAATCACATGGCCTTTCAAGAAGAATGGTAATGTTGATTTGATTACTGTTCTCAGAGGTAGAGATGGATTGTAGTTAGGGGCATGGCAGAAAGATGGTGTGATTAAGTGGCTGGGGTCTGCAAGATGTGGTGCTCTCTAATCAGCACGGGGTGGGGAAGCTAAAGATCTGATTGAGAGGGTGTGTCAGGAGGCAGGAAAGGCATGATAGAAAGATGGACTGGCTATAGATGAAAGGAAGATATTAAAATTACACACACTAATTCTAACTAAAACTTGCCTTTTATTTCTTCTTAAAACTTTCCTTATTTCTATTCAGGCAGATTTGCTTTCTTTCTTTTTTTGGCTGGAGAGTGGTAATGGAGATTTTGTTAACATTTCTTTTCTTTTGCTTAACATCATATCTTTTAGCAGCAGGGTTTTAGTCCTAGAAATTTTGAGATTTCATTTGAAATGCACATGAAGTACCACTTTGTGTCAAACTAGTTCTTTTAAGGACTCTGTTTGCTCAATTCCACCTACTCTATGTGCTATTTCCCAATTAGTTTATTAAGAGAGGGAGAAATCATTTACCTTTGCAATCAAATTCACTGAATTGACCACAAGAGATTCAGCATATGTAAGCCAGGATCCTCTAATCACAGTCTCCTAGCAACTCAGATATGTGGTTAATTATTAGTGTTGGAAAAAAATGATCTGAGGCAAAGAAAGTTCTTGCCCTTCCGTCTTTATTCTGCTTGATTTTTTCCCTTTTGTGTGTATTAAAGACCTTTTTTGGGGGTCCCCAACAAGCATTTATTAAATGTTTACTGTATGCAAAGCACTGTGATAGTTGCTGGGAATACACAAACTGAAAATGAAAGTGTCTGCCCTCAAGGAATTTATAATTGTTCTGAAGAAATACAACACGCACACAGATGAATAAATACAATGTATTCACAAAGCAATTACTGAAGAAAAGCACTAGTAGTTGAGGAGTGCAGTGAAAGGAATAAGAAAGAGCCTCCTTTGGAAGGTGAAGCTTAAGCTGGGACTGGTATTAAAACTAGAGTTTCCAAGAGGTGGAGAGGGAGAGCATTCTATTCACGAGGGACAACTTATCTAAAAGCATGGGAGGTGACCATTTGAGTGTTTTTTATAGAGAAGAGGTAAGTAGGGGACTCAGTGGTAGAGCATTGGGCCTGGAGGCAGGAAGACCTGAATTCAAATCTAGCCTCAGACACTTACTTGCTATGTGACTCTGGGCAAGTCACTTAAACCTGTTTGCCTCAGTTTCCTCATTTGTAAAATGAGCTGGAGAAGGAAATGGCAAACCACTCCTGTATCTTTGTCAAGAAATCCCCATGGACAGCATTGGCACGCTAGGATCCACAGGGTCATGAAGAGTCAGACATGACCGAACAACAATCGTGTGGGGAAGAGCAAGAAGGCCACTTTGGTTGGAATGGAGAATGGATGCAATAAGCTTGGGAAGATATTTTGGAGCAAGACCAAGGTGGGCTTCAAATGTGAAACAGAGGTTTATTAGGGGAATGGTGGCCAGAGAAGGGAGCTTTGGACTAGGGGGTTACAGGGATGGTGAGCAGAGCCAATGGGAAGCAGATCACTATGCCCTTTCCAATATCAATGATCATATTGATTTGATTATTTCTAGGCAAAAACAAGGAATCAAAGGAATGGGGAAATCAGAGAATAAACAGCAGTAGGGATGATGGCAAGATGGCCATTTCGAGTAGGCTCTTGTGTCCTGGTAGATGACTAGAAATGGGATGTGAAGCATGGTCTAGGGCCAACCAGACAGAGTGAATAAGGTGAGTTTTCATTCATTCTACTGCCAACCAGCCTAGTTCAATACGAGAATGGAGTTTAAACGACAAGCAGATTACCTTTCCCGGACTGGAGTCGGGTGGAGGTGGGGGTTGATGATCTTTGGCCTTTTAGCTTGCTTTTCTTGGTGGGGAAAAAGGGATGGAGCAGCAGGATAGAGGCAAGATGCTGGGTTAACTTTTGCGTCCTGCTGTTGTATTTTGAGAACACTTCCAGCTCTTTTGACCTCATGTACCAGAAATTTTTTGAATCCAAGAGAAAACACATATTTTTCTCTTGTTGCTTCCATAACCAATACTGAACATCAAGATCTGGCCTTAGAATTTTCTTTGCACCCTATTGTTAGGGCTTCTTGGTTTTTGCTATTACTATTTCATCTTTGTCTATTGGTCTGATTGGTGTCATATATGCTTTTACATTTACTTTTTGATGATTTTAGGAGGAGACTGGGGGCAGATCTAATGTCAGCTTCAAAGTGGCAGCCACTTAGCTGAATAGTATAAGGAAGATAGAGAAGAGAAGGGATAGAATTGTGGTGACAATAAGCAAATCCATATGACCACTGCTATTGGAAAGGGCATGACAATCTACTGCCTTATGGCTCCGCTCACCATCCCTGTGACTGCCTAGTCCAAAACTCCCTAGGGCACCATTTCACTTTATGTGTTGCAGTACCTTATTAGAATGTAAGCTCCATGGGAAAAGGGATTGTCTGTCTCACTTTTGTATCAGTATCACTATTGCCTAGCATAGTGCTTGGTATAAAGTAGATACTTAATAAAATGATTGTTGAGTGATTGAATGATTTTTTTTTTTGACAAGGCAATTGGGGTTAAGTGACTTGCCCAGGGTCACATAGCTAGTAAGTGTCAGGTGTCTGAGGCTAGATCTGAACTCAGGTCCTCCTGATTCCAGAGCAAGTGCTCTGTCCACTGCGCCACCTAGCTGCCCCTGATTGAATGAATCTTACTGTGTGTATGAATTGCTCATAATGTTTCATTATTTCTTCTAAAGTCACTAAGTCATCATGGAGAGAGCAGTCCAATTGGTCAATAAGGTGGAGCATTTCAAGTCTATGCTACAGAATAAAAAAAAACTGAGTCAATAGCTTGCTGTGTATTTCACTTGAATTCAACACACATTTATTAAGCATCTCCTCCCTGTACAGAACTCTGCGCTTGATGTCTGGGGAGACAGAAAGTTTGCTTAGAGTGTAGTCTCTGCCTGCAATGAACTTTTGTGCATTCTATTCATGTTAAATAAAACCTCAAACACTTAGCTTAAAATAAAACAAAGGAGTAGAAAAAGACAGTAGGAGAATAATGAGCAAAATCTACCAAGTAGTGTTCAAGGAGTAGAGCTTTGTGGCATATTTTTTTTTTTTTGCTCAGAGCAAGTAACACAAATTACACCTTCTAATCTCAGGGATGATCTCACTTATGGCCCATACATATTTTTGGGGAGGAAGCTTGCTATCTGATAACTTCCTATTTTAATTATTTATTCTTACTAACTAGGTGCTAAGTTCAGTTGTCTCCTTGTGGCTCAAAGACTGCAATATCTGTCAGCATCATTGCAATTTCAGCGCCTTAGAGTTGCCCCCTCCTAATTATGGCTGACCTATGGTCCAACATGAACTACAGGATTTGGGGACAATTGGGATCATAGATCAAGAGTTGTAAGGGATGTCAGAGGTCATTTAATCTAACACCCTTGCCTTGAGAGGAGGGATATCATTCCCAGGAAGATTGTAACTTGTCTTAGGTCACACAATTAATAAGGCTGAGACTAGATTTGAACCAGGCTCCCTAACGCCAAAGCTAAGGCTCTTTCCACTATACAATGGAGATGAAAAATTTGCTTCTAAGACATCAAAGAAGTTTTGGTCACTCGGTTGGTACCAGGAACCTAACTGGAAAGAAGGAGGGATCCTCAGTTATAAACATAGATGCTTAAAGAGGAAAACCAAAAGGGAATTAATTAGTTCTCCTCTCCTCCACCAAGTGCAAACTAAAAGCATATCAAATTCCTTTCTTTATTAGAAAAGTTCTGAAATCAAAGTCCTGTGCCATCATACCCCATTTTAGCCACATATGCCTTGAGGAAACTGAGGCTATTTTTAGAAGAAGTCAAGGTCAAAAATGCTTAGAATGTAAATAAAAGATTGTTAGAAGAAAGAGCTGCAACGGCGGAAGCTTAAAAAGGTAGCAAGACCTTGTAGAGGAATGGAAAGAAAAAAAGAGGGGAATAAAATAAAATCAATACTATTTTATATCTCAGGTCTTTGCCTCTTAATTGCTAGAAAATAAAGCCATAAGTGACTCTATTGGCAGTCGGATGGTTTGGTATTCTGTAGGTAAATGTTATATTGAAGAAAATCTCTGCAGATAATGGAAGGGAGGGACTGTACCTCAGTTAGCTTCAAATGCCTCTAATCCAGGAAATCATTTGTCAGCTTTATTTATATTAATGAAGTGAAGAGGAGAAATGTGGAGAAATAGAACTTGAATGAATACCCGGGAACATATCTGCAGGCAAATGTGGAAGACGAGCATCTGAGGGGAAAAAAAAGGTAAAGGTGAGATAAGGGAGAAAAGGAAACTGTAAAATGAAATGTCTGTTATACTACCCACTGCTGGAAGCATACATATTAAGATTGATGGGTGAGAGGAATACCTCCTGAGGAAAAAAAAGTGCCGTATCTTTAGTATTAGATAGACCTAGTTAAAATAAGGACATGGTGGCAGGGAAGATTAAAAATACCAAAGAGCAGTGTGTATAGGAAAGGCACCAACATGATAAAGAAGGAGACGGATGATGTTAATGATGAAGGATGATACAATATTTTATAAGCTAAATGATGATATTAGGGCTCTGGCTGACAAAGGGAAATGGTTTGGACAAAATTTGCAATAAGGACAAAAATAGTGGAAAGATAATTCTCAAGTCATTCTGACATGGTGTGAAGTGCATCTTGGGACATATTTTCTGAAAAATTCCAGAGGCTCAAAAAGACAGAACATGAATCATAGAGGATCTTAATTGACCAGACATTGTTTAGGGAAGCAGTGATAGAAAAATTTAAGGAAACCAAGTGCCTAAAGGTGCTGAGATATCCATTTACTACATTCACAGAATTTATTGAACAGTCAACATCCTAAGAGCACAGTAAGGATTCTTTCATTTAGTCCTGGGAAATAAATCCAATGTATAACAACTCAGACTAAAGAGGAGATGAAGACTAGAGGGGATCATGTTATTAGATTTAAAATGATTTGGGGAAGTCAAGTATAGATGTGCAATTTAGCAGTTTAGGTGAACTTAAAATGTAGTTTAAGGAATCACTTACCCTCTCTCTGAACCTCTATTTTATTATCTCTAAAGCGAAGGGGTTAGACTAGATGGCCTCAAAGGTGACTCCTGGATAAAAATCTTATGATGCATATTGTCCTTTTCCCCATACCTACTCTAATCATAGGCAGTACTATTTCATTTACTTCCACAAATTTAATATCATAATTATTGACCAAAAGATGATAGATTTAGAGATAGGAGGATATTTCAAGGTCATTTAGTCTAATTCTTTTATTTTATAGATGAGGACACAGGCTCAGAAAGGGGGTGGACAACTTGTCCAACATCACAGAAAAAGTTTATGGCGGAGGAAAGATTTGAACCCAGGTCCTTTGACACTAAACTCAATTTCTTCTTTCTTCACTGCACCAAACAATAGTATATACTTTCACATCTCACTTCCTATGAGTTTTGATTCTAATATCTCCTCCTTAGCATAATTCAGGTACTCATCCCCTTATCCTTCTACAAAAATAACTTTGTGCACCCTCTTTATCTCACAAATCGAGTATTATAAACTCATTTTTGGATTGCTCTCTTTCACTCTCAAAATTGGGTATACAACATAGTAGATGTAATTTCATTACTTCTCTTGTAGAGCTGTGGCCGTGCTATGGCCATTAGGCCAGGCTGTTGAAGAAAGGGCTAATTGCTTCCACCTTCACATAGGTTGGGTGCCATTCCTTCCTCTTAGATTCTTGGGAATGATTGGGGAAGACAATAGAAAGGTAATGCCCAGCTTGTTCACAGTCTCTCTCTCTCTCACAGAAACTGCTGATTCATTTGCTGAGGATGATTCAGATCTACGTTTTCTCCCTACTCTGGTAAGTTATAAAGTATGAATCAATAATTCTTTTTCTTTTTTTCTTTTTTAGCTTGAGCCCCCAGCCAGGATTCCCCTGGTGAAGTTTTGCCATAACTGTAAAATATTTCTCTCTCTCTCCCCTGTTCTTTTACTCCTATTACCTTTCCTTTGCTGCATTCAAGTAATGAAACACATCGATCAGTAATGCAATGGTTAACCACTTTATCTTAGTGAAACCAGCTTTGGAACAACAATGAAACAGAAATCACAAAACTCTTAAGAAACAGAGATCAGAAATTAGGTTCATCTATCTCCCCAGAGATGGCGTTAAGGAGGCAAAGGACAAGCAAGGCAAATGGGTATTCATCAGTTCTGGTTTCAGCAGCATTGGATGGTTCTACCAACCCTGTCTGCACCACTAGGATTTTGTATAGTTGGTCTGCCCAATCAATAAAGAAACACTTCTTAAGTACCTACCATGGGCCAAAGCACTATACTAAGTGATGGGAATATGAAAAGAAGCAACAGACAGGCCCTTCCCTCAGGGAGCTTACAATCTAATGGAATGTCTCTACACTTGCTCCTCATTGATACCAGGCCAGCACCTTTCCTCTCTGTTTGCTCATGCTTTTCCTGCTTCAAGTGGCAGACAAGTCCCCTCTCTTGTCTATTCCTCTGAACTATCCTTACTTGCTCTCCTTCCAGATAGTGGCTCAAGCCTCAGAGCTGGTTATGGAGATAGCAATGGTTCTATATTCATTCCCTGGGCCCCACTGTGGGCTTGCTCTATTTGACATGTTTGTCTAAACCTTGAAGTTCTTGGTTCTATCTTTTATTTCCCCTCTTCCAGGGGTGGAGGAAAGAGACAGACAGAGAGACAGAGAGAGAAACACACACGCACGTGTGCGCGTGCACACAACACACACACACACAGAAGACAGAGAGACAGAGACAGAGAGACAGAGAGACGCGTGCATGCGCACACACAGAGAGACAGAGAGAGACAGAGACAGAGATAGACAGAGAGACACAGAGAGATAGAGAGAGACACACACAGAAACAGAGAGAGAGAAAGAGAGAGAGAGAGAGAGAGAGAGAGAGAGAGAGAGAGAGAGAGAGAGAGAGAGAGAGAGAGATGGGGTGGGGAGAGAGAGAGACAGAGAGAAGGAGGGAGAGAAGGAGAGAACAAGGAGGAGGAAAGGAGAGCTCGTTTATCTATCACAGAGTTCAAGCTGTTATATTATTTATGCAGCTCTCTTGGAGTTCAAGTAGCAGGGTGCTGGAGGGATTTTCTTTGCCAGAAGACATTGTCTCTAGCATTCTATTTCACCTTTATACCTGCAACTTCATTACTAGAAACACTGATGGCTCCACATTGCCTTCTAGATCAAATGGAAACTGTTGACAGCAGCCTTCAAATCTCCCTTCATGTCTATTCTTGCCTCCAGTTCCATTTTATGGGGATGTATAAATAAATGCATAGTTTGGGAAAAAACTTAGAAAGATGTGTAGTATTTTATTTTTTAAAATATAGGACAAATAATCCTTGTTTTGGGTCAATAGACTCATGTGTCATTTTGACTTTTAAAAAAGTACTCCTTATGGGACAGCTAGGTGGTGCAGTAGATA
Organism: Phascolarctos cinereus; assembly: GCF_003287225.1. Taxonomy (NCBI): domain Eukaryota; kingdom Metazoa; phylum Chordata; class Mammalia; order Diprotodontia; family Phascolarctidae; genus Phascolarctos; species Phascolarctos cinereus. The sequence goes on along the minus strand of NW_027555958.1, from coordinate 197,983,080 downwards.
GAGCACCGGCCTTGGATTCAGGAGGACCTGAGTTCAAATCCAGCCTCAGACACATAACACTTACTAGCTGTGTGACCCCAGGCAAGTCACTTAACCCCATTGCCTATCCTAAAAAAAAAAAAGTACTCCTTGTAGCAGGAGGAAACTGAAGGTAAACGAAAACCTTTATCATGGTACATACAATGTGTAACTTTAGTAGAAGAGACCACCATCACTTGGAAGAGGTAACATACAGATTGTTGTTATTATTTTTGTTCAGCCATTTCAGTTGTGTCCAACTCTTTGTGACCTCATTTGAGGTTTTCTTGGCAAAGATACTGGAGTGGTTTGCCATTTCCTTCTCCAGCTCATTTTAAAGATTAGCAATGGAGGCAAACACGTTTAAGTGTTAAACAGTTAAGGCCCAGGGTCACACTACTAAATGTCTGAGACTGGATTTGAACTCAGGAAGAAGAGTCTTTCTGACTGACACTGACCTGGTACTCTACTGTGAAACCAAGCTGCTCTATAGGCATATAGGACTAACTCCAAATAAAGAACCAAACAAGAAGTTCTATGAAAGGATGAACTATACTAGGGAATTCCAGTTCCACTGAAGAAGAGCTTGTCCATTCAAAGCAGAAACTCTTAACCTGGAGTCAGATTTCAGGGGATCCATAAACTTTTATGAAAAAACAAACTTACATATTTCTTTCAATATGATTGGTTTCTTTTGTCATCCTATGTATTTTATTTTGTGTATTTACAACTATTATTCTTAGAAGAGGCCCATAGGCTTCACTAGACTGCCAATGATCCAAAAAAAAAGTTAAGAACCTTTGATCGAAAGGAGCAAGCATATAGCAGTAGTGAAATGAGATACTCAGTCCCCAAGTCGCGTAATTGAGTTACAAGCATTCTTTCATGACAAGAATTCTTACTATTTCAGAGACCAGGGAATACTAAAACTAAAAAGGATCTTAGAGGTCATCTGAGGAAACCTGATTTTAAAGGTGAAGAAACTGAGGAGGAAGGTGAGGCTCCGGTAGCTACTTATAGTGACAGTTACATCTTCTGACTGGTACGGTGAGTACTCTTTTACTATTCCATATTAGGTGATGATTGTTATTCTAATCATTGGGGCAAATTTCCATGCAGAGGATATAATTATTTCAGTAGCTTTTGGGCAAAGTTCTATGAGAGCATGAAGGTCAATGCTGTTGTATTATCAGTCATGAGGACTATTTGAGGAACATTAACATCAACATAGGTTCTCAGAATGCTAGAACTGCAAAGAACATTGGTCATCTTCTAGTTAAAGATTGTCATTCATATATGGATTTCCACCTGTAAAAGACCAAGGGGTCTAGCCTATGCCTCTTATTTGGGAGGCAGCATGGTATAATTGTTGGGCAGGTAGGTGGTGCTATGTAGGTAGGTGCTGTGCCTGGAGCCAGGAAGATTCCTCTTCCTGAGTTCAAATCTGGCCTCAGACACTTACTAGCTGTGTGACCCTGAGCAATTTAACCCTGTTTGCCTCAGTTTCTTTACCTGTAAAATGAGCTGGAGAAGGAAATGGTAAATCAATCTAGTATCTTTGCCAATAAAACCCCAAAAATGGGGTTGGGAAGAGTCAGACATGACTGAAAAACAACTGGACAACAACAACAACAAAATGATTAGAGGGATAGACTTATAGTCAAGAAGATCTAGGTTCAAATTCCTCCTCTGCTACTAACTGTATGCCCATAGACTGACAAGTCACAGAGCCATCTCAGATGCCATTTAGTCCAATCTACACATGAAAGGAATATTTACTATAATATACCTAGCTGGTGGCAGTCCAGCATTGTTCTGAAGAGTTCTAAGAAAGGGGAACCCCCTCCATCCCACCTTGAGGTAGTCTATTGCACCTTTGGACAGCTTACAACATCAGTTAAGTTTTTTATGACTTTCGTGGATCTATTTCATTTATGTGGGTACCAACACAAATTGTAACTTCTCCAAACCTTCTCATTCTGTGTAATTCTCCTTCACTCTCCCACAAATTTCCCACAGAAGTACCCAAGGGTCTCAAGTAATTTTTCTTGTTCTTTTTTAGTATTAATTTATTTTTAGTTTTCAATATTCACTTCCATAAGCTTTTGAGTTCCAAATTTTCTCCCCTTCCCTCTCCCCTTCCCTCTTGAAGATGATGTGCAATCTGATATAGGCTCTACATATACATTCCTATTAAACGTATTTTCACATTAGTCATGTTATAAAAAAAGAATCCAAACCAATAGGAGGAACCACAAGAAAGAAGAAACAAAACAAAACAGAAGGAAGAAAAGAGCAAATAGTATGCTTCAATCTGCACTCAAACTCCATAGTTCCATTTTCCATTTTCCATCACAAGACCCATGGAGGTATCTTAGATCCTTGCATTGCTGAGAAGAGCTAAGTCTATCAAAGTTAGTTATTGCACAGCATGGCTATTACTATGTACAATGTTCTCCTGGTTCTGCTCATTTCACTCAGCATCAGTCCATACCAATCTTTCCAGGTTTTTCCAAAGTCTGCCTGCTCGTCATTTCTTATAGCACAATAGTATTCCATAACATTCATACATCACAACTTGTTCAGCCATTCTCCAATTGATGGGCATCTCCTCAATTTCCAATTCCCTGCAGAAAAAGGCTGCTATAAATATTTTTGTACATGTTGATCCTTTTCCCATTTGTATGATCTCTTTGGGATACAGCCCTAGAAGTGGTATTGCTGGGTCAAAGGGTATGCACATTTTTATAGCCCTTTGGGCAAAGGTTCTAAATTGCTCTCCAGAATGGTTGGATCAGTTCACAACTCCACCAACAATGCATTAGTGTTCCAATTTTCCTACATCTTCTCCAATGTTTATCATTTTCCTGTTTTGTCATGTTAGTCAACCTGATAGATGTGATGTGGTACCTCAAAGTTGTTTTGATCTACATTTTTCTTATCAACAGTGATTTAGAGCATTTTTTCATATGACTATAGATAGCGTTAATTTCTTCATGTGAAAACTGCCTGTTCCTATCCTTTGACCATATATCAATTGAAGAATGCTTGTTCTTATAAATTTGGCTTAGTTCTCTCTACATATTTTAGAAATGAGGCCTATCAGAGACATTGGTTGTAAAAATTCTTTCCCAGTTTTCTATTTCCTCCTAATCTTGGTTGCACTGGCTTTGTTTGTGCAAAAACTTTTCATTTAATGTAATCAAAATTATCCATTTTGCATTTCATAATGTTCTTATCTCCTGTTTGGTCATGAATTCTTCTGTTCTCCATAGATCTGATAGGACTATTCCTTGTTCTCCAGTTTGCTTAGTATCAGCCTTTATATCTAAGTGAACCCATTTTGACTTTATTTTGGTATAGGTGTGAGATTTGGGTCTATGCCTAGTTTCTGCCAACTCTTTTCAGTTTTTCAGCTTTTTTCAAAGAGTGTTCTTATCCCAGAAGCTGGGTCTTTGGGTTTATCAAAATGATTACTATATTGTTGACTACTGTTTCTTATGTAACCTATTCCACTGATCCACTCTATTTCTTAGCAGTACCAAGCAGTTTTGATGATTGCTGCTTTATAATACAATTTAAGATCTGGAATTGCTAGGCCACCTTCCCCTGCATTTCTTTTCATTAGTTCCTTGATATTCTGGACCTTTTGTTCTTCCAATGAATCTTGTTATTATTTTTTCTAGCTCTATAAAATTTTTTTTGGTAGTTTGATTGGTATGGCACTGAATAAGTAAATTAGCTTAGGTAGGATTTCATTTTTATTATATTAGCTGGCCTACCATGAGCACTGATGTTTTTCCAATTATTTAGATCTTTTATTTGTGTCAAAACTGTTTTGCAATTCCTAGGATTGTTTCGGCAGGTAGACTCCTAAATTGTTTATAACATTCACAGTAGATTTAAATGGAATTTCGCTTTCTATCTCTTGTTGTTGGGCTTTGCTGGTAATATGTAGAAATGCTGATGCTTTGCATAAGTTTATTTCATATCCTGCAACTTTGCTAACGTTGTTTATTATTTCAATCAGTTTTTTCTTGGTTCTCTAGTATTCTCTAAGTATACCATCATATCATCTGCAAAGAGTGATAGCTTTGTTTCTTTTTGCCTATTCTAATACCTTCAATTTCTTTTTCTTCTCTTATTGCTAAAGCTAATGTTTCAGTACAATATTGAAAAACATGGTGATAATGGACATCCTTGTTTCACCCCCGATCTTATTGGAAATGCTTCTAGCTGTCCCCATTACATATAATGCTTGCTGAAGGTTTTAGTAGATGCTTTATATTTAAGGAAGACTCCATTTATTCCTATGCTCTCTAGTGTTTTCAATAAGAATGGGTGTTATATTTTGTCGAAAGTTTTTCTGCTTCTATTGAGATAATCATGTGGTTTCTGTTAGTTTCATTGTTGATATGCTCAATTATGCTGATAGTTTTCCTAATATTGAACCACCCTGCATTCCTGGTATAAATCCTACCTGGTCATAGTGTATTATTCTTGTGATAAGTTGCTGTAATCTATTTGCTAATATTTTGTTTAAAATTTTTGCATCTATATTCATTAGAAATTGGTCTATAATTTTCTTTCTCTGTTTTGACTCTTCCTGGTTTAGGTATCAACACCATATTTGTATCATAAAAGAATTTGGTAAGACTCCTTCTTCCCATTTTCCAAATAGTTATATAGTAAGAATTAATTGTTCTTTAAATGTTTGACAGAATTTGCTTGTAAATCCATCTGGTCCTGGAGATTTTTTCCTAGGGAGTTCATTGAGCTTGTCCAATTTCTTTTTATGAAATCGGGCTATTTAAGTATTTTACTTCCTTTTCCATTAATCTGGGCAATTTATATTTTTGTAAATATGTATCCATTTCACTAAGATTGTCAAATTTTGGCATACAGTTGGGCAAAATAATTCCTAATTATTGTTTTAATTTCCTCTTCTTGGTGGTATTCACCCTTTTCATTTTATACTAATTTGGTTTTCTTCTTTCTTTTTAATTAAATTAACCAAAGGTTTATCTATTTTATTGGTTTTTTCATAAAACTAGCTCTTAGTTTTATGTATTAGTTCAGTAGTTTTCTTAATTTCAATTTTACTAATCTCTCCTTTGGTTTTCAGTATTTGTAATTTGGTATTTAATTGGAGCTTTTAATTTGTTCTTTTTCTAGTCTTTTTTTTTGTTGTTGCATGCCAAATTAATGGATCTCCTTTTTCTCTGTTTTATTCATGTAAGCATTTAGAGACATAGAACTTCCCCTAAGAACTGCTTTTGCTGAATCCCATAAGTTTGGTATGTTGTCTTATTATTGTTGTTCTCTTGGATGATGTTGCTGGTTGTTTCTATGATTTGTTGTTTGACCCACTCATTCTTTAGGATTAGATTATTTAGTTTCCAATTAATTTTTAGCTTATTTTTCCATAGTCCTTTATTACACATAATTTTTATTGCATCATGATCTGAAAAGGATGAATTTAATATTTCTGCCTTTCTGCACTAGATTATGAGGTTTTTATGCCCTAGTACATGGTCAGTTTTTGTGTATGTGCCATGTACTGTTGAGAAAAAAGTATATTCCTTTCTATCCTCATTCAATTTTCTTTTTTTTTCCCAGCAATTGGGGTTAAGTGACTTGCCCAGGGTCACACAGCTAGTGTGTCAAGTGTTTGGTCTGAGGCTGAATTTGAACTCAGGTCCTCCTGACTGCAAGGCTGGTGCTCTCTCTACTGCACCACCCACCTTCCCCTCCCATTCAATTTTCTCTAGAGGTCTACCATATCTAACTTTTCTATAATTCTATTCACCTCCTTAACTTCTTTCTTGTTTATTTTGTGGTTAGATTTATCTAGCTCAGAGAAGGGGAGGTTGAGGTCCTCCACCAGTATAGTTTTGCTATTTCTTCCTGTAATTCACTTAACTTCTCCTCTACAAATTTAGATACCATACCACTTGTTGCATATATGTTTATAATGCTATTACTTCATTGTTCGTGGTGACTTTTAGCAGGATGTAGTTTCCTTCCTTCTCTCTTTTAATAAGATCTATTTTTGCTTTTGCTTTGTCTGAGATCAAGATTGCTACCCCTGTTTTTTTTTCACTTCAGCTGAAGCATAATATATTCTTCTCCAACCTTTTACATCTACTCTTATTTTTCTTGTTCTTTTAGTATCTTAAGCTGAACAATGGACCAAACTGGTCTGTCTATCTGTTCTCTCATTTTTGCTCATGGGCCACCAACTTTTTAGGTCCTACATATACTGGGTAATATGTTTTATACAATTTCTCATGAATAAATTATGGTTGGCTACTTGCTTCAGTGTACTTCTGTTCACTACTGCCATTTGGGCTATCTGTGATTTCAAATCTTTTAAACTGTTGGGGCTCTAAGATTCACAGTCAAATTGTACCGCTGGGAGAATACAGGTGTTAAAGTTCTAAGCTATTGTAGGTTGAAATCATTGAAAGCATTGGGCATTTCCAAAGTGAGACTAAGCTCAGCCTTCTCCTCTTACTCAATTTGAGCCCAATTTGTTGTTCTGCTGTCCATTATACTCATATTGATGGACTTATTCAATGACCTGATGTTTTGCTGATATGATAGAATGGGCTTTGGAATAAGATTGAAATAGAAAACTAAACAATATACATGATGTGAAAGAATAGTGGAGATAGTGTGTTGTATTTCCAAGAAAAAAAAAAACTAACTTGGAAGGGAAGAAATGATACTCTTGTCCTCATATGTCTTAACATAATATGGGCAAAAACATGGGTCAGAAATGAAGTCAACTTTGTAGGATAGGAATCATGACTGGAATAATGTATTGGGAGAGCATTCCTTGTTCAAAAAGACAGATTATGTAAAAGGGGTTACAAGTAATGCTGTTCATCAAGTTATATCTACCTGATCATGGTGGATAGCTTTTGGACAGAGATCAAAGGACAGAAAATCAGAATGGATGACATTGTAGGAGCACATCAAAGACTGATTAGACAGGTGGACGAAATAGATGATGAGCTTTTGGCTCAGATCACAAAACTGGCATTGTAGGATAAAATTGAAATGGGACATCTGCAAAAAGTGTCTCTGACAAAAGCACAGCATGTAATACGTTTTTTTATTTTTTTTTTAACTATACCTTGCTTATAATCTTGTCTTTTAAAAGACAGAAGTAAGCAAAAAGGCAAACTGCTGCTCTGGACATTGATACTGAAAGCTGACAAGATTACATCAAAGTTTGTGATATTAAAGGATGGAAGGCTAAGCATAATCTAATATATACTTTAGATGTTCAGAAAATGGATTTCAAAAAAGTTAGTGAGAAGATTGGTATTATTCCATTGGCTGACACTCTAAAAAGCAAGTCAGCTCAGGAGAGAGACATAGTTCTTAAGAATGAATTTCTGATGACACAATTATGATTCTGATGAGGAGGAAAAGGAGAGCATAGCTAAGAAGGCCCAATATGGCTACATGGAGAGCTCTCTACTAACTTCAGATTTTGGAGGATATGTACAAAAGATAGAAATATGAGCACATAACCCAGTGTGAATGAAAAAGTAGTATTATTTTGTAAGAATGAGGCCTTTCAAAGATGTTAAGAGAGTTCTTTTTTAAATGTTACATTGGTTAAAGAAGGAGGTTAAGGATGGGGTTCAACTGCTTCTTGGAATGATGATACAGATGGTAGTAAGAAAACCCAACTATTTAACTACTATTTTATTTCTTTTTTCTCTATTTCTCTATTGGATGGAACACTGCTCCTGGAGTTAGAAAGATCTGAGTTCAAATCTAGCCTCAGATGCTTCCTAGCTGTGTGACCCTGGGCAAGTTACTTAACGTCTATCTGCCTTAGTTTTCAAATGTAAAGTAGGGATCATAGTATCTCCCACCTTACAGGGCATTTGTGAGGATAGAGTGAGATAATATTTATAACATGATTAACACCGTGTCTGGCACATAGTAGGTGCTTAATAAATGGTTTTTCCCTTGCTCCCTCCCTGTCAGGGAGAATGATCTTCAGATTGGGAAACAGAATGAAAAAGTTGAGAGGAAACCCAAAATAAATGAAGAACTATTAAGGGAGCACCAAACTGCTCTAAATGAATTCAAATCATTTGGCCTAAATAAGGTTCATCCTAGAGTACTGAAAGAACTTGTAAAGATGATTGCTGAGCTCCCATAAGTGATATTTGAAGAATTCTGGAGACTCTATTAGGTGACACAAGAGTGCAGATGGGCAAATATTTCACTGTGACCATCATCAACCTTATCTCCTCTATTCTCCAATCTTGTACTTCACCAGTGGGACACTAGGCTTTAATAAGTGAACTTTCACCTCATCTTGCCCAGAGCCAGGTCTCCATGTTGCCCAGCATTTCTGTCCATCTCCATACCACGCTGCCACCTGCACCCTCCCCTCTTTCGCTTCCCTGCCCTCCTTTTTGTGTTGTCATCCCCTGTTAGAATATAAGCTTCCTGAAGATAGGAACAGCTTTTCTTATTTGAATTGGTATTCCTAGTACTTAGCACAGTACCTGGTACATAGAAAGTGTACCCTGCCCCTTCCCCTTCCCATCTTCTCTCTGCATCTATCTATTGTTCACCTGTCTATCTTTCTACAGAAAGGAAGGACTTGCATTCTACCAACTATTAGCTGATAAACTAGTGACTTGATGAACTGGACTTGTATTCTTAGAAGAATCTGGAATCGCTTATTAAGCACATATTTGTGAGCACACAATGTGTTCAAAGTGATGATAAGGGAAATATTGATCACTTGAACAAACATGGGTTCAATAATGAATAAGCCATTCCAGGAATGCTTCCTTTCCTTTTTTTTCATAAGGCCATGAGACATGTCAGGGGAATGCTGTAGTCATTGTATGTCTGGATTTCAACAAAGTGCTTGATATAGTTAATCAGTTAATAAGCATTCATTAAGCAATTATTATGGGCCACTGGGGATACAGAGAAAGGCAAAATAGCCATGCCCACAAGGAGTTTAGGGTGGCAAGGTGGCACAGAGGATAGAGTGCTGACCCTGAAGTCAGGAAGACTCATCTTCCTGCCTCAGACACTTACTCATTGTGTGACCCTGGGCAAGTCACTTTACCCTGTTTGCTCTCAATTCCTCATCTTTAAAATGAGTTGGAGAAGGAAATGGCAAATCGCTCCAATATCTTTTTCCAAGAAAATCCCAAATGGGGTCATGAAGAGTCAGACATGACTGAAAAATGACCAAACAACAACAACGATGATGATGACAATGATGACAAGGAGTTTATAATCTAATGGTGGAAATCACATGTAAATTAATAGGTGCATACAAGATATATATATATATATATATATATATATATATACATATATATATATACACATATATACATATATATATATACACATATATACATATATACATACATATATGGAGTTGGTGGATATAATGTCACAGAGGGAAAATAGAGAATGAGGGTGAAGGTAGTAGGGCACCACTAGCAAAGGCCTCCTACAGAAGGTAAGATTTGAGCTAAGGCTTAGAGGAATCCAGGAAAATGAATTGTTGGAAGTAAAAAGGGAGAACCTTCTACTCATGAGGAACAGCCAGTTCAATGGCACAAAGTGTTGTGAGGAAACGTTCTATTTGAGGAACAGCAAGAAGCTCAGTGTGATTGGTTTGTAGAATCTTTGGATGGGAGCATACTGTAAGAAGCCTAGAAAGGTAAGAAGAGGTGATAAGAGCCTGATATAGGGTGGTAACTGTGAGCGTAAAGGAGGTGACATAAGAGATATGTTGTGAAGGTGGAAATGACACATTTTGACAATGAAAGATTTAGTCTTTCCTAATATTCAAGGACAAGAGGGAAATATATGGCAATAGATGATATTACAGTTAGGTGGACTCATAACTTGATGAATGGCTGAATCCAACAACAGAAAGGAATATACCTTTATACAGCACCTGCTATGTGCCAGGTGTCTTAGGACTTTACAAATATTATTTTATTTAATCCTCATGACAACCCTGCGAGGTTTTGTTGTTGTCATTCAGTCAGGTCCAACTCTCTGTGACCCCATGGAGCATAGTAGTCCAGGCCCTTCTATCCTCCACTATGTCTCTAAGTCTGTCCAAGTCGGTGTTCATTGTTTCCATGACACTATTTATCCATCTCCTCCTCTGCTGTCCCTTTTCCTTCTGCCTTTAATCTTTCCCAACATCAGGATTTTCCCCCCATGGGTAGATACTGTTATGATTCCCATTTTATAGTTGAGGAAACTGAGGCAAACTGAGGTTAAATGATTTGCCCAGGGTCCTATAGATAGTAAGTATATGAGGTCAAATTTGAATTCAGGTCTTCCTTACTCCAGGATCCAGTGTTTTATCTACTACACCTCCTAGCTGCCTTATGTGGGGCCACTGAAGAGTGACCTTATGAAAAAAAGAGAGGAAGTTTTCCTGGAATGATCTAAGTATAATGACCTGGGGCTCTGTCCTTGGCCCAATTATTTTCAATGTCATGAATTCTCAAATGACATGAAGCTGACTATGATAGCTAATATGTTGAATAGTACAATCAGCCTCCAAAAAGATCTTGTCAGAGTAGAATGAAGGGCTGAATTTAAATGAATGAAATTTAATAGGAATAAATGTAATAATAATTGACATTTACATAGCACTCTAAATGTGCAAAATGATTTACATATATTATCTAATTTGAGCCTCATAAGAATGCTGTGAGGGAGATACTATAGACATTAATTTTCCCATTTTGTGGATGATAAAACTAATATTGAGAGGCATCAAATGACTGCCTATAATCACACAGCTAAGAAGTGTCAGAAGTAGGGTTTGAACTAGTCTGCAATCAAACAGCTAAGAAATGTCAGATGTGAGATATGAACCCAGGTCTTCCTGACTTTCTTTCCTCCACTGTACTATATGCTATTAGAGTCATAAAATCAACTGCATACAGGTTGAGACAGCTACTGTTAGAGAGGAGTTTATGGTGTCACAAAGAGTCAGACACAACTGAATGAATGAACAACAGAGAGGAATTCATGTAAAAAAGCCTGAGTATTATGGTGGCCCACAAGTGCAACATAAACCAACAGGGACTTGGCAGACTATGAAAGAAACTCTATCTTGGGCTACATGAATTGGAGAAGAGACATAATAGCTCCATTTTATTGTGCCATGGTTAGATTACACCTGGAATACTGTATTCATTTCTGGCTACCGCATTTTAGGAAGGACTTCTAAGAGAGAATGTCTAAGAGTGGGCCAATCAGCAGGATGGTGAGAGAACTGAATTTCAGTTCATATGAGGATATGTTATAGGGCTTGGAGGGGTTTAGCTTGCAGAAGAGAAGGTTTGCGTATAGGTGTGTGACATAATGGCAGCCCTTAAACATTTGAGGGGATTATCATGTAGAGAGGCAATTAGTCTTGATCATTTTGGTCCTAGAAGTCAAAATTAGAAGAGTGGGTGGGAATTACCAAGGAGAGTAATTTGATGTCATTATAAAAAGGAAAATTCTAAGAATTATCACTGTCTAAAAATTGAATAAACTGATTTAGAAAAGAATAAGCCCCCTGTCCTTAGAAGTATTCAAATGGAGGCTGAAAGGCTGTTTGCTGGGATATTGTACAAAGGACTCATTTTTAAGGTAGAAGATAGACTATGAAGGTGTTTAAGGTTTACCCCAAGTCAACAATTTTATGCCTCTAGGGAATCCCTAAGACATCTCACTGCGGGGAGAATAGTTTACTAGCTAGGGATAAAGTCCTACTAGAATGATTAGAGTAATCAAGAAATTGGTCAAAATTGTAAAATTTTGGATTCACTGTTGTTTGTTCCTTTGATCAGAGTTTTGAACTCTTTCCAGGTTGTTTTCCTTCACATTATTGTTGATGTTATTGTGAATAAATGGCTCTCCTACTTCTGCTTGTTTTACTCTGCATCAGTTCTTAAGTTTTTTCATGTTTGTTTGAGTCCATCATATCCATCATTCCTTACAGAATAGTAATATTCCATTACATTCTTATACTGAAGTTCTTTCAACCATCCTTTCAGTTGAAGAGTGCCCCTTATATTGCCAGTTCTCTGCTATTATAAAACATGTTGCTATAACAAACTCTATGTAACAGAATTTCATGGTCTCATGCTATACAGACATACAGAGACACAGAAAAACAGAGAGGAAAGAAGAAAAATTAGAAGGGAAGAAGAAAAATAAGAAGAGAAGAAGAGGAAGAAGAAAAAGAAGGGGAGGAGGAAGAGGAAGAGGAAGAGGAGGAGGAGGAAGAAAAAGAAAAAGAAGTGAATCAGAAGGAAACAAGGAAGAAAAAGAAAGAGGTAGAAGGCTGTATTAGCATGTAACTAATTGCCACATTTAATTGCCAGCCTTTTTGAACTATTTAGCTGTTTCTGAACTTAACATGTTGTGTTCTACTGCCATGAGTTTGCATAAGGTGTATTCTATTTCTGGAATGCACTCCCTGTAAAAAGGAATACTTTTCTATACATTCATATTTCCTCCAGGATCAATGAAAGTGCTTCCTTTGGTTTTTCACAATCAATCAATCAATCAATCAATCAACAAGCATTTGTTAACCATGTTCTAGGGATTGTCCTAGGCACTGAGGATGTAAGGACAAAAATGAAACAATTCTTGTACTCAAGAAGCTTATACTCTATTAAGTGAGACAACATGTGTGTGTATGTGTGTGTGTGTGTGTATATATATATATATACCTGTGTGCAGACTATGTACAAGGTAATTTCAAGGAAGAAGCACTTCTAGCTGGGAGAATCAGGAGAGGCCTTACATAGGAGATAGCAACTAGACTATGCTTTGAAGGAAGCTAGGGATTCTAACAGGTGGAATTGAGTAGGGAGGCGTATTCCTTCACTGCTCATATATTCTTGGAGTACTTTTTTTGGCTCTCTCCTTTCCCCCCATTAGCTTTTCCCTTGTACTATGCTTCTGCACACATGTTATGTTTCTCCTTTCTCCTCCAAACAGAAGAATATAAACTTCTTGAGGACAGATATTGTGGCATATTTTTCTTCATATCTTCAATGCCTAGAAGAGTGACTTAAACCTGGTAAACTTAATAAATGTTTAACTTTCTTTTGAAATTTGTTCCTTATTATATTCTAAAAATCTTTTTACTGAGTAGCTAACTAACTTGTAATATTATGTTAATAGTTCTGCTTTTAAATAGAAAGGGCTAGTGTGGAAGTTTGTGCTTTCTGTGTCTTTCATTTGTCCATTTTGGGGGAGCCTAATGGGATTTCTTCAGTGCACTGTTCTACATCAGGATCATTCACCTGGTGGCAGCTAATAGAATTGCTGATAGGGCACAATCAAGTGGCTTTTGTAAGTCTTGTAAACACAATGATAGGAAATGAAGGCAAAGATAAAATATACTTTATAGTGCCTTGAGGTGTTAGTTGTCTGGTTTGTAGTAAATTATCTTTAATTTTATTTGTCGATGTCTTACCTCTGTGGCTAGATTTGTAAGTTCCTTAAGGACAAAGACTATACCTTAAATATCGTTTTTTCCCCCTCCTATAATGCCTTGCACACAGTAGGCACATTTTAAGTGTTTGTTGACTGATAATGTATTGGGTTAAAAGGATGATATACAAGGAATGGCTGGCAGCTGAATAACACATTATACAAACTAATTTTATTTTCTCCTTGCTATCCCTCACCTAACTCCAATCAAAACAAACTGATTTCCAAAAGAGAATTCTTTTCTTTAAACTTGCTTTCACACATTTCTGGGCCTTTATAGGAGAATCACAGAAGATTGATGAAGTAGGTACATGCAGTACTCAGAAGAAGACATGTCTACATCACTATGTACTCAAAAGAAGTCAATTTGTTCACGCATTGACCCTTCTGAATCTTGAAGAACTTGGGAACGGAGTGCCCATTTGTAATAGTGACCTTCTATTCCTGTCTTGGGAGGAGGCAAAAGGTCTCTGATCTCAGCTGTGCAAATAAGTAGAGGACTTCCCTTCTCAGATTTTCTCTAGCTTGGTTTCCCACCTAGAGAAATGGGCAGACCTTATATTTTCTGCCTTTAATTATTTTTGGTAGAACTAATTCAAATTATATTAAACCCAGGTGATATTTAGCTCAGTTATAGCATGCAAACTGAAGTAGACTATTCATGGCCTTCTTTTCTTCTATTTAAAGCAGTGCTGATGGACACATAGAAATATAAGAACATCACTCCAAGGTGTACACAGAGCCATAAAAATAGAACCTGAGCCAGGACTTGGCAGATACCAAAGATAGGCTTCAGTATGATTAGCTAGCACTCACGATGCTGCAGGTCTGTTTAATATTAATGAATCACTAATGTCAAATATGAGAAACAGTGCAAAAAGTATGCAGCCTTCTAACATAGTCACCCACGGTGACAGTAAGATGTGCACTTGGGATTTTGCAGTAATTAGAGAAATTATCATGCATAAGAATATTCTAAAATCCATCCATTTCTCAGTTGCAGCTTTTCATCTTTATATTTTATGAGATATATAAAAGGATGTAAGGTAGTCACATGCAAGAAAGGTCATTTTTATTTTAAAGTCTTATTCCCATTATCATCAGTAAGCACAAACATTTCAGTATACAGAGAACAAAAAAGAGGATTATAGATGAAACCGAACTTTTGTTATGTGGTTTCTCTCTTTTTTTCTTTGTTCTTCCTTCCTTCTTTCCTTCTTTCTCTCTTAAATTTAGCATGGTAGGAAGAAGGTTGCCTTTTTTGCTTCGTGTCCCCTTCTGAACTTCTTTTATGTTTTTTCCCCCCTGTACGTAAACAGTGGATAGGAGAGATGTAATGGAGTTGTTTGACTGAAGAGCACCACTAGGGACTCCCTGCCTATTGTCCACTTTTGTGTGAGTGGAACCACTCTTTTCTAACTCTTTTCTTCAGAAGCCACTCTTTCTTACCATCATACTTGGCTCTACCATGAAGGAGCAGGGATTTCCTTGAATCTGCCCCACAAAATGGACCAATAGGAAGGGACAATTGTCAGAGGCCACTTCCTCAGAGGAACTATAGGAGAATCTTTCTCCTTGCTAAGTGTCCTTTCTTCTAACCCAGATAATTCAGTTGTACCAAAGGAAATCCATGATAGTTTAGATTTATTTGGTTCAATCTTTTCTCCACTTGAGGGGAGTTATAATAATATTTATCAATAAAATATTTTTGATTTGTTCCATGACCCTTGCTGGGGAAACCTTGGTGACTTAGAGAATTTCCTAATCTCTCTCTGTGTAGGCAACCATGAACTCTCTCTCATCTGCCTTTGAGCAAGTTAAATATAACAAATATAAACTAATAGATGCATTAAGTGCAATTTTATCTTTGAGACTAGTTGAATGGCAATGCAAACTACAAACTTCAAGAAAGTAATCTAAGCTTTAGGAAATCTAAGCCCAGGAAAGAGGTTGGGGAGAGAGGAATTTCAATATCTGTATCTATAAGTAAATGAAGATAGCTACAGTTTTTTTCCACAATAGCTCTGGGTGATCCCACAGATCACCTCTAGTTATTACATTGGTAGCAGCAATAATGGTCACATTAAGTCCCAGCAGTTCCTCCCATCTCTCTTTCCATCAATCCATGGAAAATATGACAATCACTCAGCTTCTGTCAAAGTGTTTGGAGTTGATTGGGCTCATAGCTCATGGGAGGGGGCTAATGGTAGCCCTCTTGCCTCCACATTCTGCCAAAACAGCAATCCTGTTTATTGCACAGGAGCTCAGTCTTGGACAGCTTTTACCATTCTGGGATGTCTAGCCCCTTCTCTCTTCTCATGAAATTTCAGTTCTCCCTTCCTTAAGGTAGAGGGAGGAAGAGGCTGTCTTTTTAGGTAGTCACATCTCCATGGTTCCCATAGGTTCATGTAAATAGGAGTTGGGAATTTTGTGTTTATTCAAGAAAGGTTACTTTCTTAAAATTTTTGTCAATTAATAATGTGATATAGTGGAGAGGGCCCGAGGCTAGGTATCAGAAGACCCAGGTTCTAGTTGAAATTCTGTCATTTACTAGTCATTAGTTAAGAAAACTTTCCCCATTGGTGGGCTTCACATTTCTCAGGAACCTATATGGTTGCTTCAACCATTATCTCCATCCATTTGGGTAAAGAACTTGCAGTGGGTAGGGAGTCAAACAACCCACTACTGTAGTGACTCTCATCCATATCCTCTTACAGACTTATAGTATGACGCTCCCTTAAGCAGAGAAATAATTTTTAGTTACTAGGGAGTTAACACCACCCTCCATTGGTACAGGCATTGTGGAAGGCTTAAAGCTTGGTCAGACATCAAAGATTCCAAGGTCATCCACTGCCTCCTGGGCCATTGCCAGTCATCTTGACTTTTCTTTGTCCACTGAACTTCGATGATGCAGGAAGAGAAAATGAAGCTGATGACTTTGTGCAACTCTGCCTCACTTCAATTCAATTCAGGCTCAAGTCAAGATGTCCCCCTGTGATGTCATTGGTCCTCTTTGAAAATGGAGGACGAACAACAATAACAACCACTACCACCACCGCCACCACCACCTTCTCTAGGACCTCTATTCATTTCTTCAGTAAAATGGGGGAGGGGGTTGGACCAGGATCATTAAGTTCTCTCCAATTTCTGAAATTCTATGATTTATTGTCTGTTTTCAATACAGGCTATTTGGGAACTTCTGAAATGTGTTCCTGAACAGGTGAATAATGATTTCCGAATATCCTGATGGAATCTAAGCTTCTATAGCTTTGATAGAATTGGTTTTGTGTGCAAATGTAAAAAAAAGCACAATTACATCAATCAAGATAATAATTAATCACCTCTCAATATGCAGAGAAGTTCTAGGATCATTTTTAGGATAAAAAGAATATCAAATATCTGAAATTATTAATACTATATAAAATACTGGTACATTGTAAATCCAGTATCTGAAGAATGAGTGGAACATTAAAATTCAATCATCCAGGTCAGCAAGGCAGTAAAAGAGAATGGGGATGAGAACTCAAAACCAATTCTCCCATGTTTTAGTATTTAGGATGCCGAAGGTGTAGTGGGAAGAAAGCTGGATTGGAGTCAGGGGACCTGTGTTTGAATCCCAGCTCTGCCAATTACCATCTGGGTGACCTTGAGCAAGACCCAAAGGTAGAGGTTGGACTAGATGACCACAAGGAACCCTTCCAGGTCTAAAAATACAATCCTATGACAGCCAGTAAACCTCTATTTTTTGCTGTTAAAATTTTCTTGGGTGTTTGATAAGGATTCAGTGTGCTTGAATGTATATTTCCTCTCCAAAGATTGACTGAATCAGTGAAAGACAAAGAATAGGAAAAATGGTTCAGAAATGTCTTGGAACAGAGCCCTGACAAAAACGGCCAATTTTGGAAGGGGGGCAGGAAAAGATAATAAATAGCATCAATCAGTAGTCATAGTGAAGAAAAGCTTTGGAAGCAAAATCCAAATAGGTGATAGGTAAGGAAATTAACATATGTAGAATCTTCTTAAAGTAAAATCTATGCATGTTTTGACATTGTAGGTTTGGTTTCAAACATTGTAATAGCCTTCTGGTTGGTCTCACTGCCTCAAGTCTTTCTCCTCACTGTAGTTCATCCTCCACTCAGCTGTCAAATTCTAATTTTTTTTTTTTTGCAAAACATCAACATTCGGATTTATTGACACATTCCCTGCCCTGCTCTTGAACCTTCTGGCTCCTTCCAAGGAGAGCTGCCACCACCAGCAAGATGATGATGATCACCAGGGAGAAGGTCACCCACAGCAGAGATTTCAGGGTCGTGTTCCAGGAGGATATTTCCAGAAGAAGGGTCTCTGAGATGTTGGGCCACAAGATGACAGATATTTCCTTGGAGTTAGGCTCCATGGAGGGTGAAGCTTTATTGTGCAAGTGAATCTTCTGTTTGCTAGAATTCCCAAATCCCACTGGTTCTGGAGAACCCACAATGTCCTGGACTTCTTCCATATAGCTGTGGCCATCTACAAAGCACCACTGCTTTGTAGTCCCTGGGTGATATACAGCCCTACAAGTCCCTGTCTCAGAAGGCTAGCAGGCAGAAGCACTATAGAAGAAGTAAACCGGTCCACTGAGAGCCCTCTGGGAGACTGAGTCAACAAAGGTAAAGGTGAAAACAACAAAATGCTGATAATGAGTGGGGAAAGGGGGCTCTGATATACCTCTCAGAAGAAATTCTTCATTCTAAAGTGCAGTTCTGAACAATGTCACCTCTCTAGCACCCTATTCAATAAACCCCACTGGCTTCCTATTACCTTCAGAATCAAGTGCAAAACACTCTGTTTGGCTTTTAAAGCCCTCCATAACTTGGCCCCTTCTTACCTTTCATGATTTTCTTGTATCACTCTCATTTCTCTTCCCAATTTTCCCTCTACTTCTCTTGCTTGCTTCTCAAAATCCTTTTTGAGTTCTTCCCTGGCCTGTGACCAATTCATATTTTTCTTGGAGACTTTGGATGTAGGAGCTTTGACTTTGTTATCTTCTTCTGGTTGTATGTTTTGATCTTCTTTGTCACCAAAGAAAGATTCTATGGTCTGACTTTTTGTGCAGTTTGCTCATTTTCCCAGCCAATTACTTGAATTATAAACTCTTTGTTAAGGTAGGGGTCTGCTTCCAGTGTGGAGAATGTACTGTTCCAAGCTTTTGGGGGGTTTTGTGCAGCTGATTTCAGAGATACTTCTAGGGACCTGTAAGTGTCCAGTTCCTCCAAGGTGGTATGATCAAGGGAAAGGTGTTTATTCTTTTCCTGGCCTGTGCTCTGGTCTATAAGTGACCGCAAGCACACTTTTCTGCCTTGGAACTGTGAGGAGGATTCTCTCTCCACCAAGGCACAAGCTCCACCATGCCAATACTCCTCCTTGCCCTAGGATTGCCACCCAGAACTGTGACCCAGATCCAAGAACAGGCAAAACAAGAGAATTCTGCTTCAGCTCCAGCAAGGAGATCCCTGCAATTCCCCTCTGATCAGACACTTGATCCCCCCCCCCCAGTCTGGGCCAGTAGTCCTGGAACCAGCCACCACTTCAGGGCTGCGCTTGGGGACTAGGACTGGGACCAAGCTTCTCTCTCACCATGGTTACAGACTTTTCCTATTGACCTTCTAAGTTGTCTTTGGTGTTCATGGGTTAAAAAGTCTGGAAACCGCCACAGCTGCATGTTATTCAGTCTTCTGAGGCTTGCTCCAGGTTTGCTGAGGTCCAGTCTTTGCACGCCTACACTGAACTGCATTCCTCTCCCAGCCTGGCATGATATACCTTTCTGATTGACCATCCAGGTGGTCTTGGGCTGGAAATTTGTTTCACTCTGTCTTTTTGTGGGTAAGAAGGTGAGGCTAGGTTGTGATATATGGATCATAGGAGGGAGGACCTTAATTGATAAGATGGCACATAGATCAATTCAAGTATTATAGCAAGGGCTGTCAAATCTAAATTCAATTCAACAAACATTTGCTAATTACTAACTACATTCAAGGTGCTAGTGGGACTATGCTTGGTCTAACCCATTAAAAATGGGAAATGGTATCACTCCATCAAAATATGAATATTTATTATGAACTTAACAATTTGCCAGGTACCATGAATATAATAAAGACAAAGGCCAAACAGTTTCTGCCTTCAAGGAGCTTGTTCTTTATGGGGAGAGGTAATATGTACACATTATATACATATGTATATATATACACACATATATGTAAATGTGTGTGTATAATGCAGGGTAATTTTGGGGGGAGGCACTTGCAGTCCAGGGGGTGGGGATGAGGAAATTGTTCATGTAGATGGTAGTTCTTGAATAATTAGATGGTGTAATTGACAGAATGCTGGACTTAAAATTAGGAAGTCCTTGGTTCAAATCCTTCCTGAAACATTTATGTAAGTTATCTTGAACAAAAACTCAAACTTTCTTAGTTCCATTTTCCTTATCTGTGAAAGGGAGATAGTGATGGCACTTACTTCATAGGTCTGTTGTGAGAATCTAATGAGATGACATGTGGAAAATGCTTAGCAAACCTCAAAGCATTATACAAATTCAACCTCTATTATTCACTTGACCTTTGCAAGATGCTAAGGTTTACAACAGGTAGAGCTGATGAACGATTGCATTCCAGGCATTGGGACAATCAGTGCGAAGACACGGAATTAGGAGATAGTGTGTGTTATCATAATAGCTTTATGTGGGTCAGAGGTTTATGTAAATTAGATGTGATGTCGTATCCTCTCAATATAATAATTCTCACATGGATACAAGACAGATTAGCTGAATGTTTTAAACCTCTCTTCCTACTCACTAGTATATAAACCTTTTGGGCTTTGGGAGTAAGACAACTTCTGGTTTAAGAAATATTCCATGAGACCCTGCTAAGGGCATTATGAAAAGTCACAGTGGGAGCAAACAACCTGCTGATAGTTGAGATTTGAATTTCAAATACAGAAAACTTCTGAAAGAGAAACCACTTTGGCAAAACATAAATTACTTCCCAATACTCAAAGACACAGCAGAAAGGGCAACCAAAAACCGTATAAGACAAAACAAATTTGCTAAACTGTTATGAAGTCACTTCTCTTTTCCCATACTTTCATTCTCCTGAGCAGCCAAGAGAAGCAGTAAAATTAATTGAAACTGTGTACAAAGTTGCAAGAAGCGCTGAAGATGGAAATCCTATCTGCAAACTGTGATGGCATGGCTGAAATCAACAGTCTGCTATGAAGCACCAACTAGAAAAAAAAAGCAGAGTAATTGATGTCTGGTTTGGAACTCTGGCAGCTGACTGATGTGTCCAACTTGCAAGAGATGAGGAAAGCCAGCCTGCCCAAGTCTCATTTTGATCCATTTTGCCACTAGCCTCATCCTAGAAGCTTTGTAGCACATGAATGTGGACAATTAATAACTAAATATTTCACTAAGGAGTCTATAATAACTTAGAGGAAGCAACTCTTTGATTCACTGTGATGTACTTTGCAGTAGAACAGAGAGCTGATATTGGATGCTGGGTATATTATAAGTGTCAGCTCCATTGTCTCATGCACAGATAACCTCAGAAAGTTAATTCCTTTTCAGAGGAAGAAAAATACCTTTTTTTTTTTAAAAAGACAACACATATCTAAATATCTGAATAAGATGGGCTAGAAAGGTGATTTTAGAATAAATATGAAACACACAGTCAGGTCCCTGTTTTTCCACATCTGTTTTCTTTGAAGTTTAATGTGTCCCTACTGGTGACCAAGTCAAAGAGCAAATGTTTGATTCCTCTATTTCATGCTGCAGACATATTATTCCACCAGTGGGAAATAAGGCTCTTGCAGACCTATTACAGAAAACCAAATTGCTTCATCCTCAGGAACCTGAGTATTTCACTAGCCAGCAGTAGGGAGCCCATACAAAAGCTATAATATGTAATCTGAATCTAATTTCAGACTTCATCTCACCAAAAATGAAAATTAATATATGAAGAAATTCCCTATATTACCAGGTATCTCCCTTCCAAATTTTGAAAAAATTAATGCATAAGCTATTTTTTGGAGGGGAAGCAAATTAATTGAGGGGTAATGGATGTTTCCAAGTTCATGGCACATTTTCTTTTATTTTGCATATACTAAGTATGCTAAGTGTGGAGTAAGACCAGTTGTGCATGCTAGGAAAGCCATTTTTCTGGCTACTCATTGGAATGGAGACTTTTCAAATGTTACCAGCCTTTAAAAAAACAATTTTGCCTTTTAATAAGAGTGAAAAATTTATGTGAATCCAGCCTGAAAATAGACCGGTAGAAGACTGCTCTACCAGAGAAAGATTGAATTTAGGGGCTGTCACTCCCATGGATGGAGGGAACTACTTGCCTGAAAAAGGTCACACTGCGCTAAGATTTTCCTCCACCCACCCCACTGCTAAAGCTGAATTAATGAGCAGGGTGCCTGTCTCCAGCTTTTTGACCATAAAATTTCCACAGTGACTACATGAAAAGAGGACAGGGGAATGAACAACACAGAATTGTCCTATTCCAATTTGGAAAGGAGGGAAGCTTCAACTACAAAACAGATGATATCTTGAAATGAAATAGCAACATTATCATCAACTTTCAGTCATCTGGGAGGAATAGGGCAAGATTTGGACCAGCGATCGCAACCATTCTGAGAATTGCCCCTACTGATGTAGATCAGCAATTCACTTATGATTCATATTCTTAGAGCGACAGTTTTGTCTTTGTATTCCCAGCACTTAGCACATTGCCTCGTAATTGCAGATGCTTAATAAGTGTTTTTAAAATAGATTTTAACTGATATCTTTGGTTTTTATATCACCTAGATTTTCCTGTGGCTTCCCCCTTCTTTCCCTCCTCTCAGAGAGCTATGCCTTATAACAAAAATAATAATTGCTTTTTGATTGCCTTGCCTTGCCTATAGTTGCATGTGTCAGAAGCTGGTCTTGAACCCAAGACTAACTGACTTCAAGGCTGGCTTTCTGGAGGAATGGGAGGACCGCATCATTTCATAAAAATAGAATCCACACATAATTCCTCGACTCTAATCTATTTTTTATTGCTTTTCTTTATCTATCAAGCCTTTTAAGCAGAGTTGTGAATAAGACAAATAGGCAGGGTTGAGTTCCTCCCTGCTCCCCAACTTCCACCCCCTGGTGGATATAAAATAAATAAAGCAGAGAAATGTTCAAAAGTCAGGCGGCAGAAAAAGGAAGGAAGTAATAATCTATCTGTATAAACAGCTTTGGAATTCACAAAGTCTATGTTCTCTGAAATACTCTCCCTCCTTGCTTCCACATCTTAGAATCCCTAGCTTCCTTCAAAGCTCAACTCAAGTACCATCTCTTACATGAAGCCTTTTCTGATCTCCTCCTACCACCAATAGCTAGGAGTTTCTCTCTCAAAAATTATCTTGTATTTATTTTGTATATATCTGTATGTGAACATGTCTCCCATCTAAATGCATATAAGCTCTTTGAGATCAGAACCTATTTCATTTTTGTCTTTCTATCTCCAATACTGAGCACAGTGCTTGGCATGTACTACACTAGGTGCTTACTAAATGCTTGTGGATTGATTGATTCTGTGGTGAAAGCAAGAAAGAAGAAAGACCTTGAAAGTATTTAGATCTTTGAAGAGGGCATGACCCAAGAGGAGCTATGACAGAGAGGGTAACAGAAGGACAGCAGTCATAACCACTCTGCCAGGACAGGTGACTTATATATTCTAATACGTTGGGAGTGGGGTGAAGAAGATAGAGAAGGGTTGCTGGCCACATATCAACCCCTAAAAAGGTTTCTGTACCCACATAAGAAAAATAGTGGTGTCACCTTTGGCCACACAAGGCAATGGTATTTAGGACAGATAATGATGAATGAAAGCAAAGTGCATAGCTATTTGCAGCAAATGACCTCTTCTGGGCGGATCATTTGATCCCCAGAGAGAGATCATTTTCTCCTAAAAAAGTGCTTTCATGTTTATAATACATAGCATTTCCCACTCCCCTTCTCTAGCAAATTCAAGGTGTATCATTGTAAAGGTCATTTATCCTTTTCAAGAGGGACTCAAATTTAAAATGTTCTTTAGGTCTGTGAAGTTGGTAACCATGCATTATTGTTCAGGCTGCCAATGTTTTTTTAAAGCTTCTTAGCAATTCTCTAAGACTTTAAGCTGTAGAAGAGGTCCCGCTTGCATTGGTTGAGGGGGTTTCCTCAGCAGCAGTTTCCTAAACCAATGAAATCACAGGTCTAGTCCCTATCCCAAATGTTGGTTTCAATATTTGAATATGCTAAAGACCGTCTATTTTACAAACCAAGGGAGAGGGTAAGCAGGTCATTGTAATCCATGCTCAGTTTTGCCATTGAGTATTGATGTAGTTCATTGAGAACTGGGAAATCCATTCAGCTGGTTAGATGTGGCTTTAACACAAGAGGCAAATTGCTTTTCTAAGAAGTCACATATATGTATGTAGAAATCTCGCAGTAGAAGCCCAGCCTAGCTCAATCTCAAAGAGGTCTTTTGCTTTAGTAGGTGGCATGTTTAATTTTCAGAAATATTGTGATTCCCAATCTCCACTCATAGAGTTACAGCTTTTAGAGTAAGAAGGGATCTTCAGGTCCAATCCCCTTACTTTCTAGGTGAGGAAAGTGGTTCTGAGAGGTCATAGTTTAGAGGTAGTAAGTTCAGAGCTATAAAGGACCTTAGATTATAACTTCCTCATTTTACAGTTGAGGAAAATGATGCTGATAGGTTGTGACTTGTTCAGGGTCACACAACTACTTTTGTGACCAGTTTTTTTTTGTGTGACTTAACTTGTATAGTTCTCTGTCCACTAATTCAGGAGGAATGAGTTGCCCAAGGTCACATAGGTAGTAAGTACTAGAGCTATGGAGTTGGAATCCTGGCCCTCAGACTCTAAACCTAGTGTCCTAAAGCTACTTGTCCCTTAATTGGTTCAGTGTCAAGACAGTTTTTGGTAGCTCCCTATCATCACCCATTTTACAGCTTGGTAGGGCAGGAGTAGAAGAAGCAAAAGCAGAGACATAAAGCTCCATTTTGGGTAACCTAAACTATAGACAATCTTCATTAGTGATGAATGGAAATTAAGGGGATGCCCATCAATTGGGGAATGGCTGAATAAGTTGTGGTATAGGATTGTGATGGAATACTATTGTATTCTAAGAGATGACAAGCAGGATGGTTTCAGAAAAAAAAAACCTGGGAAAACTTATATGAACTTATGCAAAGGAAAGTGAGCAGAACCAGAACATGATATATCATAACAGCAATATTTTAAGGATGGCCGACTGTGAAAGACTTAGCCACTCTTATCAAGACAGTGATCCAAGACAATTCTAAAGGACCCATGATGAAAAATGTCATCCAACTCCAGAGAGAATTAACTCAGTACAGATTGAAGCATACTTTTTTCACTTCCTTTGTGTGTGTGTGTGTGTGTGTGTGTGTGTGTGTGTGTGTGTGTGTTTTCTTTTGCAATATAGCTTTTGTTTTGTATGGCTTCACATGTATTATTGATACCATATTGTTTGCCTTCTTAAGGGGTGGGGGAGGGTAGGAAAGAGGGAGGAATTTGGAACTCAAAATAAAAAAAATGAATGTTAAAAAAATTTAAATGCAGTTGGGAAAAAAGTTAATGAAATAAAAATATATAAGAAAGTTTTGTGGTACAAGGGAAAATATGCAGAACTTAGAGTCACAGTGCCTAAGTTTGAACTTAGCTAGGTCACCTACCTCCTATGTGACCTTGGGGCAAGTCATTCAATCCCTGGACCTCAACTGTAAAAATCCCTGGACTTCTCAACTGTAAAATGAGAAGACTGGACAAAATGACCCTTAAGGTCCCTTTGAACTCTGTCTGGATCTATGATCCTATAATTCATGTGGTTAATTGACAGCCAACTCTAATTCATTTCAAAGGGGGAAGAGTAGTTGAGGGGAAAACTTCCTCAAAGAAGTTTTGCAATGAGTTGTATCTGAGTCCCTTAGTATCATTAAGGGAACATTGAAACTTAGAAGGGTGGTGGAGTGAGGTGCCAAAAAAGCTAAGCTGTCATGCTTTCCTTTGCTCTCTTATTATCTCTTTTTTGTGCTGATACTTTATGTCATCTCTTGTGCAAAGCTAATTTTAAGTCTGTTTTTCTCCACATTACCCTTTCTTAGAATCAGATGTGATCATTTGAGGCCTGAAAAAGGAACGGAGGGAAATGCATCAGACTGAATGATGGATAGGGCATTAAGAGAGTGTTAGAAATGGTAAAATATACAAGAAATACATTTTCCTTTGGGAGGAAAGGGTACTGTAAGGCAGTTTATGTTCCTGAACGTTACAAATTCTCCTCAAGTTTGTCTCATCCTACTTGCAAAAATTACACAATTGTGATGTAAATAAAGTTTACGTTTAACTGTCTGTATTGAGCTTACCAGATGTATACATACATCTATATTTTATGTTATGTTGTTATGTAGAATGGATCTAGAATAGATGAGCTCATTTGAAATTCATCAAATGTTACTATATTTGAAAAGTGAAGTCTTGTCTGTTTTTCTGTTTTCCTCTTTCCTTCTATCCCTCCTTTCCTCCCTTCCTTTTTCTTCCTCCCTCTCTCACCCTCTTTCCTTCCTTCCTTCCTTCCTTCCTTCCTTCCTTCCTTCCTTCCTTCCTTCCTCTGCCTGCCTCCTGCCTGCCTTCCTTCCTTCCTTCCTTCCTTCCTTCCTTCCTTCCTTCCTTCCTTCCTTCATTCCTTCCTCAAACTTATGACTTCATGATTTCTGGGTGATGAATTTTCTTCCATGAATACAGATCAACAATCTAGTCTTTTAAAAAAATTGATTTTTATTTTTGTAATGAATGAGAATTCATTTTTTTCCCCCACAGGAAAAAAAGAAAAACAAAACCTTTGTAACAAATATGCATCGTCAAAAAAGAAATTTTCATACTACCTGTGCCTCCAAACGTGTATCTCACTTTGACTATTTAGTCCATTGCTTTTCTGGCAAGAGAAGCACTAATCCTCTAGAATTGTGATTGATCATTACATTGGTCAGATTTCTTAAATATTTCTAAATTGTTTAATTTGACAATGTTGTTATTGTATATACATTGTTTTCCTGGTTATGCTCACTTACTCTGTGTATGAGTCTTCTATGTTTTTCTGAGAGTGTCTTCTTTATTGTAGCTTACAGTCTTAAAGAATTGCCATACATCTCTACATACAATCATAAATAAATGTTGTTATTACAAAAGCATCAATGAAAAAAATTTCTAATTTAAAAAAGAATTGGCTAGGTACCAAGAAGGTTAAGTGACTTGCCCATAGTCACACAGCTAGCATGTGTCAGAGAAGAACTTGGACCCACTTTTTTTTTTTTGCCTCCAAGTATACCCCTCTTTCTGCTACACTTTGGTCCTTTTCTTTTCTAAGCACAGAGGGTTTAAAATGACAATTAAAGGAGAAAAATGGGGAAGAAGACAAAAGCAACACACCTAGGAAATCAGGTGCCAAGGGGTTTTAATCACAGAAAGATTTCCTTTCCTTTTTCATGTGAGTGAAAGTAATTTCAGTTTATTTCTATGAAAGGTCAGATCTCTGCTTTAAAATGAAAAATTTAAGGTTTAACTGATTAAAAATAGAGGAGATTCTTCTAAGTTTGAAGGCTGAATCACCCAAACGTCTAAAAAAACTATTATCTGTTTTTAAGAATACCATAATTCTCAAGTTTCCTTCACCTCAGAATCTTAGGGAAGTTTACCAACATTAATTAAGCCTCACAGTGCCATTACAAATGAATTAAGATTATTATAAAATCAGTTATGCAAATGGGTGAACTGAGACAGAGAAATACTAAGTGAATTTCCCAAGGTTGTAGTGAAGTCAGTGGAAAATCAAATCCATAAGTTTTAACTTCCACTTGCATGGTTCTAATGGTTATTGGAATGCTCCCTCCTACATAGCCTATGTAGGCAGTGAATAATATTAAACAATGTAAAAATGATTGAAATGTACAAAGGGGTATCAATCCTTTTATCCTCATGACTTCCTCTGATTGTTGGTTATAAAACTCCAAGAAGAAAAACAAAATTATTAAATTTTTGATACTGTCTGTTTAGGTAGAGAAGACAAAGTGTTTTTAAATATTTTGAAGGTATAAATAAAAAACAAAAAGTTTTTTTTGTGCAAGAATTCAGAGGGTTGTAGATTTGAAACTTGAGACCTCGGTGATAAATACAATGCTGTCATATTTTACAGATGATGAAATTGAGGCCCAGAGACATTAAATGACTTACTCAAAGTCAAATGGGTAGTAAGTGGCTTAGTCAGGATTTGAACTCAGGTCCTATGATGTCAAGCTTAGGGTCATTTCCGTAGTACTATGTAGCCTCTGCTTTAGCAAGAAATTATAAATGCCTACCATTTTTCCAGTGCTGAATTAAGAACCAGAGATACAAAGATAAATGAAATAATGCCTGGCCTTATAGAGCTTATGTTCTACTGGACAGAAAGAAAAGAAAACCAATGAAATAAGGTAAAGTAAAACTCAGGTTATATATTAGGGAAAACTACTCAGATTTAACATTTGTTGCCCTTTGGGTGAACTTTTCTAGTTTTATCATGTGATGACTTAGCTTTCTAGATGTGATGGATATGGGAAAAATAACATTCACATTTATTCTGCTGTCCAGTAGGAAGGAATTAGAGAATAACATAGATAAAAACAAGAGAACCTTTCTTTGCCCATAAGGAGAATTAAGAAACTTAGAGATAAATTCAAAATAATCTATCCAGCTTCATTGGGTGGAGTCAGCAGTGTGGTATAGTGAAAAGGGCAATTAATTTTGAGTCAGAGGATATGGGTTACTTTCCCAGCTGTTACTTACTTCTGTTACCTTTGGTAGGTAACAATCTCATTTAAACTTTCTGCCTCTGCCTCTGACTTGACTATGGGGAAGTCAGTTCTAAGATGGGAGTGTTGGCATAGACAATCAAAGGTCTAAAGCTAGAAGGGACTTTAGAGGTTAATTAATCCAACCCTCTCATTTTACAGATGAGGAAACTGAAGTACAGAGGTTAAGTTACTTGTGCAAGGTAACATAGCTAAAAAGTAAAATAAGTGACAGAGCTAATATTTGAACTTGGTTCTGTGGTTCCAAGGGCAACCTTCTTCTTACTGTCTCTATAAGGTTCTTGCCAGCTCTAAATCCCATTATTTTTTAATGTGGGAATTCCTTCTACAATATTTTTGATAGATATCATCTGGCTTTGCTTGATAGGGATAGAAAATTCATTACTTTTTAAGTCCAGTCCATTGTTAGTTCTAATTCTTAGAGAGTTCTGCTAAAATCTTCCTATTTGTAATTTTCACCCAATGGTTCTAGTTCTACTATTTAGAACCATATTTCCATAATGCCAATGCAGTCTTTCTTCTTAATGGTAGATCCTTAGGTATTTGAAAGCACCTATCATGTACTCCTAATTCTTTTCTTATCTAGGCTGAGTAACCCCAGCTCCTTTAACTCTTTGTCATATGGCATAGTTTCCCATCCCCGATTATCCCTTATGCCCTTTTCTACGTGTTCTCTAGTTTGTCAATGCCTTTCTTAACATTCGGCTTCTAGTTCTGAACTGGATACTGAACTAGAGAACTGAATGCAGTTCTGTAGACATAGTTGGACCAGGACAGAATACAGTCTATTATTTCTATTGATCTGGATGCTATAATAGAACCTAAGATCACATTAGTTTTGTTTGATTTTACAGTAGCTTCACCACACTCTTGACTCCTCTTGAACTTGCATGAATTTATTTATTTACATGTCATTTTCTCCAGTAGATTGTGAGCTCCTTGAAGGCAGAGATTTTTTTTTTTTTGCCCTTCTTTGTATCGCCAGCCCTTAGCAGAGTGCCTGAAAGATATGGTTGTTATTTGTGCTCGATGTCACTTTTCCTTCCTTGTTGTCAGTTTCCTCATTTCTAAAATGAGGTAATTAGACTGCATAATGGCTAAGATCCTTTTCCAGAACTAATTCTCTGGTTCTATAATTCTGTAATAGGGAAAGACTTCATGGAGAAGTGGTTTGAGCTTGTGTTAGTTGCCATTTATTTCACCTGTCCAATTACCCTACCTTCCAATGTAGCTCTTTCTGTAATGAACCTTATTCAATGACTTTTGAGGGGAGAGAGGCTGCCATGGAAAAAGTCAACAAACCTCTTTCCCTGCTGTTCAATAAAAAGATTAATGCCTTCCTTGGCCAGCAAAGGGCACCTAGTTTGTGGTGACAGTCACACTGCTGTTTTTGGGTAGAAGTAGGAAGGTTGGGGATAGAGGTTAGAGAATAGAGATGCTTGAAGAATCATGAGACAACATACCCCAAAGAGATCCAAGAAAAAAGAAAAGGACCTATAGGTACAAAAATATTGTACCAGCTCCTTTTATGGTGGAAAAGTACTGGAAGCTAATGCCAAGTGGGAATGGCTAGGTGAAAATTAATGTAATGGGACACTATTGTGCTCTAAGAAATAATGAAAGAAATGGTTTCAGAAAACCTGGAAAGATTTGTAAAACTGATGCAGAGTGAAGTGAACCAAATGTGAAGAATAATTTTGTACAATAAGAACACTATAAATATGAACAACTTCGAAAGCAGCAAGAACTATGGTCAATGCAATGGCCATCCGTGATTCTAAAGGACCAATGCATGATATTCATGCCCTGAAAGAGAGGTGATGAATTTAGGGCACAGAATGAGACATATTTTTTGGAACACAGTCAATGAGGATTCATTTTCCTTGACTATGCATATTTGCATATTCTTTCTTTCTTTTTCTTTCTTTCTCTCTTTCTTTCCCTGCTTTTTCCTTCAGAATGGAGATGGGGGAGAAGCAGATTTTTGTTCATTAAAAACACAAAAAAATCTAAAATTTAAAATGTAGTTCAACTTGGAAAAGAAAGAAAAATCAAGAAGCAAGAATTATAGAGGTGTTAAAATAATAAAGGAGTGAAGTCTAGGGCTATGGGGGTAGGATGGGAAAGCAGAATGAAACCAGGAGGGTGCCAAACATACATCTGGGAGAATAAAGAAAGGAAACAAACATTTATTAAGTGCCTATTATGTGTTAGGCCCTGTGCCAAGCACTTTACTAAGGTAGACAGAGGCTAAGTGACTTACCCAGAATCATAGCACTGGTTAGGCTAAATTTGAACTTAGGTCTTCCTGACTCCAGGCCTAGTGCTCCCACCACTACACAACCTATCTGCCTCTATGGTCCATCTTAGCTCTGCTATCAGATCCATCACTAGCCTTGCATCTGTCTGACTACAAATCATGGTCAGACCATGCAGGCAAAAAATTTAGCTTCTTATATAGATCTCTCACTTTGCCCTGACATTTAATAATGAACAAATTCTCAGTTACAAAGGTAGGCAGGTTTATGGGTCTTCTCCATCTTTTATTTCTAGAATGTGAAAGTTCACATTTGGGTAGGAAAAATATTCTCACTTTGAATGCACAGAAAATTTGAAGATATATTAGCCTTATATATTTTTATGAAACTAGCAAATGTCCCAGCCCAGAAAGGAGCAAAACAGGAGCAAGTCATGTTTGGCAAAGACTGAATGAGACCAGAGAACATCTACATGCTCTTATTTTGGCATATTTATAACTACATTAAATATGTAATCTAGGACAAAAATGTGAGGGCTGACATTGATAACACTGTTTCTGTAAATATGCAAATTGGTCTTATACATACATTGCTTTCTTTGATGTGCTTTGTCAAAACATCCAGATAGTTTATCATGATAAATATTTCATTATATAAAACAAGAGGCAATTTCACAGCCCCTGTTTTTCCTTCACATTCTCTCCAGAATGTCTATTAAGTGGTAAATGTTTGCAAAAACATGAACTTGGCATTGCTCATGAAGGCTCAAGAACAGAGGTCTGCAATAGGGTCCACTGCTAATCTTAATTCTGTCGTGATCCTGGTCATTTGCAGAGGAGCATTATGTGTTTTGTTCATATTCAGGAGGGATGAGGCTGGAGGGGAGTGGGAGGTGGTACAATATCATAGTTAAATGGAGCTAATTTCATTTGACAGAGGCTTTAGTCCTTGCACAAAACAATTGTAATCCAGGTCTCAAGCCTGCAGCATTTCAGAAGATGATTCTTGTTAGTGGGGAGAATGATGACTACATGCTGCATGTTTATATGAGGCAAAGCATTTCCCTGAAAGCTTTGCAAAGGTGAGATTTTCTTCTTTCCTCCTTCCAGAGCACACACATAGTCCTAGAATATCTTTGGGGCCAACTCTGGGAAGGGAGAGAAAAGACTTTGGAAGGCAGACATGTATGGGAAGGCCAGCTCCTCAATATGTTCCTACTTTCCAAAGTCTTTTCTCTCTATTCCGAAGCTGAAGTCAGTCCAAAAGAGAGTATGAGACCCATATATATCCTCTTTCAAAGCAGGAAAGTAAGAAGAAAGTCTCTCTTCTTCAAAGCTCTTGGGCCAATTCAGCCCTTCATTCAGGGAGACAGCATCGAGACATCATTCTCTCTACTGATGAGAAAAGTTTTATGCAAATGTTCGGGTCTGAGATCAGGGTTACCCAGAAACAGGGACTGAGAATTTTATCAGCACGACTGAGACATCTTAACTGCAAAATGTATGGATTAGGCTAAATCACTTGTGTAGTTCCTTCCAACTCTAGATCCATGAGCCCATGACCTGACAACCTCTTCCTGGAAAGGAAAAAGACCTAAGTGCTTATCCTAATGTGGGATTGTTGTGCCTCTCTTTCAAAGAAGAGAGAAGGGCACCATACTAACTCAGGTCTCCAACTTCCCATGGGAAGAGGATAAGAGCTATTCCACCATACCAGTCTCCTGCCTCTGAAGTGAAGGGAGAGGACATCATTGCATCTAGTTTCCAGTCTGCTCTCCTGCCTTGGGAGGAAGGAGAGAAACAATGTCCATTTTGGTCCAAGTTCTTGCTCCCTCACTTGAATTTCCCAAAGCTCTGAAAGGACTCTACCCAGAGGTCAAAAGTCTAGTAACACTGAAAATCTGTCTAAAATTTTCTCCCTCCTGGTTATATCCTCTTTATCATAGTGATTTTGAGCCCAGTAAGTAATCATACATACTCCATTCTTCATCTTCCATTGCTCAATTCTCTATTCTTATTCCCCAAAAGACTCTTAACCATGTCCCATCCCAGAGCTATCCACTCCTTCCACTCTGCCATCTAGAATGTCTACCCAAAATGAACAAACTTGCTTTCTCACTTCTTTCATCTTCTGGCTCTCACTGAGACTTTGCTCCTTTCAGATGGCAGCTAAATGGTGCAATAGACTGAATGCTGGACCTGGAGTCAGGAAAACCAGAGTTCAAAATCAGCCTAAGACACTTGCTATGTGACTTTGGGCAAGTCACTTATTATCTCTCTGCTTCAGTTTCATCAATTGTGGATAATAAACCCTCCTAGGGTTATTGTGAGTGTCAAAGGAGATAATATTTTAAAAGGGCTTAGCACAGAACCTGGAACACAGTAGGTGCTATATTATTATTGTTGTTGATGTTCCTGTTGTTATTAGATAACACAAGCTCCCTGGCCATAGGTAATCTATAAAATTTCACTCATATCTTCTCCTTTCTCACTGATCTAGGTGTGAGAGTTGGACTATTCCTTTATCCCCACTGCCATTCTCTGGCCACCATCATTCAGTCTCCTCTTCTGTGGCTCACTCAATACATATCTATCACCTAGTAAAAATTCTGGTAGCTATTACCTATAGACCTCTAAGACATTCCCCTTCCTTTTTTAATGAGTTCAGTACCCGGCTAACAATCTTCTTTCCTCCCCAATTCCAGCACTTCACCTTATGCCTATACTGCTACAATAGCCTGCCCATTGGTCTGCTTGCCACAGATCTCTCCCTGTTCTAGTCCATCCTTCAGCTATCAAAGTTACTGTCCTAATGTGTTGGTCTGACCATGTCATCCTCCTACTCAAAAAATGTCAGTGACTCACCATCACCTTCAGGATCTGATATATAATCCTGTCTTTGACATTCAAAGCCCTTTATAACCTGCCTCATACTTTTCTTACATCTTATCTCCCTACCCCATACCACATACTCATCAATCCAATGATATTGGCCTCCATTGTTCCATGTAGAAGATAATTTATTCCCCTACTTTAGGCATTTTTCACTGGCTGTCTCCCATGCATGGACTGACCTCTCCTTATCTCAGTGTTCTCATTTCCCTCTTCCTTCAAGTCCCAGATAAAATCCCACATTCTATAGGAAGTCTTTCCCAACCCCTCTTAATTCTAGCATCTTCCCTCTGTTGATTATTTCCTATTTATCCTGTATGTAGCTTGTTTGTTCATAATTGTTTATGGGTTTCCTCCATTACATGATGAACTACTCAAAAACATGGACTGTCTTTTGCATTTCTTTGTATCCTCAATGCTTAGCACAGTGCCCAGTACATAGTAAGCACTTAATAAATGTTATTGATTGACTGATTCCATCCATGCTAAGTGGGCAGGTTATGATGGAATAGTTTTTATTATGGAAGAAAAACACCCCTGGTTGACTTTTAAATTGGTCATATCAAAGTAGGAGAAACACAACTAATTTATGAAAGTGCATCATCTGGTTCTTGTGTAAATTGCATAGTTGACTTCAGATCCCTTTAGAGAAGCAATTTAGTAAGGACCCCAAGAGTTATGCTTTTCATTCTCTTCATTATGTCAGTATTCCAGTATCATTCCTCACAAATGTCTTAATCATCTCTTCCCAAACACCTATTATTTTCCTTTACAAAATGCACATAAAGGAATCAAAGATACTGAGTTTGGGGGAATAGCAATAGCCTTTTTATTATTAAACTTTATATAGAGTACCAATAGAAGAGGTAAGGAAGAAATAGATGTGATCTGCTGTATTTGTTTTTGGCCCATGTGGATTTTTAAAACCAATGATATTACAGGTGTTCTTTTCAATTTCTTTTTAAATCAAAAGTTATTCTACCACTTTAAAAAATCCTTCTTCCAAAGATGTCTAAAAATTTCTTCTTAGCAGCAACACCATTACATATAATTAGGCAAACAGAAGTTTTCTTGATGAATGATAGTCTTGTTAATTCAATAAACACCCCAGAGAAAATTGCTGTCACTGTTTAAAATTGAGTTTTGGGTTTAGAGCAGCTATCACCACCTCTTACTTGTGTCTCACATAGCAACTGCATCTTTTTATTCAAAATAAAAATTTAATCCTCCTGAATTTCACTTTCAAAATGAGGTTTCAGTGTCAGGGACTAATCTTTGAGTTATAAATGGAAGGAGCTAATGGTGGCCAGTTTGTAGACTTTTCAATAAGAATAGGTCATTTTGTAGAGCAATTTGGAATTACGCTAAAAAGTAACCAAAATGTTCAGACCCCTTGACTCCAAAAGGAGGCCAAAGATGGGAAGAGAGGACTCATACATGTCAAAATATGCATATGAGCACTTTTTTTAAATTTTTTGTGGTAGCAAAGAATGAAAAACAAAGTATATACCTACCCATCAAGGCCTGGCTAAACAAATTGTGGTATGTGGATATAATGGAATATTACTACAGCATAAAAGATGATGAGTAATAAGTATTCAGAGAAGTGTGGAAAGAACTTATGTGAACTAAGGCAGAGTGAAGTAAGTAGAACCAAGAAAATGATATAGATAATTACAATAATGTAAATGGGAAGAACAAAACTAAAATAAAAATTGATTGCGGTGTAATTATATTGAACAAGCTTAGCCCTGGAGTATAGTTGAGCAGCATCACATACAATTTAGTGGTTACTACTATAAAAGAATAGAGAGCTTGGAATATGATATTTCAGGAGACAGAATATAGGCTTACAACCAAGAGTAACTTACCCAGCAAAACTGAGTATAATTGTACAGATGTAAAAATCAAATGAAATAATAAAAAAATCAAAATGAAATTGAGGACTTCCAGGCATTCCCAATGAAAAGATAAGAGCTATATAGAAACTCTGAAGTGCAAATGCAAGAGCCAAGAGAAACATAAAAAAGTTAATATGAGGGAACAATAATAAGGGACTAAACAAGGAAAAATTGCTTACATTTTAATATGGGGATATGATGAATGTCTCCTATCTGAACTCTATCATCATCATCATCATCATCATCATCATGATCATGACATCATTAGGGGGTCATAAAAGGAGTCTAATTAGATAGAAAGCCTGGGAGCAGTTCTGTTATTTCTTGATGGTCTTAAAAGCTTAAGGGAAAAGGG
Organism: Phascolarctos cinereus; assembly: GCF_003287225.1. Lineage (NCBI taxonomy): Eukaryota > Metazoa > Chordata > Mammalia > Diprotodontia > Phascolarctidae > Phascolarctos > Phascolarctos cinereus. The sequence continues at coordinate 197,947,188 of NW_027555958.1, read as the reverse complement.
GAGGAAGAAAAATATACTGGAGTAGAGGAAAGTTAAATTATATTACATAATCAGAGTTTACAAGTAGATGTCTATACAAATGAAGAGAAAGAGGTGGGAAGAGAGGCTTGAATCTCACTCCCATTTGAACTGGTTAAAAGAGGGAAGAATACAGATACTTAATTTGGTACATAAATATATTTTACTCAACAAGTAAAAAAAGGAAAGGGGAGAATGGAGAAGAGAAAATATGAGGGAGGGTAGATTAAAGAAATAGTCTTAAAGCAAACTCTAACTAAAGATGTACAAAAATATTTATAGCTCTTCTTTTGGTAGCAAAGAATTAAAAACTGAGGAGATGTTCATTAATTGGGGAATGACTGAACAAGTTATGGCATATAAACGTGATGGAATACTATTGTGCATAAGAACCGATGAATGGAAGTTCCAGAAAAATCTGGGAAGGATTGTATGAGTTGATGCAGAGTGAAACAGGCAGAAGTAGCATAACAATTTATATAATGGCAACCATATTACAAAGGCAAACAACTTTAAATGACTTTGGAATGGGAGAGCAATCTGGAATTATGCCCAAAGAGTTATTAAATTACCTATACCTTTTGGGCCGGTAATATTTGGTCTGTTTCCAAAGACGATTAGGGAAAAAGGAAAATAACTCATGTGTTCTAAAATGTTTGTTTCAGATGTTTCTGTGGTGACAAAAAACTGGAAATTGCAGGGATGTCATCAATTAGAGAATGGCTGAACAAGTTGTGGTATATGATTGTGATGGAATACTATTGTGCCATAAGAAATGATGAGCTCAATGATTTTTGAAAAACATGGAAAGACTTGCATGAAATAATGAAAAATGAAATGAGCAGAACCAGGAAAACATTGTATATAGTAATAGCAATATTGTTTTAAGAATGACTTTGAGAGAATAAGTTACTTTGACTATTATAAATATCCAAATTAACTATAAAGGACATATGAAGAAAGACACTATCTGTATCCAGAGAGAGAACTGATAAATAGAAGTATGTATAGAATAATTTTACTTATATACACACACACACACACACACACATACGTATATCTATCTATCTATCTATCTATCTATCTATCTATATCTATCTATCTATTTGTGTGTAATGATAGTCATCTCTAGGGTGGTGAGGAGAGGGAAGAAAGAAAAAAAGAAATTTGAATGAACATTTTGTTCTATATTTGAAAAGAATAGAAAGTTGTGCATAGTAGATTTGAAGGTACATGTACAATCATCTTTTTTATTGTACTCTATTATGGAAATGCTTATTTTATTCCACAAATTAAAAATAAAATAACCCCCCCCCACAATTCCAGGGAATCGTGATGAAACATGCTACCCACTTTCTGATAGAGATAGGGATTCAGAGTACAGAATCACACACACACACACACACACACACACACACATACACACAACTAATGAGGAAATTTTTTTGACTACACATTTGCAATGGCTTTTGTTTTCTTTTTCCACTGGTGGGGAGGAGTAGGGAGAGAAGGTGGATTTTCATCAGCTGAAAAAAATAATTTTTTATAAAGCTTTTTCAGAATCATAGAACTTCAGAACTGTAAGGGACACTGTATGTCTTGCCACTGGACTCAGATGACTCTGGAGGAGAGAGTAAGGCTGATGATTTTGCACAGTCCTGCCTCACTTAAATCCAATTCACTCACAAGTCAAGACATCACCATCATTGACCATTTTCCAGAATAAAGCTTGAACAACAACAAATAAGAATAAGGGGAAGCTTACCTGTCATAGCCCAACATGCCAGAGACAGATACCAAGCATATTCATGGAGAAGACTTCCAAGTATTTGGAACATACAAGGATGTGGATGCAAAATTGGGAACTTGCTCACTGGGTTCCATTATGACACATGTGCCCTATTTCAAAGACACCAGAGAAAGAATAACAGAGTTTGAGACTACTCTACTACTTCCTGGCCAGGCTGCTTACTCTAAGATCAGAAATCAACCCAGCTGAAACTCAGCTATGAAATGACAGAAGGGTATCAGGTGGCCTAGGCAGATATGGTATGAGTTACTTAGGTGAAAGACAGTTTTCAGGAATAAAGGGCCAGGTAACTTTAAATAGATCTGTTGTTATAATGTTCATGTAGATTGAAGGGGGAAGCAATGTAGTTCTTGTGTGAGTTCTTGCTTTTAAACATTAAGTTTTTCAGCTATTTAAATGAAAAAAAGGATGTTTGTGTTCTTTAGATATGCAAATCAGATGATTTCACACATCTCTTTTTTAAAAAAAGAATCTTTTTATTATGAACTTAAACATCAAACGTGAGCATTTCAATTCACAAAGAACAAAAAAGAGGATTGTATATGAAAATGTGAAGTTAGGTCATGTACAATTTGTTACTTATAAATAATGATAGCTAGTATTTATATAGCACTTCACATTCTTCAAAAATTTTACAATTATCCAATTTTATCTTCATAGCAACTCTGGGAGGTAGGTGTTTTTATTACCCCCATATTACAGATGTGGAAATTCAGGCGGAGAGATTAAGTGACTTGTTCAGGGTCACACAGCTAGCAAGAAGTATCTGAGGCATGATTTGAACTCAATTCTTCATGACTCCAGATCTGGCATTCTATCCATTTACTACCAATAAGGACTAATGGATGGAAATTGTAGGGATATTGTAATGTAATATAAGGAATAAATTTCTAACAATCAAATTTCTAACAGTACCTAGTTGCTTCTAATTATTAAAAAAATAGAAAACATATAAAAGTATACACTAAATTTAACACAGTAGTAACAAATTGTCCTGTTTATGTCCCTTTGTGAACTTTTCATTTTATTCTATTTTTTGCATATATTTCTTTTCCTTAGGAACACAGCCTAAAGGGAAAGAAAAAAATTCAAACCCAAACTTTACAAATACTAAGCAAACAACTCAAGCACAAAACTCTTACGTTTTCATCTCTTGGAGGTGCCAAAGTCTGCCTCACTCTGCTAAACATCTGTAGCTTTTGAGTTCCTACTTTTAAAATATTTAAGTAATTATCTCAACTAGAAATCTGTTTATTTTTTAATCAATCAAGGCCAGGGCTTCTCTCTTAAACTTTGACTCCAGGGTCTGGAACTTAAACTCACAGTACTGACTGAGCAACTCTTAAGGTGAGGGATAGTGTTTTGCTAAATATGTACATATTGGGAAACCAAAATCTTTGATTACCACGTAGTAAACACTATGTATTTGCAAAGCTGAAAGAAAAATGCAGCATTTCATTTTGAATACAATTCCATTCTCTTTCCCATCTTCTCAATGAAACAGATTTTGTTTTTGATTTTATTTTTTAAATTCTGGGATTCCAAGAATATTAAGTGCAAGGATTCTTCATCTTTTTTAGTGTGTCATGGAACCCTTTTGGCCACCAATGGAATCCATCTTTTTTAAATGCATAAAATAAAATAAATAAGATTACAAAGGAAACCAATTCTGCTGAAATGTAGTTAAAATGTAGTTAAAATCAAATGTAGTTAAATCAAATGTAGTTAAAAATCAAAGCCCATGGAACAAAGAATAAAGAATCACTGAAACATAGGAAGGCAACCAGGATAACAAATGGTCTGGGAACCACGTCACAGAAACTGTTGGAGGAACTAGAGATATTATTCTAGAGAAGAGAAGATTTAAAGGGGATAGAGGAGCTGTCTTCAAATATCTGAATGCTGTCTTATAGAAGAGGAATTCCAGGGGGCAGAACTTAGACTAATGGGTGGAAATTATAGGGATGTTCTAGTGTAATATAAGGAATAAATTTCTAATAATGAGCACTCCAGTAATTAGCCTAATTACCATTAGACTCCGAGCTCCTTGAAAGCAGGGACTGTTTTTTGCCTTTCTTTGTATCTCTAGCACTTAGCATAGCATATGACATGTAGTAGGTGGTTAATAAAGGCTAGTTGACTGACTGTGCAATAATAGAAGGGTTTCAAAAATCAGCTCCCCATCACTGACAGTGTTCAAGCCAAGGCTGGATGGCTATATGTAAAAGAGATTCCTGTAGGTAAATTATCTCACTTATAAAAGAGGCAAGAAAAAGCTTTTATGGTGGAGGAGAAAAGCAGGGAGGTGAGAGGGAATGAGTGAATCTTACTCTCATCAGGGACTAAGGCTTAAGGAGGGAATAATGTACACACTCAATTGGGTATGGAAATCTATCTTACCCTACAGGAAAATAGGGGGGAAGGGGATAAGAGGGGAGTATGATAGAAGGGAGGGAAGATTGGGGGAGGGGGTAATCAGAAGCAAACACTTTCAAGGAGAGACAAGGTCAAAGGAGAGAATAGAATAAATGGGGGGGCAGGATAGGACGGAGGGAAATATAGTTGGTCTTTCATAACATGATTATTATGGAAGTGTTTTGCATGACTACACATGTATAACCTGTATCGAGTTGCTTGTCTTCTCAATGAGGGTGGGTGGGGAGGGAGAAAGGGAGAGAATTTGGAACTTAAAATTTTAAAAATGAATGTTAAAAATTGTTTTTACATGCAACTGGGTAATAAGATACACAGGCAATGGGGTGTAGAAATCTATCCTGCCCTACAGGAAAATGGGAGGGGAAGAGGATAAGAAAAGAAGGGGTGATAGAAGGGAGAGCAGATTGGGGGGAAGGGGTATGCAGATTGCATGCAGTCTTGGGGTAGAGGGAGGGGAGAGATGAGGAGAAAATTTGGAACTCAAAATCTTATGAAAGTGAAAGTTGAAAACTAAAAATAAATAAATTAATTAAAAAGGCAATAAATGGGTAAAAAAAATGAGATTCCTGCTATGAAGACAGGATTGACAAAATAGACATCTTTAACATCTCTTTCATGGGCTGCTATGGCATGTGGTGGGTGTGAGTAGGTTGCAACATATATCACCTTTGAGGAAGAGTTGTAGTAAAAGGTGTCTTTAGGGAAAATACATAGTTTTGAAAGAAGATTGGCTGGTTGTATGGTAAAACTAAAGAATGACAAGGGAAAGAGCCTGTGTATTTCAGTGATATCCTTGTAATGTCTCTCAGGGGAAAGTAAGTCTCCTAGTCCATGAGTGAATTTCTTGTGATGAATATATGGAAGGACATAGACAAGGGTCATGAAAGATGGGTAAGCTTGGATGGGTAAGCATGACAAGTACATCCTTGAAGGGAATATCTTTATCACTGAGGTCATAGATGCATTTGAGCATTCAAGTAATGTCCTTTTCAACAGTAAGATTCTATGATTCTGCCTTAGAAAATTAGAAAGGTGTGTTGCATGTCATTAAGCTGAAGCGATCCTGAAAGCCCATATTGACTATGGGGGGGATTAATTAGTTGTCGAATATATATAACAATATGCATTAATAATTTGCTTTTTTACAGAATTTTCATTTCCCTGGGTACTTAACAAAATTTAATAAATCAAAGCAACAGAATAATAATAATATGCCATGGAAAGAAAATCCATTAACCAAAATAAAGCAAAAAATACTTGTAGCACAGGCCTTCAAGGTTAAAATTCATACCATGTTTCCCTTTTCATGGGCAGAAGGGTTGTAAGAGAATGGGAGTTTCTAAGTAGTTATACCTTTGCTTATAAGTAAAAATCAAAATCACTCCTGTATGTGCATGGCTCAAGGGACTCTAGGGGAGCTGAAATAAGATTCATTAGTGCCTCCTAATTGACTTTACCATATGGAAACAAGAATTTAATTTTCCTTACCAAAAGGAGATTTAAAAAAGAAACTTTGTAAAGGAATTTAAAATGAGCAACCAAGAAGGGAACTTGGTCGTCATGATTATTAGCAATGAAATTAATTCTTTGCTCCCAAAGAGTTCTCCAAAGATAGTAAGTAACTCAGAATCTAAATCCTTAGAACTAAGTCTACTTTTTTGTTTGTGTGGTTCCAATAATCCCCTAAAAGGGGCTAGGGATTAATAATGTTATACACTTAGTGCATGTGACTAATAAAACTGAAGGATGGGGAGAGGCCTAAAAGAGATTTTTTTTTTCTCCTTCTCTCCGGAGTACAGTAATAAGAGCCCAAGTTCATTGCTTGTCTGTATCAGTCTGATACGCCGACCAAATTGGGTGCTCAAATGGGAAAACTTAATATTAAATGACAAGAGTGGTTGGCAGTAGTTCCCTGGTTACTGCCTCTATTTGTCCCTAGGGGATGTGTAAGCTTTCTGTATTCTGAGGTGGAATTGTCTATTATCACCTGCCTCAGAGCCCTTCAGCTCTTTTTTAATCATCAGGCTTGGGAGGAGCTTGACAATGGCTCAGTATGGTTTATGTCAACGAGCTGGTGTCTTTGTTAGGAAAATAATAAAAAAAGAAAACAATGAGGCCTTATAAACTAGTCTATTGGAAAACCCAATAAACATCCCTCCATACTTCTTCTGAGACTTATATTCTATGATGTTATGATCCTATATGAATCAGAAATAGTTTATTTGATGGGATGGGGACCCTCAGCACACTTTTTCTAGGCTCAGATGTCATTGAATCAAAGAATGTCAAAGCTGAATGGAACCTGAAAAGTCACCTCCTTAAAACCTTTTATTTTATAAATGAGGAAATTGGGTCCTAGAGAAGTGAAGTGAATTGTCCAAGGTCATGTATTTCATGGGAGAAGTGACCTCCTAACTAACTACCAACCCAATGCTTTTTCTACTGGATCATCTGCTAACATCAACACCATCAACAGGGGCATTCAGTGAATAGATAGCCGCATGTGATGCTTGGGTGACAATCCATGACAGACAACCCAGACATCAAAGGGCAAATATATATTTTAAAAATAAACCCAAAGCATCTGCCCTGTCTAGCGTGAGTCATGTGGGTTTTTTGATTCTTATTAACATTTTTGTCCTTCCTTCATCCCCAAGCCACCTATTTCCAACTCTTGGAAACTCCTTGACTACTTGTCCTTGACATATTTCTTTTTAACCCAGCTTCCTCTTTAGGCTGCTTATCTTTGCCTCCTTACAGAGCTTCCTAAGGCAGTTCATCTGTCTTCACTCATTATCTGCCAAGTGAAGCTTGTTTCAATACTTAGTGGCTTCAGTGTGAAAATTACAGGGAAGAGGATGGTAAAAATTAAATTGGAAAATGGGGTTAGGGATCAAGAACAAAAAAGACCAAAAGTCTGTAGACAGTCAGATGCCTTGTGCCTATTCTTCATGTACTAATACTACTACTTCTTGTCATCAATAGCTTACATTTATGTCCCGATTTAAGGTTCATTAAATGCCTTATCTATGGCAATCCTGTGAACAAAGTTATCATGATTGTGTTACTATCCCTATTTTATAGATGAGTGAACTAAGGCCAAGGGAAGTTAAATGATTCGTCCATGTTCACACAGCTAGTAAATATTGGATTGTGGATTCAAACCTAGGTCTCTTTCGAAAATGGCCATTGTGTTGAATTAATTTTGCTTGACTACCTTTGTAGCTCATCTAAGCTCTAAGGATTCTTATTTCAGCAGCTACTATCACAGATGAGTCTCACGTTCTGGAAGAATGCTACTACATCTCCTCTTGAATCAATGATCAACAACAAGCATTTATTGAAGATTTTCTATGTAGAAAGGATTGCACTAATCACTGAGAGTACAAGCACAAACAAAGAGAAAGCTGGTGCTGCCTTCAGAGAACTTTCATTCTAATGGGGGAAGGCCACACAGAAAAGGAAGCTGAAAAGGATGGGTCCAACTGAGTCAGGAACGAGGGAGGATGGTGATGATGGAGGAATCCATATTACAGTCTGGTAAGAAATGAAGACATGGCCGGCCTGGATGCCCTCCTTAAATGGAAGTTCTGAGAGAAGCAATCCAATTAGAAGGAAGGGCATAGGGGGCAGAGGGTGCATCCAAGTGATGAATTCCAGAACTGAAATGATCTTCCGAGAATTTTCTGAGGTATGAGATGGGAGGCTGGATTGCAGCCTGGTGAGGAATGAAAAATTCTAGAGGTAACCTTGACGAGTTGGGGGTGATTCTCTAATCCTGTCAGGGTGAGCCTCCACAGGTATGCTTCACACCAAGACTGAGTTGAGAATTAACCAGTCAGGGAGCAGGTAGGTGGTACAGTGGATGAAACTCTGGCCTTGGAGTCAGGAGGACCTCAGTTCAAATCCAGCCTCAGACACTTGAAGCTTACTAGCTATGTGACCCTGGGCAAGTCACTTAACCCCGATTGCCTCAACCCCCCCCAAAAAAAAGAATTAATCAGTCAGCCCTGGGCAGTTTTTAGAAAGGGGTATTTACTGATAAGGTGGTATGATAAAAACAGTTGGTATAAAAGGTTCCTCCAAATGTCTGTGATACACTCTCCTACAAATATATACAGAGTCCAGAGGACAGTGGGCTCAAGCTTAGATAGTACCCCTAGCAAAGGGATAACATACAAATCCTGGTTGCTAGAAATCTTTTTCTTCCCTTCCTGGAGGTGGTCAAAAAGTTCAACTCAAATGTGGTGACTATGTCCAATTTGTCCTTGGAGCCTGACGCAGACATTACTGAGAGCCACTGCAGTCCTGAGGGGATGATGCTAGGATGGGAAATCCAAAATCCTCTGAAGCTCTCCAGTTTCTCCTCTGGCCAAAGAGGGGGAGGGTGGTTGAAAGGAGAGTCAAAGTTGAACCTGAGACCTCTTCTCCCAGCAGGTGTAAGGAAATCTTCCAGCCACCTGAAACAGACTTCCTTTATGTAGTCATTTTACTTCATCCAATATCTTTCAAAGACTTTTCATATTTAACTTGACACCTATAATTGATCGATTTAGACGTGTTCTCATCCAGCTAAGGTTTAGGTCTAAAACGGAGTGAGATCTCTGCACACTTATTTGTTACATGAGAGTTAGGTAGTGTTAAAGATACTGCCACCCCTCCAAGGGAAGATCAATAAAACATTTTAAAAGTACACGAGGGAAAACATTTCAAAGAGATGTAAACAGGGCATTAAAATTACTATATTAACTTTAATAATACTTTAAAACCATATGCAACAGATATTCATGGTTTCACATGCAACCTTTTTTGTTTTTCTTTGTATGTTGAAATATTCATGTCTATTGATTATTAAATTCATTAAACATTTTTAAAAAGAAAGAAGAGATAAAAATGAAAAAAAAACCCAATCAACCAAAGTCTCCCAAATTTATAGTCACTTGAAAACCAAAGCCTTTTCCATTGCCTCTTCGGCAACATATTAGACATATTTACCACCCAATGACGTAACGAAGAATTGACCAGATCTTAGTAAAGAGGAAGCAACTAGTAACAGAATTAGCAATAATTTCAGAATCAGAATAGTGCCTGGTTATAGAAAGGGAATTTGGGAGGGAACAAGCATTTATTAAGTCACTACCATGTGCCTGACACTGTGCTACATGCTTAACTGTATTATTTTATTTGAGCTACATAACAACCCTGTGAGTTAGCTGCTATTAACATTCCCATCTTACAGTCAAGCAAACTGAGGCAGATAGCATTTAAGTGACTTGCTCAAGGTCAAACAGCTAGTGTCTGAGGCTAGATTTAAACTCATCTTTCTGACTCTACACCAAGTGCTCTAACCATGTTGTTCCACCTAGCTGTATAAATAACTAGAATTCATATAGTGCTATAAGATTTGCAAAATACTACATATATTATCTCATTTGATCACACAAGAATCTTGTAAGGTAGGTGCTATTTCATTGTTTAGTCATTTTTCAGTCATGTTTGACTCTTTGTGACCCCGTTTGGGGTTTTCTTGGCAAAGATACTGGAGTGACAAAGTTACTGCTAATTTTACAGATGAGGAAAGTGGTGCAGAGTTAAGTGACTTGACCAGGGTCACACAGCTTGTACATGTCTGAGGCCAGATTTGAACCCATGAAGATGAGTTTTCCTGATTTCAGACCCATGTGCTTATCCACTGCACCACCTAGCTGTTCCATAGATGCTATTATTATTCTAATTTTGCAGAAAGGAAACTAAAACTGAGATACAGTGGTTGGAGCAAAAGGTCCATGTAAACAACAAACTAGAAGAAAGAATGAAGAATAAAGGAGAAGATATAGCATGTATTATTATAATGTCACATATTCCTAATCATGACTTTTTTTTCCTATTAAAGAGTGCACCTGATTGACCTGATCTTACCTCTTCTAAGTACCTATGATTGAACCAGTCCTTATCTACCATTATTGTCATTGTGAAAGTCAGCAGCCTCTCTAGGAATCATGCAAGAGAGGGACCTTTGCTGAGTTGGGATCCCAACTCCCCACCCCCTAAGTTTTCTCTCTTTTACTGGGGCATAATCCCAAACCACTTATTACTATGAACATAGTATATTTCTAAATGTCTCATTAGACATGAGCCAAACATAGTAACCCCCAGGGTTACATACAGATGGCAGTCCCCCAAATTCTTTAAATACCCCCCCCCAACAAAAACAGGAAGACTTGCCTACAGGGCAACAATGAGTACATTCTCTATGGAGCACATTTGGCAATATATGGATGAGAGATGTAAAGGAAGAGAAAATGGAGTTTGTTATCCTCTTCAGTAGAGAGACTGCCTACACTATCATAGATCCATCGGAGTAGACGTAACCTGCAGAGTTCAAAATGCTAACTTGGCAATCAGGGCCAGACTGATCGTAAAATATACCAAGAACATAGACCTCATAGAGCTGGAAGGGTCCTTAGAGATAAGCCAGTCCAACCTCCTTATTTTACATTACATTATCACTATTAATTTCCCCCATGGTATATTCCATTTCCATGACATTTGGTCCACATCTTTTTCAACTATGGTGGTGTGAATTCCCAAAGTTAAAGTTGTTCTTGGCTGTTTTTTAAAATAATGACTGTTTGAAAGGCAGGATACCATAGAGGATGGGATGATAGACCTTGATTCAGGAAGAACTAACACCTAGTAGTTGTTGTGACCATGCACAAATCACTGAGTCTTAGTTTCTTCCTCAGCCAAAATGAAGATAAGTATATTTGGAAAACTCACCTTTCCAGGTTGGTGTGAGACTCTGTGATCCAGTGACCTTCTATGTCCTCAAGTGTGTCCCTTTGACTGAATTCAAACTTCACAGAACAAATCACAGAACAAATAAAAGGATTTGTTCTGTAAAACTTGGACCCAGTCAAAAGGTCACACCCAAGGACCTAAAAGGCCACATGTGGCCTCGGGGCTTCAGGTTCCCCAACCTTGGTTCTAATCGTTCCTCAAATAAGACAATCTTACAACTCTAGGCAGTTTCAGTTTCAGCTAAAATCCCACATTCTAGGGGAAGTCTTTCCTGATCCCCCTTCACTCTAATGCCTTCCCTGCGTTCATTTTTTTTTCCAATTTATCCTGTATGTAGATTGAACATAGTTATTTGCATGTTGTCTCCCTCATTAGGCAGTGAACTCCTTCAGAGCTGGGACTATCTTTTTCCTTTCTTTGTATCCCCAGCACTTAGCACAGTGCCTAGCGCATAGTAAATACTTAATAAATGTTTATTGACTGACTAGCTGGTTCCAGTGATGTTATGTATGAGAGGCACTTTGTAAATTTTGAAGTGCTGGATTGTCTGAGTAGCTTTTATTTTCTTATTCAGGGATTTAAACTTTAAGAGCTTAAAATTGCGCTAAGACTTTTGGGATACTGCTTTCATTATATACAATAGATCAAAGAGCAAAATTTATTTAAATGTGGACACAATCTCATTATTAAAATCAATAAATGTCAGTTTCATGGATTGCCTGCAAGAACAGGGACCAGGGCTGGCCAGGATTTGAAGGGACAGAGGGGCTACAATCTGTATTGTTAGAGAGAATATCCACATTGATGTAATCATGGATCCCTTTGTGTATTTGAATTAAGTATAAATGCTAGTCATTATTATTGGAATATAGCTAAAAGACATTTGTGGAAGGCCAGGCAAGCACCACCATATATCAACCATGGCATGCTACAGCAGCAGCCACAGACACTTTGGCTTTATTCATTGGTCACTTGATATATAATTTATGAGAAAATTCAATAGTTCACCCATCATGTGTGGTAGAATATGGAAAGAAATGAAATATTGCTTTCAAAGTAGTTAACAGAGTGTATTTCCTATCTTACTTCTCGGTAAGGTGGACATTTTTTAGGGAAGATTCCAAGTAACTGTTTTTCTGGGCTTCTGAGTATATTCATGCTGAGAGGTGAATCACTTGACATTTCAGTATGTGATGGGAAGAGCAAGGATACATGTTAAACTACAGTAATATGAGACACATGGGAGCGGAATCACATTAATTACCAATTGCCAGCTATATAATCTATAAGGTGTAGATGACATGCTCTCTATGGCATCTCTGTCCTGCTGGGATAGTTCATTTCTATTTACTCTGTGGTCTCTCACTAGAAGAAATATACCCACAGAAATTGTTTCTGTTGCCCTAAAAAAAAGGAGTAGGTATGATCTCTGAGGAAGGATCCTTCTGCCTACTTAAAAATCTATGAATTTCCTAGTTATCTGTTCACATGTTCTTCTGCTACTTATTTGACCTCCTTCTCAGCCTTGGCTGGAAATAAAGTAATTGAGATTCGATATGAGTTAGAAAAGAGTTTACTGATGTAATAGTGAAAATGTGATTCCGTGACCCCCTTAATCTGAAATGTCCAAGTTCTATTTGTTTTTAAAGTTCTACCTCCTCCATAAGACTTTTATGGACCACCTATCCTGGTCCTTGGTGATTGGCACTCTCCTCTAAATTTTTGTGACAAAAATGATATATGACTTCAATTTGGCAGTTAGCAAAGCTATTTTGAATTTTTAAAAAATGCCATTTCACCAACTAGATTTTAAACTCTTTTAGGACAGGGATGGCCCCTAGGTAAAATTATGACATCTAGATTTGTCTTCTTCATCCCCAACCTCTCCTGTCTTTTCTCTTCCTCCCTCCTTTCCAATCAAAACTCTTCTTCTCTTCATTTCAGGCATCCAATATCCTTTTGCTTTCTGGTCTTCTCCATCAAAATAGAGAATGATCTGTTATCCATTACTCAAGCAAGTAACTTAATTGCTGACTGTTTACAACTTTGTATGTATGAGTTTTGGTCCATGCATTCCTTCAACTAGGAGTTTCCCTTGTAAGCCTTTTACACTGCCTCTTAACCAGTCATAAGCTTTAAAAATAGGTGAGAACAAAGCTGTGACTTTGTTCCCTGATAAAATGAATTTCCAGAATCATCTAGCATTCTTGGAGACATTTTTTTTCTTTTGGGAGGTTGGAGGAATTACGGCACTAGAGAAGAGAAAATGGCATTTGAACTTTGGAAAAAGCACTGTGATATTCTCCACTTGGACCAGCACCCTTTGTACAGGACCCTTACACTACACCTTTAGAATTCATATCTTAATCCCTGGGGAAGTTAATCTAATAATCTTTGGAGCTCTTACTCTAGGACTGAGTAATCTTGATTTGTTACTGGTGCAAACTTCACTAGTGAGACCTATCTGGCCCCAAACCCCTGACCAACTATGCTACTTCACATCTTGTCCAGTCATCCACCCTGAGCACATTGCTATCTGCCCGTGGTCAAGTGAGCGGACTTTATCTCATCCCTTCTTTCGTTTCACCTATTGTTCTGAGCATAGTAATCATATAAATGGTGCCATTGTTTCTGAAAAGAACATGTCAATTGACTGCTTTACAGATTAACTCATCATCCCTGTGAGCGTCCAGGCCCAAACTCCTTTCCTTGACCACCATTCCCCAATATTTGTTATTTTCTCTTATTAGAATGAGGGCAATGACTGTTTCATTTTTTTGTATTTGTATTCCTAGTGTTTAACACATTGCCTAGCATTTAGTAAATGCATTTTCATTCATTCATCCATTCATTGAAGGTAAACATGTTTTAGTCTTTCAGGGTAACTTGAATGGGGATGGGGAATAGTGAGAAGGAATGGTTTGTAGTTTTTTCCTCCATACATTCCCCCCTGGGTGGGTAGAATTGGGACAAGTCATTCATGCATTCAAGGAAAGGTTTGAAAATTGTGATGCCATTTGCTAATATCCACTAGAAGCATTACGCTATCACTAGAACCCATACCATCTGACTCATCAAGAAGTTTATCTATGCCATGGACAACAGAATTTTCTGACATTAAAAGCATGCTTGTAGGGGCAGCTAGGTGGCACAGTGGATAGAGCACTGGCCCTGGAGTCAGAAGAACCTGAGCTCAAATCCAGCCTCAGACACTTCACACTTACTAGCAAATCACTTAACTCTGATTGCTTTGTCAAAAAAAATGCTTGTTTATAAAAGTTTATCAGAGGATTCTAGTTCTGGGAGGGACCTCAGAGACCATCTAGTATACATATTTCTTAGCTTTTCAGGGATCTTAGTCTTTTTTTTTGTCATGGACCTCTTTGGCAGTCTGGTGAAGCCTATGGAATCCTCAGACTGCTTTTAAATGCATAAAATAAAATACATATGATTACAAAAGAAACTAATTATTTTTAAGTATAATTACCAAATTAAAAAAAACCCAACAAGTTCACAGGACCCAGGTAAAGAATCCAGCCAGTCCCATCCCCTCAGTTTTGCAGATGAGGCTAAGGTCACTCAAGTAGACAAACCAGTAGATGCATGGCAAAATATCCAAAAAATTAATTCATTTTGACTAAATTAATTATATGAGAGATATGAGAATTGTTTAACATTAAGATAGCAAATATCTGTTTTGACACAAGATCCACTTACTCTAGAACCAGTGAACTTTATGCTGTCCCATGATGCTGTCTCTACTTATATCCTTCTATATGTTGTATCGTAGGCAGTTGCCTATCTTGCCTGCCCCTAGTCCCAGCTCCAGTTGTAGTTACTGGGAGTTTATTTCAGAGACCGTACGGGTAAAGAGACCTGTGTCCTTTTGTTAGTACTTTCTTCTAGGACCCTGACTTAGCACAGAGCTTAGGAGGTCCTAATTTTAACCAAAATCCCTTCCTTCCCTCCCTTTATTCTAATATAAATTTGTGCTTTCCAGAAAACTTAGCAGTTCATAGGATCATAAAAGGACCTTTAAAACATTATTTTAACTAATATTTAATGATATTTTTGTACTAAATTACTACCTTCTCTCCACACTTTCTGCCTTCTGCACCTTAAAATATATACTTGTGCCCTATACTATTTCAGTGATGTTTGATCCAAATATTTTCCCTACTCTACCATTTCTCTTCCAGTTTGGTTTATATTGTTTTTATTTGTGCAAAAACTTCTTAATCCTTTCTGACTGCTATCCCTTGTTTGGTTAAAAATTCCCCCCCTGATATTTTAATGACAATCAGTTGTGAAAGATTTAGCTACTCTGAGCATATAATGATCTCTGACTTTGAGCAATAGCAATGCTATGATCCATAATGATTCCAAAGGACTCATGATAAAAAATGCTTCCACCACCAGAGAGAGAACTGATGAACTCTGGGTACAGATTGAATTTTTTCACTTTTAAAAATTTTCTTCCCCCCCCCCAAAATGGCTAATGTAGAAATATGCTTTGAATGACTTGACATGTATAATGGGTGTGATATTGCTTGCCTTTTCAATGGTTGGGTGACGGTCTGAAGGGAGAGAGAAAATTTGGAACTGAACTTTTAAAAAAAGAATGTTTTAAAAAATAAACCATGTTGAGCCATGCAAGGAAGAGGAAGAATAAGAATAACAATAACAATAATAATAATAATAATAATAATAATGATAATAATAAGGTGGCGGCAACTATCCCCCTGGGTATAGATGTAAAAGGTACCTGATCTCATTTTCTTCTAATTTTTTTTTATAGTGTGACCTTTTATAATCAAATCTTGTCTCCATTTTTATCTTATTGTGGATATGGTGGAAGCTGTTGGCCTAAACACGCTGCCACACTACTTGCCCATTTTCCCAGAAATTCTTGTCACAAAGGGGAGCTTCTATTGCTTCTCTTTTAAAAACAATCCTAGTTTGTGGTTTTAAATATAGGCCTAAAGAAAGGTCATTTCATGACCATGCTTTCCTGGGTTTTAGAATAAGTGAATATGTCATATTATTACAAACTTTTTTTCTTTATTTATTGAAATAATCCTTTAAAAACATTTGTTGGTCATATGATGAATTATGCTGTTTATTTTTTAATGTTAAACCATTTTTGTATCCCTGGTATGACTCTAACTTAGTAAATTATTTTCTGGATGTATTGCTGTGGTCTATGTATAAGAATTTTATTGACAATTTTTTAACCAATATTCATTAGTGAAATTGGTCTGTGTTACTCTTTCTCTGCTTTGTCTCTCCCTGGATTAGGATGTATTTGTTTCATAAAAGGAATGTAGTAGAATGCATTGTTTTCAATTTTGAGAATAATTTTTGTACCATAGGTACTATATTCAATATGAATTTCTGCCTCTGGTCAGAAGTGTCTTTGAAGTACATTTTTTGTTAACATAGGTTTTCTTTTTCTATAAACAGAAATCAGTGTACAAACTCAGAAAAAAAATTGGAGAGAACTGGCTCAAAATAAAGACATGTTTGTGAAAAGCTATCTTTGACATACCCTACTTGAAAGTGTACAAAATTCCAGTTTCATGCATTTTAAGATACCCAATATATCTTGTATGAGCTCATCTTTTTTCTTTGTCCTCTTGTTTGGTCTTTAATATAGAAATAACCATGCAGAGAATAGGAAAAGTAGATAGTGGCTATATGTTCAAGGCATTGCAAAATAGATCTCCATTAATCAATCAAAGAGAAATAATACAACATCAATGGTGATCATGTGTGTGTTTGTTTTTTTGTTTTTGCAAATACATTTCACAGGACTATTTCTCCTCCAGCACATCATTCCCTGACATATATTATTCTTGTCCTAAACATAGTAGATACTGCTTTATTTAAATGAAAATAGAAGTCAAATTTCTTCCCCTTATTTCCATTTTTGCCTTCATTCTTGCATCTTGAGCGTAACTAATTAAAGATTTAAAGAAAATTATTCACAAGAAAATTTGCCCTACATACATATTGTGGGCTTTTCTAGACTACTAATCGTTTTGTTTCCATGCTTGGGATACCTAAAGACAACTCATCAGGCTGAGAGAGAATCAGGTTACTTAATTAAATATCATAAATCATATGTTTTAATTCTAGGTGGGATGATTAATTTTGTATTACCAAATCTGGTACCATTTAGAGGATACTCCTGGGATTGTCTGTTCTTAAATTTATAAATTACAAACTCAATGAACCAACACAGCTTATAATAGATATTATAATACATGCAGGCTTATTTTGATAAAACATTCTTCTTGAAAGAAGTTAGGATGAGCAAAAAGATGTCCTTTGACATGCCCTCTTTCCTTTTATTTTAATGCTTTTAAAAACAATTTATGTTCCACATTTTTATTTAATGTGGTATAGCATTAGTAGTGTAAAATGAATACCAGTCCTCCAAGGAGTTACATAGAACTGTTACAAAGGTAATACCTCCAGCGAAAATAGAAAACAGAATTTAATTGGGAGACAGTGTAGTATGGTGGACAGAATTGTTTTGAATACTGAATCGGACTACCTATGTGACTATGGGTTAGCCACCCAGCCTCTACCAACCTAATTCCTGTTCTGTAAAATGGGGATAATAGTATTTATTTCACATGATGGTTGTGAGAATCAAATCAGACAATATTAGCGAGCTCTCCTGGGATGACTCCTATAGGCTAATTCACCCTTGTTGTATGTATGAAGCAATATATAAATGTTAGCTGCTACTACTACTACTACTACTACTACTACTACTACTACTACTACTACTACTACTACTACTGTAATTAATAGCTATAAGAAAGCTACGTGGCACAGTGGATAGAAAGTCTGGCCTGAAGTCAGGAAGATCTGAGTTCAAGTTCAGCTTTAGACACTTACTAGCTATGTGACCCTGGGCAAGTTATTTAATCCTGTTTGCCTCAGTTTCCTCATCTGTAAAATGAGCTGGAGAATGAAATAACAAACCACTCCAGTAACTTTACCAAGAAAACCCCAAATGGGGCCATGAAAAGTTGGATATGACTGACAACAACAATAATGAGAAGCATGAAAATGTGTTTAAGAAATTTCTCTTTGAGAGTATGGCAAGACAAGGAAATACTTTCATTTAACAGACAACAGAGAAAGTCTTTTCTGTGTATCCCTGACTTTTATCTTCTACTCTAAAACCTCCAGAAGCTCCCCTTTAACTACAGGATAAAGTTTGATTTATTTAACCAGGAATACATGGCCCTGTAGAATACGGGCTGAATCTATAACTACAATTCTATTTTCCATGATTTCTTATAAGAATATTACTCCAACCAATCTAGTCTATTCATCAGCCTCCAAAGGCAACTTAACACTCTCATCACCCTTTGTTTTCTGTTTCCCTTACCTGGAATGCCCTGCTCACCCTTGTCTCTGACTCATACACATTGTGATCAGCTCAAGTCCTTCTTAACTAAGTCTTCCTTGAGGAAGTATGATATAGCAGAAAAAGTATTGGACTTTGGAGCCGGGTGGGTCCTGCATTCAAAGCCCACTTCTGACATTTACTAGATAGACATACGTGAATAACTTAAACTCTGTGTCTCAGTTTCCTTATCTGTTAAATAAGGATAATAGTATCTGTCTGATAGGTGCCTGAGGAGATAATGTATCTAAAGCGATCTTCAAAGGTTAGGCCTTTATCATGATAACCTACAATTATCTTTTCAATGTATTAATTCAGTTGGCACTGTAGCATGTCTTTTAAAATGTATGGTGACATGGCGTCTAAGGACTTAAGGACATTTCCCCATTCTCCAGAGACTACATTTCCCAAAGGGCTTTGAGGGCAAAAAGAATGTGAATCCTAAAGTATTTCCCAGAGACCTGGACAATGCACAAAATGTCACCAGTGTGGGATTATCAAATTGAAGGTGATATAGAGAAGACAGGGAGACCCAGAGGCATGGTAGCAGCTGGGAATGTCACTTTCTAAGGGGTGGCTCTGTCCCAGGAGGAGAAACTTTCCACTACACTGGCAGCAGAAGTCGAGGCATAGGCAGCTCAGTAGTGCACTGTGTAGAGTATTGGACCATGAGTCAGGAGGACTTGAGTTCAAATCCCATCTCAGATACTTGCTAGCTATGTGATCCTGGGCAAGTCATTTAACCTCTATCTTGTCTCAGTTTACTCATCCATAAAAAGGAGATAATAATACTACCTATGTCCTAGGCCAGGGGTGTGGAACCTGAGACATCAAGGCCCTATGTGGCCCTCTAGGTCCTCAAGTGTGGCCTTTTAACTGAATCCAAACTTCACAGAACAAATCCATTTAATAAAAGGATTTGTTCTGCAAAACTTGGACTTAGTCAAAAGGCTGCACCAAGGACCTAGAAGACCACATATGGTCTTGAGGCTGCAGGTTCTCACCCCTCTCCTAGTTTTTGTGAGGATTAAAATGAGATTATATTTGTAAAAATATTTTGTAAACCTTAAAGCACTATATAATGTTAGCACAGAGGTGAACCAGTTTGTTGTAAACAGTGAAATGGGTGTGTCCTGTCTAGCCAAGCTAATAAGCATGGCAGTAGTGGAGATTTCTGCAGCTTGTTTGTTGTTATTTAGTTGTTAACAGTCATGTCTGATGCTTTGTGACCCAATTTGGAGTTTTCTTGGCAAAGATACTGGAGTGGTTTGCCCTGTTGGGGCAACCAGGGTGATTCATAAGGGACTTTAACTGTGAATCTACTTTCACTGTTGATACCTGAGAGCTGTACCCAGACACCAAAATCCACGCCCATGCACTTACCTTTTCAAATACTTGTTTTTCTGCTTCACAGTTCTATCACAGAAATGGGATGCTACTTACAAAGTTGTATTACCAGTTGCTAATGGTAATGAGAAACTAGGGGAGTTTTTAGCTCTAGGAAGCATTGTAGAGTTTGAAGTTCTAGGTCCAATAAGGATCAATCCTTTTTTGATATTATGTCCCTTCAAAATCTGGTATGAAGTAGTACACTCCTGGCTGGACCTTTAGCTTCTTGACCACTCTAATCAGATATTCAGGGCAAAAATTGCTTCACCACAAGTTGCTGACATTTTGCAGGGGTAGGGCTGCTGCTGATGTCCTCTCTGTGATGCTCTCTGTTCCCATGCCCTACCTCACAGTCCATCCCCAAGTCAGCAGTCCTAGGGACCAGCAAATCTAGGACCCCTCTTCCAGGCCTTGCCTTTTCTTCTGACTCCCTCAAGGGTGAGGACTGGAATTGGTCATAATAGTTGTATTATCCATTGAGTTGCTATTGCTGCCCCATTCAACTAAATTTGGTGTTATGGCTCTGCCTCCAAACCATCATAATTCATTAGGTTCTTCTAGGTTTTCTTAAAACTGGTGGAAGCCCCTTGCAAATCAGATCGCACCATCGCAAAATGTGAGCTCCCAGATGGCAAAACCAGTGACATGCTTCTTCCTGTTTCTCATAGTTCCTGATATTGGTGCTAGTTACTTCTTTTCTTCCTCCCCTTCTCCTTTATGTAACTGCAACAAATGACCTTTCACCATTGTCCCTTATCTAAGTACATCTCATGGCTGCCATCTCATTTTTTTTTCTGAGTATTGTGTTGAATTTAGACTGTAGAATTCCTAGGAAGGTGTTGTGAATAACCATGTGTCTTATAAGCATCTAATGAATGGATAGCTCTCAATAATCATTTAATAATAATTTCAAGTGGCCCCAATCTGACTACTTAGGAAAAAGAGACAGTCTCCGTCAAGTATTCTTACTTTCAGAGAATTTGGCCTCCAAACATTTTTGTACATCTCACATGAATCATTATTTGGTATGCCTGAAGATGTGCTTGTCTCTTCTGTTCATTAGGTCAGGCATGGCTTGTAGGAGCTTTATAAGGGGCACTAAAGAGGATAATCAGACAGCCAAGACGTTTCAGCCAGACATCAACACAAAAAAAGATGTTAAAACAGTAGTAAAATTCAGAGCATTTCTCAAAATTACTTTAGGTAGACTAAGCTTTGGGGACATAACAAAGCTTCTGCAGAACAGTTAGCAGTACATCTTGCTTAATTCTTTAACTGCCAAAATATAATATCCCCAGCTCCTTTTTTCCCCACCATAGGAACAAAGAAGTTCTACAGTCTAGCAAACAAGCTAAATTCATGTCCTGATTCTTATGTTTCTGCCAGCCATGACTTCATTTCCATTATCTGTTTACTAAGAAGAAGAAGACAGGTCTTTATGAATGTGGAATGAAAATATGATATACATTTTTAAGCTCTGAATAAATTTAGCGATGTTAGTTGAGTACCTGATATGGTATTTTATGTTAGTCTTGAAAATACTGAAAATGTTAGGGAAACCAATTCAAAATACTATGGCATAGTCTTTTCTTACCCATAAAATATGATCTAACTATTGAGGAAAATTTGTAATGTTAATCAACTAATTAACATTAATCTATTAAGTGCTTAGTATATGCCAGGTATTGTACTGGGGATACAAAGACAAAAATTTAAAAAACAATCTCTGTTCTCAAGTAGTTTATAATGAATTCTGGGGGGGGGGCAGGGTGGAGCTGAGCTGTCCCAACATTCCCCTACAAATAACTTTAAAATATGCCTCAAATTGAATTCTGGACCAGTCAACAAAAGGTCAGGGTGAGACATTTTTCCAGCCCAAGACAACTTAGAAGGTCAAAAGAGAAATTTTTGACACAGGGTTGGGGGCTGGCCCAGAGCCTACATGGTAGCAAAACTATCCATGGGCTTTGGAGGTGGCAGCAGAAGCAGCTGCTACCTTGGGAGCTCTAAAACCAGAGGTGGTAAATAGATAAGAAACTGATCAGAAAAAAATTATAGGGGACTCCTATGCTAGCACTGAGCCCAGGACAGGGCACTGTTTGGCAGTTTCATTGCCTATACCCTCTTCTGGGTTACAGTTTCAGGGTGGAGAAGAGCACTTGCTGTACCAAGAGAGTACAGACCCTAAGGAACAGTATCACTTCCAGTCACAAGGGGACAGTAACCACATCTTTCCCTGGATTATACCACCTTAAAAACACTGAAAACTTAAAAATCTCCAGAATCAACTCCAAAAATAGTAGTGTGAAAAAGCCTGAAGCTTGGGAGAGTGCCGCCCCCCCGGCCCCAACCAGGCACAAAGACAAACATAAACATTCAATTGGCTGGAACAAGAAAAAAGAAACAAGAAATTGGCTGGAAAAATGAACAAACAGCAAAAAAGAAGCCAACCATGAAAACCTATTATGGTGACAAAGAAGATCAAGACAGAAACTCAGAAGAAGACAATGATGTCAAAACAACTACAATCAAAGCCCCAAAGATACATGTGATCTAGACACAAGTCCAACAAGAATTCCTGGAAGAGGGGCAGTTAGGTGGCACAGTGGATAGAGCTCTGGCCTTGGAGTCAGGAGGACCTGAATTCAAATCTGACCTCAGACACTTGATACTTACTAGCTGTGTGACCCTGGGCAAGTCACTTAACCCCAGTTGCCTCACCAGAAAGCCAGAAAAAAAAATAATTCCTGGAAGAGCTAAAAGAAAGATTTAAAAAACCAAATGAGACTGGTAGAGGAAAAATTGGGAAAAAGACAATTAATAGCTTGGAAAAAGAGGCACAAAAAATACTGAACAAAATAGCATCTTAAAAAACAGAATTGGCCAAAAGGAAAAAGAGGTACAAAACTTCACTGATGAAAATAATTCCTAAAAAAAGAAAGAGAATTGGCCAAATGGAAAAAGAGGTACAAAATTACATAGAAGGAAATAATT
This sequence comes from Phascolarctos cinereus, assembly GCF_003287225.1. Classification (NCBI taxonomy): domain Eukaryota; kingdom Metazoa; phylum Chordata; class Mammalia; order Diprotodontia; family Phascolarctidae; genus Phascolarctos; species Phascolarctos cinereus. The sequence continues at coordinate 197,924,314 of NW_027555958.1, read as the reverse complement.
CCTTAAAAATTAGAATTGGTCAAATGGAAGCTAATGACTGCATGAGACATTAAGAAAAAAAAACAAAGTCAAAAGAATGAAAAAAATAGAAGAAAATGTAAACTGTCTCATTGAAAAAACAAATGATCTGGACAATAGATTGAGGAGAGATAATTCAAGAATTATTGGACTGCCTAAAAACCATGATCAAAGAAAAGGCTAGACACCATATTCAAGAAATTATTGAGGAAAACTGTCTTTGATAGTCTAGAACCAGAGGGTTAAAAATGGCAGCAATTCACTGATCACCTCCTAAAAGAGATCCCAAAATGAAAAGTCCCAGGAATATGACAGCCAAATTCCAGACCTTCCAGCTCAAAGAGAAAATATTTCAAGCATCCAGTAAAATATCATGGAGCCACAGCTTGAATAACACAAAATTAGCAGCTTGTACATTAAAGGACTGGAGGGCTTGAAATGTGATATTCTGGAAGGCAAAGGAGCTAGGCTTACAATTGAGAATAACCTACCTAGCAAAACGGAGCATAATCCTTCAGGGGAAAAATAGATATTTAATGAAATAGAGGACTTCATGCATTTCTGATGAATAGACCAGAGCTGAATAGAAAATTTGACATTCAAATAAAAGACTCAAGACAAGCATAAAAGGGTAAACATGAAAGACAAATCATTAGGGACTCAATAAGGTTAGACTTTTATATTTTTATATGGAAAAATGATACATGTAAGAACTTTATCATTATTAGGGCAGTTAGAAGGAGTCTACATAGACAGAGGGCATGAATTTGCGTCAATTGTATTGGGATGATCTAAAAAAATAATGAATGGGTGAGACAGGGATGCATTAGGAGAAGGGAAAAGGGAGAGAAAGAGTGGGGCAAATTGTCTCCATAAAAGAGGCATGCAAGGAAAAGCTTTTACAGAAGAGGGGAAAATGGTGGTGGTGGCAGGGGCAGGCAACACCTGAATCTCCATCTCATCTGTATTGGTTCAACAGTGGGAGAATATATATACACACTCAGTTGAGTAGAGAAATCAATCTTATCTAACAGGGAAGTAAGAAGGGAAGGGTGTAAGAGAAAGGAAGGAAGTGATAAAAGAGAGGAGAGATAAAGGGAGGTATTGTTAAGAAGCAAAACAGACTTTAAGGAGGGACAGGGTAAAAGGGAGAAGAAAGTAGTATGTGAGAAAAAAATGCAGTAATCATAGCTATGAATGTGAATGGGATGAATTTACCCATAAAATAGAAGTGGATAGTAGAATAGATTGGAAGCCAGAATTCAACACTATACTATTTATAAGAAATATAGTTGAAACACAGAGAGACACAGAGTTAAAATAAGAGGCTGGAGCAGAATTTATTGTTTCAGGTCAAGTAAAAAAGGCAGGGGTAGTAATCATGTCAGACAATAAAAATGTAAAAATAGGCCCATTTAAAAGAGATAAGCAGAGAAAATGCATCTTGCTAAAAGGCACCATAGACAATGAAGTAACACCAATAACATGCGCGCGCGCGCGCGCACACACACACACACACACACACACACACACACACACACACACACACACACACCCCAAATAGTATAGCATAAAATTCTTATAGGAAAGTTAGTGAGTTATAGGAGGAAATAAGAGAGAGCAAAACTGGTGGGGAGCCTCAACTTTCCTCCTTCTAAGTTAGATAAATCTAACAAAAATTAATAACAAAGAAGTTAAAGAAATTAATAGAGGTTTAGAAAAGTTAGACATAATAGACCTCTGGAGGAAATTAAATGGGAATATAAAGAAGCATAGCTTTTTTCTCAGCTGTACATGGCACCTTCACAAAAATTGACCGTATGTTAGAGCATAAAGATCTCACAAACAAATGCAGAAGAGCAAAAATATTAAATGCATTCTTTTAAAACCATAATTCAATTAAATTATATTCCATAAAGGCCTGTGGAAGCATAGATTAAAAATTAATTGGAAATGAAATAATATAATCTTAAAGAATGAGTAGATCAAAGAACAAATAATAGAAGCAATAAATAATTTCATTAAAGAGAATGACAACAATGTGACAACATACCAAAACTTGTGGGATTCAGCCAAAGCAGAACTTAGGGGAAAATTCATATCTTTGAACACATATCAATAAAGGAGAGAAAGAGCAGATAAATGAATTAGGCAGGCAGCTAAAAAAACAAATTAAAAATATCCAATTAAATACCAAAATGGAAATCCTGAAAATCTAAGGAGAGATGAATAAAAATTGAAATTAAAAAACATTGAACTAATAAATAAAACTAGCAGCTGATTTTATGAAAAAAAATAAACTGTTGGTTAAATTGATTAAAAAAAAGAAGAAAACCAAGTTACCAGTCTCAAAAGGGAAAAGGGTGATCAATAAAATGCAATTAAAGCAATTATTAGCCCTTATTTGCCCAATTATATGCTAATAAAACTGACAATCTAATTGAAATACATGAATATTTATAAAAATATAATTTCCTCAGATTAACAGAAGAGGAAATAGAAGACTTAAATAACTGTATCTTAGAAAAAGAAATTGAATGTGCCATCAATGACCTCCCTAAGAAAAAAAATCTTTAAGACCAAATAGTTTTATAAGTGAATTCTATTTAAGAAACAATTAACTACAATACTGCATAAACTATTTGAAAAGATAGGTAAAGAAAGAGCCCTAAAAATTTCTTTTATGACACAAATATGGTTTTGATGCCTAAATCAGGGAGAGAAAAAGGAAAACTATTGGCCAATTTACCTGGTGGATATTGCTGCAAAAATTTAAAATAAAATCTTAGCGAGGAGGTTACAGAATTAAATCACAAATATAATACGTTATAACTAGATGAGATTCATGCCAAGAATGCAGGGCTGGTTAAATATTAGGAAGACTATCAGCATAACAGACCATATCAATAACAAAAACAGTGATTATCATATGATTATCTTAATAGATGCAGAGAAAGCTTTTGACAAAATCCAACACTCATTCAATAGTATTTATCTAAAATCAAGAATAAGCATCATCTGGAATAGGGATAAGCTAGAAGCCTTCCCAATAATATCGGAGATGACGCAAGGATGTCCATTATCACCACTATTATTCAATATTTTATTAGAAATGCTAACTTTAACAACAAGATAGGAAAAAGAAATTGAAGGAATAAAAATAGGCAAGGAGGAAACCAAATTATCACTCTTAGCAGATGATATGATGATATGCTTAAAGAACCCTAGAGAATCAACTTAAAAAAAAACCTAGTTGAAACAACCTTAGCAAAATTGCAAGATGCAAAATAAATCCAGCATTTCTGTATATTTCCAACAAAACCCAGCAGGAAGAGATATAAAGAGAAATTCCATTTAAAATAACTGCTGAGATTATAAAATACTTGAGAGACTGCTTGCCAAGACAAAACCAGGGGCTATATAAACACAATTACAAAACACTTCTACCTCTATTACTAACCTTTTACTTGTTTAGGGTACCTCAGATATTCCCATCTATTCTTTTCCTCCCCTTTTTGTGTGCCTCCCATTCTGTAATTTAATCCCGCAAAAGACACTGATTCACCTACAGACAGGGTGTTGTGATGTTTAGTCCCTGATGTTTCAGGCCTGTTTCTCCACCATCATTTCTATTTAATTTCTGTACATTTAGAAAGAATTTTTTTTAATGATCTCTCTGTTGTTATGTTTTGGTAGTGGTGCCCTTGGTTGCTGTATTTGTTTATGCTTCTGGTATCAATGTTACCTGAGGTTATTTGAGAAGTAAATTTCTTCAGTTCTAGTTTTATTCCTAGGAATGTTTCAAATGTCTCTTTATTGAACATCCATTTTTTTTTTCAGGATCAGATTTGTAAGGCAGGTCACCTTGGGGTACATATTGAGCTCCTTCATGCTTTGGAACACGTTATTCCATTCAACTGAATTTTCTGGTGGGTTCAGAATAGTCTTGTGTTATTTGAAGTTCCTTTCTTTTCTTTTAAGGTTTTTCTCCTGGTCACTTGCAGAATTTATTCTTTGTCAGTGGAATTGTTAAATGTAACTAGTATGTGTCTTGGAGTTTGCTATATAGGGTTGGTTTTTTTTTTTCCTGGAGGCTATCTGTGGATTCTTTTCATTGGTACTTCATTTTCTGTGTTCAGAACTTCTGGGCAGTCTTCATGTGTTATTTCTTGTATTACGGTTTTCAAGTTTTTTGACTTGTCATATTCTTCTGGGAGACCTGTAATCCTTAAATTATATCTATGCATTTTGTCTTTAAGACTAGTATGTTTTGTTTGTATGGCAATCACATTTTCTATGAATGATATTCCTATTTGCTTCTCTTCTTCCATATTGTCCTTCAATTCTATCTATTTGCATTCCTAATCAGTTATCCTGTCTTTTTTTTCTTTGGTGAGACTTGCCACATATATTCAAGTTTTTCTATTCAGTCAATTATTTTTGCTATGAAGTCCATACATTCTGCTTGTACAATTCTTCTTCCCATGTTCAACCACTCAGGTATATCCTTCTTCGGTTCCATGCCTTTTTGGGATGCCACAGGGCCTTTGCCTCACCAGATGTTGATTCATTTTTCTTTGTTTCTTTAAATTCCTCTCATTGATCTTTTCCTACCAATTCAAATGGTTCTAAGATTTCATCAATGCAGATATTTCCTCTAGCTATACAAATCAGAACCCATCCATTATAACTATCCTGTGTGACTCTTATCCATGTTCTCCTATTAATTTGGAATTTAAAGAAACAAAGAAAGACATATGAGTTGATGTAGAGTCAGATAAACAGAACTGAGCGAACAACATTTGTAATGACTGTAATAATGTAAATGAAAATAATACAGTGACTAATCTAAATCCCAGAAAACATTGAATCTCTTGGTAGAAAAGGGGAGGACTATGGGTGCAAAGTGTTGCATGTACTGCCAGACCTGACCATCATGCATATTGCTTTTGCTTAATTTTTTTGTTGTCATAAAGGAGAGTTTATTGGTGGTTGGTATGTGTATATTTCTGTATGTATATGTATGTAAGATATATATATGTATGTAAGATATATATGTATGTAAGATATATATATATATATATACATATATATATATACATATATATATATGTATATATATATGGAAATGTCTGTAATATAAAAATGTTTTAAATTGTCAACCGTATTTATTTTTAAAATGAAATAGAAGTGCCCAGACCCTTACTGGAGAATGAATTTCGAATATAAGGTTCTTCTCTTTAAAGTGATGGGATTGGATTGGTTGATTGCTAAGATCCTTCTATTCCTAATTTAGAAAAGAGATTTAGATTTAGAAGGGCCCTTAGAGGTAATTTAGTCCAACACTTTTATTTTATAGATGAAGAGACTGAGGCTCAAGGAGATGAACTAATTCCTCAATCAATCTATAAATATTTATTAAATGTCTATTATGTGCCAGGCATTGTGAAAGGTCCTGGGGATACACAAAAATGCAAAGAATGAAATTCTATTTCCATGGAACTTATTTCTATTGGAGGAGACAACATGAGCCTCAGTTCTCTTACTCATAAAATAAGAGGGTTAGATTAGATGTCCTCTAAGGTCCTATCTAACTCTAAATCTCTGATCCTACGTGCACATAAAAATATATGAAGAGTAAACATGCAGAATCAACATAAAGTTCAGCTTTTAGAAAGGCAAGGCACTAATGATTGGACTAGTAAAGGTACTTGACTTAAGGATGCATTTGGAGGGAAAGATAAGGTCCAACTCTTACTCTCCACCACCATGCCCCCAAACTGAATACTTGCTAAAGCTAGGGCTGTTTGACCTGTATGAATAAATGAATTCTATGATTTTGGAATTCCAGGGCAATTACTTCAATAAAACAGCTAATTACATTTGCCTTATAATGAAAAAGTAATATTCCATCTAATGGTCCCTGTATCATTGCCAATATATATTGGTGGAATCAGGCACAGATATCCTTTTTTTTTTCTTTTTTCTTTTAGAAGAGTTCTTCTAGAAGTTATGTCAAACTATCAAGTCTGCAACCAAGGAGAAATCTACATACATTCACCTGCCTCCTGTCACTGGTTATCCACCAGGTGATTTAGAAGACAGGACACAAATGGTGAGCTAGCCCTACAGCAAAATTATCTCCCTATTATAACTTTCTGGGGACAATAAATTTTAGCTGGATTTCAAATATGCCATGAAAGAAGTGGATTGTTAAATAGCTGTGAGACCATTAAAAAAAAGATAACTCAAAACCTAGCTTTCAAATTTCTTTTCTTGATCAATGCAAGTTGTAGCTCTAGTGTGGCAAATATTTGTATATCTATATCTATGTCTATGTCTATGTCTATGTCTATGTCTATGTCTATGTCTATGTCTATGTCTATGTCTATGTCTATGTCTATGTCTATGTCTATGTCTATGTCTATGTCTGTCTGTCTATCTATCTATCTATCTATCTATCTATCTATCTATCTATCTATCTATCTACCTATCTATCCATAAGGAAAAACACACTATTTTTAGGCAATTGGGGTCAAGTGACTTGCCGGGGGTCACACAACTAGTAAGTACCAAGTGTTTGGTCTAAACCAGATTTGAACTCAGGTCCTCCTGACTCTAAGGCCAGTGCTCTATCCACTGCACCACCTAGCTGCCCTGGCAAATATTCTTCAAAAAGCAAGAATTTTCATGGGGACAAATTATATCAGAAAGGAAAATAACTTGGCATGAAATCATTCTGTTGCCTGTATAAAAAGATAATTTTGCAATATCTCAAGCATCATAGTCAGCAATCAGAGTTAAGTGACTTGCCCAGGGTCACACAGCTAGTAAATATCAAGTATCTGAGTTGGATTTGAACTGAGGTCCTCCTGACTCCAAGGCCAGAGCTTTATCCATTGCACTACCTAGCTGCCCCTCATCATAGTCTTTTAATGGAGATTATAAAAACATAAAGAGAGGAAGTTATGATGGAGGGGATAGAAGGTGAACCTTAGTGTATCCTTTCTTATGGGTTCTATTCCTCTCTCTGATGCCTATTAGCTGGTCCAGGTCACTCTCAGTGACCAAGGCAAATAATCATTTTATATCAGTGGAAAGAGTTCCCACATAAGAAATATCACATAGAGAAGAAGTTCTTAATTTGGGGTTAGCAGTTCATGTATAATGATACTACTACTACTACTACTACTATCTAGCTAGCATTTACATAGCACTTACTATGTGCTAGGCAATGTACTAAGTAATCCACAAATATTATCTCATTTGACTTTCATCATAACCTTATTAGATAGGTGCTATAATTAGCCCCGTTTACAGATAAGTGTCTGAGTCTGGGTTTGACCTCAAGTCTTCCTGACTCCAATCCAACACTTTTAGGGTGTGTTTAAACTTAAACTTTATACCTTTATTTTCATTAACCTCTCACTGAAATTTAGCATTTCTTTCTGTTAAGAATTTTTAGAAAATTTGATAAAGAATCCATTAGATTTACCAGTTTGTCAAAGAAGTTCATGATGGAAAAAAAATTAAGAACCTGTGCTATAGATATAAAATCATAGTTCTAGACTACCTCCTGCCTCACCAAAGACAAAAAAAAAGGCTAATTAACAACAACAAAGGTACATAAGATCAGACCTGGAAGGCTTCTTGGAGGTCATCTATTCAAATCCATTCCTTTAGAGATGAGGAAACTGAGGCTCAGAGATAGTCATTTGTCCAAAACCATGCAAGTTTCAAGGTAGCAAATCATATAGTAATTGCTATTCTCTTTTGCACTGGATGCTTGTCTGAAGCTCTCAGTTCAGGCAATGTTATTTTGGGATATCCATCAATCAGTGATCAAAAAAGCATTTATTAAGTGGTTACTATTTGCCATGTGCTGTTCTAAGACTCAGGGATACAGAAAAGCTAAAGTATTCTGGACCTCAAGGAGCTTATATTCTAACAAGCTCTGATCTAAGGTAATCAGAACATTGCCAATGAAGGAGCAAAGAGCTGAATTCTTCACTGTGATCATCTCATCACCTCAGTTTTTGGTATTTTTTTTCCCTTTTTCTTCCTGAATTCTAGCAAGAGCTGGGGGAAAAGTCACTCATTAAATTTTGTTTCCTCCCTTTTTATACATTATATTCAACTGCCACTAGTTTCTGTCAATTCTTCCTTCCAAAAGTCTCTCACCACTTCCCCTCCAGTCACAAGACCCTCATCACTGTCATACTTGGATCACTATGATGGTTTTCCAGATGTTCTCCTACTCTTTTCATTTCATCCTGTACCCTGCCACCACATTCATCTTCCTAAAATGCAATTTTTGTCATGTCATTCCCCTGGCGTTCACTTCGCTGACTCTTAAGAAATCTTGTTTGTAGGCCTTAGGCAAAAAGAGATATTTTTCATGACCCCCATCACCTCCAAGACCTAATGACGTCTCCTGACAACCACAAATCTGGGGACAAATGACCTGAAATTGATGCTACAGCCTGAGATGGAGCAGCAATAACTCTAAGAAATGATATTTATACACCAATTCTAGGTTTGCAATTATTATCCCCATTGTGCTATTATTATCCCCATTTTACACATAGGCAAACAGAGATTTAATGATTTGCTCAGGGTCTCACAGCTAGTATGTGTGCAAGGCTAGACTTGGACTCAAGTCTTGCCTGACTCCAGATCCAATGCACTGTCCTCTCCATCACCTAAGAGAAGGGCCTTGTCCTTTCCAGGAATGCAGGGGCTAAGGGCTTTCCAGTAATTCCAGGGTTAGTGGATCAGGTCAATACAATGTAAACAACATTTAACATGTATTATCTACAAGGAACTATGCTACGCATTGAGGATTTGTTGGCAAAAACAGGAAAAAAAATGCTGACATGTCACTGATTCAGGGCCCAGTGTGGGTCAGTGAAAAGAACATTGACTCTGGAGTCAGAAGACTTGAGTTTGAATCCTGCTTCTGGTGTTTACAATTTGTACAACCTTGGGCAAATCATTTCTGATCTGTGGGGCTCAGTTTCTTCATTTACCAAATGAGGGGGTAGGACAGAATGATCTTCAAGGTTCCTTTCTGTTTTAGATCTATAACCCTAATAGACTGTCAGTGAAAAAAAAGAAATCTGAGACAGGGAGTTTTCATTTAGAGGAAGAAAGGTGGAGACTGTGAGAGGGAGGGTGATGTGCCCTGTTTGGCAGGGAGATGAATGCACAGGACAACATTAGCTGTGACAGGCTCAGGAGGGTAGGCCCTAGAACAGGGAATATAGGAAGGAGAAGGCAATGAAGATGATACAAAAAGGGGGCGGTCAATTTCATTGCCAACATTCTGATTCTATGAATACAGTGATAAAAGGTGAAAGGGAAAGTTGAGGGGAGCCAGGAGGATATAGTTGGAAACATTTTACATGGATTGAGCACTGTGGATTGATGTCAGAAGATAAAATAATGGTATAAATAATGTAATGGATGATTCTAGGTATTTTTTCCTCAGTCCTTAGTTCTCTTCTTCCTTTATCCACTGAGGAGGACGATATTCTGACATTGAAGGTATCTGACCCTGCAATATGTAAAAGATGCTTCATGTTACCTATTGGGTCAAGTTGGAGGAGAAGAGCTCTATGTCAGGTGAATGGGAAAGTGATTTTAGTGTAAATGGAGTCTTGGTAATGACCCTGGGTTGGAAGGCCTTCTATCTTGCCTATGCTATTTCTGCAAATCTATTACTTGGAGTCCTTGTGGATGGGGGCAAATGGAGATAACAATATCTGTTGCATTTACTTCAAGTGGTTGTTAGGATCACATGAGACACTGCATGTAAAGCATTTAGAAAACCTAAAGAGTATTGTATAAATCTAGAAATGTCATTATTATTTTTCATTTTGGAAAGTATGGTACAGTAGAAAGAGAACTGGACTTAGAATAAAGAGAGGCCTGGATTCAAATACTGTCTTTGGTACTTAAAAATTGCGTGAACCTGGACAAGTCATCACCTCTCTAGGCCTCAATTTTGTCATCTGTAAAATAGGGATAATAAGGCTAGCAGTACCTACCTCACAAAGTTGAGGATCAAATGAAATAGTATATGTAAAATGCTTTTCAGACCTTAAAACCCATCTTAACATCAGCTATGTCATGGAAGATGGTTTTAATGCTTGTGTCAGTCATTAAGTTTATTGCCTCAAGATGAAATGTGGAACAACGGGATGCTGGTGATGGGTTTTGCAAATAGGGATTGCTGATTGTCTAGAAGTTTATGAAAAACAGTTTTCAGGAGTAATAGCTTTCAAATATTTGGCTGCCAAGTTCTTTCTGTGACCATCACACATTTATACTCAGTAGAGTGTTAATGATAAGGATAGAGAAAATCAAAGTCATAGCTGACCAGGAGGCTTGAATTAGGAAACAAAAGTCTCTAAGAAACAAAAAAGAAGCTTCATATCTTCCTTAGAGCCTAATTCAATGCACTGTACATAAGAATAGGGATACAAGAGAACATTGTATACAATAACAGTAATATTGTTTTAAGAATGACTTTAGGGGCAGCTAGGTGGCTCAGTGGATAGAGCACTGACCCTGAAGTCAGGAGGACCAGAGTTCAAATCCAGCCTCAGACCAAACACTTGACACTTACTAGCTGTGTGACCCTGGGCAAGTAACTTAACCCCAATTGCCTAAAAAAAAAAATAAAAAAAAATAATGACTTTAGGAAAATAAGTCATTTTGACTATTATAAATACCCAAATTAACTATAAAAGACATATGAAGAAAGATGTTATTTATATCAAAAGAAAGAACTGATAAATAATAGAAGTATATATAGAATGATCATACATATATAGATACACACCCATACACATATACATACACATATACATATACACATATACTTATTTGTGTCTAATGGTAACCATCTCTAGGGCAGAGTGAAGGGAGGAAAAAAGGAAATTAAAAATAAATTAAGTTAAATTTAAAAAAATAAAATGAAATAAAAAGTAAAAAAAAAAAAGAATAGGGATAGACCTGTGGTTTCATTGGTATAGGAAACTTCCTCCGCTAATGCAGGTCAGCACCGACTCTGCAACTTAAAATCTTAGTGAATGATCTAGACATATGCCCCCAAGCAGATCATTGACAGAAAGAAAGGCCCCCTAAAGGCAAAAAATATTTGCAGGAGTATTATTTTGGGGGGTAGTCAACAATAGCGAACAAAGTAGATATCTGTCAATTAAGGAAAGTTCAAACAAATCGTGGTACATGAATGAAATGGAACATCACTGTGATGTAAGAAGATATGAATGCAGAACTGCATGGGAAGGCTCACACAAACTGATGCAAAGCGATGTGGAAGAGCCGGAAAGACAGCATATACAAGGACTACATAATTATAAATCTAAAGAACAACCATCACAACACAATCAATAATGGATGCTGCAAAATCACAAAGAACAAAGTTGTCTCCAAGGAAGAGAAGATACCTCCGTCCAGTCCCTTGCAGAGAGTATGGGGGGAGGGTGGGTGCGAAATTGCATAAGGTCAGGGTTTTTTCCCCATGTATTAATTAGTTTTGCTGATTTTTTCTATTATTCTCTTTCTTTCCTTCCTTTCCTCATTCCCTCCTCATTCTTTCTTTCTTTTTTTAAAAAAATCTTTGCTATAAGCAATGACTTTCTGAAGGGGAAAAGGAAAGTCTGCAAGGAGAAATCTAGGGGATATAAAAACAAAAATATCAATAAAACCGATTTTAAAAAACCAAGCTGGCTATTGAGAGGTTAAGGCACTTGACCAGGTCACACAGCCATAAGACTTGCTTTTGTTGTTATTGTTGAATTGTTCAGGTAATATCTGACGCTTTGTCCCTCCATTTAAGGTTTTCTTGGCAAAGATACTGGAGTGGTTTGCTATTTCCTTCTCTAGCTCATTTTGCAGATGAGGAACTGAGGCAAACAGGCTTAAGTGACTTGCCTAGGCTCACATAGCTAGCAAGGCTGGATTTGAACTCATGAAGATGAATCTTCCTGATTCCAAGCACAGTGTTCTAATCTACTGTGCCATCTAGATGCTGACTTGCTTTGTTCAATATTGAATGGTGGCTATTGGAAAGGGTCAATTGAGTCATTAAGACTTACCTAGGCATGGATTTATTTTCCAACCAAATATTCTGAGTCTTATTCAGTTCAGAAAATTTAAAGCTGATGACCTAGGAGTAAAAGACTTTATAACTCTGCCCTTAGTCTTGTAAGCCATTCACTTGTTATTTGCCTGAGAATTCACATAATCCTTTGCTAATAAACTAAAGAATAATATTCTCCTGAATTGCATTCCTTGGAGAATGGTTTATTTATGTGTAGCTAATTTAATCTTGGCTAATTTCAATGGTTTTTTAAAAATTTTACCATTTTAATGAACAGGGTAAACCAATGTCCTTGAAATATGAAGGAGGAGATGCAGAATTATGACATGAATATTCAGAAAGGTTTCAAGCGAGAACACATGGCCACGACACTTTTTTCATGTGAAGATAATGAGCACGGCTAAATCGCAAAATCAAGCTTGGCACCAGGAATGAAGAAAATGGTTGTAGCTCTTGTCATTTCTGCTGCATTTTTACACTCTTTAAATTTATAGAAAAGAGACAAAATAAATTTTAAGAGAATTTATCCTAAAAACCTTAGTATTTAGGCTAGCAAACTTCACACTGATTCAGAATGGAAGGGACAAAGCTGGGATAAATGGATTTGGTGAAGGAAACAACGAGCACCCAGAACCAAGGGAACACCCACTGATTTCTGCGGGGTGTAGCATAATTCGTTCCCTTCAGGATGAGACTATTTCTTCTCATGGGCTAGCCCATGACCTTGGTCTTCCATAAGCGATAAGGATTTTTGTTACAGACTCGGGATGTCATCATTGTGGGAAAACTCCCACAGAGTGGGAGATACTTCTACAATGCAGATGTATGTTACAAATGTAACTTACAGCCTTAGATAGTTTCCTGGGGCAATGAGAGTTTAGGTAACTTGCCCAGGGTGGCATATCCAGTGTGTGGGAGAGGCAAGGTTAATCCCAGACCACTGTGATACTTCCTTTAATAAAAGCATAAAATATTGTTTTCTGACTGATATTGGTAGAGTAGCTATGGGGATTTGGCACCTCTACTTAAAAAAATGTAAATTGTTTAAAGCTCTGGCTAAAATCACCTCAAATCAACAAGCATCACTTCACCTGTTTGTCTCAGTTTTCTCATCTGTAAAATGGGGATAGTAATAGCTAGCTATAGGGGTAGGGAACCTTCTGTCTCTAGGCCACATGTGGCCCTCTGGATCCTCAAGTGCTGCCCTTTGACTGAATTAAAAAATTCACAGAACAAATCCCCTTAATAAAAGGATTTGTTTTGTAAAACTTGGATTCAGTCAAAAGGACACACCCAAGGACCTAGAAGGCCACATGTAGCCTCAAGGCTGCAGGTTCCCCACCCCTGAGCTAGCACCTATCTCCCAGAGTTGTGAGGATCAAATGAGATACTGACTGTAAAGTGCTTAGCTCAATGCATGGCACATAGCAGGTGCTATATAAATTTTAAGATTCTTTTATTCATTTTCTCATTTATTAAGTGCTTACTTTGTGTTACACACTGTGCTAAGTGTTAAGGTTACAAAGAAAGGCAAAAAACTCAGTGGTGACTCGGCAGGCCCTGCCTTGCTCTGGGGTGACTCAGGGGTAGGTTGCATCTGGTACTATGCTTGGTCCTCAGGAGAACACAAAGACAATATGAATGATACCAATGTGGTAAGATTGAATTGGCTTAAAGGTCATTCTGTGAGGCATACTCAGAGTTGGCATTCCAGATTCCTCAAGGCTAGGTAATAGAATTTCTGGAATATTTGACCCTGCAGACCTATTTCAACACCTCTCATTTCTAGAGTGTTTGCGAAGTTTATAAAGCTCTTTAAAAATAAAAGTAACTAGCATTTGTAAAGACTTTAAGTTTTACAAAGCACTTGTCATCCTACCTTATTTGAGCCTTACAACTGAAGTAGATTCTGTTATAGTTCCATTTTACAGATGAGGAAACCAGCTGAGAGAAGTTAGATAACTTGTTCCAATAAAGAGAAGCAACATAGCACTCCCTTAACGTAAAGGGAGGGAATTATCACATGTGTTATTAGTGGTGTTTGGAGTGACTCAGTGGCACTCAGCCTGAGCTGTTCTCTTCCTGTTTGGACTAGAGAAGAATGAGTGGCATCCTTTCAATTGACTAGAATATGTCTGCTGGCACTCACAATGCCAGCCAGATGCTTTTTCGCCTTAGCACCTACCTCCCAGGATTATTGTGAAGATCAAACAAAGCACTTAGCACAGTGCCTGGCACATAATAGATGCTATATAAATATTAGCTGTTAGTAGCTATATTGCTATCATTATTATTATTTTGCTTTCTGTATGAAAACAACTTTTTCCCTTCTACCCATGTTAGAGTTTCCCAAGTTCAAGTTTAAGAAATGAAAATAGTTAAAATAGAAACAAAATAAGCAAAATAGCAATTATCTTGGCTTAGACCCATGCCTTGGAATAATTCCTTCAGTTTCTTTTTCCTTCATGCCCAATCATTAGCCTATAGATCACTGCAGTTTTAATGCAGTTTAATACAGTTTTAATACCCTATATTTCTCTTTCCTTCCTTCCCCTACCTATTCTTTTGTGATGGAGAATTCACACATACTATAGTATATATGAACCTCTGGAGGGGCTCATGGAGTGTGGGGAAACAGATGGAAGGAAGGAAAAAGCATTTATTAAGTAACTACTATGTGTCAGGCAATAAGCTAAGCTCTTTACAAATATTTCATTTGAATCTCACAGCAACCTGGGAGGCAATTATTATTATTATCTCCATTTTACAGTTGAGGAAACTGAGGCAGACAGAAGTTAAATGACTTGTCCAGGGTCATAAAGTTAGAGTCTAAGGCCAGAGGAGCTCAGATCTTCCTAATTCTAGGCTCAGCACTCTATCTACTGAGTCACCTAGTTGCCCTGGAGAAGGCCATGTGTATTGTTCATTAAAGATAAAGTAAGCAGAGTCATCACTTGCTATCTCACTCAGTCTAGTCACTAGGAAAGATTTGTTGCATTTTACTGTCTCTAGTCAACTCTGGGCAACAACTAATTGTGGCCCTTCTCTCTAATGGCCCGGTTAGGTCCCATGAGGTTTTATAATGCTGCCAGTTTTATAATGCTCTCTTTCTCCTTCCACACTTAAGAACTTTCCCCAAAAGTTCTGAAGGGCATAAATTATAGACATTCTTCTTTTGTAATGTGCTGTCTTAAAGAGAGAAATAGCATGATGCCTCCCTCCCCCAGGGCAGTACATGTAAAGTAGAAATGTCCAAGCATCTATTCTGCGTTGCTCTCCCCTTTAAATAATTGATGGGCTCCCATGGGAAAACCAGAGAGGCATAGATAAGGAGGAAAAATTTCTCCAGAATACATCTGCTTGGTCTGTCCCTGAACAAAATTAAGTAAAGATACTAGACAAAAGGACTTTTTAACATCAATCAATCAATTAGCAATCACTATGCCCTGTTTATCCTTTGTTCTCAAAGACGACCATGACATCAGGGATGTGATGCCATGACATGCAAGTAAATTGGATTTAAGTGAGGGAGTGTTGTCCAAAATCACCAGCTTCACTTTCTCCTCCGGAGCCACCTGGGTCCAGTAGCCAAATATAGACCAGGACAACTGGAGATAGCCCATTGGGGCTATAGCATTTCAAGCTAAGGTCTTCAACAGGTCTCGGTTTGAGGGCCCTGAGTACACCAAGAAAGCTAAAAATCCTCTAGGAATTCACTTTCTAATGAGGCAGACATCATGTAAATAAGCTCTGGCTGCCAGGGAATAGGAGGAACAAGGAAGAGCTCTGGTGTTTGAGTGGGTTCTCGAAAGAAGCCAGGGATTCCAAGAAGCAGAAGTGAGGAAAGAGAGCATTCCAGGCATAAGTGACAGGTATTGCAAAAGCACAGAGGTGGGTGATAGTGTTTAGGGTGAGAGGAATAGTAATTAAGCCAATATATCTGGATCATAGAGTATGTGGAGAGGTGTGAAATATAAGAAGACTGGAAAGGTAGGAAGGGCCCAAGTTGTGAAGACGTTTAAATGTCATATCCTAAATCATCTTCTTAAGGTTATAAGACAGGGAGGTATAGAGGAAAGAACATTGGATGGGAGTTGAAGTTGGTTCTCATCATGGCCCTTCCACTTACTGCACAATCAATGGTTCTCTCCAATTCAAAAATTCTATGAAGATGTAATGAGCAGTCTTGTACTGGTTAGTCAACTTACTGGGAGGAAGGGTACTAGGTAGAGGTATAGAAACAAGTCTCAAAGGAATCCTTCTGACTATTAAACACACAGCCATTCACTCGGGAGATTGTGTCCTTGCTTTAGATTAGAAGTGAGCAATTTGTTCAAATGTGTAATTACATTTTATGGGGTGGAATAAGTAATTTGAAAATGCATCTCCAGTGGGAGCACACCTAAAAGCTCAGTTTAGTGGCCTAGAATTCTGAAAACTTTCCTGGTTTGCTCAGAGAAAACAGAACCAAAAGAAGGCATTTGTGAACCTTTGGCAAGGTTTTAAAATTGTATATCTCTGCATTTGAAATTTTGCTCCCTCTCCCCATGTGCCTACTCTCCACAGAGACCTTTGAACCTTCACTGTAAGAAACGTAATATGAAATAATAAATAGCTTCCATGTTACAGAGTATTATGAAACATATGTGTACTTATTAAAAGTAATATTCCCCTTACTATATACCACTACCCATGTATTGTGTCCTAATTAGCTCCCTACCTTGCCTATTCTGCCTAACTTTAATCCTGGCTCTCAGAGGAGTCTGTGCTTTTTGTTCAGTAAACATATCATCATCATCGCTACAAACACCATCCTTATGAGCATCATCATTGTATGCTAAGTGTATGCTAGATTGTACACTACATAGCATACTAGTACAATAGAATACATAGTATACTAAATAAAATTTTCTTCTTAGATGGGCTAGAAAAAGAAGTTATCTATTTTGTGGTCATGACCTCAGAATATTAATGAAATTTTTTTATATCTTTTGTTTCAAATTTTTTTTTATCTCTGAATATGTCCTTATCCTTTTCCCTCCTTAAAAAAGAGAAAAATCATTAAAAGCAATTCACATAGCAACTAAGTGTGATAGCATACATAATGTTCCACACCTATCTCCTTAATGAGAGGCAGCACGGTATGATGGAAAGAACATTAGGCTTGAAGTCTAAGGGTCCAGGTTCAAATCCCTTCTCTGATGATTACTCCCTGTGTGATTGCAGATGAGACAATTAGCCACTCTGAGCCTCCGTTTATTTATCTGCAAATGAAGAAGTCAGACTAAATAGTGTCTGAGGTCCCTTCCAGTTCTAAATCCATGATCTTGATCCTGCATAACAATGAAAGAAGGAAGATAAATCCTCTTGTTTCTTCTCTGGAACAAGTCATCATTATAACTGCACAACACCCAGTTTCTTTTGTTGGTATCTTTCTTTCTCTTTACCCTGTTGTAGTCATTGTATGGATTACTTCCCTGGTCTTCTAACTTCATTTGTGTAAGTTTGTTTGTCTTCTCATACTTTGAATTCTTCATGTGGTTGTTGTTGTTAAAGGTGCATTGCATCCACATATCACAATACATTCAGGTACTCTCCAATCAATGGGTATCTACTTTAGTTCCAGTTCTAATAATTACAAAAAACACTGCTATGATTATTTTAGTGTATACAGGATGTTTCCTTTCATCTTCAGCCAACTATATACCTTGAAGTGAGATTTCTGAGTCAAAGAGTATGGACATTTTAGTTGTTTTCTTAAAAGCATGATATCAGGGGCAGCTAGGTGGCACAGTGGATAGAGCACTGGCCCCCTAAGTCAGGAGGACCTGAGTTCAAATCCGGCCTCAGACCAAACACTTGACACTTACTAGCTGTGTGACCCTGGGCAAGTCGCTTAATCTCAATTGCCTTAAAAAAAAGCATGATATCGAATTGTTTTCCCAGAATAATTGGTCAAATTCACAGCTTCATCAATAGTATATTAGTGTATTGCCACTGAATTATGTAGAAGATAGTTAAATTTATAAACTTTATGGAAGTCGTGTTCATTGTTTCTAAGTATTTTGGTTTGTTTGGGAAACATATACTTTCTCAGTTCTTCATCTATATATTTGACTAGAGATTAACTTCTAGCCAAAAGGATTAACCATCTTTTGTATCTCAAATAAAATAGAATTTATGATTGCTATTTTACAAGTAAGTAATAATACTAATGAGTGGAATAGCTTTTAAATAATGATGAAATAACTATTACCAAGTCACCAACTTTTCTACATTTCATCAGATGAACTCAAATAAGTGTACTGCCTTCCTTTAACTATTAGTTGTATACATATATGCATATGTATATACATTATTATTATTATCTCTATGAGTTATAAAGTTATAAAGATTGTAAAGTTGGCTTGGGTTTGCCATTTCCCTAAAGGAAAAGGCCAAAATGCATGTTGTTGTGAGAAATGGGAAATGGGTAGAACCAACAGCTGGACCCAGAGAGATGTGAAATATTCATTTGATTCAGTGGACATTATTCTCTTTAATTCTACAAATGTCTAAGAATTGAAAGTGGAATGGGGAAAGGTGCAACAAAGGGCATATGCTTTAAAGCTGTGAAAGTAAGAGAGTTGGTCTGGGGCCCTGGCAGGGGAAAACCATACCAGGGATCATGCCAGCTGGCTATGTGATCAGGCCAATTTTGGATGCTAGTTAGAGCCAGTGGCAATGGAGTCGCACTTTACTTAAGGCTTATATCAGCCTTGATGACAACCTAGGGAGTACAGTCTAGACAAGGTCAAGAACAGTATTAGATCATAACAGAACCAATTATGCCTGGAAGCTATCCCATTCTCCATGACTAGACTGTGAATGTCATAGGATGATCTTCCTGCACTTTTAGAGCTTGTTAATTCTGTGTTCTGAAATTTGTCCAATTTCACATTTTCCTCTTAGTAGCAAACCTTGTGTCAGAGATTCTCATGATATGAAAGGCCCGGGGATGCTTAAGTAGATTTTCTCCCTTTCTTGGCCCATACACCCTATTCCTCCTGAGAAAATGGTTGCATGGTATTATTCCTGATATACTGAGACTGACTGCCCACTACAAGTAAGCAGCTCCTATTGTTATAGACAAGGGTTGGCAAACTACAGTCTGAGAGCTAAATCTGGCCTGTTTCCTATATGTAGCCTGTGAGCAAAGAATGTATTTTACATTTTTAATTACTGGCCATAGTTCGCCTATTCCTGATATAAAACAAAGTTTAAAAAAAGGAAACAAAACAGAAATCTGAGAATGAACAACCATTAGCCCCAAATATGTACAGGACTCATAGAGATGAAGCTGATAAGGACCTTGGAGGTCAACCTACCCACTTTACAGATGAGTAAGTGATTTGTCCAAGGTCATACAGGTCATGTATCAGAGGCAAGATTTGAACTCATGTCTTTTGATTTCATAGCCAATGTACTTTCCACACCACTATGAAATTCCTAGAGTCACAGTCCCATCCTAAGGGCCCTTTGGCTAAGGTCCTCCACTATTCCCAAATCATATCTTGGTCACTGTTCCCAGAGGGCCAAAATAGGGAAAGTGTGGAAAGTAGTTTCTCCCCCCACTTAACTCTTAATTCATCTATTCTTCCCCCCTCTTCCTCTCTCCCTGCCTCTTTCCTTCCCTATCCTTGTGGCCCAGTTTTACCTTGCTATAACAACTCTTACCAAAAATCAAAACCGCCACCAAAGTCCACATTCCTCCCACTAGCTCGTCTGGCACTTCTATTTCACTGTTTCTCTGTCTCTGTTTCTCAATCTCTGTTTCTCTTTCTATTTTGTCTCTCGTGACCATCCTCCATCTTCTTTTAGCCAATTCTCATGATGCTCCCAGCTATGTAGCATTGTTATTTAATTCAGCAGTTTCTCAAGCCAGGTAATGACAAGTTGAATCTTTCTGTATCACTTCCTTTGTGCAAGATGAAAGGGACCATTTTTCCACTGATTCTTTCTCTTCTCCCTTTTCTTCAATCTCTCTTAGCTATCAGACCCATATGTCACCATGAATACTTATTGGAGTAGACTCTTTATTTTCCACAGTTACTGCAATGAAAGAAGGAAAGCAAAGGAAGTAATAGTCTTGCAAATATTTGCTCAAAAAACATGTTGATATTCTGAATTCTGTCTTTGCATAAGCAATTTTATTTGAATACACAAATATTGTTTTTGTCTTATTTAATATCATGTTTTTCCAATTACATATTAAAACAAATTTTAACCTTCGCTTTTAAAAATTTTGAGTTCCAAATTCTCTCCCTATCTCCCCCCTCCCTGAGATGGCAAACAATTTGATATAGGTTATACATGTGCAGTCACGCAAAACATATGTCCATATTAGTCATATCGTAAAAAAAAAACACAGAATCTCCCCCCCCCTTAAAAAAAAGTAACAAAAAGTGTTTTTCAATCTACATTTAGACTCAATTCTTTCTCTGGAGATAGATAGCATTTTTCATCACAAGTCCTTCAGAATTGTCTTGGATCTTTGTGTTGCTGAGAATGGCTAAGTTTTTCACAGTTGATTATCATATACTATTGCTGTTACTGTGTACAATGCTCTCCTGGTTCTGCTCACTTCATTTTGCATCAGTTCATGTAAGTCTTTCCAGGTTTTTCTGAAGATATTCTGTTCATCATTTCTTATAACACAGTAGGAATACACAAATATTGTTAAACTTTTTTTTCTAGACCTGTGATTTCATTGCTATAGGATCATACATATAGAGCAGGAAGTGACCTTGGAGATCATCTTGTCCAATTCACTTATTTTAAGCTAAGGAAACAGGCTCCCCAGGATCCCACAACCAGAAAACATGTGATGTAGGATTTGAACATAGTTCATCCTGACTTTGAGTCTTCCTGTTGTGGAAATACTCATGCAAATCTTAAACTTTTCTGTAATTTATCATCTTCAGTGGTTGCCCTGTGATACTGAGAATTTCAATAACTTTTCCAAGGCCACATAACATTACATATCAGAGATGGAACTTGAATCCAGATCTTCCTAGCTCCCAGCCTGGATCACTTTCAACTCTGACATATTGCTTCTTATTAATAAACATATGTCCACAAAATATGCACACCAGAGGGCTATAAATGGAAATTACATTTTTCCAGAGTTCTATTGAAAACTTCCTTGGGTGGGTGGGGAGCCAAGATGATGGAGTGAAAACAGTGACTTGCTTGAGCTCTCCCCCAAACCCCTCCAAATACCTGTAAAAATGGCTCTAAACAAATTCTAGAGCGGCAGAACCCCCAAAAAGATAGAGAAACAAATTTCCAGCCCAAGACAACCTGGATGGTTGATTAGAAAAGTCTATCACACCAGACTGGGAGAGAAATGCAGTTCAGTGTGGGTGTGTAGGCAAAAAGACCAGTCCTCAGAGAACTTGGAGCAGGCCTCAGGGGCCTGAATCACAGGCAGCTGTGGCAGTTTCTAGACTTCTGAACCCACAAATGACAAAGACAACTTAGAAGGTCAATAGGAAAGGTCTGTGACCATGGTGAGAGAGAAGCTGGGTCCCAGTCCCAGTCTGCTCAACACTGAGGCGGTGGCTGCTTTTGGAGCTTCTGGCCCACAGACTGAAGGGGAAACAAGTGGCTGAAAGAAGGAGATTGCAGGGATCTCTTTGCTGGTGCTGAGGCAGGTTTCTCTTGCTTTGCCTGTTTTTGGATCTGGGTCACAGTTCTGGGTGGAAGTTCTGGGGCAAGGAGGAGTGCTGGCATGTTAGAGGTTGTGCCTTGGTGGAGAGAGAATTCTCCTCACAATTCCAAGGCAGAAAAGAGTGCTTGTGGTCACTTATAGACCAGAGCACAGGCCAGAAAAGGACTAAACACCTTGCCCTTGATCATACCACCTTGGAAGAACTGAAAACTTACAGGGCCCTAGAAGTATCTCTGAAAAATGCTGCAAAAACCCCTTGAAGCTTGGGACAGTACATTCTTCACACTGGAAGCAGACCTCTATCTTAACAAAGAGTTTATGACTTAAGTAACTGGCTGGGATCATGAGCAAACTGAGCAAAAAATATCAGACCATAGAATTTTCCTTTGGTAACAAAGAAGATCAAAACATACAACCAGAAGAAGACAACAAAGTCAAAGCTCCTACATCCAAAGCCTCCAAGAAAAATGTGAATCAGTCCCAGGTCATGGAAGAGCTCAAAAAGGATTTGGAGAAGCAAGTAAGAGGAGTAGAGGAAACAGTGGGAAGAGAAATGGGAGTGATGCAAGAAAATCATGAAAAACTAGTCACCGGCTTGCTAAAGGAGACACAAAAAAGTACTGAAGAAAGTAACACCTTAAAAATAGCCTAGCCCAAATGGCAAAAGAGGTCCAAAAAGCCAATAAGGAGAAGAATGCCTTAAAAAGCAGAATTGGCCAAATAGAAAAGGAAGTCCAAAAGCTCAACAAAGAAAATACTTCCTTAAAAATTAGAATGGAACAATTGGAAGCTAGTGACTTTATAAGAAATCAAGACACTGTAAAACAAATCCAAAAGAATGAGAAAATAGAAGAGAATGTGAAATATCTTATTGGAAAAACAACTGACCTGGAAAATAGATCCAGAGGAGATAATTTAAAAATTATTGGACTATCTGAAAGCCATGATCAAAAAAAAAGAGCCTGAATATCATCTTTCAAGAAATTGTTGAGGAAAACTGCCCTGATATTCTAGAATGAGAGGGTAAAATAGAAATTGAAAGAATCCACCAATCACTTCCTGAAAGGGATCCTGAAAGGGAAACTCCTAGGGATATTATAGCCAAATTCCAGAGTTCCCAGGTCAAGGAGAAAATGTTACAAGCAGCCAGAAAGAAACAATTCAAGTATTGTGGTGACACAACCAGGATAACACAGGATTTAGCAGCTTCTGCATTAAGGGAGTACACGGCATGTGATAAAATATTCCGGAGGTCAAAGGAGATAGGATTACAATCAAGAATAACCTACCCAGCAAAACTGAGTATAATTCTTCAAGAGAAAAAATGGATACTCAGTGAAATAGAGGGCTTTCAAGCATTCTTGATGAAGAGGTTGAATAGATCGACTTTCAAATATGACTCAAGAGAAGCATGAAGAGGTAAACAGGAAACAAAAATCAGAAGAGATTTATTTATTATTTACATTCCTACATGGAATGATGATATTTGTAACTCATGAGACCTTTGTCAGTATTCGGGGAAAAATTATGTGTATAGATAGAGTGATGGATAGAGGGCACAGGGTGAGTTGAAGATGAATGGATGATATCTGGAGAATAAAATTAAGGAATTGGAGTGGATTATACTGGGTGAAGGAGAAAGGGAGAGGTAGAATGGGGTAAATTATCTCACATAAAACAGATAAGAAAAGGCTTAGACAGTGGAGGGGAAGTTTGGGAAGGTGAGAGGGAATGAGTGAATCTTATTCTCATCGGATTTGGTTTAAGGAGGGAATAACATACACACTCAATTGGGTATGGAAAGCTATCTTTTGGAAAATAGGGGGAAGGGGATAAGAAAGCAGGGGGATGACGGAGGGGAGGGCAGATTGGGGGAGGGGTAATCAGAAGCAAGCATTTTCTGAGGAGGGAGAGGGCCAAAAGAGAGAATAGATTAAAGAGGGGGCCAGATAGCATGAAAGTAAATATAGTTAGTTTTTCACAGCATGACTACTATGGAAGTATTTTGCATGACTATACAAGTATAACCTGTATTGAGTTGCTTGCCTTCTCAATGAGGTTGAGTGGTGAAGGAGGAAGGGAGAAAATTTGGAACCCAAAGTTTTAAAAACAAATGTTAAAAAATTGTTTTCAAGTGCAACTGGGAAATAAGATATAAAGGAAATGGTGTATAGAAATCTAACCTGCCCTACAGAAAAATTGAAGGGGAAGGGGATAAGAGAAGGGGGGAAGATAGAAGGGAGGGCAGATTAGGGGAAAGGTTATTCCAAATGCATTCTGTCTTGGGGTAGGGGAAGGATGAGATGGGGAGAAAATTTGGAACTCAAAATTTTGTGGAAGTGAATGTTGAAAACTAAAAATAAATAAATTAACAGACAATAAAATAAAATATCAAAATAAAAAAAGAAAACTCCCTTGAGTTTGGGATACATCACCCAGGTGCCCTCAGCTATGGGATGCCAACTGGCCAGCCATGAGAGCACACCAATCTCTAATGACAGCCTATGAAAAGACTATTTATCAACTGGGGAGTGACTCATATTCTTAAAGATTTGACAAAATTCTTTATATATTTGAGATATGAGACCTTTATCTGAGAATCTGTCTATAAATTTCCTCCCAGTTTTCTGCTTTCCTTCTGATCTTGGCTACATTTGTTTTATTTGTATAAAACCTTTTAAATTTAATGTAATCAAAGTGATCCATTTTATATCTCACACTGCTATCTGTTGTTTATTCATAAATTGTTTGCCCTATCCATAAGTCTAATAGGAAATATGTTCCATTTTCTTCAAATTTTCTTGTAATCCCTCTCTTTATATCTAGGTCATATATCCGTTTTGATTTTATCTTGGTAAATGGTGTAAGATATTAAGTCTATCCCCAATTTCTGCTATACTGTTTTCCAGTTTTCCCAACAAATTTTTTTTTCTTACCAAATAATGAATTTTTATCCCTAAAACTTAAGTCTTTACACTCGTCAAATTAAAAAAAAAAGCCCCCAGGAAAAGATAACAGGACCTGTTTCCTTATCTGTAAAATGTTGTGTGCCAAAAGTGAAAATATCCTCTTGTGGCCCAGTTTTACATCATTTTAACGACTCTCACCAAAAGTCAAACCTGCCATCAAAGTTCACATTCCTCTCACTAGCTTGTTTGGCACCTCAGTTTCACTAAAATGTAAACCACCTCAGCCTTGGCTTCAAGGTAATAATAGAGAGAGTGACTTACTGTAGGAACCACCTGATTGCATATTTCATGTTCTAGAGATATGACAAGGACCAAATCATTTAGATCTTTGGTCCTCATTTTCCTCATCTATAAAATGGAGGAGTTGGACTAGGTGACTTCTAAGGTGAACCACAGGATTATAGATTTAAAGTTAGCAGTTCATTGAGCCCAATCCCTTCATTTTACAGAAGGAAACTGAGGCACAAAAGGTGAAGTAACTTGCTTAGTGTCACCTAGGTAGTTAAATGTCTAGGATTCAAACCCAGGTCTTTCTAATGCCAAATCCAGTACTTTAACCATTAGGCAGCACTGCCTGTCTTTTTCAGTTTCTAAGGTCCTGTGAAAGAAAACGTTGTCATAGGGGAGAGGAGGGAGACAAAAACTGGAGACTGCCGGCACATAGTAAGTTTTTAACAAATGTTCATTGAATTGAATTAGAGAATAAGGAAAAAAAAATCCCATCCTCCCAGCACTTGTTGCCTTTGACTTTCAGTTAGCATTTCTCTAACAACTATTTCTATTGGTTTCTTCTTCTCCTCCTCCTCCTCCTCCTCCTCCTCCTCCTCCTCCTCCTCCTCCTCCTCCTCCTCCTCCTCCTTCTTCCTTCTTCTTCTTCTCCTTCTTCTTCTTCTTCTTCTGTTGTGTCTGACTCTCTGTGTCCCCATTTGGGGTTTTCTTGGCAAAGATACTGGAGTGATTTGCCATTTCCTTTCTAGCTCATTTTACATATGAGGAAACTGAGGCAAACAGGGTTAAATGACTTGCCCAGGGTCACACAGCTAATACGTGCCTAAGGCCAGATTTGAACTCAGGAAGATAAGTTTTTCTGACTCCAGGCCCAGCACTCTATTCACTGCACCTCCTAGCTGCCACTGCTTTCTTATTTGCTGTTTAATAGCTGACATTTATATAGCATATTTTAAGGTTTGCAATGAGCTTTACATAGGTTATCTCACTTGACCTTTAACTTCTCCTTGACTTTGAGATCCCTTCTCTGACCATCATGCTCCCTTCAGTCAGACCCATGAAGTTAGTGCAGACTAGAGGAAAGACTGACTAGCCTTTCCAGAAAACTGCCCTTCCAATGTATTCACTGGGTACTTCCTCCTGAGGCCTTTCTTTCTGGCTTTACCCAGCTGTAAATACCACAAGGCAATAATAAGTATAAAGTGAAAGAAGCTGATGAAAATGTGCAGTGTGCTCAGTTGATCTAATGTAGAAGAGCCTGGGGAGCCTGCTTCTGGAAAAGCATAATGCCACATAATGGGAAGCCCCTGGTCCTCGACCGGGAGCATGCATAGATGTTTTGTAACATCTCTGAGCTGTTCACCCTGTGGTGAAGAGATGGGCTATTCATGCCTAGGAGGCCAGAGCTTGGGTGCATTCAAGAAGCAAATCTCTCGGTCTTGCTCTTTCCTGACTGGCTAGTGTTTGGAAAGGAGGATAAGTTACCACGGACCTCTGAGTGAGCGAGGGATGTCTATCCTTTCATACAAAGCTGGTATGAAACTGAGAATGTGTGGTCCCTTTATTGCTTCTCTTTCTTTTGGGTCTATTCTTCCTTCTTAGGTGGAACATTAGAGATGGCAAGAACTTTGTGAGCTTCAAAAATCAGGAGAGTGAGCCATCCAAAGCCTGGCACCTGGAGTTGGTGCTGGGATTTGCCAGAAGTCAGATGATGAGAAATAAAGTCTCAAGCTACCTGTTTGACCCAGTATAGATCGAAGGAGAGCCACAAGGGAGCTGCAGTGATTTGGAAGCAAACTTGGAGGGGTGGATGTTATGTAGAAACTTTTTTAAGTTTGTGTCCACTCTGTCCCCAGGGACCAAGACGGTATTGGGAAGAGCATGCCCTCAGGTGTTGGGAGGAAGAATGCTTTGTAACTTTTGCTCTTGCTGTATCTTCAAAGTAAATCTCCATTTATAAAAGCTAATTTATGTCAATTGGTTAAATAATGTTGAACCACATTGACTAACAGTGGACTCAAGCTGACAGTGTTAAAGACAGCTTGAACTCCTCAGAAGTACTACCTAGAAACTGGAGGGGTGGTTGTAGTCTTATTCTGGGATCCCATTCATTTCTGAGTGTGGGAGTGGGGGTAAGGATCTTCAGAGCATATATTACTATACAAGTTTACTTCATGTTATCATTAGCTATTTATATCAAGCATGCTGCCAACACTCTGCTTGAATTGAATTATTTATCTTGGAATTTAATTCTGCGGATGAACTTTCCAATGACCCCTACTCCTGCATTCTCTTTTGCACCCGCCTAATCCTGTAATGGTAATAATAACCATGCAGTATCTTGTATTTATATAGTTGAAAGTATTTTCTCATTTTATTCTCACAGTAGCCATGTGAGGCAAGTAGGAAAGTATCATGTATATCATAGGTTTATATTTAAGGCTATGTTTTAGTGACTAGGCTGCCTTGTGAAGTAGCAGAACTTGGGCGACAAAAGGGATAACTTCCTGCAATCAGGAAATTATGAATTCAAATCCAGCCCCAGCTCCTTATTAGCTGTGTAACCCAGGGAAAATCACTTAATCTTGCTCAGCTTCAGTTTCCTCATCTGTAAAATGGAGATAATAATAGAACCTATCTCACAGGATCAACTGAAAAAATGTTTAAAGTACTTTGTGAACCTTAAATTGACAGAAAATGTTAGTTATTAATAATTATTATAACAATATTATAACATATATTGTTGTTCAGTCATGTTCAACTCTTTGTGACTCCATTTTGGATTTTCTTGGTGAAGATACTGGAATGGTTTGCCATTTTCTTCTCCAACTCATTTTCAGATGAGGAACTGAGGCAAACAGGGTTAGGTGACTTGCCTAGGGTCACACAGATAGTAAGTGTCTGAAGCTGGATTTGAACTCAGGTCTGCCTGACTCTAGGCTGGTCACTCTATTCATTGTACCATTTAGCTACTCATATTATTATGCTAATATCATGTAACAATAATGAACATTTATATAGCAGTTACCATGTACCATACATTGTGCTAAGCATTTTATAATTATCATCTTATTTCATTCTCACAACATTATTACATTATTTGATCCTACTTTGGGGGGCAGGCATTATTATCTCTCTTACCAATGAGGAAAGTGAGGCAAACAGGTTCAGTGACTTGCACATGGTCACACAGCCAGTAAGTGTCTGAGGTCACATTTGAACTCAGGTCTTCCTGACTCCAGGTCCAGCATTCTATCCGCTTAACTGCCCAGATTATTAGAGAGTTCCCCATCATCAAAAAGCAAGGATGATCAAGACAGGTTATTACATAGAAAATAGGATTAGGTGGCTTCCTTTTAAATGCCATGATTTAAGATGAGAAAACTGAGGCACAGAGAGTTGAAGTGAACAGTATCATTAGTGAGAACCAGGGTCTCCTTTTTTGTAGTCTGATTCTTAACAACACATCACATCACATTTGAAAAATCAAGTGTTGCAAATGTGCAATGACAACTCAGCTCAGTTCATTGGATGCAGGATGGAGGAGGTGGAAATAATAGCAACAAGAGGGAAGTGGGAAGATGGAAAATGGTAGAAGAACTACTCATTTTATTGAAAAAGTATGCTTTAAAAAACCAAGTGGAAGGAGCACCCAGACTGATGAAATCATGGATATATCAAGGTAAGAAATGTCTGAAAGGAATTATCATAGAGAGATTAATTGATGTTAATTTTTTTACTGCAAAGCTGAATCTACACTGAGGCACTTGGGACACTATTCTTTTTGGAGATGCCCCTGCCCTGAATGGAAACCTTCATTTCCCCTGCTCCTTTCTCTTCCCCAACCCACCCACATGGTTATTTATCCCATAGCAATTTCTGAGGCTCCATTAATTCAAAATCCCCCAATTCCACCTTGTGTTGTTGCTGTTTAGATGGATTTAGAGCATACTCACCAAATCAGGATAAACTATGGACAGATTTCATTATATTTCTTATTTTTAAAAATAATAATAGTGCTTGATATGATTATTTAAAACAAAACAAAACGACTCTTTGCTAGGGTTAGCATGTAAGATACTGGCTAAGGACATATTATTATTTGCCTTTGTGAGAGAAAGAGAGAAGCTACAGTGTGTTCCCATTTCTCCACTCTAACTGAAATCCCTTTCCTATTGCTAACCTCTAAAGTCAGGTTACATTACAAAGAATCCTCAAAGCGTCGGAAAGCAATACATCTTCTTCTTAGGATGTCTATTAAAAAATTGAGTTAAAGAAAGAAGGGCAGGACATCATCTATATAAGTGGTGACTTCAAGGAGTTTTGAAAACTCTTCTTCTTGTACAGTTAACAACTTGTAACAGAAAAAGTAGCTCAAGAGTTGCTTTTAATAATGCTGGTGTTTTAAGACTTTAAGCAAATTGCTGCAAAGAATAAAGACATCATGTCATATAACTGCAGAGATATCCTGAAGAATAAATTCAGAGGTTCATGTTAAACACACAAATGCTTTTAAAAGCAAATTACTGGTGAGACCATTATAAAAACTTAAAGACACCATGAAGTTTTTATTCTTAGTTTAAGACCTCATTTTATTTCTTGCTGGGAAGACATGAAATCACTTCTCAGAGCAGTCCTTTTAGGTTGTATAACTGAAAAATAAAATGTCTACTTGACCTTATTTCTGAGCAAGGGAGATCATGGTAGAACAGACATGTCTTTAGTATCTCTTCCAATAATTCAGGAGGCAAAGTAATTATGTTCATCTTGGTTTTTGTCTCTTCCAAATGTACATGAAGTCACTTTCCATCAGTTTGGATGAAGCTGTTCTCATTCTTCAAGAGAAGTGTTTTCTGTTCATTTTTAGGGTCTGGTTACAGATTTAAAAGTAGTTCCATTTTTATGAACTAATTCAGAATGTCATTCCTTGAAGAGTGAAATTGTTTTATGACAAGTAGGAGATACTATAATTACACGTACACTGTCCTTCAATACATTCTTTCGGCAACATACTCTTGCTCTTAAGTTCATAACCTAGGGAGATCATTGTCAGCTCACCCACCTCCCTGGTTATTTCATCAGTTGCCAAGTCTTGTCAATATCTTCCCTTTTTCTCCACTTATTTCCACTTACATGACATCTACCTGACATCAGGTCCTTATCATTTCTCACCTTGATTATTTCAGTAGCTTCCTAATTGGTTTTCCTAACTCCAGTTTTCATCCAGTATAATCCATTCTGTACATACAATCCAAAATTATATTCTTAAAGTATGGGTCTTACCATGGAACTTCCCTCCTCAGGAACCTCTGATGGCTTCTTACTGTCTTGAGGATAAAATACCAAGTTCTGTGTTTTGCATTTACATCTTTTTTTTTTTAAATAACTTGTCTTGAGCCTGTTAATTTCACATCACTCCCCTTCATGGACTTCCGGGCAGTTTTCCTTTACGATTTCCTGAAAGATACTGTCCAGACTCTTTTTTCATCATGATTTTCAGGTAGTCTAATAATTTTTAAATTGTCTCTGCTGAGTCGATTTTCCAGGTCGGTTGTTTTACTGATGAGGTATTTTATGTTTTCATCTATTTTTTCATTTTTTTGTTTCTGTTTGACTGATTCTTGCTCTCTCATAGAGACATTAGTTTCCATTTGTCCAATTCTAGTTTTTAACAGATTGTTTTCTTCTGTTAGTTTTTGTCCTTCCTTCTTCAATTGTCCAATTGTGTTTTTTAGGGACTTGTTTTCTTCAGTGTATTTTTTTTCCAATTGGCCAATTGTATTTTTGAAGGACTCTTCTACCTCTCTCATTTGACTATTAAAATCCTTCTTGAGCTCTTCTAAGGAGGCTTTTTGGGCTTCAGACCAGTTCACATTCCCTTTTGTTGTTGCAGATGTGGGTTTGTTGACAGTGTTGAACTCAAGAATTTCTGTCTTGATCTTCACTGTTCTCATAATATGAATCTATGGTATGTTTCTTTTTACTCATGGTATTTCTTTATTCCCTGGCCTATAAAGAGATTGAGCTCTCCTTCTGGGGAACTG
This sequence comes from Phascolarctos cinereus, assembly GCF_003287225.1. Lineage (NCBI taxonomy): Eukaryota > Metazoa > Chordata > Mammalia > Diprotodontia > Phascolarctidae > Phascolarctos > Phascolarctos cinereus. The sequence goes on along the minus strand of NW_027555958.1, from coordinate 197,893,213 downwards.
AGGGTACTGACCCAAGCTTCTTGTGTTGGGAGCCTAGGTCTTGGTCACTGGCTTTGTGTGCTGGGGCCTCTTATGCTGGCAGTTGGAGGCTGTAGGTTTCTGGCAGCTTACCTCGTGGTGAGCTGGAATCAGCAAAGCTGGAACTTTCAGGCAATTCTAGATTGCCTGCTTTTCCTTTCCTTTAGCTTTCTTTAGCTCCTTTTAGATGGGTGCTGCAGGGTGTTTATCTGCCTGGGGCCCCCTGCAGTGTTGTCTCCCTCCTTTCTGCTAATGCACTGGGAGATTCCTTTGTGGTAGAGTGCCTGGTGGTTTTCTGAGCTGGTTTCCACCAGTTCCTCTGCCCTCACTGAGGCACTCAGAGGTCCAGGTATTGGCCTTTGCCCATTCTAGCACCTGGGCTTCAGAATTTCTTCACAATTGGAGGCTGCAGGGCTCGGATAGCTCACCTGGTGTTGGGTTGGGACCAGGAAGGCCGGGACTTTAGGAAGCCTTTAGGTTGTTTTCTTCACCTCCTTTCAGATGAATGCTGTAGGGTACTTATCCGCCTGGGGCCCCTTGTAGTTCTGCCTCCCTTATTTTTGCTGAGGCACTGGGAGACCCGTTTGCTGGGCTGCTGCACTGCTGCTCCCCATCTTTCTTATAGTTCAACTGTTCCAGGTTTTTTTTTTCTGGGGTGATATTTTCTGGGTTTTCAGAGGTTGATAGGGGAGAGTGAGAGTGACTACCTTTTCACTCTGCCATCTTGGCTCCCGGAATCGGAAGTCCACACATTACTCCCCTTCATACAATCTCTCTACCAGCCAAATTGACCAACATGACTTTTCTTGTATGTGACATTCCATCTTCCCCCTCTACCCTGTTGTAAATAGGCTGTGGCCCGGCCTGGAATTCCTTCCCTCTTGATCTCCACATTTTAAAGCTCCTAACTTCCCTCAAGGTTCAGATCAAGTACCAGTTACTTCAGAGAAGCCTTTCTTGATCTTTATGGTTGTTTGTGCACTCAGCCCCTACTCCCTCTGCAACTTAATATGTTCTTTGAACTTACTTCCTTGTGTACATAACAACCAACCTATATCATTTCCTCCATTGCCCATTATTTTCAGAGTTGTCCAGGTCTGGCTGAACCTGCTGAATATAATGGGAACTTGATAATGAGACTACAGTGTACAGGGAAAATGTAAGAATGAGACTGTTGCACACAAAAAGAAAGGCTGAGTTCTATCCCTTTCAATTACTGATGGGGAAAGTATATTAAAGAACAGGAGAAGACTCATGTATGGTTTTGCTAGCTTTAACAGTATTCCCCTTCCCTCTTTCTTCTCTCCACCCCAACTTAGGAGGTGCTTACTAAGTCTTGTATTAATGAACTCATTTTTTTTCCTTTTTTTTCTGAGCCAGAAATACTATTTATTTGTAAAGATATCATAGGCCTGTTGATATATAGAAAGTTGAAACTGAGAAAGATATTAGGGATCATTTTCAGTTTCACAGGGATCATTAATTAACCCTCTCTCTCTCTCTCTCCCTTGCACATTCCTCATAGATGAGGAAATTGACTATCCCAGATAAATAAACTCATTTGCACAAGGTCTCACAGTGGTAGATCCAGGAATTCACAGATTAGGAATCACAGAATTATAGAAGACACACACACAGACACACACATACACATACATACTCACATATACGATAGGCATCTAAACTTCTATACTTTCCCCATTGCATACTACAAAAGCCATGTAAACCACAATTCCTTACTTATCATATATCAAACTAAAAGCAATTCAGTTTTTGACAAACTATATGTAATTAATTAACAAGCATTTAGTAATTACTTACTATGTGCCAGATACTGGGCTAAGCACTGAAGATATAAAGAAAAAGCAAAAAAAAAAAAAAGATCCCTGTGGCTCAAGGTGCTTATATTCGCATAGGCACAGCAATCTTATTGTAGGTTGTTTTCTTAAGACACTGGCCTACTATGATTCTATGGTCAAAGAGGCACACAGAACAGTAATGCTTAGGGAGGACACTAGAAACTAAAAAAAACCAAACGACACTGCCCTCTCTTTGAACAAAACCACGGTGAATTTAACAGATTTGGCTATTTCATCTCAAGATCTAGAGATTTAGAAGACAGAGTGATCAAGGGTGGGAAAAGCTGCCATTCTGAGGAGGACTCTTCTCTCTAGCATGGCCAAGGTGAGATGGGGAACCACTAACATATAAAAAATTGTGAAAAGTATGAAAGAAGGGACACGGACCTGAAAAATAGAACTAGGGAGTTCTGTAATAGGTGAAATAAACCATTTTGCAACAAACAAAATGACTTCCATACAACTCATTGCAGGTGGTTGTTTCTGTTATTATTTGGCTCAGACCTGTGATTTCACCAGCATTGGGAACTCCAGGTGTGGAAAATGCTAGAAAGACCCTTTACTGATACAAATGAGAAAGCCTCTATAATTCATAGCATTAGAATATTTCTTGATTGTACTGAGATGTCAAATGTTTTACCCATGATCAAATATGTTCCAGAAGCAGTACTTGAACCCTTTTCTTTCTATCACTAAGTCTAATCCTGTAAGCACTATGCCAGACTGTCTCTCATCAGGTGGTAAGAAAACAAAATGTCAGTTCAGGTTAAAATATGTATATTTCAGAGGTTTAGGCAGGTTCATGGATTGTGATTCTGTAGGTGATTAAAAGAAGTTAAAGATGCTCATGGGGGAGCACTTTTGACATTTTTAGTTCAATGTCTTGTTACTGTACCACATATATACATCTCTTGATGCCTCTGTCTGGCAGAACACTGGACTAAATAGGGCATTTTTTTGGAGCCAACATATTTATATTATCTTAGTCCTATTTGAGGAACTGGATGAGGGTTCATGGAAAAGGCTAGAAAAATTTACTTGGCTACTCTCCTGTGTTGAGAAGTCCAAGCTATCTATAGCTTAGGCTTAGCAGAACCCGTGGCTAACTATTCAGGTCACAGCAAGGAGACAACAAAATGAGACTGAGGCAGGAGGATTGGTTAAATGTATTTCAGAATTTCCCTTGGCATTACATCAGCTTTGCTCAATGGTTTGTTTCTTATGGGAAAAGGTTAAAGATTTTAAATCATATGAGCTGTAAACATCCACAAATACTTTGAAAGACCAGAACTGAGGTTCTCGCCATCAATAGGAATAAATATAAAGGACAATTTAACAGTGATCTGCCTGAGTGTTCTAGAGGTGTATTTCTGCCACAGCCAGGGGATTTTTCTTTATCATCAAAATGCAAGTGCATCTTCTTACAAAGAAGGTGAAATCAGCCAGCTGGCCAGTCTACCAATATTTATTGTCTGTGATGTGCCAGGCACTGTGTTAAGTGCTAAGGATACAAAGGCAAAAGACAGTTCCTACTCTCAAAAAATGTAGTCTAAAAAGGCTTGAGGAACATGTCTTCATAAAAAATGGTGGAGTAAAAAAGTAGATCTGAAATGGCAGAGGAGAAAGCTTCATCATGAGAGGAGACTGCAGAATAGAAAAAGTTATACAGAAGAGGAAGAGAAAGGTCATTGTGTATTTGGAGGTCATAATAAAAACAACAACTTTGAGCAGGTTATTACAAATTTCAAAGGTCTAACCATTTACTCCCCACTCAGTAAGTTCCAGTAGCTCTGTATTACCTCCAGGATCAAATACAAAATGTTCTGTTTGCCATTCAACATCCTTCATCACCTAGCCTCCTCCTATCTTTCCAGTCTTTTTACACCTTACTCCTCACCATATACTCCTTGATCCAGTAATATTGGCATCCTGGTATCCCATAAACAAGACAATGTTTCTCTGCAATTCATGTGTTTTCTTTTTTTTTTCTTTTAGGCAATTGGAGTTAAGTGACTTGACCAGGGTCACACAGCTAGTAAGTGTCATGTGTTTGGTCTGAGGCCGGATTTGAACTCAGGTCTCTCCTGACTTCAGGGCTGATGCTCTACCCACTGTGTCACCTAGCTGTACTCCCCTCTTTTTTTTGACTCATGCATTTTCTATGCCTATCAAATGTTCTTCCTTCTCAACCTCACCTACTGACTTCCCTTAGCTTTTTTTAAAGTCTCAACTAAAATGCTTTTATAGGAAGCCTTCCCCAACCCCTCTGAATTCCACTTCCTTGTCTCCATTAACTTTTTTTTAATCCTGTGCATAACTTGCTTTGTATATTTGTTTGTATGTTGTCTCCCCATTAGATTGTAAGTTCCTTGAGGTCAGAGACTGTCTTTTGCCTCTTTTTGTATCCCACAGTGCTTGGTAAAGTGCCTAGCACATAGTAGGTGCTTTTGATTGATTAATTTTTAAAGATCTTTAAAAAATTAGACCTGCGATTTCATTGGCATGAAGAACTCCTTTTGCCCATGCTCATTGGCAACTTTTACAATTGAATTCTTAGAGAGGTATCTGGGTTATTGAAAAGTTAAGTAAATTGTCCAAAGTCACACTGCCAAGATATGTCAGTGGTAGGACTTGAATAAAGGTCTTTCTGACTCTATGGTCTGCCCTCTATGTATCATAGCATGTAACATCTCTTATAAACCTTACAACATCATATAGATGTCCATCTATTATTGGGATCATAGACTTAGTGCTATATATATTCTTGACCCCCTCAACCTTCCTCTCCCCTTTTCTAGATGAGGAACCTGAGGCCTAAAGAGTGGAAGTGATTTCTTCAAAGTTAGACATACATTAAGAGGCAGAGCTGGCAATCAGATTCCAAATATAGCACTTGTTTTGCTGCATATTATTAATGATAACCTTATTTGCCCATAGTTATACCTTCTCCAGTTGAATGAGGTCTTGAAGTCAAGAAGTCAAAATGTCCTTGTGTATTCAGATGCAGTTGCATCATGGTTTTGTTCAAGAGGAAAATGCACTCCATTCCTAATTGGCATTTTGTCTGCCTCTTTGGCCATGGCAACCCAGTATATTGAGCAAATGGTGTAAGGATGTTCTTAGCCCACATATACTGCGCACAGAAAATATATTACTTTTTGTTTTAGTTAGAACAAATAAGGGCTTAGGGTCTGCTCTGTAAAATTTGTTGTGGAAGCAAAGTGCAGTTATATGTGTTTTTGGTGATTGTCCAATATTACCCTGACATTTCCCTTTGGAGTGATTTTATCATGCTAATTTGGTAGAAATTATTTTGCTGTTTCTTTTCTTAAAGTAATCTATCTTCATCCTTCAAAATGTTAATTTTAATACCTAGGGTTCTTGTGTTCAATGAAGAAAGGAAAGAAACAAACATTTATTAACTGCTAACTTCGTGCCAGACACTGAGAGCTCATCGTTTCTTAAAAGGTAGCTTTGGTCTTTTAGAAAATTTATGTTCACAAACTTAGAGTTAAAAATGTAAAAGTTTATTTTGTACCATTAGTCATAGAGAAGAGATGATATGCACAGACATAATTCAGGGTCATTAACATGTTTCCTGTTTTCTCCATTTTTTAGTTGAATATGCAGAAGGAAATTTTTTATTCATTCATGCATTCATTTCCCTACAGGTGAGTCTACTTCCTAACATGATAAAGCATGTCCTTCACAAGTGCTTTATTGCTAATGGAACAGAGGCTTGCTCAGCCTCAGAAACTAATATTTTGCCTTTGTTGTAATGAGAGGACATTTGTGTAGTACCTTAAGGTTTACACAGTACTTTATACAAATATATTGTTTGATCCTTACAATGACTGCAAAAAATAGATAGTGTAGGTATTGAAGGATCACAGATTAGAGCTGGAAGGAAAATTAGATGCCCTTTAATTCCACTTCATTTATAGATGAAGGAACTGAGGATCAGAGAGGGTCAGTGACTTGCCTATGGCGACACAGATAGCTAGGTCAAGGCAAGATTTTAACCCAGATGTTGCCAGAATCGAGTTCCAATATACTTTTTACTACATTACACAGTCTACCTCTTTACTACCTAAAAGATTTTTGCTGATAGCTTTCTGGGGCTGTACCAGGAGCTTAAGATATCTGTATAATTACTAGTCATAGTAACTACTATGAAATCGTGTAGCTAATCAAAAACTTTCATAAGACTAGAAATCTGAAAACCTGGACTATCTTTGTGTCCCTTTTATTCATCTCATATCTAAGTCAATTAGTAAGCTCAATTACTATGCAAGGTTAGACAACTTTTTTTTTAAACAGTAAGATGCTTCTCAGGATTTATTCTTTAAGCCACCTTGTGGGCATTCTTCATGGGTAGCTAGATGGCACAGTGGATAGAGTGGTGAGCTTGGAGTCAGAGTCAACTTCTGAGTTCAAATCTGGTCCCAGACACTTACTAGCTATGTTCCCCTTGGCAAGTCGTTTAACCCTGTTTCCTCATCTGCAAGATGAATTGTAGAAGGAAATGACAAACCACTTCAATAACTTTGCCAAGAAAACCCTAAATGAGGTCATGAAGAGTCAGATACGACTAAAGTAACTGAATAACAACAAATAGGTATTCTTCAGTGAGAACCATTTCTGATAAGTTTCTGACAATTTCATTTGCTAATGAGATGCTCTAGAATCAGAAGCTTGAGGTTCAAGTCCAAGATCCTGCCTTTACCAGCTGTGGGCATTGAGAAAGGAAATGTGGTATGGTAAATAGAACTCTGAACTTGGAGTCAGGAAGATATCAGTTCAAATCCTGCTTCAGTCACTTACTAGCTGTGTGACAATTTGTGAGTTATTTAACCCCTTAGCTCCTCAGTTTCCTCATCTGTAAAGTGGGAATACTAGTACTTAATAGCAACCACGGTGGTTGGATACTTTTTCTACTCTTACCTTCTATATCTAATGTCATATCAAAAGCTATAACTAGGGATAGTTCCTAGATTTATTCCTTAAAAATGGGGGCTTGGGGCAGGGGTAGGACCAAGTTAAAATAAAATTTTTCCCAGCTCTGATTTTATGAGGAAAGAAAAGATTGTTCAACTGATAGTCTGTATCATCTCCATGAATAGTAACAAGAACACTAGATTTGATCTTAAAAGTATGAATCCTGGTTCTCTTACTTTCTAGATGTATGGTCATTGGAAAAACATTTAACCTGTTTGGTCTGCCATTTCCTCATCTGTTAAATAAGAGGGTTCATAGATGACATTGAATTAGTTACATTAAGCCTGAAATGCCACAAAGCCTCCTTAGATTACCAAGATTATACAGTGGTATAAGTTGGATAGGAAACCAATGGAATTGTCCCATCACTATATTGATATTGGAAAGATGCTGCAGGTGGATAATAAACTGTACTCAGAAGTGAATAAGAGGAGGAGATCAGGCTGGATTGCATTTGGGAAATTACATAGCACAGTGCTTTTGACATTCCAAGCTGCTTCTACCAAAAAGTCCCATTCCTTATTTATTTTAAAAATTCATCCATTCATTTATATATTTTTATATTGATTAATTTGGCTATTCATTTGTTACTCATTTGTCCATCAATTTATTTATCAATTCATCTATTCATTTATGCACTTATTTGTTTGTTCATTTATCTCCCTAATTATCCATCCAGTCATTCATTTTTAATTTTTTTTGGTGTCTTTGTTTTTACATCACCTTAATTTCTTTTCTTTTTTTTTGCAATTCTTTTTTTCTTTCTTTCTTTTATTTATTTTTAAAAATTTATTTATTTTTAGTTTTTAACATTCACTTCCACAAAATTTTGAGTTCCAAATTTTCTCCCATCTTGCCCCTTCCCCCACCCCAAGATGGCATGCATTCTGAATACCCTTTCCTCTAATCTGCCCTCCCTTCTATCTCTCCTCCCCTTCTCTTATACTGTTCTCCTTCTATTTTCCTACAGGGTAGGACAGATTTCTATACCCCATTTCCTGTATTTCTTATTTCTCAGTTGCATGTGGAAACAATTTTTGTAACATGTGTTTTTAAAACTTTGAGTTCCAAATTTTCTCCCTTCCTCTCTCCCCACCCACCCTCATTGAAAAGGCAAGCAACTTGATACAGGTTATACATGTGTAGTTATGCAAAACACTTCCATAGTAGTCATGTTGTGAAAAACTAACTATATTTCCCTTAATCCTATCCTGCCCCCCATTTATTCTATTCTCTCTTTTGATCCTGTCCCTCCTCAGAAGTGTTTGCTTTTGATCACCCCCTCCCCTAATGTGTCATATCCTCTATCATTCTCTTGCTCTCTTGTCCCCTTTCTCCCCTATTTTGTGTAGGTTAAGATAGATTTCCACACCCAACTGAGTGTGTATGTTATTTCCTCCTTAACCCAAATCCTATGAGAATAAGATTTACTCATTCCCTCTCACCTTCCCCCACTTCCCCTCCAATGTAAAAGCCTTTTCTTATCTGTTTTATGTGAGATAATTTACCCAATTCTATCTCTCCCTTTCTCCTTCTCCCAGCATAATCCTCTCTCACTCCTTAATTTTATTTTCCAGGTATCACTCCTTCATCTTCAACTCACCCTCTTTCTCTCTTCCTCTCTCTCTCTCTCTCTCTCTCTCTCTCTCTCTCTCTCTCTCTTCTCTCTCTCTCTCTCTCTCCATACATATTTTTTTACCCTGATACTGACAAAGGTCTCGTGAGTTACAAATATTATCTTTCCATGCAGGAATATAAATAGTTCAACTTTAATAAGTGTCTCATGATTTCTCTTTCCTATTTATCTCTTCATGTTCCACTTGAGTCCTGTATTTGAAAGTCAAATTTTCTATTCAGCTCTGGTCTTTTCATCAAGAATGCTTGAAAGTTCTCTATTTCACTGAATGTCCATTTTTTCCCTTGAAGGATTATACTCAGTTTTGCTGGGTAGGTTATTCTTGGTTTTTAACCTATCTCCTTTGACCTCCAGAATATTTTATTACATGCCCTGCACTCCCTTAATGTAGAAGCTGCTAAATCCTGTGTTATCCTGTTTGTGTTTCCAGAATACTTGAATTGTTTCTTTCTAGCTGCTTGCAATATTTTCTCCTTTACCTGAGAACTCTGGAATTTGGCTACAATATTCCTGGGAGTTTTCTTTTGGGGATCCCTTTCAGGAGATGATTGGTAGATTCTTTCAATTTCTATTTTACCCTCTGGTTCTAAAATATCAGGGCAGTTTTACTTGATAATTTCTTGAAAGATGATGTCTTAGTTCTTTTTTTGATTATGGCTTTCAGATAGTCCAATAATTTTTAAATTATCTCCCCTGGATCTATTTTCCAGGTCAGTTGTTTTTCCAATGAGATATTTCACATTGTTTTCTATTCTTTTCATTCTTTTGGATTTGTTTTACAGTATCTTGATTTCTCATAAAGTCACTAGCTTACAATTGCTCTATTCTAATTTTTAAGTATTTTCTTCAGTAATCTTTTGGACTTCCTTTTGCATTTGGCCAATTTTGCTTTTTAAGGCATTCTTCTCCTCATTGGCTTTTTGGATGGACCTCTTTTGCCATTTGGGTTAGGCTATTTTTTAAGGTGTTATTTTCTTCAGTATGTTTTTAGGTCTCCTTTGGCAGGGTGTTGACTTGTTTTTCATGATTTTCTTGCGTCACTCTCATTTCTCTTCCCAGTTTTTCCTCTACTTCCTTTACTTGTTTCTCAAAATCCTTTTTGAGCTCTTCTATGGCCTGCAATTGATTCATATTTTTCTTGGAGGCTTTGGATGTAGGAGCTTTGACTTTGTTGTCTTCTTCTGGTTATATGTTTTGATCTTCTTTGTTACCAAAGAAAGATTCTATGGTCTGACATTTTTTGTGAGACTTGGTCATGATCCTAGCCAATTACTTGAGTTTTAAATTCTTTGTTAAGGTAGGGGTCTGCTTCCAGTGTGGAGAATATACTGTCCCAAGCTTTAGGGGTTTTGTGCAGCTGTTTTCAGATATACTTCTAGGGACCTGTAAATTTTCAGTTCTTCCGAGGTGATATGAGGTGTTTACTCCTTTCCTGACCTGTGCTCTGGTCTATGAGTGACCACTAGCACTCTTTTCTGGCTTGGAACTGTGAGGAAGATTTTCTATCCACTACAAGCTCCACCATGCCAGTATTCCTCCTAGCCCCTGGACCGCCACCCAGAACTGTGACCCAGAAACAAGCGTGAGCAAAGCAAGAGATTTCTGCCTTAGCACTGAGAAAGAGATCCCTGCAATCTCCCTCTGATCAGCCACACAATTTCCCTTCAGCTTGTGGGCCAGAAGCTCAGGAGGCAGCTCCCGTCCTGGGGCCGCACTTGGGGACTGGGGTTGGGATTGACCTTCTCTCTCTCTCACCACAGTCACAGACCTTTCCTGCTGAACTTCTAAATTCTCTTGGTGTTTGTGGGTTGAGAAGTCTGGAATCCGCCACAGCTGCCTGTGATTTAGTCCTCTGAGGCCTGCTCTAGTTCGCTGAGGCCTGTTTTCCCAGCATGCCCACATGGAACTGTGCTTCACTCCCTGCCCTGCTCAATATACCTTTCTGATCAACCATCCAGTCTTTCTTGGGCTGGAAATTTGTTTCACTCTGTGTTTTTGTGGGTTCTGCTGCTTTAGAATTTGTTTAGAGCCATTTTTTATAGGTATGTGGAGGGGTTTGGGGGATAGCTCAAGTAAGTCACTGTTTTCACTCTGTCTTCTTGACTCTGCCACCTTCATTTGTTAATATATCTATTCCTCCCCTTCCTAGAGAGACTTCCCTCATTCAAAAGAGGAAAAAGAAAGTTCAGTAAAAGTAATAAATCAAGTAAACCTTATGTTATATGCAGTGTCTCCTATCCATAGTCCCTTACCTCTGTAAAGAATGGAGGTAGGTGAATCCTTATAGTTCTACTTTTGGTCTAACTTGGTCATTATAATTTCAAAGCATCAGTTTCAATTCAACTTCAAAAGCCCCATTTTAAACACTAATATCATCTGAGTGATGCTGAATATTTACAAATCACTGACCACCACAATTGCAGATGATTCAAAATTTTAGGTGACCCCAAAGGTCAATTGAGAGACTCATAGTGGGGATCAGTAGGTTACTGTAATTCTGCTTATGTTTATGTCATTTACACTACTTCTCTTAAGCAAATCATATATGACCAAAAAAGAAGGTGAGCTTGTCATGTAGCTAGAGGGAAGAATGACAGATGAATCAATTCAATTCAATTCAACAAATATTTATTATTGTGCTATATGAATGAATAGGAATATTGTGTTGTAAGGAATGACAAATAGGAAGAGTTTAAAGAACCATGGGAAGACATATGTAGTGAGGCCAAGTGATGTGATGAGAAAATATAAGTAACATAATCTTTTTGGTCACAGAAATAGAAAGTCGATCCATGGCCTTCTTCTTCCTCTACATAGCCCTAATGTAATATTAAAAAATGGTCCATATCTCACTTAACCTGTACAACTCTTAGCCCCTCCTCAAATCATGCAAATCAAGTTTTTCAAATCTCAGTCCACTGAATTATCACCTATGACACCATTCAAGCTATCAAAGGGATATATGCTTTATAAACTACCAAGCATTTGAAAGATTTTATGGTAAAAAAACCAACATGATCCTTTCCCTCACTATAATGGTGGGATTGGCAGACGCGCCCAGGCTCTTCACTTGGGCTGCACATGAGGCTATTGGCTTCAAAAGAGTGATCATTGTTGCATATGCTCAAAAATGAAGAAAACAATTTGGAACTTAAGGAATTCAATGTGGATTTTCAGATCAGCAAGTATACATAGAGCAACAAATCTCCTAATACACATGAGTAGTTAGAGGGCCCATGGCCAAGTCAATCCATACTTAGTCTCTGTGCCATATTGAAGTGATCCTAACCTGAAAAAGAAAAGCTATTTCTTAAGCATGAAGAAGAAATTGCTCAAAGGAAAAAAAAATCCCAATAGAAACAAAAAATTATGGTTTTGGAATAATTGTAATGCAGTAACATGAAAATTAAAACTACATTTAAAATATATCTGTAAGAAGAGGGATTAGGAGGGGAGAAGGGAGAGGAAGGATAGAGAAGAGAGTCAGAATTCTTTTCCATTTTGATCTTTGCACAACCCATCCCTTCCCCGACCTTGGCAAACGCCTTTGTTAAGCATAGATATTCTAATTATGTAAATACCTACTTGAAGTTAATACTTGGCTGATCTATTTTTTTTGGTTAACAAATTTTGACTCAACATACAAACCCCCACCAACTCACAAAGCGCAATCTCTGAATATAAGCAAAAGAATAAAACAGTGATTGTAACTAATAATAATAATGTAGTTTTATGCTTTAGCAGTTTTGTCAAAGGAAGGTCACATGCTTTTATTTTAATACATTATCAACATTCCCATTGTATTTGATCAGATTTTTGTCATTGCTTAACACTGCTGCCAGTTATGTAATTGCCAGTTGTTGTGTTTGTTGCTGTTTTGGCTCTGCTTTCTTCACTGTCCATCACTTCACACAAGCCTTCCCTTATTTCTTTGTATCCTTCATATTTGCTATTCCTTACAGAGCATATTCTATTACACTCACATACCACAAGTTATTCAGCCCTATTACCCAATCACTGGGCACACAGTTTGATTGCAACTTTTTGCTATTACAAATAGTAATGTGATAAATATTTTTGTACAGATAAATTTTTTCCTTTTTGTCAGCATCCTTCTTGGGTTAAAAACCCAGCAATGGAAACACCAGGTAAAAGAACACAAACAGTTTTGTTAACTTTTATCACATAATTTTAAATTGTTTTCCAAAATATTTGGACCAACTTACAGCTTCACCAGTAGAGAATTAGCATGTCTGGTTTTGTAAAGCCTTGCCAACAGTGATTGTGTGTGTGTGTGTGTGTGTGTGTGTGTGTGTGTTTAGCAATGTTTGCCAATTAAGTGACTATGAGATAATATAAAATTATTTTGATGGGAATTTCTCAGATTATTAATGAATTTGAGCATTTATCCAACTGGTTATTAAAAGTTTGTGTTTCTTCCTTTGATAACAGAATGTTAATAACTTTTGACAATGTATTGATCAAGAAATTGCCCTTAATAAAAAAGATTTGTATCAATTTTGTATAGGTCTTGGATGCTAGACTTTTATCAGATATATACAATGCAATGATTTTTCTCAGCCTCTGCATTTTATTTATTTTTGATTCATTATAATTTTTGTGTAAATCCCTCTCATTTTTCATAAACCAAATTGTTCATTTTATTTTTCTGCTGCAGCTAGTTAGAACTTCATCTCCTCACTATAGTTACGAAAGATGTAACCTTCCATTTTCCTCTAAATTTTTTGTAGTGTGGTGTTTTTCACATGTAGATAATTTAATCACTGGGGCAGGTAGGTGATACAGTGGATAGAGTGCCAGACCTGGAATTAGGAAGGTTTATCTTCCTGAGTTCAAATCCGACCTGAGATACTTAGTAGTTATGTGACCTTGGGCAAGTCACTTAATCCCATTTGTCTCAGTTTTCTCATCTATAAAATGAGATGGAGAAGGAAATGGCAAAGCATTCCAATATCTTTGCCAAGAAAACCCCAAATGGTATCGCCAAGTGTTGGACGTGACTAAAAACAATGACAACAAAACAACAGATTTATTCATTAGCAATTTATTGTACTATACGGTGTGAGAAGATGGTCTACTTTCCTACTTGGTGGATGATTAAATAAATAAGTTAATGTAGTCATTGTAATCTGTGATTACTTCTGAATAATTTGTGATTTTATCGTGTGTGTAGAAGACATCTTACTTGAGGAACACCTACATGACTGAATTCTGATGTCCTAAGTTGAATACTTAAAAAATCCTTATCAACAGACATAGTGACATTTTACATTCTTTATACTTCTTAGGCAGCTGTGTGACTGTAAATATTTAATAGTTATAAGGAAGCATTCATACAGATTAATATTTACTGTCTTCTTGCTCTTCTACTACCTGTGATATTTTCCATTCTTTTGTATCTTTCCTTCTTGAAGATAACTTGAAAATCTATCCCAGAATCCCTTTTAGAGTGCATTGCTTCCAGCATGAATTTCTTCTGTATGTTCATGTCTGGTTGCCCTTTCCAACTTCATCTCCTCAAATACTATTGCCAATTTATCATCAGGCACTTGGGTAGTAGAGTCCAAATTTGTTTGTTCTACTATTGCTATGGATAAGACTAGATACCTATTGAAATGCCAGCTGATCTGTTCCAATTCACATCCATGTATTTGTTGTTCTTCCAGTTTCATCTACAAATCCTCTAAGGATGATCTGGATTAGCAGGCCTCATATTAAGCCTTTTTTTTTTTTACTGTGAACTACTTTTATTTCTTTGTGTGGCCACTAGAAACCTTCTGTCATCCTCTACTATGATGATTTTCCAGTGAATATGTGCTTTTAAGTCATGTTGGCATGGACTGCCAACTTTACTTGACGAGGAAATAAAGTGCTTGCTGGAAGAAAAGTTTTCTACGTTCTTTCAGGTCCTGTGATAAATCCTCCCCTCACCCCTGAATTGAACACTTGCAAGAAAATATGATTATTGCCAGTGTTTCCAATTTTGTCATTTCCCATTTTCTGAAATCAATGGCTTATTAAACAAGTCAGGTGGCAGTTATAATCATAGCCAGTGTTTTACTCTTTATTCTGGCTTCTAATTTATTGTTGGTTTTGATTTTTTTTCTTTAACTACTCATTGGTTTGACTGCATATAGACAGCTGAGTGGGATATAACTTGCACATCAAGAACCAGTTGTTTCCTGTCTGTTAATATGCAGTCAATAGCATTAGTAATATTTGGTGTTCATCACTTATATATTGCCTTCTTACTAAGTGCTTTTTGAAGAAAGCATTTATGATGTATATATGCATGAAACTTCTAAGTAGTCTACAGTCTGTGGCTTCTTTTATTTCTTAATCCTTAATCATATTTTCCAACATAATTTTTGCTACTCTCCTTTGTGCCCATTTTCCCATTGAAGTTCAAGAAATGTTTTAAAAATAATTTTATAAAAAAATTTTATTTTTAAATTATTAAACATTCATTTTCTTCTCCCTTCCCTTTCCCCCTAAAAAGAAAAAGAAAAACAAAGCCTTTGTAGCAAATTAGTCAAGTATAGTCAAACTACCACATAGGCCTTGTCCAAGAATGTGTCTCATTCTGTGTATTCCATAACCTCTCCATCAAGAAGTATGTTGATTGAGTTTGGAGAAATTTACTTCTTCACTGAATTTCTCTACTTTTTAATTCTGTGTAACTGATGTTAGTGCATAATTCACCATTATTTTCATTGTTGTCTGTGTGTGCACTTTCATGAGAATAGCAAGACAAGATGATCAAATGTCTCTGTGAAATGCTGTTTCTTGTTGCCTTTGAACACATGAGAAGAACAGTTCAGTTAATTCCTATGCTTTATATGTAAGCTCATAACAACCTGGCTGGTCTTTTCCTACTTTTCTAATCTCTTATACTTGACTCCTTTCCACTTAGCTTACAATCCAACTGCAGTGACCTAATGTATATTTCCCTTATAGGACACTCCATCTCTTCTCCCTGTGCCTTTGCAGTGACTGTCTCCCATGTCCAGAATTCTCTCCTTTCTCCCTTCTTGGCTTCCTTAGTTTCTTCCAAGACTTGGTACAAATCTCACCTTCCAGATCCCCTACCTCCTACCAATTGGTAGTGACTTCCCTCGGAGATTCCTTTGAGTTTACACTGCAAAAATATGTTGTATGTACATAGTTATTTTCATATTGTCTTCTCCATTAGAATATGAGCTCCTTTAGGATAGAGACTTTTAATTTTTTGTTTCTCCAGTATTTAGCATAGTACCTGGCACATAGTAAGTGCTTAATAATCAATCAATAAACATTTATTAAGTGCTTACTATGTGCCTGACAATACTTGTTGACTGACCGGTGTTATATTTTGAACTTGAGATAATGGTGGCACATTCAAGTAGAAATATCCACCAAATCGGTGGTTTTAGTCTTGTTTTTTTCCTCTGCTCAGAAGAAAGATCTAGAGAAGGAGAGTTTTGGAAATCATATATATCACATTCATACTTTGGATCTCTTGACATTGAAACTGTCTTGAATGCTGACTGAGTATAAACTTATCCAGTCAACTGTATCTGGCTGACCAGATTTTTTTTTTTATGCCTTATATTCAGTTGTTTCACTCAGGCTCTCTTGTCATCCCCCATCTGCCCTGCATTTTCCCACTTGTACTAGCAACCTCTAAAACACCTCCAGAAGCCATGACCTCTGGAAATTTAATCTACACAGCTTTGGAATTCCTGCTTTGTTCCTGAGCCTTCTTCACTAGTCTTATCTCTTTTTAAAATTTATTTTTTAACATTAAAATATTTTTTGAGTTCCAAATTCTCTCCCTTTCTTCAGCCCCTCCCCTGCCCTCTGAGAAGTCAAGCAATATGATACCCATTATACATATCAAGTCATTGTAAAACCTATTCCTATATCAGCCACATCACAAAAAGCAAGAAAAATCAAGTGAGAAAATTATACCTCCATTTGTTGACTGCACACTTATCTAGTCCATTATATCTAGCCTTCATCAGACTATATTATGTTTCATATGCCAATCCAGTCATCCCATCCAGGCCAACTTACATCACTGATACCATGAGCATTTATACTTCCCCCACCTCTTACTCTGGGCACAATAGTGAAGTCACTAGATCACTAGTATCATTGTTTCTGGAAAGGGCGTGTCAGTCTATTGCCCTGTGACTCCACTCACCATCCCTTTGATTTCCCAAACCATAACTCCCTTCCTTGGCCAACAATTCTCTATGTATCTCTCTCTATTTGAATGTAAGCTCCACGTAGTCACTGTCTTTCACTTTTTGTCTTTCTGTCCCCACCTCTCCTTAGTACAGTGTCTGGCACAAGTGCTTCATAAATACTTTTTTTTCATTCATTTATTTACCATAGGATTTTATGGCTGGAAGGGCCTTAAAGAATAATAGATACAACCTTTGTGTCATATCTTGACATGTACATTTAGGAGTAATCTCATATATCTGATTTGTTGCCTCTACATGGGTGAAACTTTGGAGCTTCATCATCTGGCCCTGTTCTAAGCATAGCTATCAGCTACCCTCTCATTCAGGTTTACAAGGTTTCAAAATACATGTAACTAGGCTTATACCCAAGCTCGAGGTGTTTTGTGTATACAGAAAGAGACATGACTCCAGGCTGGGGGAAAGAATGCTGAATTTGATGCTTCATACCTGCAAAAGGGACTTGCTGTATAGGTTCCAGACATTCTTTATAAAGTGAACAGAGGACATTCTTGGAAGAAAAATGAGAAAGACGTAGAAATAGTAGACATATAGGCTGCTGGCTCTATTATGCCTCTATACTTGCTTGAAATTCTAGAGATTGCTAGAATGAATTCCTTACAGGTGAGTGTTTTTTTTTTCCTTCCTGCTTTGAACTAAGATCTCATCACATTCTCAGCTAAAGAGCTCATTCACTCTTGTGTATTCTTTTGTGTATTCTAATCTTTAAAACGTTTTGATTTCTGCTTGAGGTTTGTTTTGTTGAAGAAAGTAAGCTGGTGAGTGCAAGCTAAGGGCTATTCTCCCCTCACAACAAAATGTGGCAAGTCCCCAAAGAGATGGGAGTACCATGTCATCTTATTTGTCTCTTGTCTCTGTGTGCAGGTGAAGAAGTAACAGTTAGAACATGGAACAACTGATTAGTTTAAGATTGGGAAAGGAGTATGACAGCATTGCATATTGTCACCTTATTTATTTAAATTATATGCAGAGTACATCATGCAAGATGCCAGGCTGGATGAATCAAAAGTCAGAATTAAGGTTGATTGGAGAAATATCAGCAATCTCAGATATACAGACAATACCACTTCAATGGCAGAAGGTGAAAAGAATTAAGAAACCTCTTTATAAGAGTGAAAGAGGAGAGTATAAAAACTGGCTTGGAACTTAACATTAAAAAAAACCTAAGATCATAGCTACTGGTCCCATCACTTCCTGGCAAATAAAGGAAGAAGAAATGGAAACAGTGTCAGATTTTATATTGTTGGGCTCAAAGATCGCTGCAGACAGTGACTCCACTCGTGAAATTAAAAGACTCTTACTCGTTGGAAGGAAAGCTATTGCAAATCTGGATAGCATACTAAAAAACAGAGACATCACCTTGCTGACAAAGGTTCATGTAGTCAAAACTATAGTTTTTCCAGTAGCAATGTATGGCTGTGAGAGTTGAATGTAAGGAAAGCTGAGTGCCACAGAATTGACTCTTTCGAAATGTGATGCTTGAGAAGACTTTTGGGAGTCCTTTGGATAGCAAGGAAATCAAATCAGTCAATACACAAAGAAATTAACTCAGACTAATCATTGGAAGGACAACTACTGAAGCTGCATGTCTCTTTAAGACTGAATGAAAGAGCACTCAGCCTCCAGGGCACTCCTGGGACTTGCCAGCCCTTCCTAACTTTCCCCCTGCCCTCATCTGCTAGAATTCAGGCATGGTCCTTGGCATTCCTCTTCAGAGACAAAGAAAGAGGAAGACCAGACCATACGTCATATCTATCCATCCATACTATCCATGTATCCATCTATACATTTAGACAACTCATTATGGATATGCACTTAGAATTTTATTTCCATAATAAAAGATATAAAAGTACTTGTCACAGATCATTCAGAGAAGGAAAACTCCCCCTGTCTCTGAGGATCTTTAGCCTCCTTTTCTTACTTAGCTCTGACTCAAACAAGGGAGAATGGGAAAGTCTATTTCCTTCTATGGTTGCTCTGTGCCTTGCTGGTCTCTTCAGAATTCCGCTGTTCTGTGCTGCTGCTGACCTCAGTTCTTGACTGAGGTCCTGGGTCCTTTCTGTATCTTTCACTTTTCTCTGTTCTTAGAGAATGTTGCTGGTCCTTCTTCATTGATGTCTTTACTGGCTCTCCACCAGTATAAATTGCCAAAGCTCTATCAGCTGGATGATGAAGGCTCAGCTTAGAGTCTTCTAGACATTTCCTTAGGGAAGCTAAATGCCTTCTGCCTATTTTAAAACTTCTTGCTGCTTTATGAACTGGTTTCACGACTTCATCTATGACATAAAGAAGGAGATCTCTTAAAGTGGCTCTAGGAATACCTCTTTCCACTTTGGGTTAGCTGTGGTGAGAAATAGTATGATGTAATGGATAGAGACCTAAATACAGAATCAGGAAGAACTGAGTTCAAGTCTCTCTTCTGATATATACTGGCTGTGTGACTCTGGGCAAGTCACTTAACCTCCCAGGGTTCCAGGCAGCTCTCTAAAATTACAAGTTCAAGAACTGTTGCTGCTGTGCTTTGATATAGGGAGTTACCTCACCAGGGAATTTCTCAAACTAGTGAAATCAAAGTCTGGACCAAAATGGTGAGTCCTTGCCCCTGCCACTTGTGTTAATCCCTTTAGATGAGTCTTTTGGGGTTCAGAAAGGTATTCTCTCTTTCAAATTGTCTTTCCATCTTTACCCATGGCAACTAGGTTGGGTTTTGCAAATTACCCCAGGCTGCCTCACAAAGATATTCCAAAATGGACAGGGTGGGCAAAGCTATCAGCTCTCTGAGGGTAGTATGAGTAACAAACCATTCCTAAGGGTGAAGATTTGTGCCCTCTCTATCTAAAGATGACAGTTTAAATGGTAAAAGTAGACAAGAGCTTTAAAGGAGTATAGAAAATTTTGGAATGATTCACAGATATGCATGTCTAAATGAGCCCATTTGGGAGATTTGTGCATGATATATGTTTCTTATATTCCCCATTGAAGCCCCTTCTTTCATTTAAGTGACATGATCTCAAAAAGCATGCTATAAGTATTTATGTGGAATTGCATATTTTTTTCCCCAGCTTACCTCTGACATCACGCTTGGGCTTTTTATCTTCATTCCTTTTTATTTCCCTGCTACCAACTAAGATTGAACATGAACTCACACCATGGTTTTAACGATGAATAGAAACACTGAGATAATCAGACACAGCAAGAGTATGGGCAAGAACCTCCAAGAGGAC
Source organism: Phascolarctos cinereus (assembly GCF_003287225.1). Classification (NCBI taxonomy): domain Eukaryota; kingdom Metazoa; phylum Chordata; class Mammalia; order Diprotodontia; family Phascolarctidae; genus Phascolarctos; species Phascolarctos cinereus. The sequence goes on along the minus strand of NW_027555958.1, from coordinate 197,873,208 downwards.
TCAGGGAAGCCAAATTAGCCATTTTTTTGTCACTCTCAAACAGCGATTACAAGTCTCTCCCAGAGTAAGTTTTTTCCCCCGCAAAGCAAAAATAAAGAATATTTTTAAACAGTCTTTGGTCTGAGAAATAATTCCTTGGTTTTTTTGTTAGAACATTTCCCTTCATCATGCTTGCCCATGGTGACTGGCACTTTGAGTGCCATGTGGGTGGCACATTGTTGCAGGGTTTTGTTGTTAGAATCCTTTATATACAAGGAATACTTTTAATGAAAATGAAAATGGATTTAATAAGTTGTTATATTTCTGTGCACTTATTTCATGGTTTTTTCCTTTTTTTAAAATTTAGAGATTGCTTTTTAAAAATGTTGCCTGAATATTCAAGGCAAGCATTATAATTGAAACTTCCCACCACTGAATTTTGCTAAATTACAAATTATGATGGTGAAATGAGCAGGGTAAATGAAGAAGCAATTAATACTATTTGGTCTAAATTGTTTCCATCTAAATTGAATGCTCTTTTTCAAACAATACCTCCTTCATGTTTTCAAAGAAATTGCATAGATGCTGAACTTAAAAGTATCTTAAAAGTCATTTAGTCCAACTGCATACATCACTTTATTTTTTCCATTTCAATTTTTTAGAATTCATAATTACTTAACAACATATCTCTGCCCAAAAGAACTTTCCCTTACAACAAATACAAGTAATTAAGCAAAAATAATCTCTTCTGATAATATGTGCCACATTCTGTATCTATAGATCTGAATTCCTATTCTGAAATCAGAGATACATCTTTCATTTTTTATTCTTCAAAACCCAGACTGCTAATCACAATAAATCTGAGCTGCTGTTTATGGTTATTTTTGCTACTACAAACAATATTGCTATGAATATTATGTCATATCCACAATTTTACCGATGAAGAAACTGAGCCTCAGAGAAGTTAATTGACTTGTCAAAATTGGTGGGGTGGTGCAGTGATTTGAATGCTGGACCTGGAGTCAGGAAGACTCATTTTCATCAGTTCAAGTCTGGCCTCAGATACTTACTGGCTGTGTGACCCTGGACAAGTCATTTAACCCTGTTTCCCTCAGTTTCCTCATCTATAAAATGAGGTGGAGAAGGAAATGATACTCCAGTATCTTTGCCAAGAAAACCCCAAGTGGGATCATAAAAAGTTGGACAGAACTGAAAAACTGAAAAATGACTCAGTAGCAACATGATTAGAACTAAAGATCTCCTGACTCCTTCACTATTTAACTCACCTTGTGGCTAAAACATCTCCCTTTGCCTCTCATTTTATTTAAATGTTCACTGTTCAGTTTAAATTAAAAAGAATACATTCATCCAGATATTTATAAACTGTGAGGTGTGGCAGTGGGGAGGTTGCCAAGACTTCTTCAGCTGAGACTTGAAGGAATGACCAACATTATCAACAGTTTTTTCAAGCGTGAATATATCAACTTTTTTCCCTCATGAAAACAAAATCAATAAAAAGGAGGGTAAAAAGTACTTAGACCCTATACTGTTTTGCACTATAAGATTTACTGAAATTTTCAGTATTTGGTTTTCATTTTATTTTTTAGAATTTTGATTGCATTCTTTTTTTGAATCAAAAAACATCTGTGAATAAATACTTGGGATATAGGTTGAGGAAGGGCCAGTCTTCATAGTTTAAATATTGCTTAGAAAGACTAGTTACCTCTGAAAATTTAACATTATTTCATGTTTCATAATACTCCTCTTCATATACTCTCTATTCTAGGCAATTTGTCTTGCTGGCTATTTCTCATAGATGACAATCATCTCCCTCCTCTCTGCCTTTGCACAGGTGGCCCACTATATTTGGAAGGGCCCTCCTTTCCATTTCTACCATTCTGTGTTTTCCAGGTCTTGAGCTGTTTTAACCAAAGCCATGTGAGGTAGGATCCTTAAATGAGTTTTATTCAAAATATCCCTCAGAAAAGTGGTGGTTCTTCTCCCCTCTGCCTAAGAAAACTCAACTTTCTACTTTAACTATTAGTGCTCTTTCATTTTTTGAACTTATTTTATCTTATATTTTCTTTTCTGTAAATGTATTATATTTCCCCCTGTCTGATAGAATGTATGCTCCTAAGATTAACAAGCTTTCCTTTGATCATATCCCTACCCCCACCCCACCCCAGTAATTCTTACTTCTCTCCAATCATCATTTTTATTTGGTTCTCCATCCCTTATTCCCATTCCCTTCAACCCAACCCCCATTCCCAAGAATGTCTTCTAAAACTATTCACACTTTCCAATGTGCTCTCTGGAATGCTTGCTCTGTGGCTAAGAAACTTCCTTTCATCTTAAATCTTTTCCTTTCCAGTCCTTCTGGTTCTTGCTGAAACCTGGCTCCGTCTTGATGACACATCTTCCTGGCCTTCCTTTCTAGCACTAGCTACACTTTTATTCATCCTCCCACTCACTGGTTGAAGAAGGGGGAGTTCGAATATTCCTTGCTTCCCATTATCACTGCCAGGTTCTTCCTTTGGCAATATCATCAAGTAACCTCTCCTCCTTTGAGATTGACTCAATCCATATCTACAATCCAATCAAATTTCTAGTAGCTGTTGTCTAGTGCCCTATAGGACACTCTCCTTTCCTCAGTGAGTTCACAGCTTGTCTTTCCCCCTTGACTCCGGACATAACACTAGTGGTATTCAATGTATATATTGATACTCCTTCAGAAACCTCACAGTTCCTCAACTTACTCATTTTACATGACCTACTTCTCTTCCCTACCTCAGACATACACAAAGATAGTTATGCCTTGATCTTGCCATCAATCCCAAATACACTATTTCCATGTTTATGAACTCTGAAATTCCCTCATCTGATCACATGTCGTCATTTCACCTTTCTCTGCCTTACAACCCCAAAACCTATTTTTTAAACTCGTTGTCTCTAACCCCTCAACTCCTCAGTTCTTTCGTGGACTATCACCTTTGAATTAGTTATATTCTCCTCCCTGCCCCATATTGACTCCTTGGTGAACCAGTTCATCTATATACTATCCTCTTCTCTTGAGTTTTTTGGTCCCCTATTGTATTGCAATCTTGCCCTGCCAAGCCTTAACCTTCAATCACTGCCTTCTCTTCTGCTTTCGCTTATAGACATGTGTTGTTTAACAAAACTGGGGCATGAAACTGTGCTCACTGGGTACACTACAAATTTATATTATATAATCTCAACTGGGCACTCACCATGCCAAAGTAAGCCTTTTATATATCTTACCTTAATTCACTCTCCTTCTCCCCACAGCACCTCTTCCAAACCTTTTCATCCCTCCTCAAACTTCTCATGACTCCTCTTTTCTTATCATCTCAGCTGAGAACTTTGCCTTATATTTTGTTGAAAAAATTGAAGCTATTCAACAAGCATCAAACCCCTCCCCATTCCTTCTTCCACATCACTCAGCTGCCTTCTGCCACTATCTCCCCATGCACTACTGTCTCATACTAAGAAGTAGCCATTCTTCTTACCAAAGCAAATTCCTCTATCTGCACAAGGGATTCTATTACATCCCATCTTTTCCAGAAGTTTCCCCTTTCATCATCTCTACTTTCTTACTCTTCCCTACAAATACGACTGTCTCCCCATCCTCAAAATATCCCAGCCTATACATACAATCCTTCCCTTAGTCCTTTTCTAGCTAAACTCTTTGAGAAGTCTGTCTGCAATAGGTGCCCCTACCTCCTTTCCTCTCACTTTTTTCTTACCTCTCCAAAGTTTGGCTTCTGACCTCACCATTCAACCAAAATTGTATTCTCCAAAGTTACCAATGATCTTTCAATTGTGAAATTAATGGCCTTTTTTCAATTTTCATTCTTCTTGACCTCTCTGTAGACTTTGACACTGTTCATCATGTTCCTCCTTCTTTCTAGGTTTTCAAGACACTACTCTTTTTTGGTTTTCCTTCTACTTATTTGACTGCTCCTTCTCTGTCTCCTTTATCTCCTCCTCTAGATCACACTTTCTAATTATAGGTATCCCTCAAGGTTCTATCTTGGGCCCTCTTCTCTTCTCTCTCTATACTGATTCACTTGTTCCCAATGGATTTAATTACTATATCTACGCTGATGGTTCTACCTTTCCTGCCCCAATCTCTCTGCTGATCTCCAGATTTGCATATCTAACTGCTTATTAGACTTATCAAACTAGACGTCCCTTAGATATCTTAAACTCAACATATTCAAAACTGAACACATTTTATTTCCTCTCAAGTTCTCCCCCTTCCAAACATCCCTATTATTCATATATACCTCCTTTCCTCTGATATTGCCACAACTCTAGTGCAGGTCTTCATCACCTCATGCCTAGACTATTGCAAAAGCCTGCTGGTTAGTCTCCCTCTCACAAGTCTCTCTCCTCTCCAGTTCATCCTCCACTCAGCTGTCTAATTAATCATTGATGAGGCAGCTAGATAGCATAGTAGATAGAGATTTGGACCTAGAGTCAGGAAAATCTGATTTCACATTTGGCTTCAGAAACTTACTAGCTGTGTGACCCTGGGAAAGTCAATAAACCTCTGTTTGCCTCTGTAAAATGGGAATAATAATAGCACCTTTCTCTCAGTCACAGTGAGGATCAAGTGAGTTAATATTTGTAAAGGGCTTAGCACAATGCTTGGCACATAGTGGGTTCCATACACATGTCCTCTCTCTCTCTCTCTCTGTCTCTCTCTCTCTGTCTCTCTGTCTGTCTTTCTCTGTCTCTCTCTCTCCTTCTCCTCAACCACATTCAATAAATTTTAGTGTCTCTTTATTGTCTCTAGGAAGATCAAATATAAAATTTTCTGTATTCAAAGCTCTTCATAACCTGGACCTTTCCTCCTTTTCCATCTTCTCACTCCACACCTCTCCTCCACCCCACACTATGTATTCTGTGAGCCAATGTCTTTAGCCTCCTTGTTCCTCAAACAAGACACTTCATATCTAGACTCTGGACATTTTCACTGAAAATAATCCCCATGACTGGGATAGTCTTCCCTCCTTATTTGTCTCTTGGCTTCCCTAGCTTCCTTCAAGTCCTGGCTAATGTATATACATACATAATTATTATGTACATACATATACATATATATGAATATCTGTGAATCATCTGCTTAGGGATAATAGACCCAATTAATAAGGTTACGGAGAGAGACAGTGTATCAAAAAGAGAACAGAGGTCCTGGGACAGAACCTAGAGGAACACCTACACTTGGGGATGTAAAAGCATGATAAACTAGCAAAGAAGACTGAAAAGGAGCAGCCAGACAGGTAGGAAGAGAAATAGGAGAGAGTGTCACAAAAATCTGGAGAAGGGATTATCTAGAAAGAGAGGGAAATCAACCACATAAAAATTCAACTGAAAGGTCAAGAAGGCTGGGGACTAAAAAAAAAGGTCAGATTGGTAATTAAGAGATCATTGGTTTCAGCTGAGTGATGTGATTGGCAAGCAAATTGTGTCGTGTTGAAGAATGAGAGGAGAGGAAGTGGGGTTACTTAATGTAGAGTTTTTCAAGAAGTTTGGCTGAGGAAGAGTGGAGAAATATAGTATAATAGCTTGAAGGGATGACTGAGTCTAGTAAAGGTTTATGGTGAAGTCTAGTATATATTTGAAGGCAGTAGGGAGGGAACCAGTACATAGCCTGAAGATGAAGATTCAAAAGATGGAGGAGAAAACTGTGAGGTTGCAATCAGCTGAAGAAGACAGGAGAGAATGGGCACATGTAGAGGGATTGGCTTTGGCAAGGATAAAGGCTGCTTCTGTCAGAGACTGGGGGAAAGGAAAGGGTACACGATGATATCAAGTGGTTTTGAGATGGAGAGATGGGAAAAGAGGTAGCTCACATAAAATGGCCTTAATTGTCTTGGTAAAGTAAGAGGTAAGTTCTGAAGCCATGAGTTAAGGGGAGAGGGAGGTGTGGGAAGCTTGAGGAAGGAGAAGACAGTTTGAGATAACTTTTTTTGTTGGGGGGGGAGATGAGATAGGGAATCAATTATGGAGAAATAAAAAAACTTCCTTGCTGCAATGAGGACACATTTAAGATTGGGTGACAAGAAATTGTCAAGTACTCAGTCTGTACTGGGCTTCCTCCAGCTGCATTCAGTAGCTTGTGAGTAGGAGCAGAGCAGGCGAGCAGTGAGAATAATTTAGGGCTGAGACTCAGTAAGAGAAGAGCAGCAAAAGGACAAAGACACAAGGGATTTCAGAGCAGAGGAGTGCAGAGTTGAAATGGGTAACTATTGGGATGAGGTTGGTTGGGGCAGAAAGAGAAGTCAGCGCAGGGGTAAGGGATTGAAAAAGTATTCAGGGGTAGAGGGACTGGAGGTCTTGGTATATTTTGGAGGGATAAGGCATAAAGAGATAGGGAATGATAAGAAGTTATAGGAAGATAAGGAAATTTCAGTTTCTAATAAGAGAAGTGTATCAATTGTGAGAAATGCCAAGATCTACTGTGTTACTATCTGTATGTATGACTGAGATGCAGTGAATAACTAGGTCATGGAATTATGGAGGCTGAGAAAGTGGGATCACGGGGATCTTGAGGGAGCATCTACATGGCTATTAAAGTCCCTCAGTATAAGGACAGGAGTTGGAAGGAGAGGAAGATGGTGAGCTGAGTGCTGAGTTCCTGAGAAGGGACAGATAATGACCTAGAGCATTAGTGTACTACAGACCATAATTGTGATTGAGTAGAAATTTGTGATGGAGTAGACTTCAAAGGAGAGAAGGCTTCTGGGTGAAAAAGATGAAGTGAGAGACTGGAAATGACAACTGGGAATAAACTCTCCAACCAGGACTATGTGTGTGTGTGTGTGTGTGTGTGTGTGTGTGTGTGTGTGTGTGTGTGTGGTGGGGGGAGGGATTACGAGCTGAAGATGATAGCTGAGAATGCAGCACATTACAGGGGAGCTAGGTCTCAGTGAGGATCTAGGACTGCTTTTCCACTATAGTGACTGCTGGCAGGAGTGGTGGACAGAAATCTACCAGGCTGGCATGGTCGGGTGGGGGAGTTCTTATTACACTAATACAATAATACAATACTAGAAGTCTGAAAATTGGGGGAAAATTTCATAGACAGTTTATCAGGTAAAGGTCTCATATATAAAATATATATAGAACTTTGTTAAATTATAAGAATATGAGTCATTCCACAATTAATAAATGGTCAAAGAATATGAACAAGTGGTTTTCTGATGGAGAAATCAAAACAATTTATAGTCATATGAAAAAATGCTCTAAATCACTATTGATTAGACAAATGCAAATTAGAGAAATCATTTTACACCTACCAGATTAGCTAAAATAATAGAAGAGGAAAGTGACAAATGTGGGAGGGGATGTGGCAAAATTGGGACACTATATTTCAGTGTTGGTGGAATTATGAACTGATCCAGCCATTTTGGAGAGCAATCTAGAATTATGCCCAAAGAGTTATTAAACTACCTATACCCTTTGACCTAGCAGTACCACTACTTGGTAATTAGGGAAAAAGGAAAAGAACTTGTATGCTCTAAAATGTTTATAGTAGCTCTCTTTGTGGTGTCAAAGAACTGGAAATTGCAGGGATGTCCATCAATTGAGGAATGGCTAAACAAGTTGTGGTATATGATTGTGATGGAAAGCTACTGTGCTATAACAAATGATGAGCTCAATGAATTTAGAAAAAACATGGAAAGACTTGCATGAAATAACAAAGAGTAAAATGAGCATGACCAACAGAAAATTGTATACAGTAATAGCAATATTGTTTTAAGAACAACTTTGTACAAATAAGTTATTTTGACTATTATAAATATCCAAATTACCTATGAAGGACATATGAAGAAAGATGCTATCTTCATCCAGAGAAAGAACTGATAAATCGAAGCATATATAGAATAATTTACATATATATGCCTATTTGTGTCTAATGGTAGCCATCTTTAGGGTGGGGGGAGGAAAGAAAAAAAGACATTTACATGATAACTTTATTGTATATTTGAAAAGAATAGCGAGTTGTGCATAGTAGATTTTCAGTTTTTGTGCAATCATCTTTTTAATTATACTATATCATGGAAATGTTTGTTTTATTCCATAAATTAAAAATAAAATTTAATAATGATAAAAAAAACTAGAGGTGACAAGAACCTGAACTAAGGTGGTGTGTGGGTGGGTAGAAAGAAGGGGAGAGAAGTAAGAGGGATGATGGAGGTAGAATTGAAAAATTTGACAACAGATTAGATACATATAGAATTAGTGAATCTGAAGCTGAGGATGACCGTACTGCAATTGCAAACCAGCATGACTAGAAAGATGATGGTGTCCTCCACAGAATATAGAAGTTCTGAGGAGAAATAGGTTTGAGAGGAAGAGAAATTTTATTTTGGATATGTTAAGTTTGAGATTATTTAGTACATAATGTCCAAAAGGCAATTGGCAGAACTTGAGCTTAGACGAGATGGTGACTTGGATATAGAGATATACAGGAGTCTATGAATAAAGATGATAATTAAACCCATGGGAATTGATAAGTTCACTAAATAAGGGAGTATAGGGAAAGAAGAGAACTCAAGATAGATCCTTGGGGAATACCTTTAGTTAGAGGAAGTAATATAAATGATAAACTTGGAAAAGTGACTGAAAAAGATCAGAGAGAAGAACAAGAGGAGAACCAAGCTAAAGCAACATCATGAAGACTCAGATAAGACAATGTGGGAGAGGAAGGTGCTCAATAGTGTCGAATATTGCAAAGAAGTCGAGAAGAATGAACCTTAAGCAAAATCTATAAAATTTGATTGTTATGACATCACTGGTAACTTTGGAAAAGGAAATTTGAGTTGTGATGAGGTCAATTGATGCTATATTTATTCAGCATCAGAATGTTTTGTATACAGAGAAATAGATCATAGGATTTAATGCTTGAAACTGAAGATCGCATAGATAAAATGCCTTGGCCGAAATCGTTAAAGTAGCAGATCTGAGATTCAAACCTAGGTCTCCTGATTTTCAAATCCAGTGCTCTTCTCACTATATTACACTATTTCCCCCCACATCATCTCTTCCCATCATTTCAAATTACAGTACAAATGAAGAAAGAGACCCTTTCCCATAGTCTAACCTCTTTAAGATTCTCTACAATTTCTCTTGATAAACTGATCCTTCTAAATCTTCATCAAAGATATTCCCAGGTACTTATAAAATTAAATCTATTTCTCAATATTCAAGTGTTTAAAAGTTCTCCACAATGACAGTCATTGCTTGTTATCTACCTCCAAAAGTTTTACACTGGCCTGAAGAACCCATGTCCCATTTTCATCACTTTATTAAAATGAGAGTTTGGATCCCTAGGCATGAATGTAGGTAGTAAGAGTAGAGATAAGCTCACTTATCTCTAGGGGGATTACTTAAGCAACCTTCACTGAGGCAGTGGCTGCAGATCATTTGACAGCTAGCTCAAACACAGCAAACACCTGCCTCTTTGCCTCGGCCATGCTTCCTCTAGACCAGGGATTCTTAACCTACGGTGCATGGACCCTAAGGCATCCATGCATAAATTTTAGGGGATTCTGTAAAGTTGGTTTTAAAAAATATTTTGAAAACTGTATTTCAACATAAATGGCCTACTTCATAATGTTTTATTTTATGCCTTTAAACACATTATTCTGAGGAAGGCTTCACTAGACTGCCAAAGGTGTCCATGACACACAAAAAAGTTAAGAATCTCTGCTTTAGGCTCAGCCTAGGTTTTTAAATATAAGAAAGCACTCATGTAGATTTCATAAATATCATAAATTTTGTCCCCATTTGAAATCTGTATCTCTCTCTCTCTCTCTCTCTCTCTCTCTCTCTCTCTCTCTCTCTAGTCCAGGGGTGGGGAATCTGCAGCCTGGAGGATTCAGTCAAAGGGCAACACTTGAGGACCTAGAGACCACAAGTTTCCCATCCCTGATCTTGTCTATCTTGTATATCTCTCTGCTTACCAAACCTGTGATTTCTTCAATGTAAGGAGCTCCTGGTGAAGAACATCTTCTACTTATGCAAATCAGTATTTGCTCTGCAATTTATAATCCTAGAGAGTTACCTGGTGGCACTGAGAAGTTAAGGGACTTGTTCAGGGTCACACAACCAATATGTCTCATGGTGAGATTTGAACTCACTTTTTCTGGCTTCAAAGGTCAGCCCTCAAGCCATTATGACTTACTCTCCACAATTCTACTCTTCTTCTCACTTGGACTTAACTCCAGGAAAATCACCAGATATAGCTTAGGTATAGTTCCTATTTCATTTTCCATTAAGCTATGCCCTTCTAGCATAAGAATACATCATCATTTACTGCTTAAAAATGTGCATCAACATCAAAGAGAGGTTGCAGAAGGTCAGACAAAAGCTTTTCGTCATAGCCAAGTAGTTATAAGCCAGTTTCCCAGAGATCAAATTGCACTCTCCAATCTCAAGATAATTTATTCTTACTTTGTGTCCTAATATTTCCTTGAATTTTACTATAAAAATTCCATTTGCAGAGTACGAATGTTCAACATCAAATTTTAGGCAATGTCATCCAAATTGAATTCAACCACTATTTCTTTTGACCCAGGCCACAAAAATTTAAGAGGCAATCAACGATAGTCAACCGAGAAATATTTATTAAGGACAGCTAGGTGGTGCAGTTGAGCCAGGAGGAAAGAGTTCAAATTTGACCTCAAGCATTTGCTAGCTGTGTGACCCTGGGCAAGTCACTTAACCCTGTTTACCTCAATTTCCTCATCTCTAAAATGAGCCGGAGAAGGAAATGGCAAACCACTTCTGTGTTATTGCCAAGAAAACACTATATGGTATCACAAACAGACATGACTGAAAGGAACTTACATTCTAATGGGGAAGAAAATATTTAATATAGAAATATATCCATCATAAATATAAGTTGAATAAATATAAATATATGCAAAAAAGTTAAATACTAGGTAGTCTGAAAAGATAAGTTAAAACCGGGTTGTATATAAAGGGCTTCAAAACCTAAACAAAGGAGTTTATATTTGACCCTAGAGGCAATAAAACTTCTATCATCATGCTTAGAGAGGTGGGAGAACCAGGAGACAGCAGTGCCATGAAAAACCCACAGAGAATATCCAGACCAAGAACACGGCCAAGAGTGTCAAATTCAGCACTTAGGTTGTGTGTGTTGTGTGTGTGTGTGTGTGTGTGTGTGTGCGCGCGTGCGTGCATGCATATATGTGTATATATACATATGTATATGTATGGTTATGTAACTGTAAGTACATATTAGTTAAATATAGATATGTTGAACATTGCAATGCAGAAATTTTTTTGACTGCATATATTTGCACACATATTAATATACATACATATATATATATATACAGAGAAAGCAGAGCTATATATATGTATATATATATATGTATATATATATATATAGTTATACATATAACCAAAACTGTATATTTTAGTTATATATAGATATACTGACCATTGCCAATGCAGGAATTCGGTTTTTTGACTATATATTTTGGTTTTTTTTTGACTATTGAGATTAAGAGAATAGGAGAAGAGTAAGCTTAAATCTTTGTCATTTTCTCAACTGTGTCCAACTTTTCATGACCCCTGTTGGGGTTTTCTTGGCAAAGATACTGGAGTGGTTTGCCATTTCCTTCTCTAGTTCATTTTACAGATGAGGAAACTGAAGCAAACAGGGTTAAGTGACTTGTCCAAGGTCACACTAACTAGTAAGTGTGTGAGGCCAGATTTGAACTCAGGAAGATGAGTCTGTACCACCTCAATACCCCAAAGTTCAAATCTAATGACCTTAATTTTCTCAGTAAAGGAAGAGATGAGGTCCTCCACTGAGAGAATGAGGGTAGAAAGGGGGAAGCATTGGAAGCTTGAAGAGAGAAGAGAAGATTTGGAATAGCTCCTGAGGTAAGATAGGGAATCAATTAGGGAGGAATAAAAAGATTGCCTTGCTGCACTTGAAATTAAATAACATTAATTTATAGTATACACAACCACAGAGTGTTACGTTTTCCTTCAGCATCATTCAGCAAGACATGAATAGAAGCAGAGATGGCAGATGACAAGAGCAATACAAGATTGGGGTTGACATAGTAAATAGAGAACCAACCTTGGAGTCAAGACCTGTATTCTAGTGCTATTTCTGATAAATACTTGCTGCATGACCTTGGGCAAGTCATTTAGCATCCCATTGTCCCTGACCACTCTCTATAGGGGTTTTTACCCTAGGGTCTGTGAGCTTTTTAAAAAAAATTAATTGTATTTCAACATATATAAACCTTTACCTTGTAATTCTACGTATCTTATTTTATATATTTAAAAACATGATTCTGAGAAGGTGTCCATAGGTTTCACCAGACTGCCAAAGGGATGTGGGGCACAAAAAGTGCTAAGAACCCCTTGTTCTAAGAGGAAACATAGATTTGCCTTGTAGAAGTAGTTTCCGTACTAGGAATTCCCTATACCAATAAAATCACAGGTTGAATAAAAATAAAGACAATAATAATAACCCAACATGTGTATATCATGTTAAGGATTGCAATCACCTTAAAAAGTAAGTAAAATTTTACACTTGAGGAAAATAAGGCTCAGAGGTCATGGTCATGCAGCTGCTATTCAGAGTTAAAGGTGAGATTCAAACTCAAATCTCCTAGGTCAAATAATAATTTTTCCTTACTCATCACAGGGCAAGATCCACCTGTATGATTCTATTTCATTCTAGTGTTCATTTCTCTTTTAGATAGTATATAAACATCAAGGCAGACAAGTACTACTTTTGGTCATCCTGGTAACAGTTCCACATGTGTTGGTATATGTGTATATCTACCTATATTCATGTATGTATATATGTGCATATGCATACATATGCATATGCATACACAGATGCGTATATGTACACACACATACATGTGTGTGTATAGTGTCCCTTAATAGAATATAAGCCCAGTGAAGGCAGAGGGTATTTCATTTTTCTCTTTGCATCCCTAGAACCTAGCATAGTGTCTCTTACATAGTAGATGCTTCATTAAGTGTTTGTTGATTTGATGACTGGCTGATATCTTAAGAAGACAGCCTTCAGTCCCAACATTTCTATTCTTGTTACCTAGCAGTGGACATCAATAACAATGGCTGGAAAATATTTTTTCTCGTTGGCTCAGGAAAAAGGTTTAGCCTGAGATTCGTGACTCAATGAACTTAAATGAATTTAAAAATCACATTTTTAAAACATTCTGAAAACCCAGAAAAAAAATCCTCCCCCACCAAAGTCCTATCAAACTATTCCATATCAGAAATTGATATAATTCTATCAATGGAAATGATATTCAAGAAGCTGTATTACCATACAATGATAACTACAATAATAACTAACATTTATATAACACTTACCATATGCCAAGCAGTCTGCTAAGTGCTTTGCAATTATTATCTCATTTGATTCTCACAACAACCCTGGGAAGTAGGGGCTATTATTATCTCCATTTTACAGTTGAAGAAACTGAGGAAACAGAAGTTAAGTGACTTGCCCAAAGTAACACAGTTAGTAAGTATCTAAGACCATATTTGAACTCAGGTCTTTCTGACTTCAGGCCCCAGACTGTACCCACTTTTTGCCCACTGTATCACCTAGGTGCCCCTGTAAGCTTTGCCATTGCAGTCTGAGGTTTTTGGGGCTTTTCTATCTGACTGCAGTTGCAATCACATACATACATGCATACATACATACATACATACATGTGCATATATATGTATACATACATACATATATATGTATATATACATATATATACATATATATGTATATATATGTATGTATATATATACATACATATATGTATGTATGTATACATATATGCACATGTATGTATGTATGTATGTATATATACATACATATATATGTATATATATACATGTATGTATATATACATACATATATATGTATATATACATACATATATATATATATACATATATATACATAATATGTATATATATATATATATAATATATATATATATTTTTTTCCTCTCCCTTTCTCCCTGGTAGAATATATGCTTTCTGAGAGCAGGGGCTGCTTTACTTTTCTATTTGTATCTCCATTACTTAGCACAGTGCTTTTTCATTCATTCATTCATATTCATTCATTCATTCATTCATTCATTCATTCATTCATTCATTCACTACTCACACATAGCAGGTGTTTTCTAACTAGTTCACATTTATTGGATGATAGGATCATTAGGATTTAGAGCTGGAAGGGATCTTAGTCTAGTTCCCTATTTTTTTTTTTTGCTCTTAGGCAATTGGGGTTAAGTGACTTGCCCAGGGTCACACAGATAGTGTCTCATGACAGGATTTCAACTCATATCTATTTGACTCTAAGCTCAGTGCTCTGACACAAGACAGAACCACAACTGATGCAATCATGTGACCTTAGGCAAGTCACTTAACCTTTTTTTCTTCATTTATAAAACCACATGGTTGAATTAGATATCCTCTAAGGTCCCTTCCAGCTCAAAATCTATGTTCTAGATCTTTCCAACTCTAAAGGAATATTGGTCATTGGGTTAATTTCATTAAGGACCCAACCCATTTAAATGGCCACAAATTCTCAATAAATCTTTCTCTTTTCTTAAACCTAATTAGTAGAAAGTCTAAGAAAGAGAACTATAGGTCTTGGTTCTAGGGGGCCAGATCCAGGAAAAGAAATAGGATATAGAAAGAGCCTTCTAATAAGCAAATATATTTGTTAATGTTCCTAAAGCAAATGGATCCTTGTCTAAATGCCAATTCTTCTAAGTAAAGAGAAGACTAATTTCAAATGGTAAAGGGATAGTGTAAGGACAGTAGGAAACAGGAAAAAGAAAACAGGAGGATGTGACAAACACAAAAGGAGAAGAAAGGATTTATTTATATTAGCATTAAGGTTGGTAGCCACTGTTAATGCATTATTATTGGAGCTTTTCTTCTGCCTGTCTTTAAGGAAAGGAAGCATATTTATCTTTCTGGGGGTGTCTTAAAGGTATTTCTCTTCAAGGTTAATTCTAGCCCTTTTTTAATTCTATAAAATTTGCAAAGGGAAATGAAAATGTATATTAACTTCAAGGATAGGTTGACAAATTGTATTTTACAATGCTTTCTAGAACTGAATATTTTCTGTTATTATTCATAGTTATATCATTACCATGCATGACAGAGATAAATAAAACAGCCAAATCAGAAATCCAGTTAGCACCACAAACATCAGTGACTCATTTGATAAATAAGTTTGCAATCTTTTATTATTGGGCTGGTTGAGCTGGTGTGTCCTATGTACACATGTCATCAGAGAAGAACTGGTGAAGAGCCAAAAATAAAAATACAAAGGTCTCTGAGAGACCTGGATTGTTTTCAAAAATGAATATATCCATTAACAAAAATTACAGTGGCTCAGAAACAAGCCCACCTTCCTTTGCCAGAAAAAAGGGGGGCCAAGAAAGCATTAAAGAGGCTCATAATAATGACCCCTACAGGAGAAACTTTACTAAATACTTTAAAACAACTGCAGAGGGATTGGAAAGGGACCTCCACAGGGAGAAGCTCCTCTCACACTTTTCAAATAAATACATCTTCTTCGACGGTGCTAATAACATTAAGGCTTTAAGAATCACTTTCCAACTATTAAACTTTAGCGAAAAACACTTTTACCTGGAGGCAAGAAATAGCTCATTCTAGATGATCCATTAATCCCTGAACTAGGCCTATAAATGAAATGGTTTATAGAGAAAAGAATTAAAGAATTTACAATCTTTGTCAAAAAACCAAAGAGAACTTCCTTTATTTCTTGGTTTGAAATAAAGATTCATAGTTGGCTCCAGATAGTAATGTTTTTTTTTTAAATTAAATAATTTTATGAGCTTTTCAGATAGAGGAATAAAACCAAAGGGCCAGGCTGTTTTTCAACAACAACAACAAAAAGACAATAAAACAACAGAGAAGTAGGAGTCATTTGATAGGAGTTCACTAAAAATATTTACAGAGGACAGTAAAGCTGCATTGCTTTGGAGCCCACTAATTTTGATTTTGTAGTAGGTAATTTGGATGTGGCTTTAGTGGAAAATGACCTTTACACTGTGTGATTTGCTTTTCCAATAGAACTAACAGAGGAGGTGTGGTGTGATGGATGGATAAATTGTTTTCTGAGTAGGGAAGAACTGTATTCTAATCTTTCCTCTGGCACAGACTGGCTGACACTGGGCAAGTCACCTCCCTGTGTCCCCAGGCAAATCTCTAAGATTATAAGGAGCATAGCAGGGGGGAGAAGCTGCATGGAGAGAAAGAGGGCATTTCTTCACTACAGAGTTTCCAATACCCATGAAAATAAGAAGTCCCCAGGTGAGGGACAGGGAGGAAAGGGGATTAATGATGTAAAGAAATTTGAAAAAAATACTATCTACAGTTAAGCTATGTTACCTTGGGCAAGTCACTCGATCTTGGCGAGTCTCAACTTTCTTATCTATAAAACAGAGGTTCTGCACCTGACCAGGGGTTCTAAACCTGGGACCCACAGACCTCTTATATTATCCTAATTAATTAATTTTTTACTGTTATATCACCTATAATAGATTACTAATAACTTCCCAGAATCCATGGAGAGATTTCAATGGGTCCATGAACTTGGAGAGGAAAAAAAAAATACATTATTATTTTCACTAACCTTTAGTTTCCCTTTGTAATCTTACATATTTTAATTTGTGCATTTAAAAATATTGTTCTGAGAAAATGTTCATGGGTTTCAAAAGACTGACAGAGGGGTTCAGAAAGATTAAGAACCACTGAATGAGATTATCTGAAAAGTCTGCCTGCTACTTTCCTCCCCCAGAGCAGAGCTGTCCTTTTTTATCCATGTGAAGAATTCCTGGTGAGGACATTTCACCACTGCAGATTAGTACTGAACCACAATTTATCATCTTGGAAAGTTGCTTAGAGCACTGAAAAGTTCAGTGACTTATATAAGATCACACAACCTTTGTGGATCAGAGATGAGATTTAACCCACATCTTTTTGACTCTCAAGTCAGCTCTCTATCTACTATGTCATCACTGCCTCTCAAGAGTATAAGGCCATATAAAAGATCAGGCTGCTTTCCAATAACTTGGCATCCATTTATATGTGAGAAATATATTAACTACATATATCTATCTGCTCACCAAGCCAGACATGTCAGGACCTCTATCTAATCTAAAAAGATAACACTTTTAAAAGTCATTTATTGCATGCTTGTGGTTAAAATCATGAAATTCGAGGAATGAATATTGCATCATCCTCTCATCCAACCTCTTTTTTTTTTTTACACATGAGGAAACTGGGTGCCTAAGATATCTTGTGACAAAGCTGGGTAACTGCAGAGCTGAGCTTAGAATCAAGCCTTCCTAACATTCAGTCAAGTGTTCTTTCTTCTGTACCTGCTACTGCTCCAGAAAGCAATAAAAATTACATTTCCTCAAAACCAGCTTTTAATTTGACTCTCCATCAGTTCAGACTGACCTCTCATATAATCTTAATTAATTAAGTTTTACTATTCTATCACCTTTAACAGGTTTGCTAATAACTTCCCAGAATCATTCACCTTGTGAAACATCATTTTCAGCCCCCAACTTTTTTTTATGGACTCTACATACATTTACCAATGTCAGTTCTTTCTTCTTCTTCTTATGTATTCTCTTGCTAAGAAAACAATTCTAGACCCTTCACAAGTCCCTCTTTGGTTTTGCGTGACAATGTGACCAATGAATAGAATAGAATGCTACCCCATACACAGAGATTACATTTCTGGAGGAGGCTTTAAGGATTTTGAGACCATAATTATCATATTCACCTTTATAAAAAGATTGTAACAATAATAATACTTCATGGTGACTTGGCTTATTGTTATATAGATTTGGGTTGTCATCTGTTGGAATATCACAGCTCTCTAAAATGGGCTAGCATAAGCTATTTATATTATTGTGTCTAATATTCATTCTAATATTCATCTAATATGTACATATGTACATATGTATGCACACATCTACATATATGTATATAAATATATGTATGTATATATATGTATATATGTATGTGTGTATGCATTTATACACACACAGAGCCACCCCAACTAGACTGTAAGCCCAATGGTAGGCAATGATTATATCTCACACCTCTTTATAACTGCAGTGCTAGCAGAAGCATTCAATAAATCTTTGTTAATGATGATGTGGAAAACCCAAAGATTTACTTGTAGGTTTAGTGACCCTGAGTTTTTTTCCCACCAAAAAAAAAAAAAAGACAGGAGAGGCAAAGTATGTTTCTTTAAGGTCACTGAATAGGATGGTTCCTTGGAGAGTTTGTACCACCCTTTTATCCATTATTTACTGTTCAGTGGACTTTCCCCTGCTTTGTTTGTACTTTGAAAGATGACCTGTACTATTACTGATGCTAATTTAATTTTCAGAATACTGCACTGGGGTCTTTGGATGTTTGAGTTCTATTATGGGAACTAATTCGAACTTATAATAAGCAACCAAGGTATTAAATGTTTCTGAAGTCCATAGTCTGAACAGAGAACCTAATCTGGGTTACCATCCTTGGCAATGAAACTTAGGTCTAATAAAACTATTTAATACATTTAACTTATATTATTGGATTGAGTTACTACCCTTTGGAATAAGATATTGAGGAGTGTCTTGGCTTCACATACCTGCTGCCCTCTTGAGTCCTTGATGTATCGGTCAATTAATTACAAGACTTCAAACCCCGATTGGCAGAATTTCTCACTTGGAATGCTGCTACCACCATTTGGCTTGGTTTTTTTCAGGTTGGCAGTCCCGGATAGACTAGAAGCCATTGAACCATTTCTACACAAGTCAGGTGATGAAGAGATAACAGCAGTCTACAGGTTGTAAACAAATGAAGACCAAGGAGCAGACAGATTCTGTAAATAGAATTAAGTTCAGAGACAGGCATTCTCTTTTAGATAAAGCTGGTTATCAGTGACTTATTAGTGGCAGTTCTCCTTGCTCTTATCCTAAGTTTTTTATTTTGTTCATAGGTGGAGAAATGGTAGGCTATGCTGCCTTCACATTATCAGAGCCACAATTAGGAATTTCCAAGCCCAAAGAAAGCTTCATGAAACATGTTCTTAATTGAACTGGGAGGGGAATATTGTGTTATATGGGGGGGGGAGATCAAGATAGGGTAAAGAAGGAGTTGACCCTAACCTACCCTTTAGTACCTTTCTATTTTGACTAATTATTCTTGTTAATTAGATGCTAAGCTCTGTTGTTTCTATGCTATCGAAGCACTGTTGGTACCCCCTAAATCTGATGTCCTGAGACAAAGCCTTCATTGCCTTGCCTTACTTATGGTCCTATTCATTACCACCAATGCTGCTATTCAACATAATATCAATAATCTACTGTACCATTACAGGTGCAGTACATCTCTCCAGGTTGTTATTACTTGCTGGGCCTCTCATAAGAATATCTTACTAGACCAAGTTCAAGAGTACCTAAAAAGTGCAAGTCCAACAGGATAAGAAAGACAGAAGGACATAATAGATAGAGCATTGGACTTGGAATCACAAAGATCTGGGTTCAAATTCTAGCAATGTGACACTGGGCAAGTAACAACCTTTTCAATCCTCAGTTTCCTCAACTGTAAAATGGGACTCCTAATAGCACCTACAGGGTTGTGGTAAGGAGCAAAAATGCTTTAGAAATCTTAAAACTCTATATAAATGTAAGCTATGATAACTCATTATTTTCCTTGGTTTTGATAGTGTTTAATTATCATCATCATCATCATCATCATCATCACCATCATTATTATATTGTTTCCTTCAAGACTCAGATTGAGTTCTGTCTTATATATGAAGAATATATCCTACTCCTATCAGGTGCTAGGCCCCTCCTCTGCTCCCCAAACTTCCTTGTATTTATTCTATAAATACTTATATATGTATATGTGGGATCCTGTTATAGAATATAAACCCCTTGAGGGCATGGACTGTTCCATTTTTGTCTTTGTATCCCTAGCACCCAGCACAATACCTGGAGCATAGAGAATAATAAGGACATATTGACTGATTTATTGACATAGAGAAATTGTTTTCATCTTTTTCAATGATGCTCTGATGGAACTGGTCCTAGGGCAAGTCTCTATTTTGCTATTATTCTTTTATATGTGCTGTTCCGCTGACAACTGTATGAGTGGAAAAAATAACTGCTTCTTGCTATTGGATTCCCAGCAAAAGAACTTCAGGATCTCACAGATACTGCAATATACTTTAGTTGACATTTAATGAAATACATATAGTTGAATAAAAGTGTCAGGACATAAGCTCATCTTCTTTGGGCTCATTCTAGACATCTTTGGTACAAATCTAGAAGCAGACAAGATGATGGGAATGGTATATAACCTTATATACCATATAGGGCAGCTAGGTAGCACAGTGGATAAAGTTCTGGGCCTGGAGTCAGGAAGACCTGAGTTCAAATCTGGACTCAGACACCTACTAGCTGTGTGACCCCAGGCAAGTCATTTAACCCTGTTTACCTCAGTTTCCTCATCTGTAAAATGAGCTGGAGAAGGAAATGGCAAACCATTCTAGTATCTTTACCAAGAAAACCCCAAATGTGGTAACTAAGAGTTAGACACAACTGAACAATATAACCTTATCCTGTTCTCCAACAGTCATGATTTCTTTAGCTAGATCTTGAAAAGCTTTCTGTTCCATGCTACTTGAGAATTATATGTACTAGGTATTGCTCTTAAGTTTTCATGCAATAATTTTATATTCAGGTAATCATGGGCAATGGTTCAGTCTGTAATAATACTTTTATTCAGCTAGAACTTAACTCTTTGCATTCTTAAGGATATTTTGAAGTATGAATGTGTAGTAAATAGATTTGTCATCTTTCAGTCCATGGAAATCAATGAGCTTCTGATATATAATCCCAGATACTAAGTCATATTCTACTAGGTATTTGGTCAGTGCTTAATTTTTCAGCCTATAGGGAGGATGTGTTGCCTCTGTCATTTCCTTGTACTATCTATGTTGATCATTAAGCCCAGGTTCCTTAAGAATAACCATTCTGTAATCTCTTGTGGTGATGACTTATTCATGAATTAAACATAAACAATTTCCATAAACATTTCCATAAACAATTCTTCATGACTCATACAAGTCACCCATGAAGGACCTTTTGAGTACACTCCAAGATCTCTCTTGCTTTATAAGCTCCATCCAGACTTTCAGTTACATTTTACAAATTCAGTGGTTTGTATCTGTTGTCAGTCATTACTATTGATTGCTTGGTGAAGTCATGTCTATTTCTTATTGTCATTGTTGTAATCATTATTATCATCTCTGTTATAATTTTTTTCAATGGGTTTCAAATAGAAATGCTCCTAGGGTAAATTATTCTTTTAAATTTAATCTTTTTTATGGATTATTGAGAAAATAGGTAATATAACTGCTTTCTGTAGTTGAATAAAAGTATTTAGGGTGTAAGGTGTTAGATACTGTTGACTAAGCAATTAATAAAATGCTTTCTGGCATACTGAGTGATCCTTGGTCATTCCAGTATCAGTCAAGACAACAAAACATTTCCCTTATCCTGTTCCTCCATGATTTAGATCTCTGTTTTGAAAGCTTTTTCTACAATGTAGCACAGAGATAATGAGTACTTGATACATAGCAAGGAAGGAAACAACCATTTATCAAGCATCTACTATATGCCAGATACTGTACTAAGCACGCTGCAGATACTATTTCATTTGATCCTCAGAACAACTCTAGGAAGGTCATTGGGGCTGGATTTGAACCCAGGTCTTCCTGACTCCGGGTCTAGTTTCTAGCCACTGTACCAACTAACTGCCTAGATGGCAACACCTATTAAAAACTCTTCCTCTTCCTCTTTTTTCTTTTCTTATTTCTTCTTGTTATTCCCCTTCCCATTATCTCCTTCCTCTTTCTTCTTCATTACATAAAGCCTGAATTAATTTGCCTTAGAACAATTTTCATTTACTTTGGTTTTTGAAGGCTATTATCTGCACGTAGTTCTTATTGAGCACGTTGTGTGTGTGGTTTGTCCCTCGTTCTTGAAGAGGAACATGGTATCAGGAAGATGATGCCATGACTTGGAAGTGAATTGCATTTAAGTGAGGGCAGGCCTCACTTTCTCCTCTAGAGCCGTCTGAGTTTAGTAGCCAAATATAGATCAGGACAATTCATCAAGCACAAAACAATAACAACAACAATAGCTAGCCTGTACGTAGCTCTTTAAAGTTCCCAAAGTACTTTACATATTGCTCGTTTGATCCTCACAACAACCCTGGGAGGCAGATTCTATTATTATTCCCACTTTACATATGAAGAAATGGAGGCATAGAGAATTTAAATGGACTTTCCTAGGGTTGCACAGGTAGTGTCTGAATCAGAATTTGAACTCAGGTTTTCCTGATTCCAAGTCTAGCACTCTACTGTGCCACCTACCTGCACAGATGTACAAGTGCCTGTGCTGTGTTTTTGAATCCCTTTATAACATTGATATTCAGGGATAGAATTTATAGCCACTTTATAGACTAACTTGGTTTTACTGGAATTTTTTTTGTCATGTTTTTATTTTAATTGTCTCAAGAACTAGAAAGAAAATTGGAAATATTCAATATAGGAATATAGTAATATATTTTAATATTTCCAAACATGTATTTCCAGTATAGGAATATAGGAAATACAGGAAAAAATACTGGACAGAGAATTAGAAAAATATTTTATTCTCAGCTCTGCTAGTAATTAGTTATGCAGATCTAAGCAAATCATTTCCCCTTCTGAGTCTTGGTTTATTCATTTTTTTAAAGGAGCTTAATGTCTCAAGTCTTCCAGCTCTAAAAGTTCGTGATTCCGTGATTGGATACTTGGTAACATCTACATAATAATATGTTATGTTAGAATGGTGTTCTACTGTCTACAAAAAGGAGAGGAAGAATTTAACTCATAAATTCCACAGCCTTTAAATCTTCAAACACAGGTTTGTCTCTGCTTCTTAGTTTCCTAGTTAGAGTCTATTTGAAGCCATAGCTAATGCCTTTTCTTGGATGCTACCTTATATTCTGTTACTGCCAGTTAGCTTTGCCAAGGATATTAAAAATGCTACCTGGTGCTTTATGTCTTCTTGGCACCTCATTCTTTCTCTTTTGCTTCTCTGCCAAAGTAAACATCAACCTGGTATCAGCAGGAATAAGCTTAAGGAGGCTTTACTCCACATTTACTGAAGATAGCTTTACCCTTTTTCATTATTACTAGTATTAGTGTAGGACTGTAAAATGTAATTATTCATCATTTTTGGTATTTATATACATAAAGTGATAAAATGTTTTAATAATGGTTATTATTATAATGCTGGCTAGCATATCACACTTCTAGTTTGGCAAAGTGCTCCCAATGTGATCCTCAGAATAACCTCATAGTATAGGTGCTAATATTGACTGAATTTTATAGATTAGGCACTGAAGCTCTAAGAAGTTAACTCTCTTGCCCAAGATCAAACGTCTATTAAGTGACAGGTAGTATTAGAACCCAAGCCTTCTTTTCTTTTTTTTCTTTAATTTTTAAAAATTTTCAATTCTGAATTCTCTCCTTCCTTCCTGCCCTCCCTCCATTTATTGAGAAAGCAGAAGTATGATACCCATTATACTTATGAAGTCAGATAAAACATATTTCCACATTAGTCATGTTTCAAAAGAAAAAAAAAGCAAGAAAAATAAAGTGAAAGAAAATATGCTTCAATCTGTACTCAGAGTTCATCAGTTCTCTTTCTCTGGAGGTAAATAGCATTTTCAGCATAAGTCCTTCAGAATTGTCTTGGATCATCATACTGATCAGAGTAGCTAAGTCTTTCATACTTGATCACCATTATAGTATTGCTGTTACTGTATACAATGATCTCCTGGTTTTGCTCACTACGCTTTACAGCAGCTCATATGAGTCTCCTCAAATTTTTCTGAAACTATTCACTTCATCATTTCTTACAACACAGTAGTATTCCATCACAATTATATATCACAACTTGCTCAGCTATTCCCCAATTGATGGACATCCCTTCAATTTCCACTTCTTCACCACTACAAAAAGAGATGCTATAAATATTTTTGTACCTATGAATCCTTTCCTTTTTTAAAAAAAATTCTTGTGGATACAGTTCTAGTAATGGCATTATGGGGTCAAAGGTTAAAGACATAATGCACATAAAATGGTATGCACAGTTTTATAACCATTTGAGCATAGCTCCAAATTGTTCTGTAAATGGTTTTTATTAGTTTTCAGCTCCACCAACAATGCATTAATGTATCTGCTCTCCACATGTTGTGATTTTCCTTTTCTGTCATGTTAGCCAATTTGATGGATGTGAGGTAGTACCTAGGAATTTTTTAAATTTGTATTTTTCTAATTATTAAGGATTTAGAGCATTTTTATGACTATTAATAGCTTTGATTTCTTTTTCTGAAAACTCCCTGTTTTTATCCTTTGACCATTAGTCAATTGGGGAATAGTTCTTATTTTTGCAAATTTTCTTTATGTTTGAGAAACAAGACTTTATTAGAGAAACCTGCTGTAATTGTTTCTCAGTTTCTTGCTTTCCTTCTAATTTCGGCTGCCTTGCTTTCTGTATGTGTAACCCCCTTTTAATTTAATGTAATCAAAAAACTCAGGTCTTCTTGATTTCAAGTTAGGTAATACAGGTATGACTCTCCCATTTTATATTTTAACATCCACAGAAGACAAAACTGACTTACCCTGATTAGGTCAGAGGAAAGTGAGGTAGGATGGTCAGGGTTCATATTGAGATAATTCAAAATAAAAATTCTGGGTGAAAATTTCTCCAGTAGATCCCTGTACGACTCAAAGAAAAAGTAGGATGAATTGTCCTAACTCACCCCGTTGTCTCTTTGTGTCCTTATTTGGGATTTTCTTGGCAAAGACACTGGAGTGGTTCGGTACTTTCATGGACTCTTTTATTGCTCTTCTAGCCATTGGGGTAACTTGGAACTTTCTCTTCCTTCTCTAAAAAAACTTAATACTGAGGAAATCCCTTTCTCTTTCAAAAATTGATTAGTTGGTCTCTAAGATTGCTTCTACCTCTAAATCTATGTTTATAATCTGAAAATTTCTAAATTTTTCATTTTAAGAAATTTTAAAACGTCTGGACTGACAATGCCTAGGAAATCCCCCTTCTCTGGCTAGATAGAGAGATTCCTAGGTCACATGGACTTTAAAATCCTTACACAAAAGATTGAGATTGAAGAACATATTCCATAAACTACCCTTTTGGGAAAGCATATTCCTACTTCAGTCATATGCTTCTGCAAAAACTCCCCAGCTACTACTATCTCTTGTGCTTGGAAAATCCAGTCTTTGTATCTCTCCTCTCCGGCCACATGAAACTCCCATGCACTTCTGCTTAAGGCAGCCCTTACTAATCACTTCACAGGTAGTAAGTGCCAGAGATGGGATCTGAACCTGTGTTTTCTGACTTCAGAGTAATCAAGTCTAATCTCCTTATTTTATAAGTGAGGATATTGAGGCCAAGAGGGATTACATGATTTGCCCAGGGTCACACAGATATGTAGTGTCTGAGGTAGGATCTAAACCCCAATCTCAAGTCTGGGCACAATGCTCTAAATGTGAGCTACCATGACTTAAGGAGATATAGTTTTATTGGTCCCCTCTATGGGGGGGGGGAGAGATGTACTCAAATAGATGAAAGGAGACCTTTTGATCAAAGTTCCTCCTCCCTAAACCATTTGCCCTCACACAGACTTTAGGCTTATGAGTTCTCCCCCACCTCTTCTTCAGACACATTCTATAGGAACACCATTGCCTTGTCTACCTGGGCTCTTAAATGATCTGTAAAGTTCCTGAGTGTGTATATCTACACAGTTTTAGGCAGGTTGGTTGCATAGTGAATGGAGCATTCATCCTGGAGTCAGGAAGAGCTGAGCTCTGCCCTAGATACTTACTGGAGAGTGATCATGAGCAAGTGACTTAAGCTCTCTGGGTCTCATTTTTCTCATCTATAAAGTAAGGGGGTTGTGCCTGACCTCTAGAGTCCCTTCCAGTTCTGTATGTGTGATATTATGGTTACATGAAATAGTAATATTGATGGGTGGTTACCTAATCAAATGCAATAATATTGCCTGTTTTATAAAAATTGGCCTTTAATTTTTTTTTGACATTTCGGGTAGGTCTTTTTTCTTTGAGATTGTTCTAAATTCCTTTGAGCCTTGCTGAAATGATCGATCTTAATGTTATGCAAGATACGGACTTCTCACTTTGTTATCTGTGAAATTCTCCAAAAATAGCAAACATAATGGACTGTCTGCTGTTCACTAAGCTAAAACACTTTTCTCTTTAGAACCACTGGCTCAAGGGAGGGGAGTAGAGGCAATGGAGAATTCACTGGGGGGGTCATGTATATTAATAACAGGTATTTTAGTCTTTACAAAAAGATAGGGATAGGAAACTAGTTAATACACAAACATATCTTAAACACTTCCTATTTGCCAGGCACTGTGCTAGGCACTGAGCATACAAAGTTATAAGATGGTAGCTTGTCAATTGACAGTTGGGAGAGAGAGGGAAAGGATAAAAAGGAGAACAGAAAGACACAAATGTGGGATAGATTATAGGAAGAAGAGAAAAAAAGAGAGAGATATGTAGATGGATTGATACTAAGAGAAAGGAACATGGAAAGAATAAAAAAACAGAGCAAGAGAGATGGAGAGTAAAGCACAACAAAAATAAACATAAAAACATTGGAGAGAACAAAAAAGTGGAGACAGACATTTACAAAAGTAACATACTCAGCCAGACTTTGAGTCTGAAAGCTAGAATATTACTATTTTTGTCTTTGAAACTATAGGACTAGTTGGGCTACCTCATTCTAGAACTGTCCCTGAGAGTCCAGTGAAATGAACCCAAAGACCAAATCTTTCATGACTCTGTTGCTGGCAGGATGGAGAGATGAAACAAAACTGGGATGAATAAATTTATAGATCTGCCAATTCAGGAAGACCTGGATTTTGAAGCATGAGAGAAAAGATAGAAGGTGATTTATTTAAGAGACAGGAATGCAGAGATAAAGTAAATGTGGATCCAAAAGCAGAGATCATTGTACAGGGGAAATGACAGGTGAGACTCAATTACCATCAACCAATAGTCCACAAGTGAAGGTGTCTGCCCAGAAAGGCTCATAGAAAGTGATCAACAGAAGGCCAAACAATAGACAATAAGCAGAAGTCTAGGAAGTGTTATGGAAGCCAAACAGCTGACACTGGGGAACCATTTATAGGGTGACCGAATTTCATGGGGTCAAAAAATCCAGTACAAGGTAGCAACTCAATCACAAGGGAACAAGGTAGGAAATCAATTACTGGAGAAAAAGAGAGGGAAAATTAGGATATAAGGAAGAACCCAGTTACTAAGGAACTCCTGTCAGAGAAGGTTCAACTGACTCAATGCTGAGCTCATGAGTGTCTCATCTAAAGCTATATTCCCCTCAGCTTAGGGACAGAATGTATTCCTGAGTCTCGCAAAGAGCTAGAATTTGATAGTGGTTAAAGTAACCCAAACTGGTTGTTAGGGAACAGGTACATGCATATATTGCTGGTAGAATTGCAAACTAGTGGACCCTAATATGGCAGTCAATTGCAAGAGTTATTATAAAGTATAAATATATTTAATAATAACAGCTAACATATTGTATTGCTCTTACTATGTTCCAGGAACTGTGCTAAGTGTTTACAATTATTATATCATTTGATCCTCGCAAAAACTCCACAAGTGCTATTAATGTCCACATTAGGTGCTATTATTAGCCTCACTTAAAAACTGAGGAAACTGAGGCAAACAGAGGTCACAAAGCTAGTAAGCATCTGAGGCCAGATTTGAAAACTCAGTTCTTCCTGACTCCAGACACTGGTGCTCTATCTATTGCACTATCTAGTTACCTATTAGTCCTATTATTAGGAATATACATTAAGAATATTATAAGAGGCAGCTAGGTGGCACAGTGGATAGAGCACCGACCCTGAAGTCAGGAGGACCTGAGTTCAAATTCAGCCTCAGACCAAACACTTGACACTTACTAGCTGTGTGACCCTGGGCAAGTCACTTAACCCCAATTGCCTAAAAGCAAAAAAAAAAAAAGAAAGAATATTATAAAAAAAGAGCAAGGTTTGGTGATGGAGTGGGAAAGAGCTATATTTTCAAAGATATTTACAGCAGCATCATTTGTAACTGAAAAAAGAGAGAGGAAACATCTTCCATGTCCACTGATTAGGCAATGACTGAAGGAATTTATGTATCAGTGTAATGGAATAATGCATTGCATGGTTGGACATGATGCCAGCATAATAAAATATCACAACGCAATTAGGAGTGGCATGTGAAGAATATAAAGAAATAAGGAAACACTTACTCAGCTTACTCAACAAAGCAAAGTTAAGAAAGCTGAACCAGATGAATACAATCTTCACTATGTTGGAAGACATAGCTTGCCAAACTGGGAAGAGTACCAGATCTTGGAGTCAAAAGATTCAGGTCCTAATTCTGGTTCTGCTACCTATAATTAGCAGGATAACCTTGTTCATATCACTTCTCCTACCTAGGTCCTGATTTTTCTCATATGTAAAATTAAGGATTTGGACTTGAGAAATTTTAAGGTCCCTTCTGGCTCTCAATCTGTATCTATAGAAGGAATACAGTTAGGTAAATACAGGTGGGAGTGAATGGACACAGAGGGAAGGGGATAATTGATAATCTGATAAATATAGTTATAGGTTGTAGACTGTCATTTAAAGCATAAATAGATGACAATCTAATTTTGGTGGATTTTTTAAAAAAAGTTAAGCTCATAACAAATTACTTATTTAGAAAAATAACATGACTTCCAGCTGTGAAGAGTAGATTGCTACAGAGTCAGGGACCCAGGTAGATAATTTAAAGATCTGCCCTTAGCCTAGAGATTTCCCCCTGCTGCCCTAGAGCTTTCTCTAAGAATTTCCAAGTCCTACATCATGGCACACAAAGCATTCAATTTATTGATTGTATTTCCTCATTTTCTATTTATTAATTTTCAAGATCTCATCAGTACAATTTATGATTACAGGTTACTTTTTCCTCTTTTCATTTTCTTTAGCTCTCATACATGATTCTTTTCTTCACTAAAAAAATCTTATTCAATTTGCATCTCTAACCACATCTGGAAAAATCTCTTGAAATTCTGAGTAAATAGCCATGTTTTAAATAGAATCTTTGTGATTGTTCCTTTCTTTTCCTTCCCTTTAAAAAGCTTGTAGGTACTATGCAAATACAGGGATAGGGTAAGGGAAGTTGTGGGTAGTTTATTAGCAGGCTGGTTTATGCTTCAATCAAGGAAGACGTTAATGTTATCTTTATTAAAATGTAAGCTCCTTGAGGGCAGGTACTATCTTATTTTTTCTCTTTGCACCCCTAGCACTAAGCACTCTGCTCAGCACATAGGAAACATTCAATGAACACTATTTCATTCATTCATTTATTCATTCCAATAAAGTTTGGATCTAGTTGTACCAAGTGAAGTGAAGAATCACAGTGATTATCTGGCCAACTTAATTGAAAATTTAACCAACACAAAAAGGTGAACCTCCCCCAGGCCTCACCACCAATTTTGCTTCAAACAGTTAAAGAACAAAAATGCAATTAAAATTAAAAAAATTGAACCATTTTGATAATGGCTACGCTTATCTCTTTTCTTTTGTGCATGGAGGCACACATGATATAGTAGTTTCATCCTTTTGGAGCTGGAAGGGACTTTAGAAGTTACCTAAGCTAACCTCATTTTATAGGTGAGGAAACTGAGGCCAGCATAGTTAAATGCCTTGCCTAAGATCACACAGGAGCAGAATCAGAATTTTAACCCAGGTCCTCTGACTCCAAACCCAACCCTCTTTTCCACTGTGCGACATTGCCAAAGAGCACTTGGATTCAGAAAATTTGGTTTCAAGTCCATATCTGCTAGCAATACTTACCAGGCTGAAGGAGTCCTAGGTAAGTCATGTAATCTCTCCTAGCTTCAATTCCTTTGTTTCCCCACCTACAAAATGGTTAGAATAAAGTAAATATATGTATAAACTGCTTTTCTCACAGTTTTTTTTAAAAGAAAGTACTTTGCAAAATGCCATAATAAATGTGAGCTATTAGGTGCTATCTTTTTTTTTTCTAGAAAATTTTTTCAGTAGATTTAGGCACCTTGATTTCAGCAATACCTTTGATGATGTCTCATGATATCTTTCTGAATAGGATAGAGAAGGGTGGATTAGGTGATATTACGATTAGGTAATTTTGAGGTGAATTAGGTGGTATAACAATGAGGTAATTTTTATTTTGTGAATGGAGAATGGTTCGACGAGGGGAGAGACTTGATTTTTAACATCTTAAACAACTGGACTTGAAGAATATGATTTATTCATTCATTCATTCAAAGATCATTTATGAGACACTTTGTACCAGGCACTGGATTAGTTGTTTTTCTTTCATTTTCAAAGAGGGCCAATGACATCATGGGGTAATGTCTTGACTTGTGTGTGAATTGGATTTAAGTGAGATAGAATTGCACAAAGTCCTCAGTCTTACTCTTTTCCCCAGAGACATCAAAATCCAGGGGCAAGACATAAGTCAAGATGACTTGCCCAGGGTGCAATGGATGACTTTGGCATCTTTAATGTCTGATGAAACTCTAGGGCTCCACAGCTCCTGCTTCAGCCTCCTTTGTGGCTGTTAGAACAAATTGTCATCTGCCCATTTTGGCAGCAGAAATCTTCACATTCTGTGGGGAGACAACCCTCTAGCTCACCGATGGGTTTGAGGTCTGTCAGTCACTCAGCCTGGTTTATCCTGTCTGCCTCAGTGGTTTACTGGGTGTGGCTGCTGAGCATGCTATAACTTCTTGGAGCCACAGGTGAGAGTTGGGGTGAAGGTAGACACCAAAGGTATTCCTCCCTGAATACTCCATAGACTCCAGTAGGCTTGTCATTGGGGATACAAAAACAGAAAATGAGTCCCTGCCTGAAGAAATTTACATTCTATTGGAGGAAACATTATGACACAGATAAATACAAAATACTAAATAATTTAAGGAGAACTTTATCACTTGGAGGAATCAGGAAAGGATTAGGTGATTAAATTAAGTTTTGGAGGAAACTAGGGATTCTAAGAGGCAGCATTGATGAGGAAGTCTGATAATGGAGGATACAGGGTTGTGCTGGTAAATATGTTTAACAAACAGCTCTCTGGGAAAAAAACCAAAGTACACATGATGGTACTTTTAAGTTTAATTTGTATCATTAACTTTTTCTCACCACTTTTTTTAAGCACAGATATCAGCAAAACAATCAATGAAGTCATAACTGGTAGAGTATTTATAAATTTCCCTGTTGTAAATGTTCACATTGAAAATGTAAAAATCAGCTCCTTAGATACTTTCTGGGGACAAATAACCCATACAAAGGAATGGAGGCAAGAGACTGAATGGCATGTACAGTTACCCCTTTCACATTTCAACTTTCCCCAATCACAGGTTGGCATAAGAAATGAAATGGGGATTTTTGGGAGTTTTGTGGTAGCTGCAGACAATACACAAAGGCCAGCAGATGACACAGAAAAAGTTTAAAAGCTCAGAAATGCATAAAATATATGTATAGTCATGTCAATACCCCATAACAGAAAAAGAAAAAGAAAAAAAATCATTCTTTGTTACTAAGAGAGGGCCAAAAAATTTTACTCAGATTTTCCAGATCAGGGGTGGGGGTGCCATGCCCCTAACTCTCCCAAAGTGGAAGGGATACCTATATTAGGAAAAGTAGGGCAATTTATCCAGGACATTGGCTGCAAGGTTCTATCATCTAATATGCCTGGAAAGGGAGGCTGGCATCATATAGTGAAGGGCTTTATATACTGCAGAATAGGAAAATTGTAATTTTACAGTAGAGGCAAAAGGGAGTCATTGGAGTTTCTTGAGCAAATCTGTACTTTATTATATCAGTTTTAGCATTTGTATAGAAAATGATTTGGGGAGGGGAAAGACCAGTCAAGAGGCCATTTTTAAAAGTTCAGAGATGCAGTCACTAGGGTCTCTAGTTGGGTGGAAGTGTCTAGTGTTTTGCTATAGGTAGGGCTTTGTCTTTGGCTGTGTCTTGTTCAATATAAAAACAAACAAGCAAACAAAAAACCCAGTGCTACAGATACAAATTGAACCTGGAAAGAAGCACTAATACATTATATGGCAAAATCAGGATTCACAAATATCTCAGCAGTTTAGAACAGAGAGCTGAATTTAATAAGATGCTTTAGAATGAAACCAACTACTGAACTTTACATTTATACCCATTAAGTTTAAACTGCTCAAATATAGGATGAAGCAGACTTGGCTTAACAGAAACTCTTGAGAGAAAAGGCAGATTTTTAATTGTCTGGCAGTTCATTATGAATCAACAATGTGCTGCTACCAAAAAGGCAAATCCAATCTTAGGCTGCATCAAGAAAATACAGTCCAGAATCCAGGATTCTACCCTGGTCTGAGCATGTCTTTTTAATTCTGGGGATTGTATTAAAACGGGGGTGGGGGGAAGTATTATTGGCAGCTGTTGTTTTTATATCACTGTAATTTCTGAATATTCTCTCTTTCCTTCCAGAATTGAACCTTCCCTAGTTAAAAATCACACACACACACACACACACACACACACACACACACACACACACACACACACACACACACACACACACACACACACACACACACACACATAAAATGGATGCATCAACTTCATCTGACAAGGGATGCAACATTCTGCAGGGGTTATATCTAAATAGAGAAATTCACAAACTGTAGGATGTCTAGAAGAGAGTGATCAAGACAGGAAGAGGACTAGAAACCATGTCAAATGAGGTAGCTGGGGATATTTAGTGTGAAAAGGTGATGGCTTGTGGCTTGTTTGAAAGACTGTCATCTGAAAGACAAATTAAGTGTATTTTGTGTAGCTCCAGAAGGAAGAATTACTGAGGGCTAGCACCCAAATGAGCTTCCACAAATTATTAATTGCAAAAAAGAAAGAAAGATGAATAGAAACAAGAAATACTGATCACTTGTTCAGTGACCACAAAGTTATCAATTTTGGTATTTGGTGAATCTATACTCTTACCATATCAAGTGATGGGTGTCCAAATGGAGCCAAAGAGAAACTGGATTCAAATCCTGGACCTGCTAATTACTAAATGTTTGACCTCTGGCAGTTCATGTTTCTTCTCTAGGCCTTCCTCATCTGTAAATGAGGGTATTGGATTAGAGCACAATTTTCGACCAGGACGGAACCTTAGAGATAATCCCCTCTTTTTACAAATGTTGAAATTGAGGCCCAGATGGTATGGAATGCTTTGTTCAAGGTCATATAAAAAGTAAGCAACCTCAAGTACTCTGATTCCAAATCCAGCACTGTCTCCACTGTATCATGCTGCCTTCTATCTCTAAGGTTCTTTCCAGTTCTAATGACTATAAAATGTTAGTTGAAAAAAAACTTTCTAAGAATTAAAATCGTACAAAATGGAATAGGTTCCTTTGTGAGCCTGTGAACTGAAATTTATTTTGTCTTTCTCAACACCATTGAAAAGCTTCTTTTAGTCTATGATAGGATAGTATATAAGATATTTTTACTTGGAAACTTTTTTTCTTTGCCCCTTCCAAGATTTTATCTTGGGAAAGACTTTTTAGAATATTTGCTATGTATATGGTTATTCTGTGATATCCATCGTTTAAAAAACATTTATCAGGTTGTCTTCATAGTTATTGTTGTGTTCTCACAAAGCCGAGCTGGACAGCAGTTTTCAGTCCTGCATGCATTGGGCCCGAGCAATAAAGTGGAAATTCTGAATAGTGCATCTTAGTAAGAAATGCTTACTCTAGTGACCTGTAATTAATATTCCTGCCAAGATCTTCCTCCTTCCAAATCACCTACAACTGCAAACAATTCTGTTCATACATTCAAGGAGACGGGAGGAAAAAATCCCAACAACTCTCAAATCACAGAGACCCAGATGGGTTTCAAGTCACCAAAATTTAGCTCCTAATTCAGGCCTGACTTTTGCTCTGTACATTAGCCTTACAAAATTCAAACAAGGAGCATATCCTATTCCTATTGCAATGATGCTTGTTTGACTTGATGAGATTCCTGAATAAACACAGAGAGAGAAAGATGAGTAATTTGGCTGCAAGCAATTCAAAGGAATTTCTTCACAAGACAT
This sequence comes from Phascolarctos cinereus, assembly GCF_003287225.1. Classification (NCBI taxonomy): domain Eukaryota; kingdom Metazoa; phylum Chordata; class Mammalia; order Diprotodontia; family Phascolarctidae; genus Phascolarctos; species Phascolarctos cinereus. The sequence goes on along the minus strand of NW_027555958.1, from coordinate 197,838,833 downwards.
CTGTAAGGTAATTTCAAAAAATACCCTTGATCCTACCTTAAAAGAAAATTGGGTCTTAAATTTTCTCTAGAGAGACAGGGGTTTTCTGAGTTTCACAAAGGGGTAAAAGATTTCCCTATTTGGAAAAGTTTGCTTATTGCTTCAGGAGATTAAATTTACCTACATACAGAAAATAAAATGCCACATAATTTTCAGTCACAAAATTGTCTTAAAATTATTTCCAATTTTTATAGCATATTAAGAATTACATTCATTTATTTCACATCTTTTACATCAACCTAATAATCTATTCTCATACCTATTTCAATCAGGACTGGGCCCACGCAAAATTAAGAAGTAGGGAAAGTTTACCTTCTGTATCTGACTACCTCCTTTATGAATTCACTTTCCCCTAATTTCAGCATTTTCTCTCATCTCAACAACCTAGTTCTTTGACTATCCCAAATATCTCTTCCCAGGGAAGAAAAATATATTACAGGATACAAAACAACACAGCAAGCACTATGCTAAACACAGACTACATCACACAATAACCTACTGTGTTATATGAGGAAGCAAATTGGTGAAGTGAAAAGAGAACTTTATCTGGCATCAGAGAACCTGAGTTTGATTTCTAGATCAGGAAATGAGTGCCTGTGTGACCCTGGTCAAATAACTTCAATTCTTTAGGTCTCAGACTCCTAATCTGCAAATGAAGAGATTGGACTATGCGACCTTTTAGGTCCCTTCCAGCTCAAAATCCATAATCTGGTCACTAATTTATACTAGAGTCTTAGAGACTTAATTTCTTTCTCATCTCATAAAGTAATTGCCTTTTGAAAAAGAAGGCTTAGAGAGTTCACAAGAAAATTATAGATTGAGAGCAAGAAAGGGACATAAGAAGTCATCTGATCAAGTATCCTCAATTTTACAGAGGGAGAAACTGAGTCCTAACAGAGTGAAGGTACTTGCGGAATGATGAGAATTAATTATGAAGGAAGGGACTTGAATTCAGGTCCCTTACCTCCAAAGGCAGTAATGATAATAATAATAGCTGATGTTTATGTAGCCATGTATCAGGAATGATATTAAACACTTTACAAATATTATCTCCTTTGATTTTCACAACAACCCTGGGAGGTAGGTGTTATTATTATCCTCATTTTGCAGTTGAGGAAACTGAGGTTAAGTGACTTGCCCAGGATTATATAGCTGGTAAATGTCTTGAGGCTGGATTTGCACTCAGGTCTTCCTAACTCCAGACCCAGTACTCTATTCACTGTTATCACCTAGCTGCTGGTATTCTTTCCATCATTCTTCCAAACAGAACACAATAGGTGTTTAATAAATATTTGTTGTATGTATTGAATTGTATCCTGTGGTACCATGCTACCTCTCCTAAATAATGAAACTTTAGACCCTATGAGGTTAAGGGGGAAAAAAAACCCCTAGGAACAGAGTAGGTTTTCCAGAACCAGCTCAAATCACACCAGTAGGAGGAATTCTCTGCTGACTTGTAAAGCAAATACTGGATCTTTCCATTCCTATTTATTTTGACCCACAAGAGAGTCTACTCAGTTTCTGAGATTTGTAGCATGGTGTACCTCCCCTTCATGCACCCTTTGTGTGAGTCACTCTAAGGGGGCTTTTTGTCTATCTTAGGGGAATTTGTTATTCCTACCTAAAATTCCCTTACAACATCCCCAAAGTGCATTCATTCTTGCCCTCATGTGGTAAATGGCACACCTGCGGCTTGAAAGACTTAATGAGCCTATCTAAACTCATAACTTACTACTGAAACTAATTCATGTACAGAAGAGAAGAGGGCTGCTGTCACTTAAGGAATGGCTCCCAAGATGCCATGCAGGCAAATTAAAGTCTCAAGAGATCTGGCTAGTCTTTCACTGTTCTCATTCTTACTAATTGCTTTCTATGATTCAATCTTGTTCTGTTTAGGTGCTGGAAGGTAGAAAAAGATTTTTTAGGGTTTTTTAAAAACATTATTATCTTGGAACAATTATTTATGTTCATTTATAGTTCAAGCTGCTTTAAAAATAAATTCAGAGCTGTTCTTCCTGCTGTGAGGGGAGTAAGCACAAACTACTAGGACAGAGGGGGAAATAATAACAGTTTACACTTAAATAGCACTTTATCATTACAAAAAGCCCCCGCTTTCACAGTGGCACAGTACCTTGCACAGAATAAGGGCTGGATAAATGTTTGCTCAATCAACTATTCATTGAATTGAATTGATTTGTCTCAATTTATCTATACAACAGCCCTGCGAGATAAGTTGTACAAGGTATTATTCCCATTTTATAGATGAAGAAACAGAGTTGGTAGGTTGAATCTCTTGCCTAAGGCCATACTGCTAGTAAATCAATCAGTTAACAAGGATTTATTGAACACCTTGTATGTGTCAGGTACTGTGCTAAGCACTGGCTATACAAAGAAATGTAAAAGATAATCTCTGCTCTCAAGGAGCTCACAGACATGTAAACAATTCTGCACAAACAAGATTCATATTGGGTAAGTTGGAAATAATCACAGAGGGAAGGCACTAACTTTAAGGAGGACTTGGAAAAGCTTCTTGCAGCAGGTGGGAATTTAGCTGACACTTGGTATTTTTTGGTGCCTAATTTACCAAGCTATTGATTCTTTTTTCATGATTTTCTTGTATCACTGCTATCCTCCCCACCTGCCCCTGCCAATTTTCCCTCTACCTTTCTTATTTGAATTTTAAATTCCTTTTTTGAGCTTTTTCTGGGAATTCTTTTTGGGCCTGAGACCAATTCACATTTTTCTTTGAGGGTTTGGATGTAGCAGTTTTGACACTGCTTTGTTCTCAGTTTGTGCTTTGATTTTCCCTGTCACCACAGTTACTTTCTATGGTGAGGATCATTTTTTTGTTGTTTGGTCATTTCCCAGTCTATTTCTTGACTTTTAACTTTATATTAAAGTTGGGCTCTGCTCCCAAAGTGGAGGGGGCACTATCCTAAGCTTCAGAGGCTTTGTGTAGCTCTTTTCAGAGATAGGTCAGGGAATCTGTAAACTTTCAGTTCTTCCAAGGTGGTATGATCTAAGCAGAAGTGTGTTTATTATTTTCCTGGCCTGTGCTCTGGTCTGTGAGTGATCATAAGCACTCTTTTCTGTTCTGGAACTGTGTCAGGGTCCCCACTCCCTTGTAGCCACAAGTTCTAGTGTGCTAGTGCTCCTTCTTGCCCTGGGACTGTGACCTGGATGCTAGTGTGGGCAATGCAACAGAGTCCTACACACGGTGCCAACAAAGGGACCTCTGTAATCTCTTTCTGACCGGCTGTCTGACCCCCTTCCCATCTGTGGGATGAAAGCTCTGGAAGTTGCAGTTGCTGCTGATTCAGTTGCCCCCAAAGCCTGCTGCTCATTTGCTGGGGGCACTGCCTGTGCTGGATAGCTTGCACCGGACTGTGCTCCGCTCCACTTCATGCTGGTATGATAGACCTTTCCTGCTGACCTGAGTTGTCTTGGGCTGGAAAATTGTTTCACTCCATTCTTTAGTGGGTTCTACTGCTCCAGAATTTGTTTTGAAGCTATTTAAAGTTGTTTGGAGGGGAATTTTGGAGAGCTCAGGTGAGTCCCTTTTCTCCATCATCTTGGCCCCAGCCCCACCTGTGTCCTCCCTCATACTATGCTTGTGAAAATTACTGTTTGCTGAAATACATCATATCTCTAGAAGCAGGAATGGATCAGATACTACAAATCCAAGTGGTAAGTTTTGTTGTATTCTCTAATAAAACTCTCTTCTGAAGCCTTTTGTTCCTGGGTCACTGATGTGTTCCCTGTTTGCATGGTATAATACTTCAAACAACATTTTCAAAAAGAATAGAAACCAGATGTTTAACTAACGGCTTCATTACTTTATGGTGTAAGAGTGTTGTAAACACTCTGACCCCAAGGGTGGGGAGGATATCCTCATACCATCACAAATTTAATGTAAATATTTGTAGAATTTATTGAAATCTACTTCTGCTCATATTTTGTCATGTTTTAGGGAAGAAGCTATGGGGAATAAAACAGGAAAAGATGTTTCCTTTGTGAAGGAGATGGCAGCTGACTGCTAGTGTATGAAAAACAAGTAGACTCATTTGGGTGCAATTCTGAAAATATTAGCTGAACTACCAGAAAAGATGAGTGACTAATTTTCCTTTTTTACTGGAAAATTTTGTAAACAAAAGAAAAAATTTTAAGAATGGAACTAAGGAAGAATATCCTTGTGTTTCTCTTTAAAAAAAATACAAAATTCCAAATTTTATAACCAGATAAGTTAAGTTAATTACAGTATAAAACTTTATCATGTTACAAAAGCCATTGGCTTAGATTTCCTTTTTAAATTAGCAGTTGAAACAAAATTGATATGTAATTTTTATTGAGCCTATCTTTTGCAGAACAAGATATAATACAAAACCAAGGCCACTATTTATTTGATAATAGCAAAGTCTGTTAAATGACAAACATTTTGCATAGGTGTGTTTTCCTTCTACATCAAAAGTTCTAAACTTTAAGACCATTGGGACAAAAATATTGTGCTTTTAAACAATGATCTGTTGTAGGCATTTGAAAAAATCTAATGTGGCATAGTAGCTAAAGCACTGGGAAGGAGTTAGAAGGCTGGGAATCTAGAACAGGTTTATTAATGTGCTATTTTGGATAAGTACTTTCTCCTCAGTTTCCTTATCTATAAATGAATGAGGTGGAATTAGATAATATCTAAAACCCCATCCAACTCTCAGATTCCAAGATTCTCTCCACCACCTTTCTTTCTCTGTCTCTCTCTGTCCATTCTCCCTTCCCCCCTTTTCCCTCCCTTTCTCTCTTCCCCATCTTCTCCAACTCCCTTCAATCCTTGGCTCCCTCTCTTCTACTCATCCCCTTGATCTTTCATATTTCATTCTCTAGGACCCTCTTTCTCTCCTTGAATGTTTTAGCAGTCTTTTCACCATAAAAATAGCATACATGATCATCGATAATGCTATATCCTGTGAAATTCTTATTTTATTCCTTCTCTTACATTTTTGATCATGAAATAAAATTTGTACTTTAGTCTAACCAAAACTAGATATTCATTTGTTTCTAGTTCTTTCCCTTAAAATACAAAATCATATTTATAAGTAGAATGGTTTATTGAGCAAAGCAACAGATTGAGGTTGAAGAATGATGAATTTTAGTCTGTCCATTGTGGGATTCTTGCTTTCTAGTTTCAGGAAAATTTCTGTGTTGTGTATACATACATATACACATACATTCATACAATATACATATATGTATATACACACACACATGGCATTAGTATTCCTTTCTATGGAAGGTTGGCAATAATTTTCTGATTATGCTAAGATAACAGAACTAGTTATTGTTAGAGTCCTGGCATGCCTGAAATATTGGCTTATTGAGGACCCTACTTTTGTTGACCTTGTGCCACAAAATTGCCATTGCCCTATTTCTTTGTGTAATCAGCAGCCATCTTTTTTTTCTTTGTTTTGTGTAACATTAAAAGACTACTAGCTGAATTGTTTGAGTGACACATTCCAATTATCTGCTGTTGGGGTATGTCATACACATCCTCTGAATACAATAAAATTATTCTCTGAAAAACAAATTATAATTTCCCTTTGATAGTCCCTGTGCCTAAGCCCTCAGGCATCTGGCAGCATAGGCCAATGCACGAACAGACTTCTCCTGGATCAGATACAATATTAGGGGAATATGAACATGGACATACAGGCAATTAGGAATCACCATATACTCTGGAGTTTTACTCCCTCTCTTGCTTCCACTCTTGTCAAGACATGTACTGTAGCCCAGTTGGAGCTGGCAGGTGGTACAGTGGGTAGAGCACTAGGCCTGGAGTCAGGAAGACCTGAGTTCAAATCCAATCTCAGATACTTACCATGACCCTAGATAGGTCACTTAATCTGTTTGCCTCAGTTTCCTCAACTGTGAAATGGGAATAATAATAATAATAATAATAGTACCTACCTCACAGCATTGTTGTGAGAATCAACTGAAATAATAATTGTCAGGTACTTAGCACAGTGCCTGGCATATAGTAGTCACTTAATAAATGCTTGTTTTCTTTCTTCCTTCCAGTTTAGTAATACTAGTGCACAAGTTGTACATATTTCTGTTTTTATCTAATTCCTGGAGGCAGCCTCAGGGTAGGAGAGAAAGTAACACCCTCTTTAAGGCTAATGACAGCAGCTGCTGGTTTTCTCCTCCTCTCCCTGCCTCCCTGATTAAGGTAACAGCAGGAGCAAATCAAATCAAATGTAAATTTAATTAAATTTAAACATAGTACAAAACAGCATATCATAACACAGAAACTCACTTTAGCATCCTGTTTTAACTTCCTTCCTTATCAAAACTTTTACCAGCACTTCTAAGAGACAGGAACAAATAGCTTTCCTTTCTCCTGCCCATTCTAATATGGATTTGCAAAATTATCAGTGTAATTCTCAAAATGTGAAATTATGAATACCTTTCATGCTTCCACCAGTCTTCACTTCTTTGGAAATCAACACAAAATTAATTTCCTCCAGGAATTATTTAATTATTTCAAAATGACTTGCAACTTCTCACCAACCCATTGTAAACAATCTATTCTCATTTTTATATTTATGCTAATTCAATGTATCTACTCTTTGCAATCTCTGTATGAACTCTTTCCCAAGTCCACTTACATATATGTGCATATGTATATGTGTACGTATGTATAAAATCTAACATGTTTGTAAGAGTAAATTTGAGGGCAGGAACCACAACTAACCACAACTATGCCTACACATGTTGGGGGAAGTCGATAAATGCTGATGATAATTTGAGGAATTATGAAGAACAGGAGAGATGCTGCAAGATTGGGGGCAGGAAAATATTTTACCAATTTTCAAAAAAGGAAAGAAGGTAGATGCTTCAAACTGTCTCCCAGAAAGCTTAACACTGATTCCTGGGAAAATTTTAGAACAGATTATTAAAGAAATGTCTTGGAAGCAATTAGAAAAGGAAGTGGTGATCATTAGGAAGCAGCATGAGTTCCTGAAGAACGAGTTATGCTAGACTGCCCTCATTTCCTCTTATAATAGGGTTACTAGGCTGGCAGATTATGGAGAAGACATAAACATTGCATGCTTAGATTTCGGCAAGACAATTCGAAAGGTCTCTCACTATATCCTTAGAGAAAAGATGGAGAAATATAGGTTATAGGGCAAACTATTTGGTGGATTTGGAAATGACCAAGACCAGAGTGGTGAATAATATATCTGTGTCAATCTTGAGGCAAGTCTCTAGTGAAGAACTGCAGGAATAATATTTTAGTCTGTTGGGTTCCACATTTTTCTGTGTGTGTTATTTTGTTTTTTAAATGTTTTATAGATTAAAAAACATGAATGAACAAATATATAACATTAAAGAATCTCTGGTGGGCTTCAGGGAATTGAGTCACTGCACTCATCTATTCTCTTTCCTAAGGGACCCCTTTGCTCCGGATCTCAGGCCTTTGGTCCTGGTCCTGGTCCGGTCCTGGTAGAGACTAATGAGAGGTGGGACTGGGCTCTCTTTTCTCCTACTCTTTTGTCTGTTAAATCTCCACTCTAGTGCACTGGGGACAAATTATTTAAAGCTTAGGGTTTATGTCTAGGTTTTCCCAAAGAGGGGCCAGTAAGAAAATAGTCGTTATATACTATGTCTCAGATATGGGTTAGATATTCTAGTTTAAAAGAGGGATAGAGACTGCACCTGTGATTCATTGGTATAGGAAATTCCCTGGTGAGGAAAGCCCCTCTACCAATGCAGGTTGGTATTTTCTCTGTCACTTACAATCTTAGAATATTGATAGAGTATTGAAAAATCAAGTGACTTACCCAGGCTCCTATAGTCTGTAAGTACCACTGGTGAGAATTGAACCCAGGTCTTCCTAGTGATTACACAGAAAAAGAAATACTAAACATATTTGTGGACAGAATGACTCAGACTGGGATTCAATAACAACTTATACTGTTACAGTCTATTAGGATGAGAGGCTGTTACCTTAATCTTATAACAGAGAACAGTTTGCAATTCTGCATTTTACGTTTCACATGGGCTTTGTACTATCTTCCTCAAACAATATATATTTTGGCAAGTTAGATTTTTAAATTTTTATTATATTTTTAGTTTATGGAATAAAACAAGCATTTTCATAACATAGTATAATAAAAGAGATGATTGCACATGAAACTACAAATCTATTGTGTACAACTTGCTATTCCTTTTAAATATATAATAAAGTTATCACATAAATTCCTTTTTTTCCCTGTTTTTGGTCTTTCCTTCCCAACCTCTCATCCTAGAGATGGCTACCATTAGACACAAATATGTATATGTGTGTGTATGTATGTAAAATCATTCTATACATACTTTTATTTACCAGCTCTTTGTCTGAATGCAGGAAGCACCTCCCTTCATATGACTTTGGGTATGTTAATTTGGGTATTTATAATAGTTAAAATGACTTACTTGCTCAAAATTGTTCTTAAAACAATATTGCCATTACTGTATACAATGTTCTCTTGGTTCTGCTCATTTTACTCTTCATTATTTCTGCAAGTCTATCCATGTTTTTCTAAGATCATCTAGGTCATCATTTCTGATAGCACAGTAGTATTCCATCACAATCATATACCACAATTTCTTAGGCCAGGAGCTTGGTCTGTGACTCTTGTCTCTAGTTATCTCTAGCTAACTCTAGCTAACTCTTGAGCATGCAAAGCTACCTCAAAGCTTGGGTATATCCTCCTTGAGATTGATGCTTGCAATCACTTCTTCAGGAAACAACACAAAGTAGAAAAGATGGCCAGTGGACCAAGTGCAGGTTTGCCTACACCTTTTAGAATCCCCTTCCTTTAGCCACAAGGTGAAAATGGTTGCTATCACGCTGGGGTGCCAAACCATCTCTTTCTCTTCATTGGAAGTCTCTGTGTCATATGATGACACCTAGAGGGTAGAAAGAAGAGAGATTCATCTAAAAGCTTTCTCTTTTTAACTGACTGAAGTACCCTGACCTACTGCTGCTTTCACAGGGCTGGGGGTGGTTACCAACAGCCATTCAGAGTTTTCTGCAATATCTCCTTCAAGTACTAGGCCACCATATAGCTAGAAGTAGCCAGGAAGTCTGTCTCTCCAAAAGGCCTAATCATTGAGTTTCTACATCTCTGTAATCCCTGCAAATTTCCAGGAGGGTGGCCTCAATAGGCCAATTTCACCTCTACAATAAATAGATAAAAAAGCATTTATTATATAGTTACTACGTGTCAACCAGTGTGTGTGTGTGTGTGTGTGTGTGTGTGTGTGTGTGTGTGTGTGTGTGTGTGTGTGTGTAGAGGAGTGGGGAAGTAAGGAATACAAACGCAAACAGTCCAGGCCCACAAGGAACTTAATTTTATAGGAGACAACATAAATAGGGAAGTGGTAGCCAGAGGGGATATTTTGCTTTAGAAATTTAGCCAGAATGATGAATGGAGCCATAGGGAAGTAGACGAATACCTTTTAAGTAGAAATACCAGTTTTGATTTGATTATGATTCCAGAAGAGGAAACCCATAGCTGGTCTCAGAGTCAAGCAGAGATGAGTTCAAATACTGACTCTGACAAGTACTAGCTGGGTGACCGGGAGTAAAACGCTTATCCTCTTAGTACCCCTTGATTCTAACCTACTTTGGTAGAGGGACTTCCTCACTGGGAGCTCTCAACATTAATGAAATCATAGAACCAGTAAATAAGCAAACAAAAAAGCTTCCATAACTGGAAAGGGATGTGTGTATGCATTTGTGTGTGTGTGTGTGTGTGTGTGTGTGTGTGTGTGTGTTTGTGTTTGAGGGATGGGGTTGTGTATGTGAAATAGCCAGGAAGCAATCAAGAAGATGGCCATCGAATAAAATAAAACATGGTTGGATCCCGTTTAAATATAGTGGGCCATGGGAGACACTCACCAATCAAATTAGTGGACCCTTGGGCTGAAGTCCCTGATGTAAAAGGGAATAAATAAGACTTTCAGGATATGTTTCTGGTCTCTTCCATAGGACAGCAAATGAGAAGATGGTAGGGGGCTAAACAAACCATGCCTGGCCAATTTATTGAAAGGAGGGAAGAGCGTTTCATCAACTCTTGTCTGAGATTAAGATTGGTCATTATGATCAATTTGAATTCAACTACATTTTGGTGTAGTTTTCTTTAGAGTATTATAGTTATGTATTTTGTTCTCCTCGTTGTGTTTGCTTTGCTCACTATATTCAGTATTTTTATCAGTGAAGTGACTGAGGACTTAGATAGAATGCTTGCCTCATTTTTCAAATGACATATAACAGGACAAGGATAACTGATAATAAAAATCCAGAAAGATCTTACCAGCCTAGAGCTAGACCAAATTTCTTAAAGTGAAATTTGGTAAAGATAAACATAAAATCAGGAGTGTCCTGGAGTCAGGTTGTACTGGTTTATGAGAGCTGATTGTTTCAGTGTGAGCATGCATACCTTAGAAACTGGCAAATGCTACAAAGCAGGATTTGATTTATTTTTGTTGTTGTTAACAGTCTAGACTTAAGACAGTGGTGGTTAGAAGTTAATAATCCAGATTAAATTTAAAAGCATATCATGGATGCATTCCCCCCCACCATCAAGGGCTGGTTGTTAAACATTTACCAGCATACCCCTGCATAAAATCCTGAACTTTCATTCAAAAAATCAAATGAACAAATAAAGCATCACAGAACTTTGGCTATATAGTCACTCAGAACAAAAAAGACCTGAGGATTTTAGTGACAACAATTTCCATAGGAATCAACAGTGTGAAATAGCAGCCAGAAAAAAAGCTATGTCACCCTAGATGACATTAACAGAAATATTATATTTAGGATAAGAGAGGTAATATTCTATTCATTTCTGGCTGCCACATTTGAAAAAGGACATTTGACAAAGTCAGAGTGAACTCAAGGGACTGACTACTATGGTAAGAGAACTCAGAATCAATGCATACAAAGATGACTTGAAGAAATTGGGGTCCTTTAGCTTGGGAAAGAAAAGATCACATGGGACCTGACTGTTCTTCTAATCATTTGAAAGGTTGTTCTGTTGATTAGATTTGTTTTACTTATCCCCAGGGAAAAATACCAAATGATAATGAAAATCTTCCTATAACTTTCTGGAATTGGAATAGGTTTCCTTAGTAGATTGTGATTTTTCCCATCCATGGAGGTCTTTAAGAAGAGATCTTATGAGTATTTGTTTGGGATGTAGATGGGGATATCATGCTTCAAGTACGAACCACATAGTTGATATTTATTCAGCCCTGTCAGGTTTTCAAAGTGTTTCGTGGATATTATCTTATTTGACCCATGAGGTAGGTACTACAGATAATATTAAACACATTTTACCAATGAAGAACCTGACGCTCAATGAGATTAAATGAATTTCCAATGGTCACATAGCTAATAAATGTCAGAGGTGGCTTTTATACTAACCACCAGTCACAAGGTGGTAGGTCTAGAGTTGGAAGACTGCTCAAAGGCCGTCTGGTTTGGTTCTGTGATGTGACAGATGAAGAAATTGAAGGGAGAGGGAGATCAGATGACTCGGCCAAGGTTACATAGATAAGTCAGCTTTACAGCAAGGATTTAACCCAGATTCTCTGACTCCAGAGCCTATCATATCACTTTTTCCTCTGTGCCATGCTATTTCTATTATAGGACCTCTGAAATACTTTCTGCTTCTAGGAATCTATGATAAAAATAAAGATTTGCACATGTCAATGTATTTTTATCTGTGTGAATTCCATTATTTTATCATAGACTACTTTCTGAGGTCAGGGATTATGTACATATTGAGTTTTACATACCTAAAAGTGGAGTTGATGGAATAAATCAGTCAATTCACCTCATGCTACTTGGGGTAAATGATGAGATGCCCAGATATATTAATGAAGTGAGAATAAGTCTCAATCAGCCAATCAATCAAACATTTTAGATTAAGTACTAAATGTCCTTGGATAAACTGGAGTGACATTGACAGGAAGAGTATTTGGATTAGCAAAGAAAACTAAGTCATGCCCTGTCATTTATCTATTGAATAGAGGAACAGTTCAGAGCTCAACTTTTCAAGGATCCAGTAGAGATTTGGATTCCAGGGAGTGGCAAAAAAGAGAGAGCATTTCAGCTAACTCTCTTCACCATCACCAACCCTCTCCCCTGCCCTCCTGCCCCATCCTGGAGTTGCTTGGTGGGATTGGGAGGGAAGACTTTGAATTTGGCCTTGGTTTCCTCTTCTCCCTTCTTGGCCAAAGGATTTTTTGAGCTTGAAGGGTCTGGAGGATTTTGGACTTTCCATTTTCTTGTCAGTCTCCTACCGTTGTCTCCTTGAAGAGCAATGGGTGGGGGCAGTGTTTGCATTCGGACCCAAGGATAGACTATAGGCAGATTTACAGCTCAACAAAGAGCCTAGGAAAGAAAATATACCACATCTAAGAGGAACTTCTTTAGTATCTCACTAAGGTGTGAAAAGGACCAGAAACTATGAGTTATCACTTTGCCATACGGGCTCTTTATATGTGAGCCTACTTTCCTCTGAACTCAGTACTTGAAGCAGAGTGAGTCATGGACTTTTGGGGGGCTAACTGCTTATTTCATACAATTTAGTAAATACCCTAAATATCTTTCTCTTTTTTTTCTTTTTGGTGAGACAATCGGGGTTAAGTGACTTGCCCTGGGTCGCCCAGCTAGTAAGTGTCATGTGTCTGAGGCCAGATTTGAACTCAGGTCCTCCTGACTCCAAGGCCAGAGTTCTATCCACTGTTCCACCTGGCTGCCCCTAAATATCCTTCTCTAAAAACAAATGGGTGCTGGCTGACTGATAATCATAGTGGGAAGCACATTGAGGTAGTGGTGCTTGTGAGCTCCAGTCCTAGAAAGACAACCCCTCTGGCTACCATCAGAGGACTGAAAGAATCTAATGGCAATATACTTAGGGCGTGACTCATCAGTGCGATTGGGAATTGGGAGAGTATCCCAAGATCATTGCCACATTGCGCAGGCCTTGTCCAGAACATCAGGTCCTTTAAATAAACAGCTCCCAGAAGAATTGCAAACTATTAACAATTATATGAAAGGATGTTCTAACTCACTGATGAGAAGAGAAAAATAAATCACAACAACCCTGAGGTTTCATCTCACACTCAGATAATTGGCAAAGATGACAAAAGATGGAAATAGTTAATGTGAGAGTATTGTGGGAAGATAGGCTTACTAGTTCATTATTGGTGGAGCTATGAATCAGTATAATTATTTTGAAAGCAATTTGGAATTATGCCAATAAAGTGACTAAAATGTCCAAATAATACTGTTGACTGATATTTAGTTTACAATCCACTAAAACCTCTAGCTCCTTTTCTGAAAATCACTCTTTAGCCAAGTTTCCCTATCTTGTACTTGCAATTTTGATTTTAAAAAATTAGAATAAGATTTTACATTTATCTTTTAAAAACTTCATCTGAATTTTCTATCTCTGTAAGATCTTTTCAGAGTCTAGTATAATCTAAAATGTTTTCTATTGCTCTTAACTTTGTATCATCTGCTGATATGTTAAGTACGCTGCCTGTACTTTTATTAATTCATTGCTAAAAAGCATAGGGCCATTCATGGGTCCCTGGGATTCTCCACTAGAGACATCCTTCTCTGCAATCAAAATGCTTGGTTGTAATTATACGTATTTGCCAGGTTTGGAGCATTTTCAGAAAGAGATTTTTCTGGACCAGTATTATTAATGTTCTTTGTAATGTTTTTTCTTGGCAAATATTAGTAGGCCTTGAAAAGAAAAACATTTAGTAAAAACGACTGGAAAGGCTGCAAAACAAAACTAAATGACACAGTGGGATTGAATGAAGCTTCTTTTTCCTGGAGGTCTATTATTTGAGAGGTTTCAGCTCATGTATAATCATGGCTATTTCCTACTACAGTCTACTGTTTGTAGTTCATTTTGCATGTTTTTACAAACTGAGAAGCCTAATTTTCTCCCAAAGTATGACAAGGGCAAGCAGGCCAGGGTAGGAGTGCAAAAGGATAGGTTAGATATGCACCATTAAGAGAGCACATTTTGTGGAAAGAGATTCTATTCTCTCCAACCCCCCCTTGTACTCCCCTAAGCTACTTTGTGATAGTGAAATGTGCCAGTGAGACTGTGGGACTTGAAGGAACATGGCCTAATGGTTTCTAGGGCTGGGTAAAATGGAGCCCCTAGCTATTAAAGTCTGGCAATCTGACTACCACCACAGATTTAAGTTTTAGGAATTTGATCAAAGATCTCCTGTGTAGTTTGTAGCTACACTAGAAGGATTTTGATTGTGTTTCACAGCTCAAATGTCTTTTTCCACTTCCTGCTTATTAAGTTGCTTGTAAATAAGGAAAGGCATTCTATTTCCCAACAAGCTTCTGATGAGAGATCATAATCTAACATTACCCATGTAACACTGAGCAAGTCACAACCTCCCTGTGCCTTAGATTCTTCATGTGTAAAAATGAAGGGGTTGGTCTAGAAGGCCTTGGAAGTCCCTTCTAGTTTTAGATTAAGTCAGTTAGACAATAAGTATTTATTAATCACCTTCTCTGTGCTGGGCATTGTGATAAGTGCTGAAGATACAAAGAAAGGCAAAAACCAGTTCCTGTCCTCGAAGAGCTCAGAGTGTAATGGGAGAAAGAACAGGTAAACAACACATGATACTATGATTAAGTAAACTGGCTATGGAATCCTGTCTTTACCACTTACTGTCTGTGTGACCTTGAGTAAATCACTTCATTTCTCTGGGCCTGAATTTTCTCCTCCGAAAAAGAAGTTGGACCTAGAGGATCCCTTCTTGTACTAACTCTATGAGCCTATGAATGGAAAATGGAATAGGTTCCATTATTAAATAATCACCTGCTTTGTTGATGATGGATTGATTCACAGGAGTATAGACAAGTTTGACTGTAGAGACAACTAGATTTTGAGAGGTAGGATCTTAGAACTAAGAATGCCAAACCAGTCATCCAAAGATAGCATTTTCTACCCAGAAATTCTGGGTTAAAAAGCAATGCCATTGAAATACAAAATGGTTTTTAAATCTTTGGCCCCTTACTAGACTAGCAAATTTGGTGTAGAAATGATTTGAGTTAGATACTGTGTATATCTAGGGGATAGAAAAGGACCAGTTCCAGGAGATTCAAGTGTCTGTGAGTGCTTAAGTTGTCTATCTCCTTTGGAATTCCAGGAAAAGGGAAGTCACATTGTAATCATTGCAGAAGATAGACTAAGGGGAAGCCAAGAATAAGTAAGGCCCTGCCTAGGAGGACAGTGTGCTACATTGGGAAGTGCTCTAAATTTGTCATTGGAAGGCTTACAGGCAAATCCCAGCTCTGTCATTTGCTATGTGAAACACTTAACCTCTATAAGCCTCAACTTCCTCATCTGTAAAGACTTCCAAGATCTTTTCCAGTTGTATGCCTAGGAGTCTATGAAGATATTTTTCAATAAAAAGCTGAACTGGGGCAGCGAGGTGGTACAGTGGATAGAGCACCAGCCCTACAGTTGGAAGGACCTGAATTCAAATCTGGTCTCAGACACTTACTAGCTGTGTGACCCTGGGCAAGTCACTTAACCTCAATTGCTTAAAAAAACCAACTGAACTTTCTCCCTTACTAACCATAACTGCTGTTGTACTTTGTTTTCTGAGGTCATCATGATTTCCATACTTTATATAAAAATGCTGCTCTTTTAGGAAAATCATTGCCCCCCTTCCACATTTCAGTATTAAACCCTAGGCAAATAATTATTTTAGCATATATTTCATCCAAATAATAGCAACAGTTTATTAGAATTTTATAACAAATAAACATTAAATTGGCAATAAATAATGTAAGATACATATATTTATTGACTGATAAAAATCTCTCACAGTTTCCATATTTAAGATTTATACTAACCATAGTAATACTATTACTAATGTGATGGTCAGGCTTTTTTTTTTGGCACAAAGTTTCTCAAACCATAGTGTCATTGATGATATTGCTATTCATTATTCTTTTTTAACTACATTAATTTAAATCAATTTTTAAAATAACATCTGTAGCAGAAAATCCCATTCCACACATATAAGATGTTTTGAATAGTGGCAAAATTTGTGTCACTTTCTTTAAAAAAAACCCAGAAGTTCTTTATTCACTCAAAACATAATGATATTTTCAGTTTTGAAATTTGTTTTAATAGGATCACATGATAACTAATCAATTAATATATCCAAAATAGAACTCATTATCATTTTCCCCCAAACCACTTCTCTTCTGAACTTTATCTCTGTCCAAGGTACACTCATTAATCCAATCACTCAGGTTTGTAATGTAAGTTTCATCTTCAGTTCCTTATTCTTTCCCATCACCACATATGAATCGATTGTCCATTTTATCTCTACAGAAACTCTCATATCTTTCCCCTTCTTTCTATTCATTTGGCAACCCCTTGTCCTTAATCACCTTGTGCATAGCCCTTATTTTACTCCTTTTCTTCAGCTTCTTCCTTCTCTAATCCATCCTCCATTCATTTACCATTCATATTCTTAAAGCATGAGTCTGAGCTGGAAGTGATCTTAGCAGTCATTAAACCCAATCCCTTCATTTTTAAGGTGAGAAAAATAGGATCCACAGGGATGAAGTGGTTTGCTTAAAGCCATAAATGATGTAAATTAGATGAAACTATAAGGATTCCAGAAGGAACATGGCTGCTCTCTAAGCTTGAAGGAACAGAGTACCATACTTCAGAATGGGATAGGGAGATTAAAATTAGGTAGCCTTTGAGGTGCCTCCCAGGTCTAGACCTATGGTCCTAGGTGGACCATATTTTATTAATGCCAGTTAAAATCCCAGCAATTGCACAGCTCTCTTCTTCCTTCACATTGCAACATTTACCAAACTTACCATTTATTCTTATTTCTCTTTTCTTCCCCCTTCTTCCCATTTACTATTGCCAAGATCTTTAGTTCATGGGCTTATGTTCTGATTTTTATTTTTTAGTTTTTGGCTCCAACATTAGCACCATCTGTTCCCTGTCCTTAGCTGTCTCTCTTTTCTTTCCTCTTACCTCCCACCAAAATGCCTCCCACAAGGTCATCTTTCTTCTTCCATTACCATTGCTGCCAATTCCTGGTATCTTGATACCAGGTTCCCTACTGTCCAGTATACAGATGATTCTTTTACATGAGCTTCACTAGCTTCATTCTCTTTGCTTCCTCTCTTTTTTCTATTCATCTCATCCTCTTGGCTTCCTCCTCTCTCCTCTATTTTACAACTCCTTTCAAATTGTCTCAACAATATCCCTTTCATTTCTTCCCCAGCAACCTCATAAAATTCTTCTACGTGTGAAAATTTTTTAATTTTCAGAAATAATCCCCATTCATTATTGCCCATCTATTCTGAATTCATACCACTAGAGCATTAACAACATTAAATATTTTTATCCTTTGTATTGGGATGTAATGTAAATTACATTATGTAATGTGCGTATGTAATGTGTAATGATATAAATAATTTAAAGTATTACCTCAATACCATTCTCCCTATATGAAAACTGTGATTTCATTTTATATGACTTCTGTGTTATTGCTTATATTATGTTAACATTAGTGTGAACTTCTTCTCCTTACCGATATCAGAGCCCATCTAAATATTTTGGTTTTAGGGAGCTGCCACTGGCTCAGCAATGTTGTGACTTGCTCATGTTTACACAGCCAGTAATTATCAGAGCTGGGACTTAAGTCTATGTCTCCCTTACTCTAAATCCAAACATTTATCCATTACGCCATGCTTCATCTCTATACCACACTGTATGGTGAATATATACACATACAAAAATGGTTCCACATACATATACTCAGTATAATATGTAGAATATTTCTATATCTATGTCTATATCTATATTATCTGATATATGTATTTATCTATATCTATACTTAGAACATAGCTATATATCTATACATATAATCTAATATTTCATATGCATACATACATATATGTATACAGATATATGGGTAGATATGTGAATATATATATATATATATATATATATATATAAAATGTATATATGCACACACATATACACATATACATATGGGGGCAGCTAGGTGGTGCAGTGGATGGAGTGCCAGGCCTGAAGTAGGAGGACTCAGCTTCCTGAGTTCAAATCTGGCTCCAGATACTTACTCACTGTGTGACCCTGGGCAAGTCACTTAACCCTGTTTGCCTCAGTTCCTCAACTGTGAAATAAGCTGGAGAAGGAAATGACAAACCATTCCAGTATCTTTGCCAAGAAAACCCCAAATGAGGTCGCAAAGAGTTGGACGTGACTGAAAAGAATGAACAACAACAATACACACACATGTAACATACTGCCCCTTTTCTTATGTGGATGTTTTATTCACCGAAAGAGGCAGAAACAGGACATTTGTATCAGGAAGCAACTTGAGTCAGTTCTAAGGACCTAAGAGAAAACAACTTCTCAGATAAATGTACTCTGATCTGCTAGAAGGAAGCTCAGAGGCAATAGCACTGACTGGCATAAAAGTGGCTGTTGTGCATTTTTTCCCAACAGCTAATTTAAATATGACTGTTTTCAAGACTTGGAATTAATTTCTTTGAAAGTCTGCCTCACAGACCTGTTTTTGGACTGTGGAATCATTGATAACTACTTGTTATTAAATACTTGATAAAACTGTGGACTTGGGGGTTTGTCAACCTAAGTTCAAGATGAGTCAGTATTCATGAGAGGCCATGGTTTAAGGCATTAGAAACTAAATGAGAATCCAGAGCAGAGGAGAAACAGGAGGTTGCCTGAGAAGAGACAAGGAAAAGTTTTTCAGAAGTTGAAATGCCAGAAGGCAAAGCAGGGATGCCTGCAGAAATATGGAGTTAAGGGGCCAACAGAAACCGAACATAGATGATAGGGAAGCTTTTGAGCTGATGTAGAGATGTGATCTGATTGCAATAAGCTCATAGATGTTAAGCTGGAAGGTATCTTTGGGGCTACATCATGTCCTACTTTGCCATTTTATGTTGAAGATGAGGATGAGGAAACCTAGGAAACAGGCTCAACAATGTTAAATGTCTTGCTTAGGGTCACACAGAGATTGACTAAAGCAAGATTTGAACTCATATCTTCCTGACCCCACATCCAGCACTCTATCCACTGTACCAGAGAACGTTAGGTTGTGTGAAGAAGCTGACTAGACAAAAAAAAAAAGAGCAAATATTTTGCTGTGAGTTAAAAGGCCATTCGGGAGGAAAGGATCACTTTTCTCTAGAGCCACGTATTGCTCAAGGTTGCTCTTTACTGCCCTCTGTGATGAGAGGGGGGAAACCCCTCAAAGTCTTTACAAAACAAAATCCAAATTGTTTTCACAGATCTCAGAATTAAAGAGATCTGCTTCTCACTGCAAGAATGTCCTACTACCTCCGTGCCTAACCAAGGAAGCTGACTTGAGAATTTCTTCAGACCCTAGGCTAAGGTTGTTGTTAGCTAAAAATGATGAACACGACTTTAACGACATGAGAATGACAGAAAAATGACATCATTCACTAGAAAAATGGAAGAGAAGGGAAAGAAAGGGTGTAAGCATTTATATGGCACCTAATATGTGCCAGGCACTGTGCTAGCTATATCATCTAATACATCTATTTATCTATATCCATACTTATAAGATGGTTATATATCTATATCATCTAATATTTCATATTGCCTTGCAAATGCACTTAGATGTATATGTATATATACACATATATGTGTGTATGCACATATGTATATACATATGGAGGCAGCTAGGTGGCACAGTGGAGAGCATGCCAGGCCTGAAGTCAAGAGGACTCAGCTTCCCTGAGGTCAAATCTGGCCTCAGACACTTACTCACTATGTGTAAATAAGTGCCTTACAAATATTATTTCATCTGAATAGAGAGACTCAGAAGAGGAGAGTTCTCATCCAGGAGTGATATGTCATATAGACTGCTCCCTAAAGAGACAGCACACATTCAGACCTGCAATCTGGCTGTGAGTTGCCCAGGCAAATGGACTTCTCTGTTCCTGTACCTCATTGCTAGATTTCTGTGTGTTCCCATTCTCCCTCATGGACACTATGTGGGTTGATGGGAGAGTGTGGCTCAGGTTTATGGATGGCCTATTATGTTTGTAGAAGTAAATATTCTGTTACGATCATTCTTGCTTTTGTCTTCATAGTTCATAATGTTTCATGTTTTAGGTGTTAGCATTGTGAATGATGCTAAGGATAGTGTTAATAAAAAAAAGAAAGGAAGAAAATGAAGAAAAGGTTATTGAAGCATTTAAAACCATGCACAGAAGAGAACAGAACAAACAGAAGGAAGCACAAATAGGACAGTTTTGAAACTAACATGTTAAATTTATTATATGCTTAAAAATGTGCATAAGGGAAATTTGTGTTTTAACATGTCTATTGAGAATGTGACTTTTATCTGAGAAATTTGCTGCAAAATGTTCTCCCAGTTATCTATTTCCCTTTTATCTTAGTTGCATTGGTATTGTGTGTACAAAAACATTTTAATGTAACCAAAATTATCCATTTTATCTTCTGTGATCTTCTCTATCTAGTTTGGTCATGAACTTTTCCATTATCAACAGGTTGAAAAGGCAATTTCTTCTTTGCTCCTTCCTCTAATTTGTTAATTAGATGTGACCTCTTTTTTACTTATGTCATGTATCCATTTGGAGTTTTTCTGTTGTTGTTCAGTCATTTTGCAGTTGTGTCCAACTCTTTATGACCCCATTTGGGATTTTCTTGGCAAAGATACTGGAGTGGTTTGTCATTTCCTTCTCCATTTCTTTTTCTTGCCCTCCTCCCCCTTTGGGGAAAGTATGAGGGATAGAAAATAAATGCTTACTAATAGAAAATAATAATAAAAAGAATAGAAAATTGAAAGGTAGAGGAGAAGCTGGAGGATAGATATGTCCAGAAATTAATACAAAAATCGGAGCCATCAATAAAACTACTTTTTGGGGTGAGGCAATCAAGGTTAAGTGACTTGCTCAGGATCACACAGCTAGTAAGTGTGAAGTATCTGAGGCTGGATTTGAACTCAGGACCTCCTGACTCCAAAGCCAGAGCTCTATTCACTGCACCACCTAGCTGCCCCTTCAATAAAACTTTTAAAAACCATCTTTTTACATGCTACTTTTTACATGGAAATGTTAATTCTTTTTTGATGTTTATTAAAATTGTAATAAAAAATTAAAATATATGAAATGGATAGACAGAGCTTTACCTCTTCAGTGAATCCTATCTTGAATATGAACTTCAGTTTTCTAGGACTTCCCTGTCCTTACCTCACCACAGCTAATGAAAATCTTATTGGAAATAGCACCAGTGAGTCAGTAGAGGATCATCCATATGGCAAAATCACAACACTCCCGGAAAGGATCCTAGATTATCCCTTCATTAAGAACATAAGTATATTTTATTTCAGCATTTTAAAAATAATTATTTTCTAAAATATTGGTCCAGAATTTTTCTTTTATTTTTATAGACTATAAAGATATGTCCTTAGTTAAAAATGTATTTTCACTTCCTATGGTCCCAGTGATTCTCCGATAAGTGACTCTAATGTAGATAATTAAAATTTGTTCATAGGAATGGGGGGAAAATGAGTTAATGTTGTCAGTGTGACTGATTTGTGTAAATGGGAAGCACTCCCTAACAAACCTGAGAATGAGTTGTGGTAGCATGGCAGCTGTGGTGACTGTGGGCTGTTCTCCCCACCTACACCCCAATACCCTTCTAGAACTGCAAATGTGAGTGCAGGTTAGTAGGAATAAACAAGCTCAAAGCAAGAGAAGGGGGTGTGGTATAGGTGCCCACATTGGCTGCACTCTACCTACATAGCTTCATACCTGATATGTATGTGTCTGTATGTGTGCGTGTAGGGGGCAGGAGTGTCCAGTTTGAAAACTCTTTCTACCATGTAGCATACAGACAAATTACTTCTCTATAACTTATATAGTTTTAGTTGCCTGAGTACTTTAAGATTAACATATTTACTTGTCCATAACATAGCTAGTATGTCAGTTGGGAGATTCAATCCCAGGTCTTAGTAACTCCAATGCCAATTGTCTATTTGCTTTCCTATGTGCATTTTATTATAACAATTATTATTATTTACCAAAGCCACTTAGATAAGATGTACAAAAGTAAACCAATGCTCAGTTTAAATATGGAAAAAGCAAAAAACAATCAGAATTGGTGAGAAGCAACTAAAAGCCATTTTTTTAAACACTGTTAATTTGGCAACTGATAAATGCTTTTCTATTAAGGATGATAATTGAAGATTAGAACTGAGTAAAACATCCTCACCATTAAATTTCTTTAGATTTCAAGTTTGAAAATGAATTATAACTGAGCATAAAATGTGTTTTTAATTTTACAATGAAGGATTAAATTGAAAGGAATGCAAAAAAAATCTTAGTTGTAAAATGTGGAACCTTGTAAGGATAAATACCATCAGAGAAGGCAGCTACTCTTTTTTTTTCTTTTTAAACAAAATGTTCAGCGGAAGCTGTTTACCTAAGAATATGAAGGACTATGGTGTCTCTTTAGGTTAGTGGGGGCTGCATTTCAGCAGTGGCTAGAATGACTTAAATTGGTGATAAATCAGTTTGGGATCCTTTTACATAAAGAGATGCCATTATGAGTAAGACTTTACATTTCCCTCTTAAATAGTATCATCATAAAATATTTAATCAAGGCTCTAAAACTGTCAAATGTAGGTGGCTAATTTGAAACCTGGCATCAAAGGCTCTAATACTTTCATCTCAGGATTTTCCTCTGTTTCTTTCCCATAGCAATATGCATTTGCAGCATTGAACTTGCTGAGATTTTGAAAGAATAATACCAATAGAAAATCTGTTCATTCATAGGCTAGTATTACAAATGTATTGTCAGTCATGAATAGATATTAATTTAACAGTTTTGTTGGGAGCTAGGTAAAATAGACTGGCTTAAGGCAGAACATTCAATGAAGTATTTTGTCTGTTCTGTCTCCTATATCCTAATGGATTTGTTATTCAGTGCCCAGCATGTAGTAGGCACTTAATACATGTTTATTGATTGATTAATCTATGATCTCATGGGTGCTGGTATTCTCCCCGATGTCTGATGATTTTCTGGATCACAATCCATCCATGCCTTCTTATTCTGTGTAAATCGTGTGAATGTCCTTCCATATATTTGCCACAAGGAGAGAATTCTTTACTTTTTCTTGACATTATGTGAGTTTCAGTGTATCACAGAATCAGAATCATAGAATTTTAGAGTAGAAGGAATTTCAAAGTCCCTTAGTTATCTTTGTCTCTCTCTCTCTCCCTTTCTCTTTCCACATGAGCAGTGCATCCATTTTTCCTTTCCCAATTTTTGTTTTTGTATATTGTCCATATTTCTTTTTGGTTGAGGCTGGATCTCCCTATCTCACTCGGGCTGGAAATGCAGCAGTCACTCATGTGTCTAATCCCACTGCTGAGCAGCGCAGAAGAGTTGCTTGCCCCGTTTCTGGTCAAGATTACCCTTCCTCAGACTACTATGGCTCACCAGATAGGTGTCAGACCATAGCTTAGTGGGGTTTTAGCCCTACTGCAGCTCAGAATTCCTGAGCTCAAATGATCCATTAGTTTCAGCCTCCCCAGTCGCAGGGAAATTTCACCACCAAAGTCCAGTCCCATTGTCTTTTATTTCAAATCAGTATTTCCTTAGTGTATTAAACCAAATTATCCAAAATGACCACTAGTTTTTATTCATCAAAACCCATTGTCAGAGGTCAAGTAAGGTGACTATCAAAATAACAATTACTGTTGTAATATCTTATTCTCTCTTCCCTCTCCTTTACCCCTTTAAAATCCAAGTAATGAGTTTACCAGTTGAAGACCTTTCAGAACATCTGTTAACTTAATTAAAGATGAATAAGTTTCAAGGATGAATTCCTTCCTTAAACTAAGTTGCTTTTCAACAGATGATGCATTTGAAACAATAGGTAGAGAAACAGGTGTGTGATTGTCTTGGTTATATCTTGCTATTTGGCAAAATTCCTACTGTAGAGTGGAAACTGTTAGAGATATTGTCAAAGAGATTGATGATGTTAGGCATTTTGAAATTGTCCTTGACAGATTGTATAAAATGCACAATTCTCCTCCAAAGACACATCATGGATTGTAGCAATACGTAATGCTCAATACATGTTTTTTTCAGCGGCAGGGAGTCTATTAGTTCAGCAAGGCGCATCCGGCATGAGATCAGACAGGTCTCCAAAGTAATTTGACTGCACCAAGACTGCTGTAAACAGTTCATCGAGGCAAATTTAAGTGAGAACCATGAATGAACACAGATCTTTGGTATAAAATGAACTTTTGAGTTACTGTCCCTGAAGAAATTGTAACCTGCAAGGAGATAAAGCCAGACCCAAGTAGGAGCCCAGAAGAGCAGAAAGAAATACAGAAGCACACAGAATTGGTACTGTACATATTGGCTAGTGAAATGAAACCCAGATGTGGCATCATCACCAAAAGCAAGTATTGACCCAGATCCTATCTATCCCAAATCTCAGCTTGTCTTGCTTCCATTCATTCATTCATTCATTAAAAAAAAATTACTGAGCACCTCTATCAAGCAGGGAATTGTGACTAGGGTTTAAGTGAGTAGGGAGGAGGGTTATAGAATTACCTATTACATGTCTGTCATGGGCCTAGGTATTGAGGAAGGTCCAAAGAAACATAGATGACATTCTTGTTTTCCAAGAGCTTGAGATCTTTCTGGGAAGACAAGACATACCCACTATGTTAAATAAGTTTACCAGTTTAAAGTATGATATTAATATTAATATATAAGGCTTTATGTGATTAAGTGCTTAAATAAATGATACAGAACCTAAGTGCTATAGGATTTCAAAGCAGAACAACGTTTACTAGATTGGTTGGGGAAAGCTCATGGTACGTGACCCTGAGCAAATCACTTAACCTCTGCTTTTTCCCCAGCTGCAAAATGAAGAAAAGAATTGTGCCTATCTCCCAGGATTGTTGTGAGTGTGAATGTCAGATCTGTAAAGCCCTTAGCATGGTGTCTGGTACATAGTAGGCCCTTAATAAATGCTAATTTTCTTCCTTGTGTATGTGTTTTATCTTCCTCACTAGATTGTAAACTTCTTAAAAGCAGGAATAACATGTTATTCACAGCACAACAGTAGTTATAAAGCATTTTCTTCTAATAGCAGCAGCAAACTCTCCCATAAATACTAGGCACACACTGTCCTACAGAGTTCATAGGGGTGATATATGGGTACAAATTTTAAAGTGTATATATATATATATATATATATATATATATATATATATCCCCTACATATATATATATATATATATATATATATGTAGGGGATATATATATATATATATATATATATATATATATATATATATATATGTAGGGGATATATATGAATAGGCGAGTCACAGCTCCACAAGTAAAGGGTCATACTGTCCTTTGTTTCTCAGGAGAGTCTTTACAAAATTCATCATGGGGCACAGTGTTGGGTGAGTCATTTTCCTTCTCAGCTTGGCTGGATCCTTTCAGGGCATGGGTCAGTCTTCTGTTGGGCTGGGTCAAGCAAGTTAGTTGGTAGCTGAACAGCTCCTCCTCAAGGTCAGGTGTTGCTGGTTTAGTCCTGCCGTTCTTGCATGGGGCAGGGGTTATTGGAGAGGGACAAGCAGTTTACTCTGACACTGAGATGCTCCTGCCAGAATGGGTCAGGTCTGCCTCTTGGTCATTCAGCTTTTCTTAGGGTATCTCTGCTGGATAGGTCAGTCTGCTGGGTTTGTTCTTTGATGGGCAGCTGAAGTTTTTCCACTGTTAGCCATTGGCTCAGTTGAGAGGTACTGTGCTTTATTTAGCCAGAGTGTTACAATGCTCTTTTCAGCTAGGACAATGACCCTTAGCTTAGGATCAGTAGAAACCTGTTCCTTTGATTCTTTCAGAGCCTTCTCTCTAAGGTTCTTATCACCTCCAGACAGTTGGTGAGAGAGGGCTAGACTGATGTTTCCTTCATGGATCAAAAGCCCTTTCTCTTTCCATAAGGTGATCACAACCAATTCAATTAATTGCATTTTCCTAGTCCTCTGGGAAACCTATGCAGATGAGACTGAGGCTAAAGGTAGGAATGTATCCTCCACCACAGAGGCAAGTTCATTGCCTTATTGACTTCTTTTTATGTACTCTAACTATCGGAACCTCATAGGGAATCTCTATTTTGAATCTAAAGGTCTCTTTTACATTTCAGTGTCTTTTGCTGAAGTCTAACCTGGATACCATCTCTTATGTCACTCAACTCTTATTGAATGAATGAATTGATATGTAAGTAGCACAATGGGTAACACAAAACAGTGGGACAAATCCAATATTTATGTGCATGCCCAGTATTCTTAGCTGATGTAGTCCCTAAGTGGGCTTTGGAACTTATGCAAGTATTCTATTGTTTTCCTATTAGTTAACTGATGAGCTGGAAATGGGAGTGCCTGCAAAAGCCTCACAGAGACAACTAAGAACTCCAACATGTAGCTATTTTGAGTTCAGGAGTCATTATCCCTACTCCTCATCACAGTGATACTGCAGAGTAAGGCTCAGGACTGCAAGATATATCTCCCCTGCAGGGTTCTTGGGTACTCCTGAGGGATTAGGGATGTCTTTTTTTCTAATACCATGGATTCAAGCAATCACCTTATGATTAGTATCTCATTTATATAATCAATACCATCTAGAGATTAGGACCGCAGTATCATTTAACCAATTAAAATCAATTAACTTTTTACAAAGGGACATTTATCAAGATAGAACAAGAAGAAAAGTACAATACCCCCCCATCCCCAACACACACATACCCCAACATCTGGGGATTGTACTTTACTTTGTGACACCTTGGTCCTTGGTGAGAGTGGGTTCAAACTTGACATAGTTGCTGCAAAGCATTCACTCTACCAAATTCACCCCTTAATGTAACAAACAGATAATGGACAAAGTTGTTCCAGAAAACTGTATTTTAGCAGCCAGTCTCACTGCTGTGAAGATTGTTATTCACTGCTGTTCTGACTGTAGGCTCTGGTATGGACTCTGGTTCCTAGATATACTGAGATCTTACAAGCTTGTCTGTTCCATCTCTAATATTCCTTCACCAAAGAAAAGAAAGAATAGATACCATCAGGACAGAAGTAACAAAAGAACCATGCCTGATGTCTTCATGTTAACTCATGTGAGCATATAGGCAGTTGTCAACAGGGCTTTAATGCACTACCTACTACCTGACTCAGCAGCAGCAAGGCCCTAAGCTAGAGGCTTCATGCTGCTTTCCCATGAGAGAGGACCCCATCCCTCTCTCCCACCCAGAAGACCACAAAAGCTCCTAAGAGGTAGACAAAAAAGTAACCCGGAAATGGTCAAAGAAGTCCAGTACATACTTAGAAGTTCCCTTGGTGAGTGTTTCATCTGAGTATACTGCACAGACTTAGAAGGGCTAGATTTGGCCAGGACATATTACATATTACAAATAAATGATTGATTATCATCAATACCGTAACACTAAGTTATTCTCATTCTAATCTCCTGAACAAAGGGTCTGCTCAAAAGCAGAGTTATGCTGGAGTCAGCTGATACAACACGAGGGAGCCTATCTGATGGTTAAATTTTCAATGTAAGCACTTACATGGGAATTGGCAAATACTACAAACCAGGGATTGATTTATTGTTGGTTGATGAAGAAGGTGACGGTGGAACAGAGGCAGTGTTTGGCTTTTCCTCTACAATTCTTGCTGCCAGTAGACTCTGATAACTGGAATATTCATAGCCAGTTTTCTCTAGAGGGATTTACATGACTGAAGAGAGAGCTGGGCTTTTTCTCCAGCTTCCAAATTCCAGGAAGTATTTCACTCTTGAGGGAAACCCACCCCAGACAGGTAACTATAGAGCCACCATATCCCAACCTAATGTCAGTGACAGTTACATGATACCATAAGAAAAAAGTAATGATTTTGAAGTCTAAGGATCTGGGCTCAAACCTTAGCTCAGTTATTTCCTACTAGTAAATGGGTGACCTTGGACAAGTCACTAACTTCTCTGGGTCTTAGCTCATCACCTGCAAAATGAAGAGATTGGACTAAATGGCTTCTTTAGTCTTTCCCAGAGCAAAATCTATTATTCTGTGATTCCATGCCCTATTCAGAGACAAAAGGGCCAGTCCTATTTGTGACTAACTTTTGTGCAAAGCCCCGGATGGGCAGAAACCCTATTACATTCACAGTGGAGTTCCCCAAGACTGGCTGACTGAGCTATGTGATAATTCCTACCAAAGCCAGGATGCTCTGTTATCCTATCCTTTGCAATACTGAGACTGGGTCCACTGCAGAGATTTTTCTCTGGGAAAATATCTCATGCTGCCACCTTCTGGGAGCTACTGAAAACCCTAGGAAGAACTACACAGGGTCATAGATAAATCACTTAGGATAATAGAATTTGTTCTGGAAGGGATTTCAGAGGTCATCTTGTCCAAGCCTGTCATTTTACAGCTGAGGAAACAAAGGCCAAGAGAGGTTACATGACTTACCCAGGGTCACACAGCCAGTATTACAATCCATATCTTCTGACTTTAAATCCAGGAGTCTTTCTACTTAAGAATGCCAACCTGAATAATAATAATAGCTAGTATTTACATAGACCTTTAAGTTTTACAAAATGCTTTATAAATATTATCCCATTTTATCCTCACAACAAGGAATCAGATGCTATTATTAACCCCATTTTATAGATGAGAAAAGAAGGCAAACAGAGAT
The DNA here is from genome assembly GCF_003287225.1 of Phascolarctos cinereus. Taxonomy (NCBI): domain Eukaryota; kingdom Metazoa; phylum Chordata; class Mammalia; order Diprotodontia; family Phascolarctidae; genus Phascolarctos; species Phascolarctos cinereus. The sequence goes on along the minus strand of NW_027555958.1, from coordinate 197,809,903 downwards.
TAACAAAATTGCCCAGGGTTCACACAGCTAATAAATGTCCGAGGCAGGATTTGAACTCAGGTCTTCCTAACTTCAGGTCCATTGTTCTAGTCATTGCAGCATCTGACTGCCTTTACTATAACAAGTAATACCTGCTAGGATCCTGACCTAATCCATGACCATGTATGAAATTGTAGCCACCCTTTCCAGGCGCTGGATGAGAGGGAGGTGAGAAATAGTTTTGAACTCACTATGAGCCAACCGGAAGTGGAAAATAGGTACCCATTTGAACTGAAAGTTTAAACAGCCCAGAGACACTCAGCTGAACTACTGTACACTGAGGATCCCTGGCAAGCCCTTCCTGGTCCAGCTGTTTGAACACTGGTATCATCTGCTGGAGAAGATGCAAACAGTGAGGAGAGGAGCAAAGCAGAGCAGGTAAGGAGAATCTTCAAAGCCTGCTTGGATTAGAGAACCCGAGCTGCAGAGAGCAGTTTCCTAGGGCCCGTGTGGGAATGGAGGATGGCAGATCAATGAAGCATTTATGGTAGAAGAGTTACTGTCAAAAGGGCAATGAGTGTGTCTAATGGCAGCCATGGGGGGGGTGGAGGGAGAAGAAAATAAAGGGAAAAAAGAAGTGTACATAATAATTATATTATATGTTTAAAAGGAATAACAAATTGTACATGATAGATTTGCGATTTCATGTGCATCTCATTTTTTATTCTATGTTACAGAAATGCTTTTTTATTTCATAAATTAAAAATAAATGAAAGCTGAAAAAAAATGACCTGAAGACAGGTAATATGAACAATGAAAAATTAAAAAAAAGAAAAAGCAATGAGATGCATAATACCAATGTGGAGAGTGAAGCTCATCCCTCCTCTGCTTATTGGGTGGGGTATCCTAGTCCAAGAGGGCATTTTAAGTGACAGAGACTGTATGGTCCTTCCTAAGCTCATAGGTAAGTCCCATCTTGTATCCTTTACTGTGTAAATAAATCTGTTCCATATTTTGAAGCACTGTAAACTTAAGTACTTATAAAAGAATCTATTCTTTTTTTAAATTGTATTTATTTTATTTTTGATTTATCAAATAAAACAACCAGTTCTGTAACATAGTAGATTAAAAAAAAGATGATTACACACAACAGCAAATCTATTATGTACAACTTGCTATTCCTTTTAAATACATAAAGTTATCATGTAAATTCCATTTTTCTCCCCCCCAGAGAGCTACCACAAATATGTGTGTATGTGTATACACATACACACACATATATAATTCTATACATATTAGTATTGATGAATTCTTTCTCTGAATGCAGATAGCATCTTCCTTCGTAAGTCTTTTGTAGTTTTGCTCCTCTCCTCACTGTTTGGATCTTCTCCAGCAGATGATACCAGTGTTCAAACAGCTGGACCAGGAAGGGCTTGCCAGGGATCCTCAGTGGACAGCAGTTCAGCTGAGTGTCTCTGGGCTGTTTAAACTTTCAGTTCAAATGGGTACCTATTTTTCACTTCCGGTTGGCTCATACTCCTTTAGATCGTCTGAACCATAATTCATATGCCCTATCACCTGATTACTCGTTCCCATCCCCCTCAACTCTCCTGCCTCAAAGTTTCAGCCTAATTCTACTCAGCCTTTCCATGTGCCCTCTGGAATACTTGGTCCATAAGTAACAAACCTCTTCATCTTAAATCTTTTTCATCTACTAGCTCTTACTGAAATCTCGCTTCTCTTTGATAATACAACTTTCCTGGCCACCTTTTCCAGTACTGGCTGTACCTTTACTCAGTCTCCTTGGCTCTCTGGTCAAGGTGAGGGAGATAGAATACTCCTTGCTCCCCACTGTCACTTTTAGGTTCTCCTCCTTCTTCCATCACTCAGAAATGTCTTTTCCTTTGAGATTCATGCTATTCATATCTACCACCCAATCAAAATCCTGGTACATACATACAGTGTCTCCCCCCCCCCCAGCTTAATGTCCTTCCTTCCTGGATGAATTTAATGCCTGGTTCACATTTTCTTCTCTCTCCCCAACTCTTACTATCATACTAGAGGACTTCAATATACATACTGATTATCTCCCTCAAATAACTTAATTACTCAGTTCCTCAGTCTACTCATCTTCCATGAGCTACTCCTCTACCCCACCTCAGTCATACATAAAGGTGATCTTACTCTCAATTTTACCCATAAATGTACCATCTCTATGGTACATTTGGACAATTCTCAAATCTCCCTATCCAGACCTCTCTTCTGACCTCCAATCTCAAATTGCTTTTCAGATATCTCTAATTGGATATCCAGTAGACATCTTACTCACTATGTCCAAAATTGAACTCATTGTCTTTTCCCTAAACCTAATGCCCTACTACCTTCTCAAGTACTATAGAGAGCAACACCATTCTCCCATTCTCTCAGGCTCAAAACCTAGGAGTCATCCTGGATTCTTCACTATTTCTCAACTCCCATATCCAATCTGTTTCCAAAGCCTGTTGATTTCACCCTTGCACCATCTCTTGAATTTGCTTTCCTTCTTTCCTCTGACATTGCCAGCCTTGGAGTGCTGATCCTCATCACTTCACCCCCAGATTATTGCAACAGCCTGCAGCTGGGTCTGCCTGCCTCAAGTCTTTCCCCACTCTAATCCATTCGTTGTTCAGCCATTACAGTGACAGGTCTGATCATGTCACCACTCTACTCAGTAAACTCCAGGGGCTTCCAACTGCCTCCAGGAACAAATACAAAAATGTTCTGTCTGGAATGATAATCCATGCTACAATAATTGCAAGATGTGTCCTCATTGCTCTCTAGGTTGACTTAATTAATTCAGTTTTATACACATTGAATTTGAGGTGACAGTGAAGCCTTCAGGTAGTAATATTTAGAGTGTGATATACTACACTGGAATTCATGGTGGAAACTGGAAGCTCAAAATATATGCTAGAGCTGAAGACTTAGATTTCATATGAGGGAGAGGAGTTTACAAGAGTGGATAGGCACTGTCAAATGCCAGTAAGATATCAATTCCTTTAACAAGAATTTAGTGCATTGTTGCTCTAGTGATTAAAAAAAAATATTTACCAAATATAGACAGCTTTGCTAGGAGTTAGGTTAATTATAAAGTTTAGTTAAAAAACAACACTTGTGATCATGGAACAGTCAGACAGGGCCATGATACATACAAATAATTATCCTTGTCTCATTTAAGCAAGACTGTCCTTCCAAATTGCTTAGATACTTTAAAAATTCCTTTATCAGAGGTTCAATGCAACTCAGATCAGAAATGTTTGCTTCTTGCATAGAAAAGAGATAAAAACTATTTAGTAAAATAATATTTTGGTATTATCCCTAAATTTTCTTTGTGCTTTCTGCCTCTCCCCATATATTGCAAATAGGCTTGATTATCCCAGTCAAGCCAATATTCAATATATAATGAACCATTTAATTATTTTTCTTTGTGTTTAATAATTATGTACCTAATATCACATTTATATGATTTTTTCAAATTATATTCCAGGATTCCCAGTTGTACAGAATTATTGTTGTTTAAAAAATGAGCCTTTGTTTCAAGGAGAAGCTTGGTGTCAGCAGAAGCACTGCATAATTTTTCTTTTCTTTTTTAACAGTATTTTTTCCCCACTTACATGTCCAGACAATTTTTAGCATTCATTTTTACAAGATTTTGAGTTCCAAATTTTTCTCCCTCCTTTCCTCCCCTCCACTCTTCCTAAAATGGTAGGCAATTGGATATAGGTTATATATGTGCTATCATGTAAAACACATTAGTCATAGTTGTGAAAGAAGAAACAGATTACAAGTTAAAAAAACACAAAAAAAGAATAAAGTAAGTAAAAAAGTATGCTTTGATCTGCATTCAGAGTCCATCAGTTCTTTATCTGGATGTGGATAGCATTTTTCTTTGTGAATCCTTTGTACCTGTCTTAGATCATTGTGTAGCTGAGAAGAACTGAGTCATTCATAGCTGATCATCACACAGTGTTGCTGATACTGTGTACAATGTTTGCTTGGTTATGCTCATTTCATTTTGCATCAGTTTGTACAAGTCTTTCTATGTTTTTCTGCAGTCTGCCTATTCATAATTTCTTATTGCACAATAATATTCTATTATATTCATAAACCATAGCTTGTTCAGTCATTCCCAAACTGATAGGCATCCCCTAAATTTCTAATATTTTGCCACCATGAAAATGGCTGCTATAAATATTTTTGCACATGTTCATACTTTCCACTTTTTTATGATCTCTTTGGGATACAGACTTAGTAATGGATCAAAGGATATACACAGTTTGGTTGTCCTTTGGACATAGTTTCAAATTGCTCTCCAGAATGGTTGGATTAGTTCATAACTCCACCAACAGTGCATTAGTGTCCAAATTTTCCCACATCTTCTCCAACATTTATCATTTTCCTTTTGTGTCATTAGCCAATCTGATATGTGTGAGGTGGTACTTCAAAGTTGTTTCAATTTGCATTTTTCTAATCAAAAGTGATTTAGATTACTTCTTCATATGCTGATAGATAGCTTTGATTTCTTTATCTGAAAACTGCCTGTTCATATCCTGTGACCATTTATCAGTTGGGGAATGGCTTATATTCTCATAAATTTGACTCAGTTCTCTATATATTTGCGAAATGAGGCCTTTATCAGAGACATCTGCTGTAAAGATTGTTATTCACCTTTCTGCTTTCCTTCTAATTTGGTTGCATTCGTTTTGTTTGTGCAAAAGCTTTCTAATTTAATATAATCAAAATTATCTACTTTATATTTTGTAATGTTCTCTATCTCTTGTTTGGTCATGAATTCTTCCTTTCCCCATAGATCTGACAGGTAGACTATTTTAGTATTGATCTTAATACATTGTCTATGGTACCTTTTGGCAAGATGTAGTTTCTTTCTCTTTTAATTAGATCTATTTTTGCTTTTGCTGTGCTTTTTTAACTTTAGCTGAACCATAATAGATTCTCTCCAGCCCCTTACCTTTACTCTGTGTGTGTGTGTCTCTTTGCTTAAGTGTGTTTCTTGTAAACAACATATTGTAGGATTCTGATTTTTGATTTACTCTACTATCCACTTCCATTTTATGGGAGAGTTCATCCCATTCACATTTGCAGTTATGATTACTAACTGTGTGTTTCCCTCCATCCCTCTATCCTGTTTGTCCTTTTTCTCCTTTAGCCATTTCTTTCAACAGTATTTTGTTTCTTTCTACCTCTCGTGGTCTGCTCTCTCTTCTGTTAAGTACTCTCTGCCCCTTTTCTTAATTTCCTCTACTCCTACTTTCTTGTCAGGTAAGACAGATTTCTACATTCAACTGGTTGTGCATGTTATTCCTTCTTTGAACCAATATTGATGAGAGTAAGGTTCAAGTGATGCCCATTGCCCACCTTCCTGTATTTCCCTCTATTGGGATAGGTTTTTGGACCTCTTCATGTGAAATAATTTATCCCATTCTACCTCTCCTTTCCTTCTGCACCCAATGTACTCCTCTTTCTCATCCCTTAGTTATTTTGTTATGTCATTTCCTCAGATTCACCTTATACTCATACTCTCTTTCTGTGCATATTCCTTTGAGCTCTATTATTAGCTGTACAATTTTTAAGAATTACAAGTATAACCTTCCCACTAGGGATATAAACATTTCAGCTCCATTGAATCCCTCATGTTTTCTTTCTTCTTTTTACTTTTTTTTTGGTTTCTCTTGGCTCTTGATATTGGAGATCAATTTTTTTGTTTGTTTCTGGTCTTCTCCTTAAGAAAGCTTGAAATCCTTCTGTTTCATTGAATAACCATCTCCACCCCCCCCCCCCCCGCCAAAGTGTTATCCTTAATTTCACTGATGTTGCTTTGAGGTCCACAAGGGACCCTAATGTCTGGTGCTACACTGAGGAGGTAGGGTGGTGGTTGGCTGGTGCTGCTGGAGGTCGTAAGTGTCTGGCGGCTTACCTGGTGCTGAGCCAGGATCATAGTGGTGGTGTCTGGCATCTGCTGGGGCTGGTGGGGTGTGTCTGCATTTCCCTAGAGCTACACTGAAGCACTTGGTGGTTTGGCTGCAGGAGGCTGCCTGTTTACTCATGGCAATGCTGAAGCACATGGCAGTTCTTGGAGCTGGAGTCTGCCCATTCCTCTAACTATGCAATGCACACGGGTGGTCCTGGTGTCGGCATTTGCCTGCTCCACTGAATTGGGGCTCAGGATCTCCAGCTGTTTTGTTGAGGTGAGGCTTGCTGCTCCGCTGGCTTGCTGGAATGCTTCCTGTCCTGAACAGCACTCTCCTTTTACTCAAGTGAGACAGACCTTTCCTTCCAATTGTCAAAGTTTCTTGGGCTAAAAGACTGTTTCACCCCATCATTTTTTGCCGGTTCTTCTGTTCCAGGATTTTTTTTGGGTGCTATTTTATGATTGTTTGGAGGTGAATATGGGAGAGTTATGGTGATTTACTGCTTATTTTGCCAGTCTGTTTCTTTTGTGCACAATTTTTCAAAGACAATCTATCTTTTTTTTTTTTTGGTGAGGCAATTGGGGTTAAGTGACTTGCCCAGAGTCACACAGCTAGTAAGTATTATGTGTTTGAGACCAAATTTGAACTCAGGTCCTCCTGACTCCAAGGCTGGAGCTTTATACACTGTGCCACTTAGCTGCCTCTAAAGACAATCTATCTTGACCTCTTCCCATTCAGTTTTGTGTCCAGCTCATTGTCTATACACAGTATCTGCTGAACATTTACAATATATGAGCTCTGTGGGTTGTCCACTGAAGCATATACAATAGGCATTTTACATCCACTTGTTATTTCTTGTATGAATAGTTACTCTATACTCTTTTGAGTGATTCTGGATCTTATTTAGGAGACTTTGAAATACTCCGGAGCTTGGTACCATAGTTTCAGGTGAATGAAAGTTGAGGAATACTCAAAGAGCAATGGAGAGGCAAAAGGTGGGTGTGAGTAAACTGCAACATATTGCCACCCAAGAATTGTACAGAAATGACACAAACTTTAAGGTCAAAGAGATATATGAATAGAATAAAAGGCAAGCCAATTATTTGCCAAAAGTAAGGGATAACCAATGACTAGAGTGTAATATCTGTGACTATAAAGAATTCCAGATGGAACTTCTACTCCCCCATAACATCTCCTATGGCAGTTCATGGGGGAATATGGACGAGAACCAAGAGTGGGTTACTATTTATGTTGTAGGACAAAGTACTGACTCCCAATGAGTACACATCCATCAAAGTAAGTAATGAAATACAAAATATATCAAACATCCCCAAAAAGGATTATGCTGTCTCAAATAAGAAAATACCTGTCATTTCAATTACCAATCCCCAGGACCCCAGGGGAATGCAGCTGGAAAGTCTTTCATCTAAGTTATTTAGTTTCATTCCCTTAGTTGTAATTATAATCCTTTATAGCATGCTAAATAATTCTTCCCCCTGCTGGATGTTTACACCTTTCAAATATTTATAGATTGTCATCATTCCTTAGTCATCACTTAGAAAAGCAGCATATATTTAGCTCCTATAATATTTTCTCATAAATCAATTCACTCAATACTGTATTGCTTTTCTCAGCTCTCCAATTTTCCTGTAGCCTTTTGATTGTGTGGTAATCAAAGAAAAATGAGACATTTCAGGGACAATTTCCCCTAAGTTAAGATGAGAGGAATGAAAAACTCCTGGCTCAAGTTACAATCCCTTTTATGAGTAGCTCAGACTACCTTTGTCAGTGTTTTTGTTATATTACACTTAGCATTCACGAGTTTTCAGGGCTGGAGGTTCAAAAATCTCTTTCCTATTTCCATAGAAATGGCACCACTCATTCCCTTTAACATGTATGTGCTTTCATAGACCCACAAAATCAATGGATGTTAGATCTTAAAAGGACCTCAGATGTAATTAGGTATCATACACTCATTTCATAGATAAGAAAACTGAGGCCTAGAGAAATTCAAAGACCTGTCTGATGGCCAATAGGAAATGAGAGATATAGATGTTTTCAATATGTGTTTCTGAAACGTGTTTGGCATTTTGGATTTTGCGTCACATTTCCAGCTTATTTGGATCCATCTGTTGTTTTTATTACTCTCTGTCCTCATTGATGTTAGTAAAACTTCCCAAATTAGTAACATCTAAAGACTTCATTAGTGTGTTATTTACATCCTCTTCATTTTCTTTAATAATGTTAAATTCTTCACTACTGAATTCATGACCATTTATCCTTATTCCTCATCTAATATCCTTCATCCCATTTTTAGTATGTAAGAATGGCTTGTAAGCCTTTGAATCATGCCAGACAATAGACAGCTTTGCTATAGTTCAAAATTTATACAATATTGTAGATATATCTTATATGTATCTCATATATATATATATATATATATAAATATACCTATATATATATATCAATCAGTGAACTAGCTACTATCTCTTCATGAAACAATACAATATGTTGCTTGTAGAATTTTAGAGCTGGAAAAGGCCTTTCAGATGATCTAGTCCAAACTCCTTGTTTTGGTGATGATGAAAAACCTGAGAGCCAGAAAGGTGAAGTTCAACGTCACTTAGATACAGATCCATCCTTCTGTGATCTCATCAACGTGTAGATAGATAGTGCTTTAAGGTTTATAGTGTTTGCAAATGTTATCTCATTTAGTTCTCACCACAACCTTGGGAGATAGGTGCTATTATTATCCCCATTTTACAGATGAGAAAACTGAGACACTGAGAGGTTGTGACTTGCCCAGGGTCATATGACTAATTGATGTCTGAAACCAGATTTGAATTCAGGCCTTCCTACAGGTCTAGAGCTCTATCCCACTGTGCCACCTAACTCTCCATGTTCATTAGAATGTAAGCTTCTTGAGGTCAGAGATTGTTTCACTTTTGTTTTTATTTCCTCCAAACTTAACACAATGCCTAGAACATTGGACATAATAAATGCTTGCTGATTTATTGGTTGACGCAAATTTCCATAAATCCTCTATAAAGGACCTACTCATTGCATCCCTTGTTCTTTTAATGTTTTGAAAAATTAGACCTGTATTCGGACTGATCATGTGTTATTTCTGGCTTTTGCCACTTGACTACCTCTTTTGTCAACCACATGTGACATTTATAATGTCCTTTATGCCACTTTTGGTATGCAAGACATATCTGGAAATCTGTTATGGCCTGCTTATCCTCCACTGTGCATCTTTTGTTGATTTTCAAATTACATGCCTTTTCGAATTTTTGGAAATCATGATATTCCACGATTTGTCATGACAAAGATCCTTCTCTGATGACTTATTGTGGTTTGGAGTTGACCATGCATTCTTGAAGGCTGCTCCAATGGAGTTTAAGCTCCAACAAGACTATCAAGCCACAAAGGAATTGAGCACGATCCCACTTACAATCTATCTGCCAAGAACGAAAAATCTTATTACCAGAAAGTTGGCCATTAAGTGAAAAACGTTCTGGCTACAGTGTCCCCTAGAATGCCCAAAGTTACACAACTGGTTAGTGGTGGAGCCAGATACTGTTCTGGACTTGCATCTTCTTGGTATTTTTGAGCTTTTATCTTATTTCCTGATTTCACTGTTTATTACATGTGTGATCTTGGATGAGTCAGTTAATCTCACTAGGCCTCAGTTTTCTCATCCATAAAATGAGGAGGTTGGACTAGATGACATCTGAGGTTCATTCTAACTATGATCTTAGTAAAGTGTTTGTCACATAGTAAGCACTTAGTAAGTACTTTTTTATTGATTGATTCGTTCATTCTTCTTACGATCTATAAAATGAGAGGATTTAAATAAAATCAGTGGTTTTTTCATATATTCTCATATGTATGTTTTTTTCTGTTATTCTTTTTTTCTACAAAAAATGTAGCTTACTCAATGTGGAATAAACTCTTTTAATAATTGCAAAACACTTTACACATATTATTATTAACTTTTTTTAGGCAGTTGGGGTTAAGTGACTCGCCCAGGGTCACACAGCTAGTAAGTGACAAGTGTTTGGTCTGAGGCTATATTTGAACTGAGGTCCTCCTGACTCCAGGACCAGTGCTCTATCCACTGTGCTACCTAGCTGCCCCCATATTATTTCATTTGAGTCTCACAATAGTCCTGTGAAATATTTGTGACAGGTATTACCATCTTCATTTTATAGTTAAAGAAACTCTAACACCAGAAATGTTAATTGACTTGTTCATGGTCACACAGCTAGTAAGTATCAGAGAAGAATTTCAATCCAGGTATTTCTGATTCTAGAACTCTATCTACTACATCCCCATTCTGTAGGATGCATAATCTTGTGATTAATTTTTAAGATATTCAAGATTTCCATGTTTTTCTTTAGCTCTCTTTTTCTTATTTCTTATTTCATTATTTCATTAATGACTGATGATGATAATGATAGTTAGCATTTATATAATGCTTTAAAGTTTAAGTGGTTAAATGACTTATCCAGGTCATATAGCTAGTGTCTGAGGCCAGATTTAAACTCAGTTCTTTCTTTTTCCATCTCCAGAGCTTTATCCATTTTTGTCACTAAATTACCTAAATTAATGTGGTCATTCCTTCCAATGCTACTGATCAAAACCTATTCATTCATTCCTACTTAACTTGTATGAGCATTCTCCATGGCTTCCCATAAACATTATATGGGAAGTTTACCCAATATTCTGGAGATATTATAATATTACATAGATAGCAGTGCTTGCTGTGCTCAGCCCATCCGTCTACTATCTTGCTTTAGGACTGATACTGCATTTTTTAGATGAAAACTTTTCCAGAAGGGTCAAACTCAAACCCAGCAGACCTGCAAGTGGCCCTACTGAAACAAAATTAGAATATAATTATGAAATGTTTAACAAAATAAATAAAAATACAACATAAATAATGTTAATGTGTGGTTTTCTAAGTCAGTATGTGGCTTACATTTGAGTTTGACACCACTATTTTATGCCCTGCCTTATGCATAACCCATTGTTGGTAATAATGCTGCAACTTATTTATGCTCATCATGGGTTTCCCCTTTGCCATTTGGGTCATCCACAACTTTAAGTCTATTTTTTTTCACAACTTTAAGTCTTTACAGATTATGGTTTTCCACAATTTGTAGCCATGTTACATCACTAAAGGAGATGCACTTAGACGCATAGCCCATTAAGCTGGTCCATCAGTAAATAAATTCTGGACATACATTGTAGACGGATGATGAGCTGGAAACTCAGAATTGAATAGGAGGAAGAGAAAGGGGGTGGGATAATATTTGGGAAACTGTGAAGTGCTTCAATGATCACAAGCTGTTTCCTGAAATAAAAGCCCTATTTTTAATACTACTAATTCCATCATATACTATGATACAGACTATAGCATGTTTAGTTGCCATTTATTATGATGGTTACTGAATATTTATTTGGAAGAAGTGCCATCTTATTGTTAGAATCAGATTCTTGAATTACTCATTATTGGCTGAGAAAATCCATATGAAAATAAAAAAAGAAGTGTTTTTCTAGTGCATTTGTAACCTAAAAAATAATGCATTTATTCTATTGTGGTCATTGGTATCCAAAGGAATTTTCATTGACAGTGGTTGTTCCTGCATGTGGGTGCCTGAAAGGCAAGTATAAATCCTCTTTTATATAGCTGTTTGCATGTTATCTCCTCCCCCTGCCCAGGCTGTGAGCTACTTGAAGTCAAGGGCTGTCTTTTACCTTTCTTTGTATCCTCAGTATTTAGCACAGTGCCTGGCACATAGTAGGTGCTTACTAAACGTTGGCTGACTGCTGTCTTTTCTGAACATATGTGGAGATACCACTTATGGCCATCTGCTGAACATTTTTCTATTTGTGACTTTCTCTAAGATGTGATTTGAACCCAGACACTTGAACTCCAGAGTTAGCGCTCTTTCTTCTACATCACACTTCTTTGTTATGCTTTACATCATTTATTTTACTAATTCTCTCCCTCAAATCTTTATCCTTTTTCAAGTTTTTCACTCTATTCTTACACTAAGTCCAAAGAAATTTTTTGATCAATATGAAGATATCTTCCTCTTCATAATGGCTCACATTTTTATCATGCTTTACAGTTATCAAAAGCCTTATCTTTACCACATTCCTGTTAAGTAATATTAAGCAATTGTAACAAATATTATCACATTGCTTACTATCTTAGAGAGAAGGTGGTGAGGGAGGGAGGGAGGAAATTTAGAACTCAAGATCTTTAAAAAATAAATGTTAAAAATTATCTTAACATGTAATTGGAAAAAATAAAACACTATTAAAAAAACCCCCAAATATTATTATTCCCACTTTACAGATGAAGTAATGGAGACTTAAGTTTAGAGTTTTTATTTATTTTGTTTTTGTTATCATTCATATAGTTCTATAAGGTTTGCAAAGTGCTTTGCAAATATCTCATTTTACCCTCACAACAAGGGGGGAGTAAGGCGAGTAGGTGTTAATATTACCCCCATTTTAAATGAAGGTGAGGAAAATGAAGCAGGCAGAGTTTAAGTGACTTGCCCAGGGTCCCATAGCTACTATGCATCTGCTGCAGGATTTGAACTTAGGTCTTCTTGAGTTTAAGTCTAATGCTCTATGCAATTATGGAAGTTAAGTGACTTGTTCAAGGTTACACAGATAATAGGTTTCAGCTCAAAGATTTCAACAGGTCCTTTGATTTTGGATTTCCCATTTCTTTACATAATGTTCTTTCATCCATGCGAAATTAACATATGAAATTTAAATGCACACAAAAGATACATTAAGGAGTTAATTACCCATTTTCTAAAAAAGATGTTCTCTTGTTCCTGATTTTTGCAAAGCAGGCTAATTAGTCTGTTGCTGTGTTTGCCCAGAAATACTTTGCCCTTGATTTTGTTTGTAGGGGTGGGGAGAGTTAGACTTCGGTAATGTATGTTTCAGGGATGAATCTATCCCTAGACTAAAGGTTTTGTGGTACTTAAAACTTTCTCCTCATTTACTTCAAATGTTTTTGGAAGTAGCTATATTTGCAGTTTTGAACTTGATAGAATCAATGATCATTCAAACTTTAAAATAAATTGCATGCTCATTAAAAAATGTACCACTTGCTGGATGGTTTTTTATCATGCTTTCCTGGAAAACTGGTCGCCATGGTAACCCCCTCAGAGAGCTTTATGACTGAAAAAAAAAGGTTGGCCAGTGATGTAGTGATGGTTAACTGATGGATAGATAGCCAGAGTGCTCCATAGATATGTGTGCAATGTCAACAGATTTAGAGGTAGCCCTCCAGCAAGTTCAGTGAGCTCCTGCAGAGGATTTAGGGGAACATTCAGGCACTTTGAATGTAATTTGTATTTACTTATCTATGGACCGTGATGTTCCCCATTTCTGCTCATGGAATAAACTCCATGAGGGCACAGATGTCTTCATATTCCCAGCACAGTGCCTGGAAGATAGTATGTGTTAAATAAATGCTTGTTAAATTAAATTAAAAGCATGAATGAACTATGACTTCCCACAGTGGAGGAAATGACAAAGACCTAATAAAGGGTATAAATGCCTATAAAACTACCTTTGGGCTGAGTCCAAAAGAAATAATAATAATAACAATAATTAACGTTTTTCAAGCACTTACTGCATGCCAGACACAAATAAGTTACAATTATTATCTCCTTTTATCCTCATAGCAATGCTGCCAGGTGGGTGCTATTATTATAGATGAGGAAACTGAGGCAAGAAGTTAAGTAGTAATAATATTAATTATTGTTGTTTAGTAGTCCAGTCCTATCAAACTCTTCATGACCCCTTTTTGGGGTTTTCTTGGCAAAGATACTGGACTGATTTGCCATTTCCTTCTCTAGCTTATTTTACAGATAAAGAAACTGAAGCAAACAGGATTAAGTGACTTGACCAGGGTCACTTAGCTAGTAAGTGACTGAGGCCAGATTTGAACTCAGCTGTTTCTGACTCCAGGCCTGGCACTCTATCCTAGCTGCCCTTAATAATATTTATATTAATAATACCCAACATTTATGTAGTGCTTACTATGTGCCAGGTACTGTGCAAAATGCTTTACAATTATTACCTCATTTTATCCTCACAACCTTGGAAGGTTGGTGCTATTATTATCTGCATTTTACAGTGAGAAAACTGAGACAGACAGAAGTTTAAGTGACTTGCCCAAGATCACATAACTACGAAGAGTACGAGGCTACATTTGAACTCAGGTCTTCCTGACTCCAACTCTATCTGTACCACATAACTGTAGTCTTGATATTTTAGATTAAATGATATTCCCATGATTTTCTGCTACTTTTCCCACCTACTGAATAAAGCAAGGGGCACTATCATCTGCTGTTTCTTTAGACCATTTCTTCCTGTTTTCTTCTATTCTCCCACTCTACTCTCCAACTTTCTTGTTGATATTATCCAAGACTCCTTTCAACTAATGTATTCAGCAATCATTTCTATTAAGCACTGACTGTGTGCCAGCCACTATGCTAGTCACTGGAAATACAAAGTACAAAACAAAATAGCCCCTACCATCACAAGGGCATTACATTCTATGAGGGGGTAGGGGAAAACAGATCCAATAAACAACCAATAAACCAATAAATATTTATTAAGCACCCACTATGTGCCAGGCATTGTTTAGCATGGGAATAGCATGGATACAGAAAAGTAAAAAATAAATACAAAGTGATTTCCTGGAGTATTTTTTTTTTATGGGAGGGCACTAGCTACTGAGGGGAAAAGGGTTCAAAGCTAGCTCATTTCCCCCCCTTCACTTAAATACTTCCTTTTTCATATATTTCTTTTCTTTTCTGTTACATTCAAGTTCCAAGCTATTTCCCTCCCTCCCTCCAAACCCTGCACTAAAGAAGGCCAACATTTGAAATAGATATATATGTGAAACTATGCAACAGATAGTTCCATATATCAGTTTTTTCTCTGGAGGTGGATAGCACCTTAGGTACTTAGTTGCTGAATTGAATATTCATATAACTCAGAATAGCTTAGTCATTCACATTTACTCTTCTAACAATATTGTTATTAGGGTATACAATGTTCTCCTGGTTCCACTCATTTCATTCTTCATTATTTCATGCAAATCTTTCCATGTTTTCCTAAAATCAACCTGCTCATCATTTCTTACAGTCTAGTAGTATTCCATCACAATTATAATCACAACTAATTCAGCCATTCCCCACTTCATGGGCATCCCTTCAATTTCTAGTTCTTTACCACCACAAAGAGAGCTACTACAAATATTTTAGAACATATTGGTTCTTGTCCTTTTTCCCTGATCATGTTGGGAAATAGAACAAATAGTGGTATTGCTGGGTCAAAAGGTATCCACAGTTTTATAATTCTTTAGGCATAATTCCAGATTGCTCTCCAAAATGATTGGATTAGTTCACAGTTCTACTACAGTGTATTAGTGTCCCAATTTTTCCACATTCCCTCAAACATTTTTCTTTTTCCAATTCTATCATTTTAGCAAATCTGATAGATGTGAGATGGTATTTCAAAGTAGTTTTAATTTGTATTTCTCTAATCAATAATGATTTAGAACATTTTATATGACTATAAATGGCTTTGATATCTTTCTCCGAAAAGTACCTGTTCATATTATTTGACCATTTATCAGTTGGGGAATGGCTGATATTTTTATGAATTTGACAAAGTTCTCTGTAAATTTGAGACATGAAGCCTTTATCCAAGAAACTGTCTATAACATTTCCCCCAATTTTCTGCTTTCCTTCTAACCTTGGCTACATTGGTTTTATTTGTACAAAATATTTTTAATTTAATGTAATCAAAATTATCCATTTTATATATCACAATGCTCTCTATTGCTTATTTATTCATAATTATTTCTCCTATCTATAAATCTGGTAGGTGATATGTTTCATATTCTTCTAATTTACTTATGATATGCATAGGTCATATATCCACTTTGACCTCAGATTGGTAAATGGTATAAGATACTGTTCTGAACCTAGTTTCTACCAGGTTATTGTCTAGTTTTCCCAACAATTTTTACCCAGTGGTGAATTCTTATCCCCAAAGCTTAACACTTTACATCTATCAAATACAAAGTTACTATACTTATTTACTACTGTATATTATATAGCTATTCTATGCCACTGATCTACCATTCTATTTCTTAGCCAGTACCAGATAATTTTGAAAATTACTCTTTAATAATACAGTTAAGATATGGCACTGCTAGACCTCATTCTTTTATGTTTTTTCCCATTAATTCCTTTGATATTCTCGAATTTTTCTCTTCCAAGTGAATTTTGTTATTTTTTCTAGTGCAGTAAACTAATTTTTAGGTAATTTAATTGAGGTGGCACTGAATAAGTAGATTAATTTAGGTATAATTGCCATTTTTATTATATTGACTCAGCCCACTCATAAACAATTAATATTCCTCCAATTATTTAAATCTGACTTTGTTATTTATTATATTGTCTAAGGTAATTTCAAATGAACTCTCTCTTCTTTCAGGGCTTTGTTAATTTATATGGATTTATTTTATATCCTGCTACTTTGCTAAAATTATTAATTGTTTTAATTAGCTTTTTAGTTGAATTTCTAATATTTTCTAAGTATCATCGTATTGAGAGATATAATTAAAATGTTTGTTTCCATAAAATTGAAACAATGGCTAGAAAAGTAACTAAGTAAAAGGGGATACAGCTGGTCTTATCTTATTTTGCTGTTAGAAGTCAGTAAATAGGACAAAGGTTAAGCTTTGCTTAGAGGATGCATGCTTAATAGGCTCATGAATATTAACTTCTCCACCTCTGGGTGGAGCTAAGATGCCATTTTCTGAATATGTGATGTATATAGAAGGAGGGAGAAATGTCAAGGAGCAGATTTGTAATAGGTGTGCTGGAATGTTGTACATTCTGGAGTACAGCCAATGAGGAAACAGAGGAAGGACTTTGTGGCCAAGATTAGAAATAAATAGTGAACTCTTCTTTGGTGGGTGTGCCTATTCAATAGGATACCCACTTTTGCAATTGTGTAATAAACTGGGCTTTTAACTTCATTTCTCCTGAGTCCTAATGAGTTATTTTTCACAATATTATCTGCAAAAAGAGATAGTTTTTTCATTGCCCATTCTGATTCTTTCAATTTCCTTTTCTCTTATTGCTATTACTAACATTTTTAGTACAATATTGAATAATATTGGTGGTAAGGGGCATCCTTGTTTCATTACTGATGTTATTGGGAAGGCTCCTAGCTTATCCCCATTATAGATAATGCTTGCTGATAGTTTTAGGTAAATGCTTATAATTTTAATGAAAAATCCATTTATACCTATACTTTCAAGTGTTTTTTAAATAGGAATAAGTGTTGTATTTGGTCAAAAGCTTTTTCTGCATCTATTAAGATAATCATGTAATTTTTGTTACTTTTATTATTGATGTAATCAATTATATTAATAGTTTTCCTTATATTGAACCAGCACTACATTCCTGGCATAAATCTTACTTAGTCATAACATATAATCTTTGTGATATGTTGTTTTAATCTCCTAACTAGCATTTTATTTAGGATTTTTGCATCAATATTCATTAGTGAAATTAGTCTATAGTTTTCTTTCTCTGTTTTTGCTCTTCCTAGTTTAGTATCAGCAGCACATTTATTTCATAAAAGGAGTTTGGTAGGACTCTTTCTTTGCCTATTATTCCAAATAACTTACTTAATATTGGAATTAGTTATCTTTAAATGTTTGGTAGAACTCATTTATAAAACCACCTGGTCCTGAGGCTTTTTTCTTGGGAAACCCTTTATGGCCTGTTCAATTTCTTTTTCTAAAATAGGTTTATTAAGATATTCTATTTACAGGACAGCTAGGTGGCACAGTGGATAGAGCACCAGCCCTGAAGTCAGGAGGACCTGAGTTCAAATCTGGCCTCAGACCAAACACTTGACACTTACTAGCTGTGTGACCCTGGGCAAGTCACTTAACCCCAATCGCCTAAGGGGAAAAAAGATATTCTATTTACTTTTCTGTTAATCTGGGCAGTTTATGTTTTTGTGCTATTCTTCCATATCACTTAAATTGTTAAATTTATTAGCATACAATTAGACAAAATAACTTCTAATAATTCCTTTAATTTCATCCTCATTAGTCCTTTTTCATTTTTGATACTAGTGATTCAGTTTTCTCTTCTTTTTTTAAAAAAATATATTAACTAATGATTTATTCATTTTATTAGTTTTTCCATAAAACCAACTCCTAGTTTTATTTATTAATTAAATAGTTTTTATACTCAATTTTATTAATCTCACCTTTAAATTTCAGGATTTCCAATTTGGAATTTAATTGGGGATTTTAAATTTGTTCTTTTTTTCAGTTTTTTAAAATTGCATACCCAAGTCATTGACCTGCTTTCTCTATTTTATTGATGTAAGAATTTAGAGGTATAATATTTCCTCTGATTATTGTTTTTGCTGCTTCCCATAAGTTTTGATATATTATCACATTATTATTCTATTTAATAAAATTATTTATTTCTATGACTTATTCTTTAACCCATTCATTCTTTAAGATTAGATTACTTAGTCTCCAATTAATTTTTAATCTGTATTTCCATGGTCCTTAATTAAATGTAACTTTTATTGTATTATCTGAAAGGGATACATTTAATATTCCTGCTTGTCTGCATTTAATTATAAAGTTTTTAATGACCTAATATAAGGTCAATTTTTGTAAAGGTACCACTAAGAAAAAGGCATATTCTTTTCTATTTCCATTCAGTTATCTCCAGATGTCTATCATATCTAGCTTATCTAAGATTATATTAATCTCCTTGACTTCTTTCTTATTTATTTTTGGTAACATTTCTGAGAGGGGAAGGTTGAAATCTCTTGCTATTACAGTTTTGCTATCTGTTTCATTTACCTGTAATTCATTTACCTTTTCCTTTAAAAATTTGAATGCTATACAGTACCAGGAGAGCATTGTACACAGTAACAGCAACACTGCGTGATGATCAACTATGATAGACTTAGCTCTTTCAGTAATAAAATGACACAAGACAATTTCAAAAGACTTATGATGGAAAATGCTATCCACATCCAGAGAAAGAACTATGCAGTCTGAATGCAGATTGAAATATACTATTTTCACTTTTTTAATTTTTTCTTTCTCATGGTTTTTCCTTTTGTTCTGACTCTTCTTTCACAACATGACTAATGTGGAAGTATGTTTAATATGATTGTACATGTATAACCTATCTCAGATTGTTTCCTGTCTTAAGGAGGGGAGAGGTAAGGGATGGATGGAAGGAAAAAAATTTGGAACTCAAAATCTTACAAAAATGAATGCTGAAAACTATCTTTACATGTAATTGGAAAAAATACTATTAAGTGCAAAAAAATCCTGAATGCTATAGCATTTGGTACATATATGTTTAGTATTGATATTACTTCATTATCTATGGTGCCTTTTAATGTAATGTAGTTTCCTTGCTTATCTCTTTTAATTATATCTATTTTAGCTTTAACTTTGTCTGAGATCATGATTGCTACCCCTGCTTTTTTTCATCAGCTAAAGCATAATAAATTCCACTCCAACCCTTTATTTTTACTCTATGTGTGTTTCTCATTTTTAAATGTGTTTCTTATAAACAACTTATTGTCAGGTTCTAGTTTTTGATCCATTCTGCTATCTGTTTCTGTTTTATGGGTGAGTTCATCCCATTCACATTCAAAGTTACAATTACTAGTTTTATTTCCCTCCATCCTATTTTTCCTCATTGTTTATTCTTCTCTCTCTTTTTATTCTATCCCTCTTCAGAAATTTAATTTACTTCCAATCACTGCCTCCCTGATCTGCATACCCTTCTAAAAGTACCTCCTGTAACCTATCCCCTTGCCCTCCTATTTCTCTGTAATTTAATAATACTTTTACATCCTACCAAATGTATGTTATTCCCTCTTTTACCCAGTTCTAATGAGACTAAGATCCCCACACTACCCACCTTCCAACCTATACTCCCCTTCACCATAAGTTCTTCCATTCATGGCTCTTTTGTATAAGATAGTTCATTCTATTTTACCTCTCACTACCCAGTTTAATTTTTAGGTTTATAATCAACTTAACCCCAAACCTTCTATCGATATATATTCTTTTGAACTGCTCTAGTAATGATAATATTCTTAAGAATTAAAATGATCATTTTCCCATATAAGAAGTAAAAGTTTAACCTTTTTAATCCCTTATAATTTGTCTTTCATGTTTACCTTCTTATGTTTCTCCTGGTTCTTGTAAGTCAGGTTTTCTTGTCTTTTCCTCAAGAAACCTGAAAAGTCTTTAGTTCATTAAATAACCATTTTTTCTCTTGAAGGATTATACTTAGCTTTGTTGGGTAGGTTACCCTTGGTTGCAGACTCAGCTCCTTTGCTCTTTGGAATATTATATTCCATGCCCTTTGGTCTTTTATTGTAGAAGCTGCTAAACCTTGTATTATCCTGACTGTAACTCTACAGTATTTAAATTTTTTCCTAGTTGCTTGACCTGGGAACTGTGAAACTTAGTTATAATTTTCTTATGAATTTTCATTTTTGGATCTTGTTTAGGTAGTAACTGGTGAATTTTTCAACTTTATTTTGCCCCCTAGTTCTAGAACTTTGGGGCAATTTTTCTGAATAATTTCTTTAAGTATAGTGTCTAGACTCTTTTTTTGTTCATAACTTTCAGGTAGTCCAACAATTCTTATGTTATCTCTCCTTGATCTGTTTTCTAGGTCAGTTGTTTTTCTAATGAGATGTTTTACATTCTCTTCCATTTTTTTCACTTCAAATTTTGTTTTATTATTTCTTGATGTCCTACGAACTTATTAGCTTCCTTGCTCAATTCTAATTTTTGAGCATTAATATTCTTCCATAAGTTTTTGGTCTCTTTTTTCCAATTGGTTGACTTTCATTTCATAATTTTCTTGCTTTTCTTGCATTACTCTTATTTCTTGTCCCAACTTTTCCTCAACTTTTCTTCTAAGGTCCTTTTAAAAGCTCTTCCAAGAACCCTTTTTGTGCTGTGACCATTTTACATTTTTCTTTGAAGCTTTACAAGAAGCTGTCTTATCTTCTGAATGTGAACCCCTGTTCTTCTCTCACCATAGCAGCTATCTATGATTGGGTTCTTTCTCTGTTTTGTATACATTTGTTTTGATGCCCTATTTCTTGGCTACTAACTTGATCTTAGAGTTGGGCTGTGCTCCCAGGGTGTGGGGGATAATGTCTCAGGCTTCAGGTTTTTCATGTTGTTATTTTCTGAGCTCTATCTAGGGGCCTTTGTCCTCTTGGTTCTTCCAGTGTTCTATAAACCAAGGCCAGATGTGGTCATTACTACTCTGGTTCACATCTTGGTCTATGAGTGCCCTAAGGTACTCCTCTCTGCCTCTGAGCCATAGCCCCACTCAGCACTGCTACCACTGCAAAGATCCTTGCTCTCTGCAGACCCTTAGCTTGCTACAAGAATCAGCTTACCCCTTGCTCTGGAACCAAAACCAAGGATTCTGCTCCCCTGTGATCAACCAGCTAGCAAGGCCCCCTCTTGTTACCATACCCATAGCATGTGCTCACTTCTTCTCACCTGCAGCCACAGATTAATCAGCATGCCTCCCACCTCCCCTCATCCAGCACCAGCAGACACCCAGAGTCTTTCTTGATCAGTCACCCAAACCCCACACCATCCTGGAGCAAAAGCTCCCGAAGCAAAGGTTGCCTACAATGCTTGATGTTTGTTGACTCTGAGGTATCTGCTCTAGGGTGTCTGCACTTCAATCAGGTGGACCACCATCCCAGAGGTCAGATCTTTCCTAACTTTCTCCTAAGTTGTCTTAGGCTAGACAATTGCTTTATTCCACTTTTAATTATTTCTGCTTCTCTAAAATTTACTTTGAGGCATTATTTTAAGTTATTTGGGGGGGAATTTGGGAGAGCCAGGTAGTTTTCTACCATCTTCCCACAATTCCCTCTAGATGTAATTGACTTAACTATTTTCTTATGAAGTTCTCTTCTCAGTTATTTGTGTTTTTGACAACTATTTCCATGTGAAATTGCTGTGAGACATTATAAGCTTCATGCCATCTATTGGCCCTCATAGTACAAAGGTATGCCTATCTTTCTCCCCTAATTGCGTCTGCCCTCATGCTTTAAAGAGCAAGCTGAGTATGCAAGAATTGAATTGCTTTATATTTTGCTTTTCAGGTGACAAATCATTAGTTCTCAGCAAAGGTTTAAAAAATAACAAGAATCAAAAATAAATTTTTCTCCTACTTAGAAGAAATTGACTTTGAAATAGCTATGAACACAAGCTATTTGAGAATAAAGATTGTTTCATTCTTTGTACTTGTACCCCTACTGCCTGGCACATAGTAAGTGCTAATAAATGCTAGTTGATTGATTCTCAGCACTCCATCAATACAAGTAATAACTCCTCTTATTATAACTCAGTAGTTGATATGGTCCAAAAATGTATCACCTGATGGCCAGGCCATAGTCAAAGCCTCTCCAGTTTTGTTCTAGTCTTTGATGACTGAGGTCCACTTTTATATCATAAAGAGGCATTAGAATAAAATGCTAGTGAAAAATACATCTTAAATGTGAAGATCATGCCATTTATAATGACTGAGTCATATTCTACAGCTACTGAGCGGGGCTGGAGTGTGATTGCAGGTGACAAAAGAAGATGAAAGAAGAAGAAAAAAAGAAGAGGAGGAGGAAGGGTTTAGAACAATTGTTGTGCCAAGAGTGACAGAGATAATTAGAAGACTTTTTAAGAAGCTTCCCAATCCCAACTGAGCTTAGGGATCATGAATTTGTAGTGGGTGAAATCAGCTGTATTAAAAACAACAACTTCCTTTAGTGAAGTGCAGCAGTCTTAAAACAGAAATGAAGAAACTGAGGGGTGGGAATTAATTATGGATGAGCAGGAGGTAGAATTTATGATAAAAGAGTACCGACTTTGGAACCAGAAGACAGGTTCAAATCTCCCCTCTGACCCTTACTATCTGTGTGTGACCGTAGGCAAATCACTTAACCTCTCTGGGCCTCACTTTTCTCATCTGTAAAATGGAGACAGGTACTTAGGGTGGGAGGAGGGGCGAGATGGGGAGAAAATTTGGAACTCAAAATCTTGTGGAAGTGAATGTTGGAAACTAAAAATAAATAAATTAATAAATAAAAAAATGGAGGCAGGTGGATTAAATGACCTTTAGGTTCCTTCTAGCTCTAAAACTATGATTTATAGGTCAGGAAGAAGGGACATTCAAGAAGGCAAGTGAATGATTAAATAAACATAGCAGTAGGTTGAGATCAAAATTGTTGATATTGTCATAATTTTCTACTTTTCATTACTATAGTAACTGATGAATATTGGTTGATTAATCATATATTCTGATGCATTTTCAAAATCTAGGCCCTGACTCATTCATTCTAAGACTTTATAGAGCTATAGCATCCCAAAGAAACAGAAGTGGGAGAAGAGTTGGAAATATTTGACTACCATAATCCTGGGAAAAGCCCTTTACAGTTTTGGCGTATATGCCAAGAATGAATTCTAATTGGCTTAGGTAGGTATTCAGTCTGTGGGATTTTGAATAGATAAAAAGACTCTTTGAACAGAGGTTAATGATAAAGGATGATCTTTCTACCTTTGTTGAAGTATATTGAAGTAGTGTTAGGTCCAGTTTTTATAATGCTTCAGAAGTGTACCTACGTTAATAAAGTTGATATATGATATTGGGTTGAGAGATAAAAATACCAATACTGAAAAAATAATTAAAATAAATATCCTACTAGACCCACAATAGTGGGCTATTTTGGGTGCTTTGATGTCTGAGCCACAGCTGAAAGCATTCTATCCTTAGTTTTTACTTTAATTTTTTTTTAACATTTTAAGTTTTATATGAGTCCTATAATTATCTCTGGGTTCCAATTTATACAAATTTGTACAATTTGTACAAATAAAATCCCCAACAAACATTTTTTTGAAAAAATGAACAAATAACAAGTATGCAAAATAAGCTACATTCAGGTCAAAGTTTAATAAAAGGTAAATAGTTAATAAATGAAAAAAATTATTAAAGGACAAAACTTATTTTTTTTTCATTGATGGACATACATGATTTCTAATTTTCAGATGGATTTTACTTCTCACTTTTCCTTTCTCGAGATTAGGCTTTCCCCAAGGCATAGGTTTTACATATAGTATATTTTCTAAACATTAAAAATATTTTTCCCTACAGTTCTCCTCTTTGTCTTTTTTTAGTATAGAACCTTAAACTAAATACAATAGGCTAACTCCAGTCTATTTTGCTATCTATTGCTGAGATAGAGCAAAGAATGGCTGTGAAATATTATTCTTTTGTGAATAAGGATTAATACCTAAATATTTATTTTATCATTCTCTATATAGCTACATTTTCTTATTTGGCTGCCTAAATTTTAGTTGAATAGTTATAAATGTGATAATTTCTTACTAAATTCTCATTATATTGATTTTAACTTGTCCTTATCAAGGATTTCACTATATATTAATCCAATACTCATAAAGCTTATGATCTTCGCTAGCTCTGTATTATCTATAAATTTGTTTACTGTAACAGGTATTCTATACTGTCAGTCAGGAAAACATTTAATAATATTTGATCTAGAACAAGCCTTTGGATTCAAAAACTACTCACTGGGAATAAATTTCCAAATGCTATGTTCTTTCCTTTAGAGTCCTGGGCTACTGCTCACTAAGATATTGCTTCAGCATATTAACCAGTAGGCTCAGTGACTTGGAGAAGGTCTACTGCTGCCTGAGAGGTGCCATATATCCATGCTAGGAGT
Organism: Phascolarctos cinereus; assembly: GCF_003287225.1. Classification (NCBI taxonomy): domain Eukaryota; kingdom Metazoa; phylum Chordata; class Mammalia; order Diprotodontia; family Phascolarctidae; genus Phascolarctos; species Phascolarctos cinereus. The sequence continues at coordinate 197,785,052 of NW_027555958.1, read as the reverse complement.
TCTCAATTTTGTGGGATGGGGTGGGGAGTGGGGGTGTGTCTATGGACTATTTCAGCAAAGACCTGGCAGAGTATCTATCCCCCAACCATCCACCACTCATTAAAGGGAAACGTGTCAGAATTGATAGGGCTCGTGTTGCTTGGCCAGTGAAGTAATCTCTCTTCTTCCTCATTTTACAATTAAATGCCAAAAATAAATGATTAACTCATTCTAGAAACAACAGTACAGAAATATGAAACAGTCACAAGATAAGAAATTCATTCATGACCTATCCAGATGACCTTTTCAGACTTGGTAATTTTAATGAACAGGACTGAGACAGTGACTCACTCAGTAACTGTCTGATTGATGGGAACATCAGATGCAGCATGGTACAGTGGGAAGAGCACTGTGGAATATGAGGACCTGGGTTCAAATCTCATCTCTGACACTAACTTCATCTCCTTAAGCCTTAGTTTCTCATCTGTAAAATGGGAGATTTGTGGTATGGTCAAGACAGGGCTAGGAATATTTCTGTGAGATTTCTCCATTCTCCTTCCCTAGCTAGTAACAGACAAAACTTCCTTTCTTAGATGCCAGTTTCTGCAGTCATGGGCTTGGGCAACTTCCTGCAGTTATATTCTCATATATTCCTGTATGGTTATTTTCATAAGTGCTTGAGGAATTTGTGGAACTGAATTCTCACCCCCTAGCACTCTTATCTGAAAGGCTGCTGCTTCAGGGAGTGGTGGGTGTCTGTCTTTCTTAGGGCTATCACTTAGTTTCAGTCCTGGCTTATCTTTGGAATGCCCATCCCTTATACCTGGAGTCAGTTTTCTGGTAAAAAAAATGGCCTATTTTCTATCTTTCAACTGAGTATTTTCATGAGTGGCTCTTTTTTTTTTTTAAACCCATTCATCCCTGTAAAAGTATTCCCAAAATTAATGTCATTTTCTATGAGTTATTACCAGGCACTAGACACAGAGTAAACCCATTGGTCAAAAGGAGCCAATCAGGAGCCTGCAGTGACCAAAGTCTTGCTTACTCCCAGATGCCTTTTTTAAAAAAATTTTTAAATGTTTTTTAAAGTTTTTACATAGTTTATTTATGCTCTGATGAAAAATTTTCTTCACGGATAAACATCTTCCATAGTGCCTTTTAATCCTTCTTTTTGCCAGAACTGACATTTGCCCTGACTTTTTTCATTCTGTTCTTGTGTTCCTTTTGCTCTATTCTTGATGTCTTTTTCTTCTCATACAGGCCATGCCTTGCAAGTCTGTGCTTTGGTTTATTTTTCTTTGCATAGTCAAGGGAATCATAAATCATGCCAAAGCCTGTTGTTTTGCCACCACCAAAATGGGTTCTGAATCCAAAGACAAAAATGACGTCTGGAGTTGTCTTGTACATCTTGGCCAGTTTTTCTCAAATTTCAGTCTGGGCACTGTGGCCTTTCCAGGATGAAGGACATCTGTAACCATCTGTTTATGCTGAAGAAGTCTGTTTGTCATGAACTTCCTGGTTCTGATGGTTACAGTGTCATTCATGGTGGCGGCGGCTCCTCGAGCAGTAGGAGATGGAAAGGTCCCAGATGCCTTTGATGGTGTTTGTCGTTGACCTTGCTGAACTGTGGCGTGCCACCCCCCCAAAACTGGCCCAAAGCAGCCTTGCGGTCAACTGTGCCTGCAAAACATCCTACACCTGGTCCCACCTGTCCTTGGTAAAGACTCTCTATTCTTTTTCCCAATCCCTCCCTGAACCTTTCCTTTATGGTTTTCAAGCAGAAATCTCCCCTGCCTCTCCTGGACTATGGGCTCCTTTGTATCTTATACTACACAGGTCTTGGCACTAGTATCTGATTTTCCTCCTAAAAAACGTTTTTAACCCAATTTGGACTCCTCTGAATTTTGAGAGGTGGGCTTTGCTGGTTGACATCCCTATACACCAATTTAATCTTATGTACCAAGTTTTCAATTTAGTTCAACAAACATGTATTATTAATGTATATTACATTTGCCATGTTCATGACATTATGCTAGATGGTAGGAATAGCAAGATGAAAAATGTGACACTTTCTACTTTCAAAGAATTTATCATCTAGCCATCACTTGAGGACCTTCTGTGATGAGAAATATTGTTTCCTAAAGCATCCCATTCCACTTTTGGATAGCTCCAATTGAAGATCATTTTAGGTATGAGGTGTAGCCAGTAAAAAGGCAGGGAGATAGAACAAAGTAGGTCAGTGTAGCTAGATTAAAGAGTAGATGGAGGGGTAAGATGTAAAAAAGATTGTAGAGGTAGGAAGGGGTCAGGTTATGAAGACATTTAAATGCCAAACAGCATATTTTGTATTTGATCCTGGAGACAATAGGGAGTCACTGGAGTTTATTGATTTGAGCTAGGGAGATCAACCAAAAGGCTCTATCTTGCCTGGACTCAGGCCCACCACACCACTTTCTGACCATTTTTGTGCCAAACTACCCTCCCTGTATCTTCCAACTCTACCTCTGAGAAGTTATGAAATTAACACTATCATTCCTAGAAAGAATATGCTAATCAATGATCCTCTGACTACATTCATTATTCTTTCTGACTTCTCTGTCCAAAATACTCCTCCTTGGTCATCTTCATCCCCCCCAATAGTGTTGTCTTTTCTTATTAGAATGTAAGTTCCTTGAGGGCAGTGACTTTCCTGCTAGTGTTTGTATCCCCAGTGCTCAACATAGTGCCTAGTATGTAGTTAATGCTTAGTACATGCTTTTTCTTTCATTCAATTAATCATTCTTTTATGACATACTTTACTCTAGTTCTTCTCTGATGCTCTTTATTTATTATCTGTTGCAGATTGCTCAGCCTATGATTGTATTTATGCTTTCTCTCCTTTCTCCCTTTTCTTCTTTTCTCTTCCTTCCTTTTTCTGCTTTCCCACCTTTTCTTTTCTTTCCCTCCATCCTTTCTTTACCCCTTCCCTTCCTCTCTTCTTTTTTCTTTCTCTTTCTTCCTTCTTTCATTTCTTTATTCCTTCCTTCCATTTTTCTGCCCATTAAATTTTCCAAATCTCTGTGACATGTTTTAAATGTTATTGAACTCTGAAAATTCTGACGACTCAGTTGTAGATAGAACTAAGAATACAATTTCTTCTGCAAATGTGGCATTTATTAATGCTGTTGGCAAATAACTACCTTCATCCTAGCCAAGACACTATCATCTCACACTTGGATTACCACAGTACTCTTCTAACTTGATCTCCCATTCATTTTTCTCTGTGCAATTCATTCTATATACCAGTACAAAATTAATGTTATCAACACACCATTTTAATCATGCCTGTCCCTTGCTTCTGAACTTGCAATAGTGCTTCTAGTATGTATAGATTCAACTACAAACTTCAGAGTCTGACATTCAAAAGCCTTCTCAATCTCAATGGGTCCCAAAGTACCTATCCAACCACATTTCGAAGGTCCTTACTCAGGTCAGTTTTGGCTTCCTTCCTACTACAACCACCCATACTTACTCTTACTTTTTTGCCTGTGCTGATATTATTCCCTTCATATAAAAGATCCTTTCACTTTCTCTTATTCAAATTCTAACTATTCTTTTTTTTTAAATGAGATTCTGATAATTTTCTTAGTGTAATGAATTCCTAGTTAGGAAACTCCTTCTACCAACGTAAATAGGCAACTGATCTTTAACTTACAGTCAGTTATCTGAAGCATTGAGAGGTTAAGTGACTTGCCCAAGGCCACAAAACCAGTATATGACAGAGGAAGGTGGGACTAGAACCCAGGTGCTCCTGACTCTAAGGATGCCTCTAAACTCAACTGTTACTCTTAATACCATTCAAAAAATGGTAAGTGTGCAGTCAAATTCACGCAAAGAATTCTAAGTGATTTAAAGAGAGAGGGATCACATCTATAGGGTGGTGGTGGGTAGTGGTGGTGGTAGTGGCAGATATCAGGAAAGGAAATGACACCTGAGCTGGGCCTTGAAGGAGAAGAGATGCCATTAGGTGGAGATGAGTTAGGGGAGAAGTCTATTCCTGTCACGGAGATTCTATGTGTATTCAGGTATTGTTTATTGTATCAAGACCAAGAAAATACTATAAAATAGAGATGGAAAGTAGAGTAAAGTAAGTTGGAGAAGGACTTAAATTGAAGGCTAAGTAGCTTGTGCTTCATTCTGTTGGAAATGGGGAGCCTTTGAAAGTTAAAGAGCCTGGAAGTGTTGCGGTCAGATCTCTGCTTTAAGATTATCTTGGCAGCTGGAGAAAGGCTGCCTAAATATGAGAAGGGAAGAGGTTGGTGGAGAAAAGTCACGTCAATAAAATCATGTGAATTTCATAACATGAACCTGGTTTCCATTTTAAAATGGAGTATGGAGTATGGAGTAGATAGTCTTGAGTTTTTATTCAGATTTCAAAACAGGTTATTTCTGGAGGGTGAGGGAAGCAATTATCTCATTATTGTCTATAACAGTGTTCTCCAAAGCAGGGGAAGGAATAGTAGTGGACTGACCCCATGGAGTGTGTGATCAACCAATTAGAGGGTGGCAAGACAGATTTTATCCCATTCTCTCTTTGATAGGCAGCTGATAGCCAATCATGAGGTTTGTCTCAGACACAACTACGGCCTATTCTTATCCCCCAATACTCTACCTCCTCCCTCTGCTGTGCAAGTTTTCTCTTCTCCCTTCTGAGTCTGGCTAGGCATCTCAGCACAGTTATAACCAAAACTAACTTCCACCACAACAGTTACTCTGTGACACTGGGAAATTCTGTCCCTACATATTCCCTCTCAGATTCCTTCATGGCTGCTATACTGGGGTAGTGGCTTGTAAAGATCTTTGCTTCCTCACTTTTCATTTTGAGATGAGCAGGTGTGAGTGAATTGCAATCTGAATCACAAATCTCATTAGATTATCTTTCCACACCCCACTTCCAACCTACCTATTTTTCAAACTTCCCTGTTACTGTCAAGGGCACCACCATCCTCCTAGTCATCCAGGTTTTCACAACATTCATATCGTCTTTGACCTTTTTTTTTTTTTTGCGAGGCAATTGGGGTTAAGTGACTTGCCCAGGATCACATAGCTAGTAATTATCAAGTGTCTGGTCTGAGACTGCATTTGAACTCAGGTCCTCCAGGGCTGGTGCTCTATCTACTAAGTGACCTAGCTGTCCCACCATCTTTGACTCTTGACTTTTCCTTAGCCCCACCCTCCGCATATCTAGTTTGGGGTCAAATCTTGTCCTTTCTGCTTCTAAGCCTCTTCTGTCCGCTCTTAAGGCCACCACCACTCGAGTTCAGGTCCTTTTCATCACTTACCTGGACTATTACTATAACCTCTCAAACTGGTCTCCCACCCGCAAAGCCTCTATTATATTCTTAAAGCTGCTAGGTAGCATAGTGGATTGAGAATGGAACTTGGAGTCAGGAAGATTTGAATTCCCAGCCTGCCTCAGACTTTCTAGCTATGTGACACCCAGCTATGTGTCTACTTTCAGCTTCGGTTTTTGAAATTATAAATAGGGGATAATAATAGTACCTACCTCACAGAGCTGTGAGGATTAAATGAGTTTGCCATATGAAAAGTGCTTTGCAAACTTTAAAACATGATATAAACGATAGTTATTATTATTATTAATCATTATCATCACTATCCTCCATAAACTGCCAAAGCGACTTTCCTAAAGTGTGACCCTGTCACTCATCTGCTCAGTAAACTTCAATCGTTTCCTATTGACTTCAGGATCCACTATTATTACATGTTCGTCTCATCCTTTTGCAAATTGTATTTTTTGGTGTAAGTTGGATGATATATAAAATTATTAGTATAACAGCACATGCATATAATTTACAAATAACCAAACATACATATTTGGGAGTATATGCTCAAAAATATCTTACTGAAGGTGTACAGGCTCAAAAAAGACTGGAGACTGCTGGTCTATGACGCAATATAGCTATTAGAAGGTGAGCTCCTTGAGGGCAGGAACCTTTTTTATTCCTTTGTTTTTTGTCTTAGTTTATATTCTCAGTGCTTAACATAGTGCCTGGAACATAGTAAGTGCTTAATAAATGCTTGTTGACTGAAAGCAGTAAAGATTAGATAGAATTGTATAAGGAACAAGTACATTTTAATAGAGTTCTTACACATTCATAGACTACATACACTTAACTCTTGAACACGCAGACACACAGATAGACAGACAGACAGACAGACAGACAGACACACACACACACACACACACACACACACACACACACACCCGAGGTAGAGATCAGCATATCAGCATATACTACAGACTGTGGAAAGTTTTGAGTTTTATCTGAACTTCAGGCACAGGAAGGAGGATGGAATTTTGGGGAGGAAGGAATTCTGTAACCACCCTAACTTGTACCAGTTGTAATTTGGCTTTTGCGGTTTTTTGACGGTGGGACCCCATTAGTTTTTGTCTTCCTTCTGCTGCAGTTAATTTGTCTTCCTCCTAGGCAAGCAGTGGGAGGGGGAGGGGAAACAATAAATGTTTGATGATAGGGCAGCTCCTCAAATTCCTGGGACAACTCTGACCCAGTCTGTCAGCTCGCGGGAAGGGGGATATATGTCTCATTCTTGACTCTTCAGCCAGCCTGGGACACAAGGCTGTGGGGGTTGGTGGGACAATCCCACAGGACCAGGAAGGAAGGCGCCCTGTCTTCATTAAGGGCCTCGTTCCCACCCCAGAAGCTAGCTAGGCAAAAAGGCAAAGTAAGGCGTAGCAGCCCAGGCTGAAACGTGGGGGGTTAAAAATGCCAGCTCCAGGGTTCTGTGAGGTGCCGCCTGGGGGGAGGGACTCTGGCCTACCTTCGCTGCCCCTTCCTCTGTCGCCCTGGCCAGCACCCAGCCTCCTGCCCATGAGGAGGAGAAGGTATCAGATGGGCGGGTTTAAACGTTTGCGGTGGAAGTCCCGAGGCCGCCTGCTCCTCCCTGTGAGTGTGTGTGTCTGCCTGTCTCTGCACTGAAGCAGCGGCGGCAGCTGTAGCGGTGGCGGAGGCAGCAGCAGCAGTGGCAGCAGCACCATTGGCCGGACTGGACCTAAGCATCAGTGCTGTGCTGGTGGCAGCTGCCCTGTGCTCTTTCGGAGGCCCTTGCGTCCCGTCCCAGGCCACCCCCAGACACCTAGTGCTGCCATGCTCGGGCGCTAGCCCCCATCTCGGGTTCCCCTTCCCCCCCCCCCAGCTTCCCTTCGGCTCTTTGCTTTCGTGGGGGCAGCGGCGAGGGCTGTGTGCTTGAGCTGGGGTGGCCGCCGCCGCCTCCCTCCCCGAAGCCCCTTGCCCTCTCCCTCGGCCCTCCTCATCTTCCTCCTCCTCCTCCTCCTCCTTCACCTCCACCTTCTCCCTCTGCAACCTCCGTCTCTGTCGCCGTTTCTTCAATGGGCAATCTGCTGAGCGGGACCAGCTTCAAGGAGCCCACCACCGTGGAGGACTGTGACTCCACCTGGCAGACGGACTCCGAGCCCGAGCCGGACGAGGAGGAAGACGGCCCAGCCGGCAGTGGCCCAGGCAGCCGCGAGGGCCCGGGGCACGAGCCCGAGCAACCAGCGGGGCCACCTGCTAGGGCCAGCCCGCGGGCAGAAGACAACCCTGCAGCACCTGAGGGAGACGCGGACGCCGCCGGTAGCAAGGAGCAGGTATGCCCCAGAGGCTTCCCGGGGGGAAGGTGCTAGGTCCTCTCTGGTCCAGTGCTATCCCCGAGCCGTGCCCTTTCCCCTTCTTCCCCCGGCCCCCCGCGTCCTCCTGGAGGATTTGAGAGCATCTCTGTTCCCGAGTGGAGCACTTGGTTTTGCTGCCACAGCCCGATGAAGAAGGGAGGGAGGACTCAGAGAGAGTGAAGGAAGAAGCGCCCTCATATTAGAGTACCCTAGTCTGAATACATTTTATTTATTTTTGTGGGGTGAGAGGGTGCTTCTTTAAGCCCCATTCCTCCCTCCTTGCCTTCCGCAAGACAGTTGCCAGTCCAGGGGTTCTTTTCTCCCTTGGCACAGTCCTCTTTGAGTCACCAGGAAGTTGAGGGGAGCCCTGCAATTGCAGGCAGGTTGAGAAGTAGGCGTGTGGCTGTGGTTGTGGCTGGAGGCCCAGGCCCGCTGCACATCTGTGCCCATGAATTGTATTGTATAAGGAAATTCTTCCAAAGAGAAAACCAAATTTGGTTTGGTGCTCTCCCTGCACCTGGAAGAAGGGAGAAAGAAGAACAGAGAAGTGCCAGTTAAGTAGCTAAAAATAGAAGGCTATGAAACCTATTCACAGTTGTGGAAATTCTCTTAAACTTAAACTTATATGTTACCTTAAGGCTTAACTAAATGGCTTCCCTGACCATAACTCTGTATGGTAGAGTACTTAGTAGTGCTAATCTCCATTTTACAAAGGCTTAGAGAAACTGCCCAAGGTCACAAGGTCTAGCAAGTGGCAGAGCTGAAACTTCTGACCCCCGAGTCGAGTCCCCTTTCCACTGTGCAGACCACACCTAAGTCTGTCCTTTTCTCCTATTGTTAGGAGTATTACCATCAAACTATTTCTATTATTTCCCCACTTTAAGTTAAAATATTAGAACAGTTCTTCATTTACCCATGTAGTGCATCTGTCTCATCCAAGAAATTCACAGGAATTGTGTTATTTCACTCAGTAAACCTGTTAAAATAGGTAGTTTTAAGCACAACCGTCTTTATATTTAAAACGACAATACCATATGTAATTTTGCCAACTTTTTTTCCAAATAAAGAAAATCTTCAATCTCTGATAAATCACCCAGAACTTCTGGAAAAAGAGAAAAGAAAAGGCATGTACTACTCACAGTGGAAAACCATCATCCCAAAGGCTGCTTCACTAAGAAGGGACATGCACATAAGATTTTACAGCCAGAAGGGATTATTATTTCTTATTGATCATTTTACTGATAGAGAAATTTAGGCTCAAGAAACTTGCTAATACGTGCTTGAGCCACGATCTAGAACTCTGCTGACTCGAAAACTTCTGCTCTTTCCAGTATACTATACTGTTTCAAAATTAAGCCCATAATAACCTGTTCTGTTTCTATCCATCTAACGTCAATGAAAGTCGGGGGGGGGAGGGGAAGACCAAAGGTTGGTCACTCTCTTTCCCCAGACCTCTTCTACCGGTACCATTCATATTGCAGAGAGTTTCCAACTTGCTAAAGAATTCTCTGGTTTATGAATCCTTTTGGCCGTACCTCAGGAATTTCAGTTTCCTCTGACCCTTGTAATGGTACCTGTTGTAGTGCTCTGTAATCAACTGGGACAACCGGATAAATTTAGACTTGAGTGTCTCTGGTATCCTCTGTTATCCTGACCCAGGAAAGGAAATACTCTGGCATAGCACTGCAGATCCCAAGCTTCCCTAAGTCTTTCAACTTCTAGTTTCCAGAACGAAGGATGAACGACAACAACCTGGTGTTCTATCTACTTGTTCCTGCTTTCTACTTGGGGAGTGGAGAGTATTTGGATATTGTAACTGCATCTCCTCACCCTCTCTAGTTCATATATAACCCATGTACCTCCCACTCTTTCATTTCTCTCCCATTTAAAACAGTCTTAAATAATAGAACACCGGGCTCCAGAATCAGGAGGATTTGAGTTCAAATCCAGCCTCAGACACTTGACATTTACTAGCTGTGTGACCTTGGGCAAGTCACTTAACCCCATTGCCTAGCCAAAAAGAAAAACAAACAAAAACATAGTCTTCTATTGAAGTTTAGGGGTGCCAGTTAATACAAGATAACCAAACTGAATCAGGTTCAAAACTTGACTTGTTATAACCAGCCAGTATCATCTATGTTAGTGTTTCCTAAATGAACTATAGATGAACGGCAACAGAAGGTAAATTTTTATCGTCAATGACGTATTAAGAGGCAGCTTGGTATGGTGGATAGCAAGCCAGTCTTGTAGTCAGGAAGATCTGGTTATGAGTCTCGCCTCTTACATGTATTAGCTCTGTGATTTTGGGTAAGAATTTCTCAGGGACAGCTAGGTGGAGCAGTGGATAGTGCACCGGCCCTGAAGTTAGGAGGACCTGAGTTCAAATCTGGTCTCAGTCACTTGACACTTACTAGCTGTGTGACCCTGGGCAAGTCACTTAACCCCATTGCCTAACAACAACACAAAAAGAATTCCTCAGGGAAATTCTTTAAGATCTGCAAGTTACAGATGAGGAGCCCATCTTCATTGGTGGAACGATATTACAAACAGAGTTCTCTATACTGCTAAAATCACAGGTCCAGGTTAACAAATATGTGGCAAGTTATATATACATCATTGGCAAATCTTTTACTAGCAAACCTACAAATTTAATAAATTTAAACCCATAAACTTTAAAAAGTTTAAAAATTTCCATTCTTTCTCCCCAGACATTTGGCTTGCCCTTGATCTGTGCTCTACTCACCCAAATTATAGTTTGGATTTTCAATTAGAGATTAATAACCTACAAATGGTTTAAATCAAAACTTTGGAGTTTCTTCTACTTCATGATATACATTTCAGTTCCTGCTTTTTTCCATGTTGCCTAAAGTTTCTGTTTTTGTGGGGTGTAGGATTTAATATGAACTTTTGGTTCAGATTTCATTTTGGTCTGCAAAGGAAAAAGCAAAGAACTTTGGATCAGAAAAAATGAGTTTTGATTCCTGGCACTGACCTTTATTAGCTAAGAGGCTGAGTAAATCACTTTAGTTTTGAGCTTAAGTGTCCTCTATTATCTATGAAATGAGGATACTTGCAGTAGTCTCTTCATAGGGTTAGTGTGTGTGTGTACCACATAAATGAGTTATTAGCTGGTATCCATGTAGAAGAGAGGATCATAACAGCATACATCCATAGCTGAGAGGTACCTCAGAGACCATCTAGTCCAGATTAAATGAGATAATATTTATACAGCACTTATCACAATGCCTGGCACATATCAGGCACTGCTAATTCCTTTCCCTTTCCTTAGACCAGACCCCTCATTTTACAAATAAAGAAACTGAGAGCCAGATTTCTGAATTAATTTGCCCAAGGATATATAGGTAGTGATTGATAGAGGTAGGATTTGAGCCCCTGTTTTTTGACTAGAGAAGCAATAATCTTTCTGCTGCATGAAGAAAAGGGTTATTTGATCTAACAAAGCAAGATATGTTTTGTACTATTTTATTATAAAAGTGACTCATATAAGATTTTTTTCATACAGACCTGTAATTTCATTGGTATATGGAATTCTTAGTGTACATATTTTTTTCGTTGATAGAAATTAGCAACTATCTGGGACTTAGTCTTAGAGATTTGCTTAAGCTCAGAGAGGTTTAGTAATTTGCCTGCCTTTTCAGGCCCTTGTTTCTGAGGCTGGACTCAAATTCAGGTCTTACTGACTTCAGATCTACTATACTGCACTGCTTCTTCTTGTATTATATACGTTGGCTTTTGGTTTTCTGTTGACTTTTATCTACATTTTGGACATTTAAAACCCAAAATTCTATTTCTCTTTGGCATACACATTTATAAAATTTTTATTTTTATTTTTATTTTCCAGAAGATACTGCATCTGGGGATGTTGGGCATTTCTGAGACTAAACCTTTTTACACTTTCACTGAGGCCAAGCTGTGAACATTATGTAGTTAATTCTAATGTCATTTCTTGACCTATTGATGCTCAGACTAAATACATTTGGGAACTTGCTAGGTAGAACTGTCTTCAGATGTATGGTATGGTAAGGTAGGCAGAATTTAAGCTTCCTTGTGCTTATAATAGCCAGTGTTCAAAACCAGAGGAGATAGTGTCCAAGTATATGTTCTTGCCTTAATTGCGAGAATCATAGGTGCCAGGCTGCTATTCCTGATGAAGACTGGAAAAAACTGGTCACAAAAGCAAGTAAAGTCAAAGCCTCAACCAAATGCTAATGTTGCAAGTGGATTATCCATCTGTGTGTCTTAAACACCAACTCTCCCTCTCCTAATGATACTTATAACAAATGTATTAATATCTTGCATTTGTATAAGGATCTTCAGATATCAGAACACTTCTTTTAACAAGACATCCAGCTTAAGAATATAGTCAACTCAAATCAAAAGGCATTTATTCAGTGGCTGCTATGTACTAATCATTGAGGATAAAAGAAAGGGGAGAAAATGCCTGCTCTCAAAAGGAGCTCACAGACTTGGAAACATACAAACAACTATATACAAATATGATAACTATCTATATTTCTATATGTATGAATAGATGATAAATCACAGATGGTCACAAAGAGAAGGCACTAGCATTAAGGGGTATCAGGAAAAGCTTCTTTAGGAGGTGAGATTTTAACTAGGGCATGAAAGAAGCCAGGCAAACAAGGAGATGGAGATGAGGAGGAAGGGAATTCCAGGCATTAGGGAAATAGCCAAAGTGCTCAGAGTTGAAGAGTAAATCTAGCGTGAGGAAAATCAAGGAAGCCAGAGTCACTGGATCACAGAGTATGGGAAAGGTAGTAAGATGTAAGAAGCCTGGAACAAAGTATTCCCATATAAATTTTTAAAAGACATATAGATTAAGAATTTAGATTTGGGACAGAGATTAACTTGTTTTGCATGGATTTCTGAACCTAGATATCTGAGTTTCTAACTTTACTAAGATAAGATTGAAGTATCATATATGTTATTTCAGTTTGCAAGTTGATTTCAGTGGAAAGGCTTTTGGTTGTTTAGCATATGTATGTATTTTAATTTTGCTGATTTATGATACAGTTTAATATCATTGAATCAGTAAGAATTATTCATGCCTTCATATTTTCCTTGTTGTGGTGCTATAAAATATGCAGTTTATAGTGCTGTTTGTTAAAAGCCCCCTTTTCCTTTCATAAATATTACTTTACTATGAAGAACAGCTAAGCATTATAGATTTAATGAGTATTTTCTTTATAGAACTGATTTATGTACTTAACAGACTTTGGTTATATGAAATAGTAAAAAATAAATTTTTTCATGTGACTATTTACATAACATGCAGTAAAATATGTAGTAGATTTTTTTTTAAATTTCTGCTGCGTATTGATCTGTCACATTTAGCCCCCTGGGCTTTGGCCTCTCTTGGCTAAGTATGAAGTTTATTATTTATTAGGAAAACTTGTATCAAATTTAGAGTCAAATTTAGATACTTGAAAATTTGATTAAATTAATTAGAAATTAAATTAGAAAATTATTCACTAGCAAAGAATTCTTAGATGATGTGAAGAATCAAAATGAGCTTAGGAGTGTGTGTGTGTGTGTGTGTGTGTGTGTGTGTGTGTGTAGGTTATTATTTCAAGTTAATTCTGGAAATTGTTCAGTGAATTAAACATGGTATTTAATGACATAAACCAATAACCTCTTTTAATGAATAAGTCTGGTTTTTGTTTTTGTTTTTTAACTTTCAGAATGACGATTCCACAGAGTCGGCTGCCAAACCAAAGAGAAGCTTTTATGCTGCAAGAGATTTGTACAAATACCGACATCAATACCCAGTAAGAGTGTTACGTAGAATTCTAGAGCATCCATTTTAGTCTTGATAAGTGTTTTTTCAGCCTCTTCATGGACACCTCCAGTGATAGAAAATGCTACCTGTGAGAACAACCTTTTCTGGGGCAGTCCCAGTCATTAGGAATCATTCATTTCCTTACATCAAGCCAGAATTTGCTTCTGTAATATAAATTAATCCCTTTAATCCGAGTTGGTCCTCTTGGGCTAAATAGGATAATCCTTTTTAAAGTGATAGTCCTTCTAATATCTGGTTAAAGACTAAATCTTCCCAAAGTCTTCTCTTCTATAGGATAAACATTCCTAGTTCCTTTAATCTACATATGATATGATTTTATTATCCTCACCATCCAGAAATTATTCTCCTGAATTGCCTCCAGTTAAGTAATCTTGTAAAATATGATACTCAGAATTAAGTATAACATTTCAGAGGTGGTTTTATTGGGGTAGAGCAGTGGGGTCCTTGAAAGTGGTTTTATTTTATATTTTAAAAACTATTTCAATTTAATTAGTTTCCTTTGTAATCCTCTGTATTTTATTTTGTGCATTTAAAAACATCATTTTGAGGAGTCCACAGGCTTCACCAAACTTCTAGAAGTATCCAGAACACACACACACACACATACACACACACACACACACACAGAGGTTAAGAACAGCTAGGTTAGAGTATACTATAGCTAATAATCCTTGTATAGATATGGAATTTCTGTCACTAAAAGCTAAGAATGCATTTACTTTTTGGCTGCCTCAATAATATACTTTAAGCTTAGAGTCCCTAAATAGCCATAAGTCTAGTAACATAAGTTACTGTTTGGCCATGTCTAGTTAATTCTATGAACTGAAGTACATTTTATAACTTATGTATTAAGTCTTTCTAAGTTATTAACATAACTTACTACAACATATTTCTCCTACTTTTCTGATGTTGCAACAAATTAAGGAGCAAAAAGCTTGACTATACCTTTTTCTGTACCTATGTATTTACTATATGTTGTTGTTTCTTTCAGCAGAACTTTAAAGATCTCCGATATCAAAATGACTTAAGTAATCTCCGTTTTTATAAGAATAAAATTCCCTTTAAACCAGATGGTAAGTAATCTAATACTTTTGATAGCAAATTTTAAGCAGCAATAAATGTGATGATCCATTACTTTATCTGTGTTGTGTACAGCATTCTTAAAAAAGATGTTTATTTGATATTTTTTTTGTTTGTTTTTATTATGTGGCATTAGGTATCCCAAATGCTCTTGCTGAAAGTTGTTCCACCTGTAAATGTAGTGTAAGATCCACTGTCTACTTATTATAGTTATTTTTCTTGCTGAGAATTATAAAGTCCCCACCTGAACCCACCCATTTCTACCATATAACAATTACAAAAACATTTGCTTAGTGCCTACCACATACAAGGCAAAGGGTACAATTAAGACTTTTTCTTGGGATATTTTTGAGTTATGAGAAATTGCTGCCACCATTTCTGAGGAAGCATGCTTAAATGGAGGCAATTTCCACAATAAATCATGTCATAATCTCCTAGGATTTTTTTTTGGGGGGGGAGAATGGACAGAAGAGGAATATGGTATATTTATCTTGTCTCAGTATCCTAACAGTAATAAACCCCCATTATATATAGCTGTGATATAGTAGAAAGTATATTGAATTGAATGTTAGAGGACCTAGCCTAGGCCAGTGATTAGCTGTGCCACTTTGGCCAGATCATTTTACATATCTGAACATTAATTTCTTCATCTGTAAAATGGGGCATGATGCCAACTCTAGTACTAATAATGGAATGGAAAGAATATTGGATTTAGTTGAAGTCAGGTACAAACTGGTTGGAATCCCCTAAGTAACCCTTCAGGTCCCTTCATTTCAGTTTTCTTATCTATAAAGCAGAGAAAACAATACTTACAGAACCTACCTTACAGGGTAATTATAAGGACAAAATAAAAAATAAATGTAATTTTTTACAAACCCTAAACATGTTATGATGATGATGACCTCTTCTCATATTTTTCACTGGGGCTCAGATATAAAAGATGTTTGACAAGCATATATCCTGCTATTATTATTATATATTTAATATCCTATGAACTACTGTACAACTAGATAAAAAATAAAAACAATGAAGATGAGAAAAATGAGAGCGATAGTAATACTAATGATTACTACTACTATTACCACCACTACTACTAATCTATCACAAATCTAGGTCAGATTACAAGAATGCAGTTAGTTTTTACATCATGGCTTGAAGTAGACTTCAAAGTCTCAAGAACTTGTCTTTCTTGCTGTGCTAAGTGGGACTCCCTAGTGTATAAGGCAGAAATAGAATGATTGGTGAGGGGGTGGATGGAGATGAATCCTGAGGCCTCTGGAGGACATGTATTCTTCAAATCTCACTTCAACCCTGTAGAGCAATGATCCCTAACCTTTTTTGGTATGTGATGGACCCTTTGGCAGTCTGGTGAAACCTATGAACCTCTTCTCAGAATTAGTTTTAAAAAATTGAAGGAAATGATAAATTTCCGCTCAGTTGTTTCAGTCATGCCTGACTCTTTGTGACCCCATTTGGGGTTTTCTTGGCAAAGATAGTGGAGTGGTTTGCCATTTCCTTTTCTAGCTCGTTTACAGATGAGAAGTCAAGGCAAATAAGGTTAAGTGACTTGCCCAGGATCACACAATTAGTGAGTGTCTGAGGCTGGATTTGAACTCGAGAAGATGTCTTCCTGATTCCAAGCCCAATGCTCTATCCACTGTGCCACCTAGCTGCCTGTTTTCAGTTAGGGGTTTTATATATATGTATATGTGTGTGTGTATATGTATGTTTATATACACACATGTATATATACATATACACATGTATCTATATATACACATATATGCATATATTTGTATACACACACACACACATATTCCCTTTTAGGTTTACTGACTCACTAGAATCTATCCACAGACCTTTGGTGGTTCAAAGATGCCAGGTAAAGAATTTTTGCTCTAGAGCAGTAGTATCAAACTTAAATAGAAATAGATTCCTGTGGGCTGTGTATTAACTTAGGAAACCACAAATTAACCTGTTATATTGTATTATTTATTTTGTTAAATATCTCCCAATTACATTTTAATCTGGTTTAGTCCAGGAGGAGTTTGATACCTCTTGAGCATTCTCCTTAAGTGCATTAGTTATTTAAACACATTGGTATAGTGGCCACATCTACTTGTTTTTATCTTAATCTTATGTTCTTAGAAATCCCTTTGGGACTATACAGTTGGTTCAAGATAAATTGTTGTGGTTTTAAAATGCTAATTATTTACTCCTTTCAAAAAGAAGGCTAAGAAACACATAAAAAGAGTCAAAGAATAAATAATTAACCTAGCTCTGGTAAGGATTCCATAAGCCTTAATGATTCTAATGGATATTGTTGAATGAAAACTCTTGAAAATAGAGTTATAGCAGTAGCTTGTTTTTGTCTCTTCCATTAGTATATTTATTGCTTGGGCTGACTATAATCAGAGAATCTTTACATGAGTTGTTAAACATTTTATAATCTTTATATTAAGGAGCCAAGTTAGGTTCATGGTAGGATTAGTGGAGTCATAGGTTTCAGCCAGAATTTTATATAAGGCATTTTCTTGGATTCTCAGTGCATGTATTATATAAAATAATTCACATGACACTGCCCCCTTATTTTTTTAAACAAATATTGTATCTGTAAATGTTACCTTTAAGATGGTGATATGTAGGAAAAATGCTCCAAAGATAGGTGTAAAGATGTTTTCCTTTATTTTTAGCATGTCCTCTTCAACTATAGAAATTCAGAATTATTTCTGAATTGCTTCCATAGCCAAAGAGGGAAGAAACCTTGGGTGGTGGGAGGGAACACGTTCAAAAATATTTGGAGAGAGGAGAAAAGAGACATCAGTGGGGGTGGAAGAGAATAAACATGAGTCATATGAAAAAGATTTTTAAATGAATGAGGTTTTTTAATATCAGGGAATATATTTTCAGTTGAATAGCATCCTATATTTGCAGAATCATATTGATCACTTGGGGAATTATTTTCCATTATCTTTTTATATGTTTTATATTTATTCATGTATGTACATGTGGCTTCCCCCTAGTAGAATATAAGCTCCTTAAGGGAAGAAACTGTTTGGTTTTTATTATTGTATCCCCAGTATTAGCACAGTGTATGGCACACAGTAGGCATTTACTAATTTTGTTGAATTAAATTGAATTAGAGGCCTGTTTTTGGGGGGGCTCCAACATTTAAAAATTATTCGTTTCAGCATTCAATGAAATGTAGTATTTTTACTAACATATTCTGTATCTTTAACTTCATACATATGTATATAATTATAGTTATGTACCTATAACTATATAGCTATATAGAAAGATATAGTTATATCTATTTATATATAGTCATACTATGTTTAAGTATAAAACATGGTCAGTTATTATCTTTGACTGACATGAGTCTTACAGTTTATTCTTCAAACATTTTCAAATGAATCTGACTAGTTTTCTAAATATTTACTGTTCAGGTGTTTACATTGAAGAAGTCCTAAATAAATGGAAAGGAGATTATGAAAAACTGGAGCATAACCACACTTATATTCAATGGTTGGTTATTTATTAGCTATTTTAAAGCATGACTTGTTTAATTATTTGTGTTAACCAAACTACACAAAAATAAAACTTCAATTTTTCTTTCTTTCTTTTAAACAGGCTTTTCCCACTGAGAGAACAAGGTTTGAACTTTTATGCTAAAGAGCTAACTACATATGAAATTGAGGTAATATATATCACAGCTTTATTTTTTATGTACTATATATTCAAGGTTAACATGATAATTGTACAGTATATGTATTCCAGAGTAATTTTAGCTGAATTTGTTTTTCTCTGTTAGGAATTCAAAAAAACAAAAGAAGCAACGAGAAGGTTCTTCTTGGCTTATAAAATGATGTTAGAATTTTTTGGAATGAAGCTGACTGATAAAACTGGAAATGTGGTTCGGGCTACTAATTGGCAGGAACGATTTCAGCATCTCAATGAGTAAGTAAAGCAGTCCTTTAGAAATCTTGGGCCCCATCCTTTCCAACCATTTCAATCACTTGCTCCTTGAAAGTCTGGATCAGTGAGGGCCAAGACCTTTCATTTAAGTTATTTTAAAAGTATGTGATTTGTGTACGTATTCCACCAATTTGTTTATGTATCCCACCAAATTTTCCCTTGCTATCATTTAGCTGAAAAAAGAGAGAATTTTTCTTGTTAACTTGAAAACTCTTGAAAAAATGTAAAAATCAGTATATTTGGGACAGGCTGACAACTTTTTTTGGCTGAGATTTTTAGAATTGTCATTAATCCTTATAACCAAAGGCCCATTTTATTAATATTTTCTTGGTCCCCTTGCAAACTGATTTTTCATGTTAATTGGAGGATGACATCTTTGTTGGACTGAAAAACAGCTTTAAAGCATTTTTAGAACATTATAATTAGCTGAACTAGACAAGTAGAGACAAGGGAAAAAATACCCATTAACATTAACCTAAACATTTTTTCTTCACCAAAACACTTCAGAGGTTTATGCATCATAAAATTAAAATTTTACTAAGGCCTTTATGTGCTTAGTCTTGATTTTATTAAATATGGGTATGTGCAAGAGTTTTTATTGACTCCTTTCTATAACATTATTAGATATAGTCAACTTCATTTTCAAAAGACTAGTTTAAAAAAACCATGGAGATTTGGGTCTAACACTTTATGATTTTGATGAGAAGACTCATAATCTATCAACATGTGTTTATTAAATGCCTAATATGTTCCTGGCATTGAGTTAGGTGCTGGGGATACAAGGACAAAGAGAAACAATCCTGAGTTCTAGGAGCTTATATTGTAGTAGGGAAATAATAAGTACATTCGAATGAATGAAAAGGCATTTGATAAGTGCTCACTGCATGCTAAGCATATATAAATATGTAGATAAAGAATTAAGTTTATGTGGGTACCTGATTTATTTTGCACCTTTAAAACAAAGTGTATGCATTTCTGCCTTGTCATGCAATTAGCTGCTTGTGGATGTAATTTTCTTCTTATGAAATTTTAATTCATTTTGTAGAAAACTCAGAGTTACATGGAACTAATTTATTATTCTTTAGCAGTGTCAGGCTATGGACCCAGCACTGTAAAAATTTTGCATCTTTGAAGTAGATATGCAAGAATTTTCCTTTCCTAAATATGCCTTCCCTATTTCCAAAATTCAAAATATTATTTTGCAATTATTTTTCCTTAGACTTCATAACTCCCTCCACTCCCCCCAAGCAGAAAGTACCTCAAAACAAAACAAAAACAGCCCACTCTTCAATCAGCCATAATGGCTGTCGGCCCAGGATCCTTGGGGATTTCAATGCTAGACAAATAATTTTCCCCTTGGGGATACTTTGTATAAAGTAGATATTTTGAAGTAGCAATGGGTGGCTCCCTATTGGTTAGAGTCAGGGGAAGAGAAATTGTGTTACAGTAACATTCTCTCTTCTACCCTTACTGCTTTCCATTCCTTTCGATCTTTTGTTTTCCTTTCACCTTCTCTGTATTTTAGGCAGACCCTGACTAGCATGAAATATATATAGTAAATATTGGGAAACAAAGCCCCTTCCAGTTTGAGACAGAGGAGCCATAATGTATTGTCTTTTCCAAATTCAGAACTTGAAAGGAAAACAAATCTTATACTTAAACAACACCTTTCAACTACTCTTCAAAGTATCTCCCTTTCTCTATCTCACAAATAGGTTTAAAGTCTCTTTTTAAATTGAAATGATTTTGATTGTAGCTTAGAACCCTTTCACTCTAGTGCTCTCTCTCTTTCTCCCCCTCCTCTCTCTCTCCCTCCCTCTCTCTCTCCCTCTCCCTCCCTATCTCTCTCTCTCTCCCCTGTCTCTCTCTCTCTCTTCCCCCCGTCTCTGTCTCTGTCTCTCTTTCCCCCTCTCTTCCCTGTCTCTCTCTCTCCTTCTTTCTCCCTCACACACCCATTATATATATATATATATACACACATATAGACATATCTATATATCTATATCTAGATATAAGTACTAATCTATCCTCATTTTAGAGTAAATACATAAAGGAGAAAAGAAAAAAAAGAAGTGGGAGGAGAAAGTATATGAACTAACATATTTTTGTGGGACCCTGGTTAGGTTAGCTATTTCATTATCCTCATTTTACATTGAAATGTACCACCCCATCAATCAATAAACATTAAAGTCCTAGTGTGTGCCGGGTACTATGCTAGGGGTTAATGAAAGTAAAAACGAAGGCAAAAGAAAGTCTTCTGCCTTCAACTAGCTTATATTCTGTTTTTGGGGGACAATACATACTTATGGAAATATATAAAAATTGTTGCAAGCTATTTTTTGGGGGGAGATGGCATGACTTAAACCCAGGTCTTTCAAACTCTGAAGTTGTCTATCCACTCTACCTTTTACTGATCCTCACTGATTTGTTGAGAATGTTTGTTATTGACTATAAATAATACATTAGGAGTTCAGAGAAGGGAGAGCTCAGTCTGGACTGGAATAATTGGAGAAGGCTTTATGGAGGAGGTGGGACATGGAGGATGAGCAAAATTAGGAGATGCTGAAGGAGTAATGGCATTCTAGGCAAGGGAAAGAACATGAACAAAGGTGAGAATGAATAGGATGTATGTGGGGAATAGTGAGGAAACTGACTAGACTGTAGTGAAGGGTTTGTATTGGGGAGTAATGAGAAATAAAGGTGGATAGGTGGGGTGGGACCAGATGTAAATAAGATTGGACAAGTAGCGTGGGATCAGATTGCCAAAGGAGAGTGAGTAGAGAAGAGGCCCAGGGATGGATACTATTGACAAGAAATGTGGAGATACAGAATGAAGTTGGATTATGATTGGCCAGGTATGTGTCATTCCCCAGCAGCACTTTGTAGTCCTGGAGCAGAAATGTAGAAGGTGGAAAGTGGAATGTTTCAGTACAGTGGGGATGTTTCATTGCACTCTACACACTGTTTCTAAAATCTTGCCCTAACGGACAGAAAAGGAGCTGTCATCAGGGTTACAGCCTTTTTTTTTTCATAACTTGGGACTGTGGAGGGAGCTTTGGAGTCTCTATAAATTATATGCTTTGTGGGATATAGGGCAAGGAAGGAGGAATTCATATGTGGGTTATGTAATTTAAGGAGAGGAGAGGGGAAGAGCTGATTATTTTGAGTCAATCAATCAACAAGCATTTATTAATCACTTATTATATACCGGGCACTGTACTAAATGTTGGGGATATTCTTTGTTCAGTTGTTTCAGTTGTGTCCAACTCTTTATGACCCTATTTGGTTTTTTTTGTTTGTTTGTTCTTTGTTTTTTGGCAAAGATACTGCAGTGGTTCACCATTTTCTTCTCCAGCTCATTTTTACAGATAAAGAACTGGGGCAAACAGGGTTAAGTGACTTACCCAGGGCCACACAGATAGTAAGTGTCTGAGGCTGGGTTTGAACAGAGTAGGACAAGTCTTCCTGACTCCAAGCCCAGAGCCCTATCTACTGTGCCACTTAGCTGCCCTACTGGGGATATAAAGAAAGACAAAAACACCATTGCTGCCCTCAAGGTGGGGAGGGGAAGAGGAGGGACAAAATGAAAATAACTCTGTGTGTGTGTGTGTGTGTGTGTGTGTGTGTGTGTATTTTTATATATGTATATATATATATATATATATATATATGTATAAAGAAGAAAGGCATATCTGCATGTGCATTATAAGGGGGTGGGAGAGACAGAACAGGTGCTGATCTGCATTGGTATGGAGAGTTTCCCCAAAACAATGATACCACAGGTCTGGTCCCAAACAACAGTGAGAATAATAACAACCACATACACATAAAGCTAATTTCTAAAATCTATTAAGATGTCTTTTTACCTCATAGTCAAAGAGGCTAAAAAATTGGCAAAGACATGTTGCTCTAAACATTGCTGGTGACTATTGTGAAATCACATTACTGTTTGTTAACTATTAGATGATGAGTTACAAGAAGGGAATGATCACAATTTGCTATTTAAATTTTAAAGAAAGAACTCTTGAACAGCCTTCCCATCTATCAACTCTCTGGATATCTCCTCCTCTTCCTTCTTTTTCTTGTCCTTATTTTTGTTTTTCTTCTTCTTCTCCTCCTCCCCCTCTTTCTCTTTTTCTTTTTCCTCCTCCTCTTCCTCCTTCAAGGGCCAGCCAAGTTGCAACAAAATTAGATTCCAGTCCTACCTCTGACACATCCTGGCAGTGTGACCACAGCCAAGTCTTTAACCTCTCCTGCCCTATGCAATTCTTTGAGACTATGTTGTTGACTAGTTGCCTCTACACATCAGTGGAGGAAGTTTTCTATGCTGATGAAATTTCAGGTCTGGATAAAACAGAACAACAAATATAAGCATATGTATGTATGAGATGAAGCTTGGCATAGAGTCTAGAAGGCTAGAGTTGGAGTTAGAAAGACCTGAATTTTAAGTCCTTCCTCTGACTCTTACTATTAGCTCTGTCACTATTGGCAAATCACTTAACATTTCTAAGACTGTAAGTCATAGAGCAGTTGTTGTTCTGTATCAGTGGAGGGTACGACATGAGGAGTTATGTACATACATGGATGACAACACTAGTCCAGAATGAAAGGAGTAAGGGGAAAATTATTATGGTCAGCAAAATAAGGTACTTTAAAATCAGTACAGACATTCTAAAAGATTAATTCCTTCATTTAAATCAGGAACGTACCAAGAAAGGCATTAAGCTAATAATGTTCTAACACTTTTAAATGGCATTGAGGGTGTCATAAAAAAATCTTTTTAAAAAAGTGGCCTTCCATTGGGATTTTTCTGGTAACCACATCCTGGTATGTGAAGCAATCATTTTGAAAGAGTATACCAATGTGACTTGCTTATGGCTACTTAGTAGTTTCCGTGTTTACAATTTATCATTGGTACCCTGAAAGTTGTCACTTCTTGATTTTTCTCATATGCTGTTCCTTTTTTTTATACACCCACACTCACTGACCCAAACAAAGAAATATACAAGACAGAAAATGAAACCCCACACATACAGTGTGTGAGTGTTTGTGTATCTATATCTTTGTATGTATATGTGCATGTGTCTCTGAGTGTTGGAGGGTGAGGATAGTAAAGCCCACCTCACATTTATGAGTGAAGTTTAATGGTTTGTATCACAGTACGCAGAAAAACAAGGCTCTTTTTCATCCTACCCCAAAAGCGTATTAAGTAATTCACTGAAAATGCTGTGCTATTGAAGGAAAAAAAATCTGCTCTTGAATTATGTGAATTGCTTCAGAATGGAACCTTTGATGTATAATGCCTTCTCTCTAATGATTCTATGTGCCATCAGAACTCCTCTTCTGATGAGTATGCATGTTATGTGCTTTGGCTATTGGTTAGACCTGGTCTCATTTAAACATTTTTAGAGAGAAGAGTGCACTTACTAAGCCCTCAATTATCTCTGCTTTTAGAGAGAATCAATGGTGCAAAACATCAGTTAAATGAAAAACTATATATAGATATGTTTCTATGAAGGTTTTTTTGGGAATGTTTAATATTTGTTAGGCATCAATTTGTAACTCCAATTAAATTGTCTAGATTAATATGGAAAAAATATGATTTTTGCATTTTCCACAAACACATCAATTAGTCTAAGTAGGCTGCAATTTAGAAACTTGCTAGGTATCAGGGAAAAGTTGGCTATTGTTAAATTACTTGCTATAGAGAATTTAAAATATGAACCGTGTACCATGCAGGTAATTGAAAGTTGGCTGTTTGGTGATTTTGACCTTTGAAAACAAAGTTTAGGTTGATTCAACAAATCAAGATGATGTAAGTGGACTTTCACAACTGACTCAGTGTTGTTATTCCCCTGACATTCCATTTCCATCTCTGTGTCTCAGCACTGGCTGTCCCCCATGCCTGTAATATACTCCCTCCTTACCACCCTCATACTTAGAATCTCTGGTTTCCTTTAAGATTCAGCCACAAGTATCACCTTCTACATGAAGTTTTTCCTGGTCCCTTTAGCTGCTATGTATTCTCTGTCTGAAAATGACCTTGAATTGATTTTGTATAGACTAGATATGGGTTCTGGGCCTGTGATTTCACTGATAAAGGGAATGCTTAGATAAGGAAGCTATCATTTTAGATTGGCATCTTCACTGCATTTTATAGTCCTAGAGAGTTGCCTAAAGTATTGAGAGATTAAGTGACTTGCCCAGTATGGGTCAAAGGCAGGACTTGAACTCTGGTCTTCCTGGACATCTACCAATCTATTCACTACCCCATGCTACCTTTGTTTTGTATATGTGTATATACATACAGTGTATATAGTTATACAATGCATATATATATATATATATATATATATATACACACACACACACACATATACATACACATACACATGTTTATATATGTGTTTGTGATATATAAATATATGTAGTGTGTGTATGTATATACATATGTATATTATATATATATGTATATATGTGTGTGTATATAGCCAGATGTAAGCTTTTACTTCTGGCTAAATCCTAATTTTAGCCCTGTTCTCTGACCATCTCTACAAGAATCTTGGACTCTCAGTGGGTTTCCTGGCTCTGAAAGGTGAATTTTTGCCTTACCTTGGGGCCTAACCCCTTATGCCACTTCAAGGACGTCTCCTTACCATGTCTTCTTTCCCTCATTTGGGTTCCCCCTGAATTTCAGTATCCTATTATGTATCACCTTCCATATTTCAATATAGGCTTCTTGAGGGAAGGAGCCATTGTATTTGCTTGCATTTATATTCTTATTGTGTAGTACAGTGCCTAGAACATAGTAAGCACCTGACAAATACTTAATCTGTCTATCTGAATTCAGACCAGGAGCTATTTCTCCCCACTGCCAGTGACAAGGCCTGGTTCATAGTAAGTGCTTAGTAAATGCTTGTTGACTGGTAGACTATCTGTCATTATAACTGGTAAATATATGGTTTGTAAAAGTGGGTCATGCCTAAATTCAACATAATTCAATCCAAGAAAATGCCTCCCTGATCTCCTTGCTTTGGGTAGATTTTTAAATCTTCTAAACTATTTTGATTAATCTGTGAGTTGAATGAGATTCTGCATTTCTTCAGAGCTCATTTAAGACAACTAATATCAGAGAGAGAGAGAGAGAGAGAGAGAGAGAGAGAGAGAGAGAGAGAGAGAGAGAGAGAGAGAGAGAGAGATCTAATAGACATGCTAATTATCCATTCTTCCAGATCTCTCCCTACAATGTTAGACCATCAGGAAGCAAAGTACCCGGACCAAACTAGCAAAGCCCCTTGTAGAAATGTCATTTAGTGAGGCATGATTCCATAGTATTTCTCTGCCTTTGTGGAGAGGGTTGGTAGGAGAGTCATTTAGTTGAAAACATTTTTTAAAAATCATAGTTAAGATATTGTTTGCTCAGTGTCCTTTATACTAGGATAAAAGATCCCACATAATAAATTCCTGCTTAATTCAAAGATAAATTTTCTCTCTTCAGATAATTCATATTTTCTGTTGCAAAAAAGGAAAAATCTATATAATGTAGTGGGTTTTTATCTTTTTTATTTATCTGGCAGAAAATTTAGGACTAATTTTATTGTTCTAGTATTTTATTCTGTTCAAATTAGGTACATGAAATCTTCTATACCCTCTGCTTTCTTTAGATTTACTTTGTTCTGCTTTATCTTTAAATACCTTGTCTCAAATTGTGTTCTATAAGTTGTATCAAGTCCTGTAGGAAGTAAGGTGCACATTTTAAATGAAAATTTATATTCTATAATGTCATTCTGGGTGCTGGCTGGCACTAGAATGCTTTTAGAGGATGTCATGAAACAATGTTGAGCTGGTCTAAAAGTGATTGAATCCTTACTTTTATAATGGTCATCCTTGTATTCATATCTGATTGACTTTCTGCTATACTCTACACAGTGACTCTTCTAAACCCTTTTTTTCTCTCCTCATGTTCCAAATGTTATCCCCACACCCCTTGCTTTCAGCAAATGACTTTTTTCTACTTTTCTGACAGAACCCAAACCATCTGTGTTGAACATTTTCGTTTCCCCTACCCACTCCTTAAAAGCTCTTTGTAGTTTTGAATATCCTATCCTCTTTTGTTTCAACCTCAGAGGATAAGGTGATCCTTCTTCTTTCCAAAGCTAGTCATTATATTTGAGTCCATGACCATATAAATGCCCATCCACTTTATGCACTTGCTCCATTGATCATTTGCCTCTCTCTTTTAATCAGTATTTCTTAAACTATTGGATTCTTCCCCTGCCCCACACATATAGATACACACACACACACACACACACACACATACATATATATATATATGAATATTTCTCATTTTTAAAACAACAATACAGCAAAGGGTGGGAACAGCCCATCGCTCAACCCTGCTATCCTCTCAAGTTGTTGTCTTATATTTGTCTTAACCTTCCTTGATAAACTTCCTGAAAGAATTGTATATGGTGTCTGCCTCTACTTCCTCACCACTCATTCATTCCTCATTCCTTTGCAGTGTGGTTTATACTCAAATGCTTCCATAGAGGCTACTGGTAATTCTTAATGGTTAAATTGAATGGACTTTTCTCAATTCTTATCTTTTTTGACCTTCTTGACCTTTTAGAATTGGACATTGTTGACCAGCCCCTTCTCTCTTTTCTTGTTTATCTAACATACCTGGTTTGTCTCCAGCCTCTTTTGAGTGTCTAAACTGTTCCTTCCCAGTTTCTTTCAACAGTTCATCATTCATCTCCTGCCCTCTAAGGGGCAGTGGCCTTCCAACCTTTTGCCTGGGCCTCTTCTCCTCAACTCCTATGACATGTTACGATGCAAATGGCTTTCTAATCTATACATCTCACTCTGATTTCCTTATTGAATTCCAGTCTCACATTTCCAACTGCCTGCTGGATATTTTTACTTGCATGTCTCTTTAATAGCTTAAATTAAACCTGTGTCAAACTTTAACTATTTCCTGCCTCCCCCCAAAAACCCCCCAACTTCTGTCCCTTCTCAAAACTTCCCCAATTTCATTTATGGCACCACTATTCTAAGTTACCAGATTCAAACCCTTAGAGAAATCTTTGACTCATCTTTCAACTTCATGCTCTACATGCAATTACTTGCCAATTCCTGTGAAATTTTTTCTAGCATCTCATATTCATATTCATATTCTAGCATCTCCACTCACTTGGTCACTACTATAGTTCAGCCTTCCTTTACCCCAACTGAAATTGTTTTTTCTCTCTTCAGATGTTCCTATAAAAACTTTTGTTTGGATTTCCCCTTTGCTCTCATTCATTATGTTGGATTATATTTAAGGAGCAGCATGATATACAAGTGCTATATTTGGAACACATTGTGGATTTGGAATAAGGATTGACTTAAGAGGGACAGTTTGAATCCCTGAGCTGCAACTTAGTAAATGCTACTATGGACAAATTACCTACTATCTCTCTGAACTTTGGTTTTCCCATTTGGGGAATATTTGGGGAACAGAGAGAACTGTGGTACCCAACTCTGAGGGTTGTTTTGAGTATCAAATGAGATAATAGGTACAGTGTTTCATAAGTTTTGAAACACTCTATAAATATCAGTTAGGAGAATCTTAGATCTAGAACTAAAAGGGTCTTTAGATGCCATCTAATCCAATTCCCTCACTCTGCATGGTCACACAGGTAGTATAAGAGGTAAGATTTGAACCCAGGTTCTCTAAAATCTCTGTGGAAAAGATGGAGCAGGTAACATCATATTCAGTGACAGGGCTGGGTATCATCATCCCTATGTAAAAGGACTTCACTTAAGTCCTGCTATCATGTATCATGGCAGGAAGGTGACTGCAAGTTTATAAAAGTTATACTTGAAAAGTGCAAGTCCTGCAAAAATGGAAAAAGTAGAAGTATGAATTATATGCCTATTCAAAAATCAGGGACATCAGCTATGATTTTGAGAGCCAAATCTATTTAAGGTTTCAGACATGTTTTCACTATTAGGTATGAAAGAATATTACTATTCTCAGAATTCCCTCCCCCTGCCCCACATCTTGGTTTTTACTAATGCTGAAACTCAGTATTCACAGTGAAATGGAAACCCAGAGTAATCACTGTTGTTTTCTGATATATTTCTTCAAGAGTTCTAACATTCACCCTACTGCCTGCCCTTTTCCAACTTGTAGGTCAGAGCTATGTTAAGTAGCATAGAGTTGTAGAAAGAGTACAAGTCAGGGAAAAAAAAGTCTTCTCTTGACTGTCAAGAATATTGGTCTCTTTGGAACTATGGCAGGAGTTAAAAATGTGGCTGGAGTCAGGGAGAGGGAGAAAAAGATCCAGAGCTTGGAATAGTCTTTCTGGGGACATATGATTCCCAGTCTTCTTATACCTCATTCTACTCCATGTATCTACAATCCATCAGAATTGCTGTTCCTTGCATCAGACCATCCATCTACCAATTCTGTATTTTTACTAGCTGTCTCCTGTGCTTGGAACGTGCTCTCTGCTCATTTCAACATTCTGGTTTCCTTCAAGTGGTGGTTAAAATACCATCTTCTGCAAGATGTGTTTCTTGGTTCTGAAAGCTAGCCTCTCCCACTACACCCCAAGATTACTTTCAGGTTACCCTATAAATATCTTATTTGTACATAGCTCTTTATCTCCCCCATTAGATCATGAACTCTTTGAGGGCAGGGATTATTTGTGCTTTTTTTTTTAAATTCCTAGTACTTTCTTGGCATATTGTTGTTTGTCCTTTCTCCTCAAAGAGGACCATGACATCAGGAAGGTGATGCCATGACTTGCAAGTGAATTAGATTTAAGTGAGTGAGAGCTGTGCAAAGTCACAAGCCTTACTTTCTCTTCCAGAGCCATCTGGGCCCTATGGCAAGATATACATCAGGACAACTGGAGATGGCCCTGGATACAGTGGGAGACCTTGGCCTTTTTAAGCTAAGGTCATTAACAGGTCTCAGTTTGACTGAGGCAAAGCCTATTCAGTGATTAAGGCTAGGTAAGAAATGAGGCAAACAGTAGCCTCTTTTACCTAGTCAAAAAAAAAAAGGATCAATCTGGGAGAGGAAAATCCTCAGGATTTCTGGCCAAAACAGAAACAGTTTTTATTTACATTTACTCTGAGCCATTAGGGCCCAAATAATGACCAGGAGGGGCTTGGGGTGGGACCTATTATTGGCCAATCAGTGACAGCCGGAGTGATCTGGGTTTAAGGCACGGTCCCAAAGAAAGAAATCTAGCCTGTAAACCCCAAGATATCTTTTGAGGTTTCAGTGATCAAAATTTAACATTCCTTTGGGCACATTGTAGGCTGTTAGTAAATGCTAGTTGATTTCACTTGTGGAATTCACAGGTGGGATGATTATTTCTAAATGGTTCAACAGAATTAATCTCAGAGAACCATTATTCATATCAAATGGAACACCAGGGTTCCCCTGAATATAGTTGTATGTAGACACACTGATTAAAGGAGGTGGAAAACACTTTTAGGGTAAAAGCCATTAGGAATAATATGTAGGGATTGGGTCGAATTTTTGGGAACCTGGAAGAAATATACTGAGGTATTTAAAGGCTGTCTGAAGGCTATGTATGCTTAGTTACATAAAAAGACCGGTGCAGAAAAGAAAAGTATTAGGTTTTGAAATGGGAGCAGTCTTTGGGATGTGGCAAACAGTGGTGATAGGTAGGCTTTGGAAAAGCTGGAGAGAATGCCATGGAATAGAAGAAAATAATAAGGTCATTGGATTTGCAGCAGATGCAAATAAGGTGGTCCTTTTTTCTTCTTATTGTTTTCTTTGCTAACCAGTTAGAATTGCTCACAAAGTGAATTTTTCCTTCATTCTTTTCCAATTGCTTAATTCTGCTGATTTTGCTGATCAACTCCTCCAAACTGCAGCTGGCAGCATTCAGCTGTGTCAGCCCTTGTTATGCGTATACAAATCACAATTACAAAAACAGTAGTGTTTTTACAATTAAGTGGTTAGTTATACTATTGATTCTCAGAGTACTTAATAAACAAATATTAATTCCTCCAACATCACTGGGAATAATTCTTATTCTGTGTGTTTTTTTCTAATAGAAAGCATTAAACAAAGAATGTGTTTGTATTACAGAGACTTGTTTGATTTTTCACACAAATCAGTAAATGTGTTTTGAAGAATGTTGGTTCTGGAGTCAGAGGACCTAGGTTTGAATCACAGCTCAACTACTGAGTGACCCTGGGCAAATCACAACTTCTCTAGGCACGTTTCCTCACCTGCAATTGAAAGGGTTGAATATAAGGATCTCTGATGTCCCTTGGAATAAAGATCTGTGACTTCATTGGGATAGGGAACTTTCAGGTGAAGAAACTCCATTGGTATAAGTCAATACCTCTGCCAATTAGAGTCTCTGAAAGTTGCCTAGAGCATTGAGAGGTTAAGTGACCTACCCAACTTAGCCACTATGTGTCAAAGGGTGGCTTGGAGGCCAGCTTACTACTCACTATTCCATGTTATTTCTTATATTAGTCTAAATAAAATGTCCCAATTTATTCTTTCCTTCAAGGATCCTTTTCCATTTAAAGGTAATATGACATTTCACCTTCTTACTTGTCCATAGAACTTGTCTAGTAGTTTTGATTCCCTGTTTTTTTCCATCTGCTTTTTTCCTGATTGCTATTCATGTCTTCCAGGTCTCAGCACAACTACTTAAGAATTACCAGGATTCTGAAAAGCCTTGGTGAGCTTGGATATGAACATTTTAAATCCCCTCTTGTAAAATTTATTCTTCAAGAGGCCCTTGTAGAGAACACTCTTCCAAATATCAAGCAGAGTGCTTTGGAATATTTTGTTTATACTATTAGAGACAGAAGAGAAAGAAGGAAGCTCCTCCGGTATGCTCAACAACACTACACCCCTCCAGATCATTTTATTTGGGGACCTGCTAAAAAACAAAAGCCTGAAGGAAGCAAAGCAGCAAAGACCCCTACATCTCCTGTCTCTGGTCACAATAGTCAATCTTCTATGCACAAAAAATCCAAGGAATCTAAGAATAACCCCACAGCTGTTCATTTAAGTAGCAAAGCAGCTGAAGAAAATAAAGCAGAATTGAAAGAAAATGAAGAAAATGCAGATCGGCCTGGAATGGAAGCTGGTAATGAAATTGCCAAGCGAAGAAATAGTGAAAAGGATAGCAGTGCTGAAAGTCCAAATTCTAAGCCAGAAAAAACTATTAATAATCTCTTAGATAAAAAAGAGAATGCTGCTTCTCTTGAAAAAGGTGAGGACAGTGAATGTCAGAGACTGGATTGTGAAAATTCAGGAGTTAAAAGGAAAGTTTCCTCTGATGAGGATAGCAAGAACTGCTCTAGTAACTGTTCAGAAAATCCACAAACCAGTTTAGGTAGGGAAAAAACTATTGTCGAACCCATCCCAAAGAACAAAGATGAAGTCAGATCCTAAAATTGGGACCTAGACATCTGCTTGTGACTCCTGCTGTAAACAATTTGTGTTGTTGTTTTCATTTTGGAAGTCTTAAGATGCATCAGATAATGCTTTTAGGCTCTGAGTTTTCAAATTCAGTTTTGTACACAGTTTATAATAGCTTTAAAATAACATACTTGGTACCTTGAAACAACTGTCTGTGTTTGACCTAGAAATAGTTCCTTTTAGAATAGATTGCATTCTATACAGGGAAAAACAACAGTTCTGTTGTGTTGTGTTACACTGCTTCATTTCACTTAGTTTCTTTAAAATGAAAGAAAGTAGAGGTCTCTGGTCTCCTCAGAAGTATTCCAAAAGCAATTTGGTCTTTGAGGAGTACCTCAAAAAAAAGCTTATTTTGAAAATCTTCAAAATGAAAAAGATATTCTTGGTTTAGTCACCCTGATATGCCTAAATCCCACTTTTTAAATCTTTGTAAATTGATAAGATAAGTTGCCAGGCAGCATTGAGACCTTCCCATACAAAGGATTATGCTGACCTTCAACTTGAATTTGAAATAGGATGTTGGCTGGAGTGTAACTTAAATTCTGTAGATTTTCTCTTGAACAAATGATAGCTATGTTTTCCTGAGCTAAGCACTTAATATAAATTTTGATGCTAAAGACACAGAGAAACATTATTTCTGAGGATGATGTGTTTGCTTTTAGGTATTGATCTTGTGTCTTTCAAATAATTATGTATATACAGAAAAACAAGATATGAAGAATGAAAAGAGGAAGGGTTTTTTTTTTAAATCCTTAAAAACAGAGTCATGAAACCCGTTCTCCTTTGCAAGGCATTTAACAGTATAAACACAAATATCTCTATAAGGTGCCTTATAAGATAGATAGATTGATGTGGTCCTCTATATAATGAATAAAAAAGGACTGTATGATTCCCCTTTCTAAAGTGCTAGGCTTTGAAATTGAAAAAAAAGGTTGAAATTCATTACACTTGGTAATACTTTGAATACTTTGAATGTAGGAAACCAAACCATCCGAGATTTCGTCTCTGCAGGCATTTATGTCATCAATGCAGGTTGCTAACCTTAGTAGATAGTTCCACGACTTGCTGTAGATTAAAAAAAAATCACGATGGCCAACATTCTAGTGATAAGCCTCCCCAAACTTAGGCTAGTTCTCACACGACAGACACAATACACATGGCCATATGTGAAGTCTTCAAGCTTGCCTTCAAGGATCTGCCAGAAATTGTGCTATACTTGCATAGCCTTTGAAGATGTAAGGGTAACTTACCCAAATATCACAGGAAGTCATTGAAGTGGGCTTTTCATGGGGGTTTTAATATACATATCTTAACTTTCAAAACTCTGTATGACTTATTTTTAATTGGGTTACTTGTAGAAAAGGAGGAATCATAATCATTTTAGTAAGAATTTTATAGCATGCACCTTGAACTTACTCTTATCAATAGGTACAGTATTTTTGTTCATTTCTTTTGGGAAGAAGCTGTTTTCCTTATTTTGCTTTACTTTTTTTTTTTTGCTAGGGGCATTTTGAAAGTTGTAAATCCAGAAAAATTCTATTTTGAATTACATTGCACGTGTTTTTGTTGATCTACTATCTTTCAGTGTTATATTTTAGAGGTCTTAGAAAATATCCAGCCATTGCTTCCCTACCCCACATAGCTCCCAAGTTCAATAGATTATTAGAGATATGTTTGTTACTCCGTTTGATTTTTTTTGAAGTTTAATTGTGAATTTTTACACAAAATGAAATCCCATATCAATGGCTATATCAATGAATGATGTCATAGTTTTCTGAAACATGAATGGTGATAATTATTTGTCATGATAATAAGTATCATTTCTTTGTCATGATAATAAGTACAAGTTTAATTAGTTTAAATTTTGTAAAGTGCCTATTTTTGCTTTCTCTTTATGCAATGGTTCTATGGTTATATTGAGCTTTTACATATCCCTTTCTTGATTCTATGCAGGAAATATGTAGAATAACGTGTGGTGCCTAGCATAGCACCATGCCTTTGTGGGTACCTCATAAATGCTGTATGATGTGAGTTGGGGGAGAAGAGAGGCTCCCACATTTGATTGGTTGTTTGATGATAGATAAGAAAAGGACAATGTTGACAATGAATAATCTTTAAGAGCTTATTAAAAATAATAGATTTATTCAATTGTTGAAAGTACCTTTGCATTTCAGACATGTGTTTCTGTACTCAGTGCTCATAGCTGTGTTCTCAGAATATTAAGTAAACAGCTAATATTAGTAATCAGAGCAAAGTTATTAAATAATTGTTTAATAGAATATAACCTTTTATTTAGTAATTATAGCATATCATAACTCATTGAGGTGGAAACGGAGTCTAGATTGTCCATGGCAATAATAATAATAGTTGACATTTATATGGCGCTTTACAGTATATTATCTCATTTGGTCCCAATAACAACCTAGTGAATTAGGTAACTACAGGTATGATATTCCCATTTTACAGATGAGGAAAATAAAGCTCCCAGGGAGTAAATGACTTGTCCATAGTCACACAGGTAGAAAATATCAGAGGCAGGATTCAGGCCTAAGTCTCTCCTGATTCCAAGTCCAGCATTGTCCATTACTCTTTAAAAATATTTTTCTAATTAAGAGTTCCTTTTCTTGTATATGATATTGTCTAACTTGTTTCATGAAATTTTCTAATACATAGTCCTACAGAGAAAACTGAGTTT
Organism: Phascolarctos cinereus; assembly: GCF_003287225.1. NCBI lineage: Eukaryota > Metazoa > Chordata > Mammalia > Diprotodontia > Phascolarctidae > Phascolarctos > Phascolarctos cinereus. Next base: position 197,750,317 of record NW_027555958.1, on the reverse strand, counting down.
CTTCCACATGGATTCTGGTCTTCCTCATGCTAGAGGCTTTTTGAAATGTAGTTAAGGTAAAAGAGGGTTTTTGAGAGGAGAATAAAGGCTAGTGAGAAAATATAATCCTTTTTGCAGCTGCACAAAGTGCCAAATATCTTGTATTTGTTTTTCTATCAAGAATACTCTGTGAATTTAGTAGCTTGTTTTATAAGGTATGCAGAAAATGCATTTCTATGTTTTTGAAACAGGAATCAGCCCTGTAGGTCTGGTTTTGTCATCTTATATTAAAATACACACATACAACTATTGTTGTGATTACTAAGGCATATTGAAAAGCTATTATTACCAAAAATTCAGTGAAGCGTGTCTAAAGTGCCAGAAACATTATTGAGCCTTTGTGATATATATTCCTTATCCTGTACCTGAGGCTACAAGGGTATGCAGTCAGTTATTGATATAATGGTAACTTGTATTTCACGGCAAATAAATGTAATGCTGCATGGATTATTCTAGGATGTTTCTAATAATTTGCCATTTCACTTTTTTTGTACTGGAAATGAAAAAATCTATACCATTAAACAATTTTGCTATTCACCATACAGTTCTGGTGATTGTTCCCATAAAAAAGCTCCAAGGAATTTGATTAGAGATTTAAGTGGAAATGTCAGTTTTCTCTCAATCAAGTGTATTATGTACTTCAAAAAATACTTTAACTCCATTTTCAATTCATGATTTGAAGTCACTTTTTTTTAAAGCCTATGGAAGAAAACAAACTCTGTGACCACAGACTAACACAATAATTAGGGAGATTCTAAATAACCTTTTTTGCCAAGTAGGGAGGCTTCCAGTTAGCCTTTTTATTAGTCATCATGGATTCAGATTTTGTTGGGCAGAAATATGTATTCTTCGTTAAGCTCTTTTCTGAATAGCAGTCTGATTTTTTTGGAGGGGTAGTTGGGAATAGAAGTTGTGTAGCATATTATGTATGCATTGCTTTAATAAGTTCAGTAAGAGGAAGCTTCATTTTAATATCAAAATTGATAAAAGACAATTTATTGTTTCTTTAAAAATCAAATTTGGCTGTTAAAATTTCTAATAATTGACTTATCTAATCCCCAGTAACTAAATCTAGCAAATCAGACACCACATTTTTAAGCATTTTCATATATTCCTTCCCACCCCAGAAAAAAGGACAATATGAGCTGTTCTGTTTTGCATTGTCTTGGTTGCTGACTACATCTGTAGCTACTTTATTAGGCCTCCCCTCTCCTAGGGGGAAGTTCCTACTTAGTTCTAGTAATAACACCTCTCCAAATTTGACAATAGATGCAGTCATTAGGCAAAGTCCAGGTTGAAAGTAAGCACTCTAACTTCTACCAGAGCAAGATCTAAATACTATGGTAGAAGAAGTTATAAACACAGTAATATTTAAAGTCCAGCCAAGGAGATAGATCCAGGATGCCACCTTGGAAGATCATTAAAGCTAGGGTGACTAATATTTCAGACTGCAGTTGTAGTTGTAGAGAAAGATGGCTGTCAGTGTAACACAAAAAAATCTGGGAACCCCAAAACAAGAGAACATATGTTTATTTACTCATTCTTCTTTCAACTTATAATTCTATACTGCTTATTGCACTAACTGATCTGTGTGGGTAATTTCTGGGGTGACAGTGAGGTTTTGTCTGCCTGTTCTTTCCCAATTCTGAATATCCCACCTACTCAGCAAAATGTATACAGGAATATTCTGTTTTTAAAAACCACATGTGATTGCAGCTAGTAATGATTTGCTTATAAGTAAGTATTCCTAGAGGTTTCCAGATGTGCCTTACAATAGTATAAGCAGTTTTCATTAAGAAGCTGACACTTTCATTTCTTTAAAAATTATAAGAAACCATAACATGATATAAAATCATAATATTTAATATCATGAATGAAATTGGTTTCCATGCAAGTTAATGTTCTTTTTTTTTTCTTTTGGAAAAATGGCCTCTTGGTGAGACTTGCGTTCATCCAAAGAGGGAAAGGGGAATTAAATGTATTTTCCATAAAATTAAATAAATATGTTGTTTTGGAGAAAGTGTTTGGAATAAAAAGCATAAACTATTTAGTGTGTTAAAAACTATTTTTGCTTTCTATTAATTAGTATATTTTATTTTTAGCTTTCAACACCTATCTTAGATAAATATGAAATATCATGTTTTTGTACGTGCTGATGTAAATGGCATATGGAAGTAGGGAAGGAAAGCCCTTTTGACTAACATGTTAGAAGTTTGACTCTAAGAAATTGTTCAAGGCATTTAAAAACTACTTTCACAACTGCTTTGACAAATTATGATTGCATGATTGAGTCCTGCTTTCCAAGATAATGATAATACTATCAATAAAAGAAATACTAATATCTCTGTTTTCTTTCTGGCTTGTTGACTTTTTTTTTCGTAAGGAATTATTTTAGTAGAGTATACACAAGATGCTGAAAATGTGTGTGTTCCTAAGTTAAAATCATCCCATTAAAACTGCAGATTTCATATGTACATTTCATTCTCCATAAGACAACACAGTTTTGGCTCAATTGAAATGAATGTCCTTATACCATGTATATGATAAGCAGTTGGTTGGCATCTTTTCATTGCATAGTATTCTGAGATCAACTTGACTCGTGTTATACAAATTAAAATTGCATGTAGATAATTATTCTCTGGGAAATACATTGCCCTATAATTTTTTTTTTGGCTTCTGAGTCAGAAGCTATTTTGGCAGTCTTATTGCAGTTTTTAAAAATTCAGTAAAAGAATTCAGTGTGCTTTAAAAATAGAAGTGGAAGGGCAAAGGTTGCAATTGCCATGAGTTCTCAGCATTTAAGCAGAATGCTTTAAGGAATATATTTAAACCTTGATTTATTCATTGCATCTTCATTCTTAAAATTATGGAAAGGGTAGTGTTAATACAAGGAAGATGGTTTGCAAGACCTTTAACAAAGCAGTATTACTTTCATAAGCCTTTGTCCCCAGGAAACCTTCTAGTTTTTCCAGAGTGGGTTGAATTAGTCATTTGGGATTTATTGGGTACTTACAGAATTTACAATCTAACGGAGAGGGGAGGGGAAAGAAACTACTAAATATTGAAAAATTAATTCATATTTATATAAACTTTTAAGGTTTACAACCTACTTTCAACACATCGGTCCTGTAAGGTAAGTAATATGATTTTCCTCATCAAGAAACTGAGGTCCATAGAAGTTAAGTGATTTTCCTACAAACACAAAGCTAAAAAGTATCAGAACTGAGAGGCATATCCAGGTTTTGTCTCTCTAATATCATTGTTCTTGAACTAGAGCTCTTAATGTGTGTGTGTGTGTGTGTGTGTGTGTGTGTGTGTGTGTGAGAGAGAGACAGAGACAGAGACAGAGACAGACTCCTTTGTCAGTCTGGTAAAGTCAGTGGATCCCTTCTCATAAAAGGTGTTGAAGGAAATGTTAAATTTTTATTAGACATTAGAAAAAAGATTTTTTTTTTTAACAATCCAAGTTCACAGACCCCCTGAAATCCACAGACTCCTTGAGGGTCCACAGGCACCAGGTTAAGAATCCCTGCTATGGAAAGACTTGCTTGTGTATGGGTGGTGCTGGGACCTGGAGAAGTGGTTGCATTTATTTAATTATTTAAAAGATTGGGATATGGAACAGGGTTAGAATTGTTTCATTTGGTCTCAGAAGACCAGAGTCAGAACAATGAGTGGAAATGACCAAGTCAAATATATGCTTGACATTTTTAAAACCAACAAAAAAAAGCCCAGCAACTTTCTAACAACAAGAACTACCCCAAAATTGAATGGACTTCCCCAGGACTTAAAGGGTTTTTCCTCTGGAAAGTTCTTCCAGCAAAGTTCAAATGACCAATTGTTGGATATTTGCAGAGGGATTCTTGCACCTGAAAGTCTTTGGAGTAGATGGCCTCAATGCTTTCCCAGTCTGAGATTCTGTGGTTCTCTAAGGAACAGAAACAAGCCCAATATAGAAACACACTTAACCATCATAACCAATCATGTGCTTGGAAGCAATTACTGCCTTTATTAGGATTAGAAGAGGATAATCTGGAAAATCTTCATCCACGGTGTAGTTCTTGAGTAATGTTCTTCAAGGCAGGATGTTACTAATTGTGGTGAGATTGGTCTGGGAAATCATGGAAATAGAGATTTATAGTCTCATCGTGTTAAACGTGCCCCACCCCTCCTCAGGCCCTGCTTACTGCTATTAAGTAACCAGCTTCAGTAAGACAAGTTTCATTTCTCTTTTCCTATGCCAACAAACTGGCTTAGGTATTACCATATATTTCTATAGACAAGACTGTTGACGGAAAGGTGGAAGAATCGAGTCTGATGTAGTAGACTGGTTTTGAATTCTAGAACTTAATTGAGTAAATCTCTTAACCTCTCTGGGCCTCAGTTTCCTCATTGGTAAAAAAGAAGGTTAAACTAGACAACCTCTAAGGCCTCTTCTAGCCCTAAGGCCTGTGCTCCTAAGCACAGCGCTTGTTGGAGACAATTATCCCCCACACTTCTGTGAGTCGAATGCATAAAAAATGAACAAATCTAACTTGTGTTTACTATCAAAATTCAGGGTGTAAATGAGGACAAATTACTTATACCCTTCAACTGATTTCAAAGAAGGGTGTTCCCTAATGAAATAAATGACAAACTAAAATCAATTTACTGTTCCATTTTGGAAATGGTACTATGTCATATTTATGTATTTCAAGGAAAAAATGGTGGTATAATTTTTTTTAAATGCACACATTTTGATTTTACAGTGGCAAATGTGTTGCAGCTGATGGGCCTGTTCTGTACTCTGTATTCTCCTGCAGCATAAAATTACATAATGCCATGCATGTTTGTTAGCACCAATACCATATATATGTGGTAGAAGTTGTAACCAGTTTCTGGATCTGTATGGTACTATAAAATGCTTATTTTATAATTTTGTAACTGTATGGCAGTGTTATGCCAAAAATATATAAATAACAATAGTTTCTGTTGCTTTTTGCTAGATTTTAAAATATTGTTTCTAAAATGATATATTTGGAGTTCCTTTCAAGTAAATATTTTTAATAACTGCCAAATTATATCCTGTAATAATAATAATTATAATAATAAAGCCTCTTCAATTTAGCAGCAATGTTTTAGCATGGTGTTAGAGAATATTATATTGATCTTGCATTATTAAACTTATTTTTGAAGAGCTAGAATTCATGGTTGACTATTTTTCCTGTGCCTGCTACATGATCATCCTTAGTTTCCATTTTTCCATTAATACATTCACATTCTTTGATAATAATTATCCATTTTTATAACTTAATTTTCAATAAGAGATGCAGCATGAAGGATAGAGAAGTCAGCCAGAAAATCTGGGTCTTGACTATGACTCTTACTATTTGCCTAACCTGGGCAAGACTTTTAATCTCACAGTTCTTTAGGAACTCTCTAAAACTATAAACTGCAGAGAAAGTGCTGACCTGCATTGTTAGAGGAAGTATCTCCTGGGAGTTCCCTAGATTAATGAAATCACAGTATTAGTTCCTATCCTATGTTAGTAACAACAACAAAAATGAACAGGATAAATGAAAAGTTGGATAGGAGAAAAATAGGATGTGTATATATAACATATATATGTATATATAACACATATGTTATACATATGTATATGTATAACATATATATGCATATATATATACACCTTGAATCATATTAAACCTATGATATGCCTAAAGCATGTAACCTATTAGTCCAGTGAAGCCCTGTGGGAAACGGCTTGGAGAGCTGATTGGAATAATCAAAATTGTACACTTGTACATTTCACTTCCCTCACATGATTTGGAAACTGTGGTCATGGTTGATAAGAATGTGTGTGTGTACACATCATAGAACTTAGAACTGAGCCTCCAGTGCATGGCACAGTACACTGTAGTCCCTTAATAAATATTTATTGAAGAAAGAAATGAATGAATCCATAATTGATGTATAGGATTAATAGAATGGGATAAAGGGGGGAATATAAGTTCTTCAGGAGTAGGGACTGTTTTAAATTTTTGTCTTTGTATCACTAGGGCCTAACAGTGCCTGGCCCATAGAAAGTACTTAAAAATGATTGTTGGATTTGATTAATCAAAGATGTCATTACAAAAGGCTAGTAATAAGTGATCAGAGAGGTAGAAAGTTATGTCAGATTAATTTGATCTGATTGAAATTATTTTTGAGAGCACTCCATTTAGTCAACTGATTTTTTCTAAGGATGTAGGTATGTTTTTTTAAAAAATTATTTCAATCTTAATGTACATTATTCAGTAATATATCAGTAATTGAAGCATTACTGTATGGGCATGTTCTTTACAACTGAGGGATAGCTGTAAGTTTTATTTTTAGTAAGGACAGTGTATTTTAAAGCACTTTGATTGCCTATGATTGGAATAAATTATTTTATTGACCCCAAGATTAGGTAAGAAAAGCAATTAGAGGAGGAGAAAATCAAGCAATGTCAAAGGTGGTAAAATTAAATAAATTGAAATTTGACAATGGGTCTCAGAATTGGCTTTGTCTGAAATTGTTTGCACTCTTTGGATGGGTAATATTGGAAATGTGGGGAAATTCAACAAAAAAATTGTTGGAGAGACTGGGGTTGGGTGGGAGAGGAAGCCATAAGAAATGTTTATACTACAGCAGTGATCTTAGTGATAAATAATTTAACCTAAAATTTTTTTAATTTATGTGAACAAACATTTTATTACAATGTGTGATGATTGTATAACTATGAATCATAGCTTCATTTCCTACTAAGTGGCTACTAAGTACAAATACAATATTTTCATATGAAAAATAGTGATAGGATTGGAATCTTTTCCATGCTTATAAAGATTTAAAGTTAACATGCTTATGTTTATTTGTTTTTTGAAGTGGCCCTTTTAGTGTTAATAGGAAGGAAAGGGAATAAGCATTTATGAACTCTGCGCCTCCTGTGTTTTAGGCACAATGCTAATTTTACAAATATTATCTCATTTGATCATAACAACCCTGTGAGGAGTAGCCTTGCTGTTATTATCCCCATTTTACAGTTGAGGAAACTGAGAAAAACAAAGGTTAAGTGACTTGCTCAAGGTCACACAGCTAGTAAGTGTCTGAGGCCATATTTGAATTTAGATCTTCCTGATTCCTGGCCCAGCATTCTATCCACTGTGCCACCTTGTTGACTCCAGAAGAGAGCTAGAGTATTAAATATTGCTTCTGCCAGGCTATGACTCAAGTGGAAACTGTTCATTTTTGAATAAGTTCTCTGCATTCTGATATCTTAATTCTTCCATATTGAAATGGTAATTTTAATTTCATACACTCCAATGAGGTATTAATTTCATAGCCTGAGGAGACCACTTAAAAGCTAACACACTTAAATAATGAGTCTCTCTAATTAAAACTTTGAACAAGGTGGCCCACTTGCCTATTTCCCCTCCTTGAAAGTCAAGACTTTTACTGTCTAATAGGATGAACAAAGTAAGTTTTAAAGAAATAAGAATTCCTCAATGAATGTTCTTGGTTTTTTTTTTCTGATATTTTCATTATTTAGTAATTTGGAGAGGCTGGTGGCATAACAGACAGAAGGCCAGTCTTAAAGTAATGAAGACCTGATTCAAGCTCTGCTCCTTGCACATATTAGCTGTGTCATCACCCAGATGTCATGGTATACTAGATAGAGTGCTGAGCTTGGAGTCAGAGGACCTGAGTTCAAATCCAGACTCTGCTACTCACTTCTTGTATGATCTTAGACTCTGAACTTTACTTTCTTCAGCTATAAAATGAGAGGGTTGGTCTCTAGAGACTGGATGGTCTCTAGATCCCTTCCAGCCCTACCTCTGATCCTGTGAAGCTCTTAATGCTTTTAGGCAACTTTCTAAGACTCTGTATTACAGACAGGCTTCTGATCTCCATGTCTCAGGGTAGTTTCTATGTTGGAAGTTTCCTATGCCAATGAAATCACTGATCCAAACGAAATAACTAAATTGATTGAATAGAGATTTGGCATCTTCTTTCTCTTCAAAAGATATGGAATAAGTCACTTAAATCATTTCTTCATTTTATCTTTTTAAATTTTCTGGAGATAAATCAACTATGGATAGTGGCATTTCAGCTAATCCTGGATTCTGAAATCACAAGTGTGTATAGGTAAGAATTACACTCTAAGAGCTAAGAATTTCTAAATATAAGGGACCAGTCTTAGAGATGAGGAAACCCAAAGCTCAGAGTGGTTATAAGTAACTTTCTTAAGGTCATGCAGTTAATTGGTTGTTGTCCTTCGTTCTCAGAGGACCAAAATGACATCATTATATTAGAGTTAAGTTACAGTGTGTCTGACTGTGGTAGATCAGACCAATATGAACTTGGAATGCTCTACCACAAGTGGGACACAAATGGTCCATATGAACATTTTGGAGGAGGTTTTCTAAATTTGTGCATCTCACATTTCTTTTGAGCTGCTACAATTCTGCTTTGTTCATACATCATAGCACCTTCTTTGATGCTGGTATGCCATGCTGGGCAGTCCTTTGCCAGTGTCTCCCATGTCATGCAATCAATTCCAAAGTTCTGCAGAGAGAACTTGAAAGTGTTCTTGTATCATTTTTTCTGACCACTACAGGAATGCCTTCCTTGTGTGAGTTCTCTATAAAAGTCTTTTAGGCAAGTGTATTTGGCATTTGAACAGTGTGACAAGCCTATCAGAGTTGTACTCTACAGTAGAGTTCGAATGTTTGGCAGTTTAGCTGGAGAAAAGATCTCAGTGTCCAATACCTTATCCTGCCAGGTGATCTTCAGAATCTTTGTAAGACAATTCAAATGGAAGTGATTCCATTTCCTGGCATGGTGCTGGTATACTGTCCAGATAGTGACAACATTTAAACTAGAACATTGTTTCTGGTAGGTTTAACAATAGATAGCATTTATATAGCACTATAAGAATTGCAAAACACCATATATGTTATCTCATTTGATCCTCACAACAATAGTGATGTAGGTGTTTTTGTTATTTTCTTTTTATCAGTGAAGAAATTGAGGCTGAGAGAGGTTAATTGACTTTTCCCAGGTCAAATAGCCGACAAGTGTCTGAGGCTGGATTTGAATTCATTTTTTCACAACTCAAAGTCTAGTGTTCTATCAATTGTTCCAGAAAGCCATAACTTACTTTATTACATTGGCTCTCATGTCAGAGGACCTGGGTTCAAATTCAACCCTGGTGCTTGTTGTTTGATTTGTGACAAGGGACTTAACTTTATCACCTCAGTTTCTTTATCTGTAAAATGAGAGGTTTGGACTCAATGATCTCTGAGGTCCCTTACAGCTCTGTATCTATGATCCTATAATTAATTTCAACTTCAGTGTAATTCCAACACATTTTGAAGTACAGTTCATTTAATCATATGTCACACAGGGTATAAAGTCTGTGCTGGCATTAAGTAACAGGATCTCTGAACTCAAGTTGAAATGTTACTCTTGTTAAAATACTGAATTGCAGAAGTGCTGGCCATTATGACACATGAATATGATGTGCAGAGGTCTACCTGAAGCCTTCTTCACTGCAATTATCCATATATGTTCGGTGCCAATATTGGGCTTTTAGACCATTTTCAAAGAAATAAAGCTTTTATGGGTTGGAGCCAACATTGAGGTTCTCTGGACTCATCAGAGCATGGAGGTGACTCTAGGTTCTTAAAGGCTGAGTTAGTTAAGCAGCAAGTTCGGGGTGGTTCCACCAGAGCTGAAAAAGCTCCAAAGACAGGCCCAAGGGGCAGTCTGTGTCTATTGTCCAAAGACTGGCTTAGTTAGGATGGCTTCCATGCAGCTGTCTATCAGATGATGGGTTTTCTGTTTGTAACCACAGCAACTCATTGAAATCTTTATCCATGGAGGAAGTAGCCACACAAAATACAACTCACAACTTGTTTGAAGACTTTGAAGAATATGGGGATGGTTCTTTTTAATCCAAGATGCCATCATATTACCCATTAGGATGAATGGGAGTGTTACCAAAAACATCAAGTCCTTTGAATAATAGCCACAGTCACTGACCAGAGAACCACTCTCTCTGTTGGGGTTGGTAGGTGATACAGTGAATAGAGCATCAGCCCTGGGGTCAGGAAGGTCTGAGTTCAAAACTGGCCTCAAATACTTATTACCCATGTTACCCTGGGCAAGTCCATTTCCTCATCTGTAAAATAGGATAATAGCACCTACCTCCCAGAGTTGCTGTGAGGATCAAATGAGCTAATAATTGCAAAGTGCTGAGTACAGTACCCAGCAGATAGCAGGTACTATAAATATTATAGTTCAAGAGAGCCATAAATTATATCCTTCCATTTTCCACATTGGTATCAACATTACTGAACAAAGAGAATACTAATGCATTTGTGAAAAGGAGTACTGCATGTTGTCTATCTCTGGATTCCTTATTGAAATACAACCTACCTTCTGAATCTTGTTCAGTGATTTCCTCCAAAAACTTATTTCTAAAATCTGTAAATATCAACCAGAATGTTAAAACTTGAATATCCCAAGATGCAAGGCACCCTTGTGTAGTAGATAGAGTGCTGTCTTTAAAATTAGGAAGATTGGAGTTCAAATCCTACTTTTGACATGCTCTGGCCACAAGACCATGGGAAGAGGAAGGCAACAAGCACTTATTAAATGTCTACTGTGTGCCAGATTATCATTCTTAGTGCTTTACAAATGTCTTATTGGATCCTCACAGCAACCCTCTGAGATAGGTACTGTTATTATCATCATTTTACAGATGAGGAAACTGAGGCAAACAGAGGTTAAGTGACTTGCCCAGAGTCCCACAGCTAGCAAGTCTCTGAGATCACATTTGAACTCAGGTCTTCCTGACTCCAGGCCCAGTGCTCTATCCACTGTACCACCTACCTACTCCAAGGCAGGTCCTATAACCTTTTAGTGTACTAGGTAACTCTGTAATAATAATTATAATTATGAACAATTATTATAATTATATTATATAATAATTACAATAATATAATTACAATAATAGTATAATATTTACATTAGAATGTAATAATTATAATATATAACATATAATTGTATGTGATATAATTATAACAACGGCAATTATATAATTATAGTAACAATCTGATTATAATAATTATAATAACAATAACAGCAACAACAACCAACATTTATATAGTGCTGTGCTAAACACTTGACAATTATTTAATATGATCCTCACAACAACCCAGAGAGGTAGGTGTTATTTTTATACCCATTTTACAGATGAAGAAACTGAAGCAAATAGAGGTTAAGTGACTAGTTTAGGGTCACATAGCTAGTAAGGGTCTGAAGCTAGATTTGAACTCAGTTCTCCTAGCCTCCAGGCCCAGTGCTTTAGCAACATGCCACCTAGGAGTATAAGGAGCAGAGTAGTTGCCGTCTACTTTGGCAGAGTGAATTCTTTATACTACTGAAATCATAGGTCCAGTCCAAAAAAATCCAATGAAATGAATGTTTTGTTTACAATTATATGCTTAGAACATCTATAGTCTTCCTGTTTTCATGCCATAACAACTATTATACCTTGTCAAATAACTTTAATAATTGTTTCAAAGATAACACTAAAGAAATCTTTGTATAAAAGTTTAGATTTTGAAAAAAGTAGTTTTGAGATGATTCTCTATAGATTGGTGCAGTTCCTGGTGTTGGTGCTTGCCTGGAAATTATATGCACAGACATAGATAGACAAGAGCTGAAGCACAAGGCTGAAGTCATACTGCTCAGCCAGGAAAACATTTGGAGCATATGGCTGGGTGCTTACAATTCCCCTAGCAGCATATGACAGATTTGACTCTTGCCCCTGAGTTTTATTGTTTACATGCAACTTTTGCTCAGTGATAAGTCTGAACTGGTTTTGGACAGAGTGAAATTTTCCTTTACATTCAGCTTTTAAATTCCCCTGCTTGGATGTGGGCATGCCACTTAGAATCCACAGTGAATCTTGAAGCCTACTCTAGCTGGGGATTCATTAAAATGGCCACCTGAAAGCTTTCTTTGATGGAAGATGATAAGGGCATCTTCTTCAAGCATCTTAATTGTTGTTTTAGAACATGCATCCTACAATCTCAGCTGTTAGAAAACTCTAAGGAGAGATTGAGTATCCATATTGAAATGACATTCATTGCTGGATAAACATCTTGGACTTTGCTGTGGGAAATGAATATTTCCTCTATTTATTTGGTATCCTTTATAAGTTCTTTATGAGGGACATCATAGATTTAGAGCTGGACTTAGCCCTGTATGGAGCTACTCTCTGGATCCCTTACTGAAATAAAATCTATTTTCCAGATCTTGTTAAGTGACTTTCCTTCAAAACAAGAATACTAAAACATGCATACCCTAATGAGAGCATACCTGTATAGTGGATAGAGAGCTAATCTCAAAGTCAGAAAGATCTGAGTTCAAATCTTACCTCTGACACATATGGAGACCCTATTCAGATCCCTTAACCTTTTGGTGTGCTTGGTGGTGCTGTGGAATAAATAGGTACTAACCTGAGAGGTTATGAATGAGGAAACTGAGTTCCATAAGCACCAAGGTCACAGTAAATGGCGGATCCTGGATCCCAACCTAAGTCATCTGACTCTTAATCCAATACATTTTCCTATTATACCAAGCTGGAAACAGTTTCCCAATTTCTTATTTCTATGAGTTTTGTTTAGTCTTTTTTTTCAGTTGTATCCAACTTCATTACCCCATTTGGAGTTTTCTTGGCAAAGATGCTGGAGTGGTTTGCCATTTCCTTCTCTAGCTCATTTTACAGATGAAGAAACTGAGGCAAGCAGTGTTAAATGATGTCCTCGTGGTCACACAGCTATAGTAAGTGTCTGAGGCTAGATTTGAACTCAGGAAGACTCATCTTCCTGACTTGGGCCCTGGCACCACCTAGCTGCCATTTCTATGAGTACAGAATTTTAAATAGAAATTTCCTAAATAAGTCATACCTCTGGGAGATCTTCAGATAAACTTTATATAGTTTACTAAAGTTTATCTTTTTAATCATGTTTTTCTTGTTATATAAATGCCTAACGTTCTTTTGATTATCCCTACTATTTTAATTTCATTTTTGTGGGTTTGGGTTGTTGCTTTTTGAGTATATCCTTTCCCTCTGTCTAGTCCCTAGAATACAGGGTATCCACAAGTTCTACTTCACAGCCTTCAGGTCTAAAGATATTTTAGTTCTTTTTGTCTTTTACCTAGAATTGATAAGCATCTTTTGATTAGAAAATACTCATTTCCTTATTAATACTCTCGGATGTTGTAGGAACAAGCGAAATAAAACACACTAAGTCCTACTGTAAGCTGAGGTTCTGGGAAAGTGTGGATAGAGAATTGGCCTTGGAGGTGGGAAGAACTATGTTTAGGTCCTGCCTTTGACATGTATGCTAGCCCTATGACCATGGGCAAGTCACTTAACCTCTCAATGCCCCAGACAGCTCTCTAAAACTCTAGGATTTACTGATCTGCATTGATGGAAGGAATTTTCACACCAGGGAGTTAACCCTGTGATGAAATCACAGTTTTATGCGCGCGCGCACACACACACACACACACACACACACACACACACACAAATTAAGGCATTGTTGAAAAGATAAACTTTGGTTGAGGTTTTGATTGGTGAATTGATTGATTGATTGGTGAATAAGTCCAAATTCATGTAAGAGTTAGATTCTAATCCACTATATCTAGTCAGTCCAATAGTATACTTCACATCCCACCCAGACATTCATAACAGACATCTTGCCATCTGCCCTTACTGTGCAGCACACAAACCTTCCCTCATCTTCCCTAACTTTCTATCTCTTGCTCTCAAAACACTTAGGAATTCATTTGCTTCTGGAAAGGGCATGGTAATTGACTGCCCTATCATGCCCCTCTGAACAAAATTCCTTTCCCAGGCTACCACTCCCTTATATGTGTTTCCTTCCTATATATGTTTAAAGTGTAAACTCCTTAAAGTCAAAGTCTGCCCCAATTTTGTACTAGCATTCTCAGAAATTAGCACAGTGTATGACATCTTTTAAATGCTTAATAAATGTTCTTTCATTCATTCAGTAATGTCTAGTGAATGACTATTCATTTGTTCAATAATCGTTTATTAAAAACTACACCCAAAGCATGTTTTAGACCTTGGGGAAGATACAAAGATAATGCAGGACAGATCCTAGATTTTATAGTCTAGTACCAGGAAACAACATATGCACACACACACACACACACACACACACATGCACACACAGAGTGTGTATTATAATGATACAAGAGCCATAGTTCAAAATAGTCTGTAAGAGCTTCAGTGATATAAAACATGCAGACAACTTTCATTTGAACATTAATGGAATATTTAGTATATACTGTCTGAAAAGTATTTTCTCTTTATAGTCAACTCTTCTGTGTGTAAGGAAAAAAAGAGCAAAGAGCTAGTTAATTTCCCAAAAGTGTGTTTAAAAGAATTTTGTCCACTCTAGGTAAAACTCTGCTGATAAAACATTTCTACTTACTCTCAATCTTAAAGCCTCTTGGAAGCCTATGGTAATTGCACAAATGCTATTGCTGATTCAAACCAAAAATATGTGAAATTTTGTTATGAGAAACTTTTAGCAACATGAAAACTTATTTTTAAAGGGTCCATTAATGTGACAGACTGATCTCAGAGGAGTAGTCACACAGGGCCATAGAGGAAGTAATCTATAGAAGAGACATATTTGGTGTTAAAGGCCAATTACTTTATGAGGTTGCTTGATAATTGGAACCAGGGAATCTTGTCTACTGAAAGTGCCCCACTGGTATATATTATTGCTGTGAATTTAGGTGGGTGTGATTGAGGTTTGGAGGTTGACAACTTTATGACACAAAGCCATTCTTCTGGCTTCATCATATGGCAAGAAAATGCCTCTTGTTGGCACTACTTACATGAGACTCACTGTCTCTTCACACCCTTGATTTTTTGAGGAGATTGAAAGTTTTCCTTATGCCTCAACATATCGCACTAATTTGGCCACATTGTTCTACCAGCCTGCTTAGATACAACCATGATGTGGTAGAAAGAAAAGCGTATTGGGAATTAGATTGAGTCCCAGTTCTGAATTTCAGCTCTAACACATTATGAGCTGGATGAGCTTGTGGAAATTGCTTACCCTCTCAAGGCCTCAATTTCCTTGTCTGTAAAGTGGGGATACTAACCCTTACAATGACCTACCTCATTTGGTTGTTCTGGGGAAAATGCTTTGTGGGACCTTTAAAAGGACTACAGAAATGACAGTTAGCTGCTTTTGTTGCTGCTAATATTTTCAGCAGATACTCATACTATAGACAATTGCTAGATTAATTTTCCTGAAGCATCAACTTGGTCATGTTACTCCGCTACTTAGAACCCTTCAGTGGCTTCACATTGAAAGAGAAATAAAGTACATCCTATTCAGCCTGGCAAAGCTTTCACAATCTGATTCCAAACTCCAGATATGTTTTCTACTTTTTTTGTGGCATAAAGTTATTAACCTCCAAACTTCAGTCACAGCCATCTAAATTTGCAGCAATGATAATGCGTACTAAGTGGAACACTTTAAGTAAACAAGAAAACTTTCCACACATATCTACTATAGTTCCCCTAAATGCATGCTGTGCTGCAGCCTGAATGGATGACTTACCATTCCCTGAATGTGACCTGATCTTTCTAGCCCTGTCCCGCTTTGCTAATAGCCTTAATTCTACCTGGAACACCTTCCTTACCCCTATCTATTCTTAGAGTCCACATCAAATGTCAGAGTGCTGGAGTTGGAGTCAGGAAGACCAAGGCTATCATCCTCCCTTAGACACTTGCTAGCTGTGTGAACTTGAAAAAGTCACTTATCTCTCTGAGCCTCAGTTTCCTCATCTGAAAAGTGAGGGATGATATTACCAATGGAATGATTGATGTAAAGTACTTTGTAAACCTGGAAGCTCTATATTAATGTGAGTTTTTACTATGATATTATTATTCATGTATATTTTCTCATCAGTCAAACTGAAAGTGAGCCTTTTCTCCTTTGAATTCTTATAGCACTTTGTCCTGCTTTTAAAAATTGTATTGAGGTATTTTGTTTTTATGTCACATTCATTTCCAATTATAAAGCTCCTGCCCCTGCCATCCAGTGAACCTTGTTGTTGTTACTGTTTAGTTCTTTTGGTCATGTTTGACTCTGTGATCCTATTTGGGGTTTTCTTGGCAAAGATACTGGAGTAGTTTGCTATTTCCTTCTCTAGTTCATTTTACAGATGAGGAAACAGAGGCAAACAGGGTTAAGTGATTCCCCTAGGTCACAGAGCTAGTAAGTAAACCCTACCTTGCACCAATGATGGGGGGCAGAACCCTGCCCCCCCAAACAAAAACAGCATGAGTAAACAAAAAATAGCAAAGCATTCAGCTGAACACATCACCAGCTTTTAACAGCACTGCAACATTTGACACCTGTAGTCCCCTGCCTCACCAAGAAAAAGGAGAATGTGTTCATACCATTCTTGTAAGACACATCACATACTAAGCTTATACTTTTTTATGTACATGCCTTATTTCCTTACCATTATTGTAGACACTTTGAGGGCAAGCATCCTATCTTGTATGTCTTTCCACCTCTCATCCAACCTATCAATAGTGTCTTGCATGTCATGGCTGTTGAATGAATATTTGTTGAACAGATATTTAGTTAAGGTAGAATGACTCATTCAAATCCTACATGATAGCTGCCCTCCAAGATAAAACATAAAATCTTCTATTCAGTAGTAAAAGTTCTGTGCAATCTGACCCCCTTTCCTACCTTCCCAATCTCATACTTTATCCTCTTCCCCTCTCTAATGCTATGATATAGCTCCATCAGCCTATTTGCTGTTCCTCATACGTAACTCACCATCTTCTGACTATATTCCTTTGTATTGGCTTTCATTCATGCCTGCTATCTCTCCCTTCTCACATCCACCTTCCTTTCAAATGTGGCTCAAATCTCACTTTCGGCAAGAGGCCTTTCCCTGTCCCCCTAGCTGCAAGTACCTTTCCCTGTGTTATTACATTTCATGCAGTATGTGCCTAGTTATTAATATGTCTATAACATTAGAATGTGAGTTCTTTGAGAGCAGGAACTGTTTTGTTTTGTTTTGTTTTGTTTTCTTTGTGACTCCAGCACATAGCACGATCCTTGGTATTTAGTAGAAGATGCTTAATAAATGCCTGCTAATTGACTGATGTAGAGCTCAGAAAGACTCTGAGGAAGGTTCTGCAACTATTATTATCTCCATTATAGAAATGAAGGGACTGAAGAAGAGAGGGTAAGTGACTTCCCCCAAAATTCTACTAAAGATATTGGAGAGGGGTCTATGTCTTATGACTCCAAGGTTAGGATCGTTGGAGCCTAGATCTAGAGCTGAGAGGTACCCTGCCAAGGTCAACTAGTCCAACCCACCAGTTTTACAGCTGAAAAAATGGATGCCCAGCAAACTTCAGTGATTTGCCCAAAGGCATACAGATATTGAACATAAGAGGCAGGATTTGAACCCAAGTCATTTGACTTCCAGAGCCAATGTTCTTTCCTCTGTACTTCTCCAAGTTCTCTTTCTGTAGTGCTTTGCTACAAGAAATGGGAGCGGAACATATATTTTTTAACATCTCCCTCTTTGCACCATTGGGAATATTTCCCAAAGGAATTTGAATCTTGTCCAGGGGGGAAGAAGTAGAAAACACATCTTTCAAGTCCTTTAAAATTGAACCAAAAGAAGCGATAAAATATGCTGCAGGGAATCATCTTAGCAGAAAGATCAGCTGAAATGCCTTTTCTATTTCTAATTTCATATAATAGTAGAATAAATGGGCTGAGAATTCCCCTGCAGAAATGAAACTATTAATCAGGTCTTTTTATATACACATACCTTTTTGTTTTTGGTCAATGAAGCCTAGTTGACAGCTCAAAAAGAAAATAATAAAGAATTGGCACTCATATAGCCCTTCAGAGTTTACAAAGCCCTTCACATACATCAGCTCTTTTGTTCCTCATAGAAATCCTATAAGATAGGTTTTGTAAGCATTATTATTCCCATTTTACAGATGAGAAAAATGGCTCAGAGAAATGATTTGTTCATGCTCATGTAGCTACAAATGTTAGAGGTTGAACTGGAATGCAGGGCACTCTTGACGTCACATTCAGCTCTCCTTGCACTACTCTGAGGGCTCCAACTTGAGTGGGTCAAATCTGGGCTTTGCCGTAGGATACTAGATCGAAAAGGGCACTGAAAGTCCTTGACATCCTTCTGTAGCCTGAAACAACCTATCTCACCACCTAGTTAACAAAGATCATTGGTTAAAATACGAAGATACCATATGGTGGGTGTGTAAATTCCTCTTTCTTCCTCTATCCTGCTCTCTCTCTCACTGTGGCCTCCTCATTGGTGAGTGACCTCATGCAATTATCCTGGGGCCTCTGTCTTTCTGCCAACAAGAAATATACTGTTTTCCCCCTCTCAGTCAACTCAGTGCACAGCTTTGTGCCATCTGCCCATGGTGGAAGGGAAGGGAACACACTTTTGTGACATATTTCCTGGGCACTATCTGTAATACTTTCCTAGGGAACAAAAACATCTAGTTATGGCCCTAACTTACAACAGTGCCTCTAGCCAGTGTTTTATATGACACAAGTATGATGAGGAACTGATCAAGTAGTAAGCACACATTCGCCTTTCCTTATGGGTTATGTAGCAAATACATAATGGTCTCTTTTTGTTGCCAGGGCAACACACGAGACTTTGATTAGTCTACTTAACTATGTGTAATAGAGAGGTCCTTCCCACTACTTCATTTTAGTCATTGTTTACAGTCATTATGGAGTTACTTTTTTTTTCCTTCTCAGTTAGAATTTTTCGCATCTCTCGATCTACAATCTTTTTTTTTTCAATTGGTTGATATCTTATTTGTTTTCCTTATTTATCAAGCTTTAGTTCCTGAATTGGGGCTTTGTGTCAGGTCCAAGTTCCACCCCTTCCTGCAACTTTGTTGGGGGTAGTTGGCCCTGCTGGTCTCACCCTCAGTCTTTTGGGGAGGGGGCTGTACTAATCTCCATGTCACATAATTAGACATTTCTGTATTTTAGAGGTTCAGAATGCTGGATCTTTATGATCATCTTTGGTGAGTCATGGTGCTAGGGACTTTGGAGAACCCTGGGTAACCGGTCTATCCTAGTCTGAGCCATGAAAACTCATTGGTCACTGCTACTCACCAGAGCTTCTGAGGTCACTCTGGGTTTCTATTCACCCTGAGGCTTTCTCAGGTGAGCTTCTGTTTCTTGCTGCCACCAGACACAGTGTCATGTATATCTCTGAATGGTCTCTGGTCATGTTGGAGGCTAAAGGTTTGTTTTCTTGTGTAATATAAATATAGATGAAACTGTCTCCTTTTCTTAGTGCCCATTTTTTTATAGCTAACTTTTTGTGCAATTCTGAGATGGAAATATTTACTTATTTTATTTACTTATTGCATTTCTTGATCATTATTTATCTTGGTGAGAATTTATATGGCAGCTGGGCAATCTGACTCCATGGAGGCAACCATTTTGACTAGAAGTGCCTTTTCCCCTACTTCAGAGCAAACATAGTAATCCTCTGACTTTTTTTTTCCCATTGGCATGCTGTGTGGTGAAGAAATGTATTCTGATTTTCTGAGGAACCATAAGGACCAATGAAAAGAGTCTGAACCAGAGCTGAGTATGCAGACAAAAGGTTGATCTATTAATCTCTTTCCTGGCAACTTTGGAGTAAGAAAACTTTTGGAATAACTGTGAGCCTCTAAGTGGAAGGAGAGGCAGGGGCCAGAGCTGCCTTATATGCCCACCTCCTCATGGCCATGAATGCACGGTTCCTTCTCTTTCTTTTTTCTCATGTTTATTCTTTCTTGATCGTAGGTAATTGAGTATTTGCAGATGAAATAGACCAAGTTATGACTTTGTGAGCTTTAGTAATAGAATCCCTTGGTAGCTGCAGCAACTGAATGACTTGATGGACCCAACACAGCAAAGAGCCATCCTAGATGGGTAAGGGAACAATTTGTCCATTAGCTATACAACACCCAGAAGTGAGCTTGGTGGAGACTTCACGAAGGGAGAAAAGTAATTCCAAAGACAAAAGGTATCTCTCAGCTACAGGTGTGTTTCAGTAACTCTTATGCTTTAAGTCTGAGCCTGTTCTTTTCAGTGACAGATTTTGTATATGTGCAGGATAGGGAACATGTCGCTTATTAGGGAAGGATGCTGTGTACCAACCACTTTAAGTTTGAATCCACTTTCCTCAGGGATGGAGGGAGTGCAGAGAAGGTGCAGAGGGGAGGAGGTGGGGAAGGGGGTTTTTGTGCTTCAGTCCTTGTTACATATTTTCAGTAAATACCACTCTGATAGCCAATTAATGTCAACTGGTTTATACTGGGGAGATGTGAACTGATTAATCTAGATTGGAGGAAGCACACTTGTTGGGAGTTTGTAGTTGATAGTATTAGAAACTCTAACTCCTCAGGGTTATCTGTAAAACCCCAAGGGAAGTAGTCATTTCCCTGCCCAACCTGCCAATGGGAGAAGTAGTAGAGAAGATGGATGAACAAAACAAACGGAAAAACAAATGTTCTCTGCACTAGCTTTTACTGTATATGTGAAACCAGGAGGATTTAGTCGGTCTTGGTATTATGGAACTAATTTTACACTGGGTCTCATTTTCTAGTTTTCTATGAGGTAAGAGTATGTTCTTATTTGTGACTATCTGCTTGGCCCATAGTTTCTTACAGTTTTCTAAAAATAGTATTTCATGTACTAGCAGGGACACCATAGGAAGAGAGCTGGATTTGGAGTCTCAGGACCCATTTTAAAATTCATTTCTATCACTTAACTACCTGTGTGACATTGGGAAAGCTATTTAACCTTTCTGGTTCTGGTTCTTCATCTATAAAAGAGGGGGGTTGGTTTAGAATGCATTTTTAAGGCCCTTCCAGCTCTAAATATATATCTTTATCGCTCTCTCTCTCTCTTACTTTCTGTCTCTCTCTGTCTCTGTCTCTGTCTCTCTCTCTGTCTGCCTCTGTCTTTCTGTCTCTCTGTCTCTGTCTCTCTCTCTGTCTCTGTCTCTCTCTCTCCTATATAGCATTGGGAATGGAGAAGTCCTAGTGGATCCTCTTCCCCCACCCCATATCCTGTCTCCCTCTTTCTGCCCCATCCCTGTTTATCTATCCTGTGTTCCATTCCTTCAGTCTATACTAAACTCACTGATACCTGAGTTGTTATTATTTTTCTCTCTCTGTCTCTCTCTATCTCTGTCTCTGTTTCTGTCTCTGTATCTCTTTTTCTCTCTGTCTCTGTGTCTCTCTTTGTCTGTCTGTCTGCCTCTCTCTTTCGTAACCTGGGAGGTCTGTGTTCTGTTCTTTGTATATCAAAGTGTTCTTTTTTTGGGTGGGAGGCGGTTTGATAAGTAGAAAAATTTTTAAATGATTTTTTTTAAAGGAAAAAGTCCCTGCTCTCAAGAAGTTTACATTCTACTGCAGAAGGGTGTGGGAAGTATTCACCATGTACAAACGTACTCAGATAATTCAATATAAAATGCATATGATCCACTTGCTTTGTCTAGGCCTTACTGGGACTAGATAACAGAACTAGAGCTAGAAGGATCCTTAGAGGTCATCTAGTCTAACCCCCTTGTATTACAGGTGAGGAAAGTGAAGTCCAGGGAAGAATGAGGTAACCTAGGTAGTGAGTGCCAAAAGCAGGATTTGAACCCAAGCTCTCACACCCAGAGCCAGTGCTCTTTTCCCTTTAACACATTATAGCTCAAAGTGCTATGAGTTTTCCTAATTCTGAGAATAAATCTTAAAGAGTGTAATGGCACAGACAATGGGGTTGATTTTGGGTGGAAATAGAGAACCATGCCTGGCACCACCCTTGAACATACCAATTCTGCCTGTACCTAAAGTTAGCTCTGCATGGCAGAGACAGAGATTGTACGTTCTGCCTTTCAAGGTTTCAGAGAACTCCCTTGTTTGCCATTCCCTTATCCTGAGCATATATGTAATGTGTGATCAGTTTCATGGCATTATACAGGGCAAACTCTAACATGGCTGAGATTTGTAGCATCTTCAACTGGCACAGTTCCAAAGTCCCGAATGTAGATTTTCTTCCAAACAGGAGAACAAGCTGAAAGCAGAGTGGTAAACAATCCTATCTAATTTGGCTCCTTAATTTGGCTTCATGCAGTTCTTAAAATTGGGAGCCTAAGGCCAGGGAAGCAAAATATGCTATGCACCCATCTCTTGCTCATTGCAATCTTCAAAATAGAATGGGAAATTAGCCCAGGATAGGAAAGTGTAAATCTTTCTTCCTGTGTCATTGTCTTTTATAATTAAGGAAACAACAGTGTCACAGAAAGCTGAAGAGGGGGATTCTCCAGCCCCAAAATCAATCACGTTGAATTTCAAATTGGACAAAACCTTTCAAGATAAAAATAGCTGGAGCAGCGTAAAGGTGTTGTAGGTAGTGTGATATGATAACAGGAAGTGATATTTTTATGGCACTTCAAGGTTTGCAAAGCACTTTCTATACATCATCTCAAGTAGTTCTCACAACTGTGTTGTGAGATAGGCACTACTGTTATTCTGATGTTATGGAAAGGCCAACTGAGGCCTGTCTGAGGCCTTGCCCACAGTCACAGAGCTTGTGAGTATTAGAGGCAGGATTTGAACCCAGGTCTTCCTGAATCCAAGTCCAGTGATCAATACACATTAGCCACATTGTGAGAAGAAAAGCAAAAATAAAATAAAATAAAATAAAGTAAAAAAAGATGTGCTTCAATCTGCCCCCAGTTTATCAATTCTCTCTCTGGAGGTAGATAACATTTTTTAAAAAATCATGAGTTCTTTAGAATTATTGTGGATTATTTGTATTGATCAGAGTAACTAAGTCTTCCACAGCTGATTATCATTTCTAATTTAATCTTCATGTAACTGCCAAACTGATTTTCCTGAAGAGCAGGTCTGTCTTTGTCATTCCCTTACTTGATAAACTCCAGTTGATCCATATTGACTCTAGCATCAAATATCATTTAATATTAATATCATCATTTTAAATTTAGTTTTTTATAAGTTTTATACTGTATATAATTATTAATTTGGCAGTACATGTATGTGACTTGTAAATAAGTAAATATATACATTTTGAGTGTCTTCTCAAAAAAATTTTAAGTGCTAGAGATGCAAAATCATAAAAGTTTGGAAACCTCTGCTCTGTATCACATCTTATAACAGAGAGTGTCATTACTTCTCTAGAAGACATACTGTGATTGGGACTTGAGCCCACATACTTTGGTTTAAAGAGACTTGACCACCAGGGTAGGTATCAAGGCTTTGGGAGAATCATCCTTATGTCTTCATCCAAAAGAGAATTGAGGCAAATGAGATGTGTGAAAATTAACCACACTCTCCTTTGTAATTTGAGATGCTAATCACAGTCTCAAAACTACTGAGTTCCATGAAACATGGGTATGAGTATAGTTTGTCTGTCATATGTATTCTAGTTTCTAATCCAATCACGTATTAGAACATCCCTTGTAAAAGGCACAGTTCTGAGTGCTTTAAACTGGGAGTACAAAGACCAAGTTAAAACAGTACCTTCCCTCAAGGTGCTTACATTATACTAAGAATGAATAAAGAAGACACTGATTTAATTTCCCTTATTTCTGGAGGTTTTGGACACCAGTTTAGTAGCAAGGCTCACACAGCCAATAAAATGTAATACTTTGTGATAATTTATTACTAATTTGCCAACATTTTTCATTTGACTGCCTCCAGATCCTAAGAAATAAAATCCCATTGTTATGCAATAGCATCATTTTATATATGTATTTCTGTGTTATATATGTGTGTATATATATGTATGTGTTAATGTATGTATACACGTGTGCATATACATATGTGCATATATACACATACTGTGTGGAAAAGTGATAGGTATATATAAATCTACTAGTATAATTGTTTGTTGTGTTTGTTAACATGGCAGCAATAACATCTAGAAAGAGCAACAGAAATACTGCATGACAGTGGAAAGAAGGGGAAATATTAACAAGGAACCTCAAGGAAAAAGGGAAATGTCAGGTTTTTACTAGCTGTAATTCTGATTTTCCCATATTATGAGCTGCAAAGATTAGAGTGTCTAGCTGGGCACTGTGTTACATATACTCTGTAAGTGCCCATAATAAAATTTCACAGGATAACACCTAAATTTAAGGTTGTCATTCTAAGCATGACATACAATATTTAAAGTTCCCTTGATTTAGTCACATCTACCTGTGATTTTGCAGTCACGTCAAAACTTTAATTTTACAATTTCTCGTTTTGAAAGGATTGTAATTCACTTCTCGAAGAAATAAAAAAATCTGTGATATAGTATATTGCATCAGCTAGTATTAATAAGTACCATGTTTTCTAAGCTGTAAAGCAGGCCTGCACAACATACAGCCCACCAAAGGATTTTGAATGGCCTGCCACTGTACACTCTCTCCTTTTCTCATGTGACACACACATCAATGTCTCTAGTTCACTATACTTGGAAAGTGAACTGCCAAAAACCTATCTGTGGCCTGAAGAAGTTTAACCTATTTTAATTTTTTTTTTTTTTAGTGAGGCAACTGCAGTTAAGTGACTTGCCCAGAGTCACATAGCTGGTGAGGGTTGTATGCCTGAGGCTGGATTTGAATTCAGGTCTTCCTAACTCTAGGGTCAGTGCTCTATCCACTGTGCCACCTAGCTGCTTCAACCTATTTTAATTTTGGCCCCTACCTACTGCCAAGTTGTGCAGTTCTACCATAAAAGCCTTAGTTAAAAGTTTATTTAGCGAATATGTGATTAGCATTTTTCCATTTTTAAAAAATATATAACTTTATTAAAATAACTAAACTTAAAAATACTTTTAAGTTAAGCTGGACATTATTTTAAAGAAATAAATTCCTAGGTATAAATGGGCACTTTTTTTTGCTGATTTTTAATTCTTTCTGTGTTAACTCACCCTACATCTTAGCTTTCAGTCAACATGGTTTGTCCTTAAACTTTTGGGCTCTTTCCATGTCTAAGTGCTCTGGGTTACATGTCTCTCACCATGTGGTTAATCTATAGATCATTGAGTGAGAGACCTGGAAGGAATCTTAGAAATAAAATTTTCATTCTGCTGTTAAAGAAACTGAGGCTTAGAGTAGCTATTTATTCAAAGTCATATGGCTAGTTACTGGCAGATCTGGGATTAGAACTCAAGCACTCTGAATCCTAGTGGAGTGTTATACATTTCATTAAATCGTACTACCTTTCCCCCCTGTCCTAGTAATTTTACAGGTTAGGAAACTGAGGCCCAAGCTGGTTAAGTTTCCAAGGTCACAAAGGTAGTAAGCATAATAAATAGTATTTGAACCCAGGTTCTCTGGCTACAGAGCCAATAATCTTTCCACCATATAACTATCTTTAAGGAGCTTATATTGACTTGTAGTGCTTTGTGATTTCTAATGACTGCACTTATAACTTGTTCATTTGGCTGCCTCAAGATACAGGAAAGTAAAATTTCCATTCTGTGCTTCATCTTCATTTAAAAAAAATACCATACAGCATTTAAAAAAAGATCATGCTGTCACCCTCCTTTCTAGATGCAATGTATTTTTTATTCTTTTCATGAATATATTAATATAAATGCTACTTTGTTTATGTTGAATGAATTGAGAATGTTTAGTTTTCTCTGACCTCCACTCAAGTTGCATTCTGAGACCTTATTAGACAGTGCTGGGAATCCTAGGTTTTCAAAGGCTCTGTTGTTAGAGTACTGTCACTGGCAAGTCTAAGCCATTTGGAAAGGCTTAAAATACAAGCCTAGTGAGTGATATCTGCTATCCTAGGAACAATCTAGCTAAGTTAGGAAGGGTTTATCACCAGGTTGGTGATGAATTTTTTAGCACTAGCCAAAAGACCAAAATATAGCTAATAATGATAATAACCAACATTTTTGTAGCATTTACTATGTGCCAGGCACAATGCTAAGTGCTTTACAATTATTATCTCATTTGATCCTTATGACAACTATGGAAGGTAGGTATCATTATTATCCCTATTTTATAGTTGAGGAAACTGAAGCAGAGATTAAATGAAGTGCCTAGGGTCACACAGCTAGGAAGTGTGTGAGGCAGGATTTGAACTAAGGTCTTCCTGATTCCAGACCTGGTTCTCTATCCAATGTGACACCTAGCTGCCATGGACTACATTAGAGTGGGGTTCTGATGTCTGTCATTGGAGGCAACACCCAACCACACTGATGAAATCACAAGCCTTTTGAATATTGAAGTGGAAATTTTCTCCAGTGGAAATTATTGTAATGAAGTTTTAAAAATTATATCTTTGTGTTATATTATATCTGACTTTTATTATATTTATTATAATATATTCTATTGTAGCAATTATTATAGCATTTATCATCCTGTTTGGCATATTTACTGGCTTTATTCCCCATGCCTGGAATTCTCTCCTTCTTCATCTGTCTCCTCAATTGCCTGGCTTTCTTCAAGTGTTAGTTAAAATTCCACCTTTTATAGGAAGCCTTTCTTGATCTTTTTTTTTTTTAAGGCTAATACTTTCCCTATGAGATTATCTTCACTTTATCCTATATATAGCTTATATGTATATATCTGGTTCTTAGCATGTTGGCTTCACTAGGAGCTCCTTGGGAGTCAAACTATATTTTGCCTTTCTTTGTATCCCTAGAATTTAACATAGTACCTGGTACACTTAATAAGTTTGTTGACTGAGTGACTGGATGCTACAAGATTGTTCTGAGTATGTCATAGAGGCTTGATTTGCAGATAGACCTCCCAATAGCTCTTTGGCGGTCAGAGGAAGAGAGAGTAATTCATGGCATCATGCAACATTACTAGATTCAGCTTCAGGAAGACCTAGATTTAGATCCCAGCTCTGTGACTTTAGGCTAGCTCGTTCATCTTTCTGCGGATAGTTTGCCTATCAGTAAATTGTATGGATGGTTTCATAACAGAATTCTACTGAAAGGCTGACTTTGATTACTAGGTCCAATGGACTTGGAGTCAAGAAGACATAGATTCAAATCCTGCTTCTAAAACTTAACAGGTATGTAATGTTAAGTATCTATTTGAGCTTCAGTTTCCTCATTTTCGAAATGAAGAGTTTGGACTAGATAAGTGGTTTCCATTTAATGGATTTACTATGATAGTCTAAGATATTAGTACTAAATGGCACTTTAGTGGCAACTTAAGCAGTAAATAATTATCCAGTTACTACAAATATTTATTTCCTCTGTGACAGCAAGCATATGCATCTTTGAGGCATTGTAGGTTTGTTTCTGCAATGATTTGAAATGGCCATGGTCATGCACACAATGATTCTGGTATTTATGCAGTGATTACATTAAATGCTGAACGTTTCTAACTAGGTGCAACATGTTCTTGCAGTTTCTCAACCTGTCATCAAATTGTTTCCAAACCACCATAAGGGCTCAACATTTGAATGCAAATTGATTCCCATAGAGAGATACATATGCATACCCTTATTTGAGTTCCCCATACTGTACCCCAAATGTTTCTTCATTTCCTTCTGTTTACACAGTAGTTATACCTCATCACCGTGTAATCACATGATCAAGATCTTATGAATTCTTGTATTTTGAGGCACAAATGTCAGACTGTTTGAAAACCATGATCACTGAGATTAGCATTAGAAGCCACCTTAAAATCATCACAGATCATCACAAATGTTTTGCAGAAACAAATCTTATGTTAACTCTCATTGCAGTATTAAGGCTGCTTTCTTTCTTTCTTCTTTTTTTTTGAATGTTGCAAAATTATTTATTTAGTATTTTATTTTTCCTCATTTATGTGTAAAAATGATTTTAATGTTCATTTTTAAAACTTTTAAGTTTCAAATTCTCTCCCTTCCTGTCTCCCCACCCTCCCCTATTAAGGAGGCAAGAAATTTTACATACATCATACAAATGTAGTCATGAAACACATATCCATAATAGTCATGTTGTAAAAGAAAACACAGACTAAAAAACCTCAAGAAAAATAAAGTAAAAAAATATGCCTCAATCTGTATTCAGACACCCTCACTTCTTTTTCTGGGGATGGATAGCATTTTTCATCATAAGTCCTTCAGAGTTGTCTTGGATCATTGTATTGCTGGGAATAGCTAAGTCATTCACAGCTGATCCTTTTACAATATTGCTATTACTTTGCACATACTACATTTCACTGTGCATCAGCCCATCAAGTCTTTCCAGGTTTTTCTGGGAGCATCCTGCTCATAATTTTTCATAGTACAATATTATTCCATCATAATCGCATACCACAACCTGTTCAGCCATTCCCCAGTTAATGCACATTCCTTCAATTTCTAATTCTTTGCCTCCAGAAAAGAACTGCTATAAATATTTTTGTACACATAGGTCATTTTCCTTTTTTTTTTTTTAAATCTTTTTGCAATATAGACCTAATAGCGGTATTGCTAGGTCAAAGGGTATGCATGATTTTATAGCCCTTTGGGCATGGTTCCAAATTGTTCTACAAAATGACTGAATCAGTTCACCACTCCACCAATGGTGCATTATGTCTCATTTTTCCAACATCCCTTCCAACATTTGTCATTTACCTTTTCTGTCCTATTAACTAATCTAATAGGTATGAAGTAGTACCTCAGAATTTTTTAAATTTGCATTTCTCCAATGAATAGTGAGTTAAAGTATTTTTTTGTATGGCTATAGATAGCTTTGATTGCTTCATCTGAAAACTGACCATATCTTTTGATCATTTGTCAATTGGGGAATGGCTTTTATTTTTATAAATTTGACTGATTTCTCTATATGTTTGAGAAATGAGGCCTTTATCACAGAAACTTGCTTCAAAATTTTTTCACAGTTACTATTGCTAACTGTGTTTCCCGTCATACTATTCCCCCCATTTATTATATTCTCTCACTTTCACCCTGTCCTCCCTAGAATGTGTTTTGCTTCTGACTACCCCCTCCCCCAATCTGCCCTCCTTTCTATCACCCCTCCCTTCTCTTATCTCCTTTCCCTTTACTTTTCTTTAGGGTAAAATAGATTTCTGCACCCAATTGCATGTATATGTTATTCCCTCTTTGAGCCAATTCTGATGAGAATAAGGTTCACTCACTCACCCACATGTCCCTCCTCTTCCCTCCACTGTAAAAGCTTTTTCTTGCCTCTTTTATGTGAGATAATCTACCCCATTCTACCTCTCCCTTTCTATTTCTCCTAGTACATTCCTCTCTTGCTCATTAATTTTATTTTTTAGATATCATCCATTCATATTCAACTCACACCTGTGCCCTTTATCTATACCTAGTCCTTCTAACTATCCTAATAATGAGAAAAGTCTTATGAGTTGCAAATATCATCTTCCCATGTAGGAATGTAAACAGTTTAAACTTATTAAGTTTCTTATGATTTCCCTTTCCTTTTTCTGCTCTTCTTGAGTTTTGTATTTGAAAGTCATTTTTTTTTATTCAGCTCTGGTTTTTTCATCAAGAATACTTTAAAGTCCTCTATCTCATTGAATGTCAATTTTTACCCTGATGGATTATACTCAGTTTTGCTCAGTAGCTGATTCTTGGTTATGGTCCTAGTTCGTTTGCTGTCCAGAATATCATATTCCAAGCCCTTTGATACTTTAATGTAAAAACTGCTAAATTTTGTGTCATCCTGACTGTAGCTCCATGATACTTGAATTGTTTCTTCCTGGCTCCTTGTAATGTTTTCTCCTTGACCTGGGAACTCTGGAATTTGTCTAGGAGGTGATCAGTGGATTCTTTCAATTTCTATTTTACCCTCTGGTTCTAGAATATCAGGGCAGTTTCCCTTGATAATTTCTTCAAAGATCACATGTAGGTTCTTTTATTGATCATGGCTTTCAGGTAGTCCAATAATTTTTAAATTATCTCTCCTGGATCTATTTTCCAGGTCAGTTGTTTTTTTACAATGAGATATTTCACAGTCTTCTATTTTTTCATTCTTTTGGTTTTGTTTGATTTTGTCTTGATTTCTCATAAAGTCATTAGCTTGCATTTGCTCCATTCTAATTTTTAAGGAATTATTCTCTTCAGTGAGCTTTTGTACCTTGTTTTCCATTTGGCCCATTCTGTTTTTGAAGGAATTCTTCTCCTCATTGGCTTTTTGGACCTCTTTTACCATTTGGCCTAGTCTGTTTTTTAAGGTGTTATTTTCTTAAGTATTTTTTGGGGTCTTCTTTAGCAAGCTATTGACTCATTTTTCATGATTTTCTTGCCTCATTCTCACTTCTCTTCCCAATTTTCCCTCTACTTCTCTTACTTGATTTTCAAAATCCTTTTTGAGCTCTTCCGTGGTCTGAGATCAATTTAATATTTTTCTTGGAGGCTTTGGGTGTAGAAGCTTTGAGTTTGTTGTCTTCTTCTGAGTGCTTGTTTTGACCTTGCTTGTCACCATAGTAACTTTCTACAGTCAGAGTATTTTTCCTGCTGTTTGCTCATTTCCCCAGCCTATTACTTGACTTTTAACTGTTTTTTAAAGTAGGCCTCTGCTTCCAGATTGTAGGGTGCTCTGTCTCAAGCTTCAGGGGTTTTGTGCAGCTGTTTTCAGAGGTACTTCTAGGGACTTGTAAGTTTTCAGTTCTTCCAAGGTATGATCTAAGGAGAGGTGTTTATTATTCTCCTGGCCTGTAATCTAGTCATGGAGTGACCACAAGCATTCTTTTCTGCCCTGGAACTGTGACCAGGGTCCCTGTTTCCCCAGAGGCCCCAAGCTCTGCTATGCTAGTGCTCCTTCTTGCTCTGGGACTGCCCCCCACACCCCGGACTGTGCCCCATGGGTAAAACAACAGAGTCCTGCCTTAGTGCTAGCAAAGAGACCCCTGTAATCTCCTTCTGATCAGCTGTTCAGTCCTCTTACTGACTGTTAGCTGAGAGCTCTGGAAGCAGCCTCTACTGTTTCTGCTGCTGCTGCTGCTGCTGCTGATTCAGTCACTTCCAATGCCTGCTCCTGGTTTTCCGGGGCCAGGGCTGTGCTGGCGCTGCTTGCACTAGACTCAGCTCCACTTTCATCCAGGTGCAACAGACTTTTTTTTGCCAACCTTCCAAGTTGACTTGGGCTGGAAATTTGTTTCACTCTCTTTCTTTGTGGGTTCTGCTGCTCTAGAATTTATTTAGAGTTGTATTTAAAGGTTTTTGGAGGGGTTTAGGGGAAAGCTCAGGTGAGTCCCTGCCTTTACTCTGCCATCTTGGTTGTGCCTCCTTAAGGCTGTTTTCTGATGTTAACTCATATTCTGCTTATGTTACTATCCTTCTGTCTGGTAGAGTTTCAAATGAGTTGGTTAGCAACACTAGTCAGGCATCAGTGGGGTTTCTGTAAAAGTGTAGCTTATATGCTAATGGTAGACAAGGAGAATGGCATCTGAAGAGATTCTTTCCTTATAAAGGTTTAGTTTATATGTAAACATTATTTTATAAAATGAAGCAACATATGCAATTGCACTTTAAGTATACTTACCATTTTATACAATGTTTGTCATCAGCAAGTAATTAAGTGGATATTTTTTATTCTAAGTTGCTATTCATTTTTGTTAATTGGTTAAATGGATAAAAAATTTAAGAAATGACTTTTCACCTCTTAACAAGAACTTAGCTTGTAGTATTTTACCATTTCCCATCACATATTTGTGTGAGTATGCAGTTTCACTATAGTCTTGTTTTAAATCAGAATATAGAAATAAACTTGATAAGGAAAGTGATTTAAAACTGTGTTTATGTGGTATTGAGCCAAATATTATAAACCTTTGTTCAAATAAAAGATCCAACATTGAAAGTAGGTTCACTGGAAAGAGTTACATGAACTGATACAAAGTGAGGTGAGCAGCACCAAGAGAACATCATACATAGTAATAGCAATATTTTACAATGAATAGGGCAGCTAGATGGTACAGTGGATAGAGATCTGGTCCTGGAGTCAGGAGGCCCTGAATTCAAATCTGGCCTTAGGCACTTGATGCTTTCTAGCTGAGTGATCCTGGGCAAGTCACTTAACATTATTGCCTCACCAAAAAGCAAAAAAAAAAAAATTAATCAATGAACAACTGTGAATCATTTGCCTATACAATGATCCAAGACAATCCCAAGGGATTCATAATGAAAAAAGCCATCCACTTCCAGAGAAAGAATAAAACATACTATTTTTCTCTTTTTTTATGGGTTCAAATTTTCTTCTACAAAATGTCTAATAGAGAAATATGTTTTACATGCTTGCACATACATAACCTATATCAGATTGCTTCCTGTTTCATAGAGGGGGGAAGAGGGGAGGGGGAGAGAATTTGGAACTCAAAGTTAAAAAAAACTATTAAATTATTCTTAAATTGTTTTTATATGTAATTGGGAGAAAACATATTTTTTAAAGTAGGTTATATGTGATTATTATGTTAAACATCTTCAAATTATAACTATTTTACTTAAATGATATTTTTACTGAATAAAATTTGTAAAATAAGACATTAAATATTAAGTCTTACAGATAATGGTAAACATAAAAGATTTTGCTAGATTATTTCTCTTAATGCTTACAGAATATGCCACATAAAAAGTTCATAATTGTGTAGTTTTGTATTTAGAGTTTTTTAATAATTATAGATAGAAAAAATTATAATTTTAATTATGTAATATAAATCTTAATTTGAATATTTTTGAGACAAAAGGTATCAATGTAGCTATTATAAGCACAAATGATTAAATCTAAAAGAATGTTATGAGTGTTATACTAAATTACCATGAACACATTTTTTTTTGTTCTTGTCGAAAGTTGTTCACAGAATAAGAAACATTGGGAACCACTGTACTGGATGACTTCTGAGGTCCTTTCTAGCTCTAAATCTAAGACTCTATGGAGAAATGAAAAATATAATTCTAGAAGACCAACAATATTTTACTTTATAGCAGAGTAGGAGGAAGCAGTAAGACATAGTTCACCCTCACAACTAATCCGTAAAGACCCAGAAAATTCACCAATCTGAGTCCTGATTGGAAAATACAAAAGATTAATCATAGTAAGTCATTGCTGCCCAATCAGCTTAAAGGTCTATGGAGACAGAGAGTCTATCTAGGAAGTCACTGTGATGAGCCTTCCCACATAGGAACTGAAGAAAGGCCTGAATTTGTGCATTAGTTTAAGAAGAGGTGTTAGCACAATAGGGCCTGAGTGGGCAGGGAGCAGGAGGAGGTGCCAATTCATCACTCATACGTTAGAGCTGAGTCACAGATCAGTGCAGACTGAGGTACCTGTGTCTAGGAGCAGTAGATCAGGGCAAGGAGCTGTCTAGTGACTTGCAGCCTAAGGCTGTGTACTGAGCAAGGAACAGGAACAAAAGTGAGGGGAGAGAGGGAATAAGCATTTATTGAGCACCTATTATTTACTAGATCCTGTACTAAGCACTTTCCAAATTTTATCTCATTTAAATAACAGCATTATTTGTAAGTGAGCTACAGCTGTGTGGTTCTGAACTGGAATGAGAACAGATTATCAGATCTAGCCCACAGCACCATCTTGTCTTCAATGGAATAACCTAGGCAAATAGCTCAAAACAAAAGGGACTCTGCTATTCTGTTGCTCTGAACTTAAGAGCCTTCCAGCTGGCTGATGGTAATTGGATCCAGCAGCAATCTAATGGAAATCCAACCAAGGAAAAGCCCAGAGTTGTATTGCTTACACAAAAACCCAGTTCAGAAGCTTGCAAAGATGAGAGAAGAATGGCAGAGATCATGTTTCACCATGAATAAGACAGTTTTGGGCATAATGAAGCCTAATAGATTTCCAACCTGAGCTGTTCCAGAGGCCCTTGAAGAACATAATACTCAACAATTAGAGAAAATAGCAGCAGGACCCAACAGAATAGAAAACAGGACTGAGCATGGCCCAGATAGTGCCTCCAGAAATGTGCAGACCTGGCCCTAAAAAAGTGTGAAGAAAGGAAGTAAAATTGGAAGAATGAGCAAAAAAAAAAAAGGAATCATCATAAAGAGCTATTATGCTATTCTCTAAGAAATAATGAAAAGGATGGTTCCTTAGGAACCTGTGAAGACTTGTAAGAACTAATGCAGAGAAAAGTGAGCAGGATCAG
The DNA here is from genome assembly GCF_003287225.1 of Phascolarctos cinereus. NCBI lineage: Eukaryota > Metazoa > Chordata > Mammalia > Diprotodontia > Phascolarctidae > Phascolarctos > Phascolarctos cinereus. The sequence continues at coordinate 197,716,039 of NW_027555958.1, read as the reverse complement.
GAGAATAATTTATATATTAATTATGACATCTTAAAGGCAAAACCACTTTGAAAAACTTAAGAACTCTGGTCAATGAAATGAGCAACCATTATTCAAGAGGGCTCCTGATGAAACATACTGCCCATCTTCTGACAGATAATGGACTCAGAGTGCAGCTTGAGACATATATTCTTTGGACATGGCAAATGCAGGAATTTGTTTTGCTTAGCTATACATATTTGTTACAAGTATTTTATTTTTCTTTTTAAATGGGGTGGGGAAGAAGGGAAGTGGGAGGGAGAGAAAATAGATTTTTGTTCACTAAAAAAATAAAATTATAAAAAGAAAATAATCCTTATACTTCTTCCTTCAAAAATTGTGAGCAAAACTATTTGTAAAATCTTTTTTTTTATTTGCACCCTCAATTTCATTGGTTTATGGAACTCACATTATTGAAACTTGCTTCATTGATACAGGTGGGAAACTCATGGATAACTTTTAATCTTAGTGAGTTACCTGGGGGAGCTGAGATTAGTTTGTGTCAGAAGAAGGATTTGAATTCAGGGCAGGAAAGGCCTCATGAAAGAGGTGGTATTTGAGTTGAACGTTGAAGGAAACTCATGCATGACCTTGTAGATGACTGTTAATTAACGGGAAGCCTGAATGGTGAAGCTTTTAATAAATCTCAGGAACGTTACGATGAAAACACATGTGTGCACAAAAACAAACATAAAAAAACCCTTTGAAATATTTTTGAGTAAGCAAGAAGGTTATGGTATAAATCCATATATGTATGTGTATATATATAATTCATACCTTTTATCTTTATTTTAAATTTCTTTTATAATCTATTTCTGTCTCTACATCTAACTGGATTCAGTTCCTTCCATACAATTCAATACAATACAATACAATACAATACAATTCAACTCTTCAATACAATGTAACTGTGATATACTTAGCAAATAACAACACTTTTGGGCCTTAAATTTTTTATCTGCTAATTAGACATAATAAATAGTGCTATTGTGGATAGAATGAGATAATATAAAGAGATTTACAAACTTTAAAATATAATATACATACAATATATACATATATTACAGTGGATAGAATACTGTGCCTGGGCTCAGAAGACTTATCTTCCTAAGTTTAAATCCAGCCTCTGACACCTACTAGTTGTGTGACCCTGAGCAAGCCACTTAACCCTGTTTGTCTCAGTTTCCTCATCTGTACAGTGAGCTGGAGAAGGAATAGCAAACTGCTCTGGTATCTTTGCCAAGAAAACCCCAGATAGGGTAATAGAGTTGGACATTACTGAAAACAACTGAAACAACAACATGGATACACCCCCCTCCCAAAGCCTTAGTACAGTTTTAAGCTGTATGTATATGTGCATGTTTATGTTGTGTGTATATGCATATACATATCTATCTATCGAACCATATATACTACCTTGTTTGGGCCATAATTTTGTTTCCTATTCCCCCATCCATTAAAGTCTTAATCAATTCCATTTGATCACTCAGATTTATTAATCTATTTAAATTGCATTTTCTCAATTGGTAGTGGGATTACAAGTAAATATTCTTAGAAAATGATCAATTTCTGAAGTTATTTTCTTTTTCCATTTTTATAATTATTATTTTAGTTACCCATTGACATTTTGAGGATGTTCTTACTTTTAATGTCATTTCATGTACTTACACATCCAATTAAATTCCATTATGAATCAAAAGACAATTCAATGTCATTGTGACTTCCAATGACATAACCTCATTGCATATAGATACTTTTACTTACAGCTTACTTTTCCTATCCTTTCATTTGAAGATTGAGCCAGATTTTCCCAGTAGCTTACCCTACTTCCTAGATGTGATTAGTTGCATTTGTCAGGATCTCTACTGGTTCAGTGCATGGACTGGAGAGCAGCACTGCCTAAGCAGTGCCAGATGGCAAGCTGTGGGAATGGCTAGAGTGAGAAGAAGAGGGTCATTGCTCACTGGGAGATAATTCTCCCTTCTGGAAATTTTCATGACTTTTTCAGGTCACTAATACCTCTAGTTTAGAAGGTATTGCCTTAGTTCCTGAGAGAGTTCATTTGCACTTTTGCTTTCCTAGAGTATTGCCTGAGGGTCAGAGATCAGAGGTAAGTGGTTGACTGATAACAACAACAACAACATATTCATATAAAGCTTTTAGTTTTACAAAGTGCTTCATATTATCTCACTTTATCTTTACAACAACCTATGAGAAAGTTACCATTATAATCTCCATTTAATCAATTTTTAAAATGAGACTTACAATGGTTAAGTGATTTACCCAGGGTCTAAGAGATAATATGGATATGATGAAGAATTTGAGGCTGGATTTTTTATGATGCCAAATCCAGTACATTTTTAGAACCTAGACTAGAGACCACTCTGCTAAAACTCTGATCCAAAGTTCAAGATGGTACTAGACAGAAGGAATACTTTAATTGAGGGTAGCCTGAGGACCTGAAGGGGATATGTCTCTTAATGAGCTGTTGAGTAGCCTGAATCTTGACCTCATCCTAGCATGAACCAATGCCACTTGAAGAATATGAATTTACCCATAGATATGGATTGATAAAGGAGTCCTAGTTGCATGAGGAGATAGCCTTTGACCTCAGAAAGAAATGTCTGTTTTAATAAAGATGTGCCTTTAAGACTAGGACAAGTTTGCCTACCATATAGTATTTGATGTAAGGGAAAGAGAAAAAAAAAGGAATCTACTACTTGTTAGCCTTATGACTCTGGGAAAGTAATTTTAACTCTCAGAGCTCCTGTTTGCTTTTCTGTAAAATAGTGATCTATTTCATTATAGTCTAAGTAGAACAAAACTGTAATCAGTTAAAAGGGTCACTTCCTTCTAATTCTTCTTAGAGCAAATAATTAGCCTTAGAGCTCTCCATGGTATTTACATCTGACACTGGCCACCAGCTAGGATGTTTCTAATTCTTGACTGTGTCTAGATTCTAGCTCTTGAGTCAATTTCTTAAGTGTCTGACCTGTCACCTGGATATGTTACCAGCCCTTGTCCACTATATTTAAGTCTTTCCAGTACCCATAATTATTCCTGACCATTAAGAACCACTAAGTCCTTTCTTTACCATGGCCCAGTTTAGAGCCAAGACTGCCTGATGCTGCTTCAAGACTAAAATCTCTGGTGACCCAGTCATAAGAGAGGTGCTAAATCTTGTGTTCAAACTAACCAGGTGTTACTGGGTGTAGGATTATTAAGTATAATTGGTGAGGAATCATTCTAGAAAATGTTCAGTTTAAGTAAAGACTTTTTTAAGCCATAAAATTCCAAATGTTCTTTTGAATTCCAGAATTAACTTTTGAAGAGACTATTATGAAAGATCAGTGTATGGGGAGGAATTTTGACAAGTAATTCAAGAAGTTTCCTCAAAAAGCCAAAAATAAGACAAAAACAAAATCAGAGATGTCAGACATTTTCCAGTTTTATTTACTCTCTAAGTTTTAGTAAAGAGTTTGCATAAAGTATCATATTGCCACCATCAGGTTTTCCATTTGTAAAATTCAATTCAATAACTATTAAGTGACAACAATGTGCTAGGCACTGAGGATTGTTGTTCAGTTGTTTCAGTCATGTCCAACTCTCCATGACCCCATTTGGGGTTTTCTTGGCAATGGTACTAGAGTGGTTTGCCATTTCTTTCTCCAGATTAGTTTTCAGATGAGGAACTGAGGCAAACAGGGATAAGTGGCTTGCCCAGGGTCACACAGTGAGTAAGTGTCTGAGGCCAGATTTTAACTCAGGAAGATGAGTTTTCCTGACTCCAGGCTCTCAATCCACTGTGCCACTTAGCTGCCCTTAGGCACTGGGAAACAAACAAAAATAAAACAATCCTTACCAATGGGGGAGCTTACATTCTATTGCAGGGCAGCATATGATTTATATACAGTGAGGTTATTACAAGACAATTACTATTATACCATATAAAAGGAAAAGTGGTTTAAATTATTCAACATCACTTTCTTTTTATTATTGAAGTACATGTTTTCTGGGTTACTATGGACCTTGCTCATTATGTATATGAGGGACAGAGCAGTGTAGTGGATAGTGAGCTGAAATCAGAGTCAAGAAGACTTGGCTTCACAGCCTATCTAATATATTGGATGTGTATATTCAGTGGCCTAGGCATTAGGCATAGTAGACTCCTTCTTGATCATTCCCTTTATGCCAAACTCTGTTTTGATAAGCATTCTATTTTGAGGGGGCAAAAAAATGGTAATCTGAGACAGTACTTAGAAATTAGGAAATGGATGAATAACTTATGAGATGTAAATGTGTTAGAATACTATTGTGCTGACTTCATATCAGTGTAATGACCAACCAGGATTTCAGAGGACTAAGGATACTCACCTCCTCATAATCCTGAGAGATTAAGGGCTCAGAATCTGTATGAGACAATTTTTTTTACATAAGTAATGTGAAAATTTGTTTTGATTTACTATATATGTATATAATGGCTTTTGTTTGTCTTGTATTCTCATTTGGGTAGGATGAGTTTGGGGTGGGAGGGTGAGAAGGCAAATCTTGTACGATTAAGGCAAAATATTTAAAAAGAAAAAGTTCTTTGCTACCACAAAGACAGCTGCTATAAGTATTTAGAACATATAGGTTCTTTTCCTTTTTCCTGAATCATCTTTGGAAATAGACATAGTAGTGGTATTGCTTACTAGGGTGGTAGATGGGGGGAGGGAAGAAGAAAAGGGGGAAAAAGAAAGTTACATGATAACTTTAACATATATTTGAAAGGAATAGCAAGTTGTATGTAGTAGATTTGCAGTTTTATGCACAATCACTTTTTTTCCTATCCTACTATGACATAGAAATACCTGTTTTATTTCTTTTTTTTAAATTAAAAAAATTTAAATTTACCTAATTTATTTATTTTTGGTTTTCAACATGCACTTCCACAAGATTTTGAGTTCCAAATTTTCTCCCCATTTTGTCCCTCTCCCCACCCCAAGATGGCATGCATTCTGAATACTCTTTCCCCTAATCTGCCCTCCCTTGTATCTCTCCCCCTCCTCTCTTATCCCCTTCCCTTTCAGTTTTCCTGTAGGGCAGGATAGATTTCTATACCCCATTTCCTGTATATTTTATTTCCCAGGTGCATGTGAAAACAATTTTTTTAAACATTTGTTTTTAAAACTTTGGGTTCCAAATTTTCCTCCTTCCTCTCTCCCCACCCACCCTCATTGAGAAGGCAAGCAACTCGTTACAGGATACACATGTGTAGTCATGCAAAACACTTCCTTAGTAGTCATGTTGTGAAAAAATAAGTATATTTCCCTCCATCCTATCCCGCTCCCCCCATTTATTTTATTCTCTCTTTTGACTCTGTCCCTCCTTAGAAGTGTTTGCTTCTAATTACTCCCTCCCCCAATCTGCCCTCCCCTCTATCATCCCCCTGCTCTCTTATTCCCTTCCCCCCCCCATTTTCCTGTAGGGTAAGATAGATTTCCATACCCAATTGAGTGTGTATGCTATTCCCTCCTTAAGCCAGATCCAATGAGAATAAGATTCACTTTTTCCCCCATTTCCCCTCCACTGTAAAAGCCTTTTCATGTCTGTTTTATGAGAGATAATTTACCCCATTATGCCTCTCTCTTTCTCTTTCTCCCAGTATAATCCTCTCTCACTCCTTAATTTTATTGTCTAGATATCACCCCTTCATCTTCAACTCACCCTGTGCCCTCTATCTATCTTATCTATCTATCTTATCTATCTATCTATCTATCTATCTATCTATCTATCTATCTATCTATACATATAATTTTTTTCCCTCCAACTACCCTAATACTGACAAAGGTTTCATGAGTTACAAATATCACCTTTCCATGCAAATAGTTCAACCTTAATAAGTCTCTTATGATTTCTCTTTCCTGTTTACCTCTTCATGTTGCACTTGAGTCTTGTATATGAAAGTTAAATTTTCTATTCAGCTCTGGTCTTTTCATAAAAAAATTCTTGAAACTCCTCTATTTCACTGAATGACTATTTTTTCCCCTGAAGGATTATACTCAGTTTTGCTGGGTAGGTGATTCTTGGTTGTAATCCTATCTCCTTGCCCTCTGGAATATTATACTCCATGCCCTCTAGTCCCTTAATGTAGAAGATGCTAAATCTTGTGTTATCCCGATTGTGTTTCCACAATGCTTGAATTGTTTCTTTCTGTCTTCTTGCAATATTTTCTCCTTGACCTGGAAACTTTGGAATTTGGCCACAGTATTCCTAGGAGTTTTCCTTTGGGGATCTTTCAGAAGGTGATTGGTGGATTCTTTCCATTTCTAGTTTACCCTCTAGTTCTAAAATATCAAGGTAATTTTCCTTGATAATTTCTTGAAAGATAATGTCTAGGCTCTTTTTTTTTTATCATGGCTTTCAGAGAGTCCAATAATTTTAAAATTATCTCTCCTGGATCTATTTTCCAGGTCTGTTGTTTTTCCAGTGAGATATTACACATTGTTTTCTATTTTTTTCATTCTTTTTCATTCATGTCTTGATTTCTTATAAAGTCACCAGCTTCCAATTGCTCCATTCTAATTTTAAAGTATTTTCTTCAGTAAGCTTTTGGATTTCCTTTTCCATCTGACTAATTTTGCTTTTGAAGGCATTCTTCTCCTCATTGGCTTTGTGGACCTCTTTTGCCATTTGGATTAGGGTATTTTTTTTTTTTGGTCTAGGCAATGGGGTTAAATGACTTGCGCAGGGTCACATAGCTAGTGAGTTTTTTTTAATGTCTGAGGCTGGATTTGAACTCAGGTCCTCCTAACCCCATGACCAGTGCTCTATCCACTGTGCCACCTAGCTGCCCCTAGGCTATTTTTAAGGTGTTGTTTTCTTCAGTATTTTTTTGGGTCTCCTTTAGCAAGTTGTTAACTTGTTTTTCATGATTTTCTTGCATCACTCTCATTTCCCTTCCCAGCTTTTCCTCTACTTCTCTTACTTGCTTCTCAAAATCCTTTCTGAGCTCTTTCTTGGCCTGGGACCAATTCATATTTTTCTTGGAGGCTTTGGATATAGGAGCTTTGAATTTGTTGTCTTCTTCTGGTTGTATGTTTTGATCTTCTTTGTCACCAAAAAAGATTCTATGGTCTGACTGTTTTTTTGAGGTTTGCTCATGATCTCAGCTAATTACTTGAGTCATAAACTCTTTGTTAAGGTAGGGGTCTGCTTCCAGTGAGGAGATTGTACTGTCCCAAGCTTTGGGGGTTTTGTACAGCTGTTTTCAGAGATACTTCTAGGGACCTGTAAATTTTCAGTTCTTCCAAGGTGCCATGATAAGGGGTGAGGTGTTTACTCCTTTCCTGGACTGTGCTCTGGTCTATGAGTGACCACAAGCACTTGGAACTGTGAGGAGGATTTCTCTTCACCAAGTCACAAGCTCTACCACGCCAGCACTCTTCCTCGCCCCAGTACCACCACCCAGAACTGTGACCCAGATCCAGGCACAGGCAAAACAAGAGAATCTTGCCTCAGCACCAACAAAGACATCCCTGCAATCCCCCTCTAATCATCCACTTGATTCTCTCTCAGTCTGTGGGCCAGAAGCTCCAGAGGTAGCATCTGCCTCAGGGCTATGCTTCAGGGGCTGGGGCTGAGACTAAGCTTCTCTCTCACCACCTAGTTACAAACTTTTCCTACTGACCTTCTAAGTTGTCTTTAGCATTCGTGGGTTGAGAAGTCAGGAAACCACCACAGCTGCCCATGATTCAGTCCTCTGATGCCTGCTCCAGGTTCACTGAGGCCTGTTTTGCCTGAGTGCCTATGCTAAACTGGGTTCATCTCCCTGGCTGGCACAATATACCTTTCTGACCACAATCCAGGTTGTGCTGCTTTAGAATTTGTTTAGAGTCATTTTTTTACAGGTATTTGGAGGGGTTTGGGGGAGAGCTCAAGCAAGTCACTGCTTTTACTCTGCCATCTTGGCTTCACCTCCCATGTTTTCTTTCTTAAGTTCAGAATAAAGTGTTTTTTAAAAACATTGTTTTAAAAAGAAAAGAAAAAATATATATCAGAGAACAGATGCTGAGCCAGCACTTAGTACAATGCCTGGCACATACTAAGTGATTAAGGAATGCTTTATGACTGACTGAATTACATTGGTAGATGTAGTTTTCTATCTAGGAGTTTTGCTATACCAGTGAAATGACATGTTCAATAAAACAAAACAAAAATAAATTATGAACCACCTACTTGAGGTGAGACACTTATCTTTCGCTACCAGTTAGGCATTGGGGCTGTGTATTTTGTAGTATGTAATGTGGCATACTAAATTGTCATCACACTACTGGTGGAGAGACAGCATGAAAAAGAGGGCAGTGGATTAGACCTGGAGTCAGGATGACCTAGGTTCAACGACTCCCACCTCTGACACATTAGCTCAGGTCAGCTAACCTCTTAAAATTCCAATTGCGGAGATTGGGATGATTTGCATTGCTGGAAGGAGTTTGCTTACCAGGAACTCCCTACAATGACCAATCCATAGGTTCAGCACCCTGTCTCCTCCTTCCCCCCCAAAAAACCCAACAAAAACACTGATGTTCTTTAAATCATAAGGAGGTCATCCTATTGTACATAATTCTCTTCTCTGTCCCAGCCCCTAACATACCTGAAAAGGCGCATATGACTATGGGGAAAAATGAGAAGCACTATGGAAAACATGGTCAATGAGAAGGCATAATGTTATTGTGAATCTTCTGATTAGAAGACATGGATTTGAGCCCAGACTCTGACATTATCTGTGTCCTCCTGGGAAGGTCACTTTATCTATTTCTTCTTCTATCTATCTACCTACCTATCTATCTATCCATTCATTCTTTCATTCATTTTTTTTTTGAGCTTTGGTTTCCATATCCGTAAAATGAAAATCATAGATTTAGAGATGGGAGGGAAGATAAGGGAAGATAACTGCAAGGTTATCTGGCCCAACACTTCAATCTCGCAAATAAAGAGAGGTTAAATGATTCACTAAAGTCACATTGGTGGTGGCAAGTCATAAGGGCCAGGATTCAATACATGCCTTCTAACTCCGTCTCAATCATTTTGCACCCTGTATTACCTGTCTTCTTTTCAGAATTTCTGTGAAGAGAGCACTTTGTAAACCTCTGAATACATTTACTTGAAGAATCTGTTATTTCAAGAATATTCTGGTACTAACCTCTACCCACCCATGGCTCAGAACAGAAGTCCTAGGCAATTGTTTGAGGTTCAGAGAAGTTAAAAGACTCACCTAGAGTCACACAGTTAATACATGTCAAAGGTAAGATTTGCATCCAGGCCTTCCTGACTCTAAGCCTAACACTCTTGCCAATGATTCCTCTAAGTGTTATAGGATAGGCACTTAGACTGTAATTTTATTGGTATAGAGAACTCCCAAATGAGGGATCTCTCTCTCTCTCCCAGTGTAGGTTGGTTGGCTCCTTCTCTGATACTTGTAGTCAGAGAGAATTACTGAGAGAACTGAGAGGCTGTCTCTTACCTACAGCCAATATGTCAGAGATAGGTCTACAGCTTAGGTCTTCCTGATTTTGAAACTGGATCTCCCTCCACTATGTATTATCATCACCATTACCATCATGATAAATCTTCATTATTGTTATTGTTACTGCTATCATCATCATTATATTATTTGTAATCTACAAAAAGATATAAGACCGATATGCATGAGACAATATAAAACAATAACTAAATGGCATTTAATTAGGTGCTAATATAAGTATGAATTTGGAAGAATAAAAACTCTTTCCAGAACATAACTTCTGCCTCTATAAATAGGAATCTGGCAAGAGTCTAATTTAAATCTTGAAAAAAAAAAGCAGTTGACCTGTGAAGAGAGACATTTTGTATTGCATCAATCCTTTCATCTTTATACAGATTGCACTTATTCATTACGATCCCATCTCTGGCCCATCTTTCTGATTCTTTTGTTTCCACAGGCAGTGCCCTGCTATTTTATTTTAGAATATTTTTCTTTGCTTTTACGTGCTAACATATTTGATGTATATTTGTCCTGAAGTCATTTTCCCTTTTGTTCACAGATCTGTTGTGTAATATTGCAGAGATCTGCTCAAGTTCTTCAGTTTTTAAATAGCATAGTCCCGGCCATGCCTGTGTAGTGATATTTTTCCATTGCTAATGTCACTAAATGCCTCTGGCAGCATAAATAACTTTATTACTAAGCTGTAAAGTAGAACAAGTCATTAATATTGCATGAATTGAATTCTATTCAACTTTTCTTAATGGGGAGAGAATTCACCACATCCCAGCAAATACCTCTTTAAAACTGCTGAGTTGCATGTATTGAATGAACTGAATTAGGAAACCCCATTGCTTCTGGAAGTTTTGATTGGATCTCAGTTTTAATAAGTTCAGGTTTACCTCAGAGACTCTCATTTTCCTTAAGAATTCAATTGATTAAGGCAGCCTAACTCTCAATAGGAACTATAAGAAATTAAATTTTACTGTGAAATGTAAACAGGTTTGCGATTGATGATATGACACTCTGGGCAATATCAAGAGAGCTGCTGGTGGCTTTGTTGTGGGTAGTAATTGACACTGAAAGCTTCTAAAAATTGAGGTTTACAGGGGCAGGCCCTAGTCAATAAGACTTTATTGCATCTGAAGCATTTGAATAAGACATAAGTCGCCTCAAGACAGTATGCATAGTCTAGTTAGGCTCACTGAGGCCAAGTCTGAACAAGACCCACTCAAAGGCAAACATGACTTCATTTGAAAGAGTAGAAACAAACTTACTTTACAGCATGAAGGTTCCTCTTTGGGGACCAAAAATCTACCTTTACTTGTCTTCTATATAATTGAATTATTATTATTACTACTGATGTTATTATTATCTGAACCAATGATTCCAGTTGTACTCCTAGTCAGGAAATTCTTTCTACACATTAAGATCAGCATCTGATGTCAAATTTGTGGCCTTGGAAAGTACCTAGGGTACTGAGAATTTACGTGCTTTGCATAGGGTCATACAGCCAAGATATGTCAGATGCAAGACTTGAACCCAGATTTTTTTGACTCATTAGCCCAGTGTCTATCCACTCAAGCATGCCTCCACTTAAGTAATACATAACTTCAGAGTAGCTTATTTCCTTTAGTGGTAAAAGTATTTTTAGATTAAGAGCTAGAGCTAAAAGGCCATCTAGTGCAATCCTCTCATTTTACAGATGAAGAAACTGACCTCCATAGAAATAAAATTATTTGCCTAGGGTCAACAGGCTAGTTAGTGTCTAAAGGAGGATTCGAAGGTCTTTATGACTTTATATCTAGCACCTTATCTACTACACCTGTCTAATTAGTTCTTCTAGTGAAAATAGGTTACATTTTACATATTGAGGTTCCTTCATACCTTGGATTGTTATTTGGTAGAGTAGAAATAGTATTAGGACTCAGGAAACCTGGGTTATGATCCACTTTGCTACTAGCTACTTTGTGACCTGGAATAAGCCACTTGAATCAAACTGTGCTACAATTTTCTTACTTGTAAAAGGAGTTGGTTAGACTAGATATTCTCAAAGGTAATTTCTGGGTCTAAAACTCAAACTATAAAAGCAGAAATTATTATTCTTATTTTAAATCTAAGGATTGTTACTACAAGTAAATAGCATGACTGGAACATTAGCATTGCAATTTTTCTTCTCTCTGTTCTATTTCTGGATTCAGCCACTAAGTGATGTTGGGTAGGAGTATGTTTTCCTTAATATCACCCACAAATGGTTAAGTGTATAATTCCTCTCACCCCCTCCATCACCTCTAACTTTGCTAAGTATCTTATTATGGACCACTCAGCATTTACATATTTATCAAAACCCTATTTGAACATATTTATGTTTTTAGCCTTTATAAACAATCAAAGCAATATTTTCCATTACGTACAACTTCTTGTTGTATAAATAGCCCTTACTTTTATATGTCCTAAATTTATTGCTTACCAGTTTCAAGGAATGCTTGTTCTTGTATTTCATATGGATTAAAGAAGTCTTTGCAAATATCTTCCAGGAAGGCTTGTCTGTTTCCCTCTCCTTGTTTTTTCCATCTCTGAGTCCCCTTAGTGATTTACGTATATCCCTCATGGTTCTTAAATATTCTGACATAGTAGTTATTTGTATACTTCTCTGGCTCCCCCTTCTACCATTATATTGTAAGCCTCTTGAGGCTAGGGATCATGGACTGCTCATATGGCTTTGTATACTCCCCCATACCCCATACACATCCATACCTTAATGCCTTGTCCATAGGACAAAAATTCTGTTGAATGAATGAATATTTACTCTATGCTCTTCATGACTTTGTATTTTGGGTCATATTCCTACTTTTTCTCTTTTCCTACTATATTTTTCTCCCTCCCCATTTTGAAATTGATGTTATTTTTATGTCACAGAGAGGCATCTCTTGATATACCCCACACAGCTCCATCTCTATGGAACATGCCTTGGAACAGTTATGCAGAAATGACCAGTAAAGAGTAACCACATCTGACAGTTTGTGCAATGTTTTGAATCTTCTTTACCAAGAGAAGATATATGTATTTCATCACCTGTTCTCAGGAATCAGGATTTTTCCTTTCAATTAATTTCAGTTCAGCTGACTTCTAGTGTGGTTTTCATTGACATTATTACAGTCATTCTGCATACTGTTCTTTTGGTTATGTTTTATTTGCTCTGCATCCCTCCTAAGTACAATTCTCTCTATGTTTTTCTAAATTCATCACATTTTTGAAAGTAATGTTCTATTACATTTGTATGCCACAATTTGTTTGGCTATTTTTTCCATCGATAGGCACCCGCTTTGTTTCCATTTTTTTTTTTTTGCTACCACAAAGAGTACAACTATGGATATGCTATATGTAGGAGCTTTGTTTCTGTCACTAACCACCTTGGAGGTACCTATACCTAGTAGTGAGATCATTGGACTGAAGGGCATGATCAATTTAGTAAATTGTCTTACATAATGCCAATTTTCTTTTCTAGAATGGCAAATCCAACTCATAGTTATCCCAATAGTATAGTACAATGCTTGTTTTCTCACAGTCCCTCCAACACTGATTGCAGTTTTCATTTTTTCTCCTCTTTGCCTGTTTTATGTTCATGAGGTAAAACCTCAAAGTTTTAAAATGTTCATGTCTCCTACTTTTAGTGATCTGGAACATTTTAAAATATAAATGCTACATTTCTTCTTCTGAAAACTATTTGTTCATATCCTTTGATCACTTAGCTATGGAGGAATATCAGCCTTTATCTTTCTATGCTTTCTCTCTTCTTTAAGCTTTACCTTACACATCTACTCCTTCCTTTTGAATATTTCAGTTACTCTTCTATGCATCTCTGTAGATGGATGATGAACTTGGCCTAGAATTAAATAGGAGGAAGAGAATGGGATGGGTTGCATTTTACAAATAGTGCACTGCATTCAATAATGCTAAACTCCTTCTTGAAGGGGACACATACATACATACATACATACATATACACATACATACGTACGTACGTACATACATACATACATACGTACATACATACACACACACACACACACACTTTTCAATACCAATATTCCTCCAGACATGCTATAAAGCTATGAAATCATGGAGTACCATGATCTTGGAGGAATCAAAATTATGACTTACCCAAAAGGCTAAGAGGAAACACATGGGAGGGATAAATAAGTAGCAGTTTATTACCAGTGATTAAATACATGCAAACAATGTAAAAGATTATGTATATACTTTTGCATCAGTTAGGAGTTGTTCTTTTATTTATTTTATCATTCCTTGTAAAAGCAAATCTCCTACTTTAGGAACCAATTCCCTTTCCCCCCCACCTCCACAAATACCCATTGAAGGAAGATAAATGACTGAAAAAGGAAGTGGGTTATTAACCAAGTGGGAGCAACTTGTGTCTTCATAATAGAGTCCTATAAAAGTCCTCCAGCATATTGTGTGGATCCTCTTCCTAAGAGTTGGACAAAAGTCATATAGGATGAGTTGTTGTGGTCTTAGTTGCTGGAGGGAGAATCCACAAGATAAAATGCCTAATGAGTTAACTGATTGAATCTGCGACAGTGTATGAGTGGCAGACCATCTTCTGATATCAAGCTGTGAATTAGGTGGTACAATAGCTAGAGCCAAGGATTTAGTGAGGAAGACAAATACAAATCCTGCCTCTGACACTTACCAGCTGGTAGCCCTGGACAAGTCACTTAATCTCTCAGCCTTATTTTCCTCATCTGGAAAATGAGGATAATAATAGTACCTACTTCACAGGGCTGTTGTGAGGATCAAATGAAATATTATATAAAGTATGTTACAATCCTTATAGTGCCAAAAAAGCTAGTTTTTATTATTATTTTAGAATCATAGGCTATGTCATAAAGAATAAACAATTGTAAAACCAAGATAACAGATGCCTAAAATGTCCTTTATTAAAATGATGTGGGATATGGAACTGCCTGTCTCTAGAGACTTGTTTTATGCCAAATAAAAAAATATCTTGAGGAAGGTATTCTTCACCTGAGCTTTGCACAAATCCTGACCTAGACAAAACATTTTAGAATCCCACAGGCCTGGCTGTTCTACAAACTTCCACACTCATAATTCACTCTGACATAATCTACAAGGGCTATGGATGGCAACTTCTTCCACCTCAAGAGCAATATCTCTGCCTGAGCACTCAGGGCTCTATGGTGATAGATGTCATAAAAATGCACAGACAGTGTGAACATAAAAAGGTTTTGATGTCTCAACTGGAAAAAAAAGGTAGTGGGCAGAGCAACGCTAAACTATCAAAGTGGGAGATGATCTGCTTTCTATGTGCAGACTCCCTAATAATCAATCTCTCTATTTTTTTTTTCTTAGAAGAAAAAAAGTGTCTATTCTTTTTGGAAATGTTATCAAGAAGGGGAAAAATTTAATTGAAAGGAAAATTTTAGAAAGTCAATCTTAAATGGCTTTTTTGAGAAAAATGAACACTGATAGGAACACTCTTGATAAACTGGGAAAAAAGATTATGATGTGGCTGACAGTTTCAAGCTCTACAACTTCAATTTTGGTCCTGAGTTACAGCGTTTGAAGCTTTCAGGCTTGACCGAGCACTGACAGAACGAACATGTTGACTCTCAAGACGACTGACTGCATGGATTAAGGAAGCTTTTAAAAATATCTCTCAGGTTGCTAGCAGCTGTGCAAATGGGTAAGTGCCTGAGATTTTGACTTATGCTCACCTACCTTTGCTGGCTTCATTTTTTTTCATGTGGAATTAGATAGGGTTGCTTTTAATTATTGTATTTCAATAACCAATAACCACTCAAGATAAATCAGAGGAGAAACTCATTCAGAAGGATAAAAGAGGGTCCAAGCAAGGCAATAGGAAAGGTCAGGTATTTATGATTTTAGCATGGAAAATTTGGCTCTGGTCTTAGAAGAAAGAACCATAATGAGGCAGCAACTAGTCCTTTCTCTCAATGTTTAGCCTTGGTTCAGGTCTTGCTAGTCTGCAATTTGCCGAGGTGATATGTCCACATTTATAACATGTTGGTTTGAGCTCATAATTTCCCTTTCTGTTTAGATCCAAGGGAGGAACACAGACATTCTGGTCTGTTCTTTGGAATCATGGGTGGAATTTGAATCCACAGTGCTCCTCATGGAATTCTAAATAATCTCTGTTAACAGCTGTACTCTCATTCCCTTCCTAGCTATTATTTTCGTTGAGATAATTAACCTTTGAGTTGTATTAAATTTTATCCTTGCATTCTATCAACACTTCCTTTACCCAAACTAATACTTTTTTTTTTTTGCAGGGATTAGGGGGTGGGGTGGGGTTAGAAGGCATAGTTACTTTCCTAGTGACAAAATGGCTATCTTGTTATTCCTTTGATATAACATTACATTTCCCATCTTTGTCTTTATATCAGCTGTCCCTATGGTTTGGAAAGCATTCCTTCTTTACCTTTGCTTCTTAGAATCTCTAGTTTCCTTCAAAACTCATTTCAAAAGCCACTTGCTACAGATTTCTCCAGCTGCTGATGCCTGCCACGTGCAATGATCTTGCATTACTGTGTATATGTCTTGTGAGATATCACAGTGTATATGTGGTCTCCATCAATAGAATAAAAGCTTATTGAGGGCAGAAACTGTTTAATTTTTGGCTTTATATCTCTATTGGTCAACACAATGCCTGGGACTGAGTAGGAACTAATAAACACTTGTTGATCAATTAATTATTTTTTCCCATAATTCCTGTCTCTTGACAGTAAAGATTATTTGTTGTTTTTCCTTAAGGCAGTTAAGAACTACATGAACAATTATTGTTTTCCTCACACTACTAAAAATATTGAGTGTTAGGTACCACAGTGTAGTTGATAGAGAACCTATTCTGAAGCCAGAAAGATTTGGGTTGAAGTCCTGCTTCTGACACATTCTAGCTGTGTGATCCTGGGTAAGTTATTTAGATCCTTAGTGCCATCTCTAAGACTGTAACTTGCAGAGAAGGTGCCAGCCTGTATTGGTAACAAATTCTAATTTTGGTGTTCCCTATACCAATAAATTCACTGGTCTAGTCCCTATCTCTGATACTGAATGACAGGCTTTTTCTGACCCACCAGATTATGGAAAATTGATATAAATTTAACTTGAAAAAGTATTTCTGGAATAGTTTTCCAGATGATCTTTCACAAGTTCAAATTAGTATGGGTGAGTGATGGCTTTAGCCATCACTTTGTGCCCTTTGAAACCAAGAGTCACCAATAATAAAGACAGTATGTCACCAATTAAGGCTCATTTAAGTGTCTACTATACACTAAGCATTGTATTAGTTGCTATGAATACAAAGACAAAAATCAGGCAGTTCTTACCCTCTATTAGCCTACATTCTATCAGTGCAGAGAACACGTCAATGTGTTCTGTGTCATGAAAAAAGACATGAGAGGCAGTGCAGTATAATGGACTGTGGGATGAGAGTCAGGATAAACTGGATTCAACTCCTGTCAGTAACATTTAATTACTGTGAGATCCTGGATGAGACATTTAACCTTTATGTGTTTAAGACCCTATGCTTTTCTATGGAGTCATAGTCTGGTTGTTATCTGTACTGGTGGAGTGAATTTCCTTGACACTTTTCCACAAATGTAAGACCAGATTTTTTGCAGATGTGGAGGTCATGAAAAATATAGTCATGTATTACATACATGTATCTAGAAGAGATAGGATGTAACTGTTAGAGCCCTAGAGCAAAGATCAGAAAACTCACTTCTGTTTCTAACTCCAGCACTCATCCACTATTTGTAGTTGATCAAATCAACTATGGCTTCATTACTGAGGATTTAGAGTTGGAAAAGACCTTAGATGTCATTTAATATAAAGCTTTCTTTTCACAGCTGAGTAAATTGAATCTCATAGAAATTAAGTTACTCAAAGTTGCACAGATACTAAGTGGAAAAGCTGTGATTCAAGCCCAAATCTTCTGGTTCTAAACCTAGCATTTTCTTTCTATTACAGTATATTGGAAAGTAAAAAAAAAATATTTAAATACAAGGATTCAAAAAGAAGGATATACGTGCTCCCTCCACTGACACAGATTACAGCCTCTCTGTTCTTTAGTAGAATGCTTTATGGATTGCTATGGTCAAAAAAGTCATTACTTGGAGGCCAGTTTCCTAATAATAAACCTTTCCAAACTTAGCTAGGCTGAGCACACAACAAACAGAGTCTATTACCAGGCCTGTACTCAAAGTATCTCCAGCTTGATGGAGCCTATAGGTTAGATCTTGATTAAGGCCACTGATACTACAATATATGTAGAAATAGTATTTATATTCTTTCCAACATAAGAGGATATTTTTGTGATGATTAAACGATTTACAGAATTTAAGTTCCTTGAGGACGGGGGTTGTTTAATTTTTGTCTTTATATCTTCTACATCTATTCTGGTCCATAGTAGAAGCTTCATAAATGCCTATTGATTAAGTGATTAATCATATTTGTAGAGCACAAAGGCATCCTGAAAGATAATCTAAACTAACTCTTTGTTTTTAGGGAAATAACTGTCAAAACCATTCAGGATTAGGAATTATCTTTGTTTCTTAGACATCATCAGATATCCAAGCTCTACAGTTTCCTTCAGAAAGTATTTTTTTCATGTTTAGTACTCAACTAGTCAAGAATTTCTTCTTTAAGACCACCTCAAAGCTCTCTTATTTTAAATCAAGATTATTCTTCCCTGAGAGCTGGGATTGTTTCATTCTTTGCATTTGTGCTCTCAGTGCCCAGAAAGGTGTCTGACACATACTAGATACTTGATAAATGCTTGCTAATTGATTCCTTTCTGTCCTCCATGAATTAATAACATGGCTGTTAAGAATATTCATGTCCTTGAAGATGGTAGTCAAACTCTGCTTCACCTCTCTCTCCCTTTTCTATACTTCAGTACTTAAATGGATTTATTATCTTATAGATATAAATGTGTGGATTACAACCATCTATTCCTTCTCATCTGGTATGATTCTTGTGCATAAATCCTCCAAAGAGGGTCTACCTAAGACACTGAAGGATTTTTTCCCCTTGGTTTCACAAATCAATTTAATTCAAAAAACTTTATCAAGTTGCCTACTTTGTGGAAAAAAACAAACAAATCAAACCAAATGCCATTTTGACAGGTGTTGAAAATTCAACAAATAGCCCTTCCTCTCAAAGAAATAGTCTCTCCCCTCAAAGATCCTATATCCTTCTGGGGGTTTGAAGCATGTGCAGAGATAAATAAACACAAAATGGTAATTTATGGAAGGAAACAACATTAACCGGGTAGGGGTGAGTGTCAGGGATCACGAAGGACATCCCAGAGGATATAACCATGAGCCTTGAAAGAAGAAATTATGAAGTTTATGAGAAATTATAAAAGGACATACATGGCAACATCTCACAGGTACCAGGAAAGTTCCTTTTCATCTATTGGTTATTCTTTAGTCTTACTACATGACCAACCCATCTCCTTTTCCAATCATATACTTTAAAGATGATGTCTTTCACACTACATTACTTTTTGCATGCAAGACACTGTCGGTAATGTGCTCTGGGCTACTAATATCTACTCAGTATACATCTCTCTATTGCTCTTCGGCTCACCCACAATTTCACTCCTTCAGAGAATGTAGTGTTTCATTACTCACAGACATGTAGCATAATCTCTTGGGAAAGGAGATTTAAAAGGCTTCAGAGAAAGAATAAGTTGGATCTTATGGTTTAAAACTATATAGTGTTTTCAAGGGATGGGGAGGGACAGGAGAAAGGGAGAGAATTTGGAACTCAAAATCTCAAAAAATTGAATGTTAATTTTAAAAATATATATAATTAGGAAATATTTAATGAAATAAAATATATTGTAGACCAAGAAATATTATGTAAGGAAGTCAGTGCTATGGGGGTAGAAGGCTTTCAAGATGAGATACAAACAGAAACATTTTTGAAGAGGAAGAAAAGGAGTTGTCTAAAGAGAGAAGTTCCTTATGTATTAAGTTAGATTTTTAAAAGATACGTAAAAAGAAGCAAGGGCAGATAACAAAGGATGAACAGAAAAGTATGATCCTGTAAAAACTGGGTGAGAAGCACTAAAGCCCCAAATAACATGAGGCTGTCTTCTAGGGGCAAGAAGAAGGGGGTTTGTAAAAGATATGCTGTGGAAGAGAAGGGTATCAAAGAAGGAATAGGACCTCTGCTCAGGGTGGATGAGATGATAATAAAGGGTTATGATGAGAAGGCAGAAGTACTCAGCATTTAATTGCTGCCATTTTCTCTTTGAAAGAGAATTATCTTTGAACTGGAAAGGGCAGAACAAAATGACTAATAGGGAATTGAAATTAAGTAGAGACATAGTAAGAGAGCCCTACCTGCCCTACCTGTTCAAGTCACAAGGTCCAGATGCATTTCATTCTTAATGGGCTTTTCTCAGTCCTAATGTTTTCTGACCTATCTGCTGTAGCTGAACCTGTTGACCACCCTCTCCTGAAGACTCTCTTCTTTCTGAGTATTCATGATAGTGCTCTCTTGTGGTTTGCCTCCTACTTGTCTAACCTCTCCTTTTTAGCCTTCTATGCTGGCCCTTCAACCATATCATACAATACCCTTCCCTTCTCCCTCTAAACTGCCTCTGTGTTGTCTTAGTACTCTCAGATGCATGCACACATATATGCATATATACTATATATGTACATGTATATATAGCTATGTATCCATATATATATTCAGCTACAACCACTCCTCTGAGTTTCAAGCATCACCAGTTGCCTATAAGACTTTTCAAAGTGGATGTTCCAGATATAGCTCAAATTCAATATGTTCAAAACTGAACTCAATATCTTTACTCCCAAACAGCTTTCTTTTCCAAGCTTCTCTATTTCTTTGGAAAGAAACAGCATTCTTCCATTCTCTCAGCTTTATAACCTTGGTATTATCCTCACTTTCCTTCACCTCAAATATCCAATCAGTTGCCAAATTTTGCCATTTCCAATTCTATAATCTTTCCTTCTTTCTTTCTTTCTTTCTTTCTTTCTTTCTTTCTTTCTTTCTTTCTTTCTTTCTTTCTTTCTTTCTTTCTTTCTTTCTTTCTTTCTTTCTTCCTTTCTTCCTTTCTTCCTTTCTTCCTTTCTTCCTTTCTTCCTTTCTTCCTTTCTTCCTTTCTTCCTTTCTTCCTTTCTTCCTTCCTTCCTCTTCCTTCCTTCCTTCCTTCCTTCCTTCCTTCCTTCCTTCCTTCCTTCTCTCTCTCTCTCTCTCTCTCTCTCTCTCTCTTCTCTCCTCTCTCTCTCTCTCCCTTCCTTTCTGCCTTCTTCTTTCTTTCTTTCTTTCTTTCTTTCTTTCTTTCTTTCTTTCTTTCTTTCTTGCCAGGCAATCAGGGTTAAGTGACTTGCCCAGGGTCACACAGTGAGTATCATGTGTCTACGGATAAATTTGAACTCAGGTCCTTCTGACTCCAAGACCAGTGTTCTATCCACTGCGCCATCCAGCTGCCCCCTTTTTAAATTTGTTTTTTTTTGGTGAGGCAATTGGGGTTAAGTGACTTGCCCAAAGTCACACAGCTAGTGAGAATTATGTGTCTGAGCCTGGATTTGAACTCAGGTCCTCCTGACTCCTGGGCTGGTGCTCCATCCATTACATGCCACCTAGTTGCCCCTTTTCTCCACTCATAGCTAACCCACCATAGTTTAGGCCCTCATTACCTCTTAGTCTCCTAGCCTCACGTTTCTTACTCATCCTATATGCTACTGCCAAAGTAATTTTCCTTATTCAAATGTCTGTGTCACTCCCCTCCTCAACCAATTCCAATGGCTTCCTATTGCCACTAGAAAAAAAAATTAGACTCCTTTGTTTAGTTTGTAATGCTTTACATTACTTATCCCCAAACTCCTTTCTAGCCTAAATGGATGTTGCTCCCCAGAATTCTCTCTGCTCTTCACAGAGGACACTGGTTTCTGTGCCTTTGTACTGGCCATCCCCCATGCCTACAACACTCTCCTTCCTTATCTCCGCTACATAGAGTCTCTCTCTTCTTTCAAGATGCAGTTCAAAAAAAAAAAGATGCAGTTCAAGCACCATCTTGCATGAAGACTTTCCTGAGGCCCTC
This sequence comes from Phascolarctos cinereus, assembly GCF_003287225.1. Lineage (NCBI taxonomy): Eukaryota > Metazoa > Chordata > Mammalia > Diprotodontia > Phascolarctidae > Phascolarctos > Phascolarctos cinereus. The sequence goes on along the minus strand of NW_027555958.1, from coordinate 197,694,380 downwards.
AAGTGCTAGTGTCTTTCACCAAAATCTACCTTGTAGTTATATATTTATATATACCTTACATAAAAAAGGCCAAGGTCTCCCACTGTATCCAGGGCCATCTCCAGTTATCCTGATCTATATCTTGCCACTGGACCCAGATGGCTCTGGAGGAGAGAGTGAGGTTGGTGATTTTGCACAACCCTGCCTCACGTAAATCCAATTCACTTGCAAGTCAAGATATCACCTTCCTGATGTCATTGGTCCTCTTCAAGAATGAAGGACAAACATAAAACAACAATAACAACAAACCATATAGTTAACTACTTTGGATATGTTTATATATGCACTTATTGACTTTATATTTATCCTATTTCTATTTGATATGTACTTGTTGCCTCCTTCTTAGAACATAAACTCCTCATAAATAGGGACTGTTTCAATCCTTGTATCTGTATCCCAGTACCTAGCACAGTGCTAGAGAACTAGCAGGGGCTTAATAAATACTTGTTGATTGATTCCACAGCACTGAATCAGCTAGTGAATGTCATTGCTCAGTCACTCTCAGTGATCTTTGAAAGATCATGGAAAATAAAAGAGGTGCCAAAGAAAAGGTCAAAAGCTGTCCTAATTTTCAATAAAAGGAAGAGAGTGAAGCCTGAAAACTATATGCTGGTGAGCTTTACTTTTATTCTGGGCAAATTTCTGGGACATATTATTCAAGGATGGTTAGTGAACATAGAAAAGGAAGTGGTGAAATTGCAGGTTCTGACCCCCCAAAATCTATTAAAAGATGGTTTGTGAACATTTACAAAAGGAAATGATGAATACAAAAAGCCACCATGGCTTCATCAAGAACAGGTCAAGAGAGGTTAACCTCATTTCCTTTTTTTGATCTACATACCCTGATAGATCAGGGGAATCCTGTTGCTATAATTTATATAGATTTTAAGCAAGCATTTGAAAAAAAAAGCCTCTTATGTTATTCTTATGGAAACTAGGAATGCATTTGGATGAGATGATAGTAGTTGGCTAAATTCAGAAATGACTGAATGTTTGAAATCAAAGAGCAAAAAAGGCAGCACAAAATAGCGGATGGATTGCTGGACTTGGAAGCAGAAAGAATTGGGTTCAAATCCTGACTTTGATAGTAACTACCTGGGTAACTCTGGGAAAGTTAATAAGCTTCAGTTTCCTCACCTGTAAAATGTATCTTATAGTACCTATGACAGAGTTGTTTAGAGATATGTATATGAAGCCCTTGGCAAATTTTATAACATTATACATGTGTCAGTTGTTAATATTAATAATATTAGACTAGTCTAATTGGACAGTGTTGGCCAGTGGTGTGCCCCAGGAATCCATCCCTAGCCTTGTGTTGTTCAACTTTTCTGTTAATGATTTAAAGGGATGAGTGGGATGTTTATCAAATTTGCAGATGGCAGAAAGCCAAGAAATATGGTTAACACACTTGAGGTTAGTCAGGACACAAACAGTTTTTAAGAGGCTATAAAGTCTGGTTTAATCAAAGAAAAAGAACTTTAATTGGAATAAATGTAAAACTTGACTTGAATTTTTAAAACATCCACTTCAATAATATATGCTGAGTACAAGCCAGCCAGCTCATAATTTGTTTGATCTTGGAGTCTTACGTGGGGGCAACATAAACCATACAAGACAATGGTGTAATATAGCAGCCAAAAAACCTAATGTGACCTTAGGCTGTGTAAGGACTGGAAAGTAAGCAGTTAGAAGATAATCCTGGTTTGCTGTGGTCAGACTTCATCAGGCCTTCAGTATTATGGTGCCAGGGACCATGATTTAGGGAGGATTTGGCTGAAGGGTTTCCTTAGATCTTCTCCTGCTTGATAATGTCGGGGCTAGCAGCTTCTGGACTATTTCAATAGGAATGAAGGTGGTTGAATGAATGAAAAAAAATTATTAAAAACTTATAATAAATGCAAAGCACTGTGCTAAGCCCGGGGGATCCAAATAAAAAAGTAAGATAGTCCTGTAATCAGGGAGCTCACATTCTAATGGGAGAGATAACACATATGGAAGGTTTTAGCTGAGAGTCAGATGGAGAAGTCCCTGGGTGCAATGGCAAAACAGATGTTAATGATTCTTCTTTAATGTCATTTCCACTGATAAAATGTTAACAGTTTATGATATTGAATTATTTGACAGTGCCAAGGACTTTGATGACAAGAACTTTCTTTTTTGAATCTTCAGTAGCTGTGGCTGTAATACCTGCAGGACCAATTGCCACAGGGGTTGCTTCTACAGGATGATGTCTACAGGCACTGGGATGGAAGCATTGATATTCTCAAGATGCTTGGGTTTGGGGTCCTTGGGGTCGGGGTCCTCCATAGGAGTTTAAGGAAAGATGGTCTTCAAAGTGGTGATTGTGGTCTGTGGTCTGACTTTACTGACAAGTGTTGCCTCATGTCTCTCTCTATGCCCTCCACACCTGAGTATCAATGCTTCAATTAGGTGGACATGCCCTTTCTTGTGGGTGACATTTAGAGAAGGATGGCTGGCTTATTCTTCACATGAGTTGCTTTCTTAATGATGATTGTGAGAGATGGGCTGGAAGCAGGACTGGTGGTCTGGTGGGTACTGTCACTCCCAGGGCTCTTGTACTTGGTGACAGTTGGTCAGCAGCTGTTGCTGGGGGTGGTGAGGAAGTGGGCCCTTCTTCACAGTGATTTCTTCCCTTAATGATGACTGAATAGATTGGAAGAAGATCCTAATTCTGTCCCCATTTAGGTCCAACTAGTTCAGATGGTCCCCAAATGGATCACAGAATTAAGGGAGTGACTTTCCATGTTGAATGGAGTAGGGTCCTGTTGATTTAGAGATATTTTCCCTGGTGAATCATTTGGACTATAGGGGAGATGGTTTCCTGTTCAGGCACACACATACCCCAACCTCACCCACCCCCTCAACTCCTCCCCCACACCCTCCCATCTCCCCGCCCCGACACACCCCGGATTCCTTTTGTTCCAAAATGACTTCTTCAGGGTAGAGCTTATAGTAGGAGTCATTGTCACATCTCGGGGAGAAGCATGTGACCTAGTCCTAGTTTGAACAGAAATTGTAGATATGTTTCTTTGGAGTGTTGGTTATTGAATTTAGCTTTTTTTCTTTTCTTTTTTTTATAGGTGGGGAATGTTCTGGACTGATTCTCTATGCGGAGTTCTGCCAAAGCCATAGACCAGTATAAAATTCTCACTGAACTCCCTCTCTCCTCCTCCCCCCCCACCTCCCTCCCCTCCCCCCCATTTCTTTTGAGGCAATAGTAAATATACATTATTCCAGTGAGTGGAAGAGTGATCAACCAGAAGTTGGTTTCTCTGTCTCTTTCTCCTTCCTTTGCCCTGTTTTCCTTCATCTTCCCTTCTCCTTCCCCACCTCATACTTGAAAAGTCCATTGGTCTTAGGAATGGTATTAATTGTAATTTTCTTTAGAGGAATAATTGCATGCTTTGTACATTTAAGATTAGTTCTAAAGGTTCCATTTTCATTCTAATGAAGGTTTTTTTTTTTTGATAGATTGACACATCTGATGATCTAAAGATTTCCCTACGGTCCCTGTGCTTTTCATACTCATTAAATTCTCTCTGTCTCAAGCAAAACGGGAATTATTTTGTGGAGCTCAGATTTGTAGCTATACTATGATTAACAACTAAGGTTATCATTGTAGTGCTGGCATTCCAACAGATTTTAGGATATAACTGGCAGAAATTGGAAGTTTCCCTTCTTCCAGAAGGCATGATAACAATGGAGAATATGAACTGAGAAAAAAAAATTGGATTTAATAATTAAGAGCTGGAGAAGAAAATGGCAAGCCATTGCATTATCTTTGCCAAGAAAACCCCAAAATGAGGTCACAGAGTTAGTCACAACTGAAAAATGATTGAACAATAGATAAGGAAGAACTAAAAACCAGTGTGGTGATCTAAATCTAAGAGAACTGGTTAGGACCCAGAATGAAGAGGGCTGGTCAGAGGAGAGGATATTTCTCCTGCATCTCCAAGTATCTTCTGCTTGCAGGGTAATACTAACATTCTGGATCACTCCATAACTCTGGGAGGTGAAGTTTTACCAGCAAGGAAAGGAGAGTTGTTTCTGCTGTTTATGGATTCAAGTGTGTATTGAGAGTAGATTCAGAAGAGAGTACACTCAGAAATCTGATTGGTAAAGATTGAAAAGTGAGTGGGTGGTAAAGCAATGGGTTCAATGAATTTCTAGGAACTTGAAAATGAAAGGGATGAGTGATACAGGATGAAACCTTGAGGTCATGGCAAGGCCAAATAAAGTTTCTTTTTTTTCCCTCAAAGATTGAGGAGATGGAAGTGTGTACAGGAAGAAAGGATCTGCCTGAAGGATTCTTAACCTAGGGTCCATGGACCTTAAGAACTCTGAACTGGAAAGAAAAAGATTGAAGGGGAATGAGAGGGAGGGAATGTTTGATGGGCAAACTTTCAGAGGAGGAAAGCACAAATAGAGGGGTTAACCTTAATAGAGACAAGCTGTACCTCTTCAAAGGGCCCTTCTAGATCTAAATACACACTCATGCCTTCTCAATCAGATGTTGTCCTTCTCCCAGGAAATTAGTTCTACTAGAATTCCATTATTTCAGATTTATGATATGAAAATAGCACAAAACATGAAGTGATAAAATAGACAATTCTCTTGTCAGTAGGAAACTTGTAATTTCCCCACCAACTGAAACACTCTCATGTGTGAAACTTGATGGAATTCTCACCTGTTCTGAAACATTCTGATTTGCATATTCTGTTCATCAGCTATGCCTGTGAGGCTCTAGGCATAGGAATATACGTTTAAAAAGTTGTTTTGCCATTAGAAATAATTTTGAAAAAGAACAGGCATTTTAGTTTAGTGTATGGGGACTGTTCAATCTCAAAAAGGGAAGCTCTGGTAGAAAGTGAAATATAAATTAGGAAATCTATTTGTAGGTCAGGAAGGAAATTGACTGAAAGCATCAATACTGTTTTGTCGGTGTGGTGATTGCTCTGATGTCACTCTCCCATGATAAGGCTGTCTACATTTCTCCCTCAGGATTTTATGGGTGTTACCAAAGAGGGTTTCTTTTCTAATGCTATATTGTATGTTAGCTTTAGCCTCCATTGTGATGTTACCTCTGCTGTTAAGCACTAAGTGATTAACTCTCTGGTTCCATTTAACCAATTAACATTGATTAGCTTATGAAAATGGAAACTTTTTTTTTATTACTGCTACTACTACTACTACTACTACTACTACTACTACTACTACTATTACTACTACTACTACTAATTATCTAATATTTATACAGAGCTTACAAAGTTCCAGACACTGTCCTAAGCACTTTACAAATATTATCTCATCTGATCTTCACAACCACCCTGGGATGTGGGTGCTGTTGTGCTCCCCAACTGGACCTTCCTTTATAAAGGAAACCAGTGAAACAGAACAATTGTGTCTGACAGTGTACACACTATTGTTGACCCCCTAATTCGCCTCCTGTCTGCTGAAAGGTGGGAGGTATGTTTCATCATTTGTGCTTTGGAACAAAAATGGGTCATCTGAATTCTGATAAAACCTAATTTTTATGAGATAAAATTGCATTGGAACTTTTTTTATTGTCATGGAAGGTGGAACTATGGGAAAGAATGGGGAGGATGGACAAGGGAATGTGTGATTTTTCAACTTTGCGGAAAGAAATACAAGTGCCCTGGCTCTTTCATTAAGTGCTAACAATAGGTTATGGGATTGTTTCTATACAGTAGTACTAGAAATTTAAAGCAGAAAATCAGGACAGAAATGCTTGTAGAAAGGATTGAAAGCTCTTGACAGAAGGTGGTGATACAGAGCAATTATAGGTCCTTGTAATTGTCTGCAGGAATCATCTACTATAACTCATCATAAATACTCCTTTTGGATGTGAACCTTAATAGATCATGCAAAGTTATAGCTTTCCTAGAATCCTCTCTTTTGTCCTAATTTTCATCCTCTCCTACTACTCATTTTTCATTCTTTCATTCTTTACAAACATGACTAAGTCCCATTATTAAAAAAAACCTTTCCTCTGATGATGTCATCCCTGTCTATATTTATTTCTTCCATTTTTCATCTCCCCCTCAATCTGACTTCATTTCCTGAAACTTTTCAATCTGCCTTCACTACTGAATGAAATGGATCATCAATAATTTCTTTGTCATTAAATTCAAAGGCCTTTTCTCAGTTCTTGTCTTTCTTGACTTCTTTCTCTATACCATTGGACACTACCTCCTCCTGGATACCTTCTCTTCCCTGGGCTTTCATGGCCCTGATTTTTCATTGGTCACTTTCTACCTTTTGGATGTATGTATAGGTTATAATCCAAGGTTTTGTCCTGGGCCTTCACATTTTCTCTCTCTATACTTTCCTGGTAAGGTCATTAGTTTCTATGGAATCAACTCTCTATGCAGAAGTCTTGCACATCTATATCTGTAAACTTCCTCTCTATCCTGAAATATAGTCCCGAATCTTCAACTACCTGATTGTTCTCTCTTTTTCTTTTCTTTTTGGGCAATGGAGTTAAATGACTTGCCCAGGGTCACACAGCTAGTAAGTTATGTGTCTGAGGCTGGATTTGAACTCAGGTCCTTCCAAACCCAGGGCCTGTCCCCTATCTACTGGACCACTTAGCTGCCCCCCTGATTGTTATCTCTACCTGGATGTCCCATAGTCAATCCAAAATTCAACATATCCAAAACATAACTCATGAAATGCTTGTTGAATGGTTGATTCATTACCTCCTAAACTAATTTCTCTTTCTAATTTCCTTATTTCTATCATGAGCACCATAATTCTTTTAGTCACCTAGATTTTCAACCTAGGAGTTGTTCTTGAGTTTTTACTCTATCTTACTCTCCCTCTAATCCCAATATCTAATCAAGTGACACATCTTATTGATTCACCTCCTACACATCTTTTTTACTACCTCCTTTTCTCTACTTACAGATGGCAAGTAGCAGAGTAGGGATTTGAACCCAGATCCTCTGGCTCTCCAGGATATAAACAAAGTGCAGAATTTTGGGGGTGGGAATGAGATAAGCCAGAGAAAACAGGTTGCAGAGCTATTAAATTCACATGAGATCATAAAGAAAGATACCAGGAGTTCTGGGGAAGCTGACTATTTCTGGCAGTGGCTAGGGTGCTTGACTTGGACTCAGGATGTTGCTGTTGTTGTTATTCAGTTATTTGGTTACTCCATTTAGGGTTTTCTTGGCAAAGATACTGGAGTGGTTTACCATTTCCTTCTCCAGCTCATGTTACAGATGACAAAACTAAGGCAGGGTTAAATGACTCACCCAGGGTCCCTCAGCTTGTAAATATAAAGACTCAGGATGACTGGGATTCAAATCTTGCCATGTGACAGTGGATCTGCCTTCAAATGATTGTTTGGGGACAAAGATAATAATGAAATTGCCAAGGAGTATTCATGCCAAGCTTTGACTTGATATCCAGGAATCACTCTCTTGCTCCCTCATCTTTGTTGGAAGGGTCACATCTACTGACTAGTCATCTTAGCTTGAAAGGGCAGATATCAAGTGTTTCTGGATGAACCAATACCTCCTCACTGTTTTCGTATCTTTGTTATAAGGAATGGTTCTCTGGGAGGGGAAGAGAATAGATGGGGAAATTTAGGTGATGTAAAAACAAAAGCTATCAATATATTTTTTAAGAGGTCTATATTTAGTGAGATAGGGGATTAACTTGGCAGGAAGACTACCCAGCAAAGCAAGACCATGAAGGCTACCTTGTCCTAACCATTAAGGAGAATTTAATAGTTAATGTCCATAAATAATTTGCCCTGGGCTGAGAACCAACCCAATGAAAGAGTCTGGTGTGGGTGTGGGGGCTCTCTTTTCTATCTGGATCCAAGGAAAATTACTCCACTGGTTATTTAAGCCAAAAGTTTGCTGCCTTCAAATTCACAAACACCTCTGGTATCGTGGCCAGGTCCTCATGGGGCTGAGATAGTTTGTTAGCACAACTCCCCAGTCTCTGGAGCCCCCTTCTGGAGGTCCTTCAGTATGATGAACAGTTTGTTCATCAGCTATAGGTCATTGATTAAGGAGTCAGACAACATTGTTTCTTGCACTAACCCTACCTCATAGGGGTCAGGATGTGACTGTGATTAGGAAAACCTTGGGATAGAAGAAGGACGATCTTTAACACAGTATAGCGAGAATAAGTTGCAAATGGGGAGATATGGGGTTGTGAACCATTCTTCTGATTCAACCTAATGCTCTAAAGCTTTTGTAATTTTATGTCAGTCACTCCTGTTCTCTATTTCTGCCCTGTACTCATGAGTGAACTCCATTTGGACAGTGAGCCTCTTTCTGAACAAGTCACCTCAAGTAGGTCTATGGATTCATATATTAAATATAGCCAGAACTCCCTCTGTCCAAGTCATTTTGAAGCAGGGATGTGCTGGAGTCAGCTCATCCAGACTCCTGACACTGCTGAATTTTCAGTGTGAGCATTAACACCTCAGAAATAAGCAAATGCTGTAATTGAGGGCTTGATTTATTGAAATCCTTGATTGCCTAGACTTAAGAAAGTAATGGAGAAAATTATGCAGATTAAACTTAAAAGTGTGTCAGACCTTTTTGGTGAGCTAGTTGTTAAAAATTTATCAGCACATCCCTGACAATCAGCTATCAATTCCAAGCTGATCCTGGTGCAAGAGTACCCAGAAACTATCCACAAGCACCATGGCTTGGGGAAAGTAGTGGAGTTGGTGTGACTAGTTTAGCTGACTCTATGAGTAGGGAAAAAAAAAGAATTGTCTTTTATAAGTATTGTATTGGGCTTGATGGGGTGGAAGGCTGTGAGGATATGATTGTCTTCTCTGAGAGAGATCTCTGGAAGTGTCTCTGATGTAGTTTTGTCTGTGTCTTTCCCATAGTGCACTGACTGTTAGAAGAGAAAGCAGGGGGAAGTATATTAGGTCCATATGTCTCTTTATCAATTAGATAGGAAGTTACCCACAGATCACCATAGGAAGGGACCTGTGAGGTCACCACCTTCTCACCTAAACCGTTTATTTCTGACACTCAAGACTGAAATGCTGTAGAGTTCTGGGTATTGCAGATTACAGCAGTAAAGGCTTTTGCAAACTTTCCCAAGTAGATGAAGTATCCTGGAAATCTTATACTGCTATGGGGCAGGCCATCCTACAGCCATTTAAGCTCATGGAACCTGCCAGATCTGATCTGATAGCAACAAGCAGGGGTTGCTTAGACACTAGTCAAGAGTGGTATGTTGCCTACACCCTAGGTAGGATCAATTGTAAGTAGGTTTCTATACTTCCACTATTGCTTATATTCCCTTCCCAGTGAGATTCAATAGAATATTTTCTCTGCTATGATAGTCTATCAGTGGGTCATGGGGGCATGTTCATGTGCAAAACCTCATATACACATGCAGGCTCGGAACTTGTGGTGGCCGTGGCTAAGATATGATATCTGCTGGTATGTCCAGTTTCATGAAGTTTGTGTTGGGGCTAAGGATGCCATAGGTGTCCAGCTAACTTACTGCAACCTTTATGACCATTCTACATCTTTGGCAATAATGGATTTTATCCCAGATCTGTCTCATTTTGGGGTTTTGATGCCGTGTGAACAAATGTAGATGCTTTTTCAAGAATGGCTCACTTCAGCAGAACCGGGGGAAAGTTGTACACACTAACACCCACATTGTGCAATGACTAACTTTGATAGACTTATCCCTTCTCAGTAATGCAAGGATATAGGATATCTCCAGAAGTCTTATCCTGGAAAATGCTATCCACATCCAAAGAAAGAACTGTGGAGTTTGAATGAAGATTGAAGCATACTATTTGCTTTTTTTCCTTCTGTTTTGTTTTGTTCCCTCTTTCTTGTGGTGCCTTCTATTGGTTCTAATTCTTCCTTACAACATGACTAATGTGAAAATATGTTCAATAAGAATGTATATGTAGAGCCTGTATCAGATCTTATGCCATCTTGGGGAGGGAGGAGGCAGAAAAATTTAAAACTCAAAAAGCTTACGGAAGTGATTGTTGATAAATCAAAACAAATTAACAAAAAAAGAATGGCTCACTTCATCCTATATGCTAGTATTCCCACTGTTACCTAGGCCACCACATGGACATTTTTCTGCCTCCTTTTTACATAATATTCAATAAGGGTCGACAGTTTATCTTATATTTTTGTACTGCACTATTCATCGTCTTCTAGGCACTTTTTCAGTTTGTAGAATGGGCAGAACACAGTAACTGGAATATTATCTCTGATACTACATCAGGCTGACTAGGACACCTTATACTCATCATTACATTTTGTTATAAACTCAGCCTGTTCAAATAGTTAGAACATTGTTTTATCTATGGAATGTGGCTTCTATTCTTCATCTGTTCTAGCACTCATCTCAAGCACTGGGAGGAAGGTGCTATTTCTCCCTGTTTTACAGATAAGGAAAACAAGTTAAGTGACTTGGCCAGGGTAACACAACTAGTGAATGTCTGAGGCCAGATTTTAATTCAGGTCTTTTCTGATTCTAGCTCCAGCACTCTCTCTATCCACTGTGCCACCTTGCCGTCTACTACTAATAACACTTGGCATTTACAGAGCACCTTAAAGTTTGTGAAGAGCTTTATAGATATTTAATTTTGCCCTTAAGACAATCCTGAGGGGTAGATGGTATTATCATAACCATTTTACCCCAAATTTATGTCATCTAATTTTGACTGGTAATCATTACTAAGTGGCAATCCTTTTACACTTCCTTGATTATCACTGTAACAGTAATTCTCTCTCTCTCTCTCTCTCTCTCTCTCTCTCTCTCTCTCTCTCTCTCTCTCTCTCTCTCTCTCTCTCTTTGGCTATGCAATGGGCTTAAGTGACTTGCCCAGAGTCACATAGCTAGTAAGTGTTATGTGTCTGAGGCCATATTTAAACTCAGGTACTCCTGAATTCAGGGCTGGTGCTCTATCCACTGCGCCACCTGGTCTAATGGTGATTCTTAACTGAGAGTCACAACCCCATAAGGGGTCATGTAACTGAAAGTAAGGGGTCTCGAAAAATTTAGCAGCAGTAAAAGGTTTCTGAATGCACAACCAAAAATTATTTCAAAATCAAATGCATAATGATTCTGAGGTTTTTCTGTCAGCACGTGCCTGTGTTGCATCCAATGACTTTCTTTGTAGCCTTGCTTCTGAACAAACAATATGCACACTTTGCACTGCACATGCTGTCATGCCATGCAACACCAAAGAACTCTGCCAGAAATGCCTTGGCTGAGATTCAAGACTATTTATTGTATGCTATGAATTGCAGTGTTTTTACTGTACATACAAAATCATTAAATGAATTTTAACTTGGAGGATTAGGACAGAATTTCCAACAATTTCTGTAATGGCCCTAAACATACTTCTGCCATTTTGTACTATGTATTTATGTGAAGGGATGTTCTCAGTAGTGACAGTTATAAAATAAAAATATTGATCAACTCTGAAAAACATTGAAGATGTTCTACATCCTGCAGTATCAAATATTTGGCCAAGATTTAATTTTTAATGTAAAAATAAACAAGCACTTCTACCTCATAAGTATATAAATTTGCTTCCATCTTTAATAAATGGTAAAATTATATGTATATCAAAGAATTGTTTTGAAATAAATTTCTTTATGATTTATTATCAGTAAATGTTTGATTTGTATACCTGTTTTATATACCTATAAACCCAGGGTTGCATAAAAATTTCTCAGGCGAAAAGGGGTTTAAGAAGCCCTGTTCTATAACACTCTCCAAGGAAGTTATTTCTCTTTTCTCCTCAAGTCCTCTTCATTCTCTTACCCCTTCCCATTGAGTAGAGGACAGTGCTTTCTAATTTACAAAGAAAATTTAGACTATTGTGATGAGAGCCCTATCCCCAATTAAAATCCATCTACAATGTCCCCCCCTTCCCCATTCTGTCTTCTTTTGCTCCAATCTTGGGAAAAGGTGTCTGTTTTTTTAAGGCCATGCCCTCCTTAGCCCTTGAACCCATTTCTTCCTATCTTCTCTGGGAGCTTGTCCCTTCATCCCTTCCCTCCATCTTTTTCTCATTTTGGAGCTCTTTTAAATCCACTGGTTCCTTCCCTGGTTGCCTACAAACATACCCAGGTCTTCTTCATTCTTAAGCAGCCTTAAACAAACAATTCTCAAACTCTTTATTTAACCCTGCCATCTTCTTAAACTAAACTGCTATAAAATATCTCTTTTTATAGTCAGGCTATTAGAGAGCCTTCTATACTCACTTTCTCACCTCCCACTCACTTCTCAAAATGCTTGCAACCTAGCTTCCCATCTCACCTCTTGACTTAAAAGGTTTTTCCTTAGTTATCCAATCTCTTACTGGCCAAACTCCAGGGCTATCTGCCACTCATCCTTTTTACTTCTCATTAGCTTTTGACATTGTAAGCTAGCCTTTTCTCCTGGATGCTCCCTGAATCTGACACACACGAATTTGGCTGTTGGGACCACTGAAAGGTTCTTAGGTTTTTTTTAGCATGTCTTCATGGGGTTAAAGAGTCATTGTTGTCATTTTATCTTTCACTTTCCCTCTTTGGTAGTGCTCCTCACAGACTGGATTTGAAGCTGAGTTTTCTTGACCCCCTCAGTTGCTGTGACATTGCTCTATTTTGGTTCTCATATCTCTCTGCTTCTCCTCAGGCTCATTTGTCAGATCATTATCTATTTCTCCTCCCTACCATCATTTTCTCCAGAGACTCTGTCATGGAACGTCTCCTCTTTCTCTACTCTCTTTTGATGACCTCATCTGCTCCCATGAGTTCATTCATCATCTGCATGCAAATGCATCCAAATCTATATCATGATATTGGGTTCCAGTCCAGCATTTTGTTTATTCCCAGACTTTGGATCCTGCTCCACTGTCCCCAGAAAGAGGCTGTCCTTCCTAGTTGCCATAATCACCCCCATATTGTTTACAATGACCTGTTTGAAAGAGCAAAGGTGATCCTGGTAGCTTCTGGACATGACAACTAAAATGCATGGGTGCATTGTTGAAGAAAAAAGTGACAAAATATTATCAATATTATGAAGAATTGTCCAAAATGATAGAATAGCTATTCTATATCCTACCTTCTTTATATTATCCAATAATGAGTATTTAAAGTAGAGATTGAGACTATAATTTCACTGGCACAAGTATGCAAAAGCTCATTCTCCCAATGCTGGTTGGCAACTTATAGTCTTAAATAGTTGGCTAGATCCCTAAGAGGGTAAGTGACTTGCCCAGGGTCATATAGCCAATACATGTCAAAAGCAGAACTTGAATTCAGACCCTCCTAGACTTCTGAGTCCAACTCTATTGTACCAAAAGGCCTCTCTACTTAAAGATAAGTTACCGAAAATATTTTGGAAAACAATATAAAATGTTTTCGAAGTATCCAAAACTAAACTTTATGTGGGAGTAAAAATAACATTGAATTTATTTAAAATCACTTCTTTTAGAAATTAATTTATTTTAATAAACAGAACTTACTTAGCTTTTCTGTTTGTAAGACTGTACTTCCCTGTAAAGTCACACAGTAAAATACATATCAATACATGTTAATTTATTTATCTTACTTCTGATTTGCAAAATATGTATATGTAACATGACTTGTGGGTACACATGTGTCATAATAACTAAGGCAAAGATTTTTTTATTTTTTTGTTTTTTTAAATTTTATTAGTTTATTTTGATTTATCAACAATCACTTTCCATATGCTTTTGAGTTTAAAATTTTTCTCCCCCTTCCTCCCTACCACCCTCCCCAAGATGGTGCACAATCTGATATAGGCTATACATTTACATTCCTATTAAACATATTTCCACATTAGTGAAGTTGTAAGTAAAAATTAAAACCAATAGGAGGAACCATCAGAAAGAGGAAACAAAACTCAACAGAAGAGAAAAAAAAGATATCAATTCAACTTTCACAGTTATGATTACTATCTGTGTCTTTTTCTCCACCCTTTCCCCCCACTATTTATGCTTTTCTTTCTTAAGGCAAACATTTAAGGAAAAAAAGTCAATTCATTTGCTAAGATAATACTCTTACATGATTTTTCAAGGAAAACAGAATTGGAAAAGAATGAATGGTGTTCACTAATTGGGGTATTTCACACTATATTGCACCCACCTTGAGGGCATAGAGTATCTAACATAGTGCCACTTAGGTCCCACAGTTCTAGGGTCATTTTCTTTTCTTTTAAAAAGAAATTATTTTGAATTTCAGAAAGAAAACAAGCATTTCCATAACAATATAATAAAAAAAGATTGCATTTGAAACTGCAAATCTCTTATGTACAACCTGATATTCCTTTTAAACATATGATAAAGTTATCATGTAACTTTCTTTTTTTCCTTATTCCCTCTCCCTTTTTCCCTGCCCTAGAGATGGCTACTGTTAGACACAAATATATATATAAAACCCTTCTATACATACTTCTACTTATCAGTTCTTTTTCTGGATGCAGACAGTGTCTTCCTCCATAGGTCCTCTGTAATTAATTTGAATATTTATAATAGTCAAAATGATTTAGTCACTCAAAACTGTTCTTAAAACAATATTGCTATTACTGTATATAATGTTCTCTTGGTTCTGCTCATTTCTCTCTTCATTATTTCATATAAGTCTATCTGTGTTTTTCTAAGATCATTGAGCTCATCATTTCTTATAGCACAGTAGTATTTCATCATAAACATATATTATAACTTGTCAAGGGTCATTTTCAACACATTATCCTGTGCTTTCCCTCTTTGGAAGTGCCCCTCACAGACTTGTTATAAAACTAAGCACATCCCAGTGGTCCCTACAACCAAATTAACCTGCATCAAACTCAAATGCCAGTTTACCTCAGCTTTCATTCTGTCTTACATTTAACCACATCAACCAGAATGGCTGTTTAATAAATGTTTAATAAATGTTTAATAAATGTCCCTTTCCTGAGCTCCTGGGACCTGGAAATGTTGAACATTTGGGCTTTTCTACTTTCTTCACACATCTTACAATATCAACAATCATAATAAGTTGGCTTACTGTTTTTCTTGGCAGCCTGGTGCTCTTTGCAATGGTAAAATGTAGAGCTCTTGGTCAGTCTTGTTTCAACCTTCATAGCTCTCTACTTTTTTCTGCATGTTCAGTCATTTTTCAGTTGTGTCTGACTCTCTGTGACCCCATTTGGGGTTTTTGTGGCAAGGATACTGGAGTGGTTTGCCATTTCCTTTGCCAACTCATTTTACAGATGAGGAAACTGAGGCAAACAGGATTAAGTGACTTGCCCAGGGTCACACAGCTAGTAAATGTCTGAGGCTAGATTTGAGCTCAGGAAGATAAGTTTTCCTGACTCCTGACACTATCCACTGAACCACCTCATTGCCCTCAAGTAGTCCTGTATAGGATACATCAACGCCTCTTTGTAAGATCACAGATTTACATCTGGAAGCAGCCCAAGAGGTCACTTTATAGATAAGGAAACTGAACTTCAGAAAGGGTCAAATGACCTGTTCAGGATAACACAGATACTTAAGTGTCTAAGATGGGAACTAAACCTAGGTTTTCTTGATTCCAAGTCCCATAATTTTTCCACTGTGCGACATTTCAATTCATATTCTGTACTTGATTTCCACTACTTTTTATTTTCTCTTTCTTTTTCATAGGAGTGTGACTTCCTATTCCTTACATGGTAGATCATTCAGGAACTGGGTTTGAAAAAAGTATTCCTTAAGCATAAGCCACAAAGAAATGATTCACATTTAGCTCTATCACTCACTTACCCATGGGGCCTTAGATAATTTACTTAGACTCTTTGGGCCCTAATTTCCTAATCTAGAAAAATAAGAGGATTGAGATGACTTTTGTATTCCAGATCTAAATACATAATCCTATGATTTTTTTTGAATCCTTAAAAATATAAGGCTAAGCAGTAATTTGGAAGGGCACCAGGTAGCACCATAGTGAATAGCATGCCAGGCCTGAAGTCAGGAAGACTCATCTTCATGAGTTCAAATTTTGTCTCAGACACTTACTGTGTGACCCTGGGCAAATCACTTAACCTTGTTTGCCTCAGTCTCCTAATCTGTCAAATGAGCTGGAGAAGGAAAGGGCAAACCACTCCAGTATCTTTGCCAAGAAAACCCCAAATGGGGTCACAGAGACAGATGTGACTGAAACTACTAAACAACAACAGCAATAATGTGGAGCTTCAAAACTTGATCATATAAGATGTACATGAACTCATGCAAAGTGAAATGAGCAGAACCAGGAGTGTATGGTAACAGCAATATTGTATGATGACCAACTGTGGATGACTTAGCCATTATGACCTAAGACACTTTTTTTGGGGGGGGGGTAGGCAATGGGGTTAAGTGACTTGCCCAGGGTCACACAGCTCATAAGTGTTATATGTCTGAGGTTGATTTGAACTCAGGTCCTCCTGAATCCGGGGCCAGTGCTCTATCCACTGTGCCACCTACCTGTCTCTGACTTAAGACACTTCTGATGGACTTATGATGAGAAATGTCTTCCATCTGCAGAGAAAGAACTGTCAAAGTCTGAATGCAGGTGAAAGCATACTTTTTCTTTATTTTCCTTATTTTTCTTGTTAGTTTTTTAATCTGTATTTTCTTTTACAATGTGACTAACAGAAATATGTTTTGCCTGACTGCACATTTATAATCTATATCAAAGTGCTTGCCTTTTTAATAGGGGATATGGGAGGGAGGGAGGGAGATAGAGAATTTGGAACTCATTTAAAAAATGAATGTTAAAAATGTTTTTTTTTCATGTAATTGGGGAAAAATAAATATAAAAATAAAAGAACCTTTGTCATAGATTCAAAACTAGCAGTCACTTAGTAGTTCAATTCCTTCATTTTGCAGATGAAGAAATTGAGGCTCAGAGAGGTTGACTTGAAGAATTACAGATTTAGAGCTAGAAGCTAGACCTCACTTTACAAATGAGAAATGGCAGCTTAAGCAGGGTAAAAAAAACCCAACAAACTAGCATGTTAGATGAGGACTTGAACCCAGGTCTCCCCATTTGGAGGCCAGTTCTGTATACACAATCCTATGCTAAGGGGCTGATAGGTAGTAAGGAACAGAGCCAGGATCTGAATTCTGTTTCTCTCCCTCTAAATCCACCCCTTTTCCCACTGCACACACACACCTGCTTTTCCATTGAATAATGAAGTTACAAACATCAGCTGGGACAATCTGAAACTGTAAGTGGCTGGAATCATATTAAAATATATGGGTCCTCAAGTCCAAATTCAATAGAACAAATATACTGATCTGAGTATGGTAGCAGGCAAGGAGAGCTAGGAGTCTTGCTGATTATAATCTACAGCCAGCACATCTCCTAAATGAATAGGAAACGAAACAATAAAGAGTGCTCAGCTGAGATGAAGGCAGACATTTCAATTTTCCCTTTGCTACATTAAACAATAGAGTTGGCAATTTAGAGTGACAAGATGAGAAAGCCAAGTAAGAAATAATGACTTGAAACATGTGGCATCAATAATTAAATCCTGACCCTGTGCCAGGGCTCAATCCTCAAGCCTTTGGGCATATGTAACTCTCAATGAATTTAATGGAAAATTTTTCAATGAAAGGATTGTGCAACTTGGTTTTCTACGTTCATTAAAACACACACACATACAACTGATTTATATTTAGAAAGAAATGGCACCATTCAAAGAGAAAGCATATATAAACTATCAGATTCTCAAAAATGTATATGTTTTAAATATCTCTTAAAAATCTTGAAAGTGAAGTTGTTCTAGTATTTGCATATTAATGAAATGTGAATTTAACTAGTGGAAACCAACTAATTAAAAGACATTGCATATAACTTCCAGATGTGCTTCATGTAACCTCACAATCCTTCTGTCCTCTGCCTTGGTCAGATGACATCTGGAATATTGCACTCAATTCTGAACACCTCTTTTTTATTATATTTTAAAAATAAATTCTATTGTTCTCAGCCTTTTCTTATAAGCCACTTATGTATATACTTTTATTCCTCACCCACTGTAACTGAACACTCCCTGGTAACAAAGAAAAACAGGTAGGCAAAGGAGTAAAGCAAAAGAAATCTAACTGGTACATCTGATAATCTACATAGCATTCTGTCTTCCTACTTTCCTTCCTACCAAGAGAAGGCTGCTATGTTTCATTCATTGTTCTTTGGAACCATTATGGTTTTATTTTTCTATTTTTAAAAGTTTTATGGGTGCCTTTTGTTTTAACAACAGTTGTTTCTGGATACCCACCCTCATGAGCCTTTTCCTCATAACAAAGAAATACTGTGACACAGTTAAGCAAAACCAACACAAAGACCAAAATGGACAATTCATGCACCATTCTATACCCATAGTCCAGTACTCTCCAAGGAAAGGAAGGAGATGCATTTCTTTAACTCTTCTGTAGGGGTCATTCCAATTATACAGTGTTCCACTTTATTATAGTATTCATTGTACATATTGTTTTCCTGGTTCTGCCGATTTTACTCTGCCTTACTTCATAAAAGTCTTCTACTTCTCTGAATCTCTCATAGTTGTTATTTTTATGGTACAGTAATATTGCATTGCATTCACATGCCATAATTTGTTTAGCTGTTTCCTAATCAATAGAAACACACTTTATTTCCAGTTTCTTGCTACCACAAAAAGTGCTGCTATGAATATTTTAATACACATGGGATTTTCTTTCAGTCTTTGACCTCCTTGGGGTATATACCAAGCAGTGGAAATCTTTTGTCAAAGGATATAAAAAAATTTAGGAACTTTTCTCACATTGTTTTGTTTCTTACATGGAAAATTGTTTTGTAGGAAGGTCGGTCCAATTCACAGCTCTACAAATGAGGGATTAGTGTTCCTGTCTTCCTGTATTTCTCCAATACTGAGTATTCTGTTGTATGCAATCTTTGTCAATTTGCTGGGTTTAAGGTGAAATCTCAAAATGGTTTTAATGTGTATTTCTCTTACTGTTAGCGATTTTGAGCAATCTTTAATATGGCTGTTGACAATTTGGAAACTTGATATCCTTTGACCACTTATTTATTCAGGAAATGCTTTTGGTTTATATGTTTGTGTTAATTACCTATATATCTTAGATATCATGTACTTATCAGAAATTTTGATGTGAAAATATTTCTAATTTAAAGTTTCTTATAGTCGCAATGATTGTATTTCTGCAAAAGTTTTAAAAATTTCATGTTGTTGAATTTGCTTCTGTTTTCTTTTATGACTACCTCTGTCCTTTGTTCAGTTAAGAATTCTCCCCTAGTTATACTTGTGAAAGGAACTTTCTTCCATTTGAAATTTAGTGCAGTATGTAATATAAGATGCTGGTCTTACCCCTGTTTTCTGCCAAACTACTTTTCAACTTTTTCAAAAGCTTTTGTCAAATAGAGAGGTTTTCCCCATGTAATATATATTCTCAAGTTTATGAGATGCTGAACTTCTGAATTAATTTGTTTCTGATTCTTATATATTCATTCTATTCCACTGATCAACTTTCCTACTTTTTTTTTCCAAACCAGTACCAAATAGTTTTGATGGTTACTGCTTCATGATATAATTTGTTCTGGTTATTCTCCTTTCCCCTCCATTATTTCCCTTTGAGATCCTAGACCATTTGTTCCTCCATATGAATTTTATTATTACTTTTTCTAGTTCTTCAATGTAGCCACTTGACAGTTTGATTTTTAGAGAAATTAATCATTAAATTTAGATGGCATTTCCATTTTTAGTAAACCCTGAATATCTGTCTAATTATCTGCCTTCCTTAACATTTGTAAAATGTATTTTATAATATTTTGTCTATTTAATTGCTATAGTTAGCATTTTAGGCCTATGTGATATAACATTACGGAAAAACAACATCCTATTTTCCCTGAATTTATTGGGAAAGCTTATACTATTTCATTATTACAAATAGTAATAAGTTTTTGTTTCATATCTATAATTGTGTCATATTGAAATTATGTATCATTTAATTTTATTTTATGTATCTTAGCTGTATATGTTCTACTAGTTTGCAGGTATATCATCATCATCAACGTTTGTAGTAGTAGTAATGGTGGAGTTGTTGGTGGTGGTAGTGGTGGTGGTGGTGATAATAGCAGCAGCAGCAGCACTAGTGGTAGTAGTAGTAGTAGTAGTAGTAGTAGTAGGGCAGCATAGTGTAGTGGACAGAGAGCCAGAACCAGAGAGACTGGTTTGGAAATTCCTGACAGATCCTGACTAACATACACGTTGTGTGGCCCTGTTCAGGTTACTTAAGCTCTCAGTGCTTTGAGCAACTCTCTTACTCTCTTAAGACTATGAGTTACAAAGAAGATACTGACCTGCATTGGTAGAAAGAATTTCCTCATCCAGGGGCTTCCCTATACCAATGAAACCACAGGTCCAGTCCTATCCTATATTTTAAAAGGGCTACATGATGACTAGCATTTTTAGCATAAATTACTGCTATATTTTATCAGATTTTTATCTGCAAGTACTGATATGATAACTTTAAAAATGTAACTGTTAGTGATAATTACCATCTTAATATTGAACTATCCTTGCATCTTTGATATATATGTGGATGTATTATACATACACACACACACACACACACATATATACACATACACATACATATGTACACATGTGTGTGAGTGTATCTTCCTGAGTCCAAGTTGATTATAATAAATAAGTTTTCATATGTAGCTACAGCCATTTTGCTAAGATTTTATTTTTAAAATTTGCATCAATATTCACTGGTGAAAAGGGAGTTTGGTAGAGTGCTTCCTTGATCAATTACTGAGATTAGTATTTATGGTAGTAATTGTTCTTTCAATATTTGGTAGAATTATCTTGTAAATCATGGACTAGAATTTTCTCTTCTCTGCTAATTCCTTTTATGACTTGTTCAATTTCATTTTCCAATGTTGAGTTGTTTAAGATATCTATTTCTTGTTTTGTTAATTTAGATATTTTATATTTTTTAGATAATCATCCATTTCCATTACATTCTTGTTTTGGGGAGCATAACTTTTAAACACAGCTTTAAGATTTACTAGCTTAAAACTGCTTTGTGTCTTTGGGGACACCTTGTATAATAATTTATGGTAAATTTTAATAATTTTTTTTTACTTCCTCTCTATTGAAATTTACTTTTTTTTCCTTTTGGTTTCAGTAATTTGATTTTCATGTTCTTTTATTGGTCAGGTTAGCTAAAGATTTATTGATTTTGTTATTTTAATAATGAGCTCTTTGTTCTATTTATAATTTCTATATTTTATTTCATCTGTTTCTTCAAGATTTCTTCTTTGGTGCTTATTTTGGTTTATAAACTTGTGGATTCCTTGTTTTTACATTGCAGATACCTTAACACTCCCCTTTTCTATTTCATTAATGTTTTCAGAGGTCTAAATTTTCATTATCTGCAACTCATGATTTTATAATTTTGTTTCATTGCTGCCATTCTTTTTTACATCATTGCTGTTTTTATGATTTGTTCTTTGACCTACTCATTTTGCAAAGATGCTATGTGAAGCAAAGGGAAAGTGAAGGGAATAAGCATTTATATAGGGTCTTCTGTGGGTCAGGCACTGTGTTAAGTACTCTTTACAAATAGTTTCTAATTTGAATCTCACAATAACCTACAAGGTAGGTGCTATTATTATCTTCATTTTACAGATGAGGGAACTGAGGCAGAGGGAGAGGTTAAATGACTTGTCTAGGGTCATACAACTAGTAAACATCTGAGGCTGGATTTTAATTGAGGTCTTCTTGATGCCAGGCCCAGTACTTTATCCACTGGGCCACCAGCTGGCTGTGCTGAGAAATTTGCTTGTTATTTAGAGGTTCCACTTAAAAGACATGATAAGTCTTTCAAACCTTACTTTTTTTTTAACAGCCTTTTCAGTGCTTTAGTTCCTTTTTTGTTTCTGCTCTATTAGATTTATTCAGTTCTGGGAGGGAGACATTAAAATCTCTTAAAATTATTGTTTTATTTATGTCTTCTCTCTCTCTTTTTCTTTTTTGCGATTCTGGCTTTCCACTTATGAATTTAGATACCATCATTTATTACATATAGTTTAATAATGATGTTGTTTCATCATCTATGGTGCTTGCAAGTGTAATGTAGTTTCCCTCTTTCTCTCTCTGAAAATTACAAATTATTATTTTGTCTTATCTGATAGCATAGTTGTGACTCCTTTTTTTTTTTTGAATAACCTACTATGTAGTAAATTTTATTCTAGTTTCTTGTTTTCCTTCTGTCTTTATTTTTTATGTGTGTTTCTTATATATAGCAAATTATTTGGTTTTATTTTCTTATCCATTTTGTTAGTACCTTACATTTCATCAAGCTGTTCAATCAATTCATATTTAAGATTGAAATTGTAGGTTCATATTTTCTTCCATTTGCTTCTTTTGTGCTTATTTTTATCATCTCATCAGACAATGTGAACAATAGTCACAAGTTCTTATATACACACATAGCAGACTCCAAACAACAAATCTCTATGGTGACTGCAGAGGGACAGCTCCATATACTTGTAGCCTTCATGAGAAGGAGGCACTACTGTAAGACTATGGAAGAAAAGTTGTCTCCCAGAATGAATTTCTTCACTACATAGTCCAAACCACCCACTGTCTTCTGTGGAGTGGTGATTTGGGAAAAGAGGTAACTGAAAAGATATCTAAAAGACAAGTTGGTCAAACAATTAAAGATGGTAGTAGAAATTTTTTATAATCTTAAGTCAGGACTCAGAAGATGAAAGCAGTCTTGTCTCTTGCATCCAAATTATTCTTCAGGAATCCCGACAAAGACACAAATCTTCTTGTAGCAAGTTGTTTGGCTGATATTTTCTGAATCTATCATCCTGAATTGCCATATACTCACTACAAACCCAAGGACATACTTTAGTTGATTACAAGGTAGTTAAAAGTTTTGGAAGATACCAAGAATCCACAATATAATAGATATATTTTACTTATTAGAGAATTTAGCTTGGATGAAACCTATAATATTTGCTTTGATTGGAAGATTGCAATGAAATTTTTATTCAACTTTTTAGAATTGTTGATCAACTGTTGATCAACAGTTGATCAACAGTGATCAACAACAGCCACAATAGGAATGTCCAAATGTACATGCTAGACTTGATGAGTTCTAGTATTGTAGAAGGTGATGGAGTAACTCAAGAACTGTTGGATTTGATCCTATTCCTATGAACTACCTTTTGTGCACATAAAGACTTAAATAAATAAACAGTTGATCTTGCAAGGGTACTATTTTTTTTTAAATCCCAGACTGTTAAGACATGTATTATTAATTTTTAAAACCAAGTTTTGATATTGAGAATATATTCAATAAACGATTTATCCAAACATACATTTAGTTCAATAAACAATTTTTGACATTGATTCTCATTTATTGCTCTCTGTCGTGCCACAGCTTGAATTCAAACTAAAGAACTATGATAGAGAACGACATTTTGCCATGGTTCATTTGCTAGCTAAATTGGTTCTGAAGAGTCTGATTTGGCAACACAGATTTGGATTCTTTAGCAGTGATTTCTTGGAAGATGTAATGATATTCATGTTTCTTGTCAGGTTAAAAAGTGTGAGATTTGCCATTCACTGTTTATTAAATCACCGATACTTAACAGGGACCTTATGAAATACTTTAAAGTTAGATTTCATTATCCAAAAGAAACTAATTGTCATGATGTCATTGTTATAATAATAAAAGCTGGCAAAAGAGATCTTTCATTAGTCAATAATCTGTTACTTGGCTTTGTGAGGGAAAAAAAGTTGGAAAAATAGTGGAGATTCTGAAAAAGAAGTTATGATGGGTCTTGTCAACTTTACAAGGAATACTATCTTCATGTAGAATAAAGGATAAACATGTGCACCCATATCTTCAAAATAGCATTGATGCCCAATTTTTGTTAGACAGTATCTTGCAAATTCCTTTGTCTCTAGTAATCTTGAAACTGAAGAATGAAATGTTTACATAATTTCCCCCTCAGATCCAAATACTGAAAAGATACTCAATGACATGTGCAAATATAAGAAGATTTTCTATGTTATATTTTCATTGTGTATCCCTCATGAAAGGTAAGGTTTCTGGAATATAAGTGTTTTGAGGCCACCTCCTCATTCCATTCCTATGTTAACATATTTCTAATCTTAAATAATCTCCCACGGAAATATTGTAAAAATTACTTGTAAAGGGGCATAGATTTTGAAGCCCTAACTCCTGATTGCACTCTTCTCCCTTCCTTTTCCTTGCCTTTTTTTGTTCTTTCTAAATATCAAGTCCTATAGCTCCTTTTGCAGCCCAAATCTCTTTTTGCAGATGAGGAAATGAATATCCTGGAAAGTTAAGTGACTAGTGCCAAGTTACAGCCAGTTATTGAAAGAATTGGGAATAGAAACCAGGTCTCTTGACTTCTGGGTCAGAGCTCTTTCCACAAATCTATGTGTTTCTGCTTGTCTCTAGCCCCCTTCTATGCTTTCTAATTTGCAGTTTTTAATTGGCTGTGGGCTGGGAAACCAAATCACCAATCTTGTTTAATTTTATATAAAGTGGGAATAAATGGAGTATGAGTGTTTCTCCTTCTGGAATAAAGTAAATGGATTTTGCAATGGTAATCTTTGTAATGGCTCAGTGGCTTTTTTAACTTATGTGTGGCAGAAGCCACTATATTCCTCAGGCATCAAATTGACAGAAAACTACCTCTTACCTAAGTAAGGAAATTATTGAAATGGCCAGAAGTGATAATCCCCATCAATCAATATAAGTGGCACAGAGCACTTGGAATCAGGGGCTCTAGGTTTCAACCCTGGCTGTGCTATTTAAATACCTTCATACTCTTGGGCAAGTTGGTTCATTTTCTGGGTCTCATTTTTCTCCTTTGTAAAATAAGAAGATTGGATGATGTCTAAGGTTCCTCCTTCCAGATCTAGATTTTCTGCATGAATAAATACTTACTGAGCAACTACCATGTGGATCGAGCCAGGCTACTTAAAGATGAAGTCTAATTTTTTTTTTGGGGGGGGGATTCTTTCTCTATGTGTGTCTCTGTCTCTGTCTTGTCTTCTCTCTCTGTGTCTCTGTTCATTGGTATGGGAGCTTTGATCTGCTCTGTTTTCAAGAGATCCTTCAGTCTCAGCCTCCCAGATAGCAAGGATTGCAGGCAGATGCTACTGAAGAGGTCTAGGGGTTTGTGGGGTGCTCCTGGGAACCACTGAGATTATGATGCTGGGTCCTGTCTGAAAGAATTCAACTCAAATCTTCTTCCAGCCAGAGAAAAATTTGTTAGTGATAAAACACATAGGCCAGGTGATGCCCGTGAGAATGAGCAGGCATGAGACTCTCAACATCTGAATGGGGGCCAGGATAGATCTTATATACTAAAGTGACTTTGGGTGACCAGGGAAGGGTCTGGGAAAATGGTCTGGGAAAAGGGTCTGGGTGAGAATTCTGATTGGAATGTCTAAGAGACTGAATAGACAATGGGAATAGATAATGAAGGAACTGAAAGGCATCTGAATGAGATCAAAAAGGTGGGGCTAGGGCTTTTGAATGGAGATAAGGGGAGTTGACAAGAGGAGTCTATAAGGAATCTAAAATGGGAGCCAGATTCTTTTTAGGGCAAGGGGCAAAGAGGCATCTGAATAAGATTAAAAGGTAAGGCTAAGGCTAAGTCTTTCAAAGGGAGGTGAGGGACTGGGTCTGTAGACAAATGGGAGTCAGATTCCTTTTGGGTCAAGGGGCTAAGATCTCAGCTTGGGCCTACAGCCCATCACTACTGTCCCCTGCTGAAATTTTCTTTTTAAGCTAACCTAGATGGAAACACAAAGGGAAGAAAAGGTTATTAATTAGTTATGCATGCTGTTATGCAACATTTGTCTATGTCCTTCTGCAAATCTTCCATAGAGGTTGCATTCAGTATGCTAGAGGTCTTCCTATAGCTCTTTTGACATCATGCAGATACCAGTGGGTCAAGAACACAGAACTATGAGCAATTCATGGAATTGTAAGGAGGCAGATTTAAGGTTATTGCAAAGAAAAAAACCTCCCTAACAATTATGAACTTTGCAAAAATGTAAAGAACTGCTTTGGGAGGTTGTAGATTTCCTCTCATTGGAGGTCTTCAAGCAAAAGTGGATGACCACTTGTTAAATAAGTTGTAGCAGGGATTTCTTTTTCCAATCTACTGAGGTCCTTTATAACTCTGAGATCCCATGATTTGAGCACATGCACTATCCATCACTAATATCATGTAACTATCCCACAACAGTTCTCCAAATAGATACTTTGCAGCATATCTCCTACACAGTTCTTCAATAGTAAATATGTTTCAGTCTACTAATATACTCCTTATTCCTCTCCAATGACATCTAGGGAATGAAGAACTTTAATTCTTCAGGGGTCATAGAAGAATGTTGATGTTGAAAAAAAATTAACAAGCATTTATTAAGCACCTAGACTCCAGGGAGATATACATGCATATGTAATACACACACACACACACACACACACACATGCACATATATATTTACACACACACACATATATATGGAAAACATACCTACACACATATTCATACACATACACACACACATAAAAAGAATGAAATAATCCCTACTCCAAGAGGTGATGGGACAGGAGCCCAAGCCAAGATCTTTGCCCCTTGCCCCAAAGGGAATCTGGGTCCCATTTGTCTATAGGCTCCAGCTCCTCATCTCCCTTTGAAAGCCTTAGCCGTACCATTTGATCTTATTTAGATGTGCCTTGCCCCTTGCTCTAAAAAGAATCTAGCTCCCATTTGTCTACAGGACCCAGAAAACCCTTAAATTTTCAGGTTCCTTATCAACTTTCTTTATCTCCCTTTGAAAGCCCTAGCCTCACCTTTTGACCTTACTCAGATGCCTTCTAGTTCCCTTCATTACAGGCCCCATAAAACACTTCCAGTTCCCTCCATTATCTATTCCCATTGTCTATTCAATCTCTCAGACCTCCCAATCAGAATTATTATTATTATTATTATTATTTTAGGCAACTGGGGTTAAGTGACTTGCCCAGGGTCACACAGCTAGTAAGTGGCAAATGTTTGGTCTGAGGCTGGATTTGAACTCAGGGCCAGTGCTGTATTCATTGTGCCACCTAGCTGGCCCCTCCCAATCAGAATTCATAACCTAGACCCTTTTCCCAGTCCCCTTCTCTGGCCACCCAAAGTTACTTCAGTGTATAAAAATTCCACCCTGGCCCCCATTCAGATGCTGAGAATCTCATGCCCAAAAGGCTGAGACTTTCTCATGCCCGCTCATGGGTGTCACCTGGCCTATGTGTTTTTATCCCTAATAAACTTTTCCTCTGGCTGGAAGAAGATTTAAGTTGAATTCTTTCAGGCAGGGCCTGGCATCGCAATCTTGGGGTTCCCAGCAGCACCCCACAAACCTCTAGACCTCTTCAAGAGGGAGGATTTTTGTTTCTGGGAGAAGTTAGAAGTTGTTAAAAGTACTACAGTTTCCCAAAAGTCATACGACTTACTTTTCCCTTCCTGTTCATTTCTGGTCCCAGTTCACCATCCATCCATGAGATCTGTCCAAGATCCGCATTCTGATAGGACAGTTCCATTTGTCATCTATCTAGCATTGATGAGGTCAGAGTTTATTCAGGTATGGAAGTATGTGAGCCTCCTCCCTCTCCCTGAATATACACTCTGTTCTAGTTTTAGGCACCTCACTATCCCAAAAATTCACCATGCTTATTTTTTGCCTCTACGCATTTATGATGTCTCCCTCATTTAGAATGCCCTTTCTTTTCTTCTCCATTTGTCTTAATTCTATCCATCCTTTACCATCCAGCTTAAGACCATCTCCATTCACTTTCTTCCCATTACTGTGGTCCTCATTTCTTTTCCTCTCTTCTGAATTGGTATAGTACCTACAGTCACAGAATCAAAGAATTCAAAAGGACTTCAGAGACTATCTAGTCTAGCCTATACCTCAATGAGGACCCCTTCTATATCCCTGATAGATGCTCATCTAGCCTCTATCAAAAACCTTTAAAGAGAAGGAACCCAACATTTCCCAGGGCAGCCTAGTCTACTTTTAAACAACTCTAATGCTCAGGGAATATTTCCCTATAACACATTGAAATATGCCTCTTTAATTTACCTTCTGGGACAAAATTGAATAAATCTAAGCCTTTTCCACACAATAACTCTTCAACAACTTGAAGGAAGATTTCCTTTTCCCATCAAATCTTCTCTAGGATAAATACCAACCTTTTCCTTAACACCCCCACCCCAATTCCTTCAAACACATTTTGTATGGCATGGTCTTTAGTTTCCTTATAATCCCCGATTTCTTCCTCTGGATATTCTCCAGGTCGCCTGTGCTACATAAAAATGAGCCATTCAGAAGTGAAAATAATACTCCAATTGTTGTTTGACTATGGTAAAGTATAGACTATCAGCTCCCTCATTTTGGATACTGTGCTTTTCAATGCAGTCTAGGATAAAATTAGCCCTTTTTTACTTTACTGTTTACTCCTTTTACTCATTACAACTCCCAGGACTTTTTCACAGGAACTGTTGTCCAGCCATGCCTCCCCCACCCATTGTCTAGGAAACTGAATATTTTAACACAGGTCCTGAATTATTCATTTGGACTTATTAAATTTCATTTTATTAGATTTGAATTAGTGAATGAAAAGCCTTTTAAGTGCTTACTATTTGTTATTACCACAGGCAAAGCACTGTACTAG
The DNA here is from genome assembly GCF_003287225.1 of Phascolarctos cinereus. Classification (NCBI taxonomy): domain Eukaryota; kingdom Metazoa; phylum Chordata; class Mammalia; order Diprotodontia; family Phascolarctidae; genus Phascolarctos; species Phascolarctos cinereus. The sequence continues at coordinate 197,665,534 of NW_027555958.1, read as the reverse complement.
ATATAGAGGATACAAATAGAAAGGCAAGATAGGCCTTACCCTCAAGGAGCTTACATTTTAATAGGGTGAGACAATACCTATTGAAGGGTTTGGATGAAGGACAGATGGAGTGGTCCTTAGGGAGCAGCAACAAAACAAATGGTAATGCATCTTATTTAGTGCTATTTCCATGGACAAAATCATTTGACAGTGCCAAGGACTTTGGTATTGAGAACTTCCTTTTCTGAATCTATAGTAGCTATGGTTTCTGAAGCCATTGGGGCTAAAGAACCTGCAAATGCTAGGGAATGTTGTGGGGTACTGCTATTCTTAGAGCTGCTGGGAACAGGTTCCTAGGCTTCCTCTACTGGAATCTGAATGGAGGTGGTAAGCGAGGGGAAGAGAGTGGTTTGGTCTGCCAGATACATGCTGCCTTCTCATGGCACTTTGCTACTTCAGCTTGGATGCCTCATGATATTTTTCAGTGCTGTGTTTAATATGGACAGAGATCAGTTGATTCATTTATAGGTGGTGCTGTAAGGTTTAAAAAGCACTTTTCTGCACAAAGCACAAAGGCTGGTTAGTAGAAGGAGCAAGTGCTGAATTTAGAGTTAGGATAATTGGGTTCAAAACTTGTCTCTGTCTCCAGTTGTGTGACCTTGGATAAATAATTCCCCTTTTCAAAGTCTCAGATTTGTCAATTCATTCAGTTCTGTGTTATGAGAATCAATTTAAGAAACATTAAATTGGCCCATCAAACTCATTTGACAAAAATTTAACTTTAGTAAACAGAATCTGAAGGATCACTTTAGTCTCTTACTCTATCATCTAGTGTATTATATTATCCCTCCCATATTAGAAAACAAAGATGAAGAACCACATAGCTGCCTCTTGAAATACACGTCATATGCCAACATCTTCCCCATGTTGAGTGCATCCCCATTCTTTAAAGCTTAACAATAATAAACATTTATTATTCTCCCATATGTTCAAAGGTTTAAAAAATGGTACAGTTGAAGGCCATGCCATGATCATGCTGTAGAATAGGCTCTTTCTCTTTTCTGCTTAGCTACATTGAGTATGAATGACCTCATTACTATGGGAAACCATCTCCAGTTCTCAACTTGGTCCAGAGGCTGGTTTTGAAAAAATATCACCTGAACTGCAATCTACTTTTTACTATGATCTCTAATTTATCTCAGATCCATAACATGTGAAGATTAGTTGAGGGAACTGAAGATGTTTAGCCTGGAGAAGACTCAATAATTTTCAAGTATTTGAAGGCTTGTCATGTAGAAGATGTAATAGACTCTTCTATTTGACCCTCAAAAGGCAAAACTAGGAGTAATGGCTGGAAGGTGAACAAAGGCAAATTTAAGGCTTGGTCAGTCAAGAAACATTTATTAAGTCCTTATTCTGTGTCAGATTTTGGGCTAAGCCCTGGGGATACAAAAAAGGGGCTCTCAGTAAGGTAGAGCTTTATAACAAGAATTATCCAAAAGTGGAATGGAATATCTCAGGGAAGCATGGGTTTGCCTTCAGTCAAGTCTTCAAGCAGAGGTTGGATGACCACCTTATGGTATGTTGTAGTGGAGATTCTGCTCTGGTGTGGGTTCATCAAAATGGCTGCTGAGGCACCTTCCACTTTTAAAATTCTGTGATTCTGTGAAATGTTTCCACCTCTTCCATGGAGCTTTCCAATTTCCCAAGTCATGTGAAAAAAAAAAGCCTTTCTTCTACCCCAACCTCATAAGCCACCATCTTTACATCCTTCTAATATAACTCATTGTGTGTTTCTTTGTTTTATTGTTATCTTTGTATGTATTAAATCCCATTAGTAGATTATAAAGTCCTTCATGAGGGCAGGGACTATCTTATACAAACATGCAGTCTCCCTCAGTGTCTAGGCATGGCACTCTGTACACAGTAAAAACTTAATAAACATTGCATTAAAATTATATTAAATTTATTATATTTGAGTGGTATGAAAATGCTACAGGAATATAATGCAAACTTTTATCCTTTATTATCTCAAGAATAAGAAGCTCTCAACTATATTCTAGATTGAGGATTTAAAATTCAAAATTCCTATTTTAAATGCTTTAAAAATATTAATTTTATTTAGAATGAACATTTTACTTGTGTCGGTAACTCTAACTTAAAAGTTCTTCCAAACTGTCTTTAGTTTCATGGCTCACCTCCCCCCTTTCCCCCTCCCCCCACTATTTATATTTTATTTCTAAGACCAAAATTCAAATATGTTTTGGTAAAAGGCAGTTAACACTATTCTCCAGAAGGATATCAAAGCTGCTTATTCTGGTTTAAATACACAAAACTATTCAGACTTAAAAACATGCTTGGTTTCAAATTATATAGAATGTTTTGGAAATGACATATCCAAAAGAAGAGGGCAATATAATTTAACATTTAATTACATACTATCTTGAACTATTTGATATACATTAGTCTTGTCTCACCCAACTAAATTGGAAATTTCTGTTGGCTAGCATAATGTTGTATTATAGCATATTATTCAGTAAATATTTCTAAGTGGACTAGTATGTCATTTTTAAAACTAATCTCAGCAGATAGCATACTGTAAAATGCTATTTTAAAAGTGGTACTTGAAAAATAAGACTAATTATCCTTACTTGCTAATGAAATGATGGTTTACTTAGAAAACCTTAGAGAATCAGCAAAGAAACTTATTAAAATATCAAATCACTTTAAAGTAGCTTACTGCCACTACCTACTCTAAACAGGAAAGCAAACACTAAATTATACATTTTAAACTCAAAATATTGAGCAAATGATAATTGTGGTCTTCATTATTTCTGTACATAAGTAATAATTGGTCTGTACTGTGAAATGTATGGCATGTTTTAGAAGTGGGGGAAAATGGTTCAAAGTTGGTGTTTTGAATGTCATTAGGTAGTCTAGAACATTAAGATGCAGTTTTGATGGAAAGTGTTGGTTCCATTACCAATAAACCAACTACATTCTCTAGGAGGTTTCAGACTAATCTCCTAGCTTTATTATCTTATTACTAGGGAGTTGACACTGAATAACAGATGTGTCAGATCCTATGAGACAGAGCTCAGTGTGATAATGGTAATGAAGAATTCATAGGATGATAAGATCATTTAAAAGTGCTAAAAGGTAAATTAGGAGCCTCCCTCTCCAAATTAAGTTCCCATGGTTGTACAGGTAGTAAATGGAAAAAGAAGCATCGTCTAACTCAGATCCTCTGACTCCAAACCTAGCTCTCTACTATACTCCAATGGAATGATACATTTTCAAAGTGTAAATGAGTTTATTTTTAAAATGGTTTCTTGCTTGTGAACATCTTACAAATTATTTCGATCCAAACATTTGACTGAGTCCATGGATCCATAGCTTCAGTTTGCTTATCCAAGAAATTACATTATCCATATTTAGCCAAGGATGACTCTCAAAATTGAAGGGAAATATAAATGAAGCTATGTCCCAAGTTATCTTGGAATAACTTAAACAAATGAAGATGAATTTTGTATAATCATAAAAGGAATGGATTGATATAGTCATAGTTTAATATAAACTAGGGATAAATATAATTATAACATGTAATTATATAAAATTATAAATTTTAAAAGTATACATTTAAATTTGTTGGTTTTCAGTCATGTCTGACTCTTTATGATTTCATTTCGGATTTTCTCAGCAAAGATACTTAAATGGCTTGCTGTTTCCTGATCCAGCTCATTTTATAGATGAGGAAACTGAGGCAACCAGAGTTAAGTGATTTGCCCAGGATCACACAGCTAATAAGTGTCTGAGGACAGATTTGAACTCATGAAAATGAGTCTTCCTGGCCTGGCACTCTATCCAACCACCTAGCTGCCCTATAAATTTTAATTATTTAATTTTTAAATTTAATTTTCATTTAATTTTTACCTATATATTTTAATTATTAAATTGTAATTACAAAAAATGAAAATAATAAACAATTGTTAAAAAGACATGCTACAAACTGATGCAGGGTGACATGAGAACCAGAGCAATATACATAATAAAGGATAGTAACTGTTTCTTTGTCTTTGCATCCACAGTGACTAGTAGATTGAAATCATCTAATACATGCAGGTTGAAATGAGCTAAAAATGATTTTTAAAAACTTAAAGGTTAAGATAATTGATCAGAAGTAGTTTCATGTCCATATATTTTCCTTTAATAAGTATTTTATAATACGTTAAATGGTGTTATATCTTTAAGAATAACTACAAAATAACCACTGTTAACATGCAATTTAGGTGTCATTGCTCTATCCAAGAATGGCTCATTGATGGGGGAATACTTTTACCTGTGAGCATTAATCTCACCTATTGTTCTAGTGGGATCTGCCATGCTTCCTCCTCCTAGAAGGATGGGTGGATTATATAGCTCAGGTGAATTAGCAATAATCAGTTTATTATATGCTTCGCATTTGTAAAGTTTCTTATCAAAAGTATTCTATTTAATCATCATCACCATCATCAAAGAATGTTTTGATGCTTAACTGTGTGTGTTGTGGTACAAAGGAAATTATAGAGACTTGTTCTCTTACTAATTATCATAGCCTCCTGGAGAATCAATGAGGAAAAAATATTTATTTTTAACAGGTCCTGAAACTGAAGGAGAAAAAGATTAATCTACTTAAGGGCATGTAGAAAAAATTAAGGATGATTGAGATAGAACATTATGTTAGCTAGGTCTTCCCAGGACCCCTCCTCCTTTTTAGCAACATCCTTATGATATGTTTATAGTTGTGGGGCCTGAGTCAAGCATTGTGTTCATTAGTACAATAATTTCATTTTGGTAAAAAATGTTTTATTTCAGTACAATTCTTAATAATCCAGTTTGTAGCTCCTAAATATCAGGAAATGTAAAACAATTTGTTAACATAAGCTGTTTATTCTGGTGCTAATTACAAAGCTTCCCAAAACTGAAATATACTTGGCTCTAAATTATATATACAGAAATATTTAGTATATTAGATGTTAATATATATAGAATCCAGATAGCCTCCAAACTTAGGAAAACAGAATTTTTAAAATCTAATTTTATTATGAAGATACAATGGCAAGCCAAGTGAACAGACATTAGGAATTTTTTTAAAAATGTAGCTTCCAGGATGAAAGGCAGTGGGACATAGAGTGGTGGACTTAGAATAAAAAAGACCTGGGTTCAAGTCTTGCCGCTAACACTGATGCTGGGCTATATTACTTTGGGCAAGTCACTTAAGCCCTCAGCATGCCAGGCAACTGCCCAATATTGTAAGCTGTAACTGCAAAGACAAACAACTTTGAAAATCTTAGGATCTCTTACCAATACCATGACCAACCATGAATCCAGAGGACTGAGGAATATGGTATCTACTTCCTGACAGAAAGGTGATGGTTTCAAGATAAAGATTGAGACAGTGACTATGCATATTTTTCCAGGGTTTTGTTGTTCTTTTTTTTTTAATTAGAAGACACTGGAGGTAGAGAAAATGAATGTTTACTAATTGAAAAAATCTGTTAATTTAAAAAATGGTAGTGGTGTGAAATGGTGGTTCCTTACCTGGAGCTCCCTAAACCAAAATCACAAGTCTGGTAAAACACACACACGTACATGAACATGCACACTCAAACAACAAAATTCCAGGATATGCAGGAGTTTTCATTTATAAATATGATCTTGAAACACTGCAAGTTCTGGAAATGACCTTTTGAATCCAGAAAGATGAAATAATATTCAGAAAAACTCTGGTGGTGCTATTGCATGCTCTTTGAAAACTGGTAACCTACAGATAGTAGTTTTAAAGTAAGAGAGGAAAGGTGATATAGAAGATATAGAACTAGATAGAGAAGGGACTCAGAATGACCTGGATTGGAATCTCTCTGCACTTACTAACTGTGTGATTCTGGGCAAGACATTTAACCCTTCTCAGACTCGGTCTCCTCATATATCAAACAGGGATAGTGATTGTATCAACCTCACAAAGTTACTGTGAGGATTAAATGAGAATAAACGTGAAGCCCTTTGTAATTCTTAAAGTATTATATAAATGTGAGCTACATAATTATTATTTATTGTTATTAATCATCTGTAAAATGGGGGAATTGAGCCTATGATAGTAATCAATAACCCATTCCTTTAACATTTCTGGATTAATATTTTTCTGTATTTGATATAAGTACATTCAACAAAATCAGGCAATGTCTGCATGTGTGTAATAATTGTTTTTTTTTATGAACTATGAAAATGTCTGAAATGACCCATCTATTTGTGGAATGATGAACAGTGTTTTATGCTCCTGTTTGACATCTAATCACATAAGCAAGAAAAGGGATATATGATTTCTTGAGGGGAAAGGGTGCAGTGTTCTTAAGCTGGCTTGTAGAAACAGTGAAATTTTATATTACATTTTCTTTTATTCTTTAAGAAAACATCCAAATCTTCTGGTTGTCCAATCCCCTGGATCTTTCCTGGAAGGCTGAAATGGCTGTAATTGTGCTGAACTGAACCAGCTAGAGAACTAGAGTGCCCTCTGTTGTTAGTTTTCCTTCACTACAGTTAAATGTCTTTACTGTTTTAAGACTGGGGCATCATAAACCAAACATTTACTCTTGATATAACTCAAATAAATCGATGAATTCTGCTCATAATAAAAAGAGTACTTCAATTTGGGAAACATCTCCAATAAAAAATATATATGTATATATAAAACTTAGTTAAGGCACTGTATAAATGTTGTATCATAATCAATCTCTTTATGAAATATTCAGATTTCCTTTGTAAAATAAAACTGTATGAAAATATTTGACATTGTTTGAAGCAAAGCCAAGGAATATTGTCAAAAATTTTTTATGACAGCATATCTCTTTAAAACCCCTGAATAATTCTGAGATATCCCTAATTTAAATATTTAGTAGAATAAGATCATAGGATCATAATGGGATTAAAGATTTTTTGGAGTTCAAAGGGACCTTTGAAGTTATCTAGTTTAACCCTCTCATTTTATACATGAAGAATTTGAAGTCTGGAGACATTATGAAACAACTCAACTTTACTACCACCTCTCTCCATTAACATTTCACATTTTGCATGTTGCTAGTAATTAAAAAAAATACATAGCACTTTAAAGTTTATAATATATTTTCATTGCAACAATCCTGTGAAATACATAATATAAGTATCATTATCACCATTTTGAAGATGACACTAGGTTTTAGAATATAGGATTAGATATTTAGAGATGGAAGAAACCTTCAAAGTCATCTATTGCCATCAAATTCAAATAGAAATGTATCCTAGAAACATAACTGACTTAGGAAACCACCAATTGTTCATTGTTGTTCAGCCATTTCAGTTGTGTCCATCTCTTCTTGGCAAAGATACTGGAGTGGTTGGCCATTTCCTTCTCCAGCTAATTTTACAGATGAGGAAATTAAGGCAAACAGGGTTCAGTGACTCACCCAAGGTCATACAGCTAGTAAGTGCCTGAGGTTAGATTCACACTCAGGCAGATGAGTTTCCCTGCCTCCAGGTCTGGCATCCCATCCGTGTGCCATAGATGACAAGGCATTTGGTTACCTTAGGAGTCATATTACTCCTGCAGTTTACCTTGTGCTTCATTGAATTTCTTCACATTCAGAGCACTAGGCAGAAATCACATTGCATTGACACCCTCCATGGGCCCTTGAGAACCACAAAAGAATATTATCTATTTTGTGTTATATTTTTATTCATTTTGATAAACATTTCACAATTACATTTTAATCTGGTTCTAGTATACTCAGGAGGCTTGCTGGCCACTTGAAGCCTGTGGACAACAAGTCTGACATCTTGAAAATTTTCTAATTTTCAGATGAGGAACTGAGACATAGGGAATCCAAGCAACTTCTCTGAGAGCAAAGTTGTAGTCAATATTCAGACCCAGGTCTCTGCCTCCAATTACAGCATTCATGTTCATGTATACACAAAAATATATAAGTATATATTATATATGATTTATATACATATATACATACATAAATAAATGTTTATATAATATGTAGAAGAAAATTGGGGTAAAAATACTTGTGATTTCTGGTGTGGAAAGTCTTCCAAAAATGTAATTAAACCATCCTTCAGTTTTAATTTGGCTTATAATCTTTCAGTTTATAGTCTTTGAAAGGTACCTGGAACACTTAAGAGTTTATGTGACTCACTCATAGTCCCACAACTAGGATGTACCAAAGGTAGGGTTTAAAACCAGGTCTTCCTAACCCCAAGGCTAGCCCTCTATCTACTTTATTAAGTCTGTAACCTGTATCTTGGAAACTGACAGGATGATTAGTCATTATGCATGCTATTGTCCTCAATGAGAAAGCTCCAGATTAGATCACATTTGTTTAGCCTCACTATAGAAACAAACAGGCATTTAATTTTTTTTATTTCATCTTTTTTTTAGTTCATTTAATTAACATTGTATGCGTTCACCTAGAGGGGCAGAACAGGTTGAGCTTCAATGTGGGCGTTCTTTTATACATTTCTAAATCTGGTAGCTTCAATATATTTTCTCCCCTTTGTACAGGACTATTCTTTTCCTGCCAAGGTTTTTGAATTTCTGAGCTGCTGGTAGCGATTCAGTTCTTGTACAAAGACGCAATTCTTGGCAGCTGTCCCTTTGGCATTCTCTAATATTTTCATAGACCTCAACTGAACTTTCAGTCTACTCGGGGAGCTTCAGAGACTGACAATGGAAACAACTTCTATTTGTCTTTTACACTCCTTACTTTTAATCCTTTCCATAAGCCACTTGAAAGTACTGGGCAGGTTAAAGAGAGAAAAGAAAAAGAAAAAAACACCAACAAAAAAAAATCTTTCTGTTTTCACCCCCATCCTCTACAGTGTTAAATTTCACCATTCCTTTTCTGTCTAAATAGAGATAAACACATTTTATTTAAATTAAAAGCTCCAGAGACGGTAAGGATAGTTTTTGTAGCTCTAACTATATATCCAGGATCCTGAAACTGAAAAAAGCAGATATTTGAGTACCATTCTCCCAAAATAAAATAGTAAAATAGCTGCAAAGGCATACAGGAATTGGGCTGCCTCCACAGATGCACTGTGTGATGTTTGAGTAGAATGGTGCGCTTTTGGGGTGTGTGTGTGTGGGGGGAGATGCTGGGGCCTCTGATGTTCTACTGTCAGAGGTAGGACAAGCCAGGTAACTCCTAGGGTATTAAACAGCCCACACTTAAAAGAGAAAACTAACAATCTCCCTTCCACACAGGTGCCACGCAAAGACCTCATCTCAATTTAATGTTCTATTTTTAATACAATTAAGATGCCTTTTACTGATGCCTTGCGTTTTTACATCACAGTAATTTTTGAACATACCATCCCTCAAAACCCAGTTCCAGTACTGATCTCTCCCTTGTAACCAAACGAAACCAATTAAGCAAAAACCAGCCATGCAATGACCTTGCCTGGTGGCATAGCATATGCAAATCTCTGCATGCCCACTTCACTTCTCCCACCCCCATAATCTCTCACCTGTCTTCCAAGAGGAAGGAGGTGTTTTCAAAGATCTCTTCTCCAAGATCAAAACTAGTCATTACAATCACTCAGAGTCTGACTTCCTTTTTGTGTTCTTTTCTTTTACATTATTGTAGTCACTGTTTAGTGTTCTGATTCCGTTCATTTCATTGTGCATCAGCTGATACAAATTGTCCCATGTCTTTTTTGTACATATTACTTTCTTTCAATGTTTAGTAATTTGTCTTTAACCAGGGCTCCTGCTATCAAATGTATTTGACCTAAAAAACACTGAGGGATTGCTCATGCCTATGTACATTGCATCTCACATGTGGAAACTGGGCCGTTTCATGCATTTATTCATTCACAGTGTCCTTATCGGAAAAGAGGCTCAATGAGGACTTGTAGGGATATATACAGGGTGATTCAAAACCACTATGATAATTATCTAATTTCAGATAACTGAGCTTTAAAAAAAGCTGAGTGGAAACTAATTTTGCTGTCTCCCTGCTTTTCTAATTTAAAGTCAAGTCTTCTAGGACTATTTCACTAGGATATTCTCATAGATTTCATTATTTTCTCTATTCTATTTATACAACATAGGTAACTTCACATTTGCCATCACTAATATATTTTTTGAATCTATTAGCATTTGACTTACTGGAGTGGCTCATGGCATTCTCTCTCTTTGGTCAAGATATATACATATACACACACATATACACACATACATATATACATGTGTGTATATTATACATTATATATGTATATATATACACATACATAATCCACACACATACATGCATACACACAGTGGCATACATACATACACACATATTATGTTCCTGTTCAACTGTTTCAGTCATGCCCAACTCTTTGTGACCCCATTTGAGGGTTTCTTGGCAGAGATATTGGAGTGTTTTGCTATTTCCTTATCCAGCTCATTTTACAGAAGAGAAATTATTAAGGGTCAAGTGATTTGCGCAGGGTTACACAGACAGTAAGTATCTGAGACCAGATTGGAACTGAGATAGATGAGTCTTCCTAACTCCAGGATAGGTACTCCATCCTATCACCTAACTGCTCTTATCCATATTATACAATATTGTACATACATACATATATATTTAGAATATTCTCACATATGGGCAGTAACATAAACACATTTTATCATGTTGATTCATGAAAGTTATTGGAGTTATAATATATGTTCAAGAAAAGAAGGAAGATTTCAAATTAAGAGAGCAAAGACTCTTTTTTTCCTCTGTAGGCTTTGGCTGGACTTAAATATCTCTTCAGAGAGAATCTGTAAAATGGGTGAATAAAACATACAATGTTGCCCTCAAAGAACTATTCAGAGTTATATAAACCTTAAAATGTTTTGTAAATGTGTTACTTCTATCATCACTATGACTATAATAAACTTAAAATGTCCATGTAAACACATTTTGTGTTTGATATGATTGCCATAAAAGGCTTGTGACCAAAGCCATCATAACTGAATTCAAATCAACTTTCTCATTCCTAAAGAAAAATAAAGAAACAAAGATTTACGGTAATCAGATAGGTCTTGGATCAAACCCAAAGCCTATTGGCAAAACCACACTTCACATAGCCATATAAGTTTCAGCCACTTTTTCTTTTATTTGTTAAAAGAAGGTAGAAATCTCTTGAAAACAGACACAAAAACAACAAAACAGTTGTATCATCACAGGAAAATGTTGATTTTATTCAAGTTATCAAGAAATCCTTTCTTGCACTGAAACATGAAAAAGCTTAATTTGAATTTGTGTAGTTTACAGAAAAATGAACCCAGTCATTTGCATTTGAAGGATATATTATTCATAACTATCCACTTTTCAATATACATGATGATCCTTGTATATTTGTGAGATTTGGGTTAAAAATTTAAGAGCACTAGCAGTACCCTCAGGCAGCTAAGTGGCACAGGGGATAGAATGCTGCGCCTGGAGTCAGGAAGGCTCATTTTCCTGAGTTCAAATCTGGCCTCAGACACTTATTAGCTGTGTGACCCTGGGCAAGTCACTTAACCCTGTTTGCCTCAGTTCATTGTCTGTCAAAAGAGCTGGAGAAGGAAATGGCTAACCATTCCAGTATCTTTGCCATGAAAACCTCAAACAGGGGTCATGAAGAGTTGGACACAACTGAAAAAATGACTCAACAACTAAAAGCAGTGTCCAAGAAAACTCTTCTTTTGAAAGTACTTTTCTTGGTTTCCCTGGTGACACTGTTTTATTAAGCTGTATTGCATAATTTACTTAGCATCTTTGCAAATTTCAATACATACATATGTACAAACATACGTATATTTTGCGTTTCAATTTTTTACTTATATACTAAAGATAACAATAGTTTTAGATTGGCTCAAAAATTTTGTGATAATGTACAAAATGATTATTACCCATCTTAAGCAGTTTTCCATGTATGATGATGTAAATGTCATAAGGGAAACTTATGAAACTCAAAACTTATGAAACTCTGAAACTTAAAAAAAAAAACAGCCTCATGACATATACTCTGACCCTACCCTATCAAGTGAAACAGTTTACTTAAGTGATACCATCTTTGAGGGCAAGAGCCATGTCTTTTCTCAATTATGCTAATGTCCACAGAACCATCCACCCAGAAGGCACTCAGGAAATGTGATAGAGATCAGTGGCATACCCCACCAGTGGCAGAGTTCCAAGGCTTTACAGTATTTAGTCTTCACTAGTGCTATTCCCTGGATAAAGGTTCATAAGCTCATTGTCATGTTGGAGCTCTGTTGTTCAGAGATATCACAGCCTGTTCTCCTATATTCACAGGCCAGAATAGATGCTGTTTGGCATATTCCCAGTATGAATTTCAGCCACACACAATTCCAGATTCACACATGACAACACATATCATCTAATGATTATGTGTAGAACAAATGGATATGATTGTGGATTATTTACAGAGTGAGTGTGATACAGAAGTGACGTTAAGTCTAACCAGGAATGAAACTGTATACTAACCTACATGAAGAAAACAAGTAGACAGACATTTTAGGAACACACAGAATGTTTTAATCATATCATTCATCTAATAGTGTTTTGTTGATAGTTATCTAAGTAGAGCTTAAAAATCAAAAAAGCCAGTCCAAAACAACCAAAACACACACACACACACACACACACACACACACACACACACACACACAATGTCCAGCATGTATTATGGCATCAAGTACTAGCCCAAACTAAATGATCAGGAATGGCCACATTGTACCTTCTGTATTCTGTAGAATTTGGATCTGTCAGATATCAGATATAATTACTTAAGTCATTTCACTGGTGCCATACATAACAATGAAAGATAACACTAGCCACTGGCAGTGAGATCCTGGAAAAAAATCTATCTGCTGGGATTGAAGCCATCCTTGATCTGCTTGAATGGACAAGAGCAACGGATGAATGACAGCTGGACGGCTACCTAAATAGTTATCAACTGGTATGAGGTGGAGTGACTAGAAGCTCTGTATACTCATTGAAGGACAACTTCAGTGAAAAGGGAAGAGAGGAGCAGAGGACAGAATGGTCTGGCATGCAGAAATTAGGAATTAGATGACTGTGAATATGTGGCCATGTAGCCTCATAGGTCACAAGGCAAAGTCAAAGAACGTGTTTGATACTGCAACTAGGAATCAATCAAGAAATATTTATTAAATATTTACTGTGTGCCAGGCATATAGGCATCTAGGTGATGCAGTGGATAAAGTGCTGGACCTGGAATCAGGGAGACTTGAGTTCAAATCTGGCCTTAGACACCACTAACTGTGAGATCCTGGGCAAGTCACTTAACCCTATTTACCTCAGTTTTCTCATCTGTAAAATGAGCTGGAGAAGGACATATTAAACCACTCTACTATTTTTGCCAAGAAAACCCCATGGGGGTCACAAAGACTTGGACACGACTGAAAAAACTGAACAATAATAATGTGCCAGGTAAGGTCTGAGGTCCTAAAGATGCAAAGAGAGAAGTGAGTCAGTTTCTGCTCCTCAAGAGCTTACTTTTTTTTTTAATCTATAATGGCTAATCAAACACAAATTATTGCACAGGCTTAATGGGAAAGAACCAATTATGACTGGCAATATCCCATAAACCTACACTGTCAGAACAGTGATAGCATCAGGAATCCAATACTGTCTTTAGAATCAAAGGCTTTGGTGAAGAAATGTTTACATGAAAGATGTTAAACTTCTTAATACTGCCAGCCATCTGTAGCTACATTGGGATTGTGAAACGGAAAGTTGTAACTAGGAAGAGTGAACTAGGTCCTTGCCTTAAAGCACTGAAATTTAGATTGTATACATATTTAATATATATGCTTCTTCAGCAATATAGAAGATAATATAGTAACATTAAACATCTCTAGTTTCCAAAATTGTTTCTCATGTGCAATTTTCTACAGGCCTTTTACCATCCTCTTTGTTCCACTTTGGATGCTATCCTTCCTGCTCAACTGAATTTCTCTTAGTTGCTCGTATTATTTTCACATCACAAATTGCAAATGAATTGCAAGCACACTGCCTGGCACATTGGCACTTAAATGTTTGTTGATTGATTACAAAGTTGATTTGGAGGCACTCTTCATGTTCTTTTCTCTGAATGCCCAAATTGTTGTGTATGACTCTGGTACAATGACAGGAAGTCCCATAGTACTGTCAGATTCTCAAGCAATTCATATCCCAGAACTGTAAGGATATGTGACTGGCTTACATGACTCTTTGAAGTCATAAAAAGAAATGCTGTCTCTCTCTAAGCCAAAAGGAAGAAGCAATGAAAGCCATACCTGGCTTTCCAGTGGCATTTGGTAGACTCAACATTATGGAATGTTAGGCAGCCACTCAAGGTTTACAATGTAATTTTCCAGGCAGTTTGTTGGCAATTTAAATTATATAACTGTCATTTCTTTTAAGATAAACCAGATTCTCCAAGTTAACTCTTTCAGACTATGTGGGTACCAGTCAGGGCACTCAAATATCCAAATATTAAAATGGATCTACCATCTCACTGATATGGCACTTCCTCCAGGGATGAAGACCGTAGCTCATCCATGCCTCACCATCCTTTATCTGTTGCCCATGTTTTCTCATAATTTCACCCAAGAGGTCCACACAAAATGCAAGGTCTTCCTAACTTTTTTTAATGACATGACACAGATACCAGTGGAGCACATAAGCTATGGTATATTAGGGCAATGCAACAATTTAGTAATGGAATCAGAGAGATCTAAATGTTTTAATTAATTAAATGTACCCAATTTTTATAAATATAATTGATGCAAAAAAACACATCCCTCGGTTGTCAGCATTTAAAATAGTCAATGTTAGCCTTCAAGGAACAATAGAGAACTGTTGAGCTGGTGCTTAACTTATAAAGGCCATATGAAAATTGTAATGCCTTATATAAGTAAGAAAGAAAAAAAAAACCTTGAAAAAAATTTTCCGTCATATACAAGAAAATAAAATAGCAACAAGCACTTAAAAAGTTAAAAATATGAACATCTAAATGAAAATTCTTTTGGCATGTTTCACTCTAAGGAGTGGGATACTTTGAAACCTTATCAAACAGGGTGTTGGAGTAGATGTGTTTTTCCTGCAAATTCTTGGTAATGAATATGCATTTAGAAAAAAAGCAGTAGAGAGGAGATTAGAAGCTGGTAAAGTCTATTTCACAAAATTTGAGAGTTAGAAGGGACTTCAGCATCAGTTCAGTCCAACTCATGTGCAGAAGGAATTCCTACTACAATACACCTGACGAAGACTCATCTGATCTTCACCTGAAGACTTCCAAGGAAAGAAAACCCACAACCTCTTGATACAGTCAATTCTGCTTTTTTTCAGAGCTCCAATTGTTAGGAAGTTTTCCTTATGTCTAGCTTTAATTTACCTTCTTGGAGTTCCCCTCATTGTTCTGGATAATCCCTATAGGATGAAATGGAATAAGTCTATTCTCTCTTTTACATAACAGCCATGCAAATACTTGAACACAAATATGTTCCCTGAGTCTTTCTGGCTTCAGCCTTAATATCTTCACTTCCTTCAACTGAACTTCTCATGACATAGACTCCAGTCCCTTTACCATCTTTGTGGTTCTCCTTGGACTCTCTCCAGCTTACCCAACCCTTCTTAAACTTTCTTCCTCAGACCTGATCATAATACTCTGGATTTCGTCCAAACGTAGCTACCAATGGCCCAGATGACCTTAGAATAGTCAATTGAATTGAAGTTGAGCCATTTAGATTGTTAGCATTTTGATTCCTTCTATAATATGTATAACTGGCAGTGGGAGCTGTAGTAGCAATACGAGAAAAGATAAAGGGCTCCTGACATCAATATTTTGTGCCTTGTTCATTGTTTTGAGGGGGAAAGAATTTAGAGACAGAGGAGGAAATGAATGGGCCACTGAGCTTCCCCAGGGAGCTAGGTCCTGTGGAGGTAGGAGGATGTTCTGAAGGAAGGGCAAAGGTGTTTTTTTTTTTCTGAATAGAGTCTTTGAGGGTTTATGGTGTCCTAAGAGATTACTGAAGGTGTCTGTGTACATACTGAATTGGAAATTTCCTAGGGTATTGTTTTATTAAAGGAGGCAGGAAATATTGAAAGGAAGCAGAGGAGAGTGTTGTTCATCTTCCTCCTAGTCACTGTTTAGACAGGATTTGCAACTGAATTTCCAGCTGTGCAGATTTTTAATGACTGAGAGGATCAATGGTCACATGCCCCAAAGAAAAATAAACAAACAAGTATTGTATTTAGAAGATCTGTCTTTGATATTTGTAAAATATGGAGCAGAGGGGGAGCTTTGAAATAAGATTATAGATTATTAAACACATGATTGAGAGCATTTAGAAAATGGAAGCATTGGTTCCTAGAAGCCAAAATGGGTTCATCAAAAATAAGTCAGATTAGACTAATTTTGTTTTTTTTTCATAGGGAAAGGGAAGGGAAAAAGCATTTATATAGTACCTACTATGTACAGGTACTATGCTAAGCACTTTACAAATATTATCTCATTTTATCCTCACCACAACTTTGTGAGGTAGGTGCTATTATCATTCTCCATGTTAGAATTAAGGAAACTAAGGTAAACAGAAATTAAGTGACTTGCCCAGAGTCACATAACTTATAAGTGTCTGAGATGTGATTTGAGTTCAGATCTTCCTGACTCCAGGTCAAATGCTCTATCCACCTAGCTGCCTAAAAAAGATATTTGTTTTTTGACATTATACTAGCGGACCAAGGGAATACTGTAGACACAAAGTATCTGGACCTCAGTGAGGTATCTGGTGAAACCTCCTGATGTTCTTGTGTGTAAAGATCAGTGCAGATAATGGACTGATACCAAGAAAAAAAAGGGGACAAAAAGCATGCTCCAAATGGTTCTGTTCAACATTTTTATTGGTAACTCAGAGGATGGCATACATGACATTGTATTTATTAAATTTATGACAAACCTAGGAGAGCTAGTTAATATGCTGAATACAAAAAAGTCTTCACAGACTAAAAGTCTTACTGAATCTAAGAGGATGGGCTGCAATAAAAATGTAAAGTGCAGTCGGGTCCAAAAAAATCAATTTCCTACAAAGCAGTTCATGTGAGAAAAGGCTTTTTCACAGGTGGAAACTGGCCTGTTGGATATCCTAACTTAAATATGTCAATTCAATGATCATTTATTGAGGGTACAGCATATTGGGTTAAGCACTAAAGATGAAAAGAGAAGTGTAATTTCTAGAGCAAGTGAGGTAATAAGTACTTGTGATAATACTTGTCACCCACATTAAGAACTCTGTATAGGTTAAAACAGATCTGGAGTATTATATTTAATTCCAGGCACCATTTTAAGAAGAGAAGTGCGCACTGAGGTGGCCAGGTTCAGAATACCACTTTACCCACTTTAGCTGTGTGACCCTGGGCAAGTCACTTAAACTATGTTTCCCTCAGTTTCTAAACCTGTAAAATGGAAATAATAATAGCACCAACCTCACAGGGTTGTTTTGAGGACCAAATATGAGAACTTTATAATATGTAATGTAATGTAATATAACATACTTTGCAAACCTTAAAACACTATATAAATGTTAGCTATTATTTTTAGTCTTGTTGATTTTACCTTCAGAATATCTCTGGCTTCTGTCCTATTCTCTCCACTCACAGTGCCATGGCTTCAGTTTCCTCATCTCTAAAATGGAGATAATACCTTCCAGTGTTTTGTAAGGCTCAAGTGAGATCACGCACATAAAGCACTATGGAAATTTTAAAACAAAACTATGATATCACTAGGTGGTATAGTGGATAGAGTACCAGGCCTGGAGTCAGGAAGACTCATCTTCCTGAGTTCAAATCTGGCCTCAGATACTTACTAGCTGTGTGACTCTGGAAAGGTCACTTAACTCTAGTTGCTTCAGTTCCTCATCTGTCAAATGGGCTGCAGAAGGAAACGGTAAATCACTTTGCCAAGAAAACCCCAAATGGGGTCACAAAGAGTCAAATACTACTAAAACAACTGAACAACAAATGACTATTAGTAACACTATGCTATTATGAATGATGACGACTGCTACTACCACCACCATCCCTTCTAGTGTACACCTTTTTCTTGGTATCAGTCCATTATCTGCACTGATCTTTGTATACAAGATCAAGAGGCTTCAGCAGATACCTTGCTGAAGTCTAGATGTATCATGTCTACAGTATTCCCTTGATCAACTACGTCTGCTGTCAGAAAGCAAAAATCCTTTTTGGGTAGCTAGTTGGATAGAGCTCTGGGCCTGAAGTCAGAAAGACCAGAGTTCAAATCCTGCCTCAGATATTTACTTATCTATGTGACCCTGGGCAAGTCCCTTAACCTTTGCTTGCCTCAGTTTCCTCAACTCTATGAAGGAGAATTATAACATCACCTACCTCACAGGGTTGTTGTGAGGATAAAATGAGATAATATTTGTAAAGTGCATAGCACAGTGCCTGGAATATAGTAGGTGCTACATAAATGCTTTTTCCCTTCCTCGGTGGCAAGAAAAAAAGAGCAAATAAAATTAGTCTAACCTGACTTGTTCTTACTGAACCCATTCTGGCTTCTAGGAATCAATGCTTCCACTTCTAAAGGCAAAATTTGTCTTCCAAAGGCCTAATTATTTCACTTCCCAGCTTAAAAACTTCAGAGACTCCTGATTGCCTTTAAAATTAAATACAGACTCTTAAACTTGGCCTTTAAAGATATCTACAAGCTCATCTTTAGCCAATTTGTACAAGTTTAAGATAATTCCCCTTCAAACTCTCCATATTCCAACAAAACTGACTTACCAGATGTTCCCTGAACTTGACATTCAATCTCTGTGCCTTTGAACTGTCTTCCATGCCTGGAATCCACTTTCACCCTCACCACTGCCCCTTTAAACTCCTTATGTTCCTTGTATTATTAACCTACGACACCCACCCACGGGTGTGCTGAAGCCACGTTATACTGTCTGGTCAATTGTTACATTTTCGTTGTGAGCATTTATATTTTAGAAATTGGCAAGTGCTACAAATCAGACTTGATTTATTGTTTTGTTGATTGTCTATAGACTTAAGAGGATAGAGAACATATTAAGAATGAAGATAAAATTTTAATGTATGACATGCCAACATTTCTTTTTAAAAGATCCAGTTGTTAAACATTTACCAGCACATCCTTACATCTACCCCCACCTCTTATAGAACAAAAGTCATTTGGGGACAGGGGCTGTTTCATTTTTCTTCTTTTTCATTGTACAGTCAGTTCAATCAATCAATGAGTAAACAGTTGTCAAGTGCCTATTATGTGTCAGGCACTGTGCTAAGTGCTGAGAATTCAAAAAGAGGCAAAAAAAAAAAGAGAGATAGCCCCTGCCTTCAAGGAGCTCACAATCTAATGGAGGAGATAACATAAATATGTATATATATATGTATGTATGTATGTATATATATACATATATATGTATATATATATACACACATACATACACACACAAACCAACTGTATGTAGGATAAATAGGAAATAATTAACACAGGGAAGGCACTAGAATGAAGAGTAGTTGGGGAAGGCTTCCTGTAGAAGATGGAGGTTTAGCTGAGACTTAAAAGAAAGCCAGGGAAGTCAATAGGGAAGATTAAGAAGAAGAGCATTGTAGGCCTGAAGGACAGCCAGAGAAAATGCCCAGAGCTGAGAGATGGAATGTCTTGCTTGTTGAACAGCCAGGAGGCCAGTTTCACTGGATCAAAGAGTACATGTAGGAGAGTGAGGTGTAAGGAGACTGGAAAGGTAGGAGGGAGTTAGATTATGAAGGGCTTTTCAAGCTGAGAAGATTTTGTATTTAATCCTGTAGGCCAGACCTGCATAACTTGGCAGGAGGTAGGGGTGAAAATTAAAGTAGGCCAAACTTCTTCAGGCTGCAGATATGATTTTATTGGCTCACTTTCCAAGGAAAGGTATAATTAATGATTAAACTATTTTGCAAATAAACCATATTAAAAAAAGGAAATTTCAATTAATGTCAATTAATTACACTTGTTACTTAAGATTTTTATTTATCATTAAATTGCTCCTCTCAGAGATAAAGACTGACGATGGTTGGTTGCCATGGGTCATGTGACAAACAAGAGAGAGTATGCATTGGCAACCCTCCCCCTCCACCAAGTTGCATGACAGATACAATAGTGACTAGTGGAAGGCAGGTGAAGTGGAGCACAGACAAGTACTCATTACATCTTTACTTTCTTTTACAACCTCTACATTTTTCACAGGCCACCAGAAATCCTTTTTGCAGGGAGCAAGTGACCAGTGGGTCATATGTCGTTCAGGCCTGCTGTAGGTGATGCTAACATGGTCAGACCTGCATTTTGGGAAAACCACTTAAATGGAGGAGTGGAGGATGGAATGGAGTGGGGAGAGACATGAGGCAGGCAGACTTACCAGTCAGCTCTTGCTGTTGTCCAGGTCTGAGGGGATGAGGGCTCGCACCGGAACTGTGGCAGTGTTAGAGGCCTGCTATAATGTGATATATGCATTCCTAAAAACCACTAAGCTATACAAAATCACATAAAAACCACAGGACCTCTGGGAAAATTGGGATTAGGGACCCAACATTAAACGTCTTCATCAGTGACACATTAAAAAAAAAAGATTTTTGTTGTTGCTCAGTCGTTTTCAGTAATGGCTGACACTTCATGACCCCATTTGGAGTTATCTTGGCAGAAATACTGGAGTGGTTTGCCATTTCCTTCTCCAGCTCATTTTACAGATGAGGAAATTGAGGCAAACAGGGTTAAGTAGCATGCCCAGGGTCACATAGCTAGTAAGTGTCAGAGGCCACATTTGAACTCAGGAAGATGAATCTTCTTAACTCTTTCCACTGAGCCACCTAGCTGCCCCCCAAAAGACAAGAACTTAATTTTAAAAGGGCAGCATAATTTTAAATGGTTAAGAAATACATAAGTACTACAACAAACAGTGACAAGGTCAGCAGCCTAGAGCTGTTGCTCAGCCTACTGTCTGGCAAAGCATATCCATACAAGTGAGAAAGTGGCCTCCAGGACACTGAAGCCCCTACAGCAGAAGATAGGGGTGTGGGAGGCTGTGCCTATGTGGGTGCTGACCGGTACTCCTCAGCCCACGGGGGACCATCTCTAGTTATCCTGATCTGTATCTTGCCATTGGACCCAGATAGCTTGGGAAGAGAAAGTGTATCTGATGACTTTGCACAGCCCTCCCTCACTTAAATCCAATTCACTTGCAAGTCATGACATCACCTTCCTGATGTCAAGGTCCTCTTTGAGAACGAAGGACAAACAATAACAACAGCCAATCAATCAATATGGCGCTTCGCTTTGAAGTATGTTCGTGAAAGTGGACGTTGGAAGATCGCAGAGTTTGAGTTATTGTAAAGGAGAGTGAAAATTGTAACATCACTTGTGGCTGGGTGTGGTTCATCATCCTCTTGTCTCTTTTGCATACTTACATGCATTTTGTGTATTCCCATGCAGCTCCCTTCAACTGGGTGCAATTTTCTGAATTCTTCTTGCTTCTCACAGATGAAATTTCACATAAGCAAATGCAACATCTGCCTTATGCTCAAATTATTCCCTGATAAAATATATCAGTCAACTTGCAACAAATTTGTGTTTTCAAAATAAGTGTTTCAGTGCAACTTACTGTATCTCCAGGGTCTAGCACAGCGATTTGCTCATAACAGGTACTTAAATGTTTATTGACTTGAATTTGGCTTTAGCAGGCAGATCTACAGCTGCTAGCTGGTAATTATCAGGAGACAAATTTGGACTAGATACTAAGAACTTCCTAGCAATTAGGCTTGCCCAAAAATGCAGTGGTAATTAAGTTTCTGTCACCAGACGTGTTCAAGACCACTTGGTAGGCCTAATGCTTATGGAAATTCACATTTCAGGTAGGGTTTGAATTAAATGGTTCCTAAGCAATTTGCCAACTCTGAGATTCTATGATTCTTTAGGGAAATCCAGGCCAGATTTTGCTTCTAGATTGGTAGAGACAGACTGTTAGACATGATAAAAATTCACATGTCTTTATGAAATAAAACCCGATCAATCTTGGCAAATGGAAAGAGAGTCATCTAAATTACAGCTAGTTTAAAAAACAATAATGACAACAACATAGAATCATAGGATTTTTAGTTGGATAAATTATTTCTTTTTAAAAGAAATACAGTTTTATTACTTTTAAGTTAGCAAAGTGTTGCTAAATAGTGCTACTGAAGAGATTAAAAATGACATAACTAGTATGTTATTTGTTTATATGAGAAGAGATGTTTTAGACTTGAGAACAGTTTGTTCTCTTAAGTAAAATACTACTCTCATTTTTTACTTTATAGAGTTTGCTTAGCAAAGTTTTTCTGTCTGGAAACATATAGTACATGGCAAACAATCCAAACCTTTATAAAATAATGTTAAATGGCAAATTGTTGGGTTCTAATGTATATTTTGCTTATTACATACAAAGACATTGTGTTTAAACATAAATGGTAAAACATTACATGTATATATACAGAGTATAATAACAGATGTCATATGGACATTTCAAACATCATCTTATATGTACTGAGAATACATTCAAAAGCAGAAGTGCAATCTCAGTAAATATGCACAAGGGTCTCTTTAAAAGCCCTGTCAATAGGAAATCAACAGTCACAGAACTATTATTTCTCATAAAGCAATTTAGTGAAAATTGTGAAACATCTGGAAGAATGTTGCTCTGTAAGAATATCTGGCAATATTTTGAAAACCTTTAAATTTAATTTATTCTGAACCTAATAAATGCCAAATTAAATGAGCATTTCCATATACACAGTATAAAAGAAAAAAGAATTGTACATGAATCACTATTAAGTACCACTTGCTTTCTTTCTTAAAAACATAATAAATTCAACATGTAACTTTCAAAGCTGTCCTGCTTGTCTGTGATTCTTTCTGGACTCCCCTCTGTTAATCTCAGTGCATTTTTTTAAAAAGTGCTTCAATAATCCTTCTTTCCTTCCTTTTATTTTTATTTTTTGCTACCCTTTCTCTACCACATATACCTGTACTCCTTACCAATTGGGAGAAAAAACCTTGTAAAAATAGCTTAGAAATATTTTTAAAGCTTCCATTTAAAGGTCATGCATAAACAAGGAGACAAATGTAATTGAACATTTTAGTGCACATGGAGCATTAAAATTTTGCCCTTCCATAAGCCCCAATTTTAACTAAATTTCAGTGTAGTGATATCCTGGAAAATCACTTTCAAATATATCCAAAAAGACTGGGATTTTTCCTTTTCCATGAAGATAGGCCTTCTAAAATATTAAACAAAAGCAGACCCATTCCATTTCCCTTTTTTTTCCACCCCTTGCTGCTTCCCCTCATTATCCACATAAGATCCCTTTGAACACCCTCCTATGCTTTCAGATCCTGGCAGAAGGCACATTTAATGCCTACAATAGCTGCTTCTTTGAGACACAGGAGAGCATTGTCTCAGGGATCTAAAGAGGTTCATGACATTGCAAAGTTGCAGTTGCTAAGCAGGCCGATCAAGAGTTACTTCCAACCCTGGTAACTCAGGCCTTGTTCAAACACTTCCTCAAAATCACCTGCTAACGGCATCACAATGCACAATTTTTAAATACAGAAAAAAGACAATGGAGTACAAAGTAAAGATCTCTACCTGCTCCTACTAGGCATTTTTTCAAAGGGGAAACTGTGAAATGTCATTCTAATAGTTGAGAAAGCAGTAGGAAGCCCTGCATGCTAATAATATCTTAGAACAATATAGCCCAGATAGCTTACCAGACTATTTTCTTTTTAATCTTCAAAAGTGGCATGAAGTTAATGGTTTAACTTCCTTTTAAAAAGCATTAATGGTTTATTAACACACACACACACACACACACACACACACACACACACACACACACACACACGGCTTGGCTGATTGCTCTTAATCTTCCTTTATAGTGTGTGGCCTGGCATCAGGAAGACCTGAGTTCAAGTCCAGACTCAGATACTTATTAGCTGTGTGACACTGGGCAAATCACTTCACCTCTATCTGCCTCAGTTTCCTCAACTACAAAATAGGGATTGTAACAGCACCTACTCTCAAAGCTGTTTTGAATCTAAAATTAGATAATATTTAATATAATATAACAATGTAATAAAGTTTATAGGACAGTGTCTGGAACATAGTGGGTGCTTAATAAATGCTTATGTCCTTCCTTTATGCCCTCAGTCTTGTCCTATGGTTCTGGCACACGAAGGCTTGCTTTGAAAAACATCCTTTATGCTTATACCTACTGTACATAGGGCCATATATCTATAGCAGGAAAAGACCTCAGATGCAATCAAATCCAACATTTTCATTCCACAGATGAGGAAAATGAGGCCTAAGGAAAGCAAGTGACTTGCCCAAGGCCACACAGGTGTTAAGCATTAGAGGAGAAATTAATGTCATTTTTAAAGCTGTCTCTCTAAATTAATTTGGATTACTTTGCATTTACTTAAGCTGTAAACATGTTGCATAAACCCAGTAGGATGAAAGCTTGGGGAAGAAAACTTTTTTTTTTTTGCATCCTCTGAGCCTTGCATAGTTTGGTGATTCATAAATTTTGGTAAATCTTAGACCTATATTTCTGTTTTAGAAATGCTAAACTCTGAGCAAATATGCCACTTAGGCTGCTTTGTTTAGGACACATACATTTCTCTTCTATTATTGATGTATGGTCTCTGCAATAGAAGAATGTGCATTATGTAGCTTTTTCAGGTGATTGTGAATCTTTTTTTCCCCCAAACAATGTCAGAATGTGTGGAGATAATTGATTCTGTCACATTTCTTTCATGACCCAGACAACCTATTTTCTCCCCGACTTTTTTACAAATTTGACCTCTGGTACAAATAGCAATAATAACTGGAGCAAAAGGCGCATATACATAACAATGCCCTTGATTCTCTTCTTTTCAGCTGATTTCCAAGGCAGACAGAGTAAACAGCCTTCTCCCAGCTTTCTGACTTTCCACAGCTGAGAGTGTAGGATGTTTACAATATCTGTCACTCAGTATTCTCCAACATGGGCTTGAGGTCACCAGTGCAAATTTCAAGCAAGACAGCATCAGAGAAGGACACATTCGCGAGGTTACAACTGAACTGCAGAAACATCTCTTGGGATTTCTGAATTTGGTTGAGTAAGGTGTGAATTTAGGATTTGTTGGGATTTTAGTATGGGATTGGGGTTTGAACATATCTGATTTCCATGTGGGGCCATATTGTGTGCCCAGTCAAGTCTCCTTATACCTGCAAGTCCCTTTCCTTTGTTCAGTTAAATTCTTGGACTTCTACTTTGGTATGGGCCTAGGTTCTGGATGTTTTCATCATTCCCTAAAAACCAATCCCAAGACATTCCACCTTTGCCTTTAGAAAGCAAGAACTTCTGTCCAGAACCTCCCCAAACTATCCAGAATCCAGCTTTATCTCTCATGCTGTGAAACTTTCTTCTGGCTTACTCCTACATGTAACAGAGCACCATGAGCCTGCAAGATAAGAGAATCTGTCGCTTGAATTATATGTTACATGGTCATAAATTCAATCAAGGAAGAGAAAAGTAAATATGCTAGGGTGAAAGGTACATCTATAAAAAAGTATAATGTAAACTTGTAACATCAGGCAGAAATTTTTCTATGTAACATGTGACAGGAAAAAAAATCAGTATTTGGAGGCATAAGTACAAATAGGGTTAATCAATGCCTCCAGGGTCTTTCCAATATTGTTTGCTCCAGTGTAACCTTGACCTTCGCATAATAAATTAGTCCATGATACAAAGGAAGTCAAAGAGGTAAAAAATCTTAAATATTGTTATGTCCCAGAGTAGCTAGCTCTAAAGAACAAAGGAGACATGAGGCAGGGTAGAGCTAAGTGGCTCACAATCCCTAGAAGATGAAGGATCACCTACATGAGTCTTTGATTTCTTTCTTTTTTAAAGAGCACTCTTCCTATAAAGAGCATTTTGTAGGAAATACAAAACCTTTTTATGACTAAAAAACAATAGCTGTAAAGGAGTTGTGCATTCATAAGCTTTTTGTCACATTAAAAATGTTATGATAGATATGAATCTATCACACAAGATATGGATATGTATATTTTTTTTGTCAGCAGCAATAACTGATGCAATTTCTCAGAATGAAGCAAAATGTGCATTGACTACTAGTGCTAAGAAAGACATCAGTCGTCTGTCAAGACTATAGAATCCTCGTTGCGTTGGGTGACTGCTCACAGGTGATGAAAACAGATCCAACCTTTCTGTTGCTGCTGTTATTGTCGAGTCGTTTCAGTCGTGTCCAACTCTTCCTGACCCCAACTTGAGGCTTCTTTTTTGGTAAGGGTACAGGTGTGGTTTGCCATTTCCTTCTCCAATCCATTTTACAGACGAAGAACTGGTGCAAACAGGGTTAAGTGACTTGCACAGTGTCACCTGGCTAATAAGCTTCTAAGGCCAGATTTGAATTCATAAAGATTATCCTCCTGGATTTTTCCTTTTAAAATTTTAAAATTATTTTTATTTATATTGTTAAATATTTCCCAATTAGATATGAAAATTTTTAACACTCACTTTAGAAAAATTTGAGTTCCAAATTCTCCTTCCCTCCTGTACCTCCCCCATGCCGACTTTGAGGAGGCAAACAGTTTGATCTTAGTTATACATATATCTCATGTGATACTTGTTTTCTCATTAGCCATGTTGCAAAAGAAAACACAAATAAAATAAAACAATAAAAATAATGTGAAAAAAAGATTATCCTCCTGATTCAAAGCCCTATCCAAGTGCTCTATTCCCTGCACCACCTAGCCACCAAAATTTAGTTGTTGTTGTCGAGTCATTTCAGTTGTGTCCAACTCTTCACGATCCCATTTGGGATTTTCTTGGCAAAGATACAGGAGCAGTTTGCTGTTTCCTTTTCCAGCCCATTTTATAGATGAGGAACTGAGGCAAACAGGGTTAAGAGACTTGCCCAGGGTCTACTACACTGAAATCCCTGGTAAGCACTAATTAATAATAGCCACCATTCTCTAGGCCAAAGCCTATCTTACTTCTACCTAGGGGCTCTTAAATCTTTTGGGTGTCATGGACCCCATTGATAGTCTGGTGAAGCCTATTGGTGCCTTCTCAAAAAAACCTTTTTAGATGCATTAAAAAAATATGATTATAAAAGAAACCAAAAGTTAGTGAAGATAAAGATGCAATTTTTTTCCCCATCCAAGTTTGTGGACCCTTGAAATTGATTCATGAATCCCTTAGGAATCCATGGATACCAGGTAAAGAACCCCTCCCTGTTCTAGCATTTCTTTGACTCCCAAAGTCTACAAGTGTTTATTACTATGAACAGTTAAGTGGTACAATGGAGGGAGCAATGGGCCTTCAGTCAGGAAGATCTGAGTTCAAACGCTGTCTCAGATTTTAGTAGCTGTGTAATCCTGGGCAAGCCACCTTGCTCAGCTTGCCTCTGTTTCTTCAACTGCAAAATTAGGATAATAATAGTACCTACCTTCACTCGCTTGCTGTGAGAATCAAATGAGATAATGTTTATTAAAAGCAATTAGCACAGTGCCTGCCATGTGGTAGGAGTTATATAAATGCATATTCCCCTTCCTCCTACTATGTGGCAGGCACTGTGTTAATTTCTGGGAATACATATTCAAGCAGATAGAGAGTTCTTGCACTCAAGGAGCTTACATTCTAATAAAACATAAAAGCTGAAGGGAGGGGAAGGGAAGATGGATCCAGCTGGGGGCACTGTAAAGAAAGTCTGGAGCACAGAGAAGAGTGAAGACATGACAAGTCATCCCAAAGTTGTCAGTAAAACTTTAAAGTCAACATATTCACGCCATCTCAACATTATCAGCACCATTTGGTGTTCTGCTGATCTTACTGAGGATGTCTGGAACTTGTATGAGATTTACACATCACAGGACCAGAAGGCCATGACAGCAGCACCCAGATAGCTTTTCCTAATTCAGCACATATTCTCAGGATGTGAATTTTGGTACAATTTGTATATAATGTCCCTTTGACCTTGGGACAGTTTGCTCATGACTTCTTCTGCAATCTTCCTTCGTGTGATTGCTACTTTAATATTGTCTACTCATAAACTTACTTACTATACAGGGAAGAGTGGTCAGGGGGACAGAACAAGATACAATTGTAACATGAAGGCGCCAGGGGCAGAGTGGTATGCCCAATGTGAGAAGTTCAGGGGTAAAGTGAGCTTCTAGGACAAAAAAGTTTCTGTGTCATTGTTGAGAAAGTCCAGCAGAGTCAGGAGTGCCTTCTGGATAGGAACTCTTTCCAGCACACCAAGCTTCTTCCCTGGAGAAATTATTTAACCTCTCTAACCCACTTGTCATCTAAAAAAGATTATACATTTTACTTGGTTCTTCTAATTATGTAATTGTAAAGGACTTTAGGGCAGTGACAATCTAACCAAAATAATCACTGTAGCAACTATAGTGGTATGATGCCACACATTTGGCTTATACTTCCCAAACTAATATGACCATGGAATACTTTGGGGCTTAAAATAGATAAATGGAAGCCATGTGTGATGGGACAGAAAAAGGTGTATATTTTAAATTATGTGTAACCTGTGGCCTAGCATTTCAAGCTCTAGATTTACATGGCCTGGGTTCAGTCTTGCAGAGCCTCCAACATGGTGTGATGGTAAATGTTAAACAATTAGCTCTCCAAAAAAAAAAAATACACACTGAACTTTTAAAGTTAATCTGTATTATTACCATTTTCCCCATCTGTTTTTTAAAAGACTAGACAGTAAACAAAACAATAAATTAACCCTGATTTGTATATTTCTGAGTAGTAAATACTCACACTGATAATTAAACAATTGGTGGTTAAAGCTGGCTCCAGCACACCCTTGGTGGCTTTTCAAAAATTAAGGGTTTTTTGGCTCAATTTGCTGCCCCCCGCCCAAGCATGTCCTCTGGGAACCTCAAAAAGACTGCTCCTGTCTAGTTTCTAGAGATGTGGTAGTGTAGTCTTTGGCTCCTGTGTATGTATTCAAGAAATTAATGTATCATTGGTAGAGGACAGCCTTTATTTCACAGAAACAATGACTGGGCAAAGAACACAAAGGATACAAAATAGCCCATAAACAACTAATACAATGCTCTTCCCTCTTTAGTGATTCCCACCTTCTTCTCACCCAGGGGAGAATTATCTAATGGGCACCCCCACTATGATTTGGTATCTCCCTAGAGAAAAAAATACTTTGGGGTTGCTAGAAAAGACAACCCCTAAACGTTCCACAAAGTCCAAAAACAGAACTGCTCTAGCTTTATGGTATACCCCAAGGACCTATACTCTTTCCAGAAGGAAAACACGCTTTGGGCTGCTAAAGATCAAAATAACCCGACATTCCAATAAGTCCATTCACCCCAGGGACTTATACGGGCTTATGGTTTTAAGGGCTTGAAACCCCACCCCCCACCCCTTCCCTGGAAGGCAAATTAAATCTGTGTTGTTAGTCAGACAACTCCTTTCCCTGCCAGACTTGCAGTCACTTAATGATGAATGGTCATATCAAAGGGTAAAGTTCAGGCAGGTTTTATCATTCCTCCATGTCACAGATCATAGATTTAGATATCAAAGAGACCTTTGCCATCATCTAGTCAAATCCCCCTTCATTTCAGAGATGAGAATCTAAGCATACAGGAGTGAAGTGCTTTGCCCATGACGCAGGTAAAAAGTGGCTGAGGCAGGATCGAATCCAACATTCTCTGACTCTAAATCCAGCATTCTTCCCCCTGAACTGTAGTACTTCTGTTGATCAGTCCCCACGTTGCTCTTCCAAATCCAGGACCATTTATTAGATGCTCAAGCTAGAAACTTTTGGTGCTCTTCCATAAATCTAGCAAGGCAGGGGGAGCAAAATGGGAGAGGAGATCTGAACACTTGGCCACAGGCTAGATGGTTACCTTCTCCAAAGTCCCATTTCTTGGTCTTACAGGTTATGTCACTGCCTCTTTATGAATAGGGCCAAGAACTTAGGTTCAATCAATAAGTCAATCTATCAACATTTATTAAGCACCTACTATGTTCTAGGCACTGTGCTAAGCACAGGGGACACAAAGAGGCAAAAGACAGTCCCTGACCTCTAGAAGCTTATAATCTAATGGGGCAGACAACATGCAAACATATACAAACAAGCTATACACAGGATAAATAGGAAATAATTAACAGAGTGAAGGTGCTAGGATTAAGAGGGGTTGGGAAAGCTTCCTGTGAAAGATGGGATTTTAGCTGGGACTTAAAGGAAGCCAAAGAAATCAGGAGGTTTTAAGGACAGAGAGCATCCTAGGCACAGTGGAAAGCCAAAAAAAAAAATGCTTCAAGGTGAGAGATGGAGAGTCTTTTTTGTCAAACAGCCAGGAAGCCAAAGTCACTGGATCAAAGAGTACATGGTTTAAAGAATTCTCCCTTCTTCCACCCAAGAAACTAGGACATATTGCTCCTTGGGGTCATGTTGTTGAGGCCACTTGTATCTCTTGGGCCACATGGGCCATATAACTCATGTAACTGCTTTGTGCTTCCTCCCCAAAGCTGCCATTCATGGTTACCAGTGAGAAGACTATATGAATGCACAGACACCTGCTCCCCCAGGACTCAAATCTATTCAAGTTGCTGGTTTTTTAGCTCTCTCTGGATTTTTCTGGAAAAAAAATGCCAGCTACAGGTCTATTGGCATCGTTTTGTTTAATTTTAAGAATGTTATTGCTACCTTTTGCTTTTACATTGACTTTTTCCTCTTTTGGTCTCCCTCTCTCAAAGGGCTATCCCTTATAACAAAGATTTCTTTTTAATAAAAGAAAAAAGGGAAAAGAGAAAATAATTCAGCAGAATTGATCAATACATTAAAAAAAATCTGTCAATATGTATGGTGCTCTACCCCATGGACTGCCAAGCTCTATTGGATATAAAAATATTTTAGGCTTATCTATGGGGCAGTTGGGTGGTACAGTGGTTGAATGTCAGGCCTGGGGTCAGGAAAAGCCATCTTCATGAGTTCAAATCCAGTCTCAGATACTTACTAACTGCGTGACCCTGGGCAAGTCACTTAACCCTGGTTGCTTCAGTTGCTCATCTGTAAAATGAGCTGGAGAAGAAAATGGTGAATCACTCCAGTATCTTTGCTAAGAAAACCCCCAAATGGAGTCACAAAAAGTCAAACACAACTAAACAACAAACAGACTTATCTATTGGCATAATGGTTTTTTGTTTTGGCTCTTTTTAATAAGGCTAATACTAAGGGGTTAATACATCCACAAGCATACATACAACCTAAGCCAATCCATTCATCCCACATTACTTTTACTCAATTGCTCTTCTGGTATGAGGTGCGAATATGTTCACAGGTTCAGGAGATGTCCTTGATGCTCTTGGTGAGGATCACTAGCCCACATATAGAGCTGCAGAAACTTCTAATCTTATCAAGTTGATAATCAAAAGATTATAGTTTTAGATCTGGAAAGGATCTTAGAAGTAACTTAATCTAATCACATATTGTTACTGTTCAGTCATTTTCAGTCATGTCTGACTTCCTGACCCTGTTTGGGATTTTCTTGGCAAAGATACTGGCGTGGTTTACCATATTCTTCTCCAGCTCATTTTACAAATGAGGAAACTGAGACAAATAGGGTAAGCAACTTGCCCAGGGTGACACTGGTAGTAAGTGTCTGAAGCCAGATTTGAACTCAGTAAGAGAAGTCTTCCTAATTTCTGGCCTGGCACTCCTACTTTATTGTATAGATGAAGAAACTGAGGTTCACTGAAAATGGAAGATTTGACCAACTTGTGATAAGGAGAGACAAGATTCAAATAGAGGTCCTCTGAGTCCAAATTTAGCACTATTTCCTCTGTACCAGGCTGACTCCTGATAAAAGCGCAGTATGGGAAATTCTGGAGCTAAACAGAGAAAGATTGTTCTTATACTGAAAAATTCCTGATCCATTCATAATTTCTTAATATTTTGGAATGAAAAATAACACTAAAATTGAAATTTTTATGGAGCTTCTATGTATATTGGAACTCTTTATACATGAGGAAGACTCTGTTTCTACTTTTTATTAGATGTGTAATAATAACAATGACACCCAACTTTATTTTTAAACTAACAAGAGATTTTCCAGTTGCTAGAAATTTATTTATTTTTAAACATCTATGCAGGGTTATAACACTTCTTTTTTTTCCTATAGGATTCATAACGAGAAGGCAGATGAGGATGAATGTATCACAGACAGTATTTTCTCCAATAAAAAACATGGCTTTTGGGAGTGCTAAATAAACTTCAGTGAGGCAGCCCTAGTGTGTGGATGAATTCCAAATGAGGAAAAGGCAGTCAGGGTGCATATTAAGTTCAGAGGAGAAGTCTTTGTAAACAATGTAAAAATGGACAAGAAAGAAAGGAAATGAGACTAATAGTTGGGTCTGGCTAGAGAATAATTACTTTCAGAGACTTAAAAAATATTTTAACTGGAAGGGCCCACACCCTTACTAAATTCAGATATCAAAGAAATTTTAGTTACATAAAAAGCTGTGATTTTAGCCTCCCAAACATAAGTCTGAAATGTTATGTTTTTATCATGGAATTCTATTTTTTTTCCTCTTTGTTTAGGCTCCTTTCCTAGAAATTTGATATTATCTAAGTCTCCAATAAACTAACACCTGATCATCACAAGCTTCTTATATGGCAGACCTTACATATCATGTACATATAAAAATCAGATTCTCTCAGCTTTTTTTTAGACACACAATTCCCTGCCTCTTATAAGCTCTAATTTTTTTCAAGTTCCCCTCAAATGCCACTTCCTATTTGAGGCATTTCTTGATTCCCCCTAGTTATTACCCCCTTCTATATTACTTCGTATTTACTTTGTGTAAATTTTATGTTTATTTATATGGATAAGTGTTTTTTTGTTCAGTTGTTTTTTAATCATGACCAACTCGTTGTGACCCCATTTGAGTTTATTTTTTTTTAATTATTGGCAAAAATACTGAAGTGGTTTGCCATTTCCTTCTCCAGCATATTCTATGGATGAAGAATTAAAGCAAATAGGATTTCCCAGGGTCACACAGGTAGTAAGTATCTGGGGTCAGTTTTGAACTCATGAAAATAAATCTTCCTGATTCCATGGGTATGTGTAGTTTTCCCCAAAAATAAGTCAACTCCTGGAGGTCAGTGACTGTTTCTTTCTTTCTCTATTTAGAACCTAGCACAGTACCTACATATATTAACTTCTTAATGAATACATGTTGAATGAATGAATGTTTTATCTTAAAAAAAGTATAGCCTTATCTATTAGTCTGCTTTTTAAAGTTATTTTTTTAAATTGGTCAATCAACTTTCAGTAGATACCAAATCCTTATTTATTTACATTGTGTCCATTTCCCTTATTTCCAAGGTATTTTCTTTTTCTCTGAATCTCACTTTTCTTGTGGCTAAAAGTTACTAGTTCTATGCCTGAAATGACCGAATAGATGGTATAATACCTAAAGTTGCCCTAAATTACTGTTATGTGGAGAGGGTACTATTCTCTCAGGTGTCATTGTTACAAATTCTGGAAAGTCAGGCTTCCAAATATAAATCTGTTTCCCATTGGGGAACAGAAGCTGCTATTGGTTAAATATTTCTAAAGTGACCACTCCCTTCTCCTTTATTCCTCCCAGTTCACAAGATGGGATGGGGTGGGGCTGGGAAATGTGTCCATTTTTCCTTTAATACTGTAACTGTGTCTGAGACTGATATTCAGCAGGGCTGAAAACCCTCTTTTGTTGTTGTTGTTGAGGTCATTTCAGTCACATCCAACCCTATTTGGGATAAAGGAATTGGCAAAGCACTCTGGTATCTTTGCCAAGAAAACCCTCTATCAAACTCTTTTTAATCAACAAATACGATCCTAATTCCAAAACCAGGAAAGGATAAAGCAAAGAATCAATGACAGTAATATTAATGCAAAACCTTTAAATAAAATATTAGCAAAAAGATTATAAGAACATGTCCAAAACACTATTCAGAGTGGCTAAATTGTATGTCTAGGGACAGCTAAGTGTTGCAGTAGATAGAACACCAGCGCTGGAGTCAAAAGGAACTGAGCTGAAATCTGTCCTCAGACAATTACTAGCTGTGTGACTCTGGGCAAATCACTTAACTCTGTTACCTCAGTTCTTCATCTATAAAATGAGCTGGAGAAAGAAATGGCAAGTTACTCCAGTACCCAAGAAAACCCCAAATGGAGTCATAGAGAGTTGGACATGAATGAAATGACTCAACAACAACAAACTTGGATTTATACTATGGATGCAAAGATGGCTGAACAGAAGGGGGAAAAAAATAACAAAATGAATCATATGTAAAAGAAAAATACTATCAGACTACAGTAATCATAGTAATATATGCAAAAAGAAGATTTTGAGGAAGGATAACATTCATTTATGCTAAAAAAAAAAGACCCTAAACAGCAAAGGCACAGAAGGGCCAAATTTGTTAATATGATTATGTTTATATATCCAAAAGCTGCCATAATGTGCAACATGGAAACAATAGAGGCTTTCCTGAGTAAAAAAGAGAAGTAAAAAAGTAATACCTCCTCAGTTATTTGACATAGTTCTAGAAATGCTGATGATAGTAGAAACAAAAAAGAAAGAATAGACAAGTTGGCAACCTGGTAAAAGTAGAGATGAAGTTAGCTCTATCAGTAGATAAGATTATTGACTTAGAAAACCCCAGAGAATCAGCAAACTAACTAAATGGATATACTTAATAGTTATAATAAAATAGCAAGATACAAAGTATCCTCCCCCAACAAAATTCAATGAGGATGTTAAGATATTCCAACACCAAACTAAACTGAAACATACTTTGAGTGAATGATTGGATATAAGAAAATCCTGATGAAAAATGCAACAATTTGTCTTTCAATTTGAAATCTTTCATATGCTTAGAAAGAAAGGAATGGATGAAGAAGATTTTCTTATAAAGTCCCTCATAGCTTTGTTTTGTTTTGTTTTAAGTCGGGCTCCTTTATTCTCAACTTTAAAAAACTTAGATGAAAAGAAGGAGGCAGCTGTGGCCTAGGAGCAAGAAAATCTGAGTTTTACATCTCGCTCTGTCACTAAATGAACTGTATAATCTCAGGAACATTACCAAACTTTTGTGGGTCTCTTCATCTAAAAAGTGATGCAGTTAAACTCAATCTCTAAGAAGTCATCCAGTACTAAAATGCTAAGTTTTCTCAAGTTCAGTTTCTCTCATTATAAAAATTCAATTTATGATAAAATCACCCTATTGTTTTATAAAGCAGGAAATGAATTCTGAATATATCAGCCAAAGACTGTGGGAGAAGTTTCACCACACAATTTTTGTGGAATCTTCCAATTTTAAAATCTAGTGATTTTTTAAAAGCTTCTTAGTGAGGAGGAAGTATGCTCAATCATTAATTCATTTAACATACACATCAGAGAACAGGCTCTCCTCATCCTATTTCAAGAACAGTTAGCAAGGTAGAAAGGAGAGAGCAGCAGTACCTTGGGGCTCAGGTAAACTCAAAAGGAATTGCACCGCCATTATGGTGTGGAGAGGTAAAGTTTAGCTGGGTTATTTAAGGAAATGGAAGAGTAGTATGATTATAGTCTGCAGGATAGAATAACACTGGCTGCAATCCTGCTGCCTTTGGGCAGAATTGAGGTGAGAAGAACTGATCCCAGGACAGACTTTCCCACACAGGGAAGTGCACAGCTGTAGTGGTGTGGGCATCCTAGGGAGACTTCCTTTATATGGGCTTTTTCTGTGCATTCCATTGGTGTACTAATTCAGTAGGAAGGCAGCCTGAGGGGCAAACGTGGTGTGAAAATGTCTCCTGAATTTCCTCACCCTCATGGACAAAGTCTTTTGTTCATTGTTTTCCCCCTGCCAGCAATTTTCGAGGCCCAGAATTGCACCGTTTATTTACTACACCATTGTGAAATGATGAAACTAATCTATGTTGCTTTCTGTCTTTGACCCAGATCAATTTGTTAGTTTTGAAAAATGAAAAGCTTTTGCAAAGTTTGAGGAAACAGAGTATGAATTACCAAATAGAGAAGCATTTCTTTGCTGTGGAAAATACAGGTAAGAGCTGAGGTACTCCTCAGGGTTATACATTCTACTAGGCCCATGAGAAAATAATTATATGCACTTTGCAACTATATTTTAAATTAAGCATTGTTATTAATGTTTTATCACAAAATTATTGATTTTATTTTTTAAATAGATAATTTAAGAAGTTTTCTATATTCTTGGGCCCAGAAGTTTGTTGTAAGAATACATAAATGGTTTTTCGATGAAAGTCAATGAGAAAACTATACTTACTAGAAACTTTTTGACATTCCTTCGCTCTTCAACTCCAATATAAGGCTACATGTTACAGACTGACACAATTTAGGCCATAATTATAAATGTGAGCCTTCCTTGCACTATATGGTAAGTTGGCTAGAGCACGAAAGAAGTGAATGAATGTCCTTGCTGGCATAGTAGCCACAAACGAAAATTCATCAGAAGCCTCAAAGGCATCAGTTAGCATTGGAGACCATTTCTCATCATTGATAAGCTCAAGAAATGAGATTTTTCAAGTCTCTTTGACAAATGTTTACCAAAAATGTGAAGATGGTTTTTGAGATACCTATCACTTTTGTGTTATTACCAGTTGGTATTACATTATATGTGAAAGGTAAACCAAGGAATGGAATCAATTTATGATAAAGTAGAACCAACCCGCCCTCCCCCAAAACTTTATTAGCTCAATATTTGAAAGTTCTATAAATCAGGAAGTTTTAGATCCATAAGAACTTGAAAGTGACAACAGTAACATTTAACTTTTAAACATGTATAGTTTTTTAGGACTCATTTTAACAACTTGGTTTTCTGTTTCATAAATCTAAACTAGATCTGTAAGAATACTTTGGGAGTACTTTAATCATTAGGACACAAACCTCTAAGCTAACTTCAGAATGATTCCTTAATTAACACTTAAGATATGGTATACTAGAGAAAAAATTGGTGGAATTAGAGACAGAAGACCTGAGCCCCTGT
The DNA here is from genome assembly GCF_003287225.1 of Phascolarctos cinereus. NCBI lineage: Eukaryota > Metazoa > Chordata > Mammalia > Diprotodontia > Phascolarctidae > Phascolarctos > Phascolarctos cinereus. Next base: position 197,628,343 of record NW_027555958.1, on the reverse strand, counting down.
ACCTCCCTATATCTTAGTACCTGTGTGATGCTGGGCAAGTTATCTTCTGGGCATCAGTTTCCTTGCCTGTAAAGTGAGGGAATTGTACTCAACAATGCCTCTGATGTCCTTTCTAACATGAAATGTATGATGGGGATGAACTACCCTTCTTGAATATTCAGTCCTCAGTTAAGAAAAGGATTTGGTTATGATACAAGAACCTTGAGCCACAGTGGGAGACTCACCTTCCTTTTCTTTGGCTACAATAGATAATGAAGGAAGGAGTGTTAGGGCTGGGGCTGGGGGAGCCCAGCAGAAAGGAAGAGGAGGAGGAGAAGGAAGAGGAGAAGAAGGAGGAGAAAGAAGATACTTTTACTTTAGCTTTTGCAGTCTCAAGGTTACTGCTGCAAGAGAGGAAGAAATACATCAATCAGGATGAGAATTCCTTACAAAAAGGAGACACAATGACAAATACAAAACACTCCCACAATGTCAAGACTACCACCAGGTGTCAGTATAACCTAAAGCATGGCTACAACAATTTGTGTTTACTTATAAATTGTAGCTATTTCAAATCAGAACTATATAAGTATTAGTCTAACAAGTCTTTTCATCTCAGAACTTAGCACATCAATAATCTCTGAGAATCCTGTTGTACAAAAAAACTACTGAATTTCAACCACCGAATCATTTCATCACTTTTCTCATGATATGGTAAAAAAAAAATAGAGCCAATTGAAATGAAAATATCTGAAGGAAAACACAAGTAGAGCCACAAGGAGTTAAGCTTTTGCTTCTCTGCTAAGAGAGTCACTTCCTTCTGTCCCTCTGATAAGATCTTAAGGCACTAAAGTCCTCCCTGGACTTAATGAGACAAACATACATGAATCCGGTCTACTTTATTTACTTAAAGAAAACAAAACAAAACCTTCACTGATTGTTTCATTGCGGGTGGGGGTGGATGGGAGAACAGCGCTCATCTGTGTTTTAACTACAGTGAGGTGGCAGAGGATAGAATGCCAGGCCTGGAGTCAGGAAGATTTCTCTTTGTGAATTCAAATCTGGACTCAGACACTAGCTGTGTGACCTTGGGCATGTCACTTAACCCTGTTTGCCTCAGTTTCCTCATCTGTAAAATAAGCTAGAGAAGAAAATGGCAACCACTCCAGTATCTCAGCCAAGAAAACCCCATATCGAGTCACAAAGAGACAAACATATTTGAAAAATGCCTGAACAACAAATCCTTCCAGGAAAGCTTTTGAGAGATATGTGTGTGTCTGTGTGTCTCTGTGTGTGTATCTTTCATGTATAGAATAACAGTGACATTTCAACATGTGCGGAAATTACCACTAGAATCGGCACCAAACCCTTTAGCTATAAAGAAAGTCAGCCTCTAAATCATGTGAAACAGATGGCTGTCCATCCAATTTTAAATATATTTTCATTTCAGGTGGCTGAAGGCAGTTTAGTCATCACCAAGGTTCATCTTTCCATACTAAAAAAATTATATGAATTTTACTTCTGAAGACTTACTATAAGAACCGCAGCAGATAGTGCTACACCTGGGGTCAAGAAGATCAATCTCAAATCCTTCCTCAGACACTTACTATCTCTGAGACCCTTGGCAAGTCACTTTCTTCTCTAATCTGTCCTCTGTAAAGTGAAAGCAACTGCTTCAAAGGGTTGTTGTGAGGATGAAATGAGGTAAAATGTATCAGTCAGTCCACCAGTAAACACTTCATACGCACCTACTGTGTACCAGGCACTGTGCTAAGTGCCAGGGATACAAAGACAGGCAAAAGACAACCCCTGCCCTCAAGGAGCACACAGTCTAATGGGAGAGATAACATAAAACAGCTATGTACAAACAAGTTATAGATAGGATACATTGGAAATAATCACTAGAGAAAGGACACTAGAATTAAAAGGGATTAAGAAAGCCTGCCTATAGTAGGTAAGATTTTAACTGGGCCTTAAAGCAAACCAGGAGGAGAGGATGAGGATGGAGAGGAATGGGAGATAACCAGTGAAAAGGCCCAGAGTCTAGAGATGGAGAGTTTTGTTTGAGGAACAGCAAAGGGGCCAGTGTCACTTTCTCCTCTGGAGCTATATAGGCCCAGTGGTAAGATATAGATCAGGATGACTGGAGACTGAGAATGTGTAAGAAGAGTGGGAAAGTGTGTGTGTTGGGAGCAGCTTATAAAGGGCTTTGAATGCCAAACTTATGATTTTATATTTTATTCTGGAGGTGAAGTACTGCATAAATGTTAGCTATAATTACGGTAGCTACACTACTTGTAATCCTTTTTACACATTTATTTAAATAGAAGGCAATTTCTTTCTTCTTCTTCTTTTCTTTTTCAAATGAGGAATCTTAAGGATAATTTGCTATATCACTACAAGCAACTCTCCATTGAGATCCAGATATATTTCAATAGGTTAGTATTTGAAATGTAGAATCTCACAGAAGGATTCATTTCAGGCTTTTCGACACCACTTTGTATTTAATATGTCTTATAGAAGGTTTTTTAATACTAACTCTATTATGGTGGACTTCTGTTTAACTTGTGGTTGACTTCAGCTCCTAGGTTTTTGCCTCATTAGTTTTTCTCTATGTAACAAGACCCTGGAGATGAATGCCTGTTGGCAGGTAGGAATCTCCCATCATTCCTTTCCTTGACCTCGAGTGAGCTTCCTCTGACTCTGTGGCTGGCCAGACTTGAGTGTCTGGGTGAGCCCCTCCCAAGTTACAGCAGGTGGCTAGTGGGAGTATACCAGACACTATGAATTTGGAGAAGAGGTAGGGAGAGGAATAGAGAAGTGGTAACAGCACAGAGCTAGGAACCAGAGGAACCATGTGTAGCTGCTAGAGAGTGCAGTAGTGAGAAGCCCCCATGGAAGGAGAGGCTGCTGGAATGAGGTCACAAGGGCTGTATTTCTCTACCAGTGCCAGCTTTTGTTACCATGAGGCCTGTGGAGGATGGATCTGTGCTTTCTCAAGATGCATTTAGAGGGAAGGCATAAGGCTTTGAATGCTCATTTCCCCCCCCTTTTCCTCTGTTCTTTTTTCCCCCAAGGGTGTGTGCATTCTCCCAAAATTTATCTGATTCTTTAAAGTATATTTACCTTGCCTTTGAAGACACTTTAAAAGTACACTTTGTTAACCATTACATTGCTGATCCAGGCATTCATTACTCAAATGTAGCATGGTTGTGCCTGTAAGGAAATAGCCAGGAGGGGAAAGAGAGAGATTCAAAACAATCATATTTTACCAGAGTGTTACTTTTCTCTTGTTCAGTCATTCCAATCATGTCTGACTCTTTGTGACCTCATTTGGAGTTTTCTTGGCAGAGATACTGGAGTGGTTTGCCATTTCCTTCTCCAGCTTATTTTATAGGTGAGGAAATTGAGGCAAACAGAGTTAAATGACTTGCCCAGGATCACAGATCTAGTAAGTGTCTGAGGCAGAATTTGAACTCATGAAGATAAGTCTTCCTGACTCCAGGACTCTAGAGTTCCCATGGAATAGTTTGAAGGGAAAAGCAAGCCTCCTGAGGGAAGGAGCTATGGAGATGGTCATAGTAATATCAATCCTATAATAAGGAAAGGAGCAACAGGTGAAAGTGAATGAGCCTGGATCACCTGCACAGGCCAATAGCACACTTCCACTGCTAGCTCTCCCTGAATACAGGGGCTATATTTTAGGAAGGGTGTTGATGAACTAGATAGCAAACAGAGGAGAGTGTTGAAGAGAATGATGAAATGCTTTGAAACATTCACCAAGAGGAACCAGTAATGTTTAGCCTGAAGAAAAAAAACATTGAGGATATATGATGATTACTTTCAAATACCTGAAAGTCTATCATGTGGAGGCAGTATCAGATTTGCTGTTTTTGGCACCAGAAGTAAGAAGGCAGCACCATTTATTACTATATATCTCCTATGATGCGCCCCAGCACTGCCTTATGTGCTAGGGATACAAAGAAAGGCAAAAACAGTATCTGTCCTCAAAGAGCTTACAATGTAACAATCATGACAACAGAAACAACTATGAACAAACAAGATACATACAGATTAACTGGAGGAAATCTTAGGGGTAAGGCATAGGGTAAGATACTGTAGAACTAGAAAGGTAGGAGAGGGCCAGCTTAAGAAACATTTTGAAAGCATTTTATATTTGATCCTGGAGATAACAGGAGGTCGCTGGAGTCTACCGAAGGGGGAAAGAGGTGCGAAAGAACTAAAGAGCAATATGTAGAAATTGTGGAGTCACTTTTCAGGCCAAAATAAAAGAAAAAACAATTCCTAACATTTAGAGATTTCCTAAAGGGGAATAATTCTGGGGATCCAGCTACCAAAGCAGATAAAATACTTGAAAATATTCAATTACAAAGTCCTCCTTAGAAAAATAAAGACCAACTTAAATAACTGAAGAAATATTCAGTGCTCATGGCTGGGCCATACCAATGGAATAAAAATGAAAATGTTACCAAAGTTAATTTACACTTTTTAATCTATACCAATCAAATTATCCAATGGATACTTTACAGAGCTCAATAAAATAATGTTGTGATTCAGTAGTTTCAGGCAAGTCTAACTCTTCATGACCCCATCTGGGGTTTTCTTGGCAAAGATATTGGAGTGGTTTGCCATTTTCTTCTTTGCCATTTTACAGATCAGAAAACGGAAGGAAATAGGGTGAAGTGATTTGATGAGGGTCCCACAGTATGTGTCTGAGGGCAGATTTGAACTTAGGAAGATGAATCATCCTGACTCCAGACCCAGCACTCCATCCACTATACCAACTAGCTGCCCTAATCAAATAATAGCACAGTTCATTTGGAAAAATAAAAGATCTAGAATTTCAAGGGAAATGATGAAAACAGGTCAGTATGGAAGACCTTGGACTATATTATAAAACTGAAGTCATTAAGGCCACTTGATATTAGTTAAAATATAGAGAGGTAGATCATTGGAACAGACTAGAGAAAGAAGAATTAGAAACAATAAAATTTATTTATCTAGTATTTGATAAAACCAGAAAAACATAAATTACATAGGAAAGGACTCCCTATTTGATAAAAGTGGCTGGGAAAACTGGAAAGCAGTGTGGCAGAGATAAGATTTAGATTAACATTGTCCATCATATTCTATAATACGTTCTAAATGGATATGCAACTTTGATATTAAAGAAAATACTATAAAAATTAGAAGAGAAGCAGATCCTATAGCTCTAATAGCCAAGGGTAGAATATATATATATATATATATATATATATATATATATGCATACATACATATATACATATATATATGCATACATACATATATACATATACACACATACATATATGTATATATATATGTGTGTGTGTATATACATACATATATATGTGTATGTATGTATATATGTGTATATATATATACATATATATATATATATATATATGATTGCAATTTCTACATATTGCTCTTTAATTCATGAGCACCTGTTCCCCCATTCAGTGCACAAACAAAATTAACACATTTAGGATATGACGAGAGGAAATTAAAAGGTAAAAACAAAGTCTTTTTATCAAATGTCTCTGACAAGGATTTGCTATTCAAGATATAAGATACACACACACAAACTATATATATATATATATATTTATATAAAATACACACACACATACAACTACATCCCAATAAATGATCAAAGGATATGAACAGTTCTCAAACAGAGAATTGCAAACTATGAAAATATGAAGAATGCTCCAAATCATAAGAGAAAAGTAAATCAAAACAAATCTTGAGATTTCACCTCACACTCTGCAAATTAGCAAAGATGACAAAAGTTAGGAACAGTCAATGTTGAGAGGGGTTGTGGGAAAATAGGCACATTAGTATGTTGTTAGCAGAACCATTAATCAGTACAGCCACTTTGGAAAGCAATTTGGAATTATGAAAATAAAGATTCTAAAATCTCTATGCCCTTTGACCTACAGATTCCATTCGTAGGCTTATACCCCAAGGAAGCCACTGATAAGAAGGAAAGTCTCCATATACATCAAAATATTTATAGCAGCACTTTTTTTGTGTGATAGCAAAGAATTAGAAATAAGGGAGAAGCTCATCAATGGGGGGATGGCTAAACAAATTGTGGGATATAAATGTAATGGGATATTTGTCCCTTAAGAAATATTAAATATTTTTTAAAAAGAAATATTGAATATGATGAATTCAGAGAAGTGTGGAAAGATTTATATGAAATGATGTAGAGTGAAGTAAGCAGACCCAAGAAGACGACATTCACAATGATTATAACAATGTAAATAGGAAGAACTACAAATAAAAAAAATTAAAAGTGAATGTTGCAAAATTATGAAGAACAAACATGGCTTGAAAGAACTGATATGAGAAGATACTTTCAACCCACCATAATCTTTTGCAGGTGTGGGAGATCCACAAATGTACACTGCATATATTTTCAGACTTTTTTTTTGATATATTGATTGGTTAATTTAACTTTTTTCCTCTTTTTGGCTTTAAAAAAATACTCTTTAAAATATGGGGTTGCTCTCTGGAAGGGGAAGGGATACTGAGGAAAATTATGATATAAAAAACAAATGACATTCATAAAAACTTTTTTTAAGGTGGATTAGGCTACTATAGGAGGCAGCTAGTTCCTTCTCACTAGAGGTTTGCAAGTGAAGGCTGGATGACCATTTGTGGTGGGGATGTTGCAGAAAGGATAATGGGTTAGTTAAGAGTTGGCACAGTTGGCCTTATTCTGAGATTCCATGATCCCCCCCCTCCCATTCCTGGATACTAAATAGTAGACTGACTTCTCTATAGGTACAACATTTTCTGCTTCTATATGTTTTTTATTAGTGTTCTTTCATAAGCTATAAACCCCCAGAGGGCAGATACTGTTATCTATGTACTTTTGTACAGCATTCTGTACAGCTCTACATGCAAGAGTCACTTAACTGGTTTTCAAGATGATAATGACTTCCTTTAATCAATGAGACTTGCTTCAGGAAACACATCTGGTACAGCATATTCACAGTAGGAATATCATCCAATATTGTTAACAATGAATCTGATAAGTTCCTAAAATAATTGGAAAGGAAAAATAAAATTAACGTGTGTTAGGGACGGGGGAGATTGCTGAAATCCAAAGACATGCCTTACATTAAATCATTTGAATTGGTCACATGTTAAAAAAAAAGTATGATACATAGTATTTAACAGCATGATTAATGTGATCATCCTTTAAATCAAGCTATACAGGAGAACACTAAGCAGAGAAGTATACATGAATGAGGGATCAGAAGGAAAAGATTAAGGCAATATACACCTTAGAGAGAAATAGGGATTGCTAAGGGGTAACTAGGGGGTGAAGTGGACAGAGCACTGGGCCTAAGAAATCTGACCTCAGACACTCACTAGCTGTGTGACTCTGGGCAAATCACTCAACCCTGTTTGCCTTGGTTTCCTCATCTGTAAAGTGATCTGGAGAAGGAAATGGCAAACCACACCAGGATCTTTGCCAAGAAAATCCCAAATGAAGTTACAAAGAGTCAGACATGACTGAAACTACAGAACAATAACAACATAGGAACTAGACCTGTGCTTAATTAGTATAGGGAATTCTCATGTGAGGAAATTCTCTCTATTAATGCAGGTTAGACCCTTCTCTGCAACTTATAGTCTTAGAGAGTTGCTTAGGACACTGAGAAGTCAAGCATCTCTATCTGCTATTCCACATTATATTTTCATTTGTTCCTGAGGTTTCTGTCTCAAATGAGGTCAAGACTATATCTGCCACCAAGTTCATCATAACAGTTCCTCAAGATAATGGTTTAGTGCTCCTTTGAGAAACTCCAGAAAAAAGTACCACACGAGAATAGATATTTGAAGGACTTATAGGATTTGGAGCTGGATTGGGCTCTTTTTGGTCACCTAGTCTCATTTCCTCAATTTACAAAGGAGGAAAGTGAAGCTAACAAAGGGGAAGTAAATTTCCCAGCAATAACAGTAATTTAAAGACTTCACAGATGCAGAACTGGAAGGTATGTCAGAGAACATTTAGTGATAGCATCATATGTTTAGATCAAGAAGGAGCCACAGAACCACCAAGGTCATGTAGTCCAACCTTGTCATTTTATTTATTTTTCCTGACATTTTAATTTTATTTTTAAAAATTCTACCATTCCAGCCTTAATAAACACCATTTAAAATGGGTATTTCCATATACATGGCAGAAGAGAACAATGAAACTGTACATGAAATAGCAGGTTTATATTACGTATAATTTGTTTTTCTTGCTTTTCAAGAATCTCAAATGTTATAATAGAAAAAAGTAGAAAGGAAGGGGGTCTATCAATACTTGAACTCAAACTGTACTACAAAGATGTAATTATAGCAATATGGCATTGGTTTTATAAGAGAGAAAAGTTCATCAGTGGAGCAGATTAGGTATACAACATCTTAAAGCAAATCAACACAGTGGTATAGTTTTTGGTATATCCAGATTACTGGGGGAAGAAATTACTGTTTGACAAAAAGGTCTGAGAAAACTGAACAGCAGTCTGGAAGGAATTAGGTTTATACAAATAACCTTTTTTTGGTGTTGTTGAGTCATTTCAGTCATGTCCAACTCTGCATGGCCCCATTTGGGGTGTTCTTGGCAAAGATACTGGAATGGTTTACTATTTCCTTCTCCAGCTCATTTTTCAGATGAGGAAATTGAGGAAAACAAGGTTAAGTGACTTGCCTAGGGTCACACAGGTAGTAAGTGGCTGAGGCAGAATTCAAAGTCTGGAGTCCTCCTGACTCCAGGCCTGGCATTCTATCTACTGCACCACCTAGCGGCCTTAATCAATACCTTACATCATACAAGATTAGCTACATATGGATACATTACCTAGGTATAAAAGGTCCAATCATAAACAAATGAAAGGAGTAAGGAAATTACCTTTTAGATCTATGGATAGGGGAAGAGTTCATAATTAAACAAGTGACAGAAAAGATCACACAAGATAAAATTTAGCAATTTTGATTATAAGAATCGAAAAGGTTTTGGATAAACATATAATATAGTAAAAATTAGAAGACAAAACAGGCAACTGGAAAAAAAATCTTTGCAAGAAATTTCTCTTACAAAGGTCTAATTTCCAAGATATATAAGGTACTGATTCAAACTTATAATTGTAAGAACCAATCTCCAATAGATAAAATAGGCAAAATAGGATCAAGCAGTTTTCAAAGAAAGAAATCCAAACTACCCAAAAGTCATGTAAAAATGCCTTAAATCACTAATAATTTTTTATACTTTTTCTTTTTTGAAATTTTATTTTGCTTTATCAACAATCATTTCCATAAGCTTTTGAGTCTTAAATTTTTCTACCCCTCCCTGGTGTGTAATCTGATATAGGCTACATGTATACATTCCTATTAAACATATTTTCACATTAGTGATGTTGTAGGGAAGAATTAGAACCAATAGGAGGAACCACAAGAAAGAGAAAACAAAACAAAACAGAAGGAAAAAAAGCAAATAATATGCTTTGATCTGCATTCAAACTCCAGAGTTCTTTCTTTGGACGTGGATAGCATTTTCCACCATGAGACCTTTGGAGATGTCTTAAATCCTTGCATTGCTGAGAAGGGTTAAGTCTATCAATGTTAGTCATCACACAACGTGGCTGTCACTGTGTACAATGTTCTTCTGGTTCTACTCACTTCACTCAGCATCAGTCCACACAAATCTTTCCAGGTTTTTCTGAAGCCCACCTGCTCATCATTTCTTATAGCACAAGAGTATTCCATTACATTCATATACCGCAATTCGTTCAGCCATTCCTCAATTGATGGGCATTGTCTCAATTTCCAATTTTTTGCCACCATGGAAAGAGCTGCTATAAATATTTTTGTGCATGTGGGTCCTTTTCCCATTTGTATGATCTCTTTGGGATACAGCCCTAGAAGCGCTATTGCCAGGTCAAAGGGTATGCACATTTTTATAGCACTTTGGGCATAGTTCCAAATTGCCCTCCAAAATGGTTGGATCATTTCACAACTCCACCAACAAGGCATTAGTGTTCCAATTTTCCCACAACTTCTCCAACATTTATCATTTTCCTGTTTTGTCATGTTGGCCAATCTGTTAGGTGAGATATGGTACTTCAGAGTTCTTTTGATTTGCATTTCTCTAATCAATAGTGTAAATCACTAATAATTAAAGAAATGAAAATTAAATCATCTTTAGGGTTCTACCTCACACCTATCAGAATGGTAAAGATGACAAAACAGGAAAATTAAAAGAGTTGGAGGGGTTGGGGGGAAAAGATAACTATTGGTGGAGCTGTGAATTGGTCCAGAGATTCTGGAAAGCAATTTAGAACTATGCTTAGAAAGTTGCCAAACTTTGCATATTATTTGACCCAGCTATACGACCACTAGGCCTAGACTCCAGCTAAATAAAAGAAAGAAGAAAAGGACCTATATAATGTTGTTAAGTTGGACAAGTCACTTAAACTGTCTCAGTTTCCTCAGGTACAAAATGGTAATAATAATGGCACCTATATCCCAGTTGATGTGAAGATAAAATGAGGCAATATTCATAAACACTTTGTAAACCTTAAAGAGGTATATAAATGTTAGCTACAGGCAATATAAACCACTCCCCTTTACTCAAGGTCTTCAAAAAGAGGATGGATTTCTATTTCCCAGATGTGTTGTAGAAGACGGTCTTTTTCTGACATAGGTTGGAAACAGATGACCACTTAAGTTTCTTCCTGCTCTAAAATTTGATGGTCCTCTGATATATTTCCTCCTTCATTCAAAATCAGTAGATGCGGGGCAGCTAGGTGGCACAGTACATAGAGCACTGGCCCTGGAGTCAGGAGGACCTGAGTTCAAATGCGGCCTCAGATATATAATACTCACTAGCTGTGTGACTCTGAGCAAGTGACTTAATCCCACTTGCCTCACCAAGAAAACCAAACCAAACCAAACCAAAACAACCGCCCCCAAAAACCCCCAACAACAACAAAAAACAAAATCAGCAGAGGGAGAAAAGGCAATAGGACTCCTGGAGATGACAATCAGCTGTTATTTGTCGTTCAGTGCACTGTGGTACTTTGCCTTCATTTCTGTTTAATCCTTAAATCTTCCTATTTGTGGAAGTTCTATGTAGGTAGAACAAGTAGATATAAAAACCACACAAATAATCTTCCCTCTTTCCTTTTTATTAATGCTCAAAATATTTTCCAGGCCAAAATGCATAATTTATGGAGTCCTAATAAAAAGCCAAGGAGAAGATTAGAATTTCAGAGGGGGAAGGGACCTGTCAGATCTTTTTAGCCTCCCTCACGCTGCAAAATCAAATTATCTACCCAAGGCTAAAATTTAAGGCTATAGCCTTAAATAAACCAAATATTAAGAGATTGACTGAAACCTGGGACATGTTCCAGAAGCTCATGGTGACCCTAGATATCACTGAAGATTTAGATGAAGAATACTAGGGCCTGGGCTTTCCTGAGTGGAAAAGGCGAGGGATATTGCCCTTCAATGACCACTCTACTTAATAGCACAACATCAGGCCATGCTTTCTGATATACTTCTAGGCCACCCACATGCTAAAGGTCATGGAATAGGTGAGAATAAAAACAAACAAGAAAGAGCAAACCCCAAACATCATTGGCTCTTTATTAGAATAGTACAAAATTACACACACACACACACACACACACACACACACACACAATACATAAAATAGGATTCTGTAGGCATGGTGAATTATTTAGGGGAAAAAAAGTACCTCTTCTCCACCTAGAAAAATCCAAAGAGAAAGGGGAAATGTTCTTCAAGGAAGACCCACTAGGATATGAAAAATGTAATAATCAATTAAGTAGACTTACTTTATTTTTTATTTTTGCTTTTTGAAGACTGAAAATGAATGATGTCTAAGCATATTCTATGACAAATGTAAATCTAGGAAGAGGAACGTAAGTTCAGTGCAGTGGAAAACATTCTTAACTTCTTGTGGTAGGTACAGATTTCAAGAGTCGGCTTTGCTACTTTCCTACCTGTGAGACCTTGAGAAAGTCAACTAACTCTCTGGACAACAGTTTCTGCATCTGTAAAATGAGAGAATTGAATTAGATGAACAGCTTTAAGATCTATGATATTATATGAGGGCCTTGTTTTCCTTCTAAGACCTGGAAAAAATATTCTGGATATCAGTATTCCTGCCACTGCAGATACTGTTACTAGCTGAGAAACAAAGTTTTTTTTTTATTTTGGTTGCTCTGAGTTATGAGGACATAGGTCATTGGTTAACCCTGGATCATTAAGCCCTTAGTTAATTGTGTTGCCTAGAAACAAACTTATAACTGGTGGATATTTTAATCATTGTTTCTTTTTTTAAGTTTACTTTGCTGTCACCAACATGCCTCAACTGTTTCTTTGGTTTAAAATAACAGCTGACTTGCAATTAGAAGCTGTTAGCAGAGGAGGCCCTTCCTCACTACCCCCTGACTTCCTTCAACCTCGGCTCTTCAGCAGAGGGTTTCTCATATTCTATCCTGGCAAGAACCAATCTGCTGAGCAGATGTCATGTGACACTGTCTGTTGGCACCCACCGCGGCTTTGATGTGTGCTGGCATCCAGCAGTCACTTCAAACTGCTCACATGGCTAAAAGCAAATAGGGAATAATGACAGACACGTCTTTTCTTCCACCATGAACAAGGTTTACTGGGATAAAGTGGTCTGTGTTTCTGATTTTTCTTAAAGACTAGATCTGTGGGTGCTGAAGGAAAAGTATTTATCTTCATTATACTGAGCCCTCCTGGGCAGTATCTTTCAGCTTGATTTGGTTAAACAAAACAGCCCTCACATCTTGATTTCTGTACTAGGTCTCCTTGAGCAAAACAGATCATGGAGGTGCTCAACCATTGGGTATTTTTTTTAATGATTACCTAACATGGAGATGATTATAAAAGCAAACAAACAAAAAAACCCAAAAATTGGAGATATATCTACTCTTTAAAGTATAATGAATTAGGCAGACTCTTTAGAAGACCCAACTAACTATTCATGACCTCTTCCATTAAAAAATTACTCCTGTGCAGAGAAAGAACTGATAAAGAAGTACGTATAGAATGATTTTACACACACACACATACACATACACACACCCACACACACACTTATGTCTAATAGTAGCCTTCTCTGGGTGGGGAGGAAGAAAAAAAGAAAAAAAATAAAGAAATTCACATGATAACTTTATTATATCTTTAAATGAACTAGCAAGTTATCCATAATAGATTTGTAGGCTCATGTGCAACTTTTTTTTATTGTATTATGTTATGGAAATGCTTGTTTTATCCCATAAATTAAAAATTAAATGAATAAAAATTTTAAAAAATTACTCCTATTAATACATTTTTATTCCTTCAGGAGTATGTAAACTCCTTGAGGGCAGGGACTGTTTTTATCCTTTATGTCCAATTCCATGTCTACTGCTTGGCGTAGATCAGGAGTTTAATGTATGCTTATTGAATTGAATGTTTATTTTGCAGGTGAGGAACCTGAGACCCAGAGTTCAATGACTTGCCCAAGGTCACAGAGAGCAAACCTGCACAAAGATACTCCCTTCTGAACAAACAGTTCCAGAGAGAAAAAAAAACACATTGAATAAAAATCTAGCAAATTCTGTAGCTAAGCAATCTGATGGAATGCAACTAAGTAAAGTTGGCAGCCCTCATAGTCCTAAAAGAACTTTTTGCTTGGAATGCATTCCCTTTTACTTCCCCTCCCTACCCCACCCCTACCCCCATCTCGGAGAACACTATTTTTCTTCCAAGCACAGTGCAGGTGCCACCTTCCACAGGAGGTCTTTCTTGACCCCCACCCCCCCATTAATGCTCTCTCCCTTATCTCTGAAATTACATTGTATTTACTCTGCATATATTTTGTATTTCCTTCTCTGTGTATCTCTTGAATCTCCCTGGTCAAATGTAAGCTGCTTGAAGATAAGGAATGTTTGGGTTTTGTCTCTGTATTCCCAGCACCTAGAGTAGTGCCTGGCACATAGTAGGCTCTTAGTGAAATTGAACTGAATTTCAAAAAAACATAGCTTCCCTTTCCAAGTTCAGAGTTGGCATTATCTTCTGCATTAAACTTAATGAAATTACATTGTTCATTCCCCCCCCCCCCACCCACATGCCCCTGACAGACCGGAGGATTCCTGCTGGGCAGACAAGAAACTCCTGACTTCCTCCTCCTACCCTGATAAATGTCTTGGTTACATTCTGGCAAGAACACAGATCTGTACTCTGCAAAGGATTCCTTTTCAAAGATGTGAAGGATCTTGAATGAGAACTTCTGGACTCATCAACCCATTTCCTGCATTGGAAGGGAGTCTCCCAAATAATTCTCTAAAGGAAGCACTGATATGGAGACAACCCAGATGGTCTATTCAGTAAAATAGCAGTTGTTTACTGATGTGATTGTCTCAGCTATGACACAAGAGAATTAAGAATACACTGTGACTGAAGATAAAAGTCTATACAAGGATGCACACTTACTTGTTATGTACAAGCCCCATTTCATCAGGAAGGGGGAATGAGCATTTATAAAGCACTTACTATGTACCAAGGCACAGTGCTAGGCACTTAAAAAAACCCCAAAACCAAAAACAAATATTAGTTCATTTCATCCTCATAACCCCAAAAGGCATGTGATATTATTAACCCCATTATACAGTTGGTGATATAAAGTGCCACCCTTGAAGTCAGGAAGACCTGAGTTCAAATTCAGCCTCAGACATTGACTAGATATGTGACCCTGGGCAATTCACTCCATCCTGTTTGCTTCAGTTTTCTCATCTATAAAATGAGCTAGAGAAGGAAATGGCAAACCACTCCAGTACCTTTGCCAAGAAAACTCCAGATAGGGTCATGAAGAGTCAGACCTGACTGAAACGACTGAACAACAACAAAAAACACAAATGTTTAATGTACATTCTATTTGTTTTTTGGCTTCATGTCTTATCTGCTCTACTACATCTTAAGTTCCTTGATGGCAGGGACCACATTTTATTTACCTTTGTAGCTTTGCAAGAATAACACATTATACAAACTAGTCATTAATACATGCTTATTGAATGAATGGATATATTTTACTTTATTCAGAGATTCATTTGGCTGTGGGAACAGCATATTACTAGAAAACATATTAATAAGCAATATTTCAGGAGTACCCTCTGTGAAATGTGAGGATGTTTATTCTTCAGTTCCTTCTCTAAAGCAAAAAAAAAAAAATGGTCCTTAACAGGAGCAGAAACTAAGAACATAAACTGTTCTCTTTTTTCTCCACAACAAGAAAAAAAACATTTTTCAAGGATGTTATTCTAAGTGCCTTTCATGGTACTAAAATTAACTCTATCTTCAAATGTGAAATTCTGTTTAGGAATGTATACGTAACTGCTCTAGGTGTAGAAGCAGGCAGATGTGATCTGACAATGATCAGTAACAACAGATTTAAGTTGTATGTAGCACCTGCCATATCAACAGCTCAATTTTATAAATATACTAGCAGTCACCCAGTGACAATCAACAGATGTGAATCGGAAAGGCACACGAGTAGAAAGCATAGGTGTGTATACCAATCTGTGCATCTATATGTCTGTATATATCCACATATGGGTTCTTGTGTTTATGATTCCCTGGTTACATAGAATGGTTAGTCTCTGTATTTGTCTTTGATTGTCTTCTCTCATTCTTTCCTTCCTTTTATATATGTTTGTATACACATATATTTAAGTGTGTATCTATATCTATATAACATATAACATGTGTATATATGTAAAAATGTATATATATATGTATATGTGTGTATACAATCACAGGATAATTTTTGCTTTTTGTTACTGTGACATAGATTATTGGGTAATACTGGATCAAGCCTATTAGTCATCTTAACCTGCAAAGTGTTTATAGCAACATGATATAATATACACATAGACACACATCTTCAAGTATTCTATATGTATACAGATATATGCATTGCTGATATCTGGTTTTGAGCTCTGAATAATGACTTTTGGGGGATAGAAATAAGGCTAGAATTAAAATTGCACACGTATTATATATGAACACCTGTATATGCACACATACATGCATGCAAGTATACATGTGTATATATATATATATATGTGTGTGTGTGTGTGTGTGTATACACTTATATATGCATGTATGTATGTGTCCACATCACTCAGGCTTAGATCTCAGTAGTTACTCAATAATTCAGAA
The DNA here is from genome assembly GCF_003287225.1 of Phascolarctos cinereus. Lineage (NCBI taxonomy): Eukaryota > Metazoa > Chordata > Mammalia > Diprotodontia > Phascolarctidae > Phascolarctos > Phascolarctos cinereus. The sequence continues at coordinate 197,612,059 of NW_027555958.1, read as the reverse complement.
TTTAACACTTGTGCATGTGGTTAAGTATGGATCTCACAACTAACTATATGCTTGCTGTAGCATGGCTAGCCCAGCTCAGTTCAGAGAGGTTTCTCATGAAGTTAGCTACGGTGAAAAAATTCAGCACAACAGTTTTCATACACTGTCTACCTGACCCAAAGTGAGGTTGAAATCTATACTGGTAGGTCAGTTGGTGGTACAATAGCCTGGAGTCAGGGGGACCTGAGGTCAAATCCAGCCTCCTCAGATACTAGCTGGGTAACCCTGGGCAAATCACTTAACTCCAAATGCTGAGAGAGAGAGAGAGAGAGAGAGAGAGAGAGAGAGAGAGAGAGAGAGAGAGAGAGAGAGAGAGAGAGAGAGAGAGAGAGAGGAGAGAGAGAGAGAGAGAGAGAGAGAGAGAGAGAGAGAGAGAGAGAGAGAGAGAGAGAGAGAGAGAGAGAGAGAAAAGAAAAAAGAAAAAAAAAGAAACCTCCACCAGTAGAGGAAGGGGCTATACTAATTGAAATCACACATCCTAGAAGAAGCTCCAACATAAGTCTAAAGAGTCAAATAATGCATGGCAAAGGTGACTATTTGAGGGAGGGGGAGGCAATCAAAATGTTAATATTACCTGAAAAAAAATCAAGTCTGATGCTTAAGGGAAATCTAGGATACATTTCCTGAAAGCAAATGACCTACTAGTTTGTAATACCAAGGCAGGGTCTGCATTTTCTACTTCCTTTACAACTCTCCACAAAGTGTGGCACAATGCTTTGCACACAGTAGGATATAAAGCATATGGGACTGATTAAATGTATTTCCCACAGTAGTCTTCAGAGGTAGATGGAATTCTGATGCTACCCCTGACATTTCTTCCTTATTAAAGTACCACAAAGAACTCAAAACTGAAAACATTAATACTGTAACAAGTAATTACATTTAGAATTACTACATGGCAAAATATAAATAAATACAGCCATAGTTAAGGACACAGAGAGAACTTTCTTTGAATAATGTTTTTTCTCATTAAATGAAGACGAGAATGAGCAAGAACTGAAATCATTGCTTAAAAATCCACTTGCACTTAACTGTGTCTTTAGCCATGGATATTTAACACTTTATGGGGTTTCAGAGGTTACATAGCCTAACCTCCTCATTTTATGAAGTGAAGGGAAAAGAGAAAGGAATAGGCATATATAGAGATCCTACTATGTATCAGACACTATGCTAAGCACTTTTTACAAATATCATGACATTTGGTCCTAACAACAACCTTGGGAAGTAGATGCTATTATTATCCTCATTTTACAGTTGAGGAAACTAAGGCAGAGAGAGGTTAAGTGACTTGCCCAGTGTCACGAAGCTAGTAAATGTCTGAGATGGTATTTGAACTCAGATCTTTCTGACTCCAGGGTTCCTGATACTCTATCCACTATGCCACCAGCTCAGGAAAGTGAAAGCCAATATGTGGGACTGACTTGGTCCAAGTCACACAGTAGTTAGTGAAAGAGTTAGCACCTGAAGCTGGGCCATTGGACTTCCTGGATATTCTCTACACTGGGGGCAGGGGTGGGAACATTCCCTCTGCTGAACTTTGATAGCATGGAGTTTGTTCTTAACCCTCTAATGCATTTATAACACCCCACTTTGTTTCACAGTTAATGGTAGACATATCTTATCTCCCCTACTGGATTTTGTAAGCCCCCTGGAGGTCAGGGATCTTATGTGCCTTAATGACCACACATAAATAGATTAGTCTTCAATCAATGTTTGTTGAAAAAAAATGAAAGGGATGGAGGGCAGCAATCACTTATCCTTCTATCACAAACCATATAGGCTACAGCTCCTAGGGAAAGACAGCTGTGCAGGAAGTAGTCCACCCTAGCACCACCTTGGAGCATCCTGTCTTTGCCCAGCAGGCTCTAGCCTCACCCTTCATGAGTTTTGTCCTGCTTTGCAGAAGATCTGAAATCAGTTGTGGCACATTCACTTGACTCCCATTGTCTATGTTTTCAAAACAAACTTCTCATTTCAAATAATGACTAAAGGTTAATCTGTTTTCCTTCCACAGTGTTTGAGGTTAATATTAAGGAAAGGGACACAGACTTAGAGCTGGAAGGGATGTTGGAGGTCATTTGTCTAACTTCCCTATTTTACAGAAGAGGAAACTGAGGCCAGGTTAAGAGGCTTGCCCAAGGTCACATAGGTGGCAGGATTCAAACTCAGGTATTGACTCCAAAACCAGTGCTTTCTTGACTTTCTTCCCCCTTCTCAGTTACTGAAAACAGCACAATTTAGCATTGATAGGCATATATTTCCAGGGTAGGGCAGGTATCCCTAGGCAAATGTCAATGTCTCTAAAAAATTGGCATTCTAGTTCTCATTTTTAAAGTTTATGTTTACAAGTAAAGTATTAGGGTTTTTTTTAAGTTTAGTTAAGTTTTAGTTTTTCTAGTTTTATAGAGTGTTTTTAGGTGCTTAATTAGTATGGGCCAGGTATAAAAATATTGTTATTTATGATTGTGTATTCAGCAAATATTTACTTTAGAAAATTTAAAAAATGAAACTCCCTGGGGGTACACCAGTAAAGAAGTGTGCTGCACATGGTGGTACTTAGTTAACATAGTTTAGCAGAGTCATTTTAATCCTCGAATTGGCCTGAGAGATTATTTAATACATTTGACAGATGGTAAAACTGAGGTCCAGAAAGCTCAGCTGAGTAGCAAAATAGAGATTAGAATCTAAGTCATCTGAATCTCTATCAGGGGCAGCTCTTGTTAGCCTATGTTCAGAGTTTTCATTCTTTGGCTTTTCTCTCCTCTGGTGCACCTTGAATTGATCCTTACTCAACTGCTTGATAGTGCCTTGCCCAATGTGTTATTTCTGTTCAGTCTATCATGCCCGACTCTTCATGACCCCATTTGGGGTTTTCTTGGCAAAGATTGATAAAAACTAGAGTAATTTGACATTTCTTTCCCCAGCTCTTTTTTGCAGAAGAGGAAACTGAGGCAAGTAGGGTTAAGCAACTTGCCCGGGGTCACCCAGCTAGTAATTGTCTGAGGCCAGATTTAAACTCAGGAAGAAGAATCTTTCTGACTCCAGGACCAGCACTCCATCCACTGTACCACTTAGCTGCCCCTTGCCCAAGCTAAGACTTAAAACCTTAGAAGACAATGGCTGCAAACTGTCTTTTCACAGAAGCAGAGATGGTATCTTCCAGAGCAGTGATACTACTGTATCTTAAAGGCAGTAGTCTTACAGTTCTTGGCTAGGACTAGGCTGCTCTAGGTAAACAACTTTCTGCTCTCACTCATGTCCACTTAATACTCTTCTAGGTTAGAATCTATATCTATTTACCCCCTTTCATACTCATAAAGGTGTTTGGTTTCAGATTCTAAGTAGGGGCAAGGATAGGCCATAAATAAGTGGTGGGTTCTGTAGCACTTCCTGTGGATCTGGGGGCTGAAATGTAAGATGGCTTCCACAAAACTCTAATCTCCAATTTGCCTACCCTGGGACATAAACTAACTGCCCTAGCAGCTGTCATGCATGCAGGTGTCCTGGGCCCAGCTGGGAGCAGTATACTCACTGTTACTTGCTGACCCAACCATTCTCAGAAGCTTGTTACCAAAATCTAAGTAAGCAGATTTATTCACTAAAAGCCAAGAGACTTAACCCTGGGTGGTACTTGAAGGCATAAAATGTACAATTTGATTCATGATAGAAAACCACATAGACTCAAGAATTCTTAATGTAATCCCCTAATGTTTGAACCAAAGCTTGGTAGATGCTTAGTAGAGCTTAACTTAAGTATTACAAGTTTTGTGTGTGTGCGTGTGTGTGTTTTAATTTTTAAATACAACAACAAAAAGGATATCACTGTACTTTTTTTTATCCCTACAAAATCAAAAGAGTAGGAGGGAGTGGGAGTAGGGAGAATCTGCATGAAGAAACCCAGAGTATTACAGTCTGCATGTGCTGTGGAAAAGGCCTGCTGGTCACACATCTGTCCCTCTGACCATATTTAGAGTAACTTCCTTTAATATCATTGGCAAATGTGAAACACAGAAGGCAATATATTTACCTGTCTTCTACTTTATAATTCTTAGTTCTAAAATCATAGAATTAAAGTTTCACTTTCAAAGTGGAGAGAAATCAGCCGTTAGTTTAGGCTTGATCCTCATTAACCAATTGGACAGGCTATGTAAGTGATTAGGCTGTGACGTTGGGAAATTTCAACTATAATTTCATGCTTGATCTTTGACATGCACAAAGAGAGTTGAACTCTTTGAATATGGCCAGGATGCTGCCCCTAGGCATGGCCAAACCCACACCACATAACTTAGGAGTAAGACAAAGGTTTAGTCCAAAGCAGCTGACCAGGTCTGGTATGTGGGCTTCCTTTCGGCTCCTTTCCAAAGCTCACAGAGCTGTCTCCTAGCCTGACTCAAATAGGCTGTGTGTGTGTGTGTGTGTGTGTGTGTGTGTGTGTGTGTGTGTGTGTACGTACCCAAATGTGTGTGTTGGGGTGGGAGTAGTTAGGAGGTTTGATGGGAGTACTCGAGAGCCCCCAAACTGCCTTGCTAAGGCACACGGCAGTGAGAAATGACTTGAAGGGGATGCCAGAATGTCCTTTTCCTCTGCTGGACAAGTCTGACCTGGGCTTCACAATCTCCTAGGCTAAAAATAACTCAGAGAACTGCTACTCAAGCAAAGCGGCCTGGCCGGAAGGCACGGGAGCAGCCTGGAGGCAGTGGCAGTTAGAGGCCCCTTGTTGAATGGAATATATAATCCATTTAACAGCTGCTGTATCTCATTAAGAACACTGGCATGAAAGATACTTGACAAGTACAAAAAAGAAAAAAAAGACAGCAGTCTATTTACAGATGCAGCCGGAGTCCTCCCTTGTTTTATAGCTTTCAAGGAAAAGAAAGCATGTCTGCATGATAACTTTATCCTATAATTCTACACATTTAAAAAAAAATGTAGTCCGCCATATGCTTAAGCAGATCTTTTCACACAGAATTTTTCAAAACAACCATGAAAGCCCTGCACAGTTTTGCCAGAGTCATTCAGGTTTGACATCTGAAATGGAATGTGTAGTTAACAGAGTGGATCCAAAGTCTTCCCAAAGTTACTGGAATCAAGTACAGCATCAGTCACTGTGGCTCTCAATATGCTAACGAAAGTGAATTACTGGATCACAGGACACTGAGGAAAACAGCAAAAAGCTAAGCCTACTCACGTTAGTATACCTTGTGTAATTTCCTTGAAAATAATAAACATGAAAGTTGAAGGAAGCTGTGTCTAAGAAAATTGTATATAATACTCAAGATCCATAATTTCACAAAATGATAATAACAATATCTAGCTTAAATGTTTAGAGAGCTTTCCTACTCACCCTGGCCAAAGTTTCTCCCCTTTACAAAATACCTTTTTAATGCCTAAGTCAGACCATGTCACTCCTATGCTCAAGAATCTTCGATGGCTCCCTACTGCCTGTAAGATAAAATGCCAATTTCCTAGCTTGGCATTTTAAGGTCTTAAGCAACCTCAATGTAATGTATCTTTCTATTCCTATTTGACACGAATTCCCTTCACGTACTCTTCATTCTCACCAAATTGGACTATTAAAGAGTTTCTCATACTTGATAGGCTATCTCTAATCTTCATATATTCATATAGCCTGTATATCCCATGCATTCCTTTCTCGTCTTTCTCTGTTAAAAGCCTCTGTTGCATTTTAGATAGATCATCTGTGCTGGGTTTATGGAGAAGAATCACACTGGATGAGAGGGCTTGCATAGGTTACAATCTGTACCAGTGAACAGAACACCCATATGGATCAAATCGCAGAAGTGTCAAAGAATATACAAACAAGGTTCAGTCTGTATCCAACTTGTAAATGAGATGCACTCCAAATATTTGTTTGTGACTAGATAAGTTTGGAATTTGGAATTCATTTTCCCATAAAATTTTTCTTCTTTTATTCTACTTTTAGATTCTCAAAAAAACAAAATCCCACCACGTTGTTTTTTTTTTTTCCCCACAAAGGGTCTGTGGCTGTAGCATGGGCTTCAGTGGTATACGGCCTGCCATTTGGATGACTTTAAATTGAATGACTGCGCCAACCAGCTGTGTAATGTGGGCAAATCTCTTAACTTCTCTGGCCCTCATTTCATCATCTGTGAGATAAAGTAATTAGACCCATAAGGTCCCTTCCAGCTCTGAGATTCTGATTTCATCTGGTTTTGGAAGACTTTTTTTCCCCAAACATAGACTATTCGAAATTCAATCTTTTTTTTTTCTTTGAGGGGGGAAAACTCAAATTTTAGAAATAGATGGCTAGGGACAGTTCAAAATTTATGTTTAGTAGGAGTATGTTTATAATTGTATTTAAAAAAATAAAGTTCTTCAATACTAAGGTAACCAAATATCTTTTATATTAAAATAGTTATTGTGCATATGTGTTTGTACAGTAAAACATCATTGACTTAGATTTGAGGAAAATGAAATTGTAAGCACTGGAAGAAAAGAAGGAAATCTGCAAAGCCAAAATAATAGCCATCACAAAACTGTTCTCATAACTAATTTAAACCATCCTTCAGTAAACTTTAAGCATTCTAGGAGCAACCATCTAGATATAAAAATTTATGTGCTAATGATTTATAATCTTTTTAAATTGGTTTTAATAAAATAGTTCCCAAAGATTTAGGCAAGACTTTGTTAGCTCATTTCCAGTTAAAATATGCATTCACTCATTCAAACGAACATTTTAAAAGCAACTCTATTTGCATAAAACTGTATTAAAGCATCAGACAGATAGTGCTAAAAAGACAAATAAGACAGAGTCTTCTGCCTTCAAGGAGCATCTGATTTAGTCAGTGTTGGGGTGGGGTGATAATACAGGGGGCACAAATAAGTATAACATAAATTCGAGTTTTCTAAGGGCACAGAATAAGTGAATAAAACCACATTTCTTTTTATATTTCTTTTATGACACTGTAATTCATACTAGTAAAAGCTTACTAGTCTTCCCCTCCAATCAGTCTGAAGGAGGTTTTTACTCACTGCCCCCACATTCTTTCCAGAGTAGCCATACACAGCCTTTTCCATTTGGAATGTCTGGTTACTCTACTGATAGAGTAATTCCAAATACCTTTCTCTGAGTGGCCCCTGCATCCATTCTATTTATGGGAGGCATCATGACTTCAGGCCAAGTTTTTCAAAATAGAATTCTCTGACTCTTATATGGGGACCCTTTGGATTTTCAGAGACTCATCAATGCCTTTACCTTATGTTAGAAGCCTGACACCAGTTACAGAGCATGGAAAGAGAGGAAATACTTTAAAACAGGAAAGATAGTTTGCGAAATTGACTAGATTCCAAAAGCCTCTTTGGTTGAAGGGGCAGGGGAAGAGGCCATTGATATATTACACAAAGCCCTCTACACATGGACAGCTGAGTTGTCTCTGCTACTGACTTGGTGTGTGGCTTTAATTAATTCCTTCAGCATCTGAGACATGGGAGGCTCTCTCTCCCCTCCTTCATGGGGATATTGTGGAGATAAATTCCATGGCACACCGTGACCTCTTAGGGCAGGATACAAATTGTAAATACAAGGAAGCTTTATTAACTATAAAATGATGACAGGATCTGACAACCACAGAGAGGGTGTGGCAAAGCAGATTATTTTCTGAGTGAATAAATTCATTTGTGGGAAAAGAAGGGTTTACTCCTATAGGTTACAGAAAAATCTCCTGGATAGGAGATGGTCAAGGATGAATGCTGAGACTGAAAGATATATTCAGGGTATATGAACTTTGATTAAGACCCTACGTATTCATTCTAGTCCAAAACCATAACAGTGGGAAGGGAGAAATGAGCAGGGAGGGAAGAAAAAAAATATCAAGAAAAAGGGACTCATAATTCCCCCTCCATTCTGTTCCTCTCCTATGTTACTGTTAAGTAAAGAGAAAAAGTGATAAATTTAACATATATGTTATGTACAAGCTTCTACAGAAGGTTGAGAGGCAGCATAACAACAATGGAAATATCTCTTATTGGTTTTGGACTCAGGAGACCTGGGTTCAGACCCTGTTTCTGTCATTTACTAAATGTATGACACTGGGGGGAGTGCTTACTCTTTCTGGAAACCTCAGTTTGCTCATCTGTAAAATGGAGAAGTAGGGTTAGAGGGACTGAATTGACTAACACTTCTAAGTTCTCTATGAACTCTCAAGGAATGGTACTATATGCATTTTTGAAAATCCATAATGTTGATTGTCTTCTTAAAAATCAACCAACAAACATTAAGTGCTGAGTGGTAAGGATAAGGATACAAAATTGGGACTGTCCCAGCTTTCAAAGAACTTGAGGATTTTTTTTTTCTGGAGGTAGTTTTCATGGCCTCCAAGGCAACTCTCCAAGAATATAAATGGCAAAATTAATTGTAGATCTGCTTTGGGGGGAGGCGTTTCCTCACTAGAAATTTCATCTATACTGATGAAATCCCAGATCCAGTCCAAAAAATGAGGACACAAAAACAGCCTTTTGAATGGCAGTTTATTTATTTTGACAAGTCTTTATTAAGCACCAGGAACTTAGAAATATTATCTCATTTTATTCTGATAACACCCTGGTGAGTAGATATTATAATTATCCCCATTTTACTGTTGAGGAAGCATAGGCAGACAAGGGGTTAAGTGACTTGCACAGGGTTACACAGCTTGTAAGTGTTTGATTCAGGATTTGAACTCGGGTCTTTCTGACTCCAGGCCCAGGGCTCTCCCCATTGGGTCACCAAGCTGACTTTATTTTATTTACTTTAATAACTTATATTTCCATGGTACTTCCCTTTTCGTGTTGTTTTTATATCCATGATCTCATTTAATTCTCATCACAACCCTACCTATAAGCAGAGCAGGCATCAGCTCCATTTTACAGAAAACTGCATCAGAGAGGCAAAAAGAATTAAATATTTGTTTGCACGTTGTCTCCCCCATTAAGTTGTAAGTTCTTTGAGGGCAGGGACTGCCTTTTGCCTCTTTGTATTCCCAGTGCTTAGCACAGTGCCTGGCACATAGTAGGTGCTTAATAAATATTTATTGAATTGAACTGAATTGAAAGGTGACTCAATAGACTAATGATAAAGAAAATGAGGAAGATAGATTACTAGGCAATGTATCCTTACGGTTCCCTCTAGTTCTAAAGTTCTAGGCCTCTCCACTGGGGCTTGGTTTCCTGACTCCTCATCCCAAGCCCTTTCTACTGGATTATGCTGCCAACAATTTTTGTATGGTGACACCCCAGGGGCCCCAGTGGATTTCATGAACTGCTCAGGATAGATGAAACTGCCTCTTTTCCTAAGTTATCCTCCAAGCTAAAGCTTACAAATTCCTGTTTTTTTGCAACACTAATCTTTCCTAAAAATCAAATTTCTAAGTGAATATCAGGTTCCAAATTTACTATTCCATGAAAGCCCTATTAGTTTTCTTTTCTTTTTTTTTTATCTCTGGATAATTTTTCACAATATCCCAAATTACCAGAACACCTTCCCTTCTCTGGGCCTCAGTTCCCTCATACACAAAATGGAGGGGTTTAGTATCATACACTGGAAAAGGAAGGAATTGAGCAAGCCACATAGTCCTGAGACTCCTAGGGGAAAGGAGACTTCCTCAAGTTCACACAATTGGTAAGTCAAAGAGTCAAGATTCAAACCTAATGCCTCTGGCATCAAACCCAGTACTCCTATTACTGTACCATATGATTTCTAGGCCCCTTCCAGATCTAATACTTCCTGATGTTATTTAGCTAAGATCGTGATGATGGTAATCTGAATTCAAGTAGCTACTGAGTGTGCCCAAATGTAAGGCCGCAGGCAAGATGTAGTACAGAGAAGCACTCAACATTGTCCCTGCCCGCAAGAAGTTTATAACTTAAGTGTGGGGGAAAAGCATATTCACAAACATAAAAAGATAGCTAATAGTATAAGGCAATATGTATGTATCAAGTACCAAATAAGTATTAAAAACAGTAACTGCATCAGACAGAACACCTGATTTGAAGTCAGAAGACCTAGGTTCAAATACTGACTCTGCCACTTAGCACCTACATAATTTTGGAAAAGTCATTTGATACTTCTGGGTATCCTCATCTAAATATGAGGGGGCTGGATTAGATGACCTCTCAGTCCCTTCCAGCTCAAGACATATATGTCCTTATGATATATGTGACCAGGCAGCTAGGTGGCTAGGTGGCTAGAATGCCAGGCCTGGAGTCAGGAAGATCTGAGTTCAAATCCAGCCTCAGACATCTATTACCTGTGTGACTCTGGGCAAGTCACTTAGCCTTGTCTACCTCAGTTTCTTCATCTATAAAAATGAGCTGAAGAAGGAAATGGCAAATTACTCTAAGATATTTGCCAAGAAAACCCAAAAAAGGGCCATAAAGGGTCAGATACAACTGACATATTATTTTATGACCTAAACCAACAGCACCTATTGCCAAGAGGAAGATAGTGGGACTAGGGTTGATCCTTCAGGATGGGCAGCATACAGGTAGATGGAAAGGAGGGGTTAAGGATGTTTTAGACTGTCAGAATGGCTTATATAAAGGCTTTAACAGGAGTAGACAAAGTGTGTCTTGAGAAGAAAGAATTCTTCAACCATCCCATACACTTGGGTAATCAAAGATCTTAGAATTTTGCTTATAACTATAAAGATTTCTTATTTCCTGTATTAGATGCTTCCTCACTATTTTTCTCAAGACATATAATAAACATAATTATCTGCTTGGGGTATCTCTTTTCCTATAACATTTATTAAAAATACCCCATTCATAGCCTGTTATTTAAGCTAATATTTCTTACCTCATCAAATCAGCTAGAAATTTGGCCCAGCACTTAACTGAAAATTCCTTACCTATGAAATAAGGGGGTTGGATTAGTTGAAGTTTAAGGTCCCTCATAGATCAAAGTCCCATGTAACTGAGCTTCCACTCCAACCTGGGGTGTTTTACATCCTGCTGTTTGGCTTGGTGGATAGAGCACCCGGCCTGAAGTCAGGAAGACTAATCTTCCTGAGTTTAAAACCAGCCTCAGACACTTAGGAGCTGTGTGACCCTAGGAGAGTCGCTTAACTCTGTTTGCCTCAGTTTCCTCATCTGTAAAATGAGTTGGAGAAAGAAATGGCAATTCCCTCCACTATCTTTGCCAGGAAAATTCTAACTGGGTCACAAAGAAAAAGACCCCAACTGAAATAACTGAATAACAAACGTTCTGGGATTTACTGAGTTTAGAGAAACTCTTTGGAAGAGGCACACACAGAAAGGGAATCCAGTTCCTCAACATGTTCCTGATTTCCAGTTGGCCTCTTCGAAAGACTGTGGAGAAAGGACTCCCCTGGGGGTGAGATCAGGCCTTCTCTCTGGGTTTGAGCTGAGATCTTATCTTGCTCCCAGCTAAAAAAGCTAATTCACTCATGCATTCTCTGGTACATTCTAATCTGCATAACTTCTCCAATTTCTGTCTGCTGTTTTACTGGGATAAATGGGTTTAATCTCAATTTGTGTTTTTTTGTGATCATCTTTTGTGTAAGTGGCCTTTGGTGGGAAGGAACTAAGACTGCCAATACAAGCTAAGGACTACCCTTCCTCCCTTAAGGGCTCAGGAAAGCAGCTCTACTTATGAATTTATCATCTCCTAGACTACCAATATTTGACAGGGTCAGAGAGAGAAAATTCTAGCCTGATAGCTCTCTCTAAGCCTAAAGGAAAGAGAGCTCCATTCCCAGCAGTTCTTGTGAGTCCTGCATGTTAAGGACTGTAGACACAGTATTTAACTTTCCTCCCCTCCACAGGGGCAGGCATAGTCCTCACAGTCCTCTGAAATAAAGTGAAGGAAAACACACACACACACACACACACACACACACACACACACACAAAATTCATGCCACCTGAAAGCCAAGTTTTTATATTCATCACTTAGGTCACCCCTCAATAGAATTCCCAGGCTAGACTATATTTGTCTAATAGCATAAGCTATGCTAATGAATGTGACTAGGGTTATAGATAGAGACGGCCTAAGTGATGATATGGCCGACCTTCTTCATTTTACAGAGGAAACTAAAGCCCAAAGAAGAAGTAAAGAGATTTTCTCATGGCCCCCCTCTGTCAGTCCAGAGTTCTTTCCATAGCACCCTGCTAAACTTAATTTGTGAAAAACTAATGTTAAATGATTCTCTCCTTTATTCATGCAAATCTTAGTCACATTAGCCATGTGGCCATGCCTTTAAAAATTATCCACCTCTCAATAATACTCAAACACCATATCCATGCCCTGACATTTCTGTAATGCCGGCACTACAGTACCAGCCGTTAATTCTCCCATTCTTAAAGCATAGAAGACAATCACTAGAATAAAGAAGAATCCATTTTTCTTAGAAGATTAGTGTTAATTACACTTGCCAAGAAAATTACAAACAATCCATATGGTAAGCAAAATAAGATGGTACAAGTATTTAAGTTTCTTGCTAACACTTTTGAATTCTGAGATCACAAGTTTGGATCATAGAAACTGCTGCTATTGTGATCTGGCAGCACAGAAAAGCCATGATGATAGAACAAAGATAATATATTCCTTTTAAAAAGTGCATTTATATTTGTGAGCATTTTCCCCTTGCTAAATATATTTCCTTTCATAATCAGTTTTACTTGTCCAAAGATCTGGCAATCCTCTAGAAATGACAACATTCTCATTTCAAAGAATTGCTAAGATAACCTAAGCCTGACTTTCTAGGCCCTATTAAATGGGTGTACTGAGAGGGGATATAGTTATTTATTTCTCTTCGCCTTTAACTCCAGTTACATTAAACCAGGCACTGAAATAGATCTATTTTTTTAATCTTTCTACCTTGATTGAAAAAAAAATCTCCTGCCCCTTTCCAACACCCCAATATGGAAATAAACATTCAGGCTGGAGGTCAGCCTCACCTACTGCTACAAACCTTTACACTTCTCACAAGGGAAGGGGGTAGTTAGTGCTGCTTTGACGAACTCTGATGCCAAGACTATTTGCCCTACCCTTTAAATGTTTTCAGCTCATCCCTAATAATAATGTTCACCACTCCCTCAACTATTTATACCCTCTTCCCCCAGCCTTTCTATCCACGCCCCCACCCCAGCCCATCTACTATGGTATTACATTTAGGCATCTCATTGGAGGAGGCAAGGTGTTCATTCCTTCTAAGTTGACATTAATAGCAATCAGCCAAAAATTTGGAGAATGAGAACTGTCTATTGTATACATTAAATTTGAATCAGTGACCTAATCTGACATTTTGGTGCAAACCACATTATTCATTGTGGTATGCTACATTCAATGGATTTTTTAAAAAAATAATATTTTCAAGATTTCTAATAACTCATTGATAAGCATGACTGAATATCTATCTTTTGATTTCCTTTAACACAGCTCACAGATTGAGAAATCTGTCTTGAGTAACCAATACTGCAAGCCCAGAAATAGCAAAGGTTGACTAATTTGTACAGGGTCACAGTGAAAGCTCAACGGCAGAACAGGGTACAGAGTGTGGATTTCCTGTCTAGTGTTTGATCACCAGAATATAGATATTAAAACAACAAAAACAAACAAATGAACCCTAAACACTGGTCTAACCTGATTTACTGGCATAAGGGAGAAGGGAAAATGGGGAAGAAATATGTGGGAGCCAAAAAATATATACAGTACTAAAATTATTTTAAAAAGAACAAATGTGTCAAAACCATATATTCTGCGTAATGTAGTAGAAAAGAGAAGGATTTGTAGAACTTCTGTTCAGATCCCAGTTCTACTTATTGACTTGTTTTTACCTCCTTGGGCCTCTATCTCCTCATCTGTAAAATGGGGAGTTTGAACTAGATGACCTCGAAGTTCCCTTTTTTGTTTAAATCTCCAAAATGGGTAATCTACAACTTAGTGATTATTAACCACAAAGTACTTCCTAACACCAAAATACAACTAAACATGAAAGAGCTAAGAATAGAATCCAGCTTCTTCCTAACATGAATATTAGAAGCTTTCCCTCTTAAACACAGAACATTAAGTCAAATTTAATGAATATTCTGAATCTGATAATTTTTAAATTTAATATTTTATTTTCCCAATTAGATGTAAAAATGAATTTAACAATATTTTTTTCAAATTTTGGGTGGAGAATTTTTTTAGTGCTAGACCAAGTTCAACCCCAGTACAAAAGTGGCATATTTTGAGTCAATGCAATGGCATTATTTGTGTTAGCATCTTCTATCTTCCTAACACTTTTTTTTTATTAGATGAATAACTAATTTTCCCTCTATTTTAGCATAGAAGTATTAATTTAAGTACCAATGACATATGTATTCCTAGCTTTTACTATGATATACCCTCATTTAAAATGTCTGTGTTGGCTCTGGGGATCAGATTTAGTCACAAGCCTATTTTTAAGCAAGTTCATGCATTGGGCCCAAAGCATCAAATATACACAAAACAAACATTTTGAGTGGTAGATCTGGTGATGGCTATGAATAAGAAAAGAAAACATGACCATACCTTATTTTTTTACACCTTTCAGAGTGTTTTTACACAGTTTGTTTCATATTCTGAAACAGGATGACATCTTAATCAACAATCATTTATAAAATACCTGCCAAATGCCAGGCACTGTCCTGCCCTCAAGGGGCTTACATTCTAATAGTGGAGATATCTATGTACACATATAGGTGTATATAAAATAAACATAAATACAAAATAGTTTAGGTAGGGAAGGACGAAGAAAGGTTAAAAAAAGACTAAGAGAAATGGGCAATATGGTGAGATTTGGGGTATATTCCAACACAAAGGAGAGCGCTTTTGCATCTATTTCTCTAATCAGACAGTGCACAGAAGTCTATAGGGCCGATAATTTTGCATTAAGGATCCATGCTAAATGGACCCCTAATCTACTTTATTTTAATTTTCATTAAAATAGTGTCCTCTCTCACAACGTAGTGCACCATTAAGCTTACAGTAATTAGCTATACAAATTAGTAAAGGCAGATTTAAGTATCATGGGGTAACCTTAACTTGCCCGCATCACTCACACCAAATAAATAAAATCCATACATTAGAGAGAAATCCTTGTCCATGCATGACAACTGAAAGAGAGACCCCATTAAAGGCAAGCATATAGTTTAACGTATTTAATTTCTGTAGTGTTCATTCTAATAATAGGTACATTTGGAGAATTAGCAATCCTATTTTTTGTGTACTTTATTTCCTGAGGGTTTTTTTTTTTCTACTAGAAACTGCAAAAATGGAAGAAAAGAGTAATGTGAACCCAGCATCTCAAATGTCTGAAATGCACAGCGCCACATCTGCATAATTGCAAGCACAAATAACTACACCTAATACAGTCACCCTGCATAGGGCACTCCACTATTCTAAAATAGCATTTCAGGTGAAAACTCAGCATGTTCAAGAAAGTCAACTCCATTACTTAGGGACAACTCTTCACTAACAACCAGTCTTAAAGTTTCTTCAAATTCCATGCAGAGTAGTAGAAATTAAGTATTAACTGGGGAACTTGCCCCTTGGAAAGCTAATAAACTTTAAACCAAGACCAGAAAGCCGAAATGGGCAGTTACCTTTCAGCCAAGATACCGAATGGAAAGTTTTAGCTAAGAAGGGAATTCTGATAGAAATCAGCATGTCCGCTTGGCAGCCTTCACGACTGCAAACATCCTTCTCTCTACTGTATTACTTTTGCCGAACTTCAAGCAGCGAAGAGATTTGGCAGACGTGCAACAGTTGTACAGTATCATTCCAAAATGGAGCCTTGGTTCAAAACATATTTAAAGACAGGAAAGAAATGTCAATGAAATGAATCACCATCACCATGTTTCGAGTCAGTTACATCATCCGTTCCCACTCAGAAATCTTCCTTTCAGGGGCAAACCTGCCGCCACTTTGAAAAAGCCAATGAATAAAAATCTAAATGTGCCATCATTATTTTAATCACTCAGTATACTGCTATTGTGTTTTAAAACATTACAAATTTCATCGGAAGAGTTGTATGTATTTAGCTTCACAAGCAAATTTTGACACTGCTTTGTAGTCAGCCTCTTGATGAAGGAAAGTTTTCTCTCTTAACGGAAGTAAGTCATATTTATGAGTGTGATATGCAATATTTTGCTAGACCTAAATTATTATGATATTAAAGACATACTATCAAGGAGCAGAACCCTAGGGAAGCAATTAGCAATTCAGCGTTTTAGTTTATGTGGGATGTTAATCCCCCTTACTGAAGTTGATGTTAATTTTTGACTCTATGAATGCTGAAGTGTGAAACTTTTAATGTTGTGAAATTGAATATCAAATGCAACAGTAACAGAAGGAATTTGCCTTCTAGAATTGAATGCAAGTGGAAACATGGCAGTATATTGGTCTAAAGAAGCATCTCACGTTATTTTTTAAAGTAGTGAACCAGCAATGGCCACGACAAAGAATGATCATCATTCTTAAACTTTAAGAACATTTATCTTAATCATGGAGCAGGGAAGTCTGTGTGCTTGATTTAAGTAAAATAGATTAAAACTTCTAAAAGTATTGATCTAATAGCAATTACAAACATGATAGCATTAGAGTAAGAATAGGGGAAATGAAGTAGACAGGAGAGAAGCAATGAAATGAGGGAGTGTAAGGGAAATAACTGGGAGTGTATGAGGGGAGTGGGAAGGCTGGTGAAAGGAAAAACATTTCTCTAAGATTACAGCTGTTCACTTGGAAAATCTCATCTGGCGTCCTGGGATTCAGATGAATTATTCTTTTCTATAAAATGGCTTTAGTTTTACAAGTTGAAAGAAGCACCGACCTTTCTTAATACCCTATGAAGACTGACAGGGGGAAAATTACCTAGCATGCCTCAGAAGCAGTATGGCTTTACCTACTGCACCCTTTCCTGTGTGTATAACTCTGAGAATGTGCAGCTGAATTTTTCAATTGTCCACTCTACTTACAAGCGGAAATTTAAATGTTTTTCTTCACCTATTTCTGTCCCTCGAAGTTGTTGGAAATTCTAATGGTAAATTAGTTAACATGTAAAGAAATCTATACTGATATTAATTCTCTGTCACAGCTTATCAACAGATAAATAGCTGATAAAAGTCAATTTATGAGTTAGGCAGGTCAAAATAATTGTATTGTAAAATTTTATCAATAAAGCACAGGTTTAAAAAGCTACGAAGCTAAAATAACATGACATTCTCTAACTTCTTCTAACTTGCTCTTACCTAACTTCTTCCTCCACTCCCCCATGGACCAAGCCATTTATGTTTTATAGTATTAAGAATACTGTCTGTCATCCATTGTTAACATCTACCATTAATTCTGGGCAACTAAGTGCACAGTGGATAGAGTGTTGGGCCTGGAGTCAGGAAGATTTCTCTTTTGGGTTCAAGTCCAGCCTCAGATACTTATTAGCTGTGTGACCCCAGGCAAGTCATTTAACCCTGTTTGCCTCAGTTTCCTCATCTGTAAAATGAGCTAGATAAGGAAATGGCAAACAACTATGGT
The DNA here is from genome assembly GCF_003287225.1 of Phascolarctos cinereus. Classification (NCBI taxonomy): domain Eukaryota; kingdom Metazoa; phylum Chordata; class Mammalia; order Diprotodontia; family Phascolarctidae; genus Phascolarctos; species Phascolarctos cinereus. Next base: position 197,594,487 of record NW_027555958.1, on the reverse strand, counting down.
ATCTTTGCTAGAAAAATCCCAAGTTGGATACCACTGAATGACAAAAAACTAATTAATTCTAAAGTACAGGTTAATTTTATCATAGGATCACAGCATCACAAATTTAAACCTAAAAGAGACCTTGGAGATCATATAATCCACTTTAGAGAGAAGGCCATTTTAGATAAAAAGCTACCAAATAGTAGTGCCTGTAGATAAGAGTACTTCTCTCCTGTGCCATCTTGTAAGGAATGTGAAATTAATCAGTCAATCCATTCATTGCTCCTTGTTTTGTGGTGCTGTTAAGTATGAATCTGTACCCCTAGTATAATTACCATGAGTGGAATAAACTGAGTGTTTGGTAAATTCCTGCAGGACAGACTTTGAATTTGAAAAATTAAAGTGGATCCTTTTATAGATTGGCAAACTGACACCTAGAGAGATTAAGTTAAATATCTTGCTCAAAGTCACATAGGAAGTAAATGATAGAGATGGGATTTAAACTCTGGTCCTCAGACTCCAAATCCAGTGTAGAATACCTTGCTTTCTGCAATCAATCAGTCAACAAGCATCAGTTAAAGCACGTAGTATGCACCAGGCATTGTGCTGAGTGCTGGGAATATAAAGATGAAAATGAAATGCCCTTGTGTAGCTTACATTCTATCATAGGCAATTACATTTCTATTTTGTTCCTACAATCTATATTTTATGCAAACATATTATACAAAAATACAGAATTATACTAATGATGAATTATGGGGATGAGCACTTTTCAAAGATTCACATCAGTATTCACTTAAATTGCAAGTAATCCTTAATTTAGAATAGCAACTCATCTTTTGGGTAAACCACAGGACACCTGCAGAGCAGAGTGGGTGTAATTCCACTGTCAATATATCAAGGATCCTTCTAACATCACAGATCACAGCTCAGCTCTAACTTAATAAGTTGTACAGAGTTACCTCTTGAGCTCAGGGTTATGTGGAGATTTAAACTCTAAGATCTTCCTGTCTCAAACTCAAACACCTATGGAGTATCCCATATGACTCTGCAGTACCACTGAATCCAATAAAAGTGTTCTGATCACTTTTACAAAGGCCTAAATCAAATCTTAAGCAGATTTATAAAAGCACAAATGAAAACAAAAATTAACCAGAATCAAATTGGAGCAGCATTATGTAGGGGAAAGAAGCACTGGGCTAGGATTCAGAAGAAATCCTAGGTCACAATCTTGGGCAAGGAACTAAGGCACCCTGAGCCTCATTTTCCTCATCTGTAAAGTGAATATGCATGACATACTGCATGATCCAGAGTCTAAGGTTTTACATTCTGTGCAATGCTATGAATCAAAAACATCAGCCTGAAAACTAATGGATTAACACCAGCCTTTTCATCCCTCCTTATCCCAGCATTTAAGTACTAAACCAAGAAGCCACAAAGTCATTTTATTCTTACTGTCCTTTCCTCCTCTCTCTCCTCTCCCCTTTCCAAATAATACTGATCCTATAGATGTAGATCTGTGGGGATCATGCCTGCTATTTCCAAATAGCCATAAAAATTCACTTTGTCATTATCACTGATCTACAGCTAGAAAGGACCTTGGAGTCTTTTCATCCAGTCTTCCCACTTTATAGAGGAGGCCAACTAAAGTTAAGTGACTTGTCCAAGGTCACACAGGCAGTAAGTAACTGAGCTGGGATTTTAACCCATTTCCTCTAACTCCAAACTCAGCATTTCCTTTCCCCACTGTACCATACACAATCTTTTCTCACATTTGGATTCTGAGCCTTGGATTTAGCAGAGCAAAAGAAGTGGCTGAAGGTGTCTAGAAGTGAGCAAATATACATATTTTTTTCCCTAGCACAAGAACATGGTACATATTCTCAATTGTCTTACAAATACCCATCAAAAAATACTACAGTGTCTATAAACATAGAGTTTCATTGGAGGGGAGGAGGGTCCATGGGCAAGTGAAATCCTCTAAAAGATATATAGGAATAGATTTTTTAAAAAAAATTTCAAATGTTTTGTCCCCACTTTGTTGAATATGCAGCAAACAGAAACCAACAAGCTAATTGTCCTTAAAGTGGCAACACTCCTCGAAGTCTGAGGCAGTAGGCAGCTGCAAACATCCGACTGAAAGCCCCATCTGCTGCTTCACAGCTTCCAGTCGAGGATGTTTACAGCCGCTCACTGTCAACAGCAATATGCATTCTTTGGCTGTTTATTTAGTTAACCTGAAGCGGGGTCCCAAGCAGGTGTTTTGAAGATTTATACACATCAGTGTCCTGGTTGATGGAAAAAGCCTCATTCAGATGGCAGAACTAGGTCTCTCTTATAGAAACAGTTGGGGAAATAAGACCCCCTTGGAAGTTTGGTTATTCGGCTATAGTATTTATCATGGAATTCAATGTGTTTTATTCACTGGGCTTGAGGAAAACAAACAAACAAACATTTCTTTCTCCATCTTTACTTGTGGCAAAAAGAAACCAAGGTGGCAAAAGCAGTAAGCTATAAATAACATCATGAACATTAACCAGTTAAAGTTTTTCTCTAAACAAGAATTTAACTACATTTCATTTTAAGGCTTATGGCCCAAGTCTAACATTTACTACAAGGAAGAAATGCATATATAGCAGGCTACTTAAAACATGAAAGACCTACTTTACGAATCACAGGGGTGGGGGGAGATTTACAGTGTTCCTCATTCATTTTCCTTTTACTCTAATATAGTCCCCCCTCCCCTGCCCTTCCCAATTCCCCCCTGAGAATTACACAGTTGGCTGACTTTTAAAACTGCAAAAATCAGGATTAAGAGGAGATGGAGGTAAGGTATAATAAAGGAACCATTAGATCCTACTCCAATTTTTCCTATCAGTTTATAGATCAACATTTCCCACTGGAAAAACACAGAACCCACTGCCTACCACACCATGATGCACATTAAGTCCAACAGGGGTGCCTTACTTAGATTCCACTCCCATTCTCTTATGAAAATAAATGAGGAAAACCAAAGGTTAAGCAGTAGCAACAACTATTTTCCTGAAGTAATTCAAAACCAGTCCAAGTCCAGTAACAGATGAAGTTGATACTGAAAAGAGGGTAAGTCTTTCCTTGGGATTTGTTTTTAGATGAAATGGCCATGAGGCCCTCGCCATTTGCTGAAGAGGTTACTTAGCAGTCTGGGACAGGAAGCAGAAAAAGCCACACTCAAACAGTGTTTACTAAGACTGATTGCTATGAAGAGCACCACAAATCACTCCTTAAAAACATTGGGTTATTTTACCTTCCTAAGGAAGGTTAAGAAAGTTAATCTTTCAGGCAGCAGGTGAAAACAAGCTCAATTATGCTGTGGCCTTTCCTTTTATTAACCATGGACTTTGAGCGATTAAAACCTCCTAGGGAACCACATTTTCTCAATGGGTCAAGTCACATAAGGGAACAAAGCAAACTTTATCAGTGCAGTGCAATTCTACATTCCAGAAATTCTTAGCACTTGGCATCCATCTACCACTCGAGCCTGGAGAGGAGTGAGTGCATCTCTGAGGCTGAACTACCCCTACAAACTTTATGAAGTTCTCACCGAGGTGCCCCTTTCACTGAAGTGAGCCACAAACAAAGTAGGTGCTTTTTAATTAAAAGAGATAAATAACACCTCCTCCCCAAGCTGTCCAGCCTGGACAGACGGAGGACAGCTTGGAGAAAAAAAATAAAGCAAAACAAAACTCAGTGATGGCTATTTTCATAAAGAAAATGTTTTTAGTCCAATGCATTTTCCTCAAAGTGGAGGGCCTCCTACTTGCCTTGGAATCTTATCACTTTTAAATTAAAAACAAAATAAAACAAAGCAAAAACAGGAAAAAAAAAGCCCCAAACAGAAAAAGAGACCAACTTGAGGAGAGGATGCAAGCCACTTCATGTTGCCTTTCACTAACAAACAATTTGGTGATAGCAGAGAAGAGGGATTTCAGCGTCATTATACCTTGGCCCAATTTGGAACAGATTAGCCTTTCATCTGTAACTTTATTAATACAGCACCAACAATTCTCTAAAAGAAAAATGAAAGACCATGAGATCTTAGTTGTCTGAATTCATTAGCTGAAGGACATTGTCTCTACAACAATACAGTATTTCACTGTCTTTATGTATGTACAGCTCCCTTTCAGCTTTTGCAAGATACAAGAGAGATCAGATCTTGGTGAAAGTCAAAGCAAGGTCATTCCAATAAGTTGCTGCATAATTTTGCTCATTCAATAAAAGCCAGTTTACTTTTTTTTTAAATCTTACTATTAACTGTTTCAACTATTTGCTTTTTTTTTTTTGTAGTTACTTGGTTTGTTTATATAACATTTGGAGGAGCTGGCCCTTTAAAAATAATCCACTTAAGAACTAAATAAAATGTGTTAAGAATCAAAAAATTATGTAACCAACTGAGAAATGTGATTGGCAAATTTACCTAGGTGCCAGGGGTCAAACCTGAATAAAATCCAATTGTGTCCTGTAAATCAAACCCAGATTTTTCTTAAATACCCTGACAAATACTCATGAGATGAAACAAGATACTTCTAGAAAACTGTATAGAAAACTACACATACTTTTCCAGTGTCTTGTATGTTCATGAAATATTAAATGCAGTCTCCCTAAAATTTTCCAGTCAGTGCTATAACTTGGAAATCTTGCACCACAGACAAGTCTTAAAGATGTTCTCTTGCTTTGTTAGAAACCAGTTATTCTAGCACCAAGTCTTTTTCTCCTTCACCCCCCAAAATGGTGACAAATGCTGGAGTGATTCTAGGTAAAGTAGTTATGTTTGTCATTTGTCTGTCTTTCCTCCTTTTTGGGAGGGTCTTTTATCCCTACTATGCTATACCTAATAGAGAACCAGAAGCACAAGTCTCAACTTTGACACAGATTGGCTGTGTGACCCTGGGCAAATGACTTGGCCTCTCCATGTTCTAGGCAACCATCAACACTATAAGTTTCAGAGAAGGAGCTTACTTGCATTGGTAAAGGAATTTCCCTTACTTGAGAATTCTTTCTACTAATGAAATCACAGCACCAGTCTCTATCTCTAGAGGAACAAAACAAATAACAATTTAAAATGCTTCCTTCCCAGAGGTATTTGCAATTTAATATAGACCAACACGTCCAGTTAGTTGAATGGGACTCTACTGGTGACATATCAGTAAACAAATGAAAGAGAAAGAAGGAGGAGTGAAAGTTTACTTTGCCTATGGATAACGTAAGGTCTGAGAGGGAAGTCAATACCCTGTCCCTACTTTTAGCCTCCTAAGTATTTGACCTTTCCCTCAGGCTCTAGATATCTAAAAGTCCAGGGTAATAAGGTTATCAGAAGTCCTGTGGTTTCAGAAGTCAAGATGAAGGTGTTTCAAGATTGTGTAAAGATGTCACCATTAGAGCCCCCGTTCCCACAGCTCTCCAAACTTAGTCTCTCTAAACCTTCTGAAAATAGAATATGTCTGTTGCAGCTGCATTGATGTAGTCAGGCCACTGTTTCCATACTCCAGGAGCCATATAATCCTTCAGAGACTAAGGCCAGATGGTTTTTCCTTCACTCCTCTAAAGACACAAAATGAGTGCAAGTAGACAAGGACCCTGCCTGGATTCCAGGAACTCCATCCTGGAATCATCATCACCATCAGACTATATTTGGGTAAGTCAATTCCCCAAACATTTATTGAGCAAGCACCTAGAGGCAGAGAACTAGGCTAAAAGCTGTCAGGGCCTCTATGGTAAAAACAAAAAGCATTTAGTGAAAAAGAAAGCTTAGTCTTAATCCTTCCTTGCTTGGTTTCTGCAATTAACATAAATATAGGGCCAACATTTCTCCCTGCCCCACCCCAAAAAAGGGAGGTTAGACTTGATGATGGAAACAGCAAGAAAGTAGCAAAGGTTTATGGAGCCTGATTTTCAATAGACTGAACACAGAAACTACAGGAGGTAGAAACCATCTTTATGAACGACCATGAGGGTTTTACATTCTTTTAAAGAAAAAACCCTTCCAACATAGAGAATTTGATACTATGTGCAGCTAGCACATGGGGAAGCATTTCAGGTCAAACAGGCATTATTATGAAAAGTTGGGAGTTTAAAAAAAGAATTAGGTGTGGAATTAAGCTACTTTTTTGGAAATTAAGTTTACACCCTTGTGCCGATATCCTTAGCTGCAGTATGACTTCAGTGAAAGAAATAAAGTTTCAAGAATTTTTTTTAAGTGAAAATGTCAAACATCTTCTACCTTTCTAATACTTCCCTTGGAATATAAACACACTATCACCTTGCTAAAAGGCAGGCATTAGGGTCTTGGACAACAGGTAACAGGATAGCTGAAATAATCCTAACGTGAGGCTTTTTAAGAGGTTCTGGACAAGACTGATAAAAACCCAATTGAAAACTGGGACATGACAGACCCATACCATAGAAAGACTCACATATCACATTTATAGACTGGGTCCATTTTTCATAAATGAACTTTGCTGTTTTGTTTTTATGATTCTGGCCTAATAAGAGCCAAGACTTCTCTTCTTAACCTCTTCATCACCCATTTAATAGATTCTACCAATGTCTAAATAGCAAGCATGAAGAGTGAGGATGTAGCACATGGGTAATTAGGGTTTTGCTGTGCAGTCTACTCCTTTTTAATGTGTTCCCCAGGAAACAGAAGTGTCTACGAGGAGGAGTAAGAAGATTCCACTGTAGTCCAAAGGACATTATAATGTGAATAAGAAAAACATTACAAACTGAGAAAGAATATTACAAAGAAGAGTTTTACATAATGCAAACAACAAAGAGGACTGAAGAGGAATATGCTTAATTTTAGGTACCAAATATTTTCCATGTGACCTCATATCTACCAGAGAGATCAAACACACAAAACTTCTACCAAGTCCAGCTCCTAGTTATTAATTTAGCCCACTCATTTCTAAATCATTACATTATGTGATATTTTTATTACGTTCAAACAGAGTAGAGTTCAAGGGAAAAAAAAGCTTTTCCAGTATAGATGTAGGGATGATTTAAACATAGAATCAGAGCTATAAAGATCCTCAGAGGAGATCTAGTCCAGTCACCCATTCTGAGACCCTGAATGGTTAAGTGATTTGTTCAAAATCACCCAGATAATAAATATCTGAGGCAGGATTCAAACCCAAGCTCTCTGATTCCAAGTTCAGAAGACTTTCCTCTGAATCAGAGGAAAGTTTTGCTGAACAGTCCTCCCTTTTTTAAGAAATGAAAAAAAAAGTCTGGGAAGTATAGTAGGCCAAAGGAGGGAAAAGGAAGTGACTGCAAATCTTTTTCAATCCCCACAATGTTTCTGAAGAAAAGCAATCAATATACCATGAATTTCTGAACAAGTGACTTCTCTTTAGAAGTAGAAAGGAAAATATTCCTTCTCAGTACCAACAATGTTTTTTTTTCCCAAATCCAAGGTGAATATAAGTTCCTTTTTAAAAAATAGCAATGTACAAAATAATTTTTATTAGAAATAGTGTGCTGTGAGACTGATCTAATTGGTGTCATGTTCAGACCTGGAGAATAACAGAATAAGGCAGCACAGAATGGGTGGGATGTGTTTCCTAGACAGAAGGAGACTGATGGGGCAAAGTCCCTAGACTTTGGATTAGTCAAACTAATACAAATTAAACTCAGACCAGGATTAGATTAGGAGCTTGGGTGATAACTGTTGGTCAAGAAACCAGGCAGAGGATCTGTTCACCAAATGGCAAGGAGCCCAGGCAAAGAGACCAACAAGGAGAGCTCTAAGTAGAAGGCATGTGATACTAGCAGTAACAAAGATAGAGCTTGATAGTGAAAGCCAACTGTCTCTTGAGGCAGAATCTACTTTCCAAGTCAGGATCTACTCAGGCCCAAACTGGTCTCTGAGTGAAGGTGCTTCTGAATCTACTGGTAGAGGCAAGTGGGTACATTTGACTAGAGTAGGGACATGAGGAGGCACAAAGCCAGGTAGTTTCTGGAAATAACAAGCACTTAAATATTAACCTTTTTCCTCCAGATACTTGATAATTCTGGGCAATTTGAGGGCATCTTGTAGCTCAAAAAAGAATGGCTCTTTCATTGGTACAATCAGTTTTAAGTCTGGCTCTGTCCTTGTTGCCATAAGATTGGTCAGAATTTTAGATTCAAAAGGGAATTTAGAAATAAACTGATACAACCTACTCATTATTCACATGAAGAAACTGGGGTATAGAGGCATTAAGTGAATTGCCCAAAATCTCAGTGAGATATAGTCCAGTATGTTTTCTTTGATATCAGGCTGCCTCCCTTGATGGGCTAAGTTTGCTTTAGTTGCTAATGAATTTGCAAACTAAAGAAAAAGAATGTCTCTAAGCCCAAGTGTACTCTCAGACCTGGAAAGATACAACCATATTTTTTCCCTTTGGAGTCCCAAATTCTCTACAAGAATCTCAACCTTGTAGAACTATCATTATAAATATATTCTTGAATCTTTCCAAAGTCATATGACTTTATCAGTGTATTCCCTCGACAAATGTGGATTTAAACTTTGCATTTCTTAGTTTTTCATGAATTGCTATAGCTTAAAAAAAATCAAGGTGGGAAATGTTTTGCTGCCGAGTCTCACTGAGCATATTTAGGCTGGTCCTTAGAAGACAGATACAAGGTCTATCACTGGACCTATACTTAAAAGCCCCTCTAGATTGGTGGAAACTACTAGAGTTTGCTTCCTGCCGGCAGAGCTTTCAATGAGAAGTTTCAAGGCAGGACCGTAATGAGCATTGGTGTAGAGTCTTTATGGAAGTCCATTACAAATTTTTATTTTACAATATTTTTACAATTTTACAATTTTACAATACAGTTTACAAGTCACTTGTTTTAGACTCCTTAAAATTCTCTCATTTGCATATATTCAGCATCTTTCTTTCAAGAAGTTAAGTGAAACTCTACAATTGTTCATCTAGGACTGGTAAGATTGACAAACATTTAGCAAATGCTTACTAAGTAACTTGCCAAGCATTGGGATAGCGCTAGTGAGAAAAAGGAAAAAGCAAAACAGTTCCTGCCCTCAAGAAGCTTACATTTTAGCGGGGGAGAGAATGTATACATAAATAGGTATAGACAAGATATATACAGAAAAGATATGAAGCAACCTTATAAAGGAAGGCATTAATAGCTGGGATGGCCAAGAAAGGCCTTGGTAGAAGGTAGCATTTGGTCTGAATTTTAAAGAAATACTTTGACAAGTACTTTCTGTACTACTTTACAGTCAGGAGATAGAGATAAAAGCTAATTGATAAATCCAAGGTCAAGGCCTGTGTCAATATTTACAAGCTGTCTGCCTGTCCTTTCATTAATGAATATGTAAAAGACTTTTATGGTCAGTTTCAGTTGTAGTAACATCTGGAATTGGTGTGTATGGGTGGAGGGTGCCCATGATCTGACATTCATTCCAGTCTGCTCCATTCCACATTGGACTGCCTCAAGTAACAAGAATATACCTAGAGATCCAATATGACCTTATGATTCTGTTTTCTTCTCTCTACAGTAGATAAGAATGCTAATAAGAGACTTTATCCTCAAAAGAAAACCCTAAATATCTTACCCCATTAAGATACCAGATGGGTCAATTCAATTTGGTCTACAGGTAAACTGATAAAAATCAACAGCTATGTACTTGGGAAGTAGAAATCTCCCTTCTAAGATGAAAACATTTGGGAAGAAACTAACATTAGCTGTGACCCCCAAAGGAGTAATGATCAGTGATACTCTATTAGACTGTGAGCTCCTACAGGACAGGGGCTGTTTCTGTCTTCTTTGTATCTTCATCATACAACATTGTGCCCGGCACATAGTAGGTGCTTAATAAATACTCATCTTAATTCGACTTGATCCTAAAGCAAATATCAAGGGCACAGATGTGGCATAGTGGATAGAGCACTGGGCTTGGAACCAGGAAGACTCACCTTCATGAGTCCTAATCTGGTTTCAGGTACTAGCTGTATGACCCTGGGCAAATCACTTAACCCTGTTTGTCTCAGTTTCCTTATCAGTAAAATGGTCTGGAAAAGGAAATGGCAAACCATTCCAGTATGTCTCCCTCAAAAATCCCAAATGGGATCACTTAGAGTATGACACGACTTAAACAAGTAAACAGTTACAAAAGCCAATATCAAATAGCATTAAATACCATACTCAACCAATAAAGACATAAAAGTCATGTAATCATGGACTTTTAGAGGACATCTAGTTCAACCTCCTCATTGTACAAAAAGGAAGAATCTGAAACTCAGGGGAATTAAGTGGTTTACCAAAGTCACATGGGTAATAAGCATGAAGCAGGATCTGAACTCAGGTCCTCTGACTCTAAAGTCAGTGTGCTTTCAACTGTACCCCATGGCTTTCTTTTGACCCTTGATTAGCCCCCACACTTCATTTCCTTCATTTCTGCAACCAGGACTTGCAAGATTCACTGAAGAAAGTAAACAAAGAGAAATCAGTTGATTTCAACTCCTACAAATTTATGGCACTCAAGTAACCAAGCATATGTTTGCTGAAATGTTGCTGAGGTGTATAAGACCAGTCTGGGTAGAGCTCATGTTTCAGGTTGGGGAATATTGGGAAATAAGGCTGGAAAAGAGCGGTGACCTCAACTAAACAGAATACTGCTAGAGATCAAGGCAAACTACGTTAAAAAAAAATCTGATCCTACTAACTAAGCATTTGCTTTTGGGAAAGTCCTTTATCTTCTCTAGGACTCAGACTTTTCATCTGTAAAATGAGAAAGGATTTCAAAGGCTGCTTTACACTCTAAAATCCTATGATTTTTATGATTCTACTGCTTGAATCTAGGACAGGAGGAAATAAAAAAGAAGAAACAAAAAACAAATCACAGCCAAATCACAGGCACAGTAGATGGTAGCCTACCTTGTTAACTTGCTTAATTTTTATATATGTGTATACATATATATACACATACATATATGTATGTGTGTATACATACATATACATACATGTGTGTGTGTGTGTGTGTGTGTGTGTATAAAACCATGAATTACCCTGACTTCACTCACCATCATTTCCCACACCCACACGCTTTTAAAAATAGCAAGACTACAAAATAGTTTCAGTGTATATTTACAGACATAGTAGTTAGTAACCAACTCATGAAGCATTCTGGATAAAGGACTGAGTGCTTTCCAAAACTGTCTGGACTGAGAGAAGGAAAGGAAAAGATATACTATATACCTTCGATATGTTAAGGCTAACTAGGAAACAAAAAATAGATCAAAGACACAGTCATTTTTACGAACAGAAACAAGAATCCTATGTTTCCTGACTGATATCTTGTATGACAAATCTTGTCTACAAGTCATTGTTGGCTGTGGCCTATACCTCTCACGGGTCTTGGATCATCCAAAATTGTAATTCATTGTAATGTGACATTCCATCTCACATGGCCATATGGCACCACTGGTAAAATAATGATAATAAATTGCATCATATGGTAGCTTAGGAAAGTTCAGTGCAGTTTCCATTCACAAAACAAATCCATTATGCTCCATTAATTAATTTCAGCTATCCCCTTCCTTCTATGTAAAACTGTTATTATTTTCGTTAAACTATCAGAATTGGAAAATTAATGAATCCCTCCTGCAATAGCTCCAACAAGTAATCAGTCCTGTCTCTCTGCCTGAAGACCTCCAATGAAGGGGAGCTCCCTACTTCCTAGGCAGTCCATTTGGCTTTTAGAAAACTCCTAGTGGTTAGAAAGTTGTCATCCTCCCCCTCCCCCCAACCCCGACTCATATCAAAGTATAATCTTCTGCTCTACTTCTCAGTGTACCCTCTGTAGGAGCAAATATGATGAGTCTATGCACTCTTCCACAATACAGCCCTTGTAGTATTTGATGACAGTGAAATCTACATCCTTATTCTTTTTTTTTTCTTTTCAAGGCTGAATCCCCAGTTCCTATAATCAATTTTCCTATGGTATAGTGTCTATTCTCCTCATTGGGTATTGTCTTGGGGATATGCTTCAGCTAATCATTATCCCTTCTACAATGTGGCACCCAGCACCGGACAGAATGTTCTAGATGTGATCTGTGGTCTTGTGACAGAAGAGGATACAAAATAAAATAGAGGGAACAGAAAGAGGATTATGAGGATTATAAGAAGAGCAGCTGTTTATAACTGATTTCTGCAGCTTCTGAGTGGACATTTGCATACTCCAAGAAAGACTGGCTGTCTTCTGTTTGTTATCATCAGTTACTTGGAAACTAACTAAACACTCCAAACTTAACCCTCTTCACAACCCATAGACTGACTTACCTACCGCACCTGGGTATTCAGGTAGAGAGCTTTTCACATAATCTAATGAATAACCTGAGTTTGCCATAGAGACAGTTTACTAAACAGGCGTTTTTAGGGGCCCAGAAATAAATTAGAGTATATTATGTTGCATTACATTGACTATAATGTATAATGTCATAAAGTTATCTAGTAAATAGTAGGCATTTAATAAATGTTCAATGCATGAAAAAGAAGAGACTTGGGCATTTGATATAGACAACTAATCCCCTCCCCAAACATTCATCATAATTTTTTTTACTGATACTGAAATTAAACTCTTAATATTAATAGAAGGATTACATATAATAAGAATGATGTATTCCTATTGGAAAAGTTCCTAGTTTGACAGTGAGGGAAAGAAAAGGGGGTAAAAAGGGAGCCAAGATTTTCCAAGAAGTCTGCTTTAGAATTCAGTTTTCATCTAACTAGATATTACTTTGTTCATTAAAAATGTACATGTATATATAAAAATATATAAACATAAGCATATAATGTGTATACACATTTATATGCATGCATGCATGTTTATGTATGCGTACACACATATCTTTGACTGGCATACCCAGATTAGAGGTGGGCTGTTGTTTTTAAAATCTGGCTTCAAAATTGACTACTTGTTTTTTCTGCACATGTTCAGAAGTAAGTACTAAGGTTCTGGCAGTTTTTTAAAGAAAGAATATAAACATACCAATCTAATACCTGCAGTTCTGCTAACAATATTGTTTGTATTATAAAACCCAAGAATGATGGCTACAGAGTGAAACCGCCAGCATAAACAAACATTACTTAGTTACTAGTGGCATCTCAAACCAGTACACATAAATCTCAAAAGGCAAAAAAGAATGAAATTTTCCACTCCTACAAGATGCCTCTTTTAAGAGATTAGAAGAGAAGGGGGAGGAGTCATGGGGAAGGGAGAGGTACTAGTGAATCCCACGACTTTAGCCAATATAATACAATACAAGGGAATAAGTGAACAGAGTGTGAAGCTCTTATGGAAGGTTTCAATGATCAGGTCTGGTGAACACAACCCATACAAAGCATCCCAGCTGAGAAGAACATTCTGTGTACTTTTACTTTTTAAAATTCTAACTACAGGACAACAAATTCTGTCCCTCAGGGGCAAAGGAGGTAACAGCCACAGGCCCAGGAAGGAAGAAGAAGGAGCAGGAAGGGGAAAAACAATGCAGTGGTCCCTGTAGAGACCAAAAGGGGTCTGTGCAGAACATGTCAGAACGAAATTGCACAGTCACTGGAAATCCTGGCTGTCCTTCCTAATGCTCAGTGATTGGCCACCTAGGGTTTTTCAAACTTTTTTTGATAAGCTACTGGTTCTTAGGATACCTCCTGTATTTCCATAGATAAGATTTATAGTTGGTCCCTATGTTTCCAGGGAAGGATTTAGGGTAAAAATCAGCTTTGAAATTAAAGGAAGAACTGCTCAGAGATGCCAGAACTTAGTTTAACAATACTTGTTGGCCATTAAGACTACATTAATCTTATAGGACTCCTCTGCTATCAGATACCACTAGTACTCTTGCCCTTGATTTTCAATTCTGCTGTCAAGTCTTCCACTCTACCTGTTACTCTAATCATGTTATTCTCCTTCAAGGACCTAGTAGAAGGAGTGGGGAATCTTCGGCCTTGAGGCCACATGTGGCCCTCTGGGTTCTCAAGTGTGGCCCTTTGACTAAATCCAAACTTCACTGAACAAATCCCCTTAATAAAAAGATTTGTTCTAATCTGGAACTATACTCAAAGGGCTATATAACTGCATTCCCTTTGATCCAGCAATACCGCTACTAGGTCTATATCCCAAAGAGATCATAAAAAAGGGAAAAGGACCCACATGTACAAAAAATAATTACAGTAGCTCTTTTTGTGGTAGCAAAGAATTGGAAATTGAGGGGATGTCCGTCAATTGGGGAATGGCTGAACAAGTTGTGGTATATGAATGTAATGGAATACTACTGTTCCATAAGAAATGATGAGCAGGTGGACTTCAGAAAAACCTGGAAAGACTTGCATGAACTGATGCTGAGTGAAGTAAGTAGAACCAGGAGAACACTGTACACAGTAACAGCAACATTGTGAGATGACTGGCTTTGTTAGATTTAGCTCTTCTGAGCAATGCAATGATCTAAGGCAATTCCAAAAGACTCATGATAGAAAATGCTGTCAACATTCAGAGAAAGAACTATGGAGTCTGAATGCAGATTGAAGCATGCTATTTCTCTCTCTGGCATTTTCTTTCTCATGGTTTTCCCCTTTTGTTCTGATTCTTCTTTTATAACATGATTAATGTGGAAATATGTTTAATACGATCATACATGTATAGCCTATATCAGATTATATGCCGTCTTGGGAAGGAGGAGGTGAAGGGGGGTGAAGGAAGGGGGAGGAAATTTAGAATTCCAAATCTTATGACAGCGAATATTGAAAACTAAAAATAAATTAATTAAATTTTTAAAAAGGATTTGTTCTGTAAAATTAGACTTAGTTAAAAGGCTGCACCCAAGGACCTAGAAAGCCACATGTCACCTCAAGGCCAAAGATTCCCCACCTCTGTAGGATGGGATTCCAAAAAAAATGATGTTATAATTTATGTCTGCCTGTTACAGAATTCAGACTAAAGAGACATAAGTCTCTTCAGGAAAAGCAAAACCTGTAGCAGACAGACAGGTTGGATGACTCTATTGATTTTGGCAACACATATATGTTGCACCATGCCAATAAAGTTACTGAAAATCAAGACTGATGACTGAAGAAACTAGAACCATACGTTTCTTCCCTTACTATTTATCTAACAAAGGCCTATTCATGAAGAGAATTTAAGGATGCCTGTAAAAAGACATTGTTGACAGAAATCAAGTCTATTTACCTGCCAAGAACATGGGGAAAACTACCCAGGATTATTCTCCTTTTCTCAGACACCCTTTGCACATATTTACTGATCACTGTCTAAATTTAATTTGTCTTTCATTCCAAGTATTGTTAAATCCACCAATCAATCAATAAATATTTATTAAGTACTTACTATGTGGTAGGCTTGGGATATAAAGAAAAAATAAAACCATTCCCTGTCCTCAAGGAACTTGAGAGAAAGAACACCCACATTCTCTCTCTCTCTCTCTCTCTCTCTCTCTCTCTCTCTCTCTCTCAAATAATGCAAAGGAGTAGGTACAAGATAAGCTTAGAGGGGAAGACACCAAGAGGAAAGATTTCCTGAAGAAGCCAGTGAGTCTTAGAGGAAGTCTTAGAGTTGGGGAGGAAGAGCATTTCTATAAATGCAAGTTGTACCTCCCCATTGAGTTGGGTACTCCTTAACATCAGGGACCAGTCCTATTTGATTTGCACACAATACCACCTTCTTTCCAGGGCTTAGAGTACAGTGCTTTCAGTGGTAAATTATCGAATTATCAGAGCAGGCACATGCCTAGGGGTCCCAAAGGTTACTAGAAATCAACTAGCTTGATTTTTTCCCCCTTTTGGGGAGATAATTCTTCTTTTCATAGTCTTGGGTGGGGTTCAAGGCTGAAACCAGGGATTCCAAGTAGTTGCTTCCTTCTTTATTCTGTCCTATCCCAGAGCACAGGCCCTCCTTACCAAGAGACAGAGCAAAGTATGAATGACCACTGAGGTTCATGGGGCAGAGGGGAACAGCACTTCACAAAAGCCAAGAGAAGGGAAAATAGAAGAGAGTAATATCTTAGTTCCTGATCTCCAGGAAACACTTCTGGTAGCTTTCAACAATTCGATTCAACCAACAGTTACAAGCAAAGTATTGCACTAAATAACGAACATTTAAAAAGGGAAAAATAACCATCTCTGTACATTCCCCACCCCCCCCAGCCAAGGAGTTTACAACTTTCTGGGAAGCTGAGATGATTCCTTATCCTGCTGGTCTTGCTGGCTAGTTCTACCAAATGGCAATTGAGGTGTAAAATGAAAGGAGTAGGGTCTTGGTAAATAGAGCTCCCAAGGGACGTTAATCATTCATGTCCGTACATACTAAAGACCTTCTAGCTGATAACCAAAGCTGGCTAATAGACATCTTACTTAAAGAAGGATTATTTTGAAAGCTACACGATAAATATAATAATCATATTATAATATATCTATACAACCAAACAATGCTTATATCCATGGTACCTGTTTAAGAAACATTTGCTATATTTAAATTCAAGGGAAGATACAAAGGGAGACAAAACATGTAATGGAAATAGCTATAGCATAAAACAAACAATTATAATATTAAGAAAAAAAATCTCTTGATTCCTAGTATATTATCCTGAACAAAAACTCACCTTGGTGGGGACATTGTCTACAGCAAACTAGATTCTAGACCAACCAAAGAAATCTATTTGTAAATTAACAGATAATTTTGCTCATTCTTCCCAACCCTGATATGTTAGTCTAATTCAACAACCATTTATTAAACATCTCCTTTACACAAGACATTGTGCTAAGGGGGATACAAAGCCACACCAAAAACATTTCCTGCCCTCCAAGAACTTGCACATACTAGACACAGTTATGGGAGAGGGGAATATCATATAAACATATATAAGTATAAACTTGACAATGTGAGGCAAGAGAAAGCACTGATGTGGATCTCAGCAGTGCCAAGGGATTATAGGTAATGCTGCTTTCTCTCACAGCTAACTTGTGGTCCCTCTACATCATAAATGACATGACCATTCCTCAGTGGAAAAAGAAGAGGAACCATTTTGCTTGCTCTCCGATGCTCCTCTCTAGAGAGGCTCCGCTTCCAGATTCTCCTCTTCCCTCAACAATAGCCAAAAAAAAAAATCACCCCTACTGAAACAGAAAGATGCATTGAGTCCATGATAGCTGTTTTCCAGAAGTATGCTAGTAGGAAGATAACTCGAAACACCCTCTCCAAGACTGAATTCCCGACCTTTATGAATGCAGAGCTGGCTTTCTTCACACAGAACCAGGACCCCAGTGTTCTGGACTGAATGATGAAGAAACTGGACCTCAACTATGATGGAAAGTTAGACTTTCAAGAATTTCTGAATCTAACTGGCAGCTTGGCACAGGCTTGCCATGCCTCCTTCATAGCATCTGGCCAGCCCGTCAAGAAAATGTGAATGAGCCTTCCAGCCAATTTTCCAAACACACCCTTCCTCCAAACCAGCAAATGTGCACCCATTCCTCATAGTCACACACTAAACTCTAAGAAGACAAGGCTACAATACAAGCCATTCACTTTGTAGCAATAAAATGTGATTATTTAAAAAAAAATTTAAAAAAAGGAAAAGAAGAGGAAGAAGCAAAAGAAAATCAAAGGTGGAAAAAGAAAAAGAGAAAGAAGGGAAGTAGATGAAGACAGTTTGGCTAAGCAGAAAGAGTACAGGCTCTGAAGTCAGTTTAGGTGAGTCTAAATCTCACCTCTGATACAACCATGTAACTTTGGCAAGTAACAGCTCCCTGGGCTTTAGTTTCATCTGTAAAATAAGAGGATTAGAATAGAAAGCTTCTAAGGTTCTTTCAAGCTTTAAGTCAATGATTACACATACACACCTGGATATAAACATATGATTACATTATACACACACATATCAATATGTGGTTACATATATGTTTGCACATATGCATGTATGGAGACAAAAAGGAAGGACTAGGAAGAAAAAGTGGCTTAAGGAGGAAGGGAGAAATACTGAGTGAAGAACTAGAATTAAGGAACAAAGCCTGGAATTAAAGGAAGGAGCTGGCCTGTAGTCAACGTTGGTGTTGGGACCTAAAAGGAGAATGGGAAGAAGAGATAAAAATTAGAAAAGGAAGGAGAGGAGAGATATAAGAAAGAAAAAGACAGCTAACATGAGAGAGATGATAATAAGGGAATTAAAGGTCACACGTAGTGATCATAGGCCTATGACATAAAGATCACTTAAGGATCACAGATTTGAAGGAGAAAGGAATTTACCTTAGAAGTCATCTAACACAATCTCGTATCCTCAGTATCATTTTACATATGAGAGGTTAAGTGTGATTTACACAAAGAGACACAGGTAATAAATAGCAGAGCAAGGATTTAAACCCAGGTCTTCTGATTCAAAACCCAGCTCTCCTTCCACTGTACCACACTGCCATGGTCAGAAGAGGCCTTTTAATAAGAACTACTTAATAAAGAGTAATAAGGAGGATACTGAGACTTATACAAAAAGTGAGGAGATTTCATATTGACTGTGGGTAAACATATTTTAGAATTAGAAAATTAATTTGTAAAAAATGAAAAATGGCATACTTTTTTTCCTAAAATACAAAAAATTTTTTTTCAGGTAAGAGTATTTATATGTCTTATTCCTTACTTTAAGGCTCATTTTCCCATTCTAGCATTTAACAGAGAAAAAGCTCTTGACAATTAACAAGTATCTATTTTTTTCTATCAATAGTTTCATGGTTAGCTGCTTTTCATGGTTCTTCTGAAATATCAAAAAGGAACCATACATGTTTGTAGTAGACATACTGAACATTTTTCACACAACCAGTATATTTTTCAATTATTTAGGTTTTAAAAACTTCTATAAATTTCCATAGGAAATAATGTCTCCCCACCACTACCTCCTGCCACCACTGGGCAAAGGGGTAAGAAAACTTTTTCTTTTTTTTTTCTTTTTGAAAGGCTAATAACAAAATACTGACTTGGCAGATTTAGATTAATTCAAGGACTAACATTTGGTGTGGTTTTTCTTTTATAATGATACTACAAAATACTTCACAAATTTACATTATTTCAGGGGATATATTTAACATTTGCTAATAAAACATGGATTATTAAACTCTGGATTTAGGGGAAATATTAGCATTAAAATAGTATATGATAACAGAATAAAAAATTAGCCTGAGCCTTAATTGTGATGTTGTAAGAAAGGAAGCCTTGAAATCCTTAAGTTGGGATAAAATTGAAACAGACTTGAAGGGTTCTAATGACTAAAAGAAGATAAATATAATTTAAGTAGAATTTAAGTCCCATATTTACAAGCTACACACCCTACACAACTAGGGACAGGAAAGCATTTGGATTCAACCCTTTATAAGTATCCAACCGGAGGTAAAGTTTAAAACACACACATACACACACACACACACACACACACACACACACACACACGCACAACTCTCATTTTCAGAGAAGAAAAGAAACTCTTGCTCAATAAGTAGCAATTATGCTGAAGAATTTATATGCTGAGCACGACTGAATGTAAAAACACCAGATCAGTCAACCATAGCTTTAGCACTTTGAGTATGATTAACAGAATGAACTTTCAAAGGTCAATTAAATGTCAACACATTTTAAAGAGAGAGTCTTCTTAAGTTTGGTCAATGTATAATGGCACCTCATAACTCAGGGATGCCTTTCTTAATTTAAGTGCAATTTGTGTGTTATGTATGTACACACACAGGCCAACTCACAAACACAAAAGCTGGACAATTCCTCCAGGAGTTTAGTTGTATCTACACGACAGCCCCCACAGTGTGAAAGTATCTGAAGTTATGAAATGGTTCAAAAGAATAGGCCTTTTGTTGACACAGCACCATGCAATGAAGATGAAAATGGATCAGAGCAGGCAAAAAATGCTAAGATTGCCAAGGTAATCCGATAGTCCCGCTTACATCAACAGAATTGCCCTCACCAGCGTAAACCCTTCCCTACTCTTAGTACACACCCCCATGGTCATCGTACTGACTGCTGGCACTTGCCAGGTAAAGTACATTACGTGCTCAAAGCTGCCAAGATCTGAGACCCGAAATTAACTTTGCAGGAAGACATATCTGAAGGTAGGAGCTCTCTCTGCTCATTATTGACACTTCTAATAAGGTATTAAACAACTACAATTTCTTCTTAGATGTGTTTCCTTCCATCCCAGGCAGTCAATGGCAAGTTTATTGTGTCATTTCACTGTGCGAAACACAGAAGAAGCATGAACTGTGGATTGGCTCTGCTTTCAAGGGGCCTATATTCTAACTGAAGAGGAAACACTAATACATGAAACAACAGTGAACAAAAAAATAAGACTTAAGACATAAATGATAATAAATGCTATGACAGCTTGGAGGAAAGCAACTCACTGAGACCTGGGATAGTAAAAGGAGGATTCATGGAGGAGGGAGACCTGGAAGAGTTGAAAGTGTTTGGACAGACAAAGAAGAAGGAAGGTAGATGAAGGAAGCACAGTGTTAAAGCTAGAAG
This sequence comes from Phascolarctos cinereus, assembly GCF_003287225.1. NCBI lineage: Eukaryota > Metazoa > Chordata > Mammalia > Diprotodontia > Phascolarctidae > Phascolarctos > Phascolarctos cinereus. The sequence continues at coordinate 197,573,942 of NW_027555958.1, read as the reverse complement.
AGATCCCCAAATTTACTTAGCCCAACACCTTGTAAGATGAGGAAAATAAGACTCAAAGAATGCCTAGGGTCACTCAGAAGGTTAGTGGCACAATCAGAACCAGAACTTAAGTCTCTTGATTCCCAGGCTACTGTTCCCATTATGAGTGAAGGCAGGAAGAGGAACCAAGTGCCCACAGGGTGGTGAAGAGACCTGTCAATAGGTTCCTGGTGACAAGGAATGGCAAGAAGGCTGGGTAGCTAAGATGGGACCAGACATTGGAGGAGATTTATAACTAGTCAAAAGAGCTTAGAGGTTAATGGCCATCAAAGGTTTTTGAGAGTATTTAAGAAAGACCAGCCAAGGAGTAAGTAGTACATGGATAGAATGGAGGAGAAGAGACTGGGAGAGGTGAGACCAACAAGCAGCTTCTTACTCAAGGGTTTTGTGTACTGAATATCATCAGGCACGTGTTTTGGAAAAGTAGAAAGTACTGTAGAAAGGTAGGGTGTTATTACTATGGTGTCTTCCTGAGTCCAAACATTATTGAATCTGAAACTCAGAACTGGCTTCCCTGAAGGTTCTACTCCCAGAAGCTACCTTGCAGTTGGATGCTTGTTCCTTGAGGTAGCATGGTGCAAGGAAAAGAAAGCCGAAGTACTTAGAAGTCAAAAGACCTAAATTCAAATCCCAGTTCTGTCACTTACTACCAGTACAACCTTAAGAAGGTTATCTTCTCTGGGCCTCAGTTTCCTCATCTACAAAAATCAAAAAGTTAGATTAGATGGCCTTTAAGGTCCCTTGCAGTCCTAGATTTATGATCCTTGCTTCCTATGGGAAGAGGGAAATAAAAGCCCTTCTTTCCATGACATTGCCACAACTAGATCCAAAGGGGATATATACATGACATGTGTATACATATGTATGTGTATGGGCACGTATATCACCTTCGGATCTCAACATCTAGTTGTTGCAATGTGGAGGAAAGAAGGGCATATACATATACACACATACATATATCTATACACATATATACATACAAATACACACACACACACACACACACACAGACATGCGCGCGCACGCGCAACTTGCCCACTACTATAAGGGTTAAGATTGATTCAGAAATCAGAGTTACCTTAGAAAGTCATCTTCATTCAGTGTTTCTAAAAGTGTAGATCAAATTAAAGATTTAAGAAAGGGTGAGGAGTGGGAGTTTTCACCTGAGATGTGAAGGTTTTAGTGGTGGTAGAGTTTTGGTTCTTAACTAGTATGATGCTTTCCTTACTTCCTATGCCTTCTTTATTTCAACAATCACCTCCCTCTTAACAGTAATCACTTAGTGATCTCTCTTCCCCCAAAATACTGAGAGCTACTTATTTCCTTCATAGTCTCCTTTCCTTTACTTTCTCTTCCTTTTCCATAGCAAGTTTGATGAGACAGACAGGCAGAGACAAACCCAGATAGAAAGACAGAGAGAGACAGATAGAGATACAGAGAGAAACTGAGAGACAGAAAGAAAATGTAGCCATCTAAGCAGCGACATGGTAGAGAAGAGGCAACTTTAGACCTGAGTTCAGACAGTATGTCTGACACACACTTATTATATGACTAGGCATTTTACTTAACCTTGACCTTGAAACTCTAAGATTATGGAAGAGTATTTGCTTACCTATATTGGCAGAAGGAGTTTCCCCAAAGGAGCTCCCTATCCCAATCATAGGCCTAGACCAATTTTTTTTTCAATTATGACTCTTAGTTTGTGGAAAACATCAAATCCCACCACATGTTTTTGTTTGTTTGTAGGGAATAATGTAGGTGCAGAGACTGGGACATAGAAAATGGACCTATGATTTCATGATGCATAGGGAATTCTCAGGGGAGAGAAGTCCTAGGAATATAGATTGACACCTTCTCTACAACTTAGTCTTATGATAGCCAGAGCTTCAGTGATTCTTGCCCAGTGCCACATAGTCAATTTGTGTCAGAGGTGGGTCTTCCTGACTTCAAGGCTGGTTCTCTCTATCCACTACACTATATAGCCTCCACTAAAATCTCATGTATAGGAGTGTGGAGTTGACCCAGGATTCTTAAAGATTATAGCAGCAAAGTGTAAGCTCATGCTAACACTGGCTGAAAGGGCTTTGAATGGTGTTGATTCTGACAATTGGACAAGCAAAGTGTGGACTCATTTTCTAGAGATCTCTAAACCACACTGGCATTCCTTCTTCTATAACCAGAACTTGGCCTAACTACAGGTTCCAATAGATGAACTTTTAACTTCATCTTGCCCAGAACCAGGCCACCACACTGTTTTCTGGCTATCTTAAAACCTTTACCTCTCCTCATTCTTTCTCCTCCCCTTTCTAACTTTAGCTCCCCATATGTGTTTTCTATTTCTATTCATATGTTAGCTCCTTGAGATCAGAAGCTGTCTTGCTTGTTTGCATTTGTACTGTACGTGGCACATAGTAAGTGTTCAGTGCATGTTTTTTCATTCATTCATTCATCACCAGAAGGTAGATCATAAGTTTTGTTTGGTCTCCTATTGTTATAGAAAATTATCATCTAAATGTGGAAGAGTTATTTTCTGTCACTAGTGCAAGTATATTTGCTGGTGAAATTACGGATCTTTGAAATCTTGAAGAATTTTGTGGGCAAAGAGGTATAAGGGCTCTTCAGTGGGGTTGAAGATGTACAGATATAAAGAAGAGGAGTGACAATTAGTAGATACAGTTACATATCCTACCATCTGTGAAATCAGCTTCAGAGAGGATGGTTCTCTCTATTTGTGAGTGTTTGAGACTCTGGAAGGGACAGAGCCCCGTTCAGCACTACCTCCTTTTCTTTCCCAAACACTCTTTAACCCTACAGATCACCTAAGGAGGCCTTATTTCTCCATTTTCAGGGTATGGAGGCGAAAGAAGCAAAAAGCTGTAGGCAAAGATCCTCCAGGAAGTGAGTCTATGCCTCTTTGATGTCATGGAACTCCCTCTATGAAACCATATCCTGAGATTCTCTTCCTTTCTCCACCCTTCGCTCTGCAGGAAGTTCCATCTCCCTGTAGAGACTTCCAATAAGCAGTTGAAGGAAAAAGGTTCTTTTGGGGAGGTAGCCAAGGATACAAGAGTGGGAGGAGAAGGTTCTAACCGCCATACAATTTTCATTTAGCAATACCACAAAATATTTGTAGAGGGATCCTAATATTACAGTTACACCCCTAATTCCTCTCTTCTCCTCTCTATTCCCTCCAAAGAAGAAACAGTCTTGTAAGACTTGAAATGAAGGACATGTTCTAGGAATGCTGTTGTTCAAAAGGCCCCTCTAGATTTCATAGTTACTTTTGGTTAAGGCTATGGTGCCATTGAAGTCTCCATTTTTAAAAATAGCCATGGATTTCTACTTTAGAGAGTGTGTGCTCTCTTTTATGCTTATCTTCCCTTTACTAGTCATTCACTCAGACTCCTTAGGAATACAATTATCCCTCAAAGTGACGATTCTTTCCATTTGAGATTTCTCCTACCCATTTGGTGTTTGTCTGGACTGAAAGGCATTCATTGGGTCATAGATTCAAAGCTGAAAATGAATTAAGAGGTCATCTAGTCCAATCCTCTCATTTTACATATAAGGAAACTGAGGCTTAGGGAGGAAGGAAGGTTTATGAAGGGACAGAGCAAGCCTGGATACATGACCATACCCTTCAGGTTCTATCTCTGTATTACTTCTGCCAAATTCTTTTTCTGAACCCTTTCTGTTTTACTGTCTCATCACTCTGCAACAAAACTTTAATACTCTTTAAGGGTGGGCAAAACAGGATTTTGATAGCCTATAAGTAATTGATTTGCTGTCTCTTTTATATAAGAGCACCAATTTCAGAAAGCTTAAGAAAATCTTTGAAATTTATAATTTAAGGGTTATAACCATTTAGTTTCTGTAAAACATATAAACTCTTAGAATTTTGTTTTATTTTATATGTATACACACATATATACATATGCACATATGTATACATATATACATTTACATGTATATATACATACACATTTGGTTATGGAAATTTCTCTTTTGCCACACACTCTCAGTGAAGAAAAATATATTATGGCTTAAAATAAAAGTTAGCACAATCTTGTATTGCCACTTAACCTGTGATAATGTCAGTGTTGTTCCAGATGTTAATGTATACCATTACAAATTTATTAAAATTATACATCTGTCATTTCATGAGCACATCTTAAGGAAGACCTTTATAAAGTTGTGTTGCGTTAGCATAGATGACACTGAAAATAAGGAGCTATTTTCAAACCTTCATTAAACTCGGATACAGATATACTTCATTATAGGTTACTATTCCTGCAAGAAAGATACCAGCTTAAGATTAATTTGGATGTGACATTTTCTTTTTCAAAGAGAGTGAAGGCTTTCAAAAGTTCTCAGCAAACAAGAGCAACCTGGGTGGAAAAGCTACCTGTATACTCTTTTCTAAACTGAGGGCAGGCAGAAGAGATTTTTAATGGCACTTTACATAGCTGTCTCCCTATCCACCCCCAACTTCTCCATTTTCTCTGACCTATCCCTGTTTCTTTTTTTTTTTTTTTTACAGTTCCTATCTCTCTTGACTTTGTCAAGCATTTCTGGCACATTTTGCAGAAGTAGTAACTTTTTATCCCCTCTCAAGACCAACTCTGCAGCAGTAATAACAAAAGTAACTTAAGAGTTGCTTCTAATAGACTGAAAGGTCAACACAGGCATATGTAAATTTTATGGAAACGTTTATCTTATCTAGATAAAAAGCTAGGCATAGTTCTAAGACCCCTGAATTAAAATAAACCAGCATTTCTTAAAAATCACAGAAAGCTAGAGCTCAGATATCTTTTAGTCTAACACTCTCATTTTAAAGACTGAGTCTCAGAGGGCTTAAATAATTTGTTCAAGGTCACATCGCTTGTTAGGGACAAATACAGTACTGGTCTCAGATTACTGCTCTACCGACTATTCTATAAATTGTAATACAAAACACCAATTCTGTCCTTTACTGCCTGAATGACCTTGTGCATGTCTTAATCTCTTTGGGCCTCAGTTTCCACGTTTATGAAATGAGAGAATTGGCCTAGATGATAATCTAGGACTTTATAATCCTACCTACTCAAACAAAGATACTCAGGATAGAACTCCCAGGGTTTTTGGGGGGGGGCCGGGCAGGAATGCAAGGGGTCGACCAAAAGAGAGGATGACGTTAGTCAGTGGCCTCTCACGGGCTCCCTCTTATCTTTATCAAACCTAAGAACCAAACCCACGGGAACCAATCAGGCTGCAATGCTATACTCACTGGCTTGGGTACCGAGTTGCTCTTGGCGGCATCTTCTTGCCGGCTCCTAGACCGTGAACATCCCGAAGATGCAGATGCACCTCAGTTTGCAGGCGTCTGAGGAGTTGTGCTGACACAGAAGTAGCCAAGAGTCGCCCGGCAGTGTCCCCAGCCTGTGGGCAGACACCAGCCCCTCCAAGGCTTGAGGAAACTTTTCCCCTAGTTCAAAGGGGCACCAGTCCCGGGGAATCGGTTCGGTCCGGCGATGAGGCTCAAGGCCTTTTGGGGTGAACATATGCCAAGGGAGAGGGCAGCCACGCACTGATCGCGAGGAGATCGGGAGGTAGGGGGTAGGGGGTTCCGTGGCTTGCACTAACTGCATTCCCTCGCTTGGACCGGTGGCGGAGGGGACCGGGAGATGAAATGAAGTAAGAAAAGGGAAAAAGAGAATAAAAAAGAAAGAAAAAACTAGAGAAAGTGGTAGCAGCAGGAAAAGGGAGAAGGCCGTCGGCTTAGGGTAGTAGCAGGGCAGGGATCGTCAGCGCGGAAATCAAAGTTTGTCTTTTCGTTCCAGCAAAGTTTCCTAGGACCCTCGGGAAGTCCGAGAGGAAAGATAGGGGCTCTTCACCCTTGCCTCCAGGCCTGTTTTCCTTCTATCCCCTACTCCAGCCCCCGATAGATCTCCCTAGCAGTGGCCTGAGAGATCTGAGGGGCAGAACTCAGCGTCTGGGACGCTGCTAGGGTGGGGGTAGGGGGAGGGAAGAGCTAACTGCGCCCCCTCCTCCGGGCGCTTAGACTTTAGGTCCCGAAGAAGACCGATGCTTATCTCTCCTCTCCTCCTCCTCCTCCTCCTTGCTCTCTCTCTCTCTCTCTCTCTCTCTCTCTCTCTCTCTCTCTCTCTCTGTCTCACACACACACACACACACACACACACACACACACACACACACACACACACAGTGAGGGCCAGAGGGAGGAGAGCAACTATTCCCCTGTTTAAAAGAAGTGCATCCGCTGAAACAAGACGCTCGCTGTGCCCGGGACGGACTGACTGTCCGGCTGGGTATTGTCTCGAATGAAAGCATGTTCAACGGAGGCAGCGACAGCAGGAGAAAGAGAAGAGGAGAAGGGAGAATGCAGCCGAGCATTTGCAGTTGCCGTCTTTTTTTTTTTTTGGCTTCTTCCAATCCTCCCTCCTCTGCCCCCTCCCCCCGACTCCTTTACTCCTCCTTCTCCTCTCACCACATTCTTTGTGTGTCTCTCCCTTTCCTTGGACCGGTTCCGCTTCCAGCCTGACAGCCGAGCGGTTCTGCAGCTCCGGATCCTTCTTCCTTCGGCCGGTGTTGGCTTTGCTTTGCTTAGCTCTCCTGCGAAACCCGGGCCCCTGGCAGGGGTAGCAGCAACAGCAGCGAGGGCAGGAGCAGCAAGGGCAGCAGCAGCAGCAGCGAGGGCAGCAGCAGCAGTGAGAGCAGCAGCGAGGGAAGCAGCAGCAGCGAGAGCAGGAGGAGAGGAGGAGAAGGAGGGGGAGAGGAGGAAGAGGAGGAGAAGAGGAGAGGGAGGAGGAGAGAGGAGAGAGGAAGAAGAGCAGGAGGAGGAGCGCTGACAAATGATGCCTAGGAGCCGCACCAGTAGAAAGGGAAAAGCACAGAATCAGCCTCTTAGGACACACTGCAGGTGACTTGTTCGTCAGGCTCCTTTACCTCCCCTTTCTAGGAGCTGTTCTTTACCCAGGACCCCGGACCAAGGCACTCCTCCCAGGCGAACACAGCTGCCGGCTCCTCCTCCTCCCTCTCCCCTGCCTCCAACCTCAGCCCTGATCCGCTAAGCTGAGCGCTCCTCTCAGCAACCAACAACTAGACCGCCGGCAACAAATCTAAGTGGGGAATTCCACCCCCCCCAGCCCCCTCTTTCTAGCTCCTCCACCCCCCTCCCCCGATCCACCAATTAGCTCAGCGGAGAGGGGGCAAATCGGTCCAATGAAGAGCCAGAAAACCCAGCCAGTCCCGGAGGGTTCAGCCAATAGAGGGGGACTTGGGCAACAGATCCGCCCCCTTTTCCATTAGGAGTGAAGCTAACTGTGGCCAGTGGTGCTATCCCGCCCTGGAGTGAGAACTGAGAGCCAGAAAGGTGTGGGGTTAAAGGGGTTTTAGATCTAGCCAGTCAGATACAACGTTTATGAATGTATACTAAAGTGTGAACGCGGGAGGCATCTCACAAGTTTTCTCACTTTTCCCTTCCCTGACCCTCCTCTTTTCCCCAAAGTCAAACGCCATCTCTGGGAAAAGTTCTAATATGAAGAATCCCTGCAAGAAACATGTCGAAGGCACCAATTTGTTATCCTTTTTTAAGCAACTAAATACTAACTTTTCTCGCTTTATAGGACTCGGGTATTTCTCAAATTTTTTAAATGACCTTTTTTTTAAAGTTGATGCCAGAACATCAGGTCTCTAAATACGAGTTACCAAATACAGAAGATAAAATAGTTCTTTCAAAATTTTAATGCACATAATTATATTAAAGAATAAAAGTGCAATATAGTTTAGTATTGGTTATGCAGATGATTAACTTTTATTTCAGTGCTAAACCCCAAAGGATTTGCTAATATACTACTATCAATATCTGATAAAATAATTTAATAGAAAATAGATATTTGAGGGAAAGATGATAGCATCATAGGTTTAGAGACCTTAGAGTTTACCTAGTTTCGCAGCTCAAATTAAAGATATGGAAACTGAGTCCCAAGAGAGGCTAAAAAGCAAATTGTCCAAGATCATTCCTGTAGCAAGGAGCAGAGTGGCAATTGGAGGCTAGGCATTCTGTTTCCAAATCCAGAGCTCTTCCCATGAGATCATATTGGAGAAAACTTATTTTTAGTTAAACATTATACATAGCTAGTTCATAATCAAAATGCTTTGTGCGTAGAAGGTACTCAATAAATAGCAGTTGATTTGATTTGACTATTGGCTAGTATTATTTAGCTGATTAAGGGTATGTTATTACTTTATGCTCTTAAAGGGCATTGAACTATGCAGATTTAAAATTGATATTTGTTAACATCTGTTGATTTTAAAGTTCAATAACACCTATTGGTGCTTTTTATTATTAATATATTTTTGGGGTCCCAAAACTCTTAATGCAGTTTTAAGCTTTAATAGCTATGTGTAGGTATGTCTTCACTTCTTTGGGCAACAAATTTGGTCATAAATAGTTCTTATAGAAGAATATAGGGGGTAACTAGTGATGCAGTGAGTAGAGCACTGGCCCTAAAGTCAGGAAAACCTGAGTTCAAATGTGGCCTCGGACACATGACACTCACTAGCTGTGTGACTGTGGGCAAGTCACTTAACCCCAATTGCCTCACCAAGAAGAAGAAGAAGAAGAAGAAGAAGAAGAAGAAGAAGAAGAAGAAGAAGAAGAGGAATATAGGGAATAAATTATTCTGAGGCTTTAACCAGGGCAGGAAACTTTTGGCCTTGGGGCCACATCCATGTTCTAACCTATTTTACCTTCTCCATTTGAGTGAATAAGTGATCTCAATGATGTTTACAACAGATATGATCCATTTGTTCTGGGCCAGGCCTGATTCAGTCCTCTCTAGTGGTTCAGGTTTGGGATTGGAATGAACCACTTGTAGATCATCAGACATTTAATTTAATGGGTTTAGTTAACAGTACAGTTAAGTCCTGATTAAATTATACTATATTTAAAGTTATAATTATGTAAAATATGTTCATTGGTTTCAGCCCAATGGAAATATGAAATTCGAATTTGAATAGTGCAGACATTTCAGGGGATTCATTATTTGAACTAGACTCTTAAAGGAATTCATTATTTGAACTAATTGGGACCTAACTGTTGAATGGAAAGAAGAATACTCAGCAAGTATGTAGCATTGGTTCATAAGATTCCAGTTTTCTCCTTTCCTGTTCATTTGCTACAATGGCATGGCAGGGTCAGCAAGGTATGTCAAACCTCAAAAGCCCCTGATTCCTTTTATGCTACGCTTTTATACTTAGGTGAATAGACACCTGCAGCAGCAAACAGTTCAAGCCTTCTTTAATTCCCTGTACCAATTAGGGAAGGTTTTATTGCCTTTTTAGGACTAATTAGCCTTGTCTGTATATGGGTAGATGATGTTATTACCATTACCATCTATGCCAACCTATGTTGCATAATTCTTGACACTGTCCTTCCATAGTTTAGTTTACCATAGATGGTATGTCCAAACAATTGTGTGCCTTTCTTTTATTCTCTTGACATTAAAAGGCTATTAACAGGACCTATGGTATACCCATTGGTTATCCCTTCCTTTCACCAACCCATCTTTTTAATTATACATTTCTTGATGACATACTTAACACTGCTTCTCCTAAATAATTTTTCATTATAATTTGTTTCAGCCTGCTCATGATCTTCTTGTATCTGTTGTCATTTGGCTGGTTGTCAAATTTAGTTCTTCAGAGACTACAGGGCACCATGACTCATAGTCATACAACACTGAAAGAATACAGATACGAAAGAAAAAAAAAGAATAGCCTTTTGTTTTGGGAAGAAACAACAACAAAATAACTACAAGTCCCTAAGGCAAGTCAGCCCACTCTTTTACTCCTGTTCAGTTCTGGGCCCAGTTCGTCATACATTTGCAGCGTCTGTTCAAGCTACATACTGATGGACGAATTCTATAAGTTGTTCATCCAATTGCTCATCATAGTCTGGACAATAGGCATTCTTCATCCATTTGGTTTTTCCTGTGTGGATAGACCAAACTCTTCTTAGTTATTATGGGTCACATTTAAGGGGCTCTGAAATGTTCTGACCTTCATACAATCAGCACAATGTCATCTGCAAATAAGAACACTTGGAAGACCTCACAATCTACAAGGAATCACTCTTCAACTTGGACTCTGCTCTGCATCTCTTCCTTGACAGTGGTAGGCAAGTTTGGGAAACATATTATCACTGCTTTATGCCTTGCTTGATATTAATGACCAATGGGTCCTTAGATAATATTATGTCTGTCATATCTTTCCAGGATTCTTGTATAATTTGGAAATATGCGTAGGTGAAACTTCATCAGATACCTTTAATGAGGCATTTGGCTCTACTAAATCAAGTGTGTGTTGATATTTTTTTCCTTTTTAATCAATGGTAAGCACAGTGAAGGGGTAAAAAAAAGGATAAAGCAAAAAGTTTTATCTTCCAGGTGTGTGTTCTTATTCTAGGAGCCATTATAGCAGGATGCATGCCTGATTGACAGCATTTCAAGATTTTACTCTCACCATTTCCACTGCCTGTGCATTATAATACTGGGGAAAGAATCCTGACCTTGGGGGTCACATGACTTTATTTCCAATCCCTGTCCTGCTGTTAACTTCTTGTGTAACCTCCCTGGGCCTCAGGTCTCTCATCTGTAAAATGGGGGGGCATGTTGTATTAATAATCTTTGTTTCCTAGATCTATGATTGTATGACTTCCTTTGATAATTTGAAGTCTGGTAGGAGTGGGAATGGGATAATGAATATTGAAGGAGTATAGAGATATGTTCAAACCTGTAAGTTTGCCTTCAATTTAAGTGTTCAACATATCCATCCCTCTCCTTCCTATAATCCAAAGAGGATAGTATTTCTAGACCTTTTTTTCTTTTTTTGAAAGAATTTTATGAAGAGAGATATAAACTAACTTGGCAGAGGGAAGTGAGATTTCTGAGTGAAGAAAGTCTAAGAATGTATTCTTGACTAATTTGAGAAGTGGTACAGTGCGGTAGATACTGGACTTGGAATCAGAATATTTGGATTCCAGTCCATATGGTCATTTAGTAGTTGTGTGGCCTTGGGCAAGCCACTAAGCTTTTTTGAATCTTAGCTTTCTAATCTGTGAAAATGGAAATAATGACAGTTGCATTATGTACCTCCCCTTGTTCACAAAAAGGTCTTGCCTCTGTCATGCTAGTTCTGTAATGGTGAGCAACACACTAGCCCTCAAGTATAGGAATAAATGGACCCTACCTTAAAATGATAAGTAATATTTATCTAAAGCCATCAGCGAGCATTATCTGTAATGAGTTATAAGCTAGAAGCCTTCCCAATATGATCAGGGGTGAAACAAGGATGTTCATTATTACCTCTATTATTCAGTATTGTACTATAAATGTTAGTTACAGCAATAAGAGAAGAAAAAGAATTAGAATAGACAATGAGGAAACAAAACTATCACTCTTTGCAGATGATATGATGGTATACTTAGAGAATCAACTAAAAAACTACTTCAAATAATTAACAACTTTAGCAAAGTTTCAGGACACACAAATCTCTTAAATTGCAAAGAAAGTACCAACCTTCACTGGTAGAAGGAATTCACTCATCTAGATTTTTTTATGCCAGTGACATCACAAGACCGATCACCATCTTTATCTATGTCATAGGGGTCTTTGGGAAGATCAAGTGAGATAGAATATGAAAAGTATGTGCCATATAAATGTCCTCTTAAAGGCAGGGCCCAAATGTTTCATTTTTATCTTTTGAATCACAAATACTTTGCACCGTATCCCTAAGATAATAGGTGTTTAATAAATGCTTGTTGTTTGATTTATCTATTAGTAATAATTATTAATACTGATTTCATGTAATGTGATAGCATTTTGTGCTCTTCCCCTTAGGCATATATCACTCAGTGTACACACTTATACCTATAAATAAAGATATGTGTGCACAAATATGTAAATATACAACACTTAAATATAAATAATTATGACATATAAACCACATAAACAGATATGTAAATTGTATGTATGTATGTGTATATATATATATATATATATATACACATACATACATATGCACATGTACACATACAGATATACATACACATGGTTTATATCCCTTACTAGATTCTAAGCACCTTGAATGTAAGGAATGTATCTTTATATCTCTATCACAGAAATTGCTCCTAAAATGAACTCAAGAAATGATTGTTGAATGATAATTAATTTTATGTATAGCCCTTTAAAATAGGATGAAGCTACAGAAACAGATGAGGGAATAAAAATTCTTTTTAAAAAGTGCTAAATAAATGTAAGCTATCATTCTAAAGGTCTAATTCAACATTTTCTCAGCTTTAAAAAGTTAAGCAAATTTCACTATGGCTGTATCAATAAATTGATGTAACCTATGACTGTCAAAGCATGCAATTTTGTAGGAAAGCTGTTAGTGTCCAGTGGTTTGAATTTATACCCATTAAATATTTAACCTGATTCACAATTAAAATTTTCATATAAATTTATTAGGGATTTACATGTAGGCTTTGCATTCCATTTTCCAAAACGAAAGCATTTTTTTTTTGAAGAGAGTGTTTCCAAGTAGTGTACTATAATTAGTTTTTTCAATTTTGTAAAGCACATGCACTTGAGTGTGCTCGCAGGCACACACACACACACACACACACACACACACACACACACACACACACCCTGCCTAAAAACAAAGTCAATTCCTCTTGCTTTCCAGAACCTTAGCACAGGCTTACATGTAGTGCTTATGGTGCTCTTGGAATATGTTGCTAATGTAACATGAATTTACAGTAGCTGTGGGATGAGGCAGTGCTGGGGTAGAGTTTGGAGTCAGAGAAATTGTTAGTAGTTCACTTTTGAGATTTTGCTTTCATAGTAGCCAGGTCTACACATACTGTGGTGAAATCAACCCATCTAAAACATAAATCAGATAAACCAGTATTTCTCCATTCCCTGGCACTTCTTGGAGCCAGGGATATTTGTGGTGAGAAGTATGATTCTGTATTGGTACACACTTCATTTACTTAGAGATTAATTCAAAGGTCTTTATCTTGACTTCCTTATTGGCTTCGTATTAAAGAGAAGGCACAAGACAAGTTAACCTGTGAGCTCTTTTTGGAGGACAGTCTGCACTCATAACAGATGCTAATGTTTACCAGAGAAATTGACACCGTGGGGACTTTAGCATTCTTTTTTTTGGGGGGGCAGCTTCAGAGTTTTCCACATATAAATAAATATCTAATCTTTGACATGCTATATCATATTCTTATGCCCTAGAGATGTCACTAATTGAAATATTTTTCTCTCTCTCCCTCCTTTTAAGACTCACACATTCTGGATTTTGATCGTTCTGTTTTGTGACCTTGGTTAAATCACCTCTCTATTTGACTTCCAATTCAAGAATTATCAGGGGCAGCTAGGTGGCAAAGTGGATATAGCACAGGGCTTGGAGTCAGAAGGACCTGAGTTCAAATCCAGTTGTGTGACCTGGGCAAGCCACTTAACCCCAATTGCCTTCCCCCCTCCAAAAAAAAAAAAGGAATTATGTCTTTGTCACTTACTCTAAAATGGCATCAGGAGAAATTGTGTATTAGCCTACTTATGGTAATTATGAGAGACTTTGTAATGGGTGACAGGTCTTGGAGCAAGTTCTAGTTATGTTCTGTCTTTGGCACATCCTGTCCCTGTTACCATGGGGAAATTTCTTGCCCTCTCAGTGCTAAAACAAGTTATTGGTGATTTGCTAATCATCTGTTGGGGTTTTCATATTGGTGATCTCTGTACCAATGAAATCATAGTTCAAGAAAAAGAGTTTTAAAAAAAAGTAATTTTAGAAATAATCAGCTCTCATCTCCCTTTTATGACTGGTATACTAGAAATGAAAGTATAGGTTGGAGAATCTTTGTCTAGCCCATGCCACCGTGGTTCTTTGGGTAGGCAACAGAAGATCTCTTCAATAATTTCTATGTGCATGTATACTTTATGCTTGGGGCAATTAGGTGGCAAGATGTTGGGTCTGGAGTCAGGAAGATTCATCTTCCTGTGTTCAAATCTGGCCTCAGATAATTAGTAGCTATGTGATCCTGGACAAGTCACTTAGACCTGTTTGCCTTGGTTTCTTCAAATCTATAAAATGAGCTGAAAAAAAAAAAAGAAAAACCACTCCAGTATCTTTGCCAAGGAAATCCCAAAAAGAGTCATGAAGAGTCTGACAGGACTGAAAAAAGACTGAACAACAACACTTTATGCATGAGTGAAAGGGAATTGAGAGTACCTCTAGATAATAGCCTGAATCTCATTCTCCTTGACTCCTTGCCACACCCCTTAAACTCCTTAAACATATACCTCTACAGTGAAAATGTGGGGCCATTCTAATTTAGGATTTGTCCAAAGTCTTACCAGGAATAAGTGGGAAAAATGACTTAGTCTCTCTATGCCTCATTTTCCTCATCTCTAAAAATGAGGACATTGTACTCTATCAGGGGTTCTTCATATTTTTTTTTTCTGTCACGTACCCCTTAGGCAGTCTGCTGAAGTCTCTGGACCCCTTCTCAGAATAATGTGTTTAAATGTATAAAATAAAATACAGACGACTATAAAGGAAACTGATCGTATTGAAATAGTTATCAAAATATTGAAAAACAAACACAGAGCCCATGTTAAAAGCCCTTATATTAAATGATCATTAATGTCCCTGCCAGTGTGGAATCCAACTATTCTTTCTGAGGTTTATTTCTCCAAACTGAGGAGAGCAACTCTGGCCAAATGAAGTACAAAATTTCCGCTAGACAGTACAGTCCAGAAATATTAAACACTTTTTTGGAAATCAAACACATTTATGTCCAAGTATTATTTTTAAAATATAATTAAGAATTGTTTGAGTTTGGGGCTTAGGGGTAGGTCCATTAAGATTATTGATTGACACAATAGCATATAGCTGTGGTCTCAGAACTTTTTTGATTGTGTAACCCCAGCATGTGTCCCTAATGTATGTATATTTATGAAATACATTTTTATACTGCTGTGCAATACACTCTGTCCAAAACAATATAAAAGCAAAGTTGTGGAGTTTGGGTAAGTAAGAGAGTAGTTCTCAGTACACAGTACAGAATTTGCCTTCTGAGGAATGCTGTCCCAGCTATGCGGTGGTCAAAATGGTAGGGGGTAGGTATCTTGGAGGGGGTAGGGTTCCCAATGGTACTTACAGAGCTGCTGCTGTGGGTGTCTGAGTAGCAGCTAGGTGATAACTGACCAATATTGGGAGGTTGGGAACTTTTACAGCAGGAGGATTGTGGTATGATGGGTGAAAGAAGGGTAAGTGTGGTTATCTGGAAGTCCCACTTCTCTCTAGGCTTTTCCAGGGAGGGTAGCAGTTGACCCATCTTCCTAGCCACCTATTGCTAATTAGCTGATCAATACCTCTAGTGAGGTGGCACAGTGGATAGAGTGTAGAGCCTGGAATCAGAAAGACCTGAGTTCAAATCTGGCCTCAGACACTTATTAGCTGTATGACCCTGGGCAAATCACTTAACCCTGTTTGTCTCAGTTTGCTCATCTGTATAATGAGCCAGAGCAGGAAATGACAAACCATTCCAGTATCTTTGCCAAGAATACTCCAAATGGGTTTGGGGTGGAGTCAAGATGGCAGAGAAAAGGCAGAGACTCACCTGAGCTTCCCCCCAAACACCTCCACACACCTTTAAATGATGCCTCAAAATCTAAAGCAGCAGAACCCACAGAAGGATAGAGTGAGACAATTTTCTAGCCCAAGACAACTTAGATCAGCAGGAAAAGTCTGTTGCACTACGATGAAAGTGGAGCACAGTCCAATGTAGGCTACAACAGCGAAGACCTGGTCCCAGCAAACCAGGAGCAGGCCTTGGGGGCAACTGAATCAGTAGAAGCAATGGCAGTTTCTGGACCTCTCAGCCCACAGACAGTAAGGGCATTGGACAACTGGTCAGAAGATTACAAAGGTCCCTTTGCTGGCACTAGGGGCAGAACTCTTTCCCTTTGCCCGCACTTGGACCTGGGTCACAGTCCTGCATCACAGTACCAGGGAAAGAAGGAGCACTAGCACACCAGAGCTCATGGCCATAAGGGAGTGAGGACCCTGGTCACAGTCCCAGGGTGGAAAAGAGTGCTTGTGGTTTTTCACAGACCAGTGCACAGTACAGAAGAGTAGTAAACACACCTCTCCCTAGATCATACTACCTCAGAAAAACTGAAAACTTAGAGGTCCATTACCTATGAAAACAGCTGCACAAAAAAACCTGAAGCTTGGGATGGTGCCCCTTCCATTCTGGAAGCAGAGATCCACTTTAGCACAGAGTTAAAAGTCAAGAAATAGGCTGGAAAATGAGCAAAGAGCAGAAAAAGATCCTGACTATGGAAAGTTACTATGGTGACAGGGAAGATCAAAACATAAACTCAGAAGAGGACAACAAAGTCAAAACTGCTACATACAAAGCCTCAAAGGAAAATATGAATTGGCTTCAGGCCATGGAAAAGCTCAAAAAAAAAAAACTCAAATAAGAGAAGTAGAGGAAAAATTAGGAAGCAAAATGAAAGTGGTGCAAGAAAATCTTGAAAAAAGAGTCAATAGCTTGGTAAAGGAGGCACAAAAAATACTGAAGAAAACACTTTGAAAAAGAGAATAGGGAAGTGGAGCCAAGATGAGAGTAACTGCAGAGTAAAGGCAGGGAATCTCATGAGCTCTCCTCCAAATATCTTTAACTAATGACTAAACAAATTCAAGAGCAGCAGACCCTACAAAAAAAATGGAGTGAAAACAATTTTCCAGCCTAAGACAACTTAGATGGTCAACAGGAAAGGTCTGTTGCTTCAGGGTCAGAGAGGAAAACAGTCCAGTGCAGGCTGCACTTCACAGACCAGGCCCCAGCAAAGCAGGAGCAGGCCTTGGGGCAACTGAATCAGTGGCAGCAGTGGTGGTTTCCATATCTCTCAGCTCACAGATGGTAAGGGGATCCAACAATGGGTCAGAAGGAGATTTACAGGGGTCCTTTGCTGGGAAAGACTCTGTTGTATTGTCTATACTTGGATCTGAGTCACTGTCCTGGGTCTTACTCCCAGTAGGAGAAGGAACCCTAGCACATCAGAGCTTGTGGCTACAGGGGTCCAGGACTCTGCTCATAGTTCCAGGATTAAAAAGAGTGCTTGTGGGCACTCACAAACTAGCGTACAGTACAGGAGAATAGTAAACACACCTCTCCCTAGCTTATACCACCTTGGAAGAGCCAAAAACTTACAGGTGCCTGGAATTACCTCTAAAAACAGCTTCACAAAAAAACCCCCAAACAAACAAAACCTGAATCTTGGGACAGTGCCCTTTCCACTTGAGAGGCAGAGCTTCACTTTAGCATAGAGTTAAAAATCAAGAAATAGGCTAGAAAATGAGAAACAACAGAAAAAAAATTCTGACCATAGAAAGTTACTATGGTGACAAAGATCAAAACACACACTTAGAAGAAGATAATAAATTCAAAATTCCTGCTTCCAAAGCCTCAAAGAAAAATATGAATTAGTCTTAGGCCATGGAGGAGCTCAAAAGGGATTTTTAAAATCAAGTAAGAAAGGTAGAGGGAAAATTGGAAAGAGAAATGAGAGTGATGCAAAAAAAAATAATGAAAAAGGAGTCAATAGCTTGGTAAAAAAAAAAGGCACAAAAATACTGAATAACACTTTAAAAACAGACTAGGCCAAATGGTAAAAGAAGTACAAAAATCCAATGGAGAGAAGAAAGTCTTGAAAAGCAGAGTTGGCAAAATGGAAAAAGATATACAAAAATTCACTGAAGAGAAGAATTGGCCAAATGGAAAAGGAGGTACAAAAGCTCCCTAAAGAAAATAATTCCTTAAAAGTTAGAATTGGGCAAGTGGAAGCTAATGACTTATGAGACATTAAGAAACAATAAAACAAAATCAAAAGAATGAAGAGATAGAAGAAAATGTGAAATATCTCATTGGAAAAATAACTGATCTGGAAAACAGACCCAGGAGAGATAATTTAAGAATTGTTGTACTACCTAAAGTCATGGTTTAAAGAAAGAGTCTGGACATCATCTTTCAAGAAATTAACAAGGAAAACTGTTCTAATATCCTACAGCCAGGGGGTGAAATAGAAATTGAAAGAATTCATAGATCACCTCCTGAAAGAGTTCCTTTCCAGAAATATTATAGTCAAATTCCAGACCTCTCAGATCAAGGAGAAAATACTGTAAGCAGCCAAAAAGAAACAATTAAAATATCATGGAGCCACAGTCAGGATAACACAAGATTTAGCAGCTTCTACATTAAAGAATTTACAGGATTCACATTAAAGGCTTGGACTATGATATTCCAGAGGGCAAAAGAACTAGGATTACAACCGAGAATCACCTACCAGCAACACTGAGTATAATCCTTCAGGGGGAAAAATGTATATTTAATGAAATAGAAGACTTTCAAGCATTCCTAATAAAAAGACCAGAGCTGAATAGAAAATTTGATTTTCATATACAAGATGTAAATGAAGCATAAAAAGGTATACAGGAAAGAGAAAGTGTAAAGGATTCAATAAAGTTAAACTGTTTACCTGCCTACATGGGAAAATGATATTTATAACTCCTAAAAACTATCTCATTATTAGGGAAGTTAGGAATATACATAGACAGAAAGCAGAGATGTGAGTTGAATGTGATGGTATGATTATCTAAAACAGTAAAATTAAGAAACTGGGAGAAAGGGAAATGGAGAGGTAGAATTGATAAATTATCTGACATAAAAGAGTCTTGAAAGAGATTTTACACTAGCAGGGCAGATAAAGGAGGTGGGGGGAGGGGATGAAGAAGCATGTGAACCTTACTCTCATCAGAATTGGCTCAGAGGGCTGATGGAAGGGAGGCCAGATTCAGGGAGGTAAAAATTAGAAGCAAAACAGGGTTAAAGGACAGAGAGAAAGAGAGAGAAAGAGAGAGAGAGAGAGAGAGAGAGAGAGAGAGAGAGAGAGAGAGAGAGAGACAGAGACAGAGAGAAGAGAGAGAGACAGAGAGAGACAGAGAGAGAGAGAGAGAGAGAGAGAGAGAGAGAAAAGGATAAACAGGGGGAAAATAGGATGGAGGAAAATATATATAGTTAGTAATTATTACTGTGGAAAAAATATATGTTTTTCTGATAAAGACCTCATTTATTAAATATTTATAATACTGAATGAAATTTATAGAAATAAGAGTCATTCCTCAGTTGACAAATGGTCAAATGATATGAAGAGGCAATTTTCAGAAAAGTAATCAAGGCTATCTATAATCATACCGAAAAAAGTTTTAAATCACTACTGATTAGAAAAATGCAAATTAAAACGATTCTGCCACCGCACACCTGTCAGATTGACTAATATGACAGAAAATGAAAATGACAAATTCTGGAGGGGATGTGGGAAAATCAAAACACTAAGGCACTGTTGGTGAAATTGTATACTGATTCAACCATTCTGGACAGCCATTTTGAACTATGCCCAAAGGACTATAAAACCATATATAAAACCCTTTGACCAAACAATACCACTACTAGGTCTATATCCCAAAGAGATAGAAATCAAAAATATGTACAAAAATATTTATAGCAGCTCTTTTAGTGCTGGCAAAGAATTCGAAATTGAGGGGATATCCATTAATTGGGAAATGGCTGCACAAGTTGTTGTATATGACTGTGATGGAACACTATTGTGCTATTTGAAAGGATGAGTAGGATACTCTCAGAAAAACCTGGAAAAACTTACATGAACTGATGCAAAGTGAAAGGAGCAGGACCAGAAAAACATTGTACACAGTAACAACAATGCTGTGTGATGATCTATTGTGAATAACTTAATTATTCTCTGCAATACAATGATCCAAGACAATTCCAAAGCACTTATGATGAAAGGTGCTATCTATCTGGAGAGAAAGAACAGGTGGAGTCTCAATGCAGATCAAAGATTCTTTTTCTTTACTTTCTTTATTTTGATTTGTATGTGTTTTCTTTCACAAGCATGACTTACATGGAAATGTATCTTACATAGCTACACATGTATAACCTAGGTCAAATTGCTTATCCTCTCAATTTGGAGGAGGGTTTGGGGCAGGGGAGGAAGAGTGGGAGAAAATTCAGAACTCAAAATTTGAAAAAAAAGAATGTTAAAAATTGTTTAATATATAATTGCAGAAAAATATTAAATTTTTAAAAAAGATGAAAAAATAATACCCCAAATGGGGTCATGAAGAATCAGTTATGACTGAAAAAAAGACTGCACAACATGCCTCTTAGGATCATACTGCTGTCCACTTGTGATAATTCCAGAGTCTTTCAGAAGGCCCTTGCCCTCACCTTGGAAACTATTGGTGAAATCTCCTGGTGTGGAGACTCCCTTTGCTGGTATAGAGGGACAATTCATTTGTAACTTACAGTTTTACAGAGTTTCCTTCATCAGAGAGATGTTTAGGGACTTGCCTACAGTGACACAGCCAGAATATGGCAGACAGTAATTGAACTCACATCTTCCTGACTCCAAGATCAGCCCTCTATCTATTATATCACCCTGCCTCTAAATTATAGATTGTTGTTCATTTATGTCTGACCCTTCATAACCCAATTTGGAGTTTTCTTGGCACAAATACTGGAATGGTTTGCCATTTCCCTCTTTAACTTGTTTTACAGGTGAGGAAACTGAGGCAAACAGGGTTAAGTGACCCAGGGTCACACAGCTAGTTAATATATGAGGCTGGATTTGAACTCAGGAAAAGGAGTCCTGCCTCCAGACCCAGCCCTTTATCTATTGTGCCACCTTGGTGCCCCTCAATGATAGATTACCAGTGACCCTACAGAGGAGAAATTAACGTAGAAGTCAGAAATTTGGCTAAAATAATTAGAATGTCTGGTTTGAATATTAACTAAAATGCATACCCCGTTAGAAGCTTATCCCTTTATAGCATCCATTTTTAGCTTTTATCCTTGAGACCCTATCTCAAGATGTACTAAAATACAGTTGATCTTTTCACCAGAATTACTATTTCTTTCACACTCCTATATAAAGACTTCATTTGTCCCTTGTTGCTTTTAAGCAAAACACGGTAATGATTTTCTATTTTGACAGACATGCTTTCATAATGCCTGTTGTCTGCTCCTGTAGAAACCTTAAAGAAATCTTTTTTTTTTTTTTGTGGAAATCTGTTACTTCAGTTTATATTTTTTTTAAAAAGAAATAAAATGGAACCATAGCTTTTGGAAATTGGAAGTGACCTTTGAAGTTATTTTGTTTAATCCCTTTATTTTACAGATGAGGAAATTGAAACCCAGAGAGATTAAGTGATTTAACCTAAGGTTACTTACCTAGGTAGCAAGTAGCGGAGCCAGGATTTGAGGACAGATCTTTTGACACTAAGCCCAATTATCTTTCAGCTAGTTCTCAAATATAATTTAAGTGTTTAAAAATATATACATAGTATATGCGAGCATTCCTCCATCATGCTGGGCCCCATTTTTCCATGGATGAGCTCCTCTCAGGGCCCGAATTTTGAGAAGGGACCCAGATCCACCATCTTCCACTACCCTCCTAGCTTTGCTTCTAACTTTCTAGACTGCCTCCATGCCTCAAGTGACTCAATGCCTGGGGCCTCCTCACACTTGAATTTCCAGTGGTCCTTGTGACCTTCTCTCCTTTGAGTTCTTCCATCATGACAGCTTTCTCATTGATGGATTCCTCCTGTGGCCTCCATTTTAAGGAGACACACAGACCAGCCATCCTTAATTCTTCTTCCAGCTTTGCTTTTGACTTTCTGGACTGGGACACCCTTTACTGTTACCCATCCTCACTCCCCAGCTTTTTGGTTCCCTTTTCTGTATTATCTTTCCCCATTAGAGTCAAAGCTCCTTGAGGGCAGGGACTGTCTTTTTTTTTTCCTTCCCAAGTACTTATCACAGTGCCTGGTTAGTAAGTACTTAATAAATACTTGTTGCCTTGCTTTTTCTTTTTATTCTCTCCCCCATACATATAACATGGATAGCTAATTGATTTTGATACCTGATTCAATGCAGTCCCTATGAGTAATAGTGAGAGACTCCAGGGTAGCTCATTCATAAACATCCTGTGAGTTGAAATTCGATGCAAGTTTTATGATAGTGTGGAAGTCAGCATGTGAATGTTCATAGCAATTTGAAATATTTCATTTGTACATTCTAAATCAGTCACACATGAAATTTCACTTCAGGAAGTGTGATTAATCTTTTCTTAACATTTGCGTTTGCACAAGCATCCACCCTTCAAATCAGGGAGTGTGGGACAATGGGAGTTGTTTGGAACTTAGCCGAAGTCAATATTTTCAAACATTCCTGAGGAGCATCCCTGGTAAGATGGTCAGGGCTCAAGGCCTTAGAGCAAGTTCATTCACAATGAGGATTGTGCTGAAGGGGAAACAACCAGGTTGCTTAAGCCAAGTCATGTCAGACAGGCAGATCTCCAAATTAGAGAGTAAACATGATGAAGTCATCCCATCTTTCAAAGTCAATCTACCAGTGCCGGGCAATCTACCAGAGTTGGATGTTTTTTGTTGTTGTTCCTTAAGATATATTCGGCCATGAAACCTTTCTCAATCCCTGCCTCTTCCTGCCCCTTAGCTGCTAATGTTCTTCTCCAGACTACCTAATATTTGTCCACTTTCTGTAGATTTTTATTTATTCATTTTAAATTTATGCTGTACATATTTATCTATGTACTTATTGTACCTCCACTTCACTAGAATGTAAATTCTTTGTGAGTATGGATTACTCCATTCTTTGTACTTGTATTTCAAGCTTCCAGCATAGTTTCTGGCAGATTAGGCAAATTAGATCACAGGGTGACTCAAAAGCTTGAATGCAGTTCTAAATTTCAATAGCTTAAATCTGCACACAGGCCTTTGAGATTGTTGTTGTTTGTCCTTGGTTCTTGGAGATGACCATGGCATCAGGGAGGTGATGCCATGACATGCAAATGAATTGGTTTTAAGTGAAGGAGGACTGTGCAAAGTCACCAGCCTCATTTTCTACCCTGAACTTGTTTAAATGATTTATCAAAAGAAAAATAACTTTCAATTAGTTCTGGAACCTGTGTACCTGGACACCCTAATATACTGCAGCATACTCTACTCCGTATCCACTTCACTGTGGCTTTTAATAATAATAATAATAATGGTGGGGATAGAGACTGAATCTGAATTATATTGGTATAAGGGGACTCCTAGATAAGGAAATTTCCATTGTCAATTCAAATGGGCACCTTCACTGTAGCTAAGAGAGTTTCCTAGAACACTGAGACATTAAGTGATGTGCTAAGGGTCACACAACTAGTAAGTATGTAAGGCAGGATTTGAACTCAGGAAGATACCTTCCTGATTCTAAGCCCAGTACTCTATCCACTGCACCACCTAGCTGCCCTGGGAGTCTATCTACCAAGTAACTTTATGAATATAACTAAAAACATTCTTTACTGAAACATAGACCCAAATAGTAAGACAAATGTTAATTTCTCATGGATAGGCCAAGCCAATGTATATAATAAAGGTGACAATGTTGCCTAAATTTTTTTACGTATTCAGGGCCATATTAACCAAACCACCAAATCATTACTTTCCCCAGCTAGAGAAATAAACAATACTGTAATAGAATTTATTTGGAGGAACAAAAAGTAGATGATTTCAAAAGAAATAATTATAAATAGTTGGAAGGAAGGGAGCTGAACAGTAACAGATCCCAGAAGATACTACCAAGTAGTCAATCATCAAAACTATTTGGTACTGGTTAAAAAGTAGAGATCAATAGAGTAGATAAGATATAAAACATAGAGAAGTTTGCAAATGTAGTAACGTAGTGTTTGGTAAATACAGAGATCCCAAGTCCTGGAATAAAGACTAACCATTTTACAAAAGTAGCTGGAAAACTAGAAAGCAACCTAGCTGAAGTTAGACTTATAATTTCTTAGGCCATATACCAAGATAAGCTCAAATGGATATATGACATGAATGTATAAGGTCACATGATAAACAAATTTGAAGTACAAGGAATCCAAGTCAAAAAGAGTCAGCAAGCATTTATTCAGCACTTACTGTGTTCTAGGCACTGTGCTAAGTGTTGGGAATATAAATACAAGTGGGAAAAAAAGACAGTCCTTGCTCTTAAGGAGCTTACATTCTAATGGGGGAAGAGAACACATAATAGGAAATGAAAAGAAGGGGAGAAGTAGAAGGTACCCACACGGAGAAACGATAGAGGAAATCCAGAAAGTCAGGAGTTCTATCTAGAGAAGAATGAATACATAAGTTGGGCTTGATTGTTTTCTTCAAGTTCGAAGTTCTCAGAGGAACCAGCCAATCAGGGAAAGGGATCACAGGAGTAGAGTGTAATTTCAATATGAGAAGTCTAGGGTTGGAATGAGCATCCAGCATGAGAAGTTTCTGTGGGATGGCAAAGAATATTTATGGGGTAAAAAGTGGAGCCTGAAGGAAAATAGCTTTCAGAACCATGGAAAGGATAAGAATTCATGAACAAATAAGGGAGAGGATCACAGAAAATAAAATAGACAATTTTGATCACATAGAATTCAAAAGTTTTTTTTTAATAGAAATTAAACTAATCTGCTTAAAATTTTAAGGGAAAGAAGTTAACTGAGGAGAAATGTTTGCACAAAGTTTTCCTGGTATAGGTCCCATGTCCAAGATATATGAAGGACTGTTTGAAATCTCTAAGAATAAGAGCCATTTTCCAACAGATAAATGATGAGAAAAAAGAAGATGACAATTGTTGGAGGAACTAAGGGAAGACAAGCACACTGATGCACTGTTGGTGGAGGTGGGAATTGGTCTAGTCATTCTGGAAAGCAACTTGGAATTAAACCAAAAAATCACTGGACTGTGTCTATTCTTTGACTCAGCTTACTATTACTAGATTTATACTACAGAGAGATCAAAGAGGAAAAAGATCTATGCGTACAAAAATATTTATAGCAGCCGTCTTTATTTTAGCAAAGAACTAGAAGCTAAGGGAATGCCAATCAATTAGGAAGTGACTGAATGTGTTATGGTATACGAATATAATGGAACATTGTTGTACCGTAAGAAATGACAAAACGCATGGGAACATTTGTATGAACTGATGCAGAATAAAGTGAGTAGACTCAGAAGAATGATTTATGTAATAACAATAATATTGTAAAGATACACATTTTTGAAAGACTTAAGAACTCTGTTGGGATGGCAGCACCTTCTCATAGGGGGTTGCTCCCTTTTTGTTGTTTTAGTCATTTTCAGCTATGTCTGGCTCTTCATGATCCCTTTTCAGGTTTTCTTGGCAAAGATATTAGAATGGTTTGCCATTTCCTTCTCCAGCTCATTTTACAGATGAAGAAACTGAGGTAAACAGGATTAAGTAGTTTGCCCAGGGTCACACACCTAGTAAGTTTCTGAAGCCAGATTGGAAATCAGGTCTTTCTGACTCCAGACCTGGTTCTCTATCCACTGTGCCAACCAGTCACTGCCTTAGGTGATGGCTAATGATAGTGTAGTGGTATTATGATTTGGAGGGCACGGCTTTTCTCAGGGTTCTTGGATAAACTCTAATTCCAGAGTATCAGTGATGAAGCATGCCTTCTACTTCCTGAGAGAAAAATGGTGGATTTGACTTGCAGTCAATGTGGGAATTTGTTTCTTCTCAGCTGTGTGTATGTGATATAAGGGCTTTGTTTTTGTTGTTTTCTTTTTTCTCTTTGGGAGAGGGAGGTAATGAGAAGGTATAAGGGAGCTAGGGAGAGGGTTGCCCTCTAATGCTTCCCTACCCCCCCCCCAAAAAAAAGGAAAGGAAGAAATGAAAGAAATAAGGGTCACTGAAAACTTTTGGGGGGGGTGAAGGGGAGGAGGCAATCAGGGTTAAGTGACTTTCCCAGGGTCACAGAGCTAGAAAATGTCTGAGGGAAGATTTGTACTTAGGTCTCCCTGACTCCAGGGCCAGTGTTCTATCCCCAAAGTCCATTTTTTTTTTATTTAGGCAATTGGAATTGAGTGACTTGCTCATGGTCACACAGCTAGCAAGTGTCAAGTGTCTGGTCCGAGGCCAGATTTGAACTCAGGTCCTCCTGCCACCTAGCTGCCCCACAAAGCCTATTTTTGAAATGTACAGATTAGAACCCAAGGAAGGCCAGAGGAATCACAGGCAAGTAGGAGAGTTCTGAAAATAATGTGCTGAATTTTTATATACTTTAAAAATAAGTTATGCTGACTAGAGGTTTTTTGTTTGTTTGAGTGAGGCAAGTGGGGTTAAGTGACTTGCTTCAAGTCACACAGATAGTAAGTGTTATGTGTGTCTGAGGCTGGATTTGAACTCAGGTCCTTCTGACTCCTGGGATGGTGCTCTATCCATTGCACCACCTAGCTGCCCTGCTGACTAGAGTTTTATTGTTTCATGTATAACTCTTTGCTTTCTGTTCCACTGTATTTGTGGAAATCCTTATTTTTTTTTTGATGTTTAAATTCAATTTTTTTTAAAATGAGAAAAAAAATTCATGTACTTAAAAATTAAAAATAAAACACAAATAAATAAGAAACAGCATTATAGTCAGGCACCAAGAAGAATGAAAAGGGACTAGAGGAAGATGGGATCATAAGTATGAACAGAAAGAAACAAGGTTATTACCAGTTGATAGTAAACAGGATTGTTCTGGCAAACTAGAGCCAGGAGGTCCAGGAAAAGTAGTGGTGGGGGGGGGGAGGATAAGACATAGGTTCACAGCAAACATGCTAAGTAGGAGGCAGAGCCAAGATGGCAGAGAAAAGGCAGAGATTTTCATGAACTCTCCTCTCCTGAAAATACTTTTAAATAATGCCTCAAAACAAATTCTAGAGCAGCAGAACCACAAAATGACAGAGTGAAATAATTTTCCATTCTAAGTTGGGGGCAACTGAATCAGTAGCAGCAATGGTGGTTTTCAGACCTCTCAGCCCACACTGTAAGGGCATCTGACACAGGGGCAGGGCTCTGTTGTATTGCCCATATGTGAACCTGGGTCACAGTCTGGCATCTCAGTTCCTGGACAAGGAGGAGCACCAGCACACTAGAGCTTGTTGCCACAAGGTAGTGGGAGCCCTTCACAGTTCCATGATGGAAAAGAGTGCTTGTGGCTGGTCATAGACCAGTGTACAGTACAGGAGAAAGTAACCACACCTTTCCCTAGATTATACCATCCTGGAAAAACTGAATTATCTCTGAAAACAGCTGGACAAAAACTCTGAAGTTTGGGATGGTGCTCCCTCCACTTCATAAACAGTGCCCCACTTTAGTATAGAGTTAAAAGTCAAGAAATAGGTTGTGAAATGAGCAAATAGAAAAAAAAATTCTGACTATAGAAAGTTACTGTAGTGACAGGGAAGATTAAAACGCAAACTCAGAGGAAGACAATAAAGGCAAAACCCCTACATCCAAAGCCTCAAAGAAATTGTGAATTGTCCCCAGGCCATGGAAGGGCTCTAAAGGATTTTAAAAATTGAGTAAGAAAAGTGGGAGAAAATTGGGAAGAGAAATGAGAGTGATGCAAGAAAATATGAAAAAATGAATCAACAATTTGGTAAAGGAGGCACAAAAAAAATACTGAAGAAAACAACACCTTAAAAAGCAGAATAGGTCAAATGGTAAAAGAGGCATAAAAATGCAATGAAAAGAAGAATGCCTTGAAAAACAGGTTGTCAAATGGAAAAAGATATACAAAAATTCACTGAAGAGAACTCCTTAAAAAATAACATTGGCCAAATGGAAAAAGTGGTACAAAAACTCACTGAAGAAAATAATCCCTTAAAAATTAGAATTGGGCAAATGGAAAATAATGACTTTATGAGACATCAAGAAACAATCAAACAAAATCAAAAGAGTGAAAAAATAGAAGAAAATGTGAAATATCTCATTGGAAAAACAACTGACCTGGAAAATAGATCCAGGAGAAATAATTTTAAAATTATTAGATAACCTGAAAACTGTGATCAAAAAAAAAAAGAACCTAGACCTTATCTTTCAAGAACTTATTGAGGAAAACTGACCTGATATTCTACAACAGAGAGCAGAATAGAAATTGAAAGAATCCATTGATCACCTTCTGAAAGAGATGCCAGAATGAACACTCCCAGGAAAATTATAGCCAAACTCCAAAATTCCCAGGTCAAGGAGAAAATATTGTAAGCAGTCAGAAAGAAACAATTTAAATATCATGGATTCACAATTCTGGATAACACAAGATTTAGCATTTTCTACGTTAAAGGATCTGAGGTCTTGGAATATAACATCCTGGAGGGCAAAAGAGGTAGGATCACAACTAAGAATCACCTACCCAGCAAAACTAAGTATAATTCTTCAGGGGAAAAAAATTGACCTTCAATGAAATAGAGGACTTTTAAGTATTCCTGATGAAAAGACCAGAGCTGAATAGAAAATTTTACTTTCAAATACAAGATGCAAAAGAAGCATAAAAAGGTAAACAAGAAAGAGGAATCATAAAGGATTCAATAAAGTTAAACTGTTTATATTCCTACATGGGAAAATGATACTTGTTAGGGCAGTTAGAAGCAGTGCACATAGAGGGCATTGGTGTGAGTTGAATATGATGGGATAATTATCTAAAAAATAAAATTAAGGGGTGAGAAAAGAATGCACTGGGAGAATGGGAAAGGGAGAGGCAGAATGGGGTAAGTTATGTGACACAAAAGAGGCATGAAAGATTTTGAAGTGAAGGGAAATATGGAGGAAGGGGAGGTGGAGGAGTGTGTGAACTTCATTCTCAGATTGGAATTGGCTCAAAGAGGGAATAACAGACACACACTCAGTTGGGTATAGAAATCTATCTTAACATACAGCAAAGTAGGAGAAGAAGGGGATAATGGGAGGGTGATAGAAGGGAGGACAGATTAGGGGAGGTAAAAGTCAGAAGTAAAACACTTCAGAATAGACAAGGTGAAAGGAGAGAGAAAAAGACAGTAGGATAAATGGGGAAAATAGGATAGAGGAAAATACATAGGTGGTTATCATTACCATGAAAAAAATTTTTTTCAGTAAGTCTCTCTGATAAAGACCTAATTTTTCAAATATATAGAAAACAGAGAGCCATTTCCTAATTGATAAATCATCAAAGGATATGAACAGGCAGTTTTTAGATTAAGTAATCAAAGTTATCTATAGTCATATGAAAAAAATGTTTTTAATTTCTATTGATTAGAGATACGCAAATTAAAACATCTCTGAGCTACCACCCCATACCTACCAGATTGGCTAATATGACAGAAAAGGAAAATGACAAATGTTGGAAGGGTTGTGGGAAAATCAAAACACTAATGCACTGTTGGTTAAGTTATATACTGATTGAACCATTCTGGAGAGCAATTTGGAATTATGTCCAAATGGCTATAAAACCATGCATACCCTTTGACCAAACAATACTACTACTAGGTCTGCATTAAAAAAAACAACCCAGCAACAACAACAAAATATAAAAGGACATACCTATACAAAGATATTTATAGAAGCTTTTTTAGTTGTGGCAAAGAATTGGAAATTGAGGGGATGTCTTACTAATTAGGTAATACTATTGTGCCATAAGAAATGATGAGCAAGATGCTTTCAGAAAAATCTGGAAAGACTTACATGAACTGATGCAAAGTAAAATGAGCAGAACTAGGAGAACATTGTACACAGTAATAGCAATATTATGTGGTGATCTACTGGGAATAACTTAGCTATTCTCAGCAATACAATAAACCAAGACAATCCAAGACAATCCAAGAACTTATGATGAAAAGTGCTGTCCATCTCCAGAGAAAGAACTGATGGAGTCTGAGTCCAGATTCTTTACTTCTTTTCCTTTTCTTTTTTTTTGGATGTTTTCTCTCATAGCATGACATACATAAAAATGTGTTTTGTGTGTATAACCTATGTCAAACTGCTTGCCTTCTCAATGGGGGGAAGGAGGGGAGGGAGAGAATTAGTGACTCAAAATTTGAAAACAGAATGTTAAAATTGTTTTTTTTACATGTAACTGTGAAAATAATATAAATTTAAAAATAGAAAATGCATCTTAAAAGAAAAGAAAGCGTGCTAAGTCTATGGCTTCCCACTGTCTACAAGGCCAAATTCCTTAGCATCGTATTTCAATCTTTTCATGCTCTGTTTTCAATCTCTCTCTCTACCATTCTCTCTCTCTCTCTCTCTCTCTCTCTCTCTCTCTCTCTCTCTCTCTCTCTCAGTTAAGTGACTTGCCCAGGTTTACACAGCTAGTAAGTGTCTGAGGACACATTTGAACTCAGGTCCTTCTGACTCTAGGGCCAGTGCTCTATTCAATGACACCATCTAGCTTCCCCACTACCATTATTTCTTCTTATTTTTCTATCTGTAGCTATGAGGTAGAGAGGCTGGACTACTTGCTATTCCCAATCAGCAAATTTTGAGTTTTCTCACCTCTACTTTTGCTCAGGTTGTTTCCTCTTAGAATGCCTTTCTCCCCTTGTTTGGATGCTGAAATCTCACCTAACCTTGAAGGTCCTATTCAAATTTGATCTCCTTAATGAAAATTATCTCATCATTCCAACCCAATGGGCCCTAGCAACTGGAGTGGAGCACAAGATAAATTTTCTTCTATAAACTCCCATGATATGTGCTTAGTATTTCTTTTATAGTACTTTTTATATGTACAACTATGTGATTTTGATATTAGTGATATTTGCATAGAAGTCATGGAATGTTAGAGGTAACAGAGACCTTAGAACTCATCTAGGTCCAGCTTCTTCTTTTAAATTGGCAATGTGGTATAGAGTTTGGAGTCATGAGGACTCATCTTCCTGAGTTCAAATTTGGCACCAGACACTTACTAGCTGTGTGACCCTGCGCAAGTTACTTTACTCTGTTTACCTCAATTTCCTCATCTGTAAAATGAGCTGGAGAAGGAAATGACTAATGATTTCAGTCCCTTTGCCAAAAAAATCCCAAATGGGTTTACAAAGAGTCACACACAACTGAACAGCAAAACTCATACAAATCACTTAAGCCCTCTCAGCCTCCATTTTTCTCTATGCCAAGAGGAAATTAAAATACCTATATCACCATTTATGACTCATGGATCTATAAGGATCAAATGAGATAACCTATGCAACATATTTTGTGAACCTTAAAGCATTATATAAATGTCATAAATGTCCAGTGGAGGAAACCTGACATTGTTTGAAACTAGCTGAATTATCAATATAGAATCTTTGAAAAGTAGTGAGATTTCAACAATTATATACCTTGCATTTGATTAGTACCTTATAATGTTCAAAAGGCGTTCACACAAAAATAATAATGCTACTGGTCAGTTATTTTTTCACTTGTGTCTGACTCTTCATGACCCCATTTGGGGTTTTCTTGGCAAAGAGAATGAAGTGGTTTGCCATTTCCTTCTCCAGCTCATTTTACAGATGAGAAAACTGAGGCAAACAGGGTTAAGTGACTTGCCTAGGGTTACACAGCTAGTAAGTGTCTGAAGCCAGATTTGAACTCAAGAAGATGAATTTCCTGATTCCAAGCACGGTGCTCTGTACTTTGTGCCACCTAACTGCTCCAATGGTAATGCTAGCTCTCATTTCTATACTCTTTCAGGCAGTTGGGGCAAGTGGTATTTTGAATGAAAAAGGATTTATTAAGTGCTAACAGTATGTGACACCTAGTGCTATAAGCTGGAGATAGAAATCAAAAAGCAAGACAGTCCCTATTCTCAAGAAGCTCTCACTCAAGGAGATCATGTCAAGGAGGAGGTAACATATATAAATTAAATTTCAAGCACAAAGTGCATGGTAATGATTCTTTTTTATTATCATTTCCATCAGTAAGGCCACATCAGTTTCTGATGTTTTACCCTTTGAGAACTCCAAGGTCATTACTGCCAAGAATTCTCATTTCTAGGTTTTCAGTAACTCAGGCTATTGAGGAGTCAGGGACTACAGTGCCTGTAGAGGCAGTTGTTGGATCATACATCCATAAGGGTGATTCTCTGTACCTTGGCTGTTGGAGGGGCAGTGGTCACACCTGAGTTGGAATCAGAACCAGTAGTCTGGGAGAGGGGTGGAGATTAAGGGTGCTGCTATTTCCAATGCTATTGGACTCAGAGTGGTACTAGTTTGTTTCCACTAGGATCTGAGGGAGGGTAGCTGTTGAGGTGATCACAGTGGACTGATTTACCTGGCATGTCACCTCCTGTCTCTCAAAGTACCTTGCTTTTTTTAACTAGGTAGTACAGAGAACAGAACGATGGACTTGGGTAGAGTCAGGAAGACCAGAGTTCAAAAGTCCTAGACACTTAATAGCTGTGTGATTCTAGGAAATTTATTTAATGCTTGTTTCTATATGCCTAAGTTTCCACATCTGGAGATAATAATAACCCCTATCATCTAAGGTTGTTGTGAGGATAGAATTTAATAACGTTTATAAAACTTTTTACAGTCTTTAAAATACTATATAAATATTGTTGTTGCCTGCCCTGCTAATGGCAGTTCATTAGCACTTGATGGTGATGATGGTTGGAATAGCTACTCCTTCTCTTCAAGGGCTTGCTTCCTCTCTGGTAGCTGATGATGGTTGTAGTGGCTAGGCTGGAAGAAGGGTCTTTGGTCTGCTGGGTGCTACTATTGCCAAGGATCTTGCATGCATAGTCCTGGGCATTTCTAATGGGGTCTTATTACAGTCATTGAGAAAAAGAACTGGGGCTATTCTCTCTACAGGTCTCCTAATTCACTGGTCAGGAGTCATCTCATTACATCTTGTTATATGAATCTTGGATAATAATTGTATACTCATGGGAATCTTAAGATATCCATTACTTTTTTCTTTTCTAAATGAGGCTTTTAAAAAGATAATCTCTAAGATTCTCCCCAGTTCTAAAATGACTTGATTCTAAGGTAGTAAGGAATTTAATTCTAAGGCAATATATCACAGAGTCCAATAGAACAATAAAAAAGGTACTAGATTGGATCTTTTGAGTAACTTCCATATTTGTGATCTAAAATTTTAAAATCTTCTTTTAAAGCTTAGACAGTTGGCATACTCCTCATTTTCATTTTTCATCAAGAAAGTTTGAACATTTCCATTGCTTTTAAATAATTTTGGGCAAAAGATATAGTTTGTGATAGAACATATAGTTGGTTGTTGTCCTTCATTCTTGAACAGGACCAAAATGACATCACTATGTCAATTTGTGGTGTGTCCAGCTATGGCTGATCAGACCAATATAAGCTTGAAATGTTCTACCCCAGGTTGGGCACAAATACTCCATGTAAATATTTTGGGTGGATTCTCTAAGTTTGTGAATCTTGAGTTTCTCTTGAGCTATTTCAATTCTGCTTTGCTCATAGAGCACACCACCTTCTTTGATATGGGCACACCATGCTGACCAATCCTGTGCCAGTGTCTCTCCTATTACACAATCAATTCCAAAGTTCTTAAGAGAGATCTTGAGAGTATCCTTGTATCGCTTCTTCTGACCACCATGTGAATGCTTGACCTGTGTGAATTCTCCATAAAATATTCTTTTTGGGAAGTGTACATTTTGCATTTGAACAATGTGACCAGCTCCATAAGAGTTACGCTTTCTGCAGCGGAGTTTGAATGCTTCCTCAAGAAAGGACCCTCAGTGTCTGAGATCTTATCCTGCCAGGTGATCTTAAGAATCTTCCTAAGACAATTCACATGGAAATGATTCAGTTTCCTGGCATGGTGCTGGTATAACTGTCCAGGTTTCACAGGTATGCAATAGTGAGGTCAACACAACAGTTTTGTAGGCCTTCAGTTTGGCAGTCAGTCTAATACCTCTTCTCTCCCACTTTCCTTCAGAGGCTCCCAAACATTGATCTAGCTCTGACAGTGCATCTGTCAACTTCGTTATCAATGTGTACATGCCTAGAAAGTACACTACCAAGGTAAGTGAACTCATCCACAACATTCAAAACATCTCCATTTACTGTAATCAATGGTTCCACAACCATGGTGTGGTGGTGGCTGATGGAGCAGCTGTGTTTTCTTGAAGTTTATTAGGCCAAAATTAGCCCAAGCTAATTAGAGAATTGATCCACACTTTGTTGTATCTCAGCTTCAGAGGTTGCATTGAGTGCACGATCATCTGCAAATAGAGCATCATGCACCAACACTCCCTCCATTTTGGTCTTGGCTTGCCTTTCAAGTTGAAGAATTTACTTTTAGTGCTGTAGTCCTTGGTGCTGTGTTTATCCTCATTGAAAGCATTTGACAACATGGTTGAAAACATCATGCCAAAAACATGGGAGTAAGCACACAGCCTTGTTTCACTCCACTGATGACTGGGAAAGCATGAGAGCATTGACTGTCATCTAGAACCCAGGCAAACATGCTGTCATGAAATTGATGTACAATGCTGATGAACTTTTCTGGGCAAACACATTTTGACATAATTTTCCATAAGCCCTCATGACTGACAGTATCAAAGACCTTGGTCAGATCTACAGATGTTGTGCACAAACCTCTGTTCTGATCCCATCATTTCTCCTGGAGTTATCGGGCAACAAACACTATATCAACCATTCCTTGGCCCTTTCTGAAGCCGCACTGGTTCTCAGGTAGATGGCCATCTTCCAGGTGAAGGATTAGCCTATTAAGGAGGATTCTGGCAAGAATCCTGCCAGCAATGACTGAGAGAGAGAGACCCCTTTGTTATTGTCATAGGACAATTTATTTCCTTTACTTTTATAGAGATGGACAATGGAGGTATCTTTGAACTCCTGGGAGATAACCTCTTCTTACCACATAACCTGGAAAATTTCAGTCAGCTTTTATATGAGCACTGGACCCCTCACCTTGTAAATCTCAGATGAAATAGAATCAGTACCAGGTGCTTTGCCACACAAAAGGAGCCTAATAGCATTCAAAATCTCTTCCTTAGTTGGAACTTCAGCTAGGGACTGACCTGAGATAAATGGTCAGTGGCTTCAGCATTAATTGATGATGGTCTGTTGAGAACACTGTGGAAGTGTTCAGTCCATCTCTCTGGGATCATGTCCTTATCACTAATCAATGTATCTCCATCAGCACTGAGTAGTTGAGATGCACCATAGGTCTTTGGGCCATATAAATAGCCTTCAGGACACTATAAAAGCACTTTGGATTGTTACTATCAGCATAAAACTGAATTTTATCTGCCTCTTACTGAGCCAAGAATCCCAAATCTCCTTAAGCTTTGTTTGTACTTTACTTTTGATGGAATTAAATGCTGCCTTCTTAGAGATGGATGAACTATCTGTGGGGGTTTCCATTTTTCATGTAGCAACTTCTGAATTTCCCCACCATTTTCATCAAACCAGTTTTGGTGTTTGTGAGTATTCTGACCCAGATGAGGAAATGGAATGCTATACACTAAACCTCAAAGCCACCCACTTCTTTTCTGCTTCATTGCTGCCAACCTGTGTGTTGGCTCAACTTTCCCTCCAAGGTAGCAATAAACTGTTTCTTCTCAGAGAAGAGCTCTAATCTGTTGACAATAATTCTTCTGGTAGCCATTTTGCCTTGGGGATGCAACTTTTGTTGAATTCAAGTATTTAGCTTGGAGAGGATAAGTCTATGATCAATCCAGCACTCTATACCACACATTGCCTTTGTCACTCTCACATCCTGTCTGCCTCTTCTTTTTACAATCACATAGTCTATTAAATGCCAATGTTTGCTGTAGGTTGCATCCATGAAGTTTTATTGCAGTTAGATAAATGGAAGACAGTGTTGGTGATGAGGTCATGAGATGCACAAGTCTACAATAGGTAGTGACCATTGCTCTTGCTGTTTCCAACTCCGTTCCTCCCTAGGACTCCCTGCCAAGTCTAGTAGTCTGAGCCTACTCTAGCATTCAAGTCACCCAGAATTATGTTTGTCCTCTTTTGGCACATTGCTGATAAGGGTCTCCAGGTCTCCATAAAATTTTTCTTTGACCGTATCAGGGTTTGTCATGACAGGAGCATAGGCACTGAAGATGGTGGCATGATATTTTCCTGCAAGTGTATTTTCATGAGCCTATCATTCACTCTTTTGATAGGCATACAAGCTTGTTGACTAAAATAGTTTTGATTGCAAAACCTACACCAGCTTCACAGTGTCCCGCTTCACTGCAGTCACTCCAGAAAAACACATATCCAGCTCCAACTTCAGTAAGCTGGCCTTCATTTGCCAACTTTGTTTTACTCAGGGCTGCTATTTGGATGTGATACTTGCTGAGTTTCTTTTTTCTTTTTCTTTTAAATTTATTTTAGTCAAATACTAAAACTTAAATACACAATAAGAAAAGAAAAAGAAACATATTATGAAGTTAAATATAAAAAAAGAAAAGAAAAAACATGTCATATGTATAGCAGAGCATAGGAAATGATTCAGGATATATAGCAATAACTTTTCATTTCAAGAAAGCCTATATATTGGGGGCAGCTAGGTGGCAAAGTAGATAGAGCACCTGCCCTGAAGTCAGGAGGACCTGAGTTCAAATCTAGCCTCAGATCAAATACTTGACACTCACTACTGGTGTGACCCTGGGCAAGTCACTTAACCCCAACTGCCTAAAAAAAGAGCCTATATATTAAATACTGGGCATTATGTTGAAAGCTGTCCATCTTTTCTTTGCTTCCTTGTAGGTTTTCTTTTGTTCTCTGCTGTACATGTTTTACTTTGTTCTTTTTTCTCCCTTCCTTTTCCCTATCCCCCACCCCAAGGCTACACTTAACAGGGACATATTTATATATAGATATTAACA
This sequence comes from Phascolarctos cinereus, assembly GCF_003287225.1. NCBI lineage: Eukaryota > Metazoa > Chordata > Mammalia > Diprotodontia > Phascolarctidae > Phascolarctos > Phascolarctos cinereus. The sequence continues at coordinate 197,537,052 of NW_027555958.1, read as the reverse complement.
TATACACATAAATATGTAAACATCTACTTTCCCTAAGATATTCTACTCCTAATCTTTGTTTTTGTTTGTGCATATCTCTAATTTCCTATTTCTCCTAACTCCTCTACTTCTACCTGCTACCTTCTCCTATTACTTAATCTATGCCCCACCCCCAGCAATCCTTCCCTTATCCTCCTATTCCCCTAAATCTAAAAACTCTTCTGTATCCCCCTTTTGACTCATTCTTTCACCCTCCCCCCTAAACATCCCTCCTTTATCCTCTCCTCCCTCCCTATCCCCTTGGAGTTTTATTTCTTTCTAAATTTAGAAGACTTTAAACTCTTCTAGATGTATGTTATTTTTCCCTTTTGAACCTATTCCCCAAGAAAGTAGGTTTCCAGAACTAACAGCCCCTCTCCACAATCTAATTCCTCTGTATTGGTTCTTCCTCTTGCACCTTGTTCATTTAAGATGATTACTCTTTTAGCTGTTCTTGAATGGTTTTACTATTTGAAGTCATATCATACTCAGGTCTACCTCAATCTTTCTTATAAGTTACCTAATTACTAATAACAACCTTAGACATAGGTTTTATATTTTACATACATAAAAGGTAAACATTCTATCCTTATTGAGTCCCTTGTAATTGATCATTGGTATGTACATCATATTTTCCTTGGCTATTGTATATCAAATCTTCTATTGAGTTTAGGTTTTTTTTTTTTAACAAAGTCCTGAAAGTCTGACAATTCATTAAATATCCATTCTTTTTCATTCAAAATGATGCTTAACTTTGCTGGGTATGATATTTTTGGCTGGTTCTTTTGCTCTTTGATATATATAGTGTTCCAAGACCTGCGATCTTTTAGTGTCTGTCACCACTGCTAGGTCTTATGTGATTCTAATTGTGGTACTGCCATATGTAAATTGTTTTTTTTGTTGTTGTTGTTGCACATAATGTTTTGTCCTTGAGCTGGGGGTTTTGGAATTCGACTATAATATTCCTGTGAATTTTCCTTATAGGATCTCTTTCAGGTGGTGATTGGTAAATTTTTTCCATTTCTACTTTCCCATCTTGTTCTAATGCTTCAGGATAATTTCTTTAATTATTTCTTGTATTATTGTATCAAGATTCTTTTTCTGATCATAGCTTTCAGATAGTTTAATTATTCATATGTTATATCTTCTTGATCTGTTCTCCAGATCAGTTGTTCTTCTTATGAGATGTTTCACATTGTCTTCTATTTTTTTATTCTTTATGTATTTTTTAAATTTTATTTCTTCATTTTTTATAACTTCACTGGCTTCCTCTTGCCCAATTCTGATTTTCAAGGAGTCATTTTCTTCCTTAAGATTCTGGATCTCCTACTTCCAATTGATTGACTTTCTTTTCATAATCTTCTTGTTTTTCTTGGATTATTCTTGTTTTTCTTTTTAGCTTTTCCTCAGTCTCTCTAATTTGATTTTTAAAGTTCTTCAATGAATTCTTTTTGGGCAGGTGACCATTTGACACTACTCTTTGGGGTAAAAGAGGGTTTCTTTGTTTCAGTATCCTCCTATGAAGATGAACCTCAGTCTTCTTTATTCCCATAATAGTTCTCTGTGGTTGTTTATTTCTCCTTTGCCTGTGCATTTTTTTGGGGGGGAGCAATCCTTTAGTTTTTATAATCACCTCTAATCCTGGGGTATGGGGAATGGTGCCTCTGGCCTCTAATCCTCTTCAGTTCTCCCCTATGACCTTGAACTCACACCTAGACCTCCAGCCTCCTGTAAGTGCCCACGGCCAGCTGCATCCCCACCCCACTGATTCTGCACTCACTAGGTACGTGCTGGTTCATTCTCACCCATCACTTTCCGCAGCACAGGATAGTGTAGGGGATAAAGCACTGGATTTTGAATTAACCTCTGACATTTACTAATTGTGTGACTCTGGACACTGTCCGTCTTTCAAGTCTACTGGATTTTGTGTTTTCTACAAGAGTGCCCACATTCCGTGTGCTGATGGTGAGTCGAATCATCTTTGCAGATGTTTTTGTACTTTTTTTGTGTGTGTTTTGACTGCATGATGGGATCCCTGCCTGCTGAGGTAATCAGGCCATGGTTGGGTAAGCGGGCAATTTTTTCTAGCCCCTTCCTCACATCAGGAGGCGAGTAGTGTGATCCTTAAAAGGCTGCTCACACACCCAGAAGACTTCTGAATCCCACTGCTGCTTCCAGTGAGAAGACAACCCCGATGGCCTGGGCTGCCTGTGTGTGGGATTGTGACTACAGCTACCAGTGTATCTGTGGCTGCTGCTTCATCACTTGCCTGTAGCCACAGGACTTTGAAATAGGTAAAATGGTATAATGTTATGGGTGATGTCTTTTGATTCACACCTAAACTGGATTTAAGTGAGGCAGAGTTGCATGAAGTCCTTAGCCTCACTCCTCCAGGGTCTTCCAGTGGCAGGACAGAATCAAGACACCTGGTGATGGCTCAAGATGCAGTGGATGACCTTAGCATCTACAATGTCTAACCAAGCTCTAAGCATTCCACAGCACCAGCTTCAGCTGCCTTCATAGCCGTTGGAACAGATTGTTCTCTTCTGCCCATTCCACCAGGGGAAGTCTTCACATGTTTGAGGTAGACACCCACCTAACTCACCAATATTTGAGACCCCTCGGTTATCCTCAACCTGGTTTACCCTGTCTGATGAATCTGTTTACTGGAATGTGGTCACTGCATGTGCTACAGCTTCTTGGAGCCACAGGTGAGAGTTAGGTGGAACAGAGGGACATCAAAGGTAGAAAGAAGTCCTGAAAAGGGCTCCACAGCCTTCACACCAGAGGCACTAATCTTCCCTGAACATACCCTATACCTTTAGAGAAAAATATAGTTAAAAAAAGACAGAAAATATAGTTACATTATAAAAAGAATAGAAGAAATGCAATAAAAGTGTAATTCATGTAATTAATAGTATTTATAAAGTGCTTTAAGGTTTTAAAAGTGCATTATATATTAATATTTCTGGTTTTCAACAGCACTCTGAGATAAGTACTTCAGATACCATCTCTATTTTGTAGATAACTAAACTGAGCCTCAGAAAGGTAAAGTGATTCGTCCAGAGTCACACAATTAATAAATGTCAGAGGTTAATTCAAAATCCAATGCTGTATTCACTACCCTATCCTGGTCCTATCCTGGCCTTGACTCTGAAAGAAAACAAATAGACCACTCCTCACAAGAGATTCCTAGGAGGACTTTTCCCTATTTCTTTGCTGCCCCACCTTGTCTAATCGATTTTTTTTTCCCTCTGAAATAGCCATATCAGAGAATACGTCAGGGCTTCAAATTAAAAGATTATGGCAGAGCTCACTCCTCCTGCTACATCCTCTTATGAAAACTAGATACTTAAGACTCAGATTGAATTCAGAAACTCCAAGTGGAAAGCTCGCAAACCTCATGCTCAGCAGAGCCTGGTCAGTCAATGACCATAGGACCAGTGGGGAACATGGGACACAGGGCAGTGCTTAGCAGTAGCCACAGGAGACCAGCAGGGAGCAGTGTCTAATAGATACCATGTGTGGAAAATATTACATCTAGTGAGACTACAAATCCAGTAAAGGCTTTTTGCATTGAAAGACCAGAGAATTGACACAATTAGCATAATTGTCAGTCCTATGGCATTATGGCATAAGATATATATGGTTCCTTCTATGCATGTGCTCTGGCCGTGTGTGTTTGCTACCTATGTACCTCTTCAGAAGTTACTGGATGAGAGGAGATTTAAATTGAGCTCAATATTTCTTTTCCTAGTCATCTTTTTAATAACATTTGTACACAAGTTTGCTAAGTGTACTTGTCCATCATTACAACTCTTTATTTCCCCCAGGGAAAAACAACAACTTTTAAGCTGTTTTGGGGAACCAAAGGTTTTGTAGAACACAATTTGTGACAGACGCTGGCATAGAGCTAGTCTAAGAATTTTATAATTAAGATGAATGACCAAATTCATGTAAATTCCACCTAAAAAAATTAGGTCCATTTTGGGATATAGGAGGATATAACTCATTCAAATAGTCATTCATTCAAATAAATAAACATCTATTCGGTACTTACCCCATGCAAGACACAGTGATATGTGCCAGCTTTATGATACTAATATAACTTTATCCATATAATTGCTACAGTTGATTGAGCAAACAACAACACACTTAGAATGCTAGGTTTTATTATATGAATTTGATTGTTGGTTCATAAAATTTGAACTAAGAATTTGTTACCTATAACAATGGATATATTTATGTTCCAATTATAACAACTTCAAGGAAAATATTCTTTCTCTACCTCTTTCTCTATCTGGTATTGTGGATATCAGGTAAACCTAAGAGGCCTGGGAATGTGCTTCCCCTTCCATTCACCCAGAGCATAGCCTGCTTCCAGTCTGACCCCCATAGCCACTATCAGTTATTACAGAAAGGGAAACTCCCTGTGGAGAAGGAACCACCATTCCTACCACCTTTAACACCAACTGCTGGCCAGTTGCCACCAACAGAGGAGGCCAGTCATTTAGAAAGTGCAGAAAGGCACTCTGACAAAAAGATATGAGGTGCCATGTGCCAGTAAGATCAAATCATTGTTACCACCTTGACCAGCTTTGGTTAGAAGCTGGTGGAGTTGGCCTAGGACGCTGAGTCCTAAGATCCTTGGGAATTGCAATACCTTCTACCCTCTCCCAACATCAAGTCTGCTTCTAGCTGGTGCCCTGGGGCCATTGTCCATGGGGTGGAACTGTGATTTAACAACTGCCTTTGTAGGTACTGGAGGCCTGCATCTTTAGAGGCCTCTGCTACTGAAGATGCAGAAAAGAAAGTTTTTATTCTGAAAGTTCTTGTCACTATCAAATAGTTCAAATCAGATATTGATATAGTATTATCAATGGAAATAACATTAAAGAAGATGCATTAACCTCTACTTTGCTGCTGCACCATAAGTACTAAAGAACCTTTCTATCTAACTTGAAGCTGAAACCTCTTATAGATGTTTTGTTTTTGTTGTTCAGTTGTTTTAGTCACATCTGACTCTTTGTGAACCGATTTGGGATTTTCTTGAGAAAGATAGAGGAGTGCTTTGCCACTTCCTTCTCCAGCTCATTTTACAGATGAGGAAACTGAGGCAAACAGGGTTAAATGATTTCTATAGGGTCACAAAGCTGAGGCCAGATTTGAACTCAGATCTTCCTGACCCTCTATCCACTTTGCCATCTAGTTGCCTCTAAATTATTGGTCAGTCATTTTCAGTTGTGTCCAACTCTTTGTTACCCTATTCGGGGCTTTCTTAGCAGTAATAGTGGAGTGGCTTGCCATCTCTTTCTCCAGTGCATTTAACAGACAGGAAAAGAGGCAAATAGGGTTTAAGTGACTTGCTCAGGGTCACACATCTAATAAAGGAAGATGACTCTTCCTGATTCCAGGCCCAGCACTCTATTCACTGTACCACCTAGGTGCCCTTATAGATGTCTCTCTGTATTAGAAAGTGACATCCTTGAGATCCAATGATCTTATTTTTAAATTTATATTCCCAGTGTTTAGTATAGTGCTTTGCACATAGTAAACACTTAATAAATGTTCTTCTCATCTCTTCTCTTTCTTCACTTTCTTTTTTCTCCTCTCTTTTCCTGTCCTCTTTTTTTCTCTTCCCTTCCCTTTTCTTCATCTCTTCCTTTTTCCCCTTTTTCCTTGCTTTCTTGCATGCCAATATAGTGACAAATTTGGGGAGCTGATAAAGTGAAAAACTGTAAATGGTCCTATATTTTAGACCTTAGAAATTTTCTATATCTGCCTTTTAATATATTTTGTATATAAATATATTATATATTTAAAATATATAATATATAATTATATATAATAACATATTATATTAATATATAATGTATTTATATATAATAATATATTAATATATAATATATTATATAGTTTAAATTTTATATATCTGAAAATACATATCTATATATTTTCTATATATGTATCAATATGTGTTTGTGATAGGAACAGCTAGTTAACAACTAAATTACATTTTACATATGATCTAGTCCTAAGTTATAATCAGTCAATGACAGTGAATATTTAATTTTTTGTCTTGATATTCCTCAAATTGTGCATTTTTGGAGGGAATACCCACATTGAAGTCGCAAATTCATGGGAGTAGCTGTGCTAAGTGCTTTACAAATAATATCTCATTTGATCCTCACAACTTTGTGAGGTAGGTATTGCTATTATCCCCCATTTATAGTTGAGAAAACTAAGGCAAACTTAGGTTAAGTGACTTGTCCAGGGTCATACAGCTAATAAATGAAGCTAGATTTGAACTCAGGTTTTCTTGAGTCCAGGTTCAACACCCTATCCATTGTGCCACCTAGCAGCTTCTACCATAATGCTTAGCATGGTGGCTTTCAGGTAGATGTTAATGATGCTTGCTTAGTTCATTGATCTTTTATTTTATTTTTATTTTATTATTATTCTTTTTAATTTTTTTAAATGAACAAGAACTGAGTCTATGTGCGGTACCCTATCCATTGTGTCACTTAGCAGCTTCTACCATATTGCTTAGCACAGTGCCTTTGTGAAAGATGTTAATGATGCTTGTTGGTGTTTTATTATTATTATTTAAATTTTTTTTAAATGAACAAGACTGGATGAACTTCTAGTTCAAAGCTGAAAGACACCAGGATTTCCTTGGTGGCATTTCTTTTTTTTTTTTTTTAGGATGTAGAAATACTAACATCTTTCCCCAAGGAAGGAGCTTGTTGGTGTTTTTATTATTATTTAAATTTTTTTTAAATGAACAAGACTGGATGAACTTCTAGTTCAAAGCTGAAAGACACCAGGATTTCCTTGGTGGCATTTCTTTTTTTTTTTTTTAGGATGTAGAAATACTAACATCTTTCCCCAAGGAAGGATAAAAAAGAAGTCAAAGAAATATACATGGAGAATTTACCTCTAGTAAAAGGAGATGGTAACATTTACCAAGAAACTGGAGCTGTTTGAGAAAACACCAGAGAAGCAGAAAGGATGATTAACCTTGATGAAATGAACACATCAGCAAGATGCAATTTGTTTACTTTTTAACCTTCCTCAAAAATTTGTTGTCTAATGACTCCAGACTGTTTAGAATGTGAATTCCAGAAGAGGTCAGGAAGATCTATTGATAGAAATGTGCAATTCACAGGTTTTTCCACAGTAGTTAAAAAACAACAACAAACAAACCTGAAACAATGATCTTCAGGCTATCTATGTCTTTCAAAAACTTGGGTCACCAGGAGCCTCTCTTTTCAGTGAAGGATACCTGCAGGGCGGATAGAAGTTTGTGCACCTGGAATTGTGGAACTCACTCCCCCTTGGGAAGGCTCCAGAGCTGCTAAAGAACAACAGGAAACTTGGCACAGTTATGTATTTTGATAGTTCCACAGAATCCTGGAGGATTAGTCCAGGGCACTCTCAAGTGTAAGTTTAGCTGGTGACTGCATGAAATTCGACCAAGATTTCCATACCCACATTTTTTTTTTAACATCAAGAAGACACCAAATAAAAATGAAGATTTTTAGGTAAAAAATCCCCTTGGCCTTGGATTTCTTTCCCTGCTACACAGGGCAAATTTTCTTGAAGAGAGGAATAGTCCACAAACTGATAAGGTCATAGACTTAGAGGTCTTTGAGTTTAATCTCTTCATTTTACAGATGAAGAAACTGAGGCAGAAGACGTGAGATAACTTGCTCAAAATTACACTAATAGTAAGTAGCAAAGTTTAGGTTTAAAACCGGATTCTCTGACTCCAAATCCAGAGCTTTCCCACAGTATTGTGCTTTCTTCCATGAATAGGAGCCCATTTTACTTTTTGCTTATACATTTATGGAACTTGAAGGAAAGGAGAAAAAATAGTCAATGGTGCCTTAGGATTACCCAGAAGCAAGGGAGCCAACAAAGATAAGAGGGGAGGAAGAAGCAATAGAACCCAATTCTCTACAAAACCACAGAATCGAATTATAAACTGTTATGAGAAGATGCCCTGCTGGCAATACTAGAATTGCTTCCATGGTGAAAGCTCATGGTAAAGGAAAAGTCCCCTTTAGCAAACACGTATTATATTTGTACTTTCTGTTGAATAAGGGGGAAGGATTGAAGGAGGAGATAGGAGGTCAACTCACATAAACAATCATTGTGTATGCCTCTGTGTCTCCCAGGCAGATAATTTCAAATCCGTAGATTGTTCTTGCCCTCACATCTCAAGTTCTAGAGGGTACTTTGAAATACTGTGTCTGTGCAAATTCAGCTAAGCAATCAGTGTTGTCAGTGAATAATGCAAAGAACTGATCATTCTACAGATGCAACTGTTTATTGCTACTCCATGCTTCCTGTTGACCTACTTCCCTTATAAAAAGAGCAAGACAGTTAGCTGGGTTGCAGGCCATGCTGAAACTAATGAAGAGTGAGTGCCATCTGTTGACTCACATACCACACTATTGGACAGATGCTACTATATCCAGATAATTCTGAGAAGCTTAGAGCATTTTAAGATTTTGTTTGGTTTTGCTTTTATCCATTGCATTCCTCAGGACAATCCTGAGGTTTAATTGACTTTGCTTGACAGATGTACAAACTGAGGCAACAGGTCCTAGATTATGCTGCCAGTCACAGGTAGAACTAACTGGTTCTATTTGACTGGCTCTCTCTCTCTCTCTTTCTCTCTCTGCCTGTCTCTCTCTGTCCCTGTCTATGTCTCTGTCTCTGTCTCTCTCTCTCTCTCTCCTCTCTCTCTCTCTCTCTCTCTCTCTTTCTCTCTCTGTCTCTGTCTCTCTCTCTGTCTCTCTCTCTCTGCTCTGTCTGTCTCTCTCTTCCCTTTCTCCTTTTTCTTCCTTCCTCTTCCTTTCCTCCTATACTGAAGAACTGTAAAAGGAAATACCAAATACTTAAAACTCGAATCTACGTTAACAAAAGATTTAGGGGACTAGTTTGCAATATTATAAGATAGTATCTCCACTCAATATGGGAATAGCTATTCTAATAACAAGATAGAACCTCCATCTATTACAGAATAGGATAGGAAGAATAGTTTTGGGGGATAGGAAAAAAGAATTATCTGCTCTGTTAATTCAGGGCAGTTCTACTACCTAAGACTTTGAAGAAGATTAGAAAGTTAACTGAAAAGAAATCCTAAAGGAATTAATGGAATATTTTTAAAGAATTTCTAATAATCCCATCATCTTTCTTCCTAAAGACTTAAAAAAATATAGGAATCTATTTTTTTGGGAGAACCTATTATAGGCCAGGCCTGACTAAGGCTGGTATGGTAGTTCAGGTTCAAGACTGGGACAAAATGAGCCACTCAAAACTGTTAACAAAAGACACTTTATTGCCCATAGAAGGGATAGTATATTTAGTGAGGATATAGCATTCAATTATTTGGGTACAGCTTTTGTTTCTGGATTGGTCATACTGGTTTGAAGCTTGAGAAAGTAACTGACTCTCTTTTGCTTTTTTTTTTTTTTGTACTTTGGCCACCGGGAAACTATGCCAAGAGTGAAAGCCCAAGACAATTAAGTCTCAAGGAGAGTTGCAATACCTTTTAAGAAAAAACTAGCTTAACTTAACTCCTTAGGATGTGGCTCCTACTATGTACGGAACTATCTCTTGTCATATATAATTATCTGTATACATGTGGTTTCCCAGTAGAATGGAAGCTCCTTGAGTGCAGAATCTTGTTGGTTTTGATCTTTGTGTAATTAGGACTGGCACATATACAGAGTGCCTCTGAAGATGTCTCCCCACTTGAGGACAGGCTGGTTGGAGAGTCTGCTTCTGGGAGAATTATAATGACAGGTAGTGGAAGTGCCTTGGAGAGATTTAAGCATGAGCAACTGGTTCTAGTCTGCTAATTAGGTAGATAGGAGAAGTCTCTTTGCTTGACTGGGGAATCAGTACTAGGAAGCCTTCTCCTCTCGTAGGCCAACATGTGGCCGCATGAAATAAGCCTTCCTTTCTCTCTACGTTTGGTCTTTTCTGTTTCAGATTGAAGGCCTTGGAGACTCCCAACTTGTGAGTTTTAAAAGATAAGGAAAGAGTGCCTCCTAGAGTCCCATTCTCTAGGTTTTGCAGCCAGCCCAGCTTAGAAGCCCCAAGGAATAAGTAGTAATATTTGGGAGTGACCCTCAGTACCCAGACAAACAGTATCTGAGATGAGGATTCATTTGCTAGAAATGCCATATTTGGACATGAACTCAGTGGGACTAATATGACAGAGACGTGAAGTCTGAGCCCACTCTCCCCAGAGACAGAGGTGAAATAGGGGACAATGAGCCCCAAGGTTTAGGGGGATATTTTTATACTTTTGTTCATGGACTATATTAAAAATAAAAATCCCTTTGAGAAAGCTTGTTGATGTAAAGTGGGTAAATGGAACTAGTATGCTACTCTCTGGAGTCTAACAGAAGGGGGAGAGGAGAAGTAGGAGCTTGAATCAGTAGTATTAGAAAGGAGACCTCCCCCCAAAAAACCTCTTAGACCATCCCTAGAGCCCTGAGAGGGAAATGTGGCAGCTTAGGGAGACTGAAGCCAGAGTGTATTTGCTACATTTATATTTCAAGTGACTACCACAGTGTATTGCACATAGAAAACAATATGTTTTAAATTAAATTGAATTGAATTATTTCTAGAAGCAGGCAGATACTTGGATTCCTTTAGTCTACTGACATGGTGAGAAGTGTAAGGTAATTATTTCCAATTTAGAATTGTTTGTTCCTGAGTCGTGATGCAATCAAGAATGGAAGATTGTACTGATAAACATGGGGACTATTTAGATTTTAAGAAGCAATGTGCTTTAATGGAAAAAAATACTGGACAGTAAGCTCAGAAGACTTTGGATTTAGTACTGGCTTTACTGCTGACTAACTGAGGTAGGCCACTTAATGTAAGTGATCTTAAAGACATGCATTGTTTTAGCTTTTCTTTTTATCTTCCCTGCTTTAACACAGTGTCTGGCAAAGCACAAGAACTTCACAAATGCTTTTTTGACTTACTTTCCCTGAGGCTTAGTTTCCTCATCTGTCTAATTGGTATTATAATGTCTTTCCTACTGAAGACATAGAGTTATTGAAATATTAGATGATGTAATGAATGTGAAAAACATTTGGATATTGTAAAAATTATGGAAATATAGGGTGTTATCATTATTTTCTATTCACACTAGCAAACAGTTTTGTGAGCCCATAGATTTTTTGACATGATATTGTGGGCCAGGGTACATGAGTTATTTTTTAGAAGGAGAGAAAAAGCTATTTCTGTGTGGAAAAATCATCATTTTTTTTTTTGGAGAAAATTAAGATGTTCAGCTTTTTTCTGGTCATTGTTTAGTTGTTTTCAGTTGTGTATAACTCTTTGTGCCCCCTTTTGGGGTTTTCTTGGCAAAGATACCAGAGTGATATGCTGTTTCCTTCTCCAGCTCATTTTACAGATGAAGAAACTGAGGCAAATAAGATTAATTGACTCGCCCAGGGTCACATAGTCAGTAAGTGTCTGAGACTGGATTTGAACTCAGGTCTACCTGGCTCCAGAAATGGCACTTTATCCACTGTGCCACCTAGCTGCCCTTAAAAGAAGCATGCTTATGGGAATAATTAGCTCAGAAGATATGTCACTTTGGGGCAACTTTTCATGTTACAGTTGTTCTATTCCACTAGGAGTCATTTAGCTTCTAGCTTAACCTTGGCCTTTCTTTGTTACATAAAAGACTTTAAAAGGGGGAGGACTTATGGTCCTTTTCAGCTTAATGATCCCTTTGAAAGGAGCAAAGCTATCATAATATCCAGGGAAGAGAAGGAAATTCCCATCACATTGTATACCCCCTCTTGAATTTTTTTTCCCTTTAAATTACTCTTTGGTGCATACAAGTTAAAGATGCAGCTAGATTACGGCTTCTTGGTAGATGACAACTTTAAAATACCAAATGATAAGAATTATTTAATCCAATTCTGGCTTCATGGATATCAAGTACTTATTTGAGTAAGGAAAAAAAAATTAATGAAATGCTTAATGGATCATCCACCACCACCATCATCATTTTCATCATGCTCATCACCTTCATCCTCCTCCTCCTCATCAATATCATCTGTCTTATCTGCATCAGCTTTATTTTTTTAACTCCCCCCCCACATGTAAAATATTTATTTTGTTTCATTAGTAAGAACTTGAATAAAAAGTCTCTTTTGCCTTGCTTTGTTAGTAGGCAGTCAAACTTGCTATAACATCAAAGAAGTGGCCAGTATAGTCCAAAGTGCCAAAGAATCCTTGTAAAACCAAAGTTTTATTATGGGAGGAGGAGAAAAGGATTTTCCTCTGGAGTTTCTTCCAGGTCTAGTCCTAACATTAAGGCCTGGTCTTCCCTCTACTGCCTACTTTTATTATTGGGTTAAAGGCTGAAGATGGCAAAGAAATCTTTTTTAAGGTCTGGCCATTAAAACTAGTTGTGGCCAAATGACCTCAGAATTTCTGAGGCAGAGTTGTGTGCCAGAGAGTGGAGGGATAGGAAGTAGATCAAGTCCCAGAAGCTTTTCCCAGATCCATTGTTCAGTCTGGTCCTGCAGGGAGAAAACTAGGGAAGGAGTCTTCTGGGGTGAAGAGGTTGATGTCCACATCTCTATGGGTTCCTCTGAAGCTCAGCAATCTTGGGCCACAAAAGTTGCAGGGTCTGGGGATGCCTGACAGGCTGTCAGGGACACAGGGTCCAGGTTGACTTTTTTTTCCAATGTCATGACAGAGACACAGCATGGCGACCACCTCCACAGTTGCTGCTGTGGGACCCACACACCAGGCAGGTCATGGAGGCCCTAGGGGGGTAGGAGCTGAGGCCTCGAGGCACCCACCTACAGTAAGGGTAGGGAGGGAATCAGGGCCCCAAAGGCCCAAGGACCGAGTGCCCAGGCAGGCCAGGCCCCAGCCCTGGAGGGCTGAGGATGCATTCGCTTCCTGCAGCGCCTCAAAAACTTGTCCTACATCAGCTTTATACTTTATAGAGATTCCTTACTTTATTCTATCATTTAATATTTTTCTCCTTCATACCTAAACTAGAATACTTCCTGGTTGATGTTCTTTCCCGGTGCCTTTGGTCCCCACCTTGTCCCTTGTCCCCACCCAGCCATGACCTCTAGCTTTTAAAATTTTTGCTTTCTTTCAAGGCCCAATTTCAATACCACTTCCTCCACGAAGGTTTCCCTTCAGCCAAAAGTGATGTATTTCTTCTCAGATTTCTCACAGTACTTTGGGCCTCATTTTTGAACCTCTCTCACTCTTGTTTAATCATTATTCATATAAAGGGCAGCTAGGTGGTATAGTGGATTGAGTGCTGGGCCTGGAGTCAGGGAGACTCATCTTCCTGTGTTCAAATTTGGCTTTAGATGCTAGTCTTGTAATCCTGGCCAAGTCACTTATCTTTGTTTGCCTCAGTCTTCTCATTGTTGAAATATTAGATGATGTAATGAATGTGAAAAGCATTTGGATATTGTAAATATCATGGAAATATAGGATGTTATCATTATTTTCTATGTACACTAGCAAATGTTTTGGGAGTTCAAAGATTTTTTGACATCCAGGGTGGATGATTATTTTTAAAAAGGAAAGAATAAAAAATCTATTTCTTCATGGAACTATCAGCATTCTTTTTTGTTTTAAAGGAGAAAATTAAGGTGTTCAGTCAAGAAGGAAATGGCAAACCCCTCCCATATCTTTGTGAAGAAAACCCAAATTGGGACAGAAGGACTTGGGCATGACTAAAATGACTGAATGATAAAAAATAATTATCTTTCCTATCATGAGATTGCAAGCTCATATAGAACAGGCCTTGTGTCTCATGCATCTTTGTATCCCTAGGGTACCTTACAGTGTATAATTGCACATGAGTATTAGATAAAAAATTGTTGAATTTCACCAAACAACCACTAGACTTGGATTCAGAAAACCTAGATTGAAGTCCCAACTCTACCACTTACTTGACTGTATAACTTCTAGCAAGTCACCTAAACTCTCATAGCCTCAGTATCATCATTTCAAAAGTGGGGGTAATAAAACTTGCATACCTATTGGTGTCACAGTTTTTGTGAGGAAATAATTTTCTAGCTAGCAAAGCATTTGAAAAATTTGAACTATCACAACTATATTATTATTAGGACCCACTGACTTGTTTTTCTTGATTTTCTTGTATCACTCTCATTTCTCTTCCCAGTTTTTCCTCTACTTCTCTTACTTGCTTCTCAAAATCATTTTTGAGCTATTCCACGGCCTGGTACTGACTCGTATTTTTCTTGGAGGCTTTGGATGTAAGAGGTTTGTCTTTGTTGTCTTCTTCTGGTTGTATGTTTTGATCTTCTTTGTCCCCAATGAAAGATTCTGTAATCTGACTTTTTTAAATTTTTTACACAGTTTGCTCACATTCCCAGCAAATTACTTAAGTTATAAACTCTTTGTTAAGGTAGGGGTCTGTTTCCAGTATGAAGAATGTACTGTCCCAGGCTTTGGGGGTTTTGTGCAGTGGTTTTCAGAGATACTTCTAGGGACCTGTTAAATTCACAGTTCTTCCAAGGTGGTAGGATCAAGGACAAGGTGTTTACTCCTTTCTGGTCCAGGACTCTGGTCTATGAGCGATCACAAGCACTCTGTTCTGCCTTGGAACTATGAGGAGGATTCTCTCTTCACTACCACTACAAGCTCCACCATGCCAGCGCTCCTTCTTGCCTCAGGACCGCCACCCAGAACTGTGACCCCAATCTGAGCACGGACAAAGCAAGAAATTCATGCCTCAGCACCAGGAAAGAGATCCCTGCAATCCCCCTCTGATCAGCCACTTGATTCCCCTTCAGTCTGTGGGCAGAGAGCTCTGGAAGCACCCGCCAACACCCGAGGGCTGCCCTGGGACCGGGGCTGGGTCCCAGCTTCTCTCTCATGATAGTCACAGACCTTTCCTACTGGCCTTCTAAGTTGTGTTTGGTATTTGTGGGTTGAGAAGTCTGGAAACTGCCATAACTCCTCTTGATTCAGTCCCCTGAGGCCTGCTCCAGATTTGCCAAGGCCTAGTCTCTTTGCCTGGGCACCCATGCTGAAGTGCTATCCCCCGCCCCCCCCCCCCCCGCCCAGTGTAATTGACCTTTCCAATCAACCATCTAGGTTGTCTGGGCTGGAAATTTATTTTACTCTGTCTTTTTGTGGATTCTGCTGCTAGAGAGTTTGTTTAGAGCCATTTTTTTTTACAGGTATTTGGAGGGGTTTGGGGGAGAGCTCAAGCAAGTCACTTCTTTTACTCTGCCATCTTGGCTCTGTCCCGATGCTAAACTTCTTCAGAGAGATCTTGAGAGTGTCCTTGTACTTCTTCTTTTGATCTCCATGTGATTCTCCATAAAATAGTCTTTTAGATTGTTGAATGTGGCCATCAGAGGGGCTACCTGACCCTGATACACATTGTCAGAACAGATTCAAACCTGTTGTAGCTGGTCTCGGCTTCTTTGAAAACTTCCTGCTGATGCACCTGGAGCACATTGTTCTGACCAGATGTCACCACTCCTAAGCACTCCTCTCTGTTGAAGTGTATTTAAACCCTGTCCCTTCTGCTCCTCCCAGGCACTTCCAGTGCTCTGTAGTGTCCCAAATCGCAATTCCTTTGCCTTGATTAAAAAGCTTTATTGCTGCTGCTTTAGTAGTCCTCTTTATTTCAGATTGACAAAGTAAATGTGTGAAATAGGTAAAAGCATAACTAGGAAACATTATGTGTAATCATTTGTGCATTTGTAAACTGGTGAATGAGAAAGAATTTAGAAGATGTGCACTTTAGGTGGGTTGGTATCAAAGGGATTCAATTACATCTGATTCTATCTCAGGAAAATCTGCATTGAGAGAGGGATAATTCAGAAGAAAAATGAAATGAAGTCTTCAGGGGATGGAAACTGGAGCCTCAGAAAATTGGTACTTCTAAGATGACTTCATAGAGAATTCTGATATGACTTCAAAGTAGGAATAAAATGATCAGACAAAGGAGTGACAGAGAAATGACTTTTCCCAAAGAGCCTTCCCTGATTCCCTAGCTATCAGTGTTTTTTCCCTTCTTCAGTTTATCTTCTATTTATTTACTTTTGTGCATGTTGTGTTCCCACAGTAGAGTTCAAACTCCTTGAGGTCAGGCATCATTTCATTTTTGTCTTTGCATTGCCAGCACCTAGCTCAATACTTTACTCAAAGCAGACACTTAATGCATGTGTGTTTTGATTCAATAGGATAAACATTTATTAAGTTCCTACTATGTTCCAGCCACTGTTCTAAGCACTGGGGATACTAATACAAAAAAAAAGTCCCTGCCTTCAAGGAGCTTACAATCCAATGGGAGACAATGCATAAAAGAAAGCTGAAAAGTAAGAGGTGGAAGGGGTGGTAGCCAGCTAGGGTCCACCTAGCACCCAACTCTTATCTATGGCTCCAAGAAGCTGTAGCAAGTCCAAAAGCCACATCTTGATCAAACTGTGTCAGCAGAAGGGCTAAAAACCAGGGTGAGGGTAACTGACAAGTCTCAAACTCAGCAGTGAGTTAAAGGGATATGTACTCCAAGCATGTGAAGACTTCCCCCATTGGAATGGGTGGATGAGAACAATTTTTATAGCAACCATTTAGGTGGCTGAAGCAAGCTTGGTCAGGCATTGAAGACACCAAGGTCATCCACTGAATCTTGGGCTATCACCAGGCAGCTTGACTTTTGTCTTGCCACTGAACTTTGTTGATTCTGGAAGTGAAAGTGAGGTTGATGACTTCACACAACTTTGTTTTACTTAAATCCAATTCTTGAGTCAGTCAATACATCACCCTATGACATTTTTGGTCCTCTTCAAAAGTGAAGGAATAACAACAGCTGATGAGGAGTATAATGTACAAAGTCAGAGATTTCTCAGAGTAGAACACCTAGGTAAGAAATCAGATGGTCTGGCCTAAGCTCCCTCCTTAAATTGAGGTTTTGAAGTTTATGGATGGCTCTACCCTTCAATCAGAGGGGCAGAGAATAATGTTGAGGTGGAATACTATGGCTGATGGGATCTTGTAGAATGATGAGATTTTTTCCCAACAATAAACTGAATTTAATAGGTGATATACACTTTTTCAAGCAAAAAAAATATCTCTGGATCATTTGTCCAATAGAAGCCCAAAGAAATGAAAAGATATGGAAGAAATGAAAGAATTTTAAGTAATAATAATAACAGCAATAATAATCTAGCACTTATGTAACATGTTAAGGTTTGCAAAGTACTTTATACATTATCTCATTTGATTTTCACAACTGGGGGGGAGGTAGGTGTTATTATCATCTCCATTTTATATATGAGAAAATGGAGGCTCTTAGAGGTTAAGTGACTTGCCTCATGTCACACAGCAAGTGTCTGAGGCATGATTTGAACTCAGGTCTTCCTGACTCCAAGTCCAAAACTGTATTCACTATGCCTCCTTGGTGATCTGCTAGAATAAATGCATACCAGTTTTAGTTTTCACTAAGAGATTTAAGATCCCATACTTTTCTAAATTTCATATTTTCAATTTAGAATTGTTTGCTCTTGAGTTGTGATGCCATCTCATTTGATGTGACCTAGGACATATTTTTTAAAAGCACAGCTATGTATCTTAATGTATATCTTTGTAAAGATGAACACACCAGGGCACACATTCATAAGCACAAAACTTGAGTCATGCATTTAACTATTTATTTATAGTCTCATTAAAATTCTAAGTATGTGCATAATAAACTTTATGTATAATAAGAATAAAGTAGCTAATTAAGATTTGGAGAGAAAAAGGATGAGGTTTGCTCAGGATTTCTAATTTCTAACCATGGAAGCATCACATATTTCTCTCTCGCGCGCGTGTGCGCGTGCGTGCGTGCGTGTGTGTGTATGTGTGTGTGTGTGTTTACTATACCCAGTAAATAGCTAGGAGATATGTCAAATTACTAAAATTTTGAGGTCCAATAAGTGTTTTAAAATTTTTTTTGGCCTTTAAATTTTATTGATATCTTTTGTTTCTAGGCCACCTTTATCTCTCAGTATATCTCTCCCATTTCCACTCTTCAGAAAGCCATGCTTCATGATTGAGAGGAAAAAATGCTAACAAATAAGAATATCTGACATCCTATACCCTGGGGTGGGGAACCTGCAGTCTCAAGACCACCTGTGACCTTCTAGGTCCTTGGGTATGCCTTTTGACTATGTCCAAATTTTACAGAACAAATCTTTTTATTAAAGAGATTTATTCTGTGAAGTTTGGATTCAGTCAAAAGGCTGCACTTGAGGACCTAGAGGGCCACACTGGTTCCCCAATATGTTAACCTAGACAGTATTTCGTATGCTTGGTCCCCTACCTCTCCAACAATTCTTTTAAGGTATTGTACCAGTAGGCATACTAATAATTATTTTTTTAAATCATTTTTTCCTGCTCATTCATCTAAAAAATAGTTACCTAGCTTTGAGTAGTAAAGTTAGTTGATTTACCATGTGCAAAAAGTGTTATATGCATATGTGACTCTGGGAATTCCTTTGGCATATGAATTAGACCAGATGTTCCCTGTGGGCCGCTTTAATTCTCAATTCTATGGTGTTGTGTTTTAAATTTTATACTTTAAGACATGATTTGGATTTGAACTAGACCTATGATTTCATTTGTAGAGGGAGCTCCAGATAAGGGAACTCTTTCTACCAATGTAGTCAATCCATCAGGCAATAAACATTTACTGATGTGCCAAGTGCTGAGGATACAAAGAAAGGTAAAAGACAGTCCCTGCTCTCAATTGATTGGGGGAGATGATATGTAAGTAACTACATATAAACAAGCTCAGGATAAACTGGAAATAACCAATGGAGGGAAAGTACTAACATTAAGGGGATCAAGAAAAGTTTCCTATAGAAGGGGGGATTTAGCTGGGACTTGAAGAAAGCCCAGGAAGCCTGGAGGACCCTGGTGGAGAGGAGGAGGGGGAACATTCCAGGAATAGGGGATAGCCACTGAAAATCCCTGGAATTGGGAGAAGGGAGTATCTTGTCTAAGCAGCAACAGATCAACACCTCCTCTGCCACTTGTCATCTCTGAGTGTATCTTGGATCTCTGAGATATTAAATGACTTGTCTAGAGTTTGGCAGTCAGTGTATGTCAGAAGTAATATATACCAGGTTTTCTTGACTGAGGTTGACTCTCTATCCACTACCCCATGATTCCATCCGTTTGAAATGATACAAGAACTTTAATAATATGTTTCCCTACTTTTACGCCATCCATTTAATTTTCTTCATGGGTTACAATGAATTACTAATAATGACTTGAGTGCAACTAGTGCCTTCAAAGAGATTATTCAAGAAATGAATGATCAGAAAAAGGAAGTAGGGCAGTTGTATTAAGCATGAAGGATCAAAAAGGGACAGCCTGAATACTGAACTGCTTTCAATGGAATGTTAAAACACTTGGAAGAAAGCTTGGGTAGCACTGGGTGGATTGGAGGATTCATAGGATGACATTGACAAGAATCTCACAAGATAAGAATGGATGATAGGTGATAGTATGTATCACTGGAGAGAGAGAGAGAGAGAGAGAGAGAGAGAGAGAGAGAGAGAGAGAGAGAAATGAACTTATATCAATAAAATCATGGAGCCATTGAAGCATGGATGAAAGTATACCATCCAACATCTTTTAGGTATGGAAAACATTGCCTTGACATAAAGCAGTGAGAACATAGGGGTGTGTGTGTGTGTGTGTGTGTGTGTGTATATGTATGTATGTATATACACATACATATATACACACACATACACATACATTTATATATACACACACAAATCTGTATATATAATATATATATACATATATGTATACACACAAATGTAGATACATAGAGAGATATAGATACATGCATACACATGTGCATGCACACACACATATGTCTCAGTTAGGTGGCATAGTAGATAGAATCCTGGCCTTGGATTCAGGAAAATCTGAGATCTAATGTGGCCTCAGGCACTTAATTGCTGTATAACCTTAGGCAAGACATTTAACCTCTGTTTATCTCAATTTCCTTATCTGTAAAATGTGGATAGTAATATCACCTACCTTTTAGGGTCCTTGTAAGGATAAAATGAGTTAATATCTGTGAAGGACTTTGCAAACCTTAAAACGCTATATAAATTCTTATTACTGTATAAATTACACCATATCTATATATACAGAAAGTATATACAGTACAGTATATATAATAAAAGTATATATGTATCCATGTAAGGATATATAAGTGTGTGTATATATGAAATTATAGATGCCTTTCATTTTTTACATCCATCTCTCAGACCTGGCAAGTTTTTCCTTTTAAAGAAAAAAAAAGTTTATCAAAACCAACCAACAACTTCATGCAGTCTAATAGCATATTCCACAACCTTTATGAAGCAGTCCCAACCTCAACCTCTGAAATGAAGGGAGAAAGGCGGCATTACAAAATTTAAGGAATCAAAGAAGTTTAAAAAAAGACATACCTGTATTCTGGCCTCTGCAGAAGATATCTTATTAAACCTCCATATAAGCTACTCTGCTGTGACATAGAACTGCGGATTGATCAGAACTGCAAATTAGTACAAGTCCAGAATTGTGGCTTTTGCATATTACTATCTGATACCTTATTTTAACCCTTCCATGGATATTATTTGTCATTAGACATCAAACTATGGTGTGTGATGGCTAGATGGTACAGTAGATAGAGCACTGAGCCTAGAGTCAGGAAGACTCCTCGTCCTGAATTTCAAATCCAGATTCAGACACTTCTTAGCTGTGTGACCTTGGGCAAGTCACTTAACCCTATTTTCCTCAGTTTTCTAATCTGTAAAATGAGCTGGAGAAGGAAATGGCAAACCACTCTAGTATCTTTGCCAAGAAAACCCCAAATAGGATCACGAAGAGTTGCACATAACTGAAACAATCGAACAAACAACAAAAATCACACTATAAAGTTGGTAGTTTAGTTGTTCCCATAATAATAAATTAATAATGGTGATGATGACAATAAATTTATGTATCACTTTAAGTTATCACTTTAAGTTTTGCAAAGCCCTTTACATACATTATCTCACTTGATCTTCACAAAACCCTGCAAGAAAGATGATATTATCTCCATTTTATAGATGAGGAAACTGAATTTCAGAAAAAGCTAAATGATTTTCCCAGAATCATAGACTAGTAAGTATTTGAGGAAAGATTTGAACCCAGTTTTTTCCTGACTCTAGGTCTAGCATGTTATAGATGCCACACTTCAACATCCTTTTAGTCATATGAAAGTGAACATAAAGCAAGGTAGTTAAAATCCTTGTACTTAGTAAATCCATGCAGGAGAATTCCAGGTCAGTAGAGTAACCTCTCTAGGACTTATTCAAACAATGTCTTTAAATTTCATACTGCTCTATAAGTACGGCATCTTAAATCAAAACTTCTAGGGAAACAAATAAACCATATGCTGTTTTTCCCCTCAGCATATTTTAACCATCTGTCACTTGAAATACTTATGTACCAGTGCTGTTAATTCTGACTCCCTGTGTTTTTGCAGTAGCATTTTTTCACCTAGGCTCAAGAAATTCTCATGGCTAGCCTCAGAAATCTGCCTTTGACAAACTATTAAAGGAATATATTTAGAGTGGAAAATGGAGCTTCAGAGATGGTGGATACCGTACCTCCTGCCTTTTCCTAGAAAAGTCAAAGACAGAATCTACCATGGATTGAAGCTGAACGGATTCAGTGGCACAGATTGAAGCCTTCCTAGCTATATAGCCAGGTGAGGCCATGGCCAGGATAATACTATGGGGTCGATGGTTCTTAACAGTTTACTGTGTGATGGATCTCTTTGTCACTCTGGTAAAGCCTATAGATGTCTTCCCAGGATAAAATTTTTAAATGCATAAAACAAAATCCACAGAATTACTTTATTAAAAAAAAAAGAAAACCAAGTTCATAGATCTGTGCAATAAACCAAAGTTTATAAACAGGGTATGAGTTATTGAACTGAGGATTAGAGGCAGGGGTGTGCTGATAAATATTTAACATCCAGCTCTCCAAAACCAACACACTTTTAAACTTAATCTGTATTATTAACATTTCCTCAATCACTTTTTTTTTCTTTTTGCTGGGCAGTTGGGGTTAAGTGACTTGCCCAGAGTCACACAGCTAGTAAGTATCAAATGATCAAGTGTCTCAGGCCATATTTGAACTCAGGTCCTCCTGACTCCAAGGCCAGAGCTCTATCCGCTGTGCCATCCAGCTGCCCTCCTCGATCACTTTCTTAAGCCTAGACTATCAACAAAACAATACATGAAACCCTGATTTGTAGTATTTGCTTGTTTCTAAGGTATTGAATGCTTGCATGGAAAATTTTAGCAACTTTGTCAAGTCAGGCACACTCCTGGATCAAGGCAAAAGATAGTTTTTGGACAAAAGCGATGGATGGTACCAAGATCAAGAGCAGAGTCTAGAGCTTCTCTGAACAGACATGATCAAAGGTTAAGCATCCAGAGTTTGATGAGAATTTCTTTACTGTGTAGCACTTAGTTTTGTTTAGGAATGTTTGTAGGCATAGGTTATAAGGGATATGTAAATATGAGTTATTGTGGTTAGATGAAAATGTGACATTCATTCTTTAGTTTATAGTTATAGGATATTTAAGAAATTATTGGAACTATTCTCAGGACTTCTGATAGTCCAGAAAACTCCTGTTTTGGAGGACAAAGTTAACTTCCCCTCAACCTCCAACCTTCACTCCCATACTGTGTATAAGCAGTCTGTAACACCTTAAAAATGAGGAATTATTCAGAATATAGTAGTAGTGAAACTAGAGGAATGTTTGCTAGAAAAAAAGGAGGATGAGTGAATTAGGTAAAAGAATAAGGGATAATTGATGGACATATTGATCATGTGTTCCACTAATAGGCATGTGATGTCAAGACAAGTCCCCTAACATATTGGGAGACCCTTTGCAACACATTTATAAGAAGACATGATGAAAGTAGCATTGATCAGGTGGCCAAAAATAGGTTGGGAGCTCCATTGTAGTACTGGGCAGTTATATAATATCACTTATCTGTTGTGGTTTGTCCTTCATTTTTGAAAAAGACCAATGACATCATGATGTTGGGGTATGGGTGGTGTCTTGACTTATGCATTATTTCAATTTAAGTGGGGCAGAGTCACATTAAGTTGTCAGCCTCATTCTTAAAGAGTCATTGAAGTCCAATGGCAAGATAAAAGTCAAGATTACCGGTGATGGCCTAGAATGCAGTGGATGACCTTGGTATCTTCAATACCTGACCAAGCTCTAAGCACTTCACAGTGCCTTCTTCAGCCATCTTCATGACCTTTGGGACAAATGGTTCATAAGCCCATTCCAGCGGAGAAAATCTTCACATGCTTGGGATAGACGTTCTCCTAACTCACAACAGAGTTTGAGGCCCATTGGTTACCCTCAATCTAGTTTAGCTTATCTGCCGAGACAGTTTTACCCGGATGTGGCGAGTGTGCAAGCTATAGCTTCTTGGAGCCACTAGTGAGAATTGGGTGACAGGTAAAAAGGTGGATGAGTAGCTCTGAAAAGGGCTCAGCAAGCCCTCATACTCTGGTATGGTGCTAGTCCTCCTTGAATACCTCATACACCACAGTTATAATATATGACAGTAATTATATGCTATAACATATATAGTATATAATATAGTAGGTAATAGTAACATAATATAATAGTATATATATAATGTAATATAATAGTAACATTGACATGTATGTGGGCCTTTCAGGTTTGCCATGTACTTCATATATAGTTCATTTGATTTTCACAGCAACCCTGTGAGGTCAATGCTGTTATTACCCTTATTTTATAGAAGAGAAAATTTAGGCTCAATAAATGTGTTCATGGTCACACAACTAGTCACAGTAGGAGTTCTCTCTGGACTCTGAGTCTCACACTCTCCAGTATGCTGTATTGCCTTTCTAGGCATGTCTGTATGTTTGGAAACATCTGGGTGGTAGAATTTTTCCATTTTCATCTGGATGGTAGGCATTATGTAGCTACTTTATTGTCACTACCATTATTTAAAAAGTATCAGGTCCTTAAATGTGACTTAGGAATACTTGTGATCTCTGGCTTCTTTAAGTTTACTAAGACATGGAGATATAAAGTGAGAATGAATTTTCTGCCTTCATTAGATCTGCACTATTTTCAGCAGACAATGACAACTTGCAGTGGAATGTAAGCTACCAGATAAATGATTATAGGATCATAAGATCATAGACTTAGAGCTTGTAGGGACTTCAGCAGTCATCTAGTCTAATCCCCTCATTT
The DNA here is from genome assembly GCF_003287225.1 of Phascolarctos cinereus. NCBI lineage: Eukaryota > Metazoa > Chordata > Mammalia > Diprotodontia > Phascolarctidae > Phascolarctos > Phascolarctos cinereus. Next base: position 197,512,679 of record NW_027555958.1, on the reverse strand, counting down.
TACTGATTAGTAAACTGAGGTTCAGGGAACTTAGATGATGTACTTGATGTTACAGAAGCTATAGGCTATATAGCTGCATATAAATCTGTGATCTTTGACTCTAAATCCTGTAGTCTTTCCAGTAATACCACACTATTGTGAATCATCACTGTTTATTTGAATGGATTTCTTTTCTTCTAAATAATTCTATCAAAATATATTTTCATTTGAGATCTGAAATAATTCAAGACATCCCAGCATGTCACAAAACCAGGGTCTGAAGTTACTAACTAGGTAGAGAAGGAAATTGTTTATTTGTCAGTCTATGGGCTGAAGAGGATTTCAACATTGGAGGTAGATTTCAGGCAGCAAGAGTACCAATGGAAGTCTCAGTAGAGCTAGATAACAGCTAAATGTATGCATTCCTTGCACCTTCAGTCCTCTTTTAAGACAGTCCATAAAGAAGAAGAGAAAACAAAGAAAGAATGAGAAGGCAGAATGGTCCAATGTCTCACATACACACATGGAAAGCCCAATCCTTTGCAGACCTAAGACCATTTGCCAATTCTTCTTCTAAGATGACAGTGTAAAAGGGATGACCTTTTTTCTTCTTCAAATTTACTGGTCTTTGTCATGTGGAACTTTTCTGTTACATATTTCTTGTTGTGATTATAAAATGGTGTCTGTAAGCTTTTTTTCCAGGTAAAAATCTTAACATCAAAGTGAAGTTCCTAGACTATAGGGGAATGACTTATAAAACCGTGAACATTCAATGTGCCCTTTCTCATAGGGCAAAATCATATTTTGAAAACATCCAGTTATACATGGAATTACTGAAGCAAAACTCATTCTTGATACAGAGAAGGGGACAAAAACCTTGTTCTCATGGAGCAAGATATAAAAATGATTTTGACAACAGAAGAGCTTAGTTTCTGTGTTTGAAAATAACAAAAGCCAAAATAAAACCAGTTATTTAGCAGAGCCATAATTTCTTTGTACAAGGGTAGCAGAAAGGAAGGAGGCAAAAAGCCAGAGACAATTATGTGGACAAAGGAGTGAACTTACTCATGGGAAGTGCTACCAACATTAACCAGTGGTTTCCAATTTAGTCCCCACATCCTTAGTTCAGAGCAAGAGAGTTTAGTGGCCTTTGGAGAGCTGATCTCTGATTGAATGGCCAAGGAAACAAACCCAGTGCTCAGTCCCTGCACATCATATTTTCTGAGATTGTATTGATTTTCTCAAGAAATATTTTTTTGTCCTCATCTTCTCTTATTTATTCCCATTCTTTGCTTAACTTCTTTTACAGGGGCTCAAATGATCCTGGTAGTTTAACTGTGCAGCTCTCACAGGGTTAAAGCTCTGAAAAATCAACCATCGCATTATTTTATGAGTCAATTAAATAGCGATAAATTACTTTTTCAGTGAGGCAGCATATCACAAGTGACAGAGCCAACATGCCTGGAGTGGAATACAGGGGCAAAATGACAAGGGCTGAAAGGAAAGGCTGTCCCAAAGTGGCAGTATTTAGATTTGTTTCAGTTAGGGCCACTGAGACTTACCCAAATGAATTGCCTGCTTCTGCATAGCCTTAAAGGCTTTGCTTTGAAGTGAATGGGAAAAAATGTACAATATTCAGAGGGAAATAAGGACTCAGAAGGAAAAGAGAAGTGAGTATAGAGGCAGGAAGTCAAGCTCTATTTTTAGGAATGTCTTTATAATTACTGCTGCTTAATCTTTATCATGCAACAAATAGGTATACTAAAATTAGAAGTGTTCCCAGCTACCCCAGATGAAATTAGAGCATTCACAATAATAATACTCAGTATTACTTTCAGAACTCTAAATTTCTTTATAAAAGCTTATAGAGGAAAAGGGGGGAAAATATGAGGAGAGGCAGGGTAGGCAGGATTCCAGCAAGATTTTTACTGAATCAGCTCAACATTTATTGAGCACTTAAGATGTGCAAGGCTGTATATTTAGCCTTGTAGGTGATTAAAATATAAGGTTAGTCCTTGCATTAAAAAACTTAAAATCTATCAAGAGAGATAAAATATATGTAATAATACAGTGCAAGACAGTGTATGATCAAGGGCCATAAGCATGTATAATGAAAGTACTATAATAATCTAGGGGCAGCTAGGTAGAGCAGTGGATAGAGCACTGGCCCTGAAGTCAGGAGGACCTGAGTTCAAATCTGGACTCAGACCAACCACTTGACACTTACTAGCTGTGTGACCCTGGGCAAGTCACTTAACTCCAATTGACTAAAAAAAAAAAAAGGAAAAAAATCTAACAGAAGTGTGTGTGTGTGTGTGCATTTATTTCAGCTAAATTCATGGAAGCACAGCTAGGGCCTGATTAGAGAGGATAATAAATACCTTGAAGTGGTTACATGTAATCAGATTTGCACTATTGGAAGTTATTATTATATAAATGCTAATCAATCAGAAATTATGGAGTACAAATTCAAATAATGCAACTGCTTCAGAGGATTCGTTATTGGTAATAGTCAGGATGTAGCCATAATGACATTTTGAATCAGGAGTTGGAAGATGATGGATAGGATTTTGGTAGCCCTAGATGTGATGCAGAATAGAGAATAAAATTGAGGAAATCATAAAAAAATGATAACATGTTTATAGAGCACTTTAAGTTTCATAAAACATTTAATCTCACTTGTTCCTCACAAAAACTCTTGGATATAGGTCGATTATTATCCCCATTTTACAGATGATAAAACTGAGTCTGAGAGAACTTAAATGACCTGCCTAAGGTTACACAGCTGGTAAGTGTCTGAGGTAGGATTAAAACTCAGTTCTTCTTGACTCCAAGACCAACACTCTAATACCTGTACAACCTAGCTCATCTACATCAAATTATGGGTTGTTTTCAGGAGGTTAATCTGGCTAGGCTTTAAACTACAAGGATATGTACACAAGGGAAATAAAGTGGAGAAGGAAGGTTGGAACCATCTATGGAGAACTTTTAATTTCAGACCTTGTACATATTCTAAGTAGAAGGATGGCAAGATTAGAGTTATACTTTCCAGAGGAAGGCAACCAGGATGGTGATGGACCGTGAGTTCATGTCATATAAGTAGTGGTTGTTAGCTTAGAGGAGAAGAATCTCAGGTGGAGATATGGTAGTATTTTTCTAGTGTTTGAGGACTGACTTGTAGAAGAATTAGTTTTGTTTTGTTTGGCCCTGATAGCCAGGGAGGGGGAGATCAGAAATAATGGATGAATGTTACAAAAAAGCAAATTCAGGCTTGATGTTCTAAAAAATTTCATAAGTTAGAGATGCCAGGAAATGGGATGGGATGTCTCAGTAGTGAGGTAGCTAGGTGGTGCAGTAGACAGAGTATGAGTCTTGGAAGCACCAAGACCTGAGTCCAAATCCTGCCTCAGATACCTACCAACCCTATGACTTTGGACAAGGCCCTTAATCTCTCCCAGCCTCAATTTCTTCATCTGTGAAATAAGGCTGATAATAGCACCCAATTCACAGGATTGTAGTGAGGATCAAATGAGATAACATGTAAAGTGCTTTGCAAATCTTAAAGTGCTATATAAATGCCAGTCATTATTATTATGATGATGTAATTGTTGTTGAGTCATTTCAGTTGTGTTTGACTTTTTGTTACCCCATGTGGGGTTTTCTTGTTAGAGATACTAGAGTGGTTTACCATTCCTTTTCTTACTAATTTTACAGATGAGGAAACTAAGGCAAACAGAGTTAAGTGACTTGCCCAGGGTCACACAGCTAGTAATTGTCTGAGACCAGATTTGAACTCATGAAGATAAGTTTTCCTGACTTTAGACTTGGCACTGTCTTGGCACCTATGCACTGTGCCACTTAGCTGCTCCATTATTATTATGCCCCATGTTACTATGAATTCCTCTTTATGGGAAATTTTCAAGCAGCATCAGGATGACCACGTAACAGGAATGTTGTTGTAGGATTCCTTTCCAGGCATGAGATACTAGATGGATACTGAAGTCTCTTCATGAGCCAAAATTATTTCATTCTATAAATTTTTGTTTGAAATTAATACAATTATATTGTAATTAATTACAAATTAACACAATTAAGTATAATATACTTGGATTTAAAAAAAACAGACTATACAAGAACAAAATGCAGAAGAATTGATTAGATGCAATTTTGTCTGAAAAAGTATTAGTATTAGTCTGAAAAAGAAGTATTAGTGGATAGAAAGCTTAAAATGTTTCACCAACATGATTCAACTCATGATTCAACATGATTTCAAGCCCATGCTTGAAAAGAAACCCCACTGTAACATTCCTGATGAGTGATCATCTTGATGGTATTTAGAAATTTCCAATAAGGGAGAACTCATAATAATAATAACTAGCATTTATATAGCACTTTAAGGTTTACAAAGTACTTTCACTTGTTCTCTACTGTGATATGGCAGCCAAAAAGACCTATGTGAAGTGAACTCCATTAAGAGAGAGGAGGCTTCCAGAAATAAGGCCTGTTTGAGTCAAATATTGAGTATTGTATTGAGTATGGGCATCACATTTTGGGACGATAAAGCTGGTAAGGGTCCTGAGGAGGGAGTCCAGGATGTTCAAGAGCTTCAAATTTTTGCTACAGGAAAATCTCCTGAAGAACTTAGAGATGTTCAGGCTAGAGAAGAGAAGACTTGAGGATGACATGAGGACTTTCTTCATGTACATGAATGGCTGATTTATGGAAAGAGAATTAGACTTGTCCCATTTGGCCCTAGAAGGTAGAATGAGTAGCACTGTGCAGAAAGTTCAGAGAATTTAAATTTAGTCTTGATGTAAAGAACACTTCCTAACAATTAGAAAATTATCTCGAAGTAGAATAGGATGTGTCTGAAATTAGTAGAGTCCCTACCATTGAAGTTCTTCAAGCAAAGGCTTAATGGCAACCAAATCAACAAATGTTTATTAATGCCTGGAACTCTGGGCTTATTATTTGTTAGACTTCATCATACTTAGTTTGACACAGACTCAATCTTAATGCCACACAGTTACATCTACATTTCCCACTTCTTTTCCCTTCAATTTTCCACCTCCACTCAGGAAATAGAAATCAAATCAACACTAACATTCCAGGAAAGAATATGCCAATCAATTGCCATATGACTCCACTAATCATACCTGTGACTTCCCAGACTAAAATACGCCTTTCTGGTTGCCACTTATCTGTATTTATCATCTTAGAGTGTCAACTCTCTAACTTAAGATACCCTCTTACTTTTCATATTTGTATTCTCAATACTTAGCGCAGTTATCGACATATAATAAGCATATTGTAAACCCTTTTAAATTAATTCAGCCATTCATTATTGAGTACCTACTATGTGCCAGGTACCATGCCAGATGTCAGGGACACAAAATGAAACAATTCCTACTCTCAAGGAGCTTGAATTCTATGAGAGAAAACAACATGCCCCCCTGCTATTTGGAACGTGCTTCCTTTTCATATACACCTCAGAGAATCCATCCCTTTCTTCAAGATAAAGCTCAATCACCCTCTCCTACACTATGTCTTTCCTACTCCCCTCCCCACCAAAACATACAAACACATATGCATGCACACATACACACGATCTTCTTCAAGGTTATCCTTGATATGTGTGTATGTTATTTTAATAAACGTTTAATAGAAATAAGAAACCAGAGGCATATATGTTGATAGTTATTGACATTCTCAATAAAGGATACTCATTCTCAGTTTTGGGGTACTAATTAGGTTTATGATTTTTCCAAGAGTTTGGTACACTCCTTTCTGATATCATGAAAATGAATCCTGTAAAGCACTCAAAATGATTTCACCTTCAGCGTGTTTCCTATGTGCATTATTTAGTCTAGTTCAGATGTATTTCTCTATCTTTGATTCCTATATTGCCATTTCTACTTCCTCATGTCACACAGCAGGAATGGTTACGTTAAAGCCCACATGTGCTGACTCCACCATCACTGAAGTGGCAAAGAATTTGTTATGGAAATCTTGCCAAAGCTTTTGCAATTTTTGCCTGCTTGTTGTCCTTTCCAAGTTTTCATCCTTAAATACCCTCAGAAAGATTGGTTTAGATGGGTCTCTGCCAAGCTTTCAATAAACATATTTTTCTCTTCACTGATTTTCATCGTTTTATAAAGCAATACTGCTCATATTTTTTTTTTACTCTTCTCTTATTAAAACGTAAGATTTTACAAACAAGTTTACATTATAAGGTGGTGTCATCCTTGATTGCCATTTTTCTTTTTCATTTGGCAAGGAGATCAAGTGTTGGTTGGTTGAGGCAGTTTTCATGGCTTTTCATGATACAAGTTGATGTAAACCGATTAAATTTTCTTAGACATGGTGATAGTCTTTGCCAATATCTGCTCTCTTATCCATTTACCCTTAGTACCTTGTTTAAATAGTCCAGGTTGGAGTTGCCTCAATTGCACATCATCATATCTTCTTGCTTTAAATCTTTCTTCTAATTTAATATTCATTTCAATCTTTGTTCTAACAAGTCAGTGGTCTGACTGCACACAGCTAACTCAGAAATGACTACTACCTTATTGAGGAATTATTTCCAGTCTGTTAGAATATAACTTACATTTCTTTGTGTTATTATTTGATGCTTATCATGTCTAACACCTTCCAACTCCCCTCTTGCATTTCTTATGACTCATGTCTCCTTCTGGAAACTTTCTTTTCTCTAAGTTTTCATGACTCTGCTTTCTCTTAGTTCTCCTTTTAGCTGTCTAATCATTTATAAGTATCCTTTGCTAGATCTTCACCTGTGTCATTCCTACTAACTGTGAGTATCTCCCAAGTCTCTGTCCTGGGTCTCTTTCTCTATATACTCTCTCACTTGGAGATCATATCTGTTCTCATGGGTTCAGTTTAATCTCTATATGGATGGTTCCAGATCTATACATTTGTCCCTAGTCTGTCTTCTGAGTTTCAGTCCCATGTCACCAACTACCTGTTGGATATTTCCAAATGACTGTCTCATAGGCATCACAAACACATGTCCAAAAATTAAGTCATTATATACCCTCTTCCCAAAGTTCCCCTTCCTCCAAACTTCCCTATTGCACTCAACATCATCACTCTCCTTTGCAGACATCTCGGTTCACAACCTTAGTGTTATTTTTGACTCCCCCCCTCCATCCCACATATCCAATAAATTGCTAAATTATATGGTATTTTTTTCTTCTTCTCAACAACACGTATCTGATAAGTTCCCTTCTCTCTATTCACACTGCCATAGCTCTAGCTTAGGCCCTTTTTATCTCTCTCTTGGACTATTACACTAACCTGATTGATCTTTCTGCCTCAAATCTATCCCTATATCATTCTATTTTTCATAATGTCACCAGAGTGAATATTCTAAGGTACATGTCTGAACTATGTCACTCAAAAAACTCTAGCAGCTCTAGGATAAAATATAAGCTCTTCTGTTTGAAATTTAAACTTTTCATAATCTGGTCACTTCCTATCCTTTCAGTCTTCTTACATATTACTTCACTCCTCACACTCTATTAATCCAGCTCTACTGGCCTACTTGGTGCTTCTCCCAAACAACATTTCTCATTTCATCCTTATGACTTTGTATTGGCTCTCCCCCCCATGCCTGGAGTCTTCTTCCTTTTCACTTTAATCTCTTAGAAGCCTTGACTTCCCTCAAGATTCAGCTCAATTGCTATCTTCAGAGAGCCTTTCTTAGTTTGCCCAGTTACAGCTTTCTCTCTAAGGATGTCTTCATTTAATTCCACACGTATTTCATATATTCCTATTTGCGAACGTGTTGTCTACCCTATTAGAATGTTAGCTCCTTGAGGGAAGGGATTGGTTTAGCTTTTTCTTTGTATCCTCCATGCTTAGCATTATTCCTGGCATATAGCAAGGGCTTAATAAATGCATATTGATGGGATTGATTCTTGAAGAAAGTATCCATGCTAGATAGGCATGAGGTTTTTATATAGTCTATATTCCTTTGGTCTGTTTTGTTTTTTTACTTCTGGAACACATTTACCACATATTTCTCACCATCCTCCTTTAAGTCAAACTTTGCATTGAAATCATTGAATACTAAAGGGTATGATGACTTTCTTTGGAAAATGGTTTCTAATTCTTCATAGAATTTCTCTGCTTCATCATTCTTGGCAACAGATGTAAGTACATGAGTTACAATTATTTTTATGCTGGACTTTTTATAAGTGCTTGGAATGATCCCTGCAAAATAATATGACCAAACATCCCATGAAATGGTATTTTTCCTGAAGGAGAATTTGTGAGTCCTTTTGACATTCAACTGTCCCATTCTTTCTGACTTCTGATTTCCTGAATATAAGGATTGATATAATTCAATTCCTCTGATAAGGTGTTCAATCATTGTAAAGATGATCTTACATTTAAAGAATCAATAGCCAAATTAAATTTTATAAATGGTTTAAGTACTGGTTTTTTTTTTGTATGTGCTGCCTTTTCTATCATCATCACTGCAGAAGTGGAAGGGGATTGTAGAGGACTTATAACTATTTAAAAATTGTTTTGTGTGTTTCCAAGGCCAAAGAATTCAGCTCTAAGTGGCCAGTCTACTGGTGAAGAGCCTCTCAGCTGTTTTATTAGGCTGGTCTTCTGAAGGTAGACCTAATCTATTTCAGGGATTATACAGAGATGATTAAAAGAATTTCTGAGCCCCATTGAAGGTCCAGACAGATTTAGATAGCATATATTTTTAGCAAACTCAATAGCAGTCTTATGGTTTCTTCCCACAATGTTCAGTACTTTTTAGGAGCAGAGAAGATAGATAGCGGAGATTACCCAAGGTTGGAAATTGGTAAATTGTTTACAGTTAGAGATCAAGGGCACAAGAAAATCTATAGCCAAGGATTCATTTCTGGATGAGTAGGGAGAAAAAAATTAATCCAGGAGAGATAGGACTGAAATATTAGTGGAGGACCAGTTGTCATTATGAGGACAAAAACTATCCTCGGTATTAGTGAGAAAGTGGAAAAGGTGGAAAATAAGATAATCAGAGATGGGGGGTGGAGGGTAGGGTGGCATTTGAGGTTCTTGAATCCAATCAGTTGGATATGATAAGAAATCCAAGGTATGGCTATGTCAAATGGTGGCTGAAGTGGAGTGGAAATGAGGGTTATTAGAGTTGAGGAAGTTGGGGAACTGTGAGTCTAAGATCTTAGGTAAAATGAGAGTATTGAGGTTAATGACATGTGATAGAGTGAAGAGTATGGTTATGAACCAGACATTTAAAAAATTCTCTTTCTTGCTGCCACTCTCACTACTTTGACCTTATTTTTGCAGTCTTGGCAATAAACATTTATTAAACAACTACTGTGTGCCACACATGATGCCAAGCTTTGGGCTTGCAAAAAGAGGGAAAAGACAGTTCCCGTCCTTAATGAGCCCCCAATCTAGTGGAAGAAGCTTACAAAAGCCTTTAGCAGGCGTATTGTATTGGGAAAGCACATAACTGAATTGGGATAAACAGAGTGCTTGGTTTATATCTGAAGCAAAACGAGGCAATGGTAGGCAGAGGGAAGAGCTAGAGAGGTGGAGGACAGTTGAAAACACAGAAAACAAGGGAAAACTTTACAGATTTTTACAATGATGAAAGGAGGCTTTTTAGTCTAAATCCTCATTATTATTTTTTAAATAGGTTGACTATGAGGGGATATGGCCTTTTTTCCCCTTTTTATATTTTTATTGCCTTAAAGAATTATTTTCCATTTTTGGAGTTACTTTGAATTAACCAAAGATAAAAAATAGGATTTTTCAGCATTTAGAGATGTTTTGAATGGAGCTTGAGACTAAGCATGCCAGAGGGAAGAGAAAAATTTTCCCTCATTTTCAAGAAAGTTATTTTTAAATAGTCGAGTCATGAGGCTTTTAAACTGCATACCAGATATATTTAGGTAATAGGATTCTATTCTTATTCTCTATTAACATGGGATTAAGGAGCATACCTTTTTAAGGTGATTATCTTAATGACTTGTTTTCATAGAATGGTAGTTTATTTAATTACTAAGACTAAAACAATTAGGACTCTTTGGTGTGGAAAGCTGAAAGAGGATATGATAAAAGGCTATATAATTATGAAGGCTATTGGTGACATGAGTAATTGTTCACCAATCTTGGAACATTAAACAAGATGTTCCCTAATGAAACCAGAAAGAGTTTTAGAAGAATGTCCAATGTTACATGCATCATGCTATATCAAACTTCTTTATACTACTGAATCAGTCACAATTTTTTGCTTGTTTTTTTTATTCATTCAGAAAACATTATAAATGAATGACATGTGAAAGACACTATACTGTTCATCTTTGGCATGTGTCTTTTTTGAAATCTAAGCTGTTTGATGAGTATGCACTCATATGACAGCCTTGTCTCTATTTCCTTGCCTTTTTCATGGGAATTTCTTTACTTTGTGCCATTAAACTTTTTGTTCTCTTGAGAGCTTTGTATTATTCTTGAGTTGATTCATTACATAACATTTTGTGCCATGGCATCCTACCTACCATTTTGCTGAAGTCTGCTTTCCAAAAATCTAGGAGTGCCCAGCTTTCCTTTCTTTTTCTGGTATGGATTCCAAGATAAAGCAATTATTGGTTTCTATCATTTCTACTTCAGTGACCAGTTACTCCTTTTTGGTCAGAATCAGGACCAGAATAGCAATGCCCTTGATTGCTTCCTCCATCTTTTGAAGGATGAAATTATGATATGGGCTAGTCAAGGGGTTATGAGAAGAATACACAGAAAATGAAATACAAAATATATACAAGTCACATCAGAAGGTAAAGGAGAAGACCCTAATATTTTGGTGGATAAGGAAAGGCCTTTTGCAAAAAATAGAGCTTGGACTAGGTTTTAAAGGAGGTTTGAGGGCATATGAATGTGGAATATTATTATGCTGTAAGAAATAATAAAGGGAACATGACTAATCTAGGAATTTGTTTTCCTTGACTATGTATATTTGTTCCAAGAGTGTTTTTCTTTTTTCAGTGTAGGTTGGAGAGAGAGAAAATTTGTTAATTGAAAGCAAAATTTAAAGAATTCATTGATTTTAAGAGGTAGAACGAATTCTAGGTATGGAGGATAGCTGTGTAAAGACATGGAGAAGGGAAATGGTATGCCATTTATAGAAAATAGCAAATAGTCTAATTTTGCTGGAACATAAAGTTCATGAAAGGGAGACATGAACAATAACTTTGGAAAGGTAAGTTGGAGTGAGATTGTGAAGAACTTTATAAAGGTGTTTATATTTTATGCTAGAAACAGCTGGGAAGACATTTATTCTTCTTCAGCAGGTGAGTGACATGGTCAGATCTGTGTCTTAGCAATATTAATTTGGTGGTTAAATAGAGGAGGAATGAGAGAAGGGAGGGGCTGGAGGCATGGAGACCTTTCATTTGAACCCTAGCCAAAGGGTTTAGTTACAGAAAGACTGAGAAGATCTTTGTTATATATTGGGATAATTTATAAGAGGGTTTTATAGAATGGACTCCAAGGCCAGCATAATAATGAACCCTACCAAATGGAGAAATAGATATGATCACCAGTGATTATTTTGTATATCATTCAATATGCTAAATGAAATTTGATTTCTTATATTTATATATTCGTGTATATGCATGCACAATATATTTATATTTTCATATTTTTCATATTCTGAATATCTCCCATATTCTCATATTCAAGGTGAAAAGTTAAATTATATTATTGTATCAAAGATCAGCTTTTAATCTAATATTTTAAGTGGTCCATTTAAAACAGGCCAAAAGCCAAGAGATATTAAATGGTTGGCTTCTTTGTAACCAACTACCTGCATTTGTGAGACAGAGGGAATAAAGTTCAATGACTCTACTAATTTTATGGAGGGAACAAAAGATTTTAGAATAAAGAGAAGCAAAAATGGCTTCAAAGATTTATGGAAGTTGTGAAAGAATTTAATTTTAGGCTTAGAAGGAAAAAAAAACTTCCTAAAAATTAGAGCTATTCAAAAATGGATTGGGTTACCTTGAAAGGTAGTGGATTCTACATTTTTGGTGGTCTCCAGTCAGAGGCTGGCAGATCACTTGACACATATGATACAGTGTAAAATGAAATATTAGTAAAGTGCTTTGCAAACCTTAAATCACTATATAGACTCTAGCTTTTAGTAATTAATAACAAGAAAAATTATTCATGATAATGATTATTATTAGAAGAGGGATTCTTGTTCTGTATGAATTGATCTAGCTGGTTGCTGAATTACTTTTCAATTTGATTCAGTTATTCTATATATTCTGTCTTGCCACACAATAAACCCTCATCTGTAAAATGGCTATAAATAATAATAGTGCCTACCTTGCAGGATTTTTCTGGGTAAAATGAGATAAAATATGTAAAGCACTTTGCAAATCTTAAGTAGTATATAAATTATAGCTATTGTTATTGATTCCCTCTTTTTATTCTTTCTGATGTAAAGATCCCAAGTGGGAGCATTTATGCTTCTCAAAAAAGATAAAACACTTTTCTGTTATATGTTAATAGAGATAATGTAAATAACTCTTACTTAATAGAAATTAATATCATAAAGCATAGAAATATTCATTGGGTCATATGATCATAGAATTAGATGTGGAAGGGTCCTTAGAAAACATCTGGTTCTTCCCCCTCATTTTACAGTTTAGAACACTGAGATTAAGAGGGTAAGTGACTTACTCAAAATCACATAACTAGCAACTATCAGAGGTAAGATTTGAAGTTAGGTCTTCCTGATTTTAAGGCCATTATGCTATCTAATAAGGACAGCTAGATCATGCAATGGATAGAGTGGTGGACCTGAATCAGAAAGACCTGAGTTCAAATGCAGCCTCAGATACTTACTAGCTGTGTGACTATGGGCAAGTCAAGTAACTCTATTTACCTCAGTTTCCTCATCTGTAAAATGAGCTGGAGAAGGAAACGGCAAACCACTGAAGTATCTTTGCCAAGAAAACCCCAAATGGGGTCACAAAGAGATGGACATGACTGAAAAACAAATAAATGCTATGTATTATACCATGCTGGATTCCAAATAATGTTTAAAAACAAGAAGAAGAAAATGTAAGCTCCTTGAGGGCAGGGGTGATTTCATTTTTGTCTTTGTATTTCCAGCATCCAACACAGTACCTAGTAATACTAGTCTCTTAATGAATTCTTGACTTGAATTGTTGAAATAATTTTTTCTAGGAAATAACTAAACTGAATAGTTATGCGTCTTGGTAATGCTTTTTATAGGATTCTAAGGTTTTCCCTTCAATTTAACAACCTTTTTCCTGGTTCCATTTTGGGGGTGGGGTGGGAAATGACAAACTTCTGGTACATGTCCTATTTATGAACGACTGGATACAGACTTAGTTCTTCCCCCTTCAGAGTTAATAATTTCGACCTTTTCATTTTCTTTCATACTCCTTTCTGTTAATCATTTGTGACATGTACTGACTGTCTGACCCTGGGCACTTAACCTTGTAACCTTAGGAAATTCTCTAAGGATAAAAGTTACAGAGAAGGTGCTGATATGTATTGGCAGAAGGGATTTCTTCATTTTGAAGAACATGGGTCCAAACTTTAGGAACAAAGCTCCTCAGCTTATGTATCAATCCCATTGAGCCCTGCCTCTGCCTTCTTCTGAGCTTATGAAGATCAAACAAAGTAAGCTACTGCATGGCATAGTGGTCAGCCTCAGTGTGAGGAAGACTTGCGTTCCAATCTTGCCTTTGACACAAAGCAGCTGTGTGAACATGGGCAAATCATTTAATTTCTCAACTCTTTAAGGTTATTTCAGACTCTTTGCTGATTTGCATTGGAGAAGCAATTTTCCACACTAGTGAGTTTCCCTATATCTATAAAATCAAAGCTCTGGCCCCAAAGGAACTAATAGTAAGACAGTTGCTTCCTGGCTGTTTCATGTATTTATACTTTTTCCTAAATCTTAGGGTCATTGTAGCTTTATGAAGTATGATCACCATAGAGGCAACTCTGTGATGCAGGCCCACACTGGGCCTGGAGTCCAGAAGACCTGAGTTCAAATATGGCCTTAAACACTTACTAGCTGCATAACTCTGAGCAAGTCACCTAAGCTCTGTCTGCCTCAGTTTCCTCAACTGTAAAATGAAGATAATAACATCTACCTCCCAGAGAGGCTGTATAGATCAAATGAGATAATATCTGCAAAGTGCTTAGCACCATGCCTGGCATATACTTGTAATAGGTAATAATATTAATTAATAATTAATGATAGTGTGATATATAGCAAGTAATAACACTTTTTTCCTTTTTTTCCTACATTGAACTACAATGTAATGTAGATTACAATGATCTATAATCTATCATGATTTTAAGTCATCATTTGTGAATTTTTGTGCCAAATAGCCAATAATTCTTTATCTTATATACACGTAATGCATTTTTGTTTTTCAATGACTTTGGCTACAGAATAAGAGACATGTTTCTGATTAGTCAAACATTACATCTAGCTCCCAATTATGTATTTAAATAATGAGACCATAGTTGCTCAGTGACCTGCTGACATAACACATGATTCACTTTGTAGTAATTCAAACTTGTTATGTAAGCAGCGATCATTCTGAGAATAAAAGTTGTTTCACTACTCTTTCTCTTGCCCCAACTCCCATATAAGCCACTTGAATCATTCATGTCTGATTGAAGATCAGGCTGCCCATTGTGGAAAGCTCCATTTTCCCTTGTTCCACACTGTGCTCAGCAATACCCCTAACTCCCATTCTCCCTATATTTCCCTTAAGACTAATTGTTTCTTCTTAGATTATTATTTAAAATGTAATAGAGGGGTAAAATAAAACACTTTACTTGAGTTTAGATATAATTCAGATATTCCTCCTTTCATGTTTATAAGACCCATTTCTTTGTTATTGTTGAAGGTGCCACATCCTTCCAGTCACCCAGGTTCACAAACTTGCTCCTGGAATCCTCTCTCACTTCATATAACCAATCTATGGCCAATTGCTATCATTTTATTTCCACAATATCTCTGGCATGTGCTATTTTCTCTTCACCCACACACCCACTATCCAAAGCCCTAGTTCAGGGCCTCATCACCTTTTTCCTCGATTATTGAAATATCCTTCTAATTAGTATCCCTGCCTCAAGTTTCACCCCATGCTATTTTATCACATAGCTGACAAAGTGATTTTCTTATGGAGCCATGCTGATTGAGTTACTATGTTACTCAATAAACTTCAGTGACTTCCTGCTAACTCTAGATTACATATAGTTATCCCTTCCACATTGTGGCTTTCCCTTTTATGGTTTTGATATATCACGGGTTGGCATAAGAAATTAAATGTGAATTTTTTGGGAGTTTTACGGAAGCCTCAGACCACGTGAAGCAAATGACACAGAAAAAGTTTAGAAATTCAGAAATGTATAAAACATATCAACAGTATTGTATAATATCAACATACTTTATCTTTTAATACCACAATAATTCAGACTTCTTCTCTGGTACAAAAGGAGCGACAAAAATTTACGTGGATTTTTGAGATCAAAGGGGGCACCATACTCCTAATCCCCACAATACAGAAGGGATAACTGTATAATCTCTCCTGTTTGGCTTTAAGAGCCCATCACAACCTGACCCAACCAATCTTTCCAGATTTAATACATATTATTTCCTTTCACAACTTCTGTGGTCCGATTAATCTGTCTTTCTTACTGTTCCTTAGATGTGACCCTCTTGTCCCATCTTTAGGTCTTTGCAGTGACCAACTCCTGTACTTGGAATATTCTCTGCTTCACCTTAGACTCTTGTAATCCCTAGTTAACACTGAGATTAAACTAAAGTGTTATCTTGTACCAGAAACTTTTACTGATCCCAGCTGGTGCTGGTCTCCTCCACCCTTTCCCATAAATAAGGCACCTTGTGTGCATTTTATATCAGTTGTTTATACAGTGGTTCCTGACTTACCTGGGGCAATGTTTATACAATAAATCTTACAACTTTTTACATCTTTAAAGAACTTTTTAATATGCAAAATACCCTTTATCTTCTGTAATCACTTATTTTTACACAAGCTGATATTAAATTCCCAAGATTTGACATGTATTCTTTAATAACTGTTCATGAAACCACATATCACATTGCATATTAAGTGTACATTTAAAGAACTGTCCTTTGTTTGGAAGTCTAGCCTTGATTGTAGCCCATGGGTTTTCAATGAGGTTTAAACTGGTGAAGTTCCTACCATAGCCATTGAAACATGTTTGTTTCCATCTCTTACATAAATTTCTTAACCATTTGTGATGTGTAACATGGTATAAAGTTGGATTGCAATACTCCATTTGATTTAGGGACATGATGCCCCCTTTGCCCCATCCCTCCCTCAGGGTCCCCTAATGCTTCAGCTACACTGCCTTACTGTTCCTGTATTTGATGGTTGGTTGGAATTTGGTGGGAATAGCTGGTACTTCATCCATAGGAGCTTCCTCATGTGATGACTTCCAGCCTAGTCTGGAAGCAGGACTGATGGTCTGGGAGGTGCTGCCACTCCGAGTGCTCCATGACAATTGGTAGCAGTTGGTCAACAATTGCTGGTGGTGATGAGGAAGATGGGTCTCCTTCCCACAATGACCTTTCTCTTCACTGTTAGTCATGGCAACTGGGATGGTGGTTTGGGGGGTGTGGATAGGGCAAAGCTCTTTGCAAACTCCTGGAATCAAGGTCCCAGGCTGTCCCCATCAGGATGCAAAGGGAAATGGTGGTTGCATTTGTGGTGGTGGTTTGACTTGCCTGGCCCATGATCTTCCTCAGGGTGCCTTGCTGTTTCAGTTGAGCTAGACTGCTTACCCTGTGGACATGAGGATTTCTGAGGTCCCTTCTAACTTTCATTCCTATGATCCTGTGACCCCTCTGTGAACTTAACTAGGCTAAATTTGGAGTATAGGTACATAATCTATAACCTTCCAATCCTTGGTATGACTTGCCAGAGCTTTGTGCTTTACTGGCATAGCTTTTGAGCACCCAGGGTCACCTCTAGGCCATGAGCCGTTAGAGCAGGACTTCAGTGGAGGCATATATTAACAATTACCCTTTAATCAGTAACCCATAATTAGCATAGTAATACACAGTGAATAGAATCATACCACCAGAACAAAACCCTGAAAGGACATGAAAAATATACTCTTAGATAATGCTTATGAACATCTGAGTCTATAATCTCAGTCGTAAAATAGTGATTCTTTGCATTTTTGTAGTTATATTGGAAGATAAATAAGTAACACGGATTGGTCAGGGCTGGTCACACATGGAGCTCTAGAAGAACTGCATATTCTCCTTGTCCCAAATCTTTCATCGCAGCTAAAACTGCAATGAAGAATAATGCAAGAATCTCAATGAGGTCCATGTCATTCATTGCTTTTTAATATAGCCTGTTTTATATTCTGGTTATACTGCTGCCATAGAATGAACAAAGAGAAACATGGGATTTTATAAAGACAAGAAAACTTTTATTAAACTTTTACAACAGTGAAATAAATTATTCATGCCTTTGCATGAATAATGGTGTCCATGCCGATTAAATCAGCTCATAGGAGGCACAATATTTACATGCACAACATGTGTTCCATTTTCAAGTAACCCTGAAATGGAAATGCCCTACAAAACAGCATGGTGGTGGCCCTCAAAATGGAAAAAAAAGAAACTTGGAATATGGTATTAATTTATAAAAGGAAAAAGTTTAAAGCAACTGAACTTTTGAAATCCACTAACCAGAAGCAATTTTCAAAGAAAGAAAAATCATAATAATCCATTATTTCAAAGGAACTGAATGAAGAAAAGAAACATTGAAAATAGGGTGCGTGTAGAGAGGGCAGACATAGGGCTAGAAGAATAGAGAGATGGGTATTTTTGAAATCTCATGACACCTTGGGGCTTGTTTTGTTTGGACTTTGAATACTGCAGGGCTTGCTTCATGGTTATTCAGCATTAGGATAATTTGCCTGGAAGAGCTCTGGAGCAATTTTTGGCAGAAGCTGCTCCTGGCAGGGGCATCAGCTGTGTGGTCTTGTGACTCTCACTATTTTCTTCTTATCTTTTTTCCCCCTAAATATTCTCAGAAAGTGTCATAGTTTATGCATCTTCTTATCTTAAATGACTGAGCTTATGTAAAAGACAGGGGGGAAAACCCTACCATCTATGAAATCCCACAGACTGAGGAAGTATAAGAGAATGAACTTGAAAAGTAGATGAAGGTTTCTTAAAAAAAAGGAATTGAGAGTAGGGTGGTGTGGAGTGAATTCTAGCAAAATAGCTATGAATGATCATGTCTTGACCTGGTTTCCTTTATTTCTATAAAACAGGGAGAAATGTGTCAAATGTAGTAAAAGCAAAAACAACAAATAAGGGGAAAAGAAAAAAAAATCTTCATAAGGAAAACCACAGAAAAGCAAGCAGAGACTAAGGAAAATAGTAAACAAAAAAAGGGAAAGAAGGCAACACACATTCCTTAAATACCTACTATGTGAGAGGCATTGTGCTAAGTGCTTTACAAATATCAATTCATTTGATTTTCACAAAATGCCTAGGAGGAGGTGCCATTATTATCTTCATTTCACTATTGAGGAAACTTAGGCAAACAGAGGTTAAATGACTTGCCAAGGGTTATTAGGCTCGGTAAGGTTCTGAGGCTGGATTTGAACTCAGGTGTTCCTGACTCCAGGCCCTGCATTCTATCCACTGCTCTATGTAGATTGTGAACTCCTTGAAGACCTTTTGCCTCTTTTTGTATCCCCAGTGTTTAGAGCACAGTCTGGCACATAGTAGGTGCTTAATAGATGTTTATTGATAGGTTGATAGCTGTCTGTAATTGTTGTTGTTGTTTGGTTTTGAAGAGAAGCAGTGACATCCTGGGGTAATGTCTTGAGTTATGCGTGAGTTGGATTTAAGTGAATCAGTGTTGCATAAAGTTATCAGTTATATATGTCTCTAGTATACTGAGTAAATAAAAGAGATCTATTGAAGAAAGGAACAATAGAGAAATAACAACTAGAAACTCGGAAATGAGAATGGAACTACTGCAACAACCCCCCTAGATGGGCTGAGATGCTCGATAAAAGAATTAACAGAAGATAAGGAGGGAAATTAGAGCTTGGCAAAATAATCTGAGGATTGTTCACCTAGAAAAAACATAATGAAATAGAGAATCTGCATATCATATTTTAGGAAATCACAAAGGAAAATAATTCAGAAGCTTTGGTAAAAGAGAGAAAAGGGCATGTCATTTGAATGATGTTCAAGAAATGTTAAATCATTTTTTCCCTTTTCTCTCTCTTTCCTTCCTCTATGATACATCTGTTGAATCACACTTTATGGAATTAACTCATGTTGTCCTCACTTTTCTCAATGACGCTTACAAAAAAATTAAATTTCTCCATAGGCAAAAGTCTTTTTTTCCCCATTAAATAAGAACTTTCCATGGTATAAAGACTTGCTTAAATTTATTAATTTCTTTTGTTTATCATGTTTACATTTCAAAGGCCCTTTTCACTTCTGGTTTCTTATTAGAGATAACTTAAAACCCGCCATCTTGTTGAAATTCCACCTCTTTTCATGCATGACTATGCTCAACTTTGAAGTGTGTTTACTTTGATTTTCAGTAAATTATATTCCAATATTTTATTTCATTTCTTATTGAGAAATATGCAGTGAAAAATGTAATCCTGCATGATTCAAATTAGTGCTCTCTTGTTCTCTCTCTCTCTCTCTCTCTCTCTCTCTCTCTCTCTCTCTCTCTCTCTCTCTCTCTCTCTCTTTCTCTCTCTCTCTCTCTCTCTCTCTCTCTCTCTCCATATGTGCATGTAGATGTATATATGATTGCCTTTTCCTTGTTACTTGCAAACCTTTTCCTTTGACACCAAATTCTGGATCTTGATGAATACATTGCTGGTAATACTCGGTTTTAAGTAAAACTTAGTTCTAAGTAGAGTGGTTCTAAGTAGTGGAAAAGGGGTTTATTTTTTAATGAGGGAGGAATCTGGAACTAGATTACTTCAAACAAAATAAGTACCAACTACCTAGCACTGATTTATAAAAAGCAAATATAATAATTTCAAGGAAAATAAAACAAATACTTATTATGTTAATAATTATAATAATAAATGCTTAATAATTATAACCTTGAATATTAATGGGTTAAATTCACTGACAAAAAGAAAAGATGTGTAGAATACATTAGAAAACAGAAACTAACAAATTATTTCATGCAGTAAACAAAACTATAGAGTGAATAAACATACAGAGTTTAAACAAACATAAAAGAAAGGCTGGAATAAAATTCATTGTCTTTCAACTGAATCCAAAAGGAGTTGCAATCATTATTTCAGAAAAGCCAAAGTAAAAATAAATATTGTCAAGGAACATCAGAGACAATAAAATAAGATGTCAAAAGCCTGTGGTTTTTTTTTCCATGTGGGAGCTCACTTACGCAGATAGTAATACTCTCATAATTTGGAGTCTTAAGGAGTTTCCTGAAGCTTGGATGACATGCCCATGATCATACATCCAAGTAATAGAGACAAAATTTGAATGTTGGCCTTCATGATTCTACCAACCTACTATGCAAGACATAGCATTTAAATACTTAAAAAAACCCAGAAATGATAATTTTAGGTGACATTAATGAGCCTCAAGGAGACCTTGAAAAATCTAACAGAAAACTAAATAAAAATAGAAATTATGAGTCTCAGTCAATAAACATTTATTAAACATCCACTTCGTGTCAGTCATAGTGTTAAATGATGAATTTGATCACAGTTCTGGAAAAACTAGATATAATAGACATATGATGTTGTTATTTATCCTTCATTTTCAAAGAGTACCAGTGACATTGTGGAGTGATGTCTTAATTTTTGTTTGAATTGGATTTATATCAGGCTGAGTTACAGAAAGCCATTAGCCTGAGTCTGTATTCCAGAGTCAATAAAGTCCAGTGGTAACACAAAAGTCAAGATGACTGGCAATGACCTGGGTTTCAGTGGATGATCTTGGTGTCTTTGATGTCTGATTGAGCTCTAAACACTCCATAGTGTCTGCTTCAGCTGCCTTCATTGCTGTTAGAACAAATTAGTCTTATCTACCTATTCAGTTGGAGGAAGTCTTCACATGCTCCCCTACCATACCAACAGACTTGAGGCCTGTAAGTTACCCTCAATATGATACTCTCAAAGACATATGATAAGTATTGGATGAGATTATAAAAGAATATAATTGTTTTGCAGCTAAATGATAGGGTATAGTTGCAAAAACTGGTCAAAAGTTAGGGCATAAAGAATATAAAAATAAATGCAGAAAAGCAAAAACATTTCATTACTGCTATTTTCTTTTTGTCCCAACTTGTGATTTCATCAGTTCCTGTAATTACCAGTGTGATAATTTTCTCCATTAATATAGAATAGTAAATAATCTATGAGGTATAGTATTAGAGGATTAAGGCACTGAAAGGTTAAATAATTTGCCTATGGATAGACAGCTAGTATTCATCAGAAACAGGACTTTAACAAGGTCTTTCTGACTTCAACATCA
Organism: Phascolarctos cinereus; assembly: GCF_003287225.1. Lineage (NCBI taxonomy): Eukaryota > Metazoa > Chordata > Mammalia > Diprotodontia > Phascolarctidae > Phascolarctos > Phascolarctos cinereus. The sequence continues at coordinate 197,491,099 of NW_027555958.1, read as the reverse complement.
TGTTTCTAACAAGTATGTTATACTTCCTCTCACATGACTATGTACATACCCCAATCAAAATGGTACTATTTCAGACAGATATGAAAAAAAAGTAAACCTATATGGAAACTAAGTAATAATATCCTAGATTCAAAGAAATATCATAGAAGCAACAAATGATTATATTAAAGAGAATGATCTTAATTGACTAATTTAATTTTATTGAGCATCCCAACTTGAGAGGAAAAATTATAGGTTTGAATACTCACATTAACAGAAGAGAAAAATAGAGGATTGATGAATTAAATATGTAGATAAAAAACTAGAAGATGAACAAATTAACGATCTTGAAAAACCACAAAAAGTCACCATTTTGAAAGTCAAAGAAAGGTAATAAAATTGAATACAATATAACAAACATCTGTTAAGCACCACTATGTGCCAGGCACTGTGCTAAGCACTGTGGATACAAATAAGAAAAAGAAAGACATTCCCTGACCTCAAAGAGCTTACAGTCTAATAAACTAAGACAACACACAAAAGAAACTGAAAAGGAGGAGAGAGTAATTAGTGGGGGGCAGTAGGGCATGATGATGGTAGAATTGAATCCAAGGAGTGTTGTTTGTTGGGAAATGACTGGGCTGCAAGACCTCTTAAATGGAAGCTTTGGGGGGAGTTTTTTGTTGTTAGTTTTTCTTTTTCTTTCTTTCTTTTCTTGTCTTTTTTTCATCTGTTCTTTAGCTCTCCAATTCAAGGGGCAGAGGCTACTGAGCTTACTAGTGAGTTGTCAGTTCTAAAGCTAATGAAATCTTTGGGATGAGTTTCCTAGTGACAATCTTTTACCAAGGGATGATGATGGTGAAGTAGAATTCAAGAAGTGCAGTTGTTGGGAAATGGCTGGACTTCAAGCCCTTTTTAAATAGGAGGTTTCAAAAAAAAAAGCAAGACTATTGAGCTGATAAACAAAGAACTGTAAGGCCAACAAACATTACAAACTATTAACTAACATGATTAAAACAAAACAGAGAAAAAACCAAATTTTCCAAGTTCCAAAATGAGATAGAAACTCACAAGAAATGGGGAAGAAATGAAGAAAATAATTTAAAAATCACTATAGCTGATTACATAACTATAATGAATAGATATTTATAAAAATATAAAATATCCAAAATAACAAGATAGGAAATATGGACTAAATCGTCACCCAATCTCAGAAAAAAAATGATTGATTTAGGCATAGTTTCAATTTATATGACAAAGCAATAATTACATTAGCTGCCTGGTGCTGGATATAAAAAAGGAAGCCAGTAGAATAGATTAGATAAATTAGACCTTGAAGCATAAGTACTTGAAAACCCAACATTTGCTAAGTCCAAGAATGCAAGCAGGTAGGGAATGGACCTTTTATTCCACCATAACTGAAAAGAAGACTAGAAAGCTGCTTGTTGGAAAGTAGAAATCTTACATCATATGTGAAAATAAATTCCAAATAGATAACCAATCACAAGTTAAATGTAAAAATGTCACAAAGGAAAACAGAAGATTGTATCTTTCACAATTGTAGATTGTGGAAGAATTCCTATTCTGACATGGATAGAGACATTATAAAAGAAAAAACAGACAATTTCAATCCTGCAAAATTCAAAAGTCTTTGTAGAAAAATGCAGTTACAATTAGAAATAAAGATATATATTGAAAAAGAATCATTCTATGAAACATCTCTGATAAAAAGTTGACATCCAATATCTATAGGTAATTAATTAGTTAAGATTGAGTCATTACCCATTAGTCAAAGGGTAAAATCTTATGATCAAATACTTTTTAAAAGGAAAAAATAAAAACTAGCAACAACTTGAAAAATGTCCAAAATCACCAGTAATCAGAGAAATGAAAATTATAACAATTCTATGGCCTCAACTAATGCTCATCAAATTGTCAAAGAGAATAAAGGATGGAAAAACTCAAGTACAAAAAGCTGTGAGAAGATAGCCATTGATTCACTGCTGATAAGATAGCAAATTGGTCTGTTTTGGGCCAACATCTGGAATTTCAAATTTCAACTTGTTAAAAAACAATTTTAAATTATGCAAGGAAAATTACCATATTGCTTACATCCTTTAATCTATTGGTTATTTTTTGGGGGTTTATACCCCAAGAAGGGTAATGAAAACGAGAAAGGATCAATATGTATAAAAACATTCATAGCAATGTTTTTTACTAATAAAAACCCCAAAATAAAATAAATGCCCAATTATTGCTAAATAGCTGAATCAAAGGCATATTGATGTGGTGGATGGTGATTTGATTCCATAAGCCATATTGAATATGAATAATTCAGATAAATGTGGGAGGCTATTATGAATTAATACAGACTGAAGAAAGCAGTACCAAATAAGTAACACACACAATGGCTACAACATATAAATAAAGACAATAGGAAAATAAAACAAAATTCATACCAAATGTCATGGACAATCTTGGCACCAAATTATTAAAGTACATATTTTCCCTCTGTTATTAAGACTTAGTGAGCTCGGATCCTGGAAATCTGTCAGTTGTGTAGCACCTCCTCTAGGCCTATACCCCCAACTTGCATTTGCATTCACAGAATTGGGTACCCAGAGGGTGACTGACTACCCATAAGGTTCTAGGTATAATCTTATGCAGCTGTACATCCAACACTATTATGTCTGAAGACACCCCTCCCCAAGTACACTTCCCATTAATTATTGGTCAGTTAACTCAATCAGCTTTAAGAAAAGATATTTTCTAAGAAGGTTTGGCAGGAACAGCTTTCACAAAAATATTCTCAGCAAAAATCTCAGGTATACTACCCACGATGTGTATGGGACAAGAGAGCTAAAACTTAGAATACAAAGGTAGTAAGGTATATATGTGGGGACGCATGAAGCAATAGAGTAATTCATAACTCCCTTCCACCTTAATGAGTTCTCATGAAATTCTCTGAATGTAGCTCTCTGCTGGAATCTGAGTTTCCATGCCTTTCTAGAGTCAATAGTGGGTACTTTTCTCAAACTTCCTTTTCTCACAATGTGTTGGAAGTGCTTTCTCTCTTTCTAGAATGTTTGAGCAGCTCCCTTTGACAGACTACCTCTTTGCCTCCATTTTCTTCAGTGTATCTCTGCTTCTAGTTGGAGGCATTTTCTTCACTGGTTCAGTTTCTCTGATTCCATTTGCATGCATTCACTGAAATGTTAGAACTAGAAGGGAATTTAAAGATCATCTGAATCAACCCCTTTATTTTATAGACAAGGAAATAGAACAGGACTCTATGTCTAGAATCAATTGACTTGCAAGTGACAGAGCAAAGAATTGAATCCAGGTCTTCAAACTTCAACTCCAAGCAGACTTTCTAGCCCAAGGACTGATGAGTCCATTCTTCCCAACACAATCTGCTATTGGTCAAGTAACACTAATGACGTGTTAAATGATGAGATTGAAAGGAAAGAGAGAAGCATAAATCTCCTTCCTTCTGTATGCTCACCATATCAGGCAGCTCCCATGAATGATTCCTTCTCAGGAACTCTGATTCTTAAACTGGAACTCTCAACTCTTGAAATGAAATACTCTATTACTGGATTGGCTAAACTGTTGACATTTACTTGCTATTTAAAGTCCCAGAAGAGATACGTCCTCTTTTCTCCTCTCCTCTCCTCTCCCTCTTCTCTCCTCTCTTCTCCTCTCCCTTCTCTCCTCTCCTTTTCTGTCCTCTCCTCTCTTCCTCCTCCTATCCTCACTCCTCTCTTTATCCTCTTCTATTCTTCCTCTTCCATTTCTTTTTCTTCTTTCTCTTTGACTTCTTCTATTCTTCTTTCTCTTCCTCTTCTTTCTTCTTTCTTCTTCTTCTCTTCTTCTTCTTCTTCTTCTTCTTCTTCTTCTTCTTCTTCCTCTTTAGACTTGCCAATGACATCTATGGAAATGGCTGACAACATTTTGGACTAAAGATGTATATACATCTTTATATCTACATGCATCTATATATCTTTATCTTCATTGGTGATACTCTTTTCCCACACAGTTATTAATATTTCTACAACAAGGTAACTGGCTAACACCTTGTTAGGAAAAAGCAAACATGATCAGCTGTAGGGTTCTGAATGACGAACTTGTGCACAGATGGAAGGCTTAGGTTTTTTTTTTTTATTTTCATGTACCAGTTCTTTGTTAGACTAAATCTTTAAGTGCTCATCATAAAAGAATTACAGTGATGACCAAGGTGATAGGAAATGAGAATATTTTCATAATCTCTGTGCTAAATTTGCATTTGTTCAGTAAGGATACAAATGAACAGAATTATAGACTCTGCCAGAACACACAATTTAGAATAATTGGCTGATCTCAGAAGTTGAGACAGATACTGATTTAATTTGTGACTAAGGGAATAGAAAGGAAATTTTATATTTTATATTAATGGACCTTTTCATTTCTGTTTCATATTGTATAGCTTGAAATTTTGTGTTTGTACTGCATTAATAAAGTTTATGAAGAAATACAGAGATCTTAAATAGGTGTGTGTGCACATACACATGTGCCTGCATGCACATACTCAAGATGATCCATGATTTAAATGGTATAGAAATCACAGTAAAGAAGTTCCTCCACCAAGCAAAGACAACAACTTTTCTGCTGTTTAAAATCTTAAGGTGTTGCCTGGGGCAAAGAGAAATTGAGTCACTTTCCCACAGACACAAAACCGGAAGGTGTTAGAGGCAGGATTAAGCAAAGATCTTGACTTCAAGGTGGATTCCTTACCTTAGCTCCACTTGGTTTCCCCTTAGCTAATTTATTCAAATGCAAACACTAGAGTCTAATTCTCCATTCAATAGGTAGAGAGTGGGTTATCATAATTATTTCAATTTACAACAGAAAGAGGACAATGTTTTCCCTACTGTATGCATGCAACCTGATTCTATATTTTCTTAAATGGTCAGGCTTGGCTGGGTTATGCTGGAACCAGCTCATATGCTGAAAGATAATTGTTAAAATTAAAATGTGAGCATTTATTCTACTGGAAATTGTATAAATTGATTAGAAATCAGCAAATGCTGAAAATCAAGCTTTAATTTCTTTTAGAGGCACTCAGGATTAAGTGACTTGCCCAGGGTCATACAGCTAGTAAGTGTCAAGTGTCTGGTGCAGGATTTAAACTCAGGTTCTCTTGACTCCAAGGCCAGTGCTCTATCCACTGGTGCACCACCTAGCTGCCCCCAAGGTTTAACTCAATTGTTTTGTTGATGGTCTAGACTTAAGAAAGAGATGGAGAAAATGGCAATAATATAGTTTAAATTTAGAAGTATGTTCTAGGTTTTATGCAGAACCACTTGTTAACATTTAACAACATGCCACTAAGTCTAGTTGGTTATTGTTATTGTTGTTTGTCTTTCATTCTTGAAGAGGACCAATGACACCGCAAGAGTGATATTTTGAATGTGTGTGAATTGGGTTTAAGTGATGCAGAGCTGTGCAGTCATCAGCCTTACTGGGTCATCCTCCTCCTCCTCCTTCACTGAAGTTCAATGGCAAGACAAAAGCCAAGAGGACTGCAATGGCCCAGGATGCAATGGCCTCTCTAAATTAAGGTCTTTCTCCTGTCTTGATTTATCTGAGGCAATGCCCATTCAATGACTAAGGGCTAGGTAAGAATTGAGACAAAAGAAGCTCTGATTTCCATCACAAAAAATATCAGTATGGAAGATGAATACACTCAGAGTTTCTGGCCAGAACAGAAATAATTTCTATTTATATTCATTGTAAGCTACTTATTTTGAATGAAGTGATAGAAGGAAGATAGAAGAGTAGTGGGGAAAAAAAAGTATTGCACTAGGAATTGTAGATATAGCAATTATGCAACTGATGCAACTACTTCAAAATTCTATTCAAATTAACCTTTTCAATTCAAATAACATTTCTTAAGCATCTATTACAACTAATGTACTGTACTGGGTGTATGAAGTATTTATTCAAGGTTTTTAGGTTTGCAAAGTGCTTTACATAAATTATCTCATTTGATTCTTATTACCACTCAGTGAACAGTAGCAAATACTTGAAGTCATTATTTTTTCCCATTTTGTAGAAATAATCCCTTCCCCTAAGGACCTTACAGTTTGCTATTGGGCGTGTGTGTGTGTGTGTGTGTGTGTGTGTGTGTGTGTGTGTAGGAAAGGTGATTCACAGCCAAGTTTAATCCTAAGTAGGGTATGTTGGAGAGTAAGGAGTGATCCATGCAAAATGCTTTAGGAAAATTTAAGGGGAAAAGAAGAGACTATTATCTGTGAGAGATCAAGAAAGTGTTTATGGAGAAAGTAGCTCCTGAAGAAAAAAAAAGAGAGAAAGTAGCTCCTGAGCTAGACCTTGAAAGGAGATTTTAAGAGGTAGAGATGATGAGTACTATCATTCCAGGAATGAAGAATGACATGTGGGAATTCATGGCGACAGTAGATTGCGTATTGAGCTAAGGGAAGACTAGCTAAAATCCCAATTTGGCTGGAACATGGAGTGCGTGAGAGAGGACAAAGTGAAATGTAGCTTGAAAGGGTACTTAGAGCTCATCAATCAATCCATCAATCAATAAGCACTTATTGAGCTCCTGTCATATATCAGGTGCCATACTAGGAACTGGGAATACAGATACAAAAATAGAAATGTTCACTGCCCTTAAAGAGCTTATACTTTGTTGGGAAGTTACAACATGTATATAAATAAGTAAAATTTTAAAATACAGAAAATAAATGCAAAGTAATTTAAGGGAATAAGATACCAACTAGAAGAATTGGGAAGTTTCTTCTAGCAAGTAGCACTTGAGCTGAGTCTTAAACAAATAACACCTTCCAATATTATTGTTGTTTCATTTCCAATATTAATGCTTCATTCCATGTTTTAGCATTTGATTATATTTTTCTTATGCACGATTCTCTTATGGATGTTTTGTCTCACAAACTAGATAATAGTTCCTGGGAGTACTGTGATGATGTTTTATATTTTTCTTTTATCACTTATAGCTATTATAATCATGAGAACATTAATCTTGGAGTCAGGAACTATATTTTTGTTTGGCTCTCAGTCCCTAGCAAAGTGCCTTGCATGCAGTGGGCACTGAATATGTATTTATTGAACAAATTAATGAATAAATTCTCAATATTATATATTATTTCAATTTAAGTTCATGTTGAGATGAACAATTCACAATGTTAACTCATATTGAAATATCATTGCAGCATATCATGTTAAAGGTGATTTGATAGGCCATGAAAACATAGGACTTTATTATTAGGTTACCTATCATTAGTCTTTATCCATTCTGGATATTTCACAAACACTTATTTTAAGCTAGACGCCATGGTACCAACTTGTACAGCCACAAAAGTGAGTAACAGAAGGTTCAGGGCCTCAATGCGATTAAAGTCCATTGCAACAGATGAGATATGGATAGACAGACAGATAGATAAATATAGATAGATAGATAGGAAAGGGCTAGACTTGTGATTTCAGTGTTTTAAGGTACTTTCAGATGAGGAAACTCCCTCTGCCAATTTGGGTCTTCATGACCTAGTCTTAATAAGTTAACTAGAATAACACTAAGTGACTCACCCAGGGAAAAAGCCAGTAGGTGTCTAAAGTGACATTTTATTTTTTTTTAAATTTTTTAAAAATTTATTTTTAGTTTTCAACATTCACTTCCACAAGACCTTGAGTTCCAAATTTTCTCTCCATCTCTCCACTTCCCCACCCCAAGATGGTGTGTGTTCTGAATACCTGTTCCACTGATCTGCCATTTCTTTTATCACCCAACCCTTCTCTTATCCTGTCTCCCTTCTATTTTCCTGAAGGACAGGATAAATTTCTATACCCCATTGCCTGTGTATCTTACTTCCCAGTTGCACGTAAAAATAATTTTTAACATTTGCTTGTAAAATTTGGGTTGCAAATTCTCTCCCTCCCTGCCCACTCACCCTCATTGAGGAGGCAAGCAACTTGACACAGGTTATACATGTGTAATCATGCAAAAGACTTCCATAATAGCCATGTTGTGAAAGAACTAACTATATTTCCTTTCATCCTATCCCACCCCCATTTATTCTATTTTCTCCTTTGATCCTATCCCTCCTCAAAAGTCTTTGCTTCTGATTACTCCCTTCCCTAATCTCCCCTCTCTTATCCCCTTCTCCCATATTTTCCTGTAGGGTAAAATAGATTTCTATATTCAATTGTGTGTATATGTTATTCTCTCTTTAAGCCAAATTGAATGAGAGTAAGATTCATTCAGTCCCTCTCACCTCTTCCCTCTTCCCCTCCATGGTAAAAACTTTTTCTTCCCTCTTTTATGTGAGATAATTTACCCCATTCTACCTCTCCCTGTACAATCCTCTCTCACCCCTGAATTTAATTTTTTTAAATATCATCCCTTCATGTTCAACTCACCCTGTGCCCTCTGTCTATATATATTTCCTCCTACTACCATAATACTGAGAAAGGTCTCATGCATTACAAATATCATCTTTCCATGTAGGAATGTAAACAGTTCAATTTTAATAAGTCCCTTATGATTCTCTTTTCTGTTTGCCTCTTCATGCTTCTCTTGAGTCTTGTATTTGAAGTCAAATTTTCCATTCAGCTCTAGTCTTTTCATCAAGAATGCTTGAAAGTCCTCTATTTCACTGAATTTCCATTTTTCCCCCTGAAGGATTATACTCAGTTTTGTTGGGTGCGTGATCCTTGGTTGCAAAGCTAGTTCCTTTGACTTCTAGAATATCATATTCCAAGCCCTCTGATCTCTTAATGTAGAAGCTGCTAAATCTTCTGTTTTCCTGAGTGTGTTTCCACAACACTTGAATTGTTTCTTCTTAGATGCTTGCAATATTTTCTCCTTGACCTGGGAACTCTGGAATTTGGATATAATATTCCTAGGAGTTTTTCTTTGGGGATCTTCTTCAGGAGGTGATTGGTGGATTCTTTTAATTTTTATTTCACCCTCTGGTTCTAGATTATCAGGGAAGTTTTCCTTGATAATTTCTTGAAAAATGATGTCTAAAGCTCTTTTTTTTTTATCGTGGCTTTCAGGTAGTCCAATAATTTTTAAGTGATCTCTCCTGGATCTACTTTCTAGGTCAGTTTTTTTCCAATGAGATATTTCACATTGTCTTCATTCTTTTGCTTTTGTTTTACAATGTTTTGATTTCTCATAAAGTCATTACCTTCCATTTGCTCCATTCTAATTTTTAAGGACTTATTTTCTTTGGTGAGCTTTTGGACTTCCTTTTCCATTTGGCCAAATCTGCTTTTTAAGGCATTCTTCTCTTCATTGACTTTTTGGACCTCTTTTGCCATTTGGGTTAGTCTATTTTTTCAGGTGTTATTTTCTTCAGTATTTTTTGGGTTTCCTTATCAAACTGTTGACTTGTTTTTCATGATTTTCTTGCATCATTCTCATTTCCCTTCCCAAATTTTCCTCTACTTCTCTTACTTGCTTCTCAAAATCCTTTTTGAGCTTTTCCATGGCCTGGGACCAATTCATATTTTTCTTGGTGGTTTTGGATCTAAGAGCTTTGACTTTGTTGTCTTCTTCTGGTTGTATTTTTGATCTTCTTTGTGACCAAAGAAAGATTCTATGGTCTGAGTTTTTTGAGCTCTTTGCTCATGTTCCCAGACAATTACTTGACTATTAAATTCTTTGTTAAGGTAATGGTCTGCTGCCAGCATGGATAGTGTACTGTCCCATGCTTCAGGGATTTCATGCAGCTATTTTCAGAGATACTTTTAGGAACCTATAAATTTTCAGTTCTTCCAAGATGGTGTGACAAAAGACGAGGTGTTTACTCTTTTCCTGGCCTGTGCTCTGGTCTATGAGTGACCACAAGCACTCTTTTAGGCCTTGGAACTGTCAGGAGGATTTTCTCTTTACTGCTGCCACAAGCTCCACTATACCTATGCTCTTCCTCCCACCAGGACTGCCACCCAGGACTGCAACTCAGATCCAAGTACAAGGAAAGCAAGAGAATCCTGCTTCAGCACCAGGAAAGAGATCCCTGCAATCCCCCTCTGATCAGCCACTCCGTCTCCCTTTAGTCTGTGGGCTCAGGGCTCCAGAAGCAGCCACTGCCCTGGGGCTGTGTCAGAAATGGGCCAGACCAAGCTCTTCTCTCACTCAGATCCAGCAGATCTTTCCTCCTGACCTTCTAAGTTGTCTTTGGCATTTGTAGGTTGAGAAGTCTGGAAATTGCCACAACTCTCCCTGATTTAATCCCCTGAGGCCTGCTCCAGATTCACTGAAGTCAGATCTTGGCTGTGTGGCCCAAACTGAACTATTTTCCTCTCCCAGCCTGGCACAACAGACCTTTCCAATCAACTACCCAGGTTGTCTTGGGCTAAAAATTTGTTTCATTCTGTGTTTTTGTGTGTTCTGTTGCTCTAGAATTTGTTTAGAGCCATTTTTTACAGATATTTGGAGGGTTTGGGGGGAGAGCTCAAGCAAGTCATTGCTTTTACTCAGCCATCTTATAAGGTGACATTTTAACCCCAGTCTTTGCAGCTCTGAGACTAGCTTTTTATTCACTATGATGCACTGCCTCTGAAGATAACTATATCTGTATCCACCTATCCATATATCTATCTATCTGAATATAAGGTAGTATATAAGGGTCCTGGAAGTTGTGCAGACATTACATAATAGTTCAGAAGAGGAAGAGATCACTTTCGATTAGAATAATTCACTGTAAAAATGACATTTACCCTGTCCCTTCTTGTATCTCAATGGCCCCCCTTTTTTTTTATCAAATCAAAATTTATCATATATTATTTAACCCCCCCCCCAACAGATATTGATTAGAGAGCCAAGAAGGCAGCTTAAAGTCAGGTCACCTGACCTTTGTCAAATTCCTTGCCAAACAACTTTAAAATAACACCTCAAAATGAATTCTGAAGTGGCCAAACCAACAAAAGGATGGGATGAAACAATTTTCCAGTCCAAGACAACTGAGAAGTTAGACAGGAAAGTTTTATCTCAATGGGACAAAAGTGGAGTGGAATCCAGCAAAGACTGGGTCAGGCAAGCCAGCAGCAGGGTGCCTATGGTAATCCAAAAGTGTTCTGGCAAGCTAGCAATAGGACACACCCAGGTAAACTAAAAACAGGCCTTGGGGGTGACTGAATTGACAGCAGTGACTTTCAGAGTTTTCAGCCCATAGACAATGTCTCCTTCCAGTCAGAAAGAGATTATAGAGGACCCTTTGGTGACACCAGAAGCAGGGCCATGTTGCACTGCCCATATGAGGATCTGGGATGCAGGCTTGGGTCACAGTCCCAAGGTGAGGAGGAGTACTAGCACACTAGAGCTAACAGCCACAGGGAAGTAATTATTGAAGTAATTATTTTTACCATTTTCCAGAAACAATACCTTTCCCTAAGGACCTTACATTTTGCTGTGACCAGGGTCACAGTTCCAGGGTGGAAAAAAGTGCTTAAGGTTGCTTACAAACCATAGAACAGGCCAGGATAGCAATGACTGTACCTCTTCTTAGATCATACCAACTTGGAAGGACTGAAAACTCCCAGACTAGATTCCCAGAACTAGCTCTGAAAACAACACCACAAAAAACCTGAAGCTTGGAACAGTGCCCCCTCCATCTCAAGAGCAGAGCAGAGCCCAACTTTAACATAAAGTTGGAGGTCAAGAAATAGGCTATAAAATGAGCAAGCAACAACAAAAAAGAACTGGACCATAGAAAGTTACTATGGTGACAGGGAAGATCAAAACAAAAACTCAGATGAAGACAATAATGTTAAAACAGCTACATGCAGAGCCTCAAAGAAAAAAGTGAATTGGTCTCAGGCCATGAAAGATTTATTAGAAGAGCTCAAAAATGATTTTAAAAATCAAATAAGAAAGGTAGAAGAAAAATTGGGAAAAGAAATGAGAGTGATGCAAAAGAATCATGAAAAAAGGTCAATAGCTTGGTAAAGAAAACACATGCAAAAAATGGAAAGAAGATGTATATAAATCAATTGTAGAAAACAATTCCTTAAAAATATAGAATTGACCAAATGGAAAAGGAAGACCAAAAGCTCAATGAAGAAAATAATTCCTTAAAAATTAGAATTGGTAAGTGGAAGCTAATAACTCTGTGAGGCATCAAGAAACAATGAAACAAGTTGTTTTTTTTAAATAAAAATTTAGAAGAAAATGTGGACCCTCTTATTGAAAAAATAACTGACCTGGAAAATAGATCTAGGAGAGATAATTTCAGAATTATTGGACTACCTGAAAGCCACAATAAAAAAAAAAGAACTTAGACATCATCTTTCAAGAAGTTTTCATAGAAAAGTGCCCTGATATTCTATAACCCAAAGGTGAAATAGAAATTGAAAAAAAATCCATTAATCAGCTCCTGAAAGAGATCCTAAAATGAAAACTCCCAGGAATATTATAGCTAAATTCTAGAACTTCCAGGTCAAGGAGAAAATATTGCAATCACTCAGAAAGAAGTAATTCAAATATCATGCAGCCACAGTTAGGATAATGCAAGATTTATCAGTTCCTACATTAAAGGACCAGAGGGCTTGGAATAAAATATTTTAGAGGGTGAAAGAGTCAGGATTACAACCAAGAATTAACTATTCAGCAAAACTAAGTATAATCCTTCAGAGGAAAGAATGGACAGTCAATGAAATAGAGAACTTTCAAGCATTTGTGATGAAAAGACCAAAACTGAATAGAAAATTTGGTTTTCAAATACAAGACTCAAGAGAAACATAAAAAAGTAAACCGGAAAGAGAAATCATAAGGAATTTAATAAGGTTATACTGATACATTCCTACTTGGGAAGATGATACTTGTAACGCTTAAGTACTTTATCATTCTTTAATTTGTTTTGCTTTGTTTTTGGCTAGGCAATGGGGTTAAGTGACTTGGCCAAAATCACACAGCTAGTTAGTGTTTTGTGTGTGAGACTTGGATTTGAACTCAGGTCCTCCTGAATCCAGGGCCGGTGCTCTATCCACTGCGACACCTAGCTACCCCAATAATTTATCATTCTTAAGACAAGACCATTAGAAGTAGTATATATACACTGAGGGCACAGGTGTGAGTTGACTTTGATGGTATTATATATAAAAAACAAAATTAAGGGATGGGAAAGAAGGATTCACTGGGAAAAGAGGAAATGGGGTAAATTATTTCACAAAAAGAGAGGCATGAAAGAGCTTTTACAGTGGAAGGGAAGATGAAAGGCAATACTTGAACCTTTCTTTCATCAGAGTTGTCTGAAAGTGAGAATGACAAACAATCAGTTGGGTGTAGAAATCTATCTTACCTCATAGAGAAGTAGGAGGGGATGGTGTAAGAGAAGGGGGAGGGAGCTGATAGAAGGGGAGGAGTATTGGGGGAGGCAGTGGTCAGAAGCAAAACACTTTTAAGGAGAGAAAAAGGGAGAAAGAGGGGGGGCAGAGAGACAGAATAAGATGGAGGGAAATACACAGTAATTGTAACTGTGAATATGAATGGGATGAACTCACTTATAAAATGGAAGTAGATTGCAGAATGGATTAAAAACCAGAATTTTATAATATGTTATTTAAAAGAAACACACCTGAAGCAGAGAGAGACACACAAAGACTAAAGGTGATGGGCTGGATCAGAATCTATTATGCTTCAGCTGAAGTGAAAGAAAAAAAGCACAGGTAGCAATCATGATCTCAGAAAAATCAAAAGCAAAAATAGGCCTATTTAAAAGAGATAGGGAAGAAAACTGTATCTTACTAAAAGGTACCATAGAAAATGAAGTAATATCAATACCAATTAGTTATATGCCAAATGGTATAGCATCCAAATTCTTTAAGGAAAAGTTAAATGAGTTACAGGAAGAAATAGTAAAACTATGCTAGTGAGGAACTTCAGCTTTCTCCTTTCAGAATTAGATAAATTTACACATAAGATAAATAGAAATTAGTCAAGGAGATGAATAAATTTTTAAAAAGTTAGATATAATAGACCTCTGAAGAAAATTGAATGAGAATAGAAAGGAATATACCCTTTTCTCAGCAGTACATGGCACCTACACAAAAACCGACCATATATTAGGGCATAAAAACCTTACAACCAACTGCAGAAAAGCACAAATACTAAATGCATCCCTTTTAGATCATAAGGTAATAAAATTAATTTAATAAGGGGCCATGAGGAGATAGATTAAAAATTAATTGGAAACTAAATAATCTAATCTAAAGAACGATTGGGTCAAAGAACAAATTATGGAAACAATCAATACTTTCATTAAAGAGAATGACAACGAGACAACACAGCAAAGTTTTTAGCAGCAAGTGTATGAGACCAGATTTGAACTCAGGTCCTCCTGACTCCAGAGCTGGTTGCTGTATCTACTGCACCATTTGTTCATATCTTTTTGACTCACTGATTCTTCTATATCTCAAGGAGAATACTGACAGAAAGGAAAGTTCTACATATCTTAAAATGATCGTAGCAGTACTTGTACCAATAAGCTGCAGGAAAAAAGGTGCCTGCAAATTGAGGAATGGCTGAACAAATTACAGTATATGAAAGTGATGGAATTTTTTTTAATTAATTAACTATTTTTAGTTTTCAACATTCACTTCCACAAGATTTTGAGCACTAAATTTTCTCCCCATCTCATCCCTCCCCCCACCCCAAGATGGCATGTATTCTGAATGCACCCCTTCTCCTGATCTACCCTCCCTTCTATCTCTCCTCCCCTTCTCTTATCCCCATCTCATTCAATTTTCCTGTAGGGTAGGATAGATTTCTATATCCCATTTCCCATGTATCTTATTTCCCAATTGCATGAGAAAACAATTTTTTTTTAACTTTTGTTCTTAAAACTTTGGGCTCCAAATTTTCTCCCTTTTTCCTTCCCCACCCACCCTCATTGAGGGGGCAAGTGATTGAAAACAGGTTATACTTGTATAGTCATGCAAAACACTTCCATAGTAGTCATGTTGTGAAAAACTAAGTATATTTCCCTCAATCTCATCTGCCTCCCCATTTATTCTATTCTCTTTTGACCCTGTCCCTCCTTAGAAGTATTTACTTCTGATTACCCCCTCCCCAATCTGCCCTACCCTCTATCATCCTCCTATTCTCTTGTTCCCTCCATCCCCCTGTTTTCTTGTAGGGTAAGATAGATTTCCATACCCAATTGAATGTGTATGTTATTCTCTCCTTAAGGCAAATCCTATGAGAATAAGATTCACTCATTCCCTCGTACCTTCCCCCATTTCCCCTCCACTGTAAAAGCCTTTTCTTCTCTGTTTCATGTGAGATAATTTATCTCATTTGGCCTCTCCCTTTCTCCTTCTCCCAATATAATCCTCTCTTACTCCTTAATTTTATTCTCCAGATATTACCCCTTCATCTTCTACTCACCCTGTGCCCTCTATTTATCAATATATCTATATATATATATATACATATAATTTCTTTCCTTCCAACTACTCTAATACTGACAAAGGACTCATGAGTTACAAATATCATCTTTCCATGCAGAATATAAACAGTTCAACCTTAATAAGACTCTTATGATTTCTTTTTCTGGTTTACCTCTTCACGTTTCAAATTTTCTATTCAGCTCTGGTCTTTTCATCAAGAATGCTTGAAAGTCTTCTATTTCACTGAATGTCCATTTTTTCCCCTGAAGCATTATGCTCGGTTTTGCTGGGTAGGTGATTCTTGGTTGTAATCCTATCTCCTTTGCTCTCTGGAATATTGTATTTTAAGCCTTCCAGTCCCTTAATGTAGAAGCTGGTAAATCTTGTGTTATCCTGATTGTGCTTCCACAATACTTGAATTGTTTCTTTCTGGATGCTTGCAGTATTTTCTCCTTGACCTGGGAACTCTGGAATTTGGCTACAATATTCCTAGGAGTTTTCCTTTGGGGATCTCTTTCAGGAAGGTGATTGGTGGATGCTTTCAATTTCTATTTTACCCTCTGGTTCTATATTATCAGGGCAGTTTTCCTTGCTAATTTCTTGAAAGATTATGTCTAGGCTCTTTTTTTGATCATGGCTTTCAGTTAGTCCAATAATTTTTAAGTGATCTCTCCTGGATCTATTTTCCAGGTCAGTTTTTTTCCAATGAGATATTTCACATCACTTTCTACTTTTTTTCATTCCTTTGAGTTTGTTTTACAGTATCTTGATTTCTCACAAAATCACTAGCTTCCAATTGCTCCATTCTAATTTTTAAGGAAGTATTTTCTTCAGTAAATTTTTGGACTCCCTTTTTCATTTGCCCAATTTTGCTTTTTAGGACATATTTCTCCTCATTGACTTTTTGGAGCTCGTTTGCCATTTGGGTTAGGCTATTTTTTAAAGTGTTATTTTCATCAGTATTTTTTTTTGGCTCTCCTTTAGCAAGGTGTTGACTTGCTTTTCATGATTTTCTTGCATCACTCTCAGTTTTTCCTCTACTTCTCTTACTTGCTTGTTAAAATCCTTTTTGAGCTCTTCCATGGCCTGGGACCAATTCATATTTTTCTTGGAGGCTTTGGATGTAGGAGCTTTGAATTTGTTGTCTTCTTCTGGTTGTATGTTTTGATCTTCTTTGTCACCAAAGTAAAATTCTATGGTCTGATCCCAGCCAATTACTTGAGTTATAAACTCTTTATTAAGATAGAGGTCTGCTTCCAATATAGAGAATGTACTGTCCCAAGCTTCAGGGGTTTGTATAGCTGTTTTCAGAGATAGTTCTAGGGACCTGTAAATTTTCATTTCTTCCAAGTTGGTATGATCAAGGGCAAGGTGTTTACTCCTTTCCTGGCCTTTGCTCTGATGTATGTCTCTTTTCTGTCTTGGAACTGTGAGGAGGATTCTCTGTCCACAGCCAGTACAAGCTCAACCATGCCAGTGCTTCTCCTTGCCCCAGGACTGCCATCCAGAACTGTGACCCAGATTCAAGCACGGGCAAAGCAAGAGAGTCCTGCACCAGCAAAGAGATCCCTGCAATCCCCCTCAGATCAGCCACTTGATTCACCCTCACTCTGTGGGCTGGAAGCTCAGGAGGCAGCTGCCACCCCAGAATCATGCTCGGGGGCTGGGACTGGGACCATGCTCTTCTCTCTCACCGCAGACATAGACTTTTCCTACTGACCTTCTAAGTTGTCTTTGGTGTTCATGGGTTGAGAAGTCTGGAAACCACTACAGCTGCCCGTGATTCAGTCTTCTGAGACCTGCTCCAGGTTTGCTGAGGCCTGCATGCCTATGCCAAATTGCACTCCTCTTCCAGCCCAGTGCAATATACCTTTCTGATCAACCATCCAGGTTTTCTTGGGCTGGAAATTTGTTTCACTCTGTCTTTTTGTGGGTTCTTATGCTTTAGAAATTGTTTAGAGCCATTTTTTACAGGTATTTGGAGGGCTTGGGGGAGAGCTCAAGCAAGTCACCGCATTTACTCCACCATGTTGGCTCTGCGCCCCCTTCCCCCCATGATGGAATATTTTTCTAACAAAATAAAACAAATATGAAGAGTTCAAGGAAACATGGAAAATCTTGCTTGAAGTGTTCCAAGATAACAATACGCCCAATGACAATGTAAATGATAATAGCAGTAAAACTTCTCATGGCTCCCCCTCACCTTTAGAATCAAATAAAACTTTTTATGTTTGGCTTTTACAATTCTTCACAACTTTTCCAACCTTTATTTATATATAACAACTCTCTTCATACTCTGCCATACAACTACACTGAACTCCTTGCTGTGCACTTTCCCCCTCTAAATATAAAGCTAGGAAATACAGATGTGGAATATAGTCAGATATAGTTGCCATCATTTGGCTTTAATTAAAATTTACATTTAAATAGGGGAGATGACGTATACCTATATATGTATATAAACAACATACATATCAGTATATACAAAACACATTGTTATAATTAATGGTTCAAATATTGGGATAAAGACAAGGTTAATATGCTATGATATAAAAGAAAAGTGTGATTAAAACTCGAAAATAAAATAATATATGAGGAAAAGCTCAGAAAACATATACTATCCTTGCCCTAATGATAAGGCATCATTGCTTAAAGCCACTACAGGTTTGTATAATGTAAAAAAATAATACTCAAATCAGGCTCATGGAAATAAAGCTGGATCTACCTGATGCCAAACATGTGGATGAAAATTTCTGCTAGATACCCCATTGTAACAAAAGTCAGAGCTGTCTGTCCTTGGGTAAATAAAATATCTGGATTTCTGAATGATTTTTTCAGTTCTCATCTTCTCACTGGTCATTATATGGCTACAAAACTTTTCCAGACCCTATATTGCCTCAAAAATACCATATAACAATATTGTTATTTAAGTAGAAGAAAATATCAGGTTTCATAAAAGCATGTCTGTTGCATTTTTTTTTAATAACTATTTTCAATGGACCTTGAATTGATAGTACAAATCATTCTTGAGGTAATGGATCTGGGTCAAGGGGACATTAACTCAAGTACCAACTTCAACACTTACTAACTGTTAGATCATGGACAAAACAACAACAACAACAACAACAACTATTCTGAGACTCATTTTCCCTATGTGTAAAATCAAATTAAGCAACACATTTAGGTATGTATTTTATGCAAGGCACTTCCTAACATGGGTAATGCTAACACTGGTACCATCTTATAAATTTTGTATTAAAAAATACTTTGAAAAATTTTAAATGCTATGTTAGGCACAATCAAGCAAACTTTGCTTCAGGAACTATACTAGGTCCGAGATTAACAAAAGCAAAAGTGAACTAGTCCTTACTCCAAAAGAACTTACATTTTTCACAGAGGAAACAATATGCACCTATATAGGTATATAACTGACACATGTATCAGCATATACAATCCACATATCAAGTAGGCACAAGGTAATATTGGAACGGAAAATATTAGCAACAGCAAAACATTTCTATTGGTTGCAAAATTTTGGTACTGAGTTCCTAGTTACAGGTAACTTAATGTCTAGAACTGTACATGAGAAGCTCATTATCTTTCATTGATTAACAAATGACAAGTCCTCATACTATGTAGATTGCAAAATATCCTTGAGGACTCAACCAATAAATTGTACTTAAGTTGGAATATTATCATAGATCAAACTATTGCCAAAGTCATCCAGATAGTCCATAAAAACTTAAGAACATTTTAAACAGATATCACCATCCCAAATACAATCTCCAAACTACATGGTATAAGAAACTTTCAAATATAAAGACATAGCAGAAAAATTAAAGCCATATAGATAGATATTGAAGCACATATCACCATCATTTGGCCTGTTGTGGCAGTCATACTGAGGATGTTTTTGATAAGCTTACAGAGGATGAGATTATATCCTAATACATTTATTTAGCCACAAAAAGCAGTTCTTTTATCTACTTATGCATTAAATATTTTAAAAATAGAGGTAGAAAAATACTAACAAAATTCACCTGAAAGAACAAAAGGTCAAGAATATAAAGAAAAAAAATCAATGAATAATGATATCAGGATAATTACTTTTCCTAAGGAATGCTTCTGAATTCATAAAACATCTGAGAACATAACAATAATAATATAAATAATAATAAAATAACTGACATTTATATTTCTTTTTTTTTCCCAGGCAATTAGGGTTAAGTGACTTGCCCAGGGTCAAACAGCTAGTAAGTGTCAAGTGTTTGATCTGAGGCCGGATTTGAACTCAGGTACTCCTGACTTCAGGGCCAGTGCTCTATCCACTGCACCACCTAGCTGCCCCTGACATTTATATTTCAATACTACAATGAATCACTGATTTCACTGTATCACATTGTATCACAGAGTATTCACTACCATGAAAGATAATACAGACTATGCATGCCTGACTGTTTTATGTGCCTCTTATTCACCTCATCCCATGAGGTCACCATTGGAGTTTATCTAACATGCTGGGGGCCTCCATCTCTTCTTTTAATTAAAAAAATATTTATTTATTTAAAACATTCATCTTAAAAAATTTATTTTTTCCAAATTATCTCCTTCTCTCTCACCATCACCCACAAAGAAGGCAAGAAATGTGTTATCAATTACTTATCTCTTTTAATTAGGTCTATTTTTACTTTTGCTTTGTCTGAGATCAAGATTGGTAGCCTGCCTTTTTAACTTCCGCTGAAGCATAATAGATTGTGCTCCTGTTTCTTATTTTAACTCTCTTTGTATGTGTCTCCCTATTTCAAATGTGTTTCTTGTAAAGAATGTGTTGTCGGATTCTGGTTTTTAAACCATTCTGCTATCCTCTTCTGTTTTATAGCTGAGTTTGTCCCATTCACATTCACAGTTATAATTACCAAGTGTGCATTTCCCTCCATTCTATTTTCTTTTGTTTATCCTTCTCTATTCTTATTTTGTCCCTCCTCTAAAGTCTACTTTGTTTCTGACCACTGCTTTCTTTTACCTGCTCTCCTTTTTATCAATTCCCTTTCCCTTTTCCCCTTCTGCTCCAACTTCCTGATTGGTTCAGATAGATTTCTATGTCCAGATGAGTGTGTATGTTATTTACTCTTCATAAGAGTGAAGTTTAAGCATTGCTCCCTCCCATCCATTTTCTCCTCCACTGTGAAAGCTCTTTCTTGTGCACCTCTTTTATGTGAAGTAATTTCCCCCTTTCTTCCTCTCCCTTCTCCCAGTGCATTCCTCTTTCTCACCCCTTAATTTTTTTTTTGAGATCATGCCATGGTAGCCAACTGACCCTTGTCTATGTATGTTCTTAACTGTCCTAATAATGATAAAGTTCTTAGGCGTTACAAGTATTATCTTCCTGCATAGGAATGTAAACAGTTTAACCTTATTAAGTCTTTTATGATTTCTCTTTCATGTTTACCTTTTTATACTTTTGATTCTTTCAAGGGCTTCCAACGTGGCATAATCCCAGGAGAAATGTGAACACTGCTCTCTGGCCTGTGCTCTTGTCTTTTTCCAGAAAGGGATCTTGCTCCCCTGCAATCACAAGTGCTAACTCTCCTCTTGGCCCTGGAACTGTACCTAGGTCCCCTGTTCTATCAATGTAGCTGCAAGTGCTAATGTTCCTTTCTGCATTGGAACTGAGACCAGGGTCCTTGTTCTTTTGAGAGTGACCACAAGCACTCTTCTCTATCCCAGAATTGTGACCAGGATCCATGCTACCCGGTGGTCAAAAGTGCTAGTGCTCCTCTTCACCCTGGAACTGTGATCCAGAACTGCATATAGGCAATGCAACAGGTCCTATACCTAACCCCAAACCCCTGTAATCTCTTTCTGAACTATTGTCCAGTCTCTTTACCATCTCTGGGCTGACAGCTCCCGAAGTTGCAGCAGCTGCTCTTGCAGCTGCCTCTCAGGCCTAATGTTGGTTTGGCCTGGGCATGAGCTGCACTCCAGGCTGGCCCCTACCGCATTGTCACAGACCTCTTCTACCAACCCCCCAAATGATCTTGGGCTGGAAAAATGTCTCAGCCCAACCTTCTGTTGGCTCTGCCACTCCAGAATTTGATGTGAGGTGTTATTTTAAAGTGGTTTGGAGAGGAATAGGCACCCTACTGATATATGTTATCTATCAGTTATAGCTTGATCACATATTTTGGTGATTACATCCTGTATACAGCTTCTGTTGTCTAAATTTTTGCTTCATGTGTTGCAGCCTGTTTATGCCCAAAATGTGCCTCTCAGCTGTCTTTTGGGTGCTGCTCTATTTCAGTTTTTCAGTAACTAAAGTATGTCATGCACTCTCATTGCTAGAACATTTAGCACAGTATAGTGCCCAATACATAATAAATGCTTGCTGGCTGACTGATATTGATGAGATGGGCCTTTGTTTCATGAGGAAGCTTGAGATTATTAAATATGTTTTACTCCAAAGGCATCCCAGACCACTTTTTCTTCTTTCCAATTCAAGGCCCAACTCATCGATCATGTTGCAGGGTGTATGTATGTACACAAATATGCATATATACATGTATGTATACACATAAATGAGCACATATACAAAGCATCTATCTTTCTACCTTCTATAGATATTGGTGGATATGCGTTATAAATTGTCTCTTGTAACTTAGATAACAGCATTCTTTATCCATATGACTGACTGTTTTCTGGGATGGGAGGTGTTTTTGCTTTATGTGGATAATTAGACATTACTCTTTTGAAGATCTGAATGTTATTTAGATAATGTTCCAGGGACTAATAATTTGTTGTTAAATAAAGCTTTAAAGTTAGCACACCACTTTTCAAACCACATTTGATGTTCATAGACCAATGTTAACTATTTTCAGAACTGGATTTTTTTGTGAAATTAAAGTTTTTCTTTTGAATACTAGCTGAAGCCAGTTTGAATGGTAAGAGAGATGTTGGACTGATTGAGAGGTGTGCAGCCTGATTCCAAACAAACTTTGAACCTTTTTAAAGAACAATAAAACCTATTTTCCACATATGTGATGCTCACAATAATCCTGTGAGGTAGGTGCTATTATTATTCCCATTTTACCAATGGAGAACTTGAGAGAGAGATTAAAGTCTTGCTTACAATCACTGAGCTAGTGAGTGTCTATGGCAATATTTGAACTCAGATCCTCCTAACTCCAGGTCCAGTGCTCCATTCATTGTACCACCTAGCTGAATGGAGTATGCACAATGTCATTTGCAAATGAGACCATCTGCAGCTCCTCATCTTTTATAGGGAATTCTCCTTTGACTTTGACTCCAGAATAACAGTAGTGAACAGGTTGGGAAAGTGTGCATTGTCACCCCTCTCTTGCTCTGTTTTATGATTCATTTGGTCTTATCAACATAGTTAAATGAATGTGGCTAAACAAGGTTATTTCTGTTGTTACAATTTTTGGAGATTCTTGCATAATGTAGACATACACACAGGAGGTACTCGGTTGGAGAACAGCTTTTAAGGTTAGCATTTGCATAGTGTTTTTAGGTTTGCAAAGTACATTTTTCATTACTCATTTGAGTCTCACAACAAGCTTTTCAAACTAGGTGCTATAGCTTCTCACTTTAGAAATGAAGGAATTGAGACTCAGAAGGGTTAAATGAATTGTTTACTGTTGTTGACTGTTGTCACTTGTTGACTGTCAGAGGTGGCATTTGTCTACCTGACTCCAAGTTCAACTTTAAAAATAACAATCAATGACACAAATCAAGCTATCTATCTGCCCATCCCTCATCCTATATGAAAGATCAAGCATCTTGGGGGAGAAAATAGTTTGAAAATGGGCACAAAACCTCTCCAGAAGGATAGAGACTAGACTTGTGATTTCATTCTCATAGGGAACTTTGAGGTGAGAAAACTCACTTTTCCAATAAAAGTAGACATCTCTGCAACTTATCTCTTTAGAGCTTAGGTTTTTAAACCAAAGTTTATGGAACTCCAAGGGATCTATAGAAAGAATACAGGAAGTCTATGAAGTTGAAGAGGGAAAAATTCATATATATTTTAATTAATCTTTGGAAATTAGCATTTAATTCAATTATGAATTAATTTTTTTTTTTGAGAAGGGGTCCATAGGCCTCACCAGACACCCTAAATGGTACATGATACAAAAAAGCAGCCCTGCCTTAGAGGTCTATGTGAGATCTGAACCTAGGTCTTTTTTATTTTAAAGCTGTCTTTCTATCTACTCTATCATGTTGCTTCTTTGTGAACCCACATAAATTCAAAGTTTTGTCAAGGGATAAGAGCAGTGAAGGTAGGAAGATGAGCACACCAGTACTTGCCAATTCAACATGGTATCTTCCTCGATATCTGAAGAGGTTTTTACAGAGCCAAATTCTAAAGTCAGTGACTTTTATTTTTATAGCAGACTTACTATTTAGCAAACCCAAGCAACCTCCCTCTTCCCAAGCACACACATAAAAGGGGTGCAAAAAGAACTGGTGCTTATATTTGGCCCCAGTTTATATTCAGTTTTGTCAATTTGACCTTCACAGGTCTGTAATTACTGTAATCACAGCCTGCTGTACATGTTAACAATCAAAGCATCCCAATTTTGAGCACTTCAACAATAGCATTTTTAATAGGACAGAAACCCTGCCAGAAAGACTGGCTCTTAGGCTTCCACCCAGATCTAAAGATCCTAGAAGATAGAATACAGGTCCCCTCAAACTCTCATCCTTTTCAATCAATTGTATACTCAAAGAAATCCATACTGTAACACTGGTGGAACCACTGGCTAGCTAGACAGAGGAGATACCTTGTGCCATTGAAGGTATATTCCTAGCTGAAGTTTTCAGACGATGTGAACAGAACAATTAACTGAATTTAAAGACCTTCCTTATAGCTACCTACTCAGCTATTTGATATTTTAAAAGGTCATCAAAAAACAGTGAGAGGCATAAAGGTGGTTTTCTTTTGATCTGGACTTGTGATTTCATCAGCATAAATAATGTGTAACTCTTCTACAACTCTGAGTCTTACAGCATTGGCTGGAGGAACCAAGAGGTTCATAGGATCATAAATTTAGGGCTGGAGAGGACCTCAGAGGCCATTGAATCCAACCTTTCATTTTACTAATGAGGGAACAGAAACCCAGAGAGATTGAGTAATGTATCTATGGACACACAGCTAGAATATGTCGAAGGTAGGGTTTGAACCCAGGTCTTCCTGACTCCAAGACTGACCCTCAATTTACTATACCACACTTCCTCAGTGTAAAAAGTAGAAGGGTATAGTCATTCACCAGTCCTTTATTAAGTACTTGCTGTGTTTGAGGCACTAAACTGCATTAAACACTGAGAATACAAAGAAAAGTAAAAAACTGCCCTCAAGGAGCCCACAATGGAGCTAAATAACTAGCTACATGTAAAATATACACAGAGACAGTCTTGCAAGTGAAAGACACTAGCAGCAAGGGAGATGGGGAAAGGACTTATGCAAAATATAGGCTTTGAGATAAATTTTTAGAGTACAGGAAAGCCAGGAGATAGAAATGAGGTTGGAGTACATTCCAGGCATGGGGGATAGATAGCTAATGCAAAGGCATCAAGATAGAGATGGATTATAGTATGGGAGAAATAGCAAGTAGATCAGTATAAGAAAGAGATCAGTACAGGAAGGGGAGTAAGGTGTAAGAAGCCTGGAAGTGTAGGAAGCGGCCAAGTTGCGAAGAGCATTGAATATCAAACCAAGGACTTTATATATGATCCTTAAGATAAGATGGAGCTGCTGAAGTTTATTGAATATGGCAGGGAGGGAGAGAATAATCATCCCTATGATTTTAAAAAAAATCACCTTGGCACTGGAGGATGGGTTGGAGAGGGAGGAAACTTATGGTAGAAAATAATATAGTACTAAGATTATGGCATTTTATTTTCCTTGAGGTCTCTGATCTGAATAGGTGCTACTATTGCCCTATTGTCAGAAGCATGCATGTGAAAAATTGTCTTTTGTGCCCTCATCCCAGCAAGTATAGGTGCCAGCGTTAAATTGAGCCATCTCTACCTTGTCTGATACTTCTTGTAATTGATCATCCACCAATAGCTGTGAAATGATGGCTAGTGTTTGGGATATAGCCTTTGGTCTTGGAACAGAGACACTAACTAGCCCTTACAGGAACTAAATCCATAGCTTCTGTGCCTTCAATAGCTAACCAGTGGAGCTAACTAACATTCTTGTTAATTTCTTGGATAGAGACATAGGATACTTAGAAAATTTGTGGATAACATAAAATTGAGAGGGATTGCTAATTTATTAGAATGCAGAAACAAGAGCCAAAAAGATGTTATTTTGGTAGGCCAAAATCCTGGACCAAATCCAATATGAGAAAAATTTTTTAAAATTTATAAGTAGAAAATCTTGCATTCAATAAATCAACTTCACATGATCTGAAAGTTTTAGTAGACAACATACTCAATATGAGACAACAGTGTGGTATGGCAGCCAAAACATACAAACAAAAGAAAAAGCCAAACCCAAACAAACCAAGTAATGCAATATTTGGCTGAAAGTATAGTATCTAGAACAAGGGGATGGTGTTCCTGTGTTCTGGCCCTGCTCAGAGCACATCTGGCATGTTATGTTCAATTCTGGTTACCACGTTTTAGGAAATGCAGCAATAATTTGTGGAATATCCAGAGGACCTCAGAATCCAAGGGTCACAAAATTTTACAGTTGTAAGGAATTTTTTTTTGTTCCATTTAATTCAAATTTCACTTGAAAAAGAATTCCCAGTTTCTATTACAACATACCTGATAAGCACTCATCAAGCTTCTGCTTGATGACTTCCATTGTGGGCATCTACTGCTTGTATAAGTTGCCTATGTAAGCTCTTTTTGTGCTGACAAAAATTTGGAAATTGAGTGGATATCCATCGATTGGGGAATGGCTGAATAAGTTGTGGTAGATGAATATAATGCAGGCCTGCACAACATATGGTCCATGGACTGCTTGCAGCCCACCAAAGGATTTTGGGTGGCCCTCGAAAAATGTAGAGGACATAAAAGAAAGTAAAGATGTAACAAATGCTTTGTCCATGCCCTGCTTAATCCACCTTCCACTAGTCACTATTGTGCCCATGATCTAACTTAGCAGCTGGGTTACCACTATGCACTCTCTCCTCTTTGTCACGTAAACCACAGCAACCAACCATCTTCAGTCTGTCTTTAGTATGAGAGGAGCAAGAGTCGCACCTTTTTGCTGTGTTTTCAGTTGGTACTGGTGTTGAACAGGGACAAAGTGAGTGCAGCCATGCACAAATGCAGCTGATGCCTACTATGTGATGAGTGGCAACAATGTGAAGGCTTCTTCCCCTCCCTCACTGGGTGGCTGCCCTCCAAGTAACATGACTGTCTGGTGCTTTCTCCAAGGTCAGACACTCAGTTCAGTATTTCTTTGTATGTTAGCAGTTGCTGTGGAGATTTCTTTTTTGGTTCTAACATTCAAGTTTTTGGGGTGACTTTGTAAAATGAGTGATAAAAAGAAATGGAAGATCGAATCAGAATATAGAGTGTTTAATCCAGAGTGGACAAATAAATACTTGTTTACTTACACAAGAGACAAAATATTATGCCTTGTTTCCTGAGAAGTAATAGCTATTCTGAAGGAATGCAATCTTCATTGCCATTTCGAATCCAAACATCCTGACTTAAGCAAATTGGACACCAATGAAAAACAAATTAAAACATCCAAATTGTTGAAAAATCTCAGTGGGGAGGAATGGTTTTTCAAGAAAGTAAACTCAGAAAATGAGGCAGCTACTAAGGTTAGTTTTCAGATTTCTAAAGAAATTGATTTCAGACATGATTCCAGTGCATGAAAAACTGCTGATATGAAGTGTAATATGTCTCATTAACTAAATGTAAACAGTAAGAAAACCTAAAAAATGTTTTAAAACTTGTACCACTTAGCGAAGTGATTTTTTAAAAACATTGATATGGTTTCATGATAAATAAAAATCTTAAGAAGTAACTGTAACCAATTGATATTAATCAAAATTTCCTTTTTTAAAATACATTTTATTTGCAAAATAGTTTAATGATTAATTATACCTTTACTTGGAAAGTAAGCTGCTAAAAACCTATCTGCAACCCAAAGAAGTTTAACCTATTTTAATTTTGGCCCCTACCTACTGCCAAGTTGTACAGGTCTGATGTAATGTAATACTGTCATGCTATAAGAAATGATTAGCAGGGGCAACCAGGTAGCGCAGTGGGTAGAACACCAGCCCTAAAGTCAGGAGGACCTTAGTTCAAATCCAGCCTCCATTCAAACACTTGACACTTACTAGCTGTGTGACCCAGGGCAAGTCACTTAACCCCAATTGCCCACCCCAAAAGAAATGATTAGCAGGCAAATTTCAGAAACTGGTGCGAAGTGAAATAAGTAGAACCAGAAGAACATTATACACAGTACAGCAACATTGTGCAGTGATCAACTATGAATGACTTAGCTCTTCTCAGCAGTATGATGATTCAAGACAATTTCAAAGGAATCATGATGGAAAATGCTACCCACATCCAGAGAAAGAATTGATGGAGTCTGAATGCAGACTGAAGGCATATTATTTTCAACTTTTTTTGCATCTTTTTTTTCCCATTTGGTCTGTGTCTTCTTTCACAACATGACTAATATGGAAATATGTTTTACATGATTGCATGTATGTAACATATCAAATTACTTGCCATTTTAGGGAGTGAAGAAAATTTAAAACTAAAAATTAAAAAAAAAATGAATGTTAGAAATTTTCTTTACCTGTAGTTGAAAAAATAAAATGCTGTTTATTTAAAAAAGTTGCTCATTCCACATTTGAACTGTTCCAACTATTTGTGAGTTTTTCTGCCTTATAAAACCTAAATTTGCCTCTTTGAATTTTCCATCCACTGATTCTAATTTTGCCCTCTAGATAATAAAAAAATGAATCTAATCCCTCCTTGTATGGCAACCCTTCAAATACATGAAGATAGCTACATTGTTCTTCTGAGCCTTTTCTTCTTTAAAGTAGACTTCCTCAATTCATTCATCTGATTCTTACATGGCAAAAACTCAACTCTTTGCCCTACTAGTTGTTCTCCTCTGAATACTTTCCAGCTTTTCCTAAATTGTCATGCTCAAAACTGTACATAATAAACTAGATGTGGTATGATTAGTGCATAGTATAATGATACCATCAGATTCTTATTCCCAGATGCTATACCTATCAATGAAGCCTAACATCACGTTAATATTTGGCTACTGTATCATATTGAACTAGAAGTCTATTAAATTCCTCAGTTTTTTAAAATAAAAATTGCTATCTAATCTTCTCTTTCCTATTCTGTACTTTTGAGGTCAACACTTTGAACTCAAGCAAAAGACTTTATATTTGCTGATAATAAGTTTCTTCTTAGATTAGGCTCAATATTCTAGCCTGTCTAGATCTTATAGGCTCACAACCGAGCTAATTCTCCCAGTTTCATATTATCCCCCAAAATGATAACCATATCATCTATACCTTTAAATCAATTATAACAATGTTAAACAGCACAGGGCCAAGCCTAGATCCCTGTGGCATCAAATTAGAGATATTCTTCAAAGTTGACATTGAGCTATTGAGAACTATTTTTGAGTCCCATAATTCAAATATTTCTAAATCATCTAATTATGCTGTTATTTAGCTGTTCTCTCTCCAAATCTTCCATAAAAAGAGTGTGATGTAGTTTATAAAATTATAATGGGCTTTTCACACACACATGCAGGCATGCACACGCACACGCACACAGACACACACAAAGTTACAGTAAGAGCATTTGTGGTGACAATGTTGATGGCAGTTTAGGGGTGGAGAGGTGTACCTGAGGTTATATATAGACCAAGGTGTGAGCTGAAGGAGCAGTACTGGCCTTGGATTATAGAACATTGGAAGAACCACAGGATTAAAGGTCCCCAAATGGAGCTCAGAAAACAACAGCATGAACAACCTGAAGCCTGAGACATTATTTCCCACACGTTGGATGAGAGATTGACTTTAACATAAAGTTAAGAGTCAAGAAATAGGCTGCTAAAAAAGAAATAATGAGTAAGCAAAAGAGAAAGATGCTTACCATAGATAGCTACCATGGTGATAGAGAAGATCAGAGGTTCAAACTCAGAAGACAATGAAGTCAAAACGGCTACTTTGAAAGCTTCAAAGAAAAATATGAAATGGTTACAAATCCCAAAAGAATTATTGTAAGAGCCTAAAAAGGATTTAAAAAAATAAGAGAAAGTTGAGGAAAAATTGGGGCAAAATAATAGTAATGCAAGAAAGTCAAGAAAATTATGAAAAGAAAGTCAACCAAGTAGAAAAAAAATACAAAATAGTTATGAAAGAACATACTCCTTAAAAATTAGAATCGGGCAAGAGGAAGCTAATGACTTCACAAGACATCAAGAAATAATAAAACAAAACTAAGAGAACAACAACAAAAAAAAGAATGTGAACTATCACATTACAAATACAACTGACCTGGAAAACAGATTGAGGAGAGACAATATAGGAATTGTTTGATTACCCGAAAGTTATGATTTTAAAAAGATTCTAGGTCCTATACTTCAAGAAATTATTATGGAAAACTGCTCTGAAGTTTTAGAACTAGAGGGTAAAACTGAAATTGAAAAAGTCCCTTGATCATCACCTGAAAGAGATTTCAATATGCAAACTTACAGGAACATTATAGTTATGTTTCAAACTCCTAGGTCAAGGAGAAAATACTACAAGCAACTATAAAGAAAAAAAATTAAATATCGTGGAGCTGCAGTCAGGATAACACAAGATTTAGCAGCTTCTACATTAAAAGACAGAAGGGCATGGACTATAATATTTCAAAGAGCAAAGGAACTATATTTGCCACCAAGAAATATCCAGCAAAGTGTAACCCTGCAAACAAAAAATGAATTAAAGGACTTTCAGATATTCTTGAGGAAAAGACCAGAACTGAGCAGAAAATTTTATCTACAAGAATCAGAAGAAACATAAGGATTTAAACATCAGAAACCAATTATAAAGGATTTAATAAGGTCAAAGTATTTATTTCTTATACGGCAAAAACATTATCTGTAACCCTTAAGAATGTTATCATTACTATGGTAGTTTGAAAGAGCATACATAGATAGAAGGCTTGGGATTGAGTTGTTATGGGATGAGACTAAAAAAATAAAATTGGTTAGGGAGAAGTAAAATGGAGCAACTTTCTCATACAAACAAGGCATAAATGGAAGAACTGTTACAATGGAGGATAGGAAGTGGTGGAGGGTTGGTAGTGTTAGAACCTTATTCTCATCAGAACTGGATTAAAGAGGAAATAACATATACATCTAGAAGTCTCCATAATTTAGAGAGAAATGGGAGCTTGAAGGGATTGGATTAAGAAGGGTCTCTTAGAAAACTATGCAGATTAAGAAATAGAAGAGAAAGGAATTAACATAAGGGAGGAACTCTTAGAAAGGTATGCAAATTAAGAAAGAGAAAGACTAGGGAAGAGGATAAGGGAGGGATTCTTTTGTTTGTTTGTTTTTTCTTTCTTGTAGTTCTTCCCATTGGTTCTAATTCTTCTTTACTACCAGAGCTGCTATAAATATTTTTGTACATGTGGGTCCTTTTCTCATTTTTATGATGTTTTTGGGATATAGATCTAGAAGTGGTATTGCTGGGTCAAAGGGTATGCACAGTTTTACAATCCTTTGGGCATAGTTCCAAATTGCTCTTCAGAATGATTGGATCAGTTCACAATTCTACCAACAATGCATTAGTGTTCCAATTTTCCCAAGTCTTCTCCAACATTTATCATTTTTCTGTTTTGTCATGTAAGCCAATCTGGTAGTTGTGATCTGGTACCTCAGAGTTATTTTAATTTTCACTTCTCTAATCAATAGTGATTTATAGCATTTTTTCATATTACTATAGATCACTTTAATTTCTTCATCTGAAAACTGCCTGTTCATATTCTTTGACCATTTATCAGTTGGGGAATGACTTGTATCCTTATAAATTTGACTCAGTTCTCTCTATATTTTAGAAATGAGGCCTTTATCAGAAACACTGGCTATAAAAATTGTTTCCCATCTTTCTGTTACCCTTCTAATCTTGGTTGCATTGACTTTGTGCAAAAACTTTTCAATTTAATGTAATCACAATCATCCACTTTGCATTTCATAATGTTCTCTATCTGTTGTTTGGTCAAAAGTTCTTCCCTTCTTCATAACTCTGACAGATAAACTATTCCTCATTCTCCTAGTTTGCTAATAGTAAGAGCCTTTATATCGAAGTTGTGTACCCATTTTGACTTTATCTTGGTATATAGTGTAAGATATTGGTCTATACCTAGTTTCTACCATACTCTTTTCCAGGTTTCCCCAGCAATTTTTGTGAAATAGTGAGTTCTTATCCCAGAAGGTGAAGTCTTTGGGTCTATCAAACAGTAGATTACTATAGTCATTGACTATTGTGTCTTGTGCACCTAATCTATTCCACTGATTCACCACTCTATTTCTTAGCTAGTACCAAGTAGTTTTGATGATTGCTGCTTTATAATACACTTTAAGATCTGGTATAGCTAAACCACCTTCCCTTGGATTTCTTTTCATGAATTCCCTTGATATTCTGGATCTTTTGTTCTTCCAGATAAATTTTGTTATTATTTTTTCGATCTCTATAAAATAATTTCTGGAAGTTTAATTGGTATGGAATTGAATAAGTATATTAATTTACGTAGAATTGTTATTTACATCTGAATTTATTTGTGTTAAAAGTGTTTTGTAACTGTGTTCATATATAGTTCCTGGGTTTGTCTTGGATTTCTTTAATTTCCTTCTCTTGTCTTACTTCTATGGCTAGCATTTACCAAATTAGGTCAAATAGTAATGGAAGTAGTGAATATCCTTACTTTGCTCCCAGATGTATTGGAAAAGGTTCTATTATAATCCCATTGCATATGATGCTTGCTTTTGATTTTAGATAGACTTTTTTAATGATATTAAAAAGATCCCTGTATTCCTATCTTTTGTAGAGGTTTGAGCATAAAAGAATGTTGTACTTTGTCAAAGGCGTCTGTATCTATTGAAATAATTATATGATTTTAGATATTCTGGTTTTTTAATTTGGTTAATTATGTTCCTTGTTTTCCTAATGTTAAATAACATTTCTATCCCTGGCACAAATCCAACCTGGTAATTATGAATGCCTTTTTGGATGAATTGCTATAGCCTGTTTGATAAGATTTTGTTTAACATTTTGAAATTGATATTCATTAAGGAATTTGGCCTATAGTTTTCTTTTTGTGTTTTACTCTTCCATGGTTTAGGAATTAGGATTATATTTATCTCATAAGAGGATCATGGTAGAGTGCTTTATTTCTCAGTTTTGGAGAATAATTTGCAAAGTATGGGTACTAATTTTTCTTTCAAAGTTTGATAGAATTCTCCAGTGAATTAATCAAGACTAGGAATTTTTTTTGGGGGGAGGGAGTAATTCCTTCACAGGTAGTTCTATTTCCTGCTCTGAAATTGAGTTATTTGAGCTTTCTACAAGTCTTCTGACAGTTTGGGGATTTTATATTTCTGAAAGTATTTCTTTTTTTTCTCACGTAATTCTTTTATGTCTTCTGATTATTTATGATTTTACCTTGCTCATTTGCTATTTTATTGATTTTATTTTCTCCCCTTTGTTTTAATCAGATTAGCTAAATACTTAGCAATTTTATTAGTTTTTTTGAAGTTTTATTCATCATTTTTTTGTCTCCAGTTCATCTATATGTCCTATATTTTAAAAAAAAATCCTCTTTTATATATATTTATTTGTTGGGTTTCTAGTTTTTAAAAAGTATATTCAGTTCATTAATCTTCTCTCTTTTTTTAAAAAAATTGTTAATGTATGTCTACAGGGTTATGACTTTGCTCCTGAGGACTACTTTAGTTACTTCTCAAAAAATTTTGCTGTGTTGTTTAATCATACCCATTTTTTTGGTGTAATTACTAATTGTTTCTATAATATGTTCTTTGATCTACTCATTATTTAGGCTTTCATTTTTAAATCTCCATTTGGCTCTGTGTCTTTTGTGGTTCCTGAACTACTGAGTATTTTATTGTGTTATCTTCAATAAAATATGTATTTGCTATTTGTGTCTTTTTACATTTGTTTGCAATATCTCTGTGTCCTAATATATAGTTATTTTTTGTAAAAGTTCCATGTGGTGCTGAGAAATACATGCATTCTCTTGGAGTCTCATTTAGAAGATGTCATAATTCTTTCAGCTCTATTTTCTCCAGCATTTTTTTTCAGTTCTATATTTTTGCTTTTGTTGATCTTTCTGTTAGACTTATCCAAAATTGGTAGAGTAACATTGAAGTTCCATGTCACTATTTTGTCTATGTATTTTTGTTGCTCTGTAAGTTCCCTTTATGAATTTGAATGCTAACACATTTGGAGCATATACATTTAATACTGATATAGTTTTGTTTTGTATGGCTCCTTTCAGCATAATATACTTTCCTTGTCTATTCTTTTTAAATTTTTGAATATTTAGTTTTGCTTTATTAGCATGATTGCTACTCTTGCTTTTTTGGATTCACTTGATTCATGGTAAAACATTTTCCCCCTCATCCTCTCAGTTTTATTTGGCATGTGCTTTTGTCTTTTAAATGTATTTCTTGTAAGCAATAGATTGCATAATTTGGTTTTCTTATCTAGTCTGTCTCTCCTTTTCATTTTATTGGATTATTTAACCCACTCACTTAAAGTTATGAGTCAGTTTTATATTTTCCTCTAATTGTCTCTAATTTTTTTCCATGCTGTGATTTCCCCCTCTTATTTTCTAAACACAGTAATATGTCTCTTCAGTTACTTTAGCTTAATCTTTTTAAGGTGGCCCTATTCTCACTTGCTTTCTTCTTCTCATCTTAATCACTCCTCCCACTTTTTTTCCATATTAAGAAGTTCTGAGCAGGTCTCTTGTGTATTTTCCCAAATTATGATGTTAAAGTTTTTTTTTTTTCTTGTCATGTTCTTATGGAAGACTATGATTCTTAGGTTTTCTCTGCTAATCTTGTCTTTGACATCAGTATGTTTTGCTTGGATAGAGAGCATATGTTCTTTTAATGTTATTGTTTATTGCTTCTATTCTTCTAGGTTGGCCTTCACTTCTGTATATTTGCATTCTCAATCAATTGTCCTCTGTTTCTTTGGTGAGACTTGCTAGCACAGATTCCAGTTTTTTAATTCTTTGAATTACTTCTGCTGTCCAGGCCATAAATTCTACTCTCACAATTCTCAGGTCTCTTTTAAACACTGAGGAATAGCATGCTACGATTCCATGTTTCCCTCAAAATCCACAGGGCCCTCTGTGTTATGAGGTGTTGAATAATTTCCCTTTGTTTTGAAGTATTTATTCATAGATGACTAAAATTGTTTACCTGGAGCCCATCTTTCCTGTTGTTAATATTTTTGCCCATTGCTTTATATTTGTACTCATGATTTTTGAGTTTTCTTTTTCCTGAGATCTTTGGTAATTTCTCTCCCTTTCTTCTTATTGCCTATATTGCTCACTTTCTCACTACTTCCCCTCTGGTTTCCCTGGGAGCTGGATCCCTGGGGGCAATTCATAGTTTATCAGCCTAGGTTTCTGCCCCAAGTGACTACTGAGTAGAACAGAACAGGCTTTCACTGGATTCTGAGCTTTCCCCCTCAGGCTTATTAAAGTGTCATCCATTTCCTCCCATCAACACATATGGTTTCTCAATTCTTTGGTCCAGTAGTACATAGTGTTGCCATGCTGGTGCTATTGCAGCTGGGTAGGATTTTGTCATATGGAATTTGAATCTCAAAGGAATTGGGAGGGAATAGGGCCAGGATGTGGCTTTGATCTCTATTATAAGATCTGGTATGGCTAGGCCACCTTCCTTTGCATTTTTTTCCCATTAATTCCCTTGATATTCTTGAACTGTTGTTTTTCCAGATGACTTTTGTTATTATTTTTTCTAGCTTTATAAAATAATTTTTGAATGTTTGATTAGTATGGAACTAAATAAGTAAATTAATTTAGGTAGAATTGTCATTTTTATTGTATTGGCTCAGCCTACCCATGAGCAATTAATATTGTTCCAATTGTTTAGATCTGACTATTTATGTGAAAAGTATTTTATAGCTATGTTCATATAGTTCCTGGGTTTGTCTTGGCAGGTAGAGTTCCAAATATTTTATATTGTTTACAGTTATTTTAAATAGAATTTCTCTTTCTATCTTTTGCTGCTGCACTTTGTTGGTAATATATAGAAATGTTGATGATTTATGTAGGTTGATTTTATATCCTCCAACTTTGCTGAAGTTGTTAATTTTTTCTAGTAGTTTTTTAGTTTTTCTTGGAATCTCTAAGTCTTGTTTCCTCATTGCCTATTCTAATTCCTTAAATTTCTTTTTATTCTCTTATTGCTAAAGCTGACATTTAGAGTACAATATTGAATTATAGAAGTGATAAGGGCATCCTTGTTTAACCCCTGATTTTATTGGGAATGCTTCTAGCTTACCCCCATTATGGATAATGCTTGTTGATAGATACTTCCTATCATTTTAAGGAAAACTCCATTTATTCTTATGCTGTCTAGAGTTTTTAATTAGAATGGGCATTGTACTTTGCCAAAAGCTTTTTTCTGTAACTATTGGGATAATCATATGATTTCTGTTGGTTTTATTATTGATATGATCAATTATGCTAGTTGTTTTCCTAATATTGAACCAGCTCTGCATTACTGATTTAAATCCCCACCCCCACTCTGGTCATAGTGTATTATTCTCATGATAAATTGCTGTAATCTTTTTGCTAATATTTTATTTAAAATATTTGCATCGATATTCATTAAGGAATTTGTATAATTTTCTTTCTCTATTTTGGCTCTTCCTGGTTTAGGTGTCAGCACCATATTTGTATCAAAAAAGGAATTTGTTAGAACTCCTTCATTGCCTATTTTTCAAATAATTTATATAGCATTGGAATTAGTTGTTCTTTAAATGTTTGGTAGAATTTACTTGTAAATCCATTTAGTCCTGGAGCTTATTTCTTAGGAAGTTCATTAATGGCTTGTTCAATTTCTTTTTCTAAAATGGGATTATTTAAATATTTTATTTCCACTTTTGTTAATCTGGGCAATTTATATTTTTGTAACTATTCATCCATTTCACTTAGTCTGACTTATTGGCATATAGTTAGAAAAAATACCTCCTAATTATTGCTTTAATTTCATCTTCATTGGTGGTGAATCTACTCTTTTCATTTTTGATACTGGTATTTTGGTTTTCTTCTTTTTTTAATCAAATAAAACAAAGGCTCATATATTTAATTGTTTTTCATAAAACCAGCTCTTTATTTTATTTATGTTTTTATTTGTTCACTTTTGTTCATCTCTCTTTTGATTTTAAGAATTTCTAATTTAGTACTTAATTAGGGATTTAAAATTTGTCCTTTTTC
Source organism: Phascolarctos cinereus (assembly GCF_003287225.1). Lineage (NCBI taxonomy): Eukaryota > Metazoa > Chordata > Mammalia > Diprotodontia > Phascolarctidae > Phascolarctos > Phascolarctos cinereus. The sequence goes on along the minus strand of NW_027555958.1, from coordinate 197,454,190 downwards.
TAGCTTTTTAAATTGCATGCCCATTGCATTGATGGGTGCTTTCTCTTTTATTCATGCAACTATTTAGAGATATAAAATTCTCCTAAGTACTGCTTTGGCTGCCTCCCATAAATTTTCATATGTAGTCTCATTGTTGTCCTTTTTTGAGGAAATTATTGATTATTTCTACGATTTGTTATTTGATCCACTCATTCTTTATCACTAGGTTATTTAATTTCAATTAATATTTAGTCTCTTTCCATGGTCCTTTATTCCATGTAACTTTTATTGCATCATAATCTAAAAGAATTAATTTAATATTTCTGACTTTCTGCATTTGATTGTAAGGTTTTTATGCTGTAATACATGATCAATTTTTGTGTAGGTGGCATGTACCACTGGAAAAAAAGGTATATTCCTTTCTATTCCCATTCAATTTTCTCCAGAGGTTTATCATATCTAACTTTTCTAAAATTCTATTCGCCTTCTTAACTTCTTTCTTGTTTATTTTATAGTTAGATTTATCTAGTTCTGAGAGGGAGAGGTTGAGGTCCTTTACTAGCATAGTTTTACTGTCTATTTCTTCCTGCAACTCACTTGACTTCTCCTGTAAGAATCTAGATGCTATAACACTTGGTGAACATATTTTTAGTGTTACTATTCCTTCATTGTCTATGGTAGGACTTCTTAAACTTTTTCCACTTGGGATCCCTTTTAGCTTTTCCACAGCATTTGTTAGTGTTGTGTGGCCTGAGGGCATGCACAGTGCAAAATGTGCATGCTTTGTGTTCAGAACCAAGGCTTCAGTGAAGTTGTGGAATGCAACATGGGCAAATGCTGCCAGAAATACCTCAGATTTTTTATGCATTTGATTTTTAATTAATTTTTGTTCATTGTGTATCCAGAAACCTTTTACTGTTGCCAAAATTTTTGCAAATCCATCTCACAACCTGCCGTTTAAGAAGTGCTGTTTTTCTGTGGTACCTTTTAGCAAGATGTAGTTTCCTTCCTTGTCTCTTTTAATTGGATCTATTTTTGCTTTGTCCTGAGATCAGGATTGCTACCTCTGATTTTTTTTTTTTAACTCAAATGAAACAATATATTCTGCTCACTTTGCTTTTACCTTTTACTCTGTGTGTATCTCTCTGCTTCAAATGTGTTTCTTGTAAACAATATATTGTAGGATTCTGGTTTTTAATCCATTCTGCTATCCACTTCTGTTTTCTGGGAGATTTTATCCCATTCACATTCACAGTTATGATTACTAATTGTGTATTTCCCTCCATATCATTTCCCCCCTTTTTATACTTTTATCTCTCCTTTCCTCCTGTCTCTCCTCATCAGTGTTTTGCTTCTGACCATTGTCTCCCCCAATCTGCCCACCCTTCTATCAGCTCCCCTTCCCTTTTCTTTACCTTTCCCCTACCTGCTTCCTAATAGGGTAAAAGAGATTTCTCTACACAACTGACTGTGAATGTTATTCCCTCTTTGAGCCAAATCTGGTGAGAATAAGATCCAAACAATATTCATTCCCTTCCCTTCTTTCCTTCTACTGTAACAGGTATTTCATGCCTCTTCATGTGATAAAATTTATCCCATTCTGCCTCCCCATTTCTTCTTCTCCCAGTATAATCCTTTTTTCATTCCTTAATTAATTTTTATCACCACACCAAAATCAACTTATACACATACCCTCTATCTGTATACTCTTTTTAAATTCTCTAATAGAGATATGGTTCTTAAGAGTTACACATATTATCTTCCCATGTAGGGATATAAACATTTTAACCTTATTTAATATCAGTTTTTCCCTGTTTACCTTTTTATGCTTCTCTTGAGTTTTATATTTGAAGATCAGATTTTCTGTTCAGCTTTGATCTTTTCAACAGCAAAGTTTGAAAGTCCCCTATTTCATTGAATTTCTATCTTTTCCCTTGAAAGATTATGCTCATTTTTGCTGGGTAGTTGGTTCTTGGTTGTAATCCAAGCTCTTTTGCCTTTTGGAATATCATATTCCAAGCCCTCCAGTCCTTCAGTGTAGGAGCTGCTAAATCCTTTTTAATCCCAACTGTGGTTCCTTGATGTTTGAATGGTTCTTTCTCACTGCTTACAGTGTTTTCTCCTTGACCCGATAGTTCTGGAATTTGGCTACAATATTTCTTGGGTTTTTCATTTTGGGATCTCTTTCAGGAGATGGTTGGTGGATTTTTTCAATGGCTATTTTATACTCTGGTTCTAGGATATCAGGGCAGTCTTCCTTGATAATTTCTTGAAAGATGCTGTCCAGGTTCTCTCTCTCTCTCTCTCTCTCTCTCTCTCTCTCTCTCTCTCTCTCTCTCTTTTGTAATGGTAGTCCAATAATTCTTAAATTATCTCCCCTGGATCTATTTTCTAGGTCAGTTATTTTTCCAATGAGGTATTTTACATTTTCTTCTATTTTTCATGCTTTTGATTTTGTTTGACTGATTCTTGATGTCTCATAGAGTATTAGCTTCCACTTGCCCACTTTTAATTTTTAAGGAATTATTTTCTTCAGGTAGTTTTTGTACCTCTTTTTCCATTTGGCCAATTGTACTTTTTAAAAAGTTTTTTTCTTCAGTGTTTTTTTTTCTTCTATTTGCCAATTCTATTTTTTAAAATTAATTTATTTTGATTCATCAACAATCACTTCCACAAGCTTTTGAGTTTTAAATTTTTCTCCCCTTTCCTCCCCACATCCCTCCCCAAGACATGGCCAACTCTATTTTTTAAGGAATTGTTTTCTTTAGTCAATTTTTGGGCTTCCTCTTCCAAGCTATTGACTCTTTTTTATAATTTTCTTGCATAACTCTCATTTCCTTTCCCAATTTTTCTTCTACCTCTCTTACATGGTTTTCAATATCCTCTTTGAGTTCTTCCAAGAGGACTTTTTGGGTTTTAGATCAATTCATATTCCCTTTGAGGCTTCACATGTAGGCATTTTGACATCATTGTCCTCTTCTGAGTTTGTATTTTTTTCTTTTTTTTTCTATTTTCTTTTTGGTGAGGCAATTAGGGTTGTGACTTGCCCAGGATCATACAGCTAGTAAGTGTCAAGTGTCTGAGGCTGGATTTGAACTCAGGTCCTTCTGAGCTATATCCACTGTGCCACCTAGCTGCCCTCTAAGTTTGTGTTTTGATCTTCCCTGTTGCCATAGTAGCTTTTTATGGTCAGGGTTCTCTTTTGTTTTTTGCTCATTTTTAAAAGTTGAGCTGTGCTCCTGGAATACAGTGCTTCTTGCATTGGGAGCCAGAGACCTGGTCACTGGCTTTCTGTCCTGGGGCCTCTGACGCTGATGGCTTGCCCACTGCACTAAGGTAGCCCAGCCTACTCATGCCTGTTGTGCCCTGGGTTCCAGGGCTGGAAGTTTACCTGCTGTGCTGGAGCTGTAGGCCTCACAGCTGACCTGCTGTGCCACTGGCTTAATGAGACAGGACCATGGGACCTCAGTTGCTAATCTGTACTGTGACTAAGAACCCCCTGCTGGTGTGCCCAGATACTACTTGCATGGGGGCTGTGCTCCCCTTTAGCCCAATTGAGACAGACCTTTGCCAAAGTCCTTCTAAGTTATCTTGGGATGAAAAATTGTTTCATTCCACCTTTCTGTGGATTCTGTCACTCCAGAATTCTTTTAGAGGCTTGATTTAACATTATTTTTGAGAGCTCAGGCAATTTCCTTGCTTCTCACCACCATCTTGGCTCCACTCCTAGTTCTCTCCTCATAAATATAATTCTTTCTTGAGAATTCAATACTTTCTTCAGTTTCCCATCCTGGCCTGACTTTCTTTGGAAAATGTTAGTTAATAGGTTTCTATCCATCCCACACCTAAACTCTTTGAAATCTCCTCTCCTGACATCTAGGGTACATGTCAGACTAAGCCTGGCTTTTTTCCTTCTCTGTTACAGACTTTAGGAATCAGTGAGTGGTCACTTTATTCCAAGATTCCTATCATTTCTACTACATTAACCTATTTCTCTATATAAGTGAGAATGGGATGAAGAAGTGTGTTTCCTTTTGTTGATTTCTCCTCCTTTTCTATGATAATTATTAATTTCAAGATATCATTGGAAAGGTGCTCAGCTTGGTATAGTGTTTATGTCACAGGAAGTCTGATTTGAGGAAATAGAAAGCCTATACTGGAGATAGCAGTATTCAGGTATTTGAAAAGCTGTTGAATGGAAGAAAGATTCACCTTTTTTTAGGTAATTGGGGTTAAGTGACTTGCCCAGGGTCACACAGCTAGCAAGTGTCAAGTGTTTGGTCTGAGGCTGGATTTGAACTCAAGTCCTCCTAACTTCAGGACTGGTGCTCTATCCACTGCATCACCTAGCTTCTTCCAAAGATTTGCCTTTTAAAAATATGTTTTTAGGTATGTAATATACACAAACATTTTACTTTATAAAATTTATTTTTATCCTGAATTTAAAGAACACTAAAAAAGAGCTTTCCATATATAAATTAGAAAGGAAAAAGAGAATTGTATATGAAAACACTAATCTCTATTTCATATGGCTATCTTTTGATATATATTAAAATGTACATTTACATATAAAATGTATATACATATGCATATATGTATATACATACATATGTAGATATATCTCTCTATATATGTCTATCTATGTATAAAATGTTTAGTAAATTCAACATGGTACTTTCAATACTGTCTTACTTGTGTGTGTTTCCTTTTGAATATCCTTCGCTTCTTTTCTGTACATTCAGTAATCTTTTTTCTTTTGTCTACCCCAAGGATGGGGAACCTGCAGCCTCGAGGCCTCATGTGGCCCTCGAGGTCCTCAAGTGTGGCCCTTTGACTGAATTCAAATGTCATAATACAAATCCCCTTAATAAAAAGATTCATTCTATAACTTGGACTTAGTCAAAAAGCCATACCTGAGGACCTAGGAGGCCACAGGTTCCCCACCCCTGGTCTACCCTATATCTAATCTTATTACTCCTTCATGAAAATCTCCCTTCCCTAAATACAAAATTAAAATCAAACCCTTGTAACAAATAAGCATAGTCAAACAAACCAAGCCCATATATTTGCCATATCCATACACGTATATCTCATTCTGCATGTAAAGTCTATCATCCCTCTGACAAGATGTTGGTAGCAGTCTTCTTCATTAATCCTCTAGAGTTATGGTTGGTTGTTGCATTTGTTAGAGTTCTAAAGTCTTTCAAAATATAATGGTGTTCTAAAGAAAAACAACTTTGTAAGATTTAAGAATATTGATTAATGTAATGATCAACAGAAGAATCAGACATGCATTTTCAGACATAATCATTACAGAAATTTGTTTTGCTTAACTATGCATAGCTGATACTAAAACTTTTTTAAGTCAAAATGTTGGAGTAGAGTTGGAAAGACAAAGAAAGGTAGGGATAGAGTAACAAAAACAAAGAAATGAAGAACAAGAAAAGAAACAAAAGAGATTTGTTAAGACTTTTTAATGCAGAAAACAGAAGGAAAGATAGTATAATCAAACAACTCAACTTTGAAAGCTATAGTTTGAATGTATATTCTTAAAAAGTGGCTGTGTATAATAGAGAATTTCAGTTTCCTTTTTTCCTATGTATGAACTTATAGGTGCACTAAGATTTTTGGGACACACTTTCTATTTAAATGCCCATTTTATTTGACGTTTGTTAAGTCCAGAATAAAAATTAAGTCAAAAAAAAACCAAAACATGTTCCTATGATACTACCAAAATAACAAATAAAGATATGCAACTGGTTTGGCACATATTTTTGTTCATTTCCTAGTGGTTATGCCTTATAAGTTTATTAGTCACTTTGGATGTTTCCATCAATTGTTCCCTTAGTCTTCTCGTAAAGAAAGGGGCCAAATCTGAGAAGATCTTATCAGTGTTTCTTGATTCTTTCTCTAAAAAAGCCACCACCACCAATAAAAAGAAAATAGTCCCTTGACTCTCACTTAAAATCAAATATGAGTCTTTTAGCAGTAATATGGGAAATGTCCCTTGGTTGTTTAACCTTTGATGTAAACAAAACCTACCAGTGTGTGTGTGTGTGTGTGTGTGTGTGTGTGTGTGTGTGCATTGCAGGGGTACATATTTCCATAATTAAATCTGCCTTTATTTTTTAAAAATTTTACCATAGAAATTGTTCTCTGAGTTCTACTCACTTCACTCTGTGTCACTTCATACAAGTCTTCTCATATATCTTCTTATATATCTCTAAAACATCCTTTCACCATTTCTTATGATATAATAATATCCCATTGCCTTCATGGATAATTTATCCAGTTATTCTCCAATTTATAGGAATTCCCTTTATTTCTGATTCTTTGCTATAACAAAAACCACTACTATAAATATTTTTGTAAATATAGTTATTTTTCCTTTTTTATTTGATTTTTGTAGAGGTATAGGTATAGTGGTATCTTCTATGTGGATTAAATAGTGGAATGACTTTTAGGACACAGTTACAAATTGTTTTCTGAAATAGCAGGACCAGTTCACAGTTCTGTCATCATCACTGCACCTATCTTTCTAAAGTCCTTCCAATAATTTTAATTTTTAAAATAAAATTTGCCAATATCACAGGTATGAAGTAGAGCCTTAATTTGTATATCTAAAATTATTAGTGATTTGGAGCATTTTTAAAATGTCTACTGATACCTTGGATTTCTTCCTTTGAAAACTGCCATTTTGTATCATTTGACCTTTTATTAGTTGGGGAAATGACTATCATTCTTATAGATTTAAATCAGCTGTTTATATAATTTGGATATCAGACCTTTATCTGAGAAGCATACTGCAAAGATTTCCCCTCAGTTACCTGTTTCCTTTTGAATTTCAACTACATTAATTTTGTTAATGCAAAAACATTTCAATGTTATACAGTACAAAATGATCCATTTTGTCTTCTATGATCTTCTCTACTGCTTATCTGGCCATGAACTTTTCCTCTGTTCTTAACTGCAAAACCTATTTTCTTTGATTCTCTAACTTTTATGCAGTTATCTTTTATATGTATGTCATAAATCTGTTTGGGACTTATTGTCATAAATGGTGTGAGATACTTGCTTAAACCAAATTTATGCCAGGTTGATTTGTAGCTTTCCTAGCAATTTTGTCAAATTGTGAGTTCTTACACAGTAGTTGGGAATTTTATATTTACCTAATCTATTCCATTGGTTGACCTTTATATTAATTAAGAAATAACAAACACTTTTGATTATTAGTAACATTGTTTGAGATATAGCATTGCTAAATTCCCTTTTTTTCTCTCTTTACTTCATTTGAGAATCTTGAGATTTTGTTCTTCTAGATGAATTTTGTAATTATTTTTCTAGCTTTCTTGAGCACTCCTTTGATGGATTAGCATAGCACAGAATGAGTAAATTAATTTAAGCAATGTTGTTATTTTTCTTTTATTGTCATAGCTCAACCACAATGAATCAGTATATGTCCACTTATTTAAGTTGTTCTTTGTTAAAACAAAATAAAAAGCAATGAAAAACATCCCCCAAAGCACTTAACTGTGTATATGATATGATGAGATCATCTTTAAAATAGCCCTCTGAAAAGAAATTCTTTTTTTCCTTTTCTTTTGTTTTTTACTTTGTTTTTGACTTGGTATAGTCAGAATTTAATAATGCCATAAATACTTAAAAGTGCATTTCAGATCTTGTAGCTATTGTGTTTAATTGAATGAAATTTATGTTACCTTCTTGTTCATAGTATAATAATTTCTAAAAGGAAATATCAGATATTTGTGCACTAGGATTATAACTATTTTTAAAGCTTTTCTGCACTGTTCTGTAGTTATATGCATTAAATTTCTGTGAGCACCTTCCATAAGACTTTGAAATATACATTCTGCAGTTATTCAGAATAGAATTTCTTTTTATCTCTTGTTGCTAGATGGGTTTTTGTAGCCTATAGAAAGATTATTTTGTATTTATTTATTTTATATTTTATACTTCATTGACATTACTGTTTTAATTAATATTTGTTGACTCTCTAAGGTTCTATATATAGACCATAATATCATCTGCAAAATAAATTATTTTCTATTTTCTTATGCTTATTCTCTCAATTTTTTCTTGTCTTGTCTTTATCATTAGCATTTTATCTTTATGTTGACTAATAGGAGTGATTATAGACATCCTTGCTTTACTACTATCTTATTGGAAAGGTCTTTAGTTTATATTTATTACACATAATGCTAACTTTTCTTTTGAGGTAGATATTATACGTCATGTAACAGAAGAGCTTTTTATTCCTAGAATATTATTTATTTATTTTAGCAGAAATGGTTGTTGCATTTTCTGCATCTATTTATATAATCAGTTGATTTTAATTTTTTTAAATTCATATTGTCTATTATATTTATAGTTTTTCTGATATTGAATCAACTTTGCATTCCTGGTATAAGTCCTATCTAGTCCTGATGCAAATATAGTGGCCGGTGAGTGACAGATGCTGGTCAGAAAACTTGAGTTCAAATACATCCTCAGACATTAATTATGTGATCATTGACAGATCACCTAAATTGTCTGTTTTGTTTCCTCCTTTGTAAAATGGAGATAATACCACCTATATGCCACAGGTGTTGTGAAGATGAAATGAGATATTTGTAAAGTGCTTTAAGCCTTAAAGAGTTATATCAAGGCCAACTATTATAATCTGAAGTATTGTTGTAAGTTCTTTGCTGATATTTAATTAAAGTTGTGTCAATATTCATTAGGGGATATTGGCCAATAGTTTTATTTATCTGACTTATGTTTCCCTGGTTTAGGCATGAAGATCATTTTTGGTTCACAGAAGGAATTTGGTAAGATTACTTCATTCTTATTTTTGCAAACAATTATGTGATTATGTAAAAATAATAATTGTTTTTCTAGGTATTTGGTGGAATTCATTTGTAAATCTATCTAGTTCGATTTCTCTTTTTCTCTTCAGGAGTTAATTTATGGCTTATTCAATTTACTTTTGTGAGGTTGGTTTACATATATTCTGTATTTTTTCTTGTGCAAATTTGGTTGTTTTCATATTTTTGTACATTATCATCTGTTTGGCACATAATTAGGCAAAATAGTTTTAAATAGTTTCATTTATTTCTTCTTCATTTGTTTTGATTGGCAATTTGAATTTCTTTTTAAAAAATGAGATTAGCTAATGATTTATTTCCTTATTTTTTCTTTATAAATGAATTTTTTCTTTAATTTATTCATTCAATGACTTTATGTTGTTTTCAGTTTTGCTATTCTCTGATTTGTATACTTTCTATTTTGTTCATTAGTCAGGATTTTAAAATTTATTGGTTTTCCAAAATTCTTAGTTTTAAGCTCAATTCATTTGGCATCATTTTTTCTCCTTTTTGTTCATGAAAGTGTTTAGAGATATAAAATTTTAACTCTATATTGCTTCAGCTACATCCCAGAAGTTTTGGTATGTTTTTTCATTATTTTTAATTTTTTTTCTACAATTTTTTTTTCTTTGACCCATGAATTCTTTAGGATTAAATTATTTGTTCTCCAATTAATTGTACTTATTTACTATATTTTTATCATTTTTCTATCCATAATGTATTTGCTTGTGATCTGTAATACTTTAATACATAGCCACTTTTCATAGAGGGATATGCACAAATTGCAAATGCATATACTCCTTTTTTTCTGATGAATTGATCTCTAGAGACCATTCATATCTAATTCTAAAAAATTCTATTCAGGTTTCTAACTTCCTTATATATAATTTTTTAAATTATCAGATAATATTTTAAGTACTTTTTGAACCTTAAAACACTATTTAAATGCTAGCTCTCATTATTCTTATAATTCATAATAAAATTTTGTTTAGATTTATCTCCATCTGAGTCAGGTGCAATGAAATCTGTATCTATTATAGTTTACTTTCCTTTTAATTTGGTTAACTTTCCTTTAAGATGTTAGATTTTATGTCATTTGGTATATGTAGATTGACAGCTAGATAGATAGTATTTGTATTAACTCATTGTATATGATGCTTTTAACTAGGCATGTGCCAGCACCTGATCATATTGGCTCACAAGAGCCAATTGTTAAATTTTTAAAGTAAATATTTTCACTTCAGAAATTGCCAAATGTTACAAAACAAGGTTTGATTTATAGTTTTTCTGATTTCTAGACTTAAATTGATGGAGACAATTTTAATAATACAGATTAAATTTAAAAGCATGTTGTACATTTTTGGAGATACAATTGTTAAACATTTATCAATACACCACTGCCTTTAACCATAATGTATTTTCCTTATTTGTCACTTTCGATCAAGTTTATTTTTATTGTTGCGTTATCCAAGGTCATGATGACTACCCCTGCTTTTTGAGTTCACCTGAATAGTAATAGACATTGCTCCAGCTCTTTATTTTAATTTTGTGTAAATCTTTATGTTTCAAGAACATTTCCTGTAATGAACATATTGTTTCTAATACATTCAGCACCTTACTCTTTTATGAATGAGTTTATTTTATTCAGTTCATAGTTATGGTTATTAAGTATGTATTCTGAATAAACTAATAAACTAATAGCAGAGAAGGCAAATACCTAACCCATAACATCCTCATTAATCACCACTTCCTACTTCACCTACCATAGGGCAAAAGCCACCCAAGTCAATCCATGGACTAGCTACAGAGCCCAACTCTACCCCTCCCTCCTCCCAGTATTGTGGGAAACCAAAAAGGTAAAAGGTTTTCCTGGCTGGGCAGTAGCATGGTAATGTACTGTACTGAAAGAGAGCATAACCGGAGAACTGAGGAATAGAGGGAACTGGATTAGGATACGGGGTGCTTACATGGCACTTAACTAAGCCTGAAATAAAGAACCCTGCCTCTAGCCAGGACCAATTCTATCCATCAGGAAGTTACTTGGAATAAATACTGAGGCTAGTGAAAAATGAATTGTCTACTGTGGAAGGAGGCTAAGACAACTGAGGTCTAAGCCTCCAGGGGATAGTGATAATAAGGGGGGGGGGGGAAGACTGAAATTATTCTTAGCTAAAGACCTTGAGTATAATCATATAAACCAACAGGGAATATATTAATAATAGAAGGGAATGTGCCTTCCAGATTAGGCAAAATAGTCAAGATATTTATGATCAAATATTCTAAACAAAGGAAAATGAATCAATGACTGATGAGGCAAATGAATCTGTGGATTTCCAAGAGAGCATGAAACCATAACAGGATATTCTTGAAGAGTTTAGAAAAGAAAGAAGAATTGCGAAAGCAGAATTTATGACCTGTCTAGCAGAAATAGTTGGCAGAACAAAAAAACTTGAATCCACAGTGGCAAGTCTCATCAAAGAAACAAGAGATTAGAATCTGATTGGGAAATTAAGGAAAGTCAAGAAGAAAAGAAGAAAAAATCATTTATTTATTAATTTGTTTGTTTATTTATTTATTGTTTTGCGAGGCAGTTGGGGTTAAGTGACTTGCCTATGGTCACACAACCAGAAAGTGTCAAATGTCTGGTCTGAGACCAGACTTGAACTCAGGTCCTCCTGAATCCAGGGCTGGTGCTCTATCCACTGCACCACCTAGCTGCTCCAATTACATATTTTCTTGAACCCTATCATTTTCCCTCTCTTTTCCCCATACTCTTATTTAAAAAATATAAAAGCATTGAGGAAAAAAACACAATATTCTTCATCTTATTAATCTATATTTTTTAAAACCTAAGTTTTCATTGATATTTCCTATTTTTTATTTTACCATAGTTATCCTAGATATCCTTCCCCCCACCCCTCTGAGAAAACTGTCCCATATGACAAATACTATTTTTAGAAAGAAAAAAAATCAGCATAGCTGATTGATGCATGGAAAAAAATCCAAAAACATGTACAGTAGGTAATACTCATGGACCTCCCACTTCAAGGAGGGTTACAATGGGAATGTTTTTTTCACATCTCTTCATTCAAATCCTGCTTGATCTCTATTATTTTGTTACATTTAATTATTTGTTGTTTAGTTTGTTCTTCACATTTACATTGTAGTTACTATGTATATTTTTTTCTTAACTTTGCTTGCTTCATTCTGAAACAGTTTATATAAATCTTTCCATGTTTCTCTGTATTCATTGCATGCTACAATGAGCACACTTATATTTTATTATATTCATGTACCATAATTTATTAAGTCTTTCTCTCAATTTGATTGGCATCTGCTTTGTTTCCAATTCTTAACTATCACAAAAAGTGTTGCTGTAAATATTGATGGGCACTTTTTTTCCTAACTGATGGCTTCCTTGTACTATAAACCCAATAATGGAATATCTGGTTTAAATGATATGGACATTTCAGTTATTTGGTTTGTATAACTCCAGATTGCTTTCCAAATTGACTGTATAATTTCATACCTCCTTCAACAATGTATTAATGTGCCTATCCTTCCACAGTTTCTCCAACACTGACTGTTGACACTTTTGGGATACACACACACACACACACACACACACACACACACACATATACATTTTTTTTTTTTACCAATTTGCAGGATTTGAAGTGAAGCCTCAGGATTACTTTGACTTAGATTTCTCTTGTTAGTGATTTGGAAGCATTTTAAAATGCAGTTGTGAATATTTTGCAGTTCTTTTGAGAATTGTTCATATCCTTTGCTCATTTTTCTTTTAGGGGAATGGCTGTGAGTTATGTGCCAGTGAGGTGGCACAGTGGAAAGAGACCTGAGTCTGAGGTCAGGAAGACTTGACTTCAAATCCAGCATCAGACTCGGGTATGTGGCCCTGGGCAAGTCACTTAAACCTGTTAGTCTCAGTTCTCTCATCTGTAAAATGAGCTAGAGAAGGAAATAGTGAACCACTCAAACATCTTTGTCAAGGAAACCCCAAGTGGAGTCATGAAGGTTTTGTGTGTGTGTGTGTGTGTGTGTGTGTGTGTTTGTGTAATGTATATATATACCAACATATATATATATATATATATGTATATATATATACACACCAACATATATGTATGTATGCATGCATGTATGTATGTATGTATGTGTATGTGTGTGTATTGTTTAAAAATCTGTATTTGGTGCAATCTGCCTCTTTCCCTATACTTGTCTCTTTTTCTCCTCACCCAGACTTTGATTATAGGTTCTTACCCTTTTTCTTCTTTCCTTAATTTTCTCTTCAAACAAAACCCTCTGAAGATTAATTTTTGCTTATTATGTTTTGTATGTGACTAATCTCTTAATTCTTACCTCTCCTCTTTCTGTCTTTGCCCAGTTGAGTTTAAAGAATGTCTACCCTCAAATATTAGTGTGTGTATACAATCCTCCTTTGTCTCATTCAGATGAGAGTGAGGTTGATGTGCAGGTAGTTCCCCTCAAAAGTTCCTGTGCATTATTATAATTTTCTCAAACACCTTGATTATGTGTGATAGAAAGTTTAACTCCTTTCTTCCCTCATTGCTATTGAGTCTATTCATTTTTCTTCCCTGTTATTTTTTCTCTTAAGATCATTAAGAAATAGCAAAATGTGTTCCAGGTCCTCTGTCTTATTTATTCTCCCTCTTTTACTCTTGAAGACCTGAGGGTTTTGAGGAAAAATTTTTAATTTTCTTTTCCCACTCTTATAATATAAACTATTCATCCAAATTACTAAAATGCATTTACCTTTCTATGTGTCTCTTGACTCCTGTTTTTACATTTCAAATTGTCAACTCAGCTCTGATCTCTTCATTTTGCTTGGAGGTCCTCTATGTCGTTAAAGTCTTTTAAAAAATTCTTCTAACATTATATTTAGAGCAGCTAGGTGGCATAGTAGATAGAGTACTAGGCCTGGAGTTAGGAAGACTCATCATCTTGGATTCAAATTCAGCCTCAGACATTTATGAGCTGTGTGACCCTGGGTAAGTCACTAAACCCTATTTGCCTCAGTTTTCTTATCTGTAAAATTATCTAGAAAAGGAAATGGTGAACCACTACAGTCTGTTTGCAAAGAAAACCCCAAATGGGGTCACAAAGAGTCACAGTTGTATCTAACTGAAAAATAATTCAACAACAGGGAGATGGCACTCGGCTTTGTCAGCTAAGTGATTCTAAGTTGTAATCACTTTTTTTTTTTGCTTTCTGATAGATCATATTATAAGCTTTCCTTTTTTTCACAGATGCTGAATGTTATTTGAACCTAACTTGGTTCTTTAGAATTTGAATTCTCTGTCCGGTTGCTTGTGATATTTTTTCTTTGACCATAAAGATCTTGATTTGGGCTAGTGAATTTTTATTTTAGCTTCTTTTAGGAGGCAAGCAGTGGATTATTACTATTTTTACTTTACCCTCTAAGTGTTATACATCACATTCATGGTTTATTGAAATATTGTATCTAGGAATTTTATGGTTAAAGTTTTCTATAGTCTGATTATTTTTAGATTATCTCTCCCTGGCTGCTTTTTTTTAAATAGATGTTTTATATATATTCATACACACAGTGTATTATGTATGTATGTGTATACATATACATATATCTATACATAGATTTGTCTTTTGTTTTGATCTGTTATTTCCTATTATGTCATAGATGTCATGTAGTACTAATCTAATTTTTTGTTATTTCAGTAAAGTTTTGTATCTCTCATTGTAAGCTATTTACCCTTTCCCATTCCTTCTTTGAAAAGTCTCATTTCTTTTCCCATTCTTTCCTTAAGGCTCCAATTTCATTTATATTTTGATATTTTTAAACTTTTACTTTATTCTATGAATTTTGATAAAGGTTCTATTAAATTGTTATTAAAGGATTGTGGTTTTACTTATAGACTATGAGGTATTATTCTCTTTGTTCTGAGTTTGTGTCTTCATGATATTTATTAATAATTGTTTTTTTGTGTGTTTATTAATTTTTTAGCCATATTTCCTACATTGCTGCTTTAGGCCAAGACCAGGTTCTATGCCTTTCTGGAAGGAATTATTACTACTCCTGTAGTATTTTGGGTCTGGGCAATAAAGGATATGTTCTTCCAATATCTCAGGAGTAGCTGTCCACAAAATAGGAAAATGATAAATGTCGGAGAAGATATGGGAATATTGGAATATCAATGCATTGTTGGTCAGTTGTGAACTGATCCAATCATTCTGGAGAGCAATTTGGAGCTATGCCCAAAGGGCATAAAATGTGTATACCTTTGCCCAGCAATACCACTTCTAGGTCTATATCCCAAAGAGATCATAAAAATGGGAAAAAGATGCATATATACAAAAATATTTTTAGCAGCCTTTTTTGTGGTAGCAAAGAATTGGAAATTGAGGGGATGCTCATCAATTGGGGAATGGCTGAACAAGTTGTGGTATATGAATGTAATGGAATACCGTTGTGCTGTAAGAAATGATGAACAGGTAGACTTAAGAAAAACCTGGAAGATGAATTGATGCAGAGTGAAATGAGCAGAACCAGGAGAACATTGTGCACAGTAACAGACACACTGTATGATGACTGACTTTAATAGACTTTGCCCTTCTCAGCAATGCAAGGATCTAAGACAACTTCAAAAGACTCACAATGGAAAATGCTATCCTCATCCAGAAAAAGGAACTTAGGAGTCTAAATGCAGATGGAAGCATACTATTTGCTCTCTTTTTCTTTTATTGTTTTGTTCTATTTCTTTTTTCATGGTTCCTCTCATTAGTTCTAATCTTTTACATCATGACTAATGTAAAATATGTTTAATATGAATGTATAAATAGAGCCTATATCAGATTATATGCCATCTTGGGGAAAGGATAAAATTTAAAACTCAAAATCTTCTGAGGGGCAGCTAGGTGGTGCAGTGGATAGAGCACTGGCCCTGAAGTCAGGAGGACCTGAGTTCAAATCCAGCCTCAGACCAAACACTTGACACTTACTAGCTGTGTGACCCTGGGCAAGTCACTTCACTGCAATTGCTTAAAAAAAATCTTATGGAAGAGAATGTAAAAAACTAAAAATAAATAAATTAATTATATTAAAAAAGCAGTAGCTATCCTGTTCACTTTGCTGGGGCAAATGTCATAGCCACTAATGGCATTAGTGTATATTCTCTGGCATTCAGTGGCATTCAGCATTGGGCCTGGTATAGGTGGGATAGTCAGAACCAAATTTCATGTGCTCCCTAGGATTGATGACTATGAGTTAGATTGAGCAAGTAGGTTTTGATCCAGGATATGCCTTCATCATTGCCCTTTGAGTCATTTTTTATAGTCAAAGTGACACAGCTCCAAACTTAAAGTTCCTTTCCTAGACACTGGTTCAGTATCTAGTCTACTTTGCTCAATATTTCAGGCTCTAGACTTTCTTGGCTCACCCTTGTCTTGTGTTGGAAAGGTTTCTGGCTGGACCTCCTCTCTAGTTCCCACAGTCTTCTGGCTTTCTCTCTGTGTGGACCTGGGATGCACTTATTAGAATCTCCTTTGATTTATCAATTATTTCTTGGTCCAGTACTTTTTTTTTAAAGCTTTTTGGAGTAAATGTGGGAGAACTCAGTTGATTTATTTCTATTTATTCTGACCTCTTGAGGAAAGATCTTAACATGTTAGATTTGTTCTTGGTCCCAAATGACAGAATAGTAATACTGGTGTAAGTGCTGCAGAGAGGCATACTTAGATTTGGTGCAAAGAAAAACTTCCTGCAATGAAAGCCACCGGAAAATGTAAAGGGTTTCATTGAGAGTCAATATCCCTTACTAGGGGCAGCTAGGTGGTACAGTACATACAGCACTGGGCCTGGAGTCAAGAAGACTCATCTGCCTGAGTTCAAATATGGCCTCAGACACTTACTGGGTGTGTGACCCTAGGCAAGTCATTTAAATCTGTTTGCCTCAGTTTCTTCATCTGTAAAATGAGGTGGAGAAGGAAATGGCTAACCAGTGAAATATCTTTGCCAAGAAAATCCCAAGTGGGGTCAGGAAGACTTAGACACAACTGAAAAATGACTAAACTACAAGAACAAATCCCTTACTAGAGTTTTTCAAGTACAGCATGAGTTTTTAATCAGGGCATCTGTGGACATTTTTTTAAAATAGTTTAACTGTATTTCAACATAATTAGTTTCATTTGTATTTTATCTTGTGCATTTGAAAATATTATTTTGAGAAGGGGTCCACAGGTTTCACTAGATTTTCAAAGGTGTCCACAACTTCCCAAAGAAGCCCTGACTTATTTAGAGATTTTTGGTCAGAAATATGTTGGACTCATAGAAATCACTTACCATTCTGAGAGTATCTTACAGAAGAGAAATTTCTTGAGCTAGTCAGAGGACCTAAGTTCAAATTCTGGTTCTACCATTTTATTACTTAACATAATCTTAGAAAAGTTATTTCATTCTCAGGGCCTCAGTTTCTCCAGCTATAAATTGAGGGAGTTGGAAAAGATGACCTCTGAGGTTTGCCAAAAAGTCTAAATCTAGAATCCTAGGATTCTGTGATTTTGTTTTGTGCAATTTGCCATTGGGTCTGAGACATCAAGTGCCATTCACTCCCTTGTTTACCAACAAAAAATTGGGTTGTGCTTTGATTGCATCTGAAATTCAGAATGAGTGTTTCTATTCCAGGTACCATTGAAGACTCATACTAGGGCCCAGGAGGATCTTTTAACCTAAGTTAACATACCTGAAGAATAAGGATAAAAATGAGCTGACTATACAGAGTTGTGATAAAAAGGAATGGAGTTAAATTTGAGATTAAGGGACACATATTGCTACCAAAAAAGCACTTTATATGGTTCTTCTATCTCTTTTCTTCATGAGTGTTGTATATTATACAAAGCTGGAAGAGGATAGCTCCTTTTTCAAGTTATATCTACTTTGAATATGAGAAAAGCTTCTGTAAAGTACATATTCTTTGAATCTCCTCAAAAACAAAGGACAAAGAAGAAAAACAAAAACAAAAACATTGCTTATCAATTGAGAACTTGGTGAGGCCAGCTAGCTGTTGTTCATGACCCCATTTGGGGTTTTCTTGGCAAAGATACCAGAGTGGTTTGCCATTTCCTTCTCTGGATCATTTTATAGAGGGAAAACTGAGGTAAATAGGGTTAAATGGTGTATTTAGCATCACGCAGCTAGTAAGTGCCCAAGGCCAGATTTGAATTCAGAAAAAATGAGTCTTCCTGACTCCAGGTCCAGTACTCTATCCACTGTGCAAGCTAGTTGTCTCATGTATAAATGATAGATGTTGTTATTGTTGCTGTTATTATTATAGTGTTCTATATGGAGTCAGGAAAATCTGAGTTCAAATCTTACCTTACTTTGTAACCCTAAATAAGTCATTTAATTTCTCTGAGCCTCAGTTTCCTCATTTGTAAAAGGAGTGGATTGGACTTAAGTGCTTTTGTGATTCTAGGATTCTAGGATTTAAGTGTGCTACCTGCTTTTAGGCCAAGTTGAAATATTGGGAGTCTGCATGCATGATACCAGAAGCTTTGGGTCATTTAAGATACAACTTTGAACATCCCTGAAGACTTAAAGCATTCAAAGTATTAAATAGCATGGTATAGTGGGAATTAAAAAATTGGGTCCAAATCCCAGATCTATTGTTTACTACTTATGCATCCTTGACAAAGTCCTTTAAATTCTCCTCACCTCATTTTTCTCATCTTTGAAATGAGAGAGTTTAGATTATGTGACATCCGTGGTCTCATTCAGCTCTAAATCAATAAGTGTAGTCTAGACTCAGTGCTTAGCACAGTACTGGCAAATAATCGGTGCTTAATAAATGCTTATTGATTAGTTGCCTAGATAGGCCATATAGTGATAGCTGCCAGAATAGATATTTGGTATGGAAACGGAACTGCTTTGAAAGTGATTTCCCTTGGGAGGAAATACTTTTAAATAGCATATGTAGCAAATGTCTGACTTTTATTTATCACTTAGGATGTAGCTCCACAGATCTGTGCTTTCTCAGTTACAAAGAGAATGGAAAAAGTTTTTTTTTGGTGGGTGGAAGAAGCTGCAAAGTACAGGGACATCCCTAAATACTAAGCAATTTCACTAATAAAATGTTCATGTTGCTTTAGAGTAATTTGTCTACTGCATGAATAACTGCTTAACAATTCATGCCCACTGTGGGTGCTTGGAATTCATTTCCATTGTCCTCAATTTGAATTGCTTTGAAAAAAAAAAGGTCACAAGAAGGGGAAAGGAAGTTGTGATTTTCACATGCCTATGATTGCTAAGGAAACCACTTCCTTGGTATTCACATATTCAGCATGTCTCCAGTTTTTGGCTCTAATACAAATGACATCTCGGTACTACATCAGGGAACAAACAAGGGTGGGGAATATTAAAAAAAAACCCAACTCAACTCTGACATGTTCACAGAACAAAAGGCGCAGCCTTGCTTGACTTTTCTGAAATGCTCTAGGCATAGATGCCTGGATGGAGCCTCCCAGCCCTAACAGGATGTCTGTAATTCTCAGGAAGCAGCCTGTGATCTGCCTGAAAGCAAATGACAAAGTGATACCACTCTATCCTTGCTTTCTGATTGGCAACAGCAACTCTACTCTCTCTTAATTGTTGATGAAGACAAATAAACAGTAGATGGATTGCCGTGTTCTAGGATGGAGTGTTCCTTTCCAATTCCAACTGCAATAAGAAATAAAAATGGTTAGTGCTTGCAGGCTTCCAGTGGGTAGTTTATATAATGAGTCTCTGTTTTCATTAAAAAAAGAAGAAAGAAAAAAGAAAAGAAAAGGAAGGGAGCCTGAAGCATGGCTAGGGTCGTCATGGGCCTTTATTGTAAATATAGCCATTCTCCCTCTGGTAGTTATTTATACATGAGTGGCTCCTCAGTATTCGATGCCCTTTCCCCCCCTTGCTTGTATTTATATTTCTATTTTTAATCTAAATGGAAAGCACTTGTATAAACTACCTCTTACTCATCGTGAAACTCCAACCATTTAATTCCTGCTGCTTTTGGGAAGAGATAAATGAGTGAGCCCCGTGGCACCACAGTTCTGAGATGGCGCTGGGCAGGCCTGCCGAGACAACTTCACAAGTTCTCATCCAGCTCCGGGCTTCTACAATTCACTTTTTGCCTCTTAGTTCTCTAACTTGTTTGTGTACCCCTGACTCAGAACAGAGCTGCTGGGTTATTAAAAAACAATCCATAAACAAGTACAGTCTGGCAAACTCTCAACATGTGAGGTCTCATGCTGAGTAAGTACTGCTGCAACTGTAACAGTTAGGGGCAACCTTTAGTTACGTATCTCGGGCTGTTAACGCTTGCTTAGCAATTTAAAATTTCTGCAGAAAGGAAGCATGCAATTATCAACAAATGACATCCCAAAATGAATTCATCCATGTGTGTGTATGGTTATACATATATATGCATATGCATGTGTATATATGTATTCACATATATGTATATACATAAGATAGACAATTTTATATGTTATGTATACTTAAACATGCATATGTTAATTTCAGATCTACTTTTTATCTTCTACATACAATATATGAAAAAGGGCATTTAAAATATAATCAAAACAACTCAGAAAGATATGCATTTGCCTTTAATTAACATCTCATCTTGCTCACACTCAAGACATTGCCCTGAAACATCCTCTATTTTGATTATGTAGCAATGTTGTGCAACGACGTCTGGGCATATCACACTCCAATGTGCTGACTGGTTTCAATGAGAACACCAGCTAGAAAAGATGTTTAAAAGATTCCTGCACGAGAGAGGAGATTAGATTGAGTGACCCATTTACAGTGGAAAGAACACTGGGTCTGGCAACAGAAAACCTAAATTCAAATTCCAACTCTGATGCTCATTCTTTGGGTGACATTGGGAAAGTCATTTATTCATCCTAGTTTCTTCAACTATAAAATGAGGAACTTGAATTAGATGGCCTTTGGGTTCTCTTCCAGCCCTCAATATGTGCTCCAAAGATCTTGTAGAAATGGATAGAGTCTATGGGTATTCATCTTAAGTCCCTGTAACACTGGAAAGTCTAGTCCCCAGAAGGCAGCTAAATCTCTCCCTGCAGGGTTCTACAGAAACCCCTGAAGGACAATTCTGTTCTTCTAATGCTAATAGTGTAAGCTTTCATTCCATTGTGTTCTCCCCAATATCAGTCACCAATGATTACTGATCTAGTATCATGTACCAATTACAGTTAGTGTCTCCTTAAAACGTATTAACCAGTTAACAATTAGCTTTTGCAAAGAGATGGTCACTATAAGATATAGCGAGAACCAAAGTATAAAACATCTCCCCAAACCAAACATAATCTCCCCTTGGTCCCTGGGCAGAATGGGCTCAAACTTAAAGATTTCTACAAAGCATGTGTTCAACCAAATTCATTTCTGTAGCTTCTTTGCTTCTGGGTATGATATCTCAGCTATTGGGCTAGCTCACACAGATCCTTCCTCAAAGCTGCAAAGTGTTATTGGGCTAAGTTGTTGGCAAATCATGATATGGACTATTGTCACTACATTTCTGTCTCTCTGATCTTTCAGTGTCTTATTCACCAGTGGAGGGGAAAAATAAACACATGAATAGGTGTTGTCCCTGTCCCATGCATGGACTTATCTAAGAGGATATATGTTCATGGCTGGCATGGTGTGGAGGAAGGGAACCTTCTCCCCTCTTCCCCTCATCACTGGCCCTCTGTAATTCCAAAAGTCATCCTTCTACCTCATGGCCAGTAGAATATAAAAGAAAACAAATTTCTTTGCAGGGAAACTTTGTATGGACTCTCAATTCCAGCTCAATAACCAATCAAAAACCCTTGTTTTTATGACATAGTAAACAGAAGAGCAGATCAAAAATACTTCTGTGTGCTCTGAAATGGAGAGTTGTGACTTTCTATTCCACATCATCATGAAATTTCAGGCTCATCAAACATCCATGTTGGTCTCATGATTGTTTTCTGGGGACTAGGCCTTTCTCTCCCCATTAGAATCCTTGAATCCTATAACCTCTACAGTGCTTTCTAACTCAGACATTCTACACTATGTATCCTCAAGTATTATGGACAATAGGAGTAGAGAGAATAGAAAGCCATTTGTGACCCCTTTTTGCCCGAGAAATTTTTATGCAACCTTGGGTATATAGGTATATAAAATAGATATACAAATCTAACATTTATTGATAACAGATCATAAAGAAATTCATTTTAAAACGATTCTTTGATATATATGTAATCTTACCATTAAAGATGAAAGCAAATTTGCATAATAATGAGATGGATATGCTTATTTGTTTTTACATAAAGAATTAAATCTTGGTGGAGTATTTGATACCATAGGACATAGAGCATCTTCAACATTTTTCAGCATTTACTGATATTTTCATTTTCTAACCTTCAACGTTGAGAACACTGCTTCACATAAATACGTAGTACAAAATGGCAAAAGTTATGTTTAGAGCCTTTTCATAAATTGTTGGAAATTCTGTCCTAATCCCAAGCCACAATTCATTTAACAATTTCGTATGTACAGTAAAAACACTGCAATTCATAACACAAAATAGTCTCAAATCTGAGCTGAGCTGTTTCTGGCAGTGTTCGTTGGTGTTGTGTGGACTGATGGCATGCACAGTGCAAAGTGTGCATGTTGTGGCTGCAGTGGAGTTGCATGATGCAACATGGGCAAGCACTGCCAGAAACACTACGGATTCATTATGCATTTGATTTTGAATTAAGTTTTGTCGTACCTTCAGAAACCTTTTATTGTTGACAAATTTTTTCTGACCCCTACATTCAGTTATGTGACCCCGTATAGGGTCATGAACCATAGTTTAAGAAGCACTGATCTACGTGATATGAATGAGGGGTGCTAGAGATCCCTTCTTTCCTTTCCCTCTTGGAGATGATACATCAAGATTTTTATCATACCTTAGCCCCCAGCACAAATTACTTGATCAGATCATCTAGGCTGTTATTTATCAGGGTTCTGAGAGAGTGAAAAACAAGAGAAGTAAATTTTCATGGAGAGAAGATGGGAAAAATCTGGAGAAAAATCAATGCTCAGTGGTTATGCATATGGGTCGGGGGGGTGGAGAAGGGTGAACTGTAGAACCAGATTGGACACTCTATCTGGAAGACTCAACTAATTAGAGAGTAATTTTTTTTCCCTGAACATGTGAAAGAGTTGAATGTTGAGAGGAAAGAGATACAGAAAAGGAAAATGGAGCAGAGCTGAAGAGAAACTTGGCCCTCTTCAAAATCTTGCACAATGCTGAAGCTGAAATGAGAATAATGGGAATTGTAATTTCAGTACAATAGGTAAAATGCATTATGACCAGTCTAATTATATTTTTACATCTGTAACGCATACACCAAAAAGCAGAAGGAACTCTGGGGTATCAGCCTCAGTTCTGGGCCCCTTTTAGACTTTCTGGCAGCTGCTGTGATTTGCCTTTTGCCTTTGCCACTTTGTGAGTGGGGTCCCAGATTCTTACCTTAGTCCAATGTAGGTACTGCTTATTCAATCATGGCTCTTTTGTCCCTATCCTTGTCCTGGAAATCATCCCTTTTGTCCCTTATACCTCATAACCAGTTAAAGCTGCCAGCAAAACTCCCTAGTGTGGCTAGATCCCGATTAGAATAAAATTGGTAAATGCTTAACGAAGTAAATAAAATGTAATGCAACATAGATAATGTTGATTTGTTATTTTCTAAGTCAGTATGTAGTCCACAGGGATCTAATTTGTTTCTCTTCGAGTTTGACATGACTGCCTTATACTACTGTTTCTACCAATTCACTTCTATTTCAAGGACATTGTGTAATTCATTACAGCAAGTTCTATTTTAAGCAAAATAAAACAGATAAGCCCTGAATGATGTATTTCCTACTGATTTTTCCCGGAATGTATCAAGAGGGAGTAAGTCATTAGGATTTCCCTGCTCTATTTCTTTCTCTTCCCTTTCATCTGGAAGCTACCTGGAGTTGTTCTCATTCAAATTTCAAGTCTGAGATTTTCCACCTAACTCAGAATTAGTCCTGTGTACACTCTGCCCGGTGCTTGAAACATAGTAGGTGTTTAATAAATGTTTAGTGACTGACTGACAAAGAGTAGTGGTGGCGAGGATGGAGAGGGACGATAAACCTTTAAGGCTGCTCTTCTTTCAGCTTCTAATATTGCCTTTCCTTAGTGGCTTCCTCAAGTCTCAGTATTGGTCTTAAGAGTGGGTAGTCCATATCCTATCTTCTCATCCCTAACCCAGATATTTATTTTTGGGGGAAACAAGGAGAAGAAGGAGTATTTATCAGAAGAAACTTATTACACCACTGATACCCCTTTTGTTCACTAGTACATTAACTGGAATTTATTAATAGTAAGCAAACAAACAAACAACTTTGGACAATTTTTTAAAATGTTCTATGCTTAGCTCTGTCAATAGGCACAAGTTTTGGGTTAATTAAATATTATGCACTTGGATTATCTGATTTGCTTAAACTCTCACTTATTCAGAGAGTAATGGGAGCCAGACATAGAATCCTAAAATCAGGAAGCTTTCTGGTTTTAGGGACCTTAAAGATTATTTATCTAGTCCAAGGGTCCCTAACTTGGGGTCCATGGGCTGCTTAATTGGCCCATGGATAAAGTTCAGTGGGACTGTGAAATTTAATAGGAAAAAATTATTTCATTAATCTATAACTGAAACTTAGCATTTCCTTAAATTGTTTCAAAACATTATTCTGAGAATGGAGTTTCATAGACATTACCAGATTGCCAAAGGGGTCCATAATACTAAAAGATTAAACAGCTGTGATCCAGTCTAACACTCTTATTTTAGAGATAAGAAACCATGTAAATGGTTGGCTTATTTCCCTGCTCTACTCCTGCCTATTTTCAAGAACAAGTGATATTTCTGATCACTCAAGGGGCAGCTAGTTGTTACAGTGGATAGAACACTGGGCTTGGAATCAGGAAGACTCATCTTCATGAGTTCAAATCTGACCTCAGACGCTTATTAGCTGTGTGACCTTAGGTGAGTCACTTTATCCTGTTTGCCTCAGTTTCCTCCTCTGTAAAATGAGCTGGAGAAGGAAATGGCAAACCACTTCAGTACCTTTGCCAAGAAAACCTCCAATGGGGTCATGAAGCATTGGACAAGACTGAAACAGCTAAACAACAACTAATCACTCAGAGAAGAGTCTACAAACTCAAACTGCTTACAGATCATTGGTTCAGCCAACATAAAATCATTGCCCCAAAACTAGTTTCCCACCCCTACCCCAACAAATGAGCATGCTCTTCCAGGACCCTACAACATGACCCTGCCTTCTGAAGAACACAGATGATGTTAAAAATCTATTTTGAGTCATTGACCAGAGACCTTTATTCCAGATCAGACGTATGAAATGTATAAAACAAGGGACAAATGGTTGAGTACACTCTAATCTAATCTTTTATAGGTCCTCTGATCTAACCATATGATTGTGTGCTCAAATAAATAGAGTGATCTCAGTGAAATGAAACAGCTGGATACAGGTAGATAAAAATGAGCAACAAATGGAATCCATCTACTGATTTATAATACTCCCAATCTTCTGTGTAGGAGTAGGTATTCCTTCCCTTTGCTCCACCCACAAAAAGAGCTGCCCTCTCCCCATGGCATGTATTGAAATCAGCTATAGTTCTCTCTCTCTCTCTTTCTCTCTTTCTCTGTATGTGCATAGCAGTCAGATGGGCAATGGGATTGTAAAAGTAAAGACAAATGTTCCAAATGAGACATTGTTTATTGATATACCCTCCATAGCATCAGGGCCACAGGTACTGAAACAAAACTAAAGAGATTAAATTACTTAACTTTCATTCATTCATTCATTCATTCATTCATTCATTCATTTTTTCATTCATTGATTTATTCCTTCACCATTTATTAAATACTTAATGTGTCCAAAATACCATACCACACCCAGATCACAAAGTGAGCCAATGGCACAGCTAGATCTCCTGATTCTTCCAGGTTTTCTGATTTCAAGCAGTGTTCTTTCTACTACTCCACTTGGGTAAGATTAATTTTCTATAACTACTTTATCCTTTCTCTGCACTCAAAATGATTCCACTTTCTAGTTAAATAATATTTACAAATACATGTCTAAAAATGCCAATTACATATTGCATATGCCATTTTGTATTCAGAAGTCTTTGTTTCCTCTAAGTTTCTCCTGAAGGAGTCCAAAAATCTTTCTAAGGAGTGTGAGGTATAACTGAATTATTATGCATTATTGTTTTTGTGATAATGCATTTCTCTTGGTTCCAGATGTGTTTTGAAATGAAGTCACCTCTAAATTTGTCATTTGCATGAGGAAAGAAAGATATTTATTGTCATGCACTGCCAAACAGACTGGCAGATGCCACTAAGAAGTGGTCAAAAAACTGTAGCATATTAGAATTTCCATAAAAATACATTCCACTGTTCAACTATCCATCTTTAAATAGAGCATAAAGCCAACTGCCAATGACAAAAAAAAAAAATGAAAGCCTCATTCAGATCATAACAGAGAGCATCTCCAAGGATCTAATGAATAAATTGGGTTAATCACAGTGCTTCTCACATT
Organism: Phascolarctos cinereus; assembly: GCF_003287225.1. NCBI lineage: Eukaryota > Metazoa > Chordata > Mammalia > Diprotodontia > Phascolarctidae > Phascolarctos > Phascolarctos cinereus. The sequence goes on along the minus strand of NW_027555958.1, from coordinate 197,427,682 downwards.
CTGAATAGAAGAATAGAAGGCATTATATTTTAATGCACCAATTACCCTAATTTTATATATATATATATGTATATATATATAACATATATATATATATATATATATATATATATATATATATATATATATATATGTTTCTGGGTTATATTTACTCTCAAGTTTAGGTTAAAAGTGTTTTAAACCAGGTAGAGAGTGTAGTGTGGAAAAAATAGTTATTGATTTGTAGTATATTGACTTAGCTTCTTTTGCTTTCAACCTTATGCCAAGAATAACAGTTACTACAAAAGCACCAAAATTTCCACCCACCCTCCAGTGCTACTCATGTGTAGGCATATACGTATGACATGAAATTAAATAAAAGCACATATAGCTCAGAGGAGGAAATGGGAAATTTTCTTTTTTCTTTTTTTCCTAGCTTATAAAGACATGTCTATTTGACTTAAAACAAATGGTAAGGAAGAAACCGATGCTTTTAAACATAGGTTCCTATATTGTGATTTCCAACCTGGATCTTTTGAGATTGACAACAGAAATAAAAGAAAAATGTCAATTTAGGAACCCACTGTTCACTTGAAACTTCATAAAATTCCAGTTACCACATACCACTTGCTATTTCTCTCTCTCCTTTATAATTATCAAGGCAATTTTATATGTAAAATCTTGAACCCAATTTCTAGAATTTCTTATCATAACATGCTTAAGGCCATACATGCTCAAGGCCTAAATATAGAATCACTTACAGCTGACATATATAATCATCTGATCTTGTTGCTTTCTAAACATTTTCCACTTTTGCTAATTTCCCTTTAGAAGTAGGATATACTTTAAAGATCTAATCCCATGCATGAATACATAGTTACCAGTGCTCATGGTAAGTAGTTGCTTTTCATCCCTACATTCAACATTATGCAAAGTAATTTGCTTTAAGATGCTTAATAACAAACAACAAAAGACTTGGGATGGGATGTGTAAATATAATAATCCCAATTTGTATACAGAGAATGGTTTATATGAAATGTTATCTATAGTAAAACATGTTCAGTCATTAACCATGTTCAAATGAACACAAACATAGACTATTGTTCTCAGAAGCCCTTTAAACAATGGGAACATCTTTAAAGTAACTCTTGAGTAGTTTGCATGTATTTCAGGACATGCTCTACACACAGGTTCTAATCCCAGATTAAATAACAATCCTAAATTAAATCAGATTTACTATTAAGGTAACACAAGATACCTCAAAAGTTATTCTCCACTAAGATAACAGACTGCGCTGAACTTTTATTTACTTATTTTTTTATTTTTAGTTCTCAACATTCACTTCCATTAGATTTTGAGTTCCAAATTTTCTCCGCATCTCTCCTCTCCTCCCATCCCAAGCTCTCCCCTCCCCCACCCCAATGAACTTCTAATCCTTAAAAGAAAAATAGAAGTTCCTGATTTTAACCTCACAAATTAATAGACATATCTTTGTTTCAAAATCTCTTTTGCTTTTGTATAATTATTACCATATCATATTGAAAGAATGAACTATTTCGGGGCCTTAATTTTATATGTACGACAAATACAAACACTAATTTACCTCTTGCTTCAATGACAAACTTCCAATGTTTGCCTGCCTTGGTAATAGAAATTTGCTATAAGAGGAAGAAACATAGACATGGTTATAACAGCATTAAAACTGGTCCTCTAGGCCTAAGCCCAAGGGCACAGAATGACTCAACATGGGGATAGAAGGACAAAGCATCCTTAGCTCTGTTTGAGTTCAGGTAAGAGACATAGTTAAGTTTCTGGCAAAGTTCCACTTCATTTACAGGGTGCCAAAGCCAGACTCAGGATATACTCAAGTGGGAAACATTTCTATTCAAAAGGAAGTAACACAATATGTTTAACATAATTGCACATGTATAACCTATATCAGATTGCTTGCTGTCTTGGGGAGGGGAGAGGAGAAGAAGGGAGGGAGAAAGTTTGGAACTCAAAATTTTATAAAAAAAGAATATTGAAAACTGTCTTTACATATAATTGGAAAAAATAAAACACTATTTAAATTAAAAAGAAGTAACAGTGGGGAAAACTGAATCAAGAAGATCTTACCTTCAGCCATGTCAAAGTAGTTCTCTCAATTTTCCCAGACATAAACATCCCATCTGCAATAGTTCTCAGAATGCACTCCCTCTGGCAGCACATAACATCCACCTTAAATGGTGAACTATTGGTCTCATGACAATGCAGACAATCATGCTTGAAATCAAAACTCATAATATTATCAGATTACAATCCCATTGGATTTTACCTTAAATAGCAAGTTTCACTAAACACAGTTAGGGCTAAATTATTATTATTACTTTTATGGTGTTGTAATAATAAAAGTTTACCAGTCCTTTAAAAATTTACTCATCCTTTTCTTCTTTTCCTTTTCCTAGAGTCTAAACTCATCCTGGTTTAAACATTTACCATTAGAAATCAAGAAAATAATTACATTCTGGAATCCCACATGGGTAGTGAATATATGATAGTTTACTCAAAAACCTAGAAACCTGGCCAAATGTGTAAATCTCCAGACTAACAGATATATCCATCACTTAAAATACTGTATATTTGCTCCTTAAAAGAAAAATAAGTCTTTAAGACTGGAGTTCATTAAGACTAAATTGGTTCAAGACATAATTTCAACATACTATTCCAGGTATAACTTCATAAGCTCCATAAGTGACAGGCAAATAACCTTAGATGAAATTCATTCTACATTATAAGCTGGCTTGAAAATTCTGCCCTCCTTTTGTGCAAGGAACATTTGCATCCCATTTACTCAGTAGGAATTCCACAACACAGCAAGCACTTGCACAGGATTGATAAGAGTTTATAACCAGATGGTCCCATGAAATGGATTTGACAAGGTCTTTTCTTTGTACCTTTTCCACAGTAATCAATTATCAACTTTTTCCTTTTAAAATATACCCATGTAAATACTTAATAGGTTTTAACATTATGACAATAACCCCTAATAACTTAATTAACAATCTCATAATTTTCATAGGGCAGTTAGGTAGCACAGTGGATAGCGTGCCAAGCTTGGAGTCAGGAAGCCTCATCTTCATGCATTCAAATCTGGTCTCAGACACTTGCTAGCTTAGTTATATGGCCCTGGGCAAGTCTTTCTACCTGGTTTACCTCTGTTTCCTCCTCTGTAAAGTGAGCTGGAGAAGGAATGGCAAATCATTCCTGTATCTTTGCCAAGAAAACCCCAAATGGGTCACAGAGTCAGATGTAACTGAAAAACAACTGAACAACAAATTTTTATAAACAATAGCCAAATAGTTTTAGCTGAAACTTCTTCTGTACTCTAAGCAAATTTTGAAGTTTCTAGTTTCTTAAATTACAGTACTTCAGAATATTATAACACATGGTTAGAAGGGCTGATAAAATAACAATAGTTTTCAAGTTTTCTTTTACCTTCTTTTAACAGCTCAGTTCATAATCTAACACCATCTATATTATAAGAGAAGTTGCTTTTCTAACAGCATATCTGATACTATAGCATAATCTGATACAAATTTCACAATATCGTAAATGATATCATGGATTTGAAACATGAAACAAAACCCTTTAAGAGTCAGATACCTCAGATCAGTTGAATGCATTTCCAAATTACCTTACACAGAGAATCATTCATCTTATCACCATTGGCATAGTATACTGATTACATCAAAAGCCTCATATAAAGTCATCTGGTATGAAGCAATTATATCTAATTAAAGAAAAAATAATAATAACAGTTAATATTTATATAGCACTTGCCATATGCCAGGCAGGCACTGTGTTTTAGACACTTTATGGTCATATGATACTCACAACAACACTGGGAGGTGGGTGCTATTATTTCAGTTTTCCTCTTTAAACAGAAGTGAAGTCACACAGTTAATAAATTTCTCAGACTAAATTTTTTAACTCCAGTTTCCCTGATCCATGCATTTCCCAGAAGTTTCATGCTTTAATGCCAAATAGCAAATATATTTCTGCCTTGAGTTTTGATTTACCACAATTATTCTAACAGGGGAGCACATTTAGACCACATTTTGATTTACTTTCAGGACAGATTTTGACCAAATCAAATCAAATCCAGATTTATAATCACTAATGGTAACATTTAAATCTCTATTTATCTAAGGCCTATTTACTGTTGGCACATCAAAAAAGTGAGCCCATAATTATCAATAAACTTATTTTAAACATCATTAAAGACATGTGGTAGCAATTCCCAGCTCCCTATAACATTTTCCCCTATTTCCTCCAAGAGCTAGATTAGTTCTTAGTCTCCAGCTATCTATCCCAGCCTCCCCCTTTCCATTGTCCTTAGGCTTTCCAAATTAGGATAAGCAGCAGCTTCTCATTCTCATTCCCAGGTTTAGGAATTCCAAGCTGCATATCATAAAAATAAAGTTTCCCATATCATTTTCTGTATGAAATCAAAACCCTGTCTTACTTCTCTCTTTCCATGTCTCCAAAATCCTGTACTTAGACCACACAATTTTCTTTAACTTTCTACTCATTTCCTCTTCTAACTTCCTTAAATATCTCTTGCTTTCTTTTAAATTTAGCTAAAAACAAACAAAAAAACCTCTACCCATCTTGTTTCTTTTACATCCTGATTGGACACTTCCCTTACCAATCACATCTTAGGCTACATTTTACTCCATTGAACTCTTCCCACTTTTTAGTTAGTACCCCATTCCCTCATTGTCTCTCCCCTCCCCCCATCACTGCCTTGTTGTGGCAGAGGGATTTGTATAACTCAATGAAACTATGAGCCATGCCACGCAGAGTTGCTCAAAATGCCCAGGTCATAGTAAAGAATTCTGACAAAGTGTGATTCACCAGAGAAGGAAATAGCAATCCACTCCAGTATCTTTGCCAAGAAAACACCATGGACGGTATTAAAATGATAAAAGAAATGACATTGGAGGGTGAGCTCCTCAGGTCAGATGATGTCCAATGTGCTAGTGGAGGGCAACTACAAGTATTGATATTAATGAAGAGGTTGTGCCAAAGCTGCAAGGAAGCTCAGCTGCAGATATGTCTGATGACAGAGGGATAGTCCAATGCTGTAAAGATTAATATTGCATAGGAGCCTAGAATGTAAAATATATGAACCAAGGTAAGCTGGAGGTGGTCAAGCAAGAGATGGAAAGATTAAACACTGACATCTTGGGTATTAGTGAACTTAAATGGATGGGAATGTGTGAATTTAATTCAGATGATCAGTACATATGCTACTATGGGCAAGAATCCTTTAGAAGAAATGGAGTAGCCCTCATAGACAAGGGTGAGAAAAACAGTCCTGGGGCATGATCTCAAAAATGACAGAATGATATTCTATTCCAAGGCAAACTACTCAACATCACAGTAATACAAGTCTATGCTCCAGCCACTGATGTGCCAAAGTTGATCAGTTCTATGAAGACTTACAAAATCTAGAAATAACACCAAAAAAGGATGTCACATTCATCATAGGGGATTGGAATGCTAATGTAGGAAATCAAAAGATAATTAGAATAACAGGCAAGTTCAGCCTTGGACTACAAAATAAAGCTGGTCAGAGACTAATAGAGTTTTGTCAAAATAACTTGTTGGTCATAACATACACTTTTTCAACAACCCAAAAGATGACTGTACACATAGACATCAGCAGATGGTCAATATAGAAATGAGATTTATTATAGACTTTGCAGCCAAAGGTGGAGAAGTTCTACAGTCATTTAAAACAAGCCCTGGAGCAGAATGTGATCTGATCATGAGCTTCTTATTACAAAATTCAGACTTACATTGAAGAAAGTAGGGAAAACTATCAAGTCATATAGGTATCACCTGAATAACATCCCTTATGAAAGTCAAGTGGAGGTGATGAATAGGTTTAAGGAATTAGATCTGGTAGATACAGTGCCTGAAGATCTTTGTTTGGGTTTTTTTTTTTTTTTGGCTAGGCAATGGGGTTAAGTGACTTGCCCAGGGTCACACAGCTGGTAAGTGTTATGTGTCTGAGGCTGGCTTTGAACTCAGGTCCTCCTGAATCCAGGCCCGGTGCTCTATCCACTACACCACCTAGCTGCCCCTGCCTGAAGAACTTTGGACAGAGGTTTGCAATATTGCACGGGAGGCAGCAACTAAAAAACATCCTAAAGAAAAAGAGAACAAAAACAAATGTCTCTCCGTTGAGGTTTACAAATAGCTGAGGAAAGAAAGAAAGTGAAAAATGAAGGAGATAGGGAAATATATATCAAATTGGATGCAGAATTCCAGGTAATAGCATGGAGAGATAACGTTTTCTTAAAGGAGCAATGCAAAGAAATAGAAGAAAACAATAGAGTGGGAAAGAAAAAAAGATCTCTTCAAGATTAGAAATATAAGTGGGAAGTTTAATGCAAAAATGAGCATGATAAAAGACAAAAATGGTTGGGATTTAACAGAAGCAGAAGAAATTAAAAAGAGGTGTCAAAAATAGACAAAAGAATTATACAGGAAAGATCTTAACACCACTGATAGCCAGGATGGCATGGTTACTGATCTAGAGCCAGAAATCGTTGAGAATGAATTCACTTGGTCTTTAGGAAGCATTGCTAATAATAAGGCTGGTGGAGGTGATGAAATTCCAGCTGAGCTATTTAAAACTCTAAAAGATGATGCTGTTTAAGTGCTGCACTCAATATGCCAGCAAATTTGGAAAACTCAACAGTGGCTACTGGTTTGGGAAAGATTAATTTATGTCCCAATCCTAAAGAAAGGCAATGAATGTTGAAATTATCTAACAGCTGCACTCATTTCACAGGCCAGCAGGGTTATGCTTAAGATTCTGCAAGCTAGGTTTCAGCAACATGTGAACCAAGAATTACCAGAAGAACAGGCTGGTTTTTGAAGAGGCAGAGGAACTAGACACCAAATTGCCAAAATTGTCTAGATTATGGAGAAAACAAGGGAGTTACAGAAAAAAGAAAGCTTTTGCTTCATTGGCCACACTGAAATCTTTGACTGTGTGGATCACAACAAAATGGGGCAAGTCCTCGAAGATATGGGAGTATCTGATCATTTTACTTGTGTCCAGAGGAACCTGTATGCAGGCCAAGAAGCAACAGGTAAAACCAAACACCGAACAACTGATTGAAGATTGAAAAATGAGTATGACAAGGCTATATATTGTCACCTTATTTATTTAACTTATATGCAGAGTACATCTTGCAAAATGCCAGGCTGGATGAATCAAAAACCAAAATTAAGGTTGCTGGGAGAAAGAGCAACAATCTCAGTTATGCAGATGATGCCACTCTGATGGTAGAAAGTGAAGAAAAATTAAGAAGCCCCTTGAGGAGGGTGAAAGAGGAGAGTGTAAAGGCCAGCTTGAAGTTTAACAACCAAAAACTAAGATCTGGCAACTGGTCCCCCAGCAAAAAGAGGAAGAAGAAGTGGAAGCAGTGTCAGATTTTATGTTCTTGGTTTCAAAGGTCACTACAGATGGTGAATATAGCCATGAAATTAAAAGATGCTTGCTCCTGGAAAGGAAAGTTATGGAAAATCTGAACAATACTAAAAAGCAGACACTCCCAGCACAAAAGATAGCATCATGGGATAAGCATTGAGCAAGTCAAACTGTCTCCTCATCCCTGTATGCTTTTGCTTCATCCATTACTGCTTGGGGATCAGCTCTGCTCTGCTCTGTCTTCCTTTTGTACCACTGTGTGATGCCCATTTCTTACTTTTTTTCTTGATTGTGCTTGGCATCTATGTTTATTTCGTGATCCACCTGTGCTTCAATCTCTGTTACCCTCTTTGCTGACAACTTTGCTTTAGATGTGAAACTTTTAATTGCTAAGTCACTGACTTTGCCATAGCTCTTGCCCAGCTCTGTTCTGGTAGGCAGATGCTGACTTACAGGGTGGTCATAGGTAAGTAACTTAATTTTCCTGTGTCATAGTTTCTTAATTGGCAAAATGAAGATAATAATCCTTTTCCTACCAACATGCTAGGGCAGCTAGGTGGTACAGTGGATAGAGTGCCAGGCCTGGAGTCAAAAAGACCTGAGTTCAAATCCAGCCTCTGACCCTTATTAGCTATATTACTTTGGGCAAGTCACTGTTTGTCTTAGTTACCTTATCTGTAAAATGAGCCAGAGAAGGAAATGGCAAGCCATTCCAGTATCTTTGACAAGAAAACCCCAAATGATATTACTAAGAGTTGGGCTTGACTGAAACAACAACAACTGAATTGCTGGGGTTGGTAAAAAATCAATAGGGTAGGTGATCAGAGGAATATCACAGTGTTCCTGTGTTAATATAGATATAACAAGAAAAGATATTAATTAAATGTTATTTTAAAAAAGAAAAACAGTGGGATAATATATGCAAAAGTGTTTTTAAAAGATGAAAGGCTTCATATATTTCCAGTAATATTGCTATTAGGTCCCAGCTCATTTAAAGAAACCTTTCTTGTATAACAGGGTCAGGAAGGACAGATGGACAGTGACTCAGATCCAGAGATGAAGAGGAAGATGAGAATGAACAGCATTGCTTTTGGAAATTGCAAAGTTCCTTTATGGTCCCCAAGCCTCCCATGAAAGTAAAGGTCCATGCTTTTAATGCCAACAGTCTATTGGTGCTTCTGCTTATCAGCAAGATATGGAATCCAACAGTCTGTGAAGAATTCAAAATTAATATTATCTAGAGGGAAATGGAGAGGCACATGGTGGGTGTGAGAAGTCTGTGAGACACAACTAAGAGGAACTTTGAAGAAAATAGAAGTAGAAGACATTATCAAGGGATTGTAGGAAAGGAAGAGAAGATGGGCTGGCCATATATCAAGGATGAGGGAAGACAGGTGGACAGCCACAGTGTTTCATTGGTATGCCCCAAATGTTAAGCAAAGAAGGCCTTAAGGACACTGAGTGTACTCCCTATAGTAAACTTTTGGAAGGGCATGGACAAGAATCATGGAAAATGGGAAGATGTGGATGAATAAACTACATTGCTGGAGGAACTGCTGAAATCACAGATCTATTTGAATATTTGAGTCTTGTATCTCATGCCATCAGTTAAGTACTAATGTACTGTGAGAGCAAGAGAATCCAGGAGATACTGTTTTTGAACATCCTCTGGGGTATAGTGAATCTACCTTTGTTATCCAATCCATTGGTGACTCCAGATCAGAAAGCTGATGGATGGAGGGGGATAATAATGGTAACTAACATTTGTATAGTGCTTGAAAGTTTTCAAAAGTTATTCATGTTATCACATTTAGGCTTCACAATACCACTCAGACATGATGAGCATGAACTGAGTAATAAGATTGCTAGACCTCAGATTTCTTCCTTTGCTGCAATAGTAATAAACATACCTTCTCAAATCCCTTTTTATTAGCTAACTTCCCAGACTCTGGCCCACCTGGGCTGCATTTGATTTGCTAAGTGAAAAAGAAAACTCTGTACTTCTCTCTCATTGCCTTGGCCTGCTTAAGTTTCTACAGAGCCTGAATTGAGCCAGGGTGAACAGGAAATGTTTATTAAGCAGCCTAGAAGTCTCATTAGGGAAAAAAAAATCAATTTAGAAGGTGATATGCTTGTTCAAATGCTATACAACTTGAACAGGTACAAGGGGCCAGTTCAGCAAATTCTTGGCATTAGCTTTATATTTTCTACTTTCCCATTGAGATGCTCTCTCAATGCTATATACTAGAGCATGATGGCTACCAATAAAATTAAACTCATGCTGAAAGGCCAAGAACCTCCAACATCCCCCTCCATCCTATTGCCCCATTTTCCCTCTGACATTTACATTATCTCCTATTTTTTATTTGAGCCCTGGTGATAACAAAACAAAACTGAAAGCAAGTATTTAAGAACTTTAAATGTGCTCTAATGGAAATCAGAAAGACCTGGGTTCAAAAACTGTCTGTCATGCTTATTAGCTGAATAATATTAGGTGTCATAGCTGAGTCTCTGAGCCTCAGTTTCCTCATCTGTAAAATTAGGAGCTTAGACTAAATGGTGTCTAAGCCTATAATCCCATGAAGATAGCACTGGGGACAGGGGGAAGATTAGGATTTCTTGTAGGTCTTGCTTTAAGTATTTTACTTGGGAAAGCTAAGTCCTCCCCACCATACACCTCAATCAACAAATCTAAAAGTATATTGAAACTCATCTGTATGTCCCTTTAAGAGCATCACAATCTACTGACCAATTTTGTCCTGGGCAATGAAGCATGCTGAAATAAGAGCCCAAGTTATTAGACCTGAACAGAGCTGTCTCCCTCCAATATACTTTTCTTTTTCAGTGACAGAAAACATCCAATGATCTAAATCTATTGATTATAAAAGCATTAGGATGGCAGAATGAGAACTGCATTAAATGCTCCCAGGAGTCCTTCCACCTTCAAACCACACACCCACTGATACCAGAAAAGCCAGAGGCAAATTAGATTGAGTTTTGTGATTCTTTTCCCAGAAGAGGACAGTAAAGAGCACTGAGAAAAAAACCCAAAACAACCCAAACACTCAAACAGAGCTTTCTTCCCCCATCCTCACTCTATTTAAAAATCACTTGTAGAATGGGATAAGTGCCTGGGTGGGGGCACAGGAAGGTATACAAGAAGAAATTTAGATGATATAGAAACAAAAGGTAACTCTGCACTCCACTAGTACCTCCTCAAAACAAACAAACAAACAAAAAACAACAACAGGGCATCAGTGTCCAATGATTCTTCTTGTTCTACTGCTATCCCATCTCCCTGTACCTCAAGTAAGAGTGTGATAAGGGAAAGAGGACCTGTATTTACTAATTTCCATTTTGCAGATAAAAGCTATCCCATTTAATTTTGGGATGGAGAATTAATCTAAATGGAAAAAGGGAAACAGGAGAATATGAAGTTAATTGGAGGCAGTATTTATGAGATGGAGATTTATTTGGAGCACTTACAGTGGTTTGGAAAGTTATTGGGAAATACAAAAAAAAAATTAAAACAGAGGGTAGCACAGTGGATAAGGTACCCAGGGCCTGGATTAAAATCTGACCTCAGATACTTCCTAGCTATGTGACCCTGGGACTAGTCATTTAATTATGATTACCTCAAAAAAAAAAACATTGTTATGTATTTAAAACCATTTGTAGGAAGAGGGAGAGGGAGTGTGCAGGGTATGCATAGTGATTAGGGAGTTCCCTTAAGGTTAGGAAGCTCTAGGTTCAATTTTAGCCTTTGATATATATTGGCTATTTTGTGGGGTAGCTAGGTGGCGCAGTGGAAAGAGCACTGGCCTTGAAGTCAGGAGGACCTGAGTTCAAATCCATCTCAGATCAAACACTTGACACTTACTAGCTGTGTGACCCTGGGCAAGTCACTTAACCCCAATTGCCTTAAAAAAAAAGATATATATTGGCTATTCTAACTAAGGCCAAATCAAGTTCCTTAACCTCTCAGAAGCCCAGGCTAAACTCAAAAACTCAATGCAGCAAGTCACCCTTTATCTGGGGTTTCTCATATTCATGAAATTGTGGGTCTGATCCATGAAAAGCAACACATAGCCAATTGTCTATTTTAGAAGTGCTTTCCCTTATCCCATAGCACCTCACTCAGCAAAATTATGACCTCCTAGACTGTCTTATACAGCTTTCTTTTTCCTCCCACCTCTACCAGGAACACTCCCTAATTTGGAGGTGCTTACCTTAACTCATAACATTTCACTCACCATGATTGTAAACTCCTTAAAGACTATGTCACATTCAAGACCCTTTTGTATCTCCACCTCCTATGCCTATTTATAGTCAGAGAATTATAGAAGTAGAAACAAGAAGGAACCCTAGAGAGAGGTTAAACAAAACAAGACTGATTCCTCAGATACTCTTTCCTATGATAGTCCTTTAAATATTTCTCTTCTCCAGGCTAACCATCCTGGTTTGGAGGCCTTTCCATGATATCCAGATGTTCTTTATCTATTTTTTGTGTCTTGAATCCCTTGGGTAATCTGATGAAGACTATGGATCCCTTTTCAGACACATGTTTTTAAATATTTAAGGAAATAAATTTTAGTTAGAGCTTAATGAAAATAAATAATTTTTTGTTTGTTATGATTGCTCATAGACCCTTTGACATCTATTCACAAACCCTCAGGTTAAGAACCTTGGCTCTAATCCAACTCTTTCACATTAAAGATGAGGTAAAATGAAGCTTAGATAGATTTGTGACTTGTCCAAGGTCACATAGCTAGTTAATGGTAACTGAGACTGGAACCCAGGACTTCTGATGGAAAGTCCAGGCTTTTACTATTTTTAGAATGGGTTCAGAAAATGACTTACTTAGAGTATTTTAATGTAGTGACTGATTCCAATTTTCTTTTATGCCTTTCATTCTATAATATGCATTGACTTAGAAGTTATCTATAAGTTATTCTATAATATGCCATGACTTAGTAGTTATCTAGTCTATCCCTTTCTCAAATCATGAATCCTTTATCTATAATATCTCCAACAAGTGATGATTCAAGATCTATGTAATGACATGTTGTTGCTGTTGTTTAGTCATTTCAGTGATGTCTGAGTCTTCATGACTCCATTTGGGTTTTTCTTGGCAAAGAAAAGATAGCAGTTTGCCAGGGTCCTCCTGGGTCTCCTATTCATGGAATATCCAACTATACCTATAACCTGATTACCTTTGAGTTATCCTTTAGCAAGAACCATCTCTTTTCTCCCTTTGGCAAGTTCATCTTGGAACTTCCATTTTGTGAGAGGGACCAAGATTCCTTCATGCTTTCATTCCCCTCCCAGCATATTCCTGACTTTCTCTGGACTTCAGGCTGGATACATTCAGACCCCACCTCCCACATTTAAGCTCCCTTTTGTGAATGGTTTTCCTTAATTAGAATTCAAACTCCTTGAGGGGCCATCTTTTCTTTTTTACTTATATCTTTGTCTCCAATGCTTAGCACAGATCCTGGCATATAATGAATAATAAATGCTTATTTCCTTCCTTCCTTCCTTCTTTCTTTCCTTCCTTTTTTTTCCCTTCAGGCAGGAAATGAAGCAGGTCATAGCTCTCATGTGGATTAATTTTAAGGGTAGTAGGGTCTGCCTGTGAGTAGCCATTGTACTTCCAGGCTGGACAAGACACATACACACACACACACACACACACACACACAGAGGATACATGTATACATGCATACATATGTTTGTATAATTATCTTTTGGTTTTACATCATCTTCATTTCCAAATATAATCATCTTCCCTTCTCCTTCCTTCCTAGAGAGCTGCCTCTTATAACAATGAATAAAAAAGAGGGGAAAAAGAAATTCTCTAAAAGTAAGCAATACATTAACCCTGTCTGGCAATATATATCATGTTTCACGTGAATAGCTTTCCAATTCTGCAAAGGCATAACCTCTATTTTCTCTGCTCCTCCTTGGAGCTAAGCTCAATCATTTTAATTATAGATTTCAATTTCATCTTTTTTTGTAGTTATTTTTCTTTTCATTAACATTGTTGTAGTCACTTTGTATATTTCATTCCTGGTCTTGCTTATTTAACTTTTCATCAGTTCATATAGTCTTCTCATGCTTCTCTATTATCTTAATTTTCATTATTATAGCAACTGTAATCCTTAGGAAAGCAGTATTTTCTGTGGAACTAAAACATATCTCTTTAAAACTTCAGCCTGTTGGTTCTAGTTCTGTCCTCCATGTAAATCCACCTTTAGCTTCTCCTTCTTGCCCTTGGGGTAAAAAGCAGTATAAATCTACAATCTCTTCTATATGATGACCTTTCAGATAATTTAAAACTGTTATTATGCCCTTCCTGAGTCTTCTCTATTCTTAAGATAAACATCCTTAATTCCTTCAACAACTCTTTATATGGCATAGTATCTAGTCTCCTATCCATCTTAGTTGTCTTGTTTTGTATATCCTCCAGCAAGTCCATGTGACACCTAGAACTCTACACAAGCGTCTGGATGTTATCTGACTGTGGCAGAAGATAGTGACACTCTCAGCATCCTCACTAAACACTATTGAACTCAGAGTCTGCTAAAATCCTTAGATTATTTTTTATCCCTTATGAACTGTTCTCTAGCTATGTCTCCCATAATTACTTGCATAATAATTTTTAAAATTCAAATACACAGCAATATAGGTATCTCATGTGCAAAAGATATCAAAAGACTAGATTGTTATTGTCGTTGTTCATCCTTCCTTTTCAAAGAGGGATGAATGACATCACAGGGTGATGTCTTGATTTGTGAGTGAATTGGATTTAAGTGAGGCAGAGTTGCACCAAGTCACTCTCTCTTCCACGGTCATTGAAGTCCAGTGGCAAGACAGTGGATACACAGGATAACCTTGGCATCTCCAATGTCTGCCCAAGCTCTGAGTGTTCCACAGTGCCTGGGCTTCAGCCACATTCATGGCTGTTGGAACAAATTATTCTCATCCACCTATTCTGCCAGGGGAAGTCTTCACATTCTCCGTGTAGACATCCTTCTAACTCATTGACAGTTTGAGGCATTTCAGTTACCCTCAACTTGCAGATTGACAGATATACATACATACATACATATCTATATATAGATAGATATAGATAGATAGAATGGAAAGAAAGGGGAATGCATATTAAAGACAGTATTGAATGTTCTGCTAAGAAGTTGGAACTTCATTTGTTAGGCTACTGAAGTTTTTTGAGCAGAGGGATGACATGACCTGACATAAGGAATATTGTTCTAGCAGCAGCAGTTTGGAACATGAATTGGGGGAGATATTGGTTTGATTTTACAAGCGGTAGTAATGAAGGACTATATTAAGATATTTCATAAGCTTGTAGGATTTGGAAATGGAAAGGACCTGGGAGATGATCAACTTCAATTCCCTAAGGGCTCTAAGGCTCAGAAAAGTGAAGGGCTTTTACTGAGTTCATAGAGCTAGTAAACAACAGGGAAGGATGCAAACATAGATTCCAACTCCTGGAGTTTGTATGTAGCAGGAACTTTACAAATATTAGCTAAATTGAATTATTCAATCCTTTGGCTCCAAATCCAGTGTTGTTTCCATGATATTATGCTGCCTTTCATGTAGCAACAGGAAGAGAGAGAAAGGTATGAGTATGAGACATTTTGGATTATTGGAACTGATAGGACTTGGTATTTCATCAGATATGAGATGTGGGAGAAAAGACAGTCAAATATAACCTCAAAATTTTCATCATGGGTCTTGGAAGGAGAGCAAGATTTGGGGGAAACATGATATTCTCAGTTTTGAACATGTTGTTTTGGGAGATTTCCAAGTAGGGCAGTGACAGATTCAAAGAAATGCTTTATGGGAAAATAATCTGGCATTAAAATATAGTATAGATTGCATTGAAGAAGATAGAGAAAGGAAGGAGACTAGAAAGGCTAGACCTTTGTCCAGGTGGGAGGCGAATCAATCCTCAATTTTCCCGAGGATAACATTCCTAGAAAACTGCACGGAAGTAAAAAAAAATGGAAATGTTGATACATTGAATTTATAGGAAATAGTGGGTTAGATTCCTATGAACACCAAAAGCAATGATCTTTCACTAGAGATTGCTGAAAATACATCTTTCTGCACACAACTCTTTATAACAAAACATTAACCTGATAATATACACTTTTCCTGGGCACCTAGGTCGTGCAGGGCCAACCCTAGAGTCAGGAAGATGGGAATTCAAATTTGTCCTCATACATTTACTAGCAGTATGACCCAGAGCAAGTCATTTGACCCTGTTTCCCTCAGCTTCCTCATCTGTAAAATGAGGTAGAGAGGGAAATGGCAAACCACTCCAGTATCTTTGCCAAGAAAATCCCAAATGGGGTCACAAAGCATCAGACGTAACTGAAAAACAATTCACTTGTCCTAACCAAATAACACACAAAATGCAGGGGAAAGGAGAAGCAACACTGGGCTAGATGGGAAGGGACAGGGGTGGTGATGTCAGAACCTAAGGTAAAAAAGGGAAAGGGGCAATACCTGCCATTTCTAATTTCCCTGTACACTTTGTGGTTGAACTATTCCTCAGTGAAAAGCAGATGCCTCAGGGTAAATCCTTGGCCTCTACTCTGAGCTTGGAACTCCCCAGGGGGGCAGTTTGGCCCAGCCCTGCATGGCTTTCTGCTGGCAGGCAAGGCAAAGGCTTACCCTACTAATCAGTGCTGCTTCTCCAATCCAGGCCTGAGTGGCAGGGGTGCTTGGGAGCCCAGCAGCAAGTGCATGCACATCAGGCCTCTCACTTTTTTCTTTACTGTGCATAGCCATGAATATGCGTGGTTGCCAGCGTGAAAGTGGAAATAAGGTTACTAACAAAATCCTATGAATACTTGAAGTCTCAAAAGTTAAACACATAAATGTTGAGAAAAGACTGTAATTAGTTAATTGTGCCTATGGGATTGGAAAGGAAGAGATAAGGTGGCATTGTATAGTGTTTAGAGTGCTAGATCTGGAGTCAGAAAGACTTGGCTTCAAATTCCACCTCCTCCAAACATGAAGGAAAGTGACCAAGTCAACCTTTCTGAGCTGAAATTGTCTCATCTGTAAAATGAAAAGGTTGGACTATATGTTTTTTGAGGTCCCTTCCAGCCTTAGACTTATGAATCTAATTGGATGTGGGGGCAAGGAGAAGGAAGAATTAAAAGTGGCTATTGTTTTGAATCTGGGAAACTAAGAGAACTAATAGAAGCCAGGAAGCTTAGAGGAACTGATTTGTACTCTGAAAACTATAGAGTAGGGGCAGTTAGGTGGTCCAGTGGATAGAGAATGGGCCCTGGAGTCAGGAGGATCTGAGTTCAAATTCTGCCTCAGACACTTGACACTAGCTGTGTGACCCTCAGCAAGTTGCTTAACCCTGATTGTCTCAAAAAAAAAAAAAAGAAAGAAAACTACAGGGTACTTCAGAAACATACTATGTAAGTTTGAAAGGGAAGCAGATGAATTCAGGTTTAGACCAGTAGAGTTTGAGATATGGTGAACATCTCAGAGTTGAAACATGTAGGAGGGGCAGTTGGAAATGCCATACTGGAGCTGGGGGAGAGAGGGAGGGAAGGAGAGAGAGAGAGAGAGAGAGAGAGAGAGAGAGAGAGAGAGAGAGAGAGAGAGAGAGAGAGAGAGAGAGAGAGAGAGAGAGAGAGGTCCACAATAAAGTACATATAAAATACTGAACTTGAAGTCAGGAAGACTCATCTTCTTAAGTTTAAATCTGTTCTCATACACTTAATAGCTATGTGACCATGAAAAATCAGAAGTAACTGTACAACAGCAACAAGACGCATGCAAAGTGGATATTCAAGGCAAAGGGACCAGTAGGTGAGGGGATTGGGAAAGGACTCTTCCATTAAATGGCACTTGAACTGAGTCTTGAACGAATTGGTAATGGGGAATAAGGAATATTCTAGCTCCCTCACCAGGACCAGTAAGTCAGAGAGTATAATAGGTTTAACCAGTATTGGAGAGGAGTTAATGAAAACTGACTCCAAGAAAAAGAATACATATAGAAGATGCAGTGGAAAAGGGAGAAGAGGGGGGAGGAAAAGAGGGGAGGGGAGGGGAGGGCTACAGAGGGAAGCTGAGGAGAGGCAGGAAAGGGAGGAGAAGGGAGAAGAAGCATAGAGAAGTGGGGAGAGGAGGAAGGTGAGGGGAATGGGAGGAAGAAGAAGAAGAGGAAGAGAAAGGGAGGAGAAGAGAGGGAGGATGGAGAAAAAAGAGGGGTAGTGGGAGGAAGGAGAGGGAGAAAGGATGGGGAATAAAGGGTAGGGAGCAGGTGAAAGGCAAAGGAGAAGGATGAGAGGAGGAAGAAGAAAAGAAAGGAGGAAAGGGGAGCATTAGGATTTTCCTTAAATGTATTTGGCAGCATAGGCACCATTCCTTGTTCTTTTTCCTTATGTTCACAAAGTGGCTTTCTGTTCTTAATTTGGTTTTCCAAGTAGGTTTCTCTACTGGGAATGCATTGAGCATCTATTAGCTTGTTTGGCAATAGTTTTCTCACTATAAATGACTGAGTTGGCATTCTGTTACATATAAGCTTCCTGTCAGTTGAGTTGTATCAGGTAACTTTTCCCTGGGTCACTCTTGGCTAAACTGGCTATCTGATCTCCATGCCTGCAGATCTGGGAAAGGAAGCTCCAGAGTACAAAGAGGTAGCAATAGATGTAGTTCCCGTCCTCCTATCCAGAATTCCCTGCTCCTTCCCACCCACAATTCAACATTTACCATATCTGTAAGACATTATATACAGTACTTGGTAGAGGGAGAGCTTGATGGAACTGGGAGAATGCCTTGGGGCAGGAGATATATATATATTATATATATATATATATATATATATATATATATATATATATACACACACATATATATATATATATACATATGTATGTATATATATATATACACATACATATACACACGTACATATACACACACATGCACACATTTATATACACACATATGTACATACACATAAGCCTATTATATATGTTCTATATAAATATTACATATATACACAGCCATATAAACACATATCATGGGATATATGTATATGCATATATATGTGTGTATACATATACTGGTCTCTCTGTATATATATAATACATACATATATACATATATATATTTGTATATATATATACACACACGCACCACACACACACACACACACACACACACACCACACATATATATGTAACAGGACATTTTCTAGGTTGGGAATGATTGGTTCCTTTTTTATGCTATTATAAAAGTGGGATTAGAAAGTCTGGAAGCTAAGAGCCACTGCCATGGGGGAGTAGTTCTTTCTTTAAAATGGGCATACAACTTCTTTGAAGGAATGCCAAGGGTTTTTCCTCTTCAGTATGTGGAAAAAACAGGCACAATATTTCATGTTTCAGAGAAGAATAGAAACAAATGATCCTAATTTTCTCCTCACTCCCCAGTATGTTATCTATGATTCCCTCTTCCCATCCTCTATCTTTTTCCTCCCTACAGCTAAGTATATTTTACACGTACAACTTTGATAGTTTTTCCTACATCCTTTTAATGATTATTCAGGGAGCAATGTTGTGCTATGTCACTGAATTTATAAATGAGAGTTAGAGGATCTGGGTTTCAAGCCCAGTATTACCAATTATTAACTGTGTGACCTTGGGAACATCATTTCACTTCTCTGTTGTTCAGTTGTTTCAGTTATGTCCAACTCTTTGTGACCCCATTTGGAGTTTTCTTGGCAAAGAGACTGGAGTGGTTTGCCATTTCTTTTTCCAGCTCATTTTATGATGAGGAAACTGAGGCAAGTGGGGTTAAGTGACTTGCCCAGAACCACATACCTAGTAAGTGCTTGAGGTCAGATTTGAACTCAGGAAGATGAGTCTTCCTGACTCCAGGCCTAGCACTCTATGTACTCTGCCATTCAGCTGCCCTGTGAGATGTTTTCACATTCCTATAAAATTCTTATAAAAATAACTGTGGTTTTAGTCTACAGAACTAGTTTACTGTGGATCATAGTTTTCAAAACACTTTAAATAAGTTCATGAGATCAAAGTTCTAGAGCTGGAAGAGACACTGGAAGTCATTTAGCCCAGACCCCTCATTTTATAGATGAGGAAATTGGGGTCCAGGGAGGCAAAATTACTTGAAATACTTGTTGCCATATAGATTGGGCTATTCAAAATTCCACTCACTCCTTAATATTGCACATGACTCAGAAAATGATAGTAAGTGACAGAGCCAAAATTCAAACCTGGGTTTTTTGATTCACAAATTATCCCTTTTTCCATTTTATGATATTCATAAGATTGTGAGGTAAGTACTATTCTTTGTCCTTCATTTTCAAAGAGAATCAATGACATCATGGGCTGATGCCTTCACTTGTGCTTAAATTGCATTTAAGTGAGGCAGAGTTTCACAAAATCATCAGTCTCATTCTCTTTTCTAGAGTCACTGAAGTCCAATGGCAGGACAAAAGTCAGGATGACTGCTAATGGCCCAGAATGCAGTGGGTGACCTTGTCATCTTCAGTGACTGACCAAGCTCTGAGCATCCCACTTTGCCTGCTTCAGATGCCTTCATGACCATTGGAACAAGTTGTTCTTATCCACCCATTCCACCAGGGGAAATCTTCCCACACTTGGGGTAGTCATCCCTTTAACTCACTGACAGATTTGAGGCCTATTGGTTACCTTCAAGCTGGTTTAGCCTATCTTCCAGAACAGTTTTACTGGGGGGTGGCCACTGCATGTGAGACAGCTTCTTGGAGCCACAGGTGAGAGTTAGGTGACAGGTGGGCACTAAAGGTGTATGAGCAGCCCTGGCAAGGGCTTAGCAAACCCTTACATCAGAATGTGGTGTGAACACCTCATGGGACACTGAGGCTCAGACATGAGAGAAAGTAGGTAATTTATCCATGGCCACACTGCTACTGAGTGACAAATCTAAGACTTCCACCACCTAAGGCTTCCGACTCCAAATCCAGTGGCCTGTGTTAAGGCAGAGTCACTGCATATTTTATGGGAAGCTATATAAGTCTGTATATCCCATAAAACAAAGTTACTGAAAGTCAACTTAAAGAAATGTTCATGCAAATTTGAAATCTCCCACTGGAGATCATAATTCAAATTCTCTGTTATCTAGCGTGATCAGAGAATGAGGTGTTCTGGTTAATTAAATATTTTGATCTTACTGCTATATGCACCATGCATGGATTATCAGTTTTCAAATAATTAAAATATAAGATCATAACATGACAATGTTCTTAACATAATTTATTTTTTAATGATACAAAAAGCATTAATATATGGCTGGAAACACGGAAAATCTTAAGCTATGAATCCAAGTTGCGGGTGACACAGAGGGCAATGAAGAGGTGCATAGTAAGATTAAATCTGCTGCCACATACTACCAGTGAAGATCTACATAAAACAAGTAGCATAGTAAGCCCCACAAAGTTAAAAATGGCCACCAGAAGGAGGAGTAAGGAAAATGTCATGTGCAATGTTTACATTTCTGTCACAGCTGAATGTCGTCTGTGTTTCAGGGCTAATTTGTCTCCTGGAGGAGAAGGTTAAGAGTCTTGAAGAATACTTCACCTGATTGTCAGGGACAATGAAGTGTTTCTAAAGGACAGGTAGATGGCACAGTGGATAGTGTGTTTGGTCTGGAGTCAGAAAGGCTGGCCTCAGACACTTCCTAGCTGTGAGATCCTAGGCAAGTCACTTAGCCTTAATTTATCTTAGTTTCCCCATCTGTAAAATGAGGATAATAATAGCACCCATCTCCCAGGGTTGTTGCAAGGATCAAATGAGATAGTAATTGTCAAGTACTTAGCCCTGTGCCTGGCACATAGCAAGCACTACATAAATGTTAGCTGTTACTATAAAGGAAATAAAAGTAGGAGCTGAGGTGGAGGAGGGGACAATTGACCTTTGTGAGAACTTTAGAAAGTGGAAGAGTTTTGCTGAGAGGAGAAAGGAAAGCAAAAGGACAGCTGTACAATTAGAGCTTAAAAATAGCCTTCAGGCTCTTTCTGAAGAAGAGAGAGAGCTGAATCCTCTGAGGAGGAAGAAATTACTTATTTGCCAAAGAATGATGTGGTAGAGCCACATAAGGGATCAGGCAAGAGGTCATCCTGTAAAGGTCAGAGGAAGAAATAAAGAGAAGTACTAGATGGTGATTTCCCTGCTCAGACCAAACTGAAGCAGCAATTTGTTATCTCAATAAGAGCAAAGGACAGGTCTCCTGTTTTCGCAGGTCATGTATCTTGAAGACATAAAAGAGAGAATCTCCCAAGATGCACAAAAAAGAATAACAACCCCCCACTTCAATGTCTGCACCAATAACATTGGCAGAAGGAACCTAGAACATATTGTCAATGACTGTGAAGTTTTGGGTGAGAAACTGAATAGCAACTGAATATTGTTACATGTTGTATTTCCCTCAGTTGGTCATTGAAGGCAAGAGATTCAAAAGAGGAATACAAATTTGGGAAGTTAACAACTGGCTAAGATGGTGATGTTTAAGAACAAGATTCTTACTTTCTGGACCATAGCTTAAAATATAGGGATGACAGATTTTTGGGCCCATGATAGAATACACCTAACAAAGGCTTGCAAGAATGTTTTTTTTTTGGGTATTTTGAAAATCTATCAAATTGGCTTTACGCTAAAAAGAAGGGAGAGGGAGGTCCTATTTATATCAACTATCCTAGACAGTTTAGAGAGGAATTTAAATGAAGGAAGACTAGGAGATCAGATAGGTAAACGTTTAAGAAAGGAGACAACAACAAAATCCATGGCCTCAAATGTCAACATACAAATTTCCAAAACAAGTCAATAAATAAGAGAAAATAGAGTTCCTGACACATGGAATACATGGTAAATTTGACCTCATAGGTGTCATTGAGGGGGAAGGGGTTAACCTATGATTTACCCCATTGGGTAGCTAGGTGGCACAATGGGCCTGGAGTCAGGAAGACTCAGCTTGAGTTCAAATCCAGCCTCAGACATTTACTAGCCATGTGATCCTGGGCAAGTCACTTAACCCTGTTTGCCTCAATTTCCTCATCTATAAAATGATCTGGAGAAGGAAATGGCAAACCACCCCAAAACCCACACCAAAACCACTCCAAACCAAGCCAAGAAAACCTCAGATAGGTCATGAAGAGTTGTTTGTGATTAAAAACAGCTGAACATCAACAGAACCCATGAAAGGACTATGATTTGAAATGAGAATACTTCATACAAAAAATAGATAAAAGGATAGTGGGAATAGCATTACATATTAGGGAAGTATATTAATGACAAAATATTTGGGAGAAGGTCAATGGGAGGAGAAACAAAAATGTTTTTGTCATTGGAGTATATTATAGACAACTTGGACAGAAAGAGAATAATTAAGAGGAATTTGGGAAATAGATCATAAACCTGGTACAGAGGTAGGACATAATGACAGGGGGTTGGGTAGGATTGTGTTATCCAGACTGTTTCTGTCTCTCTGTCTCTCTCTTTTCCTCTTCTCCCCATCTCTCTCCTTCTCTTCCTTTCCATTCATTCTCTGTCTCTCTGTCTCTGCTTCTCTCTGTCTCTCTCTGTCTCTCTTTCTCCCATTCTACCTCACTCTATCTCTTTCAATCCTTCTCTGATTAAAATAGAGCAGCTAACAACTTTTAGACTTACTTGCCTCGGTGAAAATTTTATCCTTTTGAAGGTGGAAATCTATTCTGTATTTCATTCTAAGATGGAGGTGAATTTTGCCTCATTGGTGTCACTGAGACTTGATGGGATATAGCCCATGAAAAGACTATGGTTCTAGATTGGAATACTTTATACAAAAAAATGGTACAAGGAGGAAGGGAATAGTATTACATATCAGGAAAGGATACTGATGGTGAGGAATCTAGGAACCAGAGAATTGGCCAATGGAACTGGGAATATTTAGCCTGATGAAGACTCAGAGAGGAAAAACTATCTTTTGAAGGGCTGTCAGGTAGAGGAGAGATTTGATTTATTTTGTTTGTCCTCATGTGGCAGAACCAGGACTTATGAGTGGATGTTACAAAGAGGGAGATTTAGGACTGATTTCAGGGGGAAAAAAGCTTCATAAGAATTATTGCTGTTATGTCAAATGGGCTTCCCAGAGAGGTGGTGGATATTTCCTTCATGATGGTCTTCAAGATACATAACCACTTTTTAGGCATGTTATAGTAGGAATCCCTTTTGTGTGTAGATTGGACTAGTGTGTAGCAGAGGTCCCATTTAATGCTCAGATTTTATAATTCTGTGCTAAATCCAGGACATATACATTGAGGAAAAGGATTGGTTAGGTAGAAAGAGCAAGAAAAAACTGGTCCACATAATATCAAAATCCCTAGTGGAAGGCCTCTGGAATGTTATGTCAATCTCCTAATTAGAATTACTGGAAGGGAATGGACAAGAATCACATAGGATGAAAAGATGTAGACAAATTTGGTTTTATCTTTGGAAAGCCAATTGGTACAGTGGAAAGAACCCTAAATCTAGAGCCAGAGAATTTGGGTTCTAGTCTAGCTCTGTCAGTTACTACCTCCATGATGTTACAAAGAGCATTTCACATCTCTATATCTGAGTTTTCTCATCTGCAAAACATAAAGGTGTTGAATTGGGTAACCTCTAAAGTCCCTTCCACATTCCCCTATGATTTTAGAATCCTTATGCCCACATTGATCACAGATTCAATGATTTATTGAAGAATTGATTCAGAAGGTACTTTGAGATGTTGCAGTAACTCAGAGAAGACATTATGTAAATCAATTATCAATGATACAGAAGTTCAAAACTACTCATTAATGGAATGGTAGAGAAGAGTAGTTTGATAGTATAATGTTCTAACAAGACCTACTCAGATGAAAAGAAGTGTTAAAAAATCTCAGTAGGTAGTAATAAAAGTGTAGTGCAATGCTTATTATTAACACCAGGAATTTTTTTTCCAGGGAAAGGAATATCAATTTACAAGCTTTAGCAAATTTTAAGAATTTAAGGAGTCCTAGGAACTTTATAATATTTTCAGTATAGTATAGACTTTGAGATCACTGCATCCACTAAGGAAAGAAAGAAAGAAACACGAATTATTATTAAACTTAGTCTACTGTGTGCCATGTACTTTACAAATATTAACTCATTTGATCCTCATACCAACCTTGGGAGGTAAGTACTGTTCATATCTTCATTTTACAATTCAGGAAACTGAGGTGGAAAGAAGTTAAATGATTTGTCCATGGTCAAAGCTAGCAAGGGTCTGAGGCTAGATTTGAATTCAGGTCTTCCTGACTCCCGACCCTGTGTTTACCCACTACACCACCTAGATACACTGCTGGATCAAGGTTGGAAAGATTATGTTTTTTAGTTTATCATCAGGAAATAGTCAACATTAAATGTATTATGCATAGTTGAATAAACTTGGTTAGAGCACTGGAGTAACACCCTTGGAAGATATAGTGCAGCTTCTATGTATTAGGAAATTGTGATATGAGGAACACAGAAAATCATAGGATATTTAAATCCTTAGAGGTCACTCAATTCAACTCCCTTGCTGATAAGGAAACTGAGGCACAGAGAGAAAGTAAAATAGTACAGTGTTGAAAGTGCTGAATTTGGATTAAAAAACCTAGGTTGGAATCCTGGTTGGCTATTTATTATCTATGTAACATTGGGCAAATCACTCACCCTCTCGTATCTTATTTTCCTCCTCTATAAAAATAAATGACTAGACTAGGTAGTGCATTAAGGCCTTTACTTGCTCTAATTCCCATGACTTTTCTTCTAAAGAATTGTTTCATCTTATTTTAAGAGTCTATCTTCTCAAGATACCATAGTAGTAATTTTTTTCCAGTATTTTTCCCAGCTGAAAATATACTGAAGTTTCATCACAGAGGGCAAAATGAATTATCCCCTTAAGTAACCTCTTTACTCTTGTTCTGATCTCTCTCAATTAAAAATCTCTCATTCTTTTGATGAAAGATTTTCTGACTGCTTGTTTCCACTTTGATCTCTCTTTCTCAGACCATTTTCCATTTGCTCTCTTCTTCCTTTGTACTCTTCTAGCTCATGTTTTTTTTCCTCTCACATTCTTTTCTTTGCTGCCTGTGATGAAATGTTAAAATCTTTTCCTTTTTTGTTTCTAAAATCTGACTCAATTGTACAACTTGAAACTCCTCCTCTTTGTACCTTAAACTTTTTGTAAGGGAATCTGCAAAGCAGGGCTATAAATCTACAAATAGAAGCTTCTTGAAGACAGAGACTTTTATTTTTGTTTTTGTATCTTGGACACCTAGCACAGGGCCTTGAATATAGTAGATTTCTAACACACTGTAGTTAAATGAATTGAATTGTAGTTGAATTGGTTGTTAAGTTGAAGGGAGTTGGAGCAACATTCTTCAATGAAGGGACCAACAGGAACAGGAGAAATTTAAGATTAAAGTGGTATTTGAGAGGTCCTGGAGGTAAGAGGAACCCTGAAAAGCCTGGAATGCTGGTAACTAGAGAGAGTACAAGCTTGAAAAAGGCCTGGAGAGATCCAACTAAGCTGAGGGCAAGTTAAGAAAAAAAAACCAGTAATCAAAATTTCCCTCCAAATCTGGACATAAGATTCAGAGGCATGTCCCAATTAGGAAGAACATCAACTTCCAGACCCCCCCTCCCACCACAAAGCCTATCAGTAGAATGATTACTAGGCCTACGCCTGCCTTAGTGCTAGTAAGGGATACTGCTTGTGCTCAGTGACTATAAAAGCAGAAGGAATATTATTTAATGGATGACTGAATATAATTGTGTCAAAGACTTTAATGATACAAAAGACTTGAGGATACTTTGAGTCAATTTCCATTGGCTCAAAGCCCCTGCCCAAGAAACTAGGGAAATTATAGGCATGCTGTTCCCCAGTATATTAAAAGTAACTCCCCATTTGAAAGCACATGCAATACATAACATTACAAAAGAAAGCCTTATTACAAGGAGGCAAACAAAGTAGAAATCCTGAACAACCATTTTTCCTGAAGACATAAATAAATCTCCAAACTTATCAAGAGTCATTAATGTAAGAATTTTGCTATATAAGCTTCATCTTCCAACATCTGACCTCCCCTGGACAAAGGGAGGAATCTTATGCCTGATGATGAAGCTATGTGCAAGTACCCTCTATGGGATCACGGTCCCAACCCACACTGTACTGCCAAGTTAGGTTCTCAGAGGTCAATAATTATTTCACCCCTCAAGATTCTAGAGGTAACCAAGAGAAGCTGGGTTTTGCAGTACTCTTGCTTATAAGCTACCATCCAGGGTGCTGAGAACAATTTGTTTCAGCAGCCATGAAGGTGGCTGAAGCCAGCTTAGAGTATGGTCAGATATTGAAGACACCAAGGTCATCCAATGCATCCTGGCCCATAGCTAGTGGTCCTGACTTTTGTCTTGCTACTAGACTTCAATGGCTCTGGAAGAGAGCATGAGGCTGATGATTTCGTGTAACTCTTCCTTGCTTAAATCCAATTCACAAGCAAGTCAAAACCTCATCCCATGATGCCAGTGGTCCTCTTTGAAAACGAAGGATAAACCACCAACAATATTGATCAACCAGTTGATTTCAATTAGCTTTTACAAGAGAGTATATACTGAGAAGGTAGAGCAAAGACCGAAGTTACAAAACATCCCCCAAACCAGGGTAACCTCTCCCCTCTGCACATACATAATTTCTGGAGAAGTAGGCAAACTTAAATCATAAAGATAGTGAGGCAGACATGTAGAGAGCATGTGGGGCTGAGGGATGACTTGATTCTGGAAACCTTTTCTCCCTTTGAGGAGGTCACTGAGTTTGCATTAGGATTATACACCAGCAATGGATGTATTGCTTCCTTGCTTGATTGGCTGGCTTCTCATCTTGTCTTGGTTGATGAGTCAATCCCTTCCTAGGTAGGGTTAAGCAGGTTTTGCAGCTGTTGCTCCGGCTGATCACCAGATTCAGATGCTGCTGCTATGGGATCTGGTGTCCAGGCACACATCTTTGATGGATCTTCCAGTTTTACCACTTGACTGGGCATTCCCGTCTCAAAATGCTCACTCATCTAAGGTCAGATGAGATTATACCCAAGAGAAACAGAGGTACCATACACTTATGGACATATGGCGGCTGGCCGGGAGAAAGGGAACCCAATATTCTTTTTTTTTATCTAGCCACTCATTGTATTTCTTACCTCTCACATTTACCGGAAGGAAAATGCCAGTGGGGTGAAGAAGTACAAACTAAGTTCTGGTTCTAGGCCACCTGAGTTATTAATCCTTCCTACTCTGAAGTCAATTAGAAGGTGAACCTGAGTCATGACCTAAACTGGCTTATGAAGTTTCACATGTTAGATTGGCAACAGGCAGATAATGTCCACTCATGCTAGTCCCTCCTCCTCCCCCCACTCCCTCCATTATATATGCATCTCTGCCATTAGAAAAGGACATAGAGTCCCTCCAAATGTAAGGTGTATGTCAGACCATGCCTGATTTTCCTGTTTTCTATCATAAACTATATAATGAAGAGGTTACTTCCCCTTAAGGTTCCTAGCCTTCCTGCCTCCATTGATGAACATTAGTCTTTGACTTAATTCTTAACCAAGATACTCTGATAGTCTTTAGTCTGTATTTACTAGAGAAAGAGTGATATAGTGGAAAGAATACCATATATGGTACCAGAAGACTTGGGTACAAGTCCCATGGAGGTACTCTTTAGTATTGTCACGAACTTTGCAAAATCAATTCACCTCTATGGGCCTCAGTTTCCTTGTCTTTAAAATTAGTGTGCTGGATTAGATTATTGTTAAAGTTCTTTCCAGAGCAAAATCCTATATAACCCTAAGCCTGCCACTGGCAGTCTACAATTTTTCCAGAAAACTCTTTGTTTCTCTAAGTCATTCTCATTGAATGTTTCAATGAATGTCTCATTCCTAAGTCTTATTAATATCAGCTTATGGTACTACATGGTTCTGGAGTGCTACACAATACTACATGACTTTGTTGTTGGTGTATCATTCAACAAGCATTAATTAAGTGCTTACTATGTGTCAGGCAGAATGAGACTTGGAAGTAGGCAAGTCCAAGGAATATGCTACATGAATGTACTAAGAACTATTTTTTTTTACAAAATTTATTTTGGATTTTATCCACAGTCATTTCTTATGTCTCCTTCCTCTTAGAATACTAGCTTACAACAAAGAAAAACAACACAGCAAAACTAAAACAGAGATTTTGTCTGATCGTGAATGTGGCATTTCTCACCCAGAGTTCTCTACCTCTCTTCTGAAAAAATGGAGGCATGTTTCATCATCTGTCCTTTGGAAACAAATATTGGTCATCACCTTTAGTTTCATTTCAGTTGCCTTTTAGTGTTGTTTTCATTTACTTTTTAAAATAGTTACACTGTATATTGTTCTCCCATTTCTGTTTTCTGCATCTGTTTGAATGAATCTTCCTATATTTCTCTAAATTTTTCATATTTGTACTTTATTAGAGCACAGCAATATTCCAAGACATTTATATATTGTCATTTGTTCACCCATCTCCCAAATAATAGGCACCCACCTTGTAGTTATTTGCTACCTAAAAATCTGCTATAAATATTTTGTTCTGTACAGGATTTTTCTCTCTGTGTTTAATTGCTGAGTTTTATTATAACTTTTATTTTAAGGTCTTCAGACTTTTTCCATGTCCTGTCCTCAAAGGACTATGCTGATCTGCATGGATGTTTTGAAATGATTGTAAACAAGCTTAATGGCAGGGACACTAGCAGATACACTGCTTTAGTCTTCTTCAATCTGCTGGCCACTTTAATGGGATCAGTTCCACAAACAAATCAATGACACTTTGTCTGCTTTGCCAGATGTTTTGTAATAGATCCTGGTTACATCACCATTCAGGATCTTACACCCCAAATTTAATACTAAACTCACAATGAAGACAGGTCTCAGCTCTCAAAAGTATTAAATCTGTTGTATTTCTTATATGATATAAACACTTTAATTCCTGGATGCATTTCCTTTTCTGTCACAATATAATTCATAAAAGCATAACGTTGGCTGTTTATAGTTTTATCCACTGTGGGAAGGGGGTGGGTTAGAGTTGCCAAAACAAAAATTACTGTTACTTTTCAGTTAGAAGATAATTGGCAAGAGGCCTAAAACTTTCACAAGTATCTGCACTGGAGCCATGTGAAATTTCAAATCTTGGCATTAAGCAGAGTGCAGGAAATTGTTTCTCAGACACACAAATCCCAAGATCCAAAATAATATTAAAAATATGAACATCACTAAAAGATTCCTAGGAGTATGATAGCAGTTGACATTTCTATTACCTCTGCCCTAATAATAGACAAGAAACATTGTACAGTACAGTGTCTAGAAAGCCACCCTTGGAATCAGGAAGACCAGAGTTCAAATCTGACACATAATGATAGTGTGACCATAGGAAGCCATTTAACCCTTTAGTGCCCCCAAGTAATCCTTCCAATTGTTCCAATCATCATGGAAAAGAGAGAACCAATCTAAAAGAAAAAAAAACAAACAACCCCCCCCCAGTCTGCAAAGTACATATTACTTGCTAATTTGCATCAGCAAAATGAATTTCCATACTGGAAGTTTATTATATTGATGAAATCATATGCTAGCACTAAAAGAAAAATAAACAAATTAAAAATGAATTTGGGGAGTATAACATGAGACAGACTAGCAATCCATAGACTTTGACATGTAGTGTTTTGATGACTCTATTTTCAAAAATCTTTACCTTTTGCAAAAATGACTTGCTTTTACCTGAGGAATAAAGAAAGTTTCCCCTAAGTTTTTATGGAATCAATGGGACTAGCCACTCTAAATCCAAATTGGCCCTCAACACTGCTCAGTGATCATTCTATCATTATCAAAAGAGATGGCTATATGGTATAGGGCTAGAGCTCTCAATTTGGAGTCAGAAGAAATCAGTTTGAATCCTGCTTATCAATTGCCCTTCCTTCTTCCATACCTCTCTCACATCTGATCAGTTACCACTGAGCAGGGAACAAGCCTTAGACTTGCCAGACCAACCATAGCCTCTGAATTCCATCTCTAAAACTAAGTTTGTAGCCATCCCTTCCTCTCTACTCCATCTATAAAAGCCCTAGTGTAGGTCCTTATTATTGCCTGCCTGCATTAGTTTACTTGTAAATTTTGTCTCTACCATAACATCCCTACTGCAATACTTTCAGAGAATGAACTGGAGATAATTTACACAGAAATTTGGACGTGTTAGTCCTGTGCTCAAAATCTGTCTAAGATTGCATATTATCTCCTGAGTTAAACTTGGACTCCACTGCCTGACATTCAAGGCCATCCATGACCTGGACTTGTCCTACAAAAAGGTAGGTTTATCCTATGTTTAATCTAGTTGATGTTCTCTATGTCTGAACCAAACTTGACAAATCTGTTGGCTTAAAAATTCAGCCTCCTTGCCTTTCTTCAGACCTAGAATTTCTTTTCTTTTTTTGTTGAATTCCTCTCCATTCTTGAAAATGTGACTCAAAAGAGACGTCCCTCAGGAAACCTCTGATCCTCCTGATAAGAAATGAATATTCTTTTTGTACCTCACAACACACTTTGTTTTGTAACTTTTGAATGGGTTTCTCATGCAATATTGTAGATTACAGCTATATGTTTCTTATTCCTCTACTGGATTGCAAACCCCCCTAAGAATAGAGGACATCTTATCTCAGTTCTTTATCTTCCCCATGCCTAGCATAATACTCTGTACAAAGTAAGCACTTAATAAAGTGTTTTTGAATCTTATTTAGTAATTCTAGGAACCCTAGGTTCAGTGGGGTTGTTTTTGCAATACTAATCCTGTAAGTATGAATCAAGTATCCAACTTAGGACATATTCTATTCATTTATCATGCAAGAGTCATAAATCAAAAAAGGAAATTTTAAATTAAGACAGAGTAGCAAAGTATTTCCAGCTATTTATTCCAACTCTTGGACATGGAGTCAGGAAGACCTGAATTCAAATCCAGCTTCAGACACTTATAACCTATGTGATCCTGGCCAAGTTACTTCTTCTTTGTATGCCTCAATTTCATCTATAAAATGGGGATAATAATATCACATACCTCCCAAGGTTGTTTCAAAGATAAAATAATATAATTTTAAGGTACTTCACAATCTTAAAGCACTACATAACTTCTCCTCCCACCTTCCTCTCCTCCTCCTCTTTTTCCTCCTCCTCATCCTCCTTCTTCTTTTTCTTCTTCTTCTCCTTCTTCATCCCACTTTCCACATAGGTATGCATAAAATTCATCTCCCAGACCTATAGGATTGTATGTTTTATACTTCCTTGGGCATGAATATATCCTTTGGGGCTATGGAATGGTAAGTTTTCCAAATATCCAATGAGTCTCCTTCATCCTGATCAATCAATCAGTAAGCATTAAGTGTCTACTATGTGTCAGGCATTGTACTAGGTACTGGGGATACAAAGCTAAAATTAAACAGTGCCTGCCCATGTAGGATTCATACTCTGTGCTACTTAGCTAGATGACACTACTCTGAGGGCTTGTACTACCCTGAAAGGGAAATTCACTTGAGGCTGCCAGGCATAACATCCCAACATTCCATTCTTTTTCTTTCTCTTTCTTTTCTTTTCTTTTCTTTTCTTTTCTTTTCTTTTCTTTTCTTTTCTTTTCTTTTCTTTTCTTTTCTTTTCTTTTCTTTTCTTTTCTTTTCTTTTCTTTTCTTTTCTTTTCTTTTCTTTTTTTCTATCCTTCCTTCCTCCTTCCTCCCTCCCTCCCTCCTCCTCTCCCTCCCTCCTCTCTCTCTCTCTCTCTCTCTCTCTCTCTCTCTCTCTCTCTTTTTCTTCATAGATAAATGGGCCCCAAAGGCACCAAGGTTGGGGTGGCCCAATAATCCATGAACAATAATGTTAGTTCTTCTACTCCTGATGTATTTGTTGCTCGATCAGTTGATTGGTTGTGGTGTTACTCTGAGGACCTGCATGCTTCCAGAAGGAAAACATACTTGGAACTTTTAAGCATCAAATCCTTACCACCTGAAACAACTCCTGGCAAGACTGGAATATGAAGTTCGGGTTTCTTGCTCCTTCATGTCATGGCTTTAGTCCCTTTCCGCTGCATCTTCAATACTGGTAGCCATTTGCATAATCTTTTTTCTCTCACCAAGAGAAGAGTCGATCTCTCAAGTCTCAAACCCCAAACTACTTAAAGTAAACCATGAGACAATACTGCCCAAGACATGCCACTTTCCTCTATTTTGGAATCCATCTAGGCTCCACAATGGCATTGCTCAGGTTCCTGGGCCACCTTAGCCATCGCTTGGTGTCTCTGTCATGTGCCTCTGTCACAAAATGGCTCTTTGGGAATAATGACCTTCCTCTCCATTCCACCCTTCTGCCAGGACAGGAGGGTGGGAGGAGAAGTTATGTAGTGCTTTAAGATTGCAAAGTACTTTACAGTTATATTATGTTATCTTTGAAACAACCCTGGGAGGTATGTGATATTATTATCCCCATTTTATAGATGAAATTGAGGCATACAAAGAAGAAGTAACTTGGCCAGGATCACATAGCTTATAAGTATCTGAAGCTGGAATCAGAAGTTGTTGTTCAGTTATGTCCGATCCAAGTCAGGAAGACCTCTAATGGGAGAAGGTGGAAAGGAGAAAAGGCAGAATTCTTGATGAAAACTCCCTTTAACCAGGTAGCACAAAAGATGGTGATTTCCAGTGACCTGCCTAATAACAGTGGGAGCCAATCAACCAGTACTACAGGAAGTCCCTACCATCTCAAACCTCTCCTCCAGAAAGTGGAGGTGGCCCCAATCAGAATTTATTTGTTAAATGCCTACTGTGCTAAGTTAATGCCTACTACTGTGCTAAATTCCAAACTTACATTGGACTAATAATAATAATAATAATAATAATATAATATTAATAATAATAATAATAATAATAAGCTTATGGAGTCTAGGAGACTTACCTGGACTAATCCTCATTCTGCAAATAATTAAATCTGCCCCAAGGCACCAAGGTTGCAACAGTACAGTAATTCATTAGTAATGGTCTTCTTTACATGCTTCAATACTTTAAGGATATGTGATTTCATAAATATAGTTACTTCCTCCAAAGTTGAAGATTGCAACTCCTGTATATCATAGGGGTTGGTTCTTGACAATTACCATGGTTTAAAATTCTATCACTCTATAATTATTCTGATCTTCCAATCAATTAATAAACATTTATTAAGTACCTACTACATTCCAGGTACTGTGCCAAGCCCTGGGGATACAAAAAGAGCAAAAAATGAGGCAACTAGGTGGTACAGTAGATAGAGATCTGGCCTTGGAGTTGGGAGGATCTAGTTCAAATCCAGCCTCAGACATTTACTAGCTATGTGACCTTGAACAAGTCACTTAACCTCTGTTTGCTTTAATACACTTGAGAAGGAAATGGCAAACCATCCCAATATCTTTGCCAAGAAAACCCTATGGACAATTTGGTCCACAGGATCACAAAGAATTGGACACAGTTAAAAAACTGAAGACCAACAAGCTGTATAATGTAGTGGATGGAACCCTGGAGTTTGCACCAGAAAGGCCTGGTTTCAAATATTGCCTCTGACACTTACAAGTTGTATGTATGACCCAAGGGAAGATCTTTATGAGCTTCAGTTTCCTTATCTGCAAAATGGAGATAATAATAATCTTTTTAGTACCTACCACCCAGGGTTATTGTGTGGCTAAAATGAGGTAATGTATACATTTT
Organism: Phascolarctos cinereus; assembly: GCF_003287225.1. Classification (NCBI taxonomy): domain Eukaryota; kingdom Metazoa; phylum Chordata; class Mammalia; order Diprotodontia; family Phascolarctidae; genus Phascolarctos; species Phascolarctos cinereus. Next base: position 197,393,355 of record NW_027555958.1, on the reverse strand, counting down.
TTTCCAAACCTTAAAGTGTTTTTTATTAAAGAATGATATATAAATGAACACACATTTATTAAGCACTTATTTCATATCAGGGGCTGCAGATGGCACAGTGGATAAAGTATGGACCCTGGAGTCAAAAAGACTGATCTTTCTGAGTTCAAATCTGGCCTCAGACACTTACTTGTTGTGTGACCTTGGGCAAATCACTTAACCCTGTTTAATCTTGTTTGTCTTAGTTTCCCCATCTATAAAAATGAGCTGGAGAAGGAAATGGGAAACCATTCTAGTATCTTTGCCAAGAAAACCCCAAATGGAATCACAAAGAGTTGGACATGACCGAAACAACTGAACAGCATGTGGCTGGCACTATGCTAAGCGGTAGAGATACAGATACAAAAACGAATCTCTTTCCTCAGGGAGTTAAAAATGGCTGCTTCTGTTGCTGCTTATAATTAACCTAATTTCCTCCCTTTACCTCTTAGGAAAGGGACCTAAGGGGAGGGGGAACATAAACGACAACCCTTGTCGTAGAATATTAGAGAGCACAAAGGGATTTTGAGGTCATCTTGTCCTACTCTCTTCTTTTACATAGGAAGAAAACTGAGGGACAGAGAGCTTTAGTGAGTTGCCTAAGGCCACACAGTCAGGACCTGAAGCAAAACTCAAACTTAGCTCTCCTCATTTCCAGTCCAGTGCTTTTCTACTCCATGCTGTTTCCTTGAATTCTCTCTTCAATCTAGAGTGTGCTCAAGTAAGACAATGTCTCATGATGTTGGCAACACTGCTTCAAAAGCCAGCTGAGCTGGCAATGTCCAGTGGTAGCAACTGTTTCAGAGCTGAGTGAATTGTGGTTTGTGTGTAAATACTGGCCCCTCTCCAACCTTCAGTCCCACCCATACTCAAGCTGCTTAAGGCCAAGTACCCAAAAGAGAGAACTGCCCCTAAGAAATGAGAACTACTACTCACTGAATCATAGGCTTAGAGCTGGAAGGAACTTTCTAGGCCATTTAGTCAAATCCTCACATTTTACAGATGAGAAAACTGAGACCCTCAGAAGTAAAATTGCTGTCCGATGTTATACGGGTAGTAAATGACAGGCAGGCTCTCTGACTTCACCATGCTTTAGTCTCTAGAGGCAAGCACAGCTCTCTCCATGTAGCTTTACTGACCTGGCCACATGATAAGATTATATAAAACCCAGTAGAATACAGTGAAGAAAGAGCCCCCTCTGGAATCAGAAGTTGTTGTTCAGTTATGTCCAATCCACTTGGGGTTTTCTTGGCAAAGGTACTGGACTGGTTTGCCATTTCCTTCTCCAGATCATTTTTACAGATGAAGAAACTGAGGCAAACAGAGGTAAATGATTATGCTGCTAAGTGTCTGAGGCCAGATTTGAACTCAGGGAGATGTCTTCTTGACTCCAGGCCTGGCAACTCAATCCATTGCACCACCTAGCTGCCCAGGGAGTCAGAGGACCTCAGTTCAAATGTTACCTTTAGCACTTATTACCTATATGACTGAGAAGTTAGACTAAATAGCTTCTGAGGTCCCTTTTAGCTCTAGAAATATGATCCAATGATCCTTGGGAGCTCAGCCTATGCAATTTTTGTCATTGTATCCCCAGGTGTTAGCATAGTACCTGGCACATAGTAGGTGTTTAATAAATGCTTATTAAATGAATGAAACAATGAATGAATCAATTGTTAGAAAGGATCCCAGTTAAAGACAAGATATTTTTGCTACCACATGAGATGCACTAAAGTAAGCAGCAGAAAAAACCATCACTTTGGGGGAGAATCAGTCTCAACCTTAAGTCTGAATTACCTAACAATGGAAGTGGTTTTCAGAGAAAGACCTGTGTGAAGCTTAATAATTATGCTGGGACTCTTCCTCTTTACAGAATTTTCTGCTTTATGGTAACTTTTATTTAGGGTTTGTGAACATGGATTATCTGCTGGCTTTATGAAGATAACAATGGGATGAAACAGATTATTTCTCAATTGCTACATTCTTTCTACCTAGGAAATATGGTTCTTATAAATATTAAAATCAAAAGGCACTTTGTGCTATAATACAATCAAGTTCTTGGAAGAGCCTTTGAAATTAAGTGCCTATTTTTAATGCCTGCATATATTTCTAAGAATAGCAAATCATGATTCTAAAATCATTGGGCACGTAAGTGTGTGTACTGTTTACATTCTGCAAACTAATAAAGGGTTCCATTTCATTTTAACCCCGAGAGAAAGGCCAGGATGGGTGACTGTGGTCATATTGTATTACAGTGCATAAGTCCTATGCCAGCTGTTTCCATCTCTCTCTCTCTCTCTCTCTCTCTCTCTCTCTCTCTCTCTCTCTCTCTCTGTGTTACACACACACACACACACACACACACACACACACATGCCTAGAGCCTAGCTACTTAATATATTGTTAAGCACATTTTCTAAAACAAAATGAAAATCCATTCAAATGCAGAACAGATGTGAATAAAAAGAAGAGAGTAGTTTAAAAATATTTCTTTTGCTATCAGCAATTATTTAGCCCCATGAATGGCAATAGGCTATTGAGACTGAATCTCAATAAGGCCAGTTTTGTTACTATGGAAGTCAGAACAATAGCCAGTTTCTCATTTTTTCCCTATCCAGGAGATGAAAATCCATTATGCTTTGCAAACCATAGTTGAAAATAAAGCACCAATTTAAAATGTTAAATAGTTTGTATAGATCATGAAATTATTTTATTCCATATATCTAACATTTATTGCCAAAGGGAAAAATGCTTCTGAAGTTGATTTTTAAGCTATTTGTTCTTTCAGACGTGTCCAGGACCTGTAAATAATTCCATTCCTCTGACTATTGATGTCATAATTCACCACTAGAAAGCTTTCATTCTGGCACTTCACAATGAAGTTGTAACAAAAGTGCACAGAATGAAAGGCTTGCATTAGAACATTCATTCATTCATTCCACAAGCCTTTACTAAGTACCCTTAGGTAATGTGTTAGACACTGGAGGTATAAAGACAAAAATGAAACATTCCCTGCCCTCAAGGAGCCCTATATTTAGATGGTATAGCAGATAAAGGGATGGACTTGGAGTCAGGAAGACCTGAGTTCAAATCCAGCCTCAGACATTTACTAGGTATGTGACCTTGAGCAAGTCACTTAATCGCTCCTAGACTCAGTTTCCTCTTCTGTAAAATGGGGATAATAATAGCATCTACATTATAGGCTTGTTGCGAAGATCAAATGAGATTCTTATAAAGTGCTTTTAAAACCTTGAGGTACTTTATTAGAGCTAGCTACTACATAAGATGATCTCTAACAGGCTTCCATCTGACATTTTATGAAAATTGTTTTTCTTTGAAAAGATATCATTTTCTTATGATTAATCCACTGAGTACTTAACCTCTTTCTTGTTTCAATTATTTTTACTTATCCCTCAGTGTTTCTAAGTAGCTTCCTTTAATTCACAGAATGATTTTTTTTGTTTTCTAAAAAGATTGTGTTGATGGATGTTTCCAAATGAAAACAAACAAGCAAACAAACAAAAAACTTTCAGGAGAGTAGTGGCATCATCCTGCTGAAAAGATACATTCAAGTCACAATGTCAGTAAGGTCAAAGCAACCTAACAGGGTGTTGAGGCTGAGGGTGCAGAAGAGAATATATGTTACTGCTAGATCTTCTCTTATAGGTTATTTGGAAAAAAATAAAATATAATTCTTACAGTAAGTTTGCATTATAGGATGATTAATGCTCATACTATTGTCTGAGCCTCTTTGAACAGTATTTTCTATTGATTTCAATATATCCTGCTTAAAAAGTGCTGTATTCTTATTATGTATACCTCTGAGAGGCTCCCTATCCTAGTGGATAGGGAGCAGGCCTTGAAACCAAGAAGACCTCCCCTCAAATGCTGCTTCAGAGATGTAACCCTTTTCAGTGCTATTCTCTAAGAATATATATTATAGAGGAGCTGCTACCTTGAACTGACTGAGAGAATTTTCTTATCTGGGAGTTGCCTGTCCTTCTACATGTGTCAAATTTTGGGTGGCTTTCAAAGCAATGTTTAACATACACATACCTGGTTACATTTCCTTGGTTGAGGAAGAAGGTAATAATATAGAATTCAAAACAATATCTCAGATGTGCGTGCGTGTGTGTGTGTGTGTGTGTGTGTGTGTGTGTGTGTGTGTGTATGTTTAAGGAACGTCAAAGCAAAGTGTGTCTTACCCGAAGCAAGGGGATGGATTTTTAATCAACCAAACAAGAAGCATGTGTTAAGAGCTTACTATGTGCAAAGTGCTGGGAATAGAAAGAGAAAAATAATAATCATTTCCCTTAAGTAGCTTACATTCAAATGAGTAGGTGAGTAGGTATAAATACATATCAAGTATTTATACAAAATATGTTTTTTAAAAAAGCACATACAAGGTAATTTAGAGAAGAACTAACAGCTGGAGTGGGGTGGGAAGGGGCTGGGAAAGCCTTCTGCAGAAGATGACACTTAAAGCCAGGAGCAGTGGCATACTGCTGTAATCCTGCCTACTGGCTACTGCAAAAGCTGAAGCAGATGGATCTTTTGGGAGTTCTGAGCTGCAGTGGGCTAAGCTGATCAGGTGGCCACACTAAATCCAGCATCAAAATGGTTAGCCCCTGGGAGGGGGGACCATCAGGTTGCCTGATAAAATGGTGCAAGCTGGAAACTGAGGAAGTTCTTCTGCTGAACAGCATTGGGATAGGGCACCTGCACTTCCAGCTTGGGCAAGATAAGGAGATCCAGCCTTTTTGTTTGTTTAAGTGGCCCTAGAGAGGAGACTTGAAGGAAACCAAAATTTTTAATAGGTGAATATGAGGAGGGAGACCATTCCAGGCTATATCTGCTTACATCCACCATGCATATTCCCATTATTCTCTGGGTCACTTCTCATTGCTCAGAGATTGTGGTATTTTATTATTCTCAGTTATATAGTATGACTAAAAGAATATTGACATTTAAATTTTTTTTAATGCAATTTTTTTTCCTTTGGGGTTAGGGGAAGTTCCAGACTTTTCATTTCATTGATATATGGAGCTCCCATTATGGAAATTACCTGCACCTATGCAGCTCATTATAGCCTTCGAGTATTAAGAATTAATATTAAGTATTAATAAATTAATATTAAGTATTATTAACTCATAGAAGTTAACCTGACCAGGGTTACAGAGCTAGTAAGTCAGAGACAGTATTTGAACCCAGGTCTTCTTGACTATGAAGTTGGCCCTTGGTCCATGATGCTATCCTATTCTCAACCTAATTAAAAAAAAATTCACAAATGAACATTGAACAATGTTGCTCTAACCAAAATCATTTTGTTATCAGGTTGTGTTTAGATTCAATCTTTACATTGAGAGAAGCAATTATTTCTCTCATATGAATAACCAATTAATATTGGTGGGGCAGGTAATCAAAGGTTTTTTTTTTCCCTTTCAATTTCCTCTTTTAAAGTCCAGCCTCTCAAGGGCATTTCTGACCCTACCCAAAAAATTCACCATACCCAGACCATCTTATCTAGGTGGAATTCTTACCCTACAACATTGCTCATTGTTTATTGGCTGAGTGGAGGATAGACCCTTTTGTATAGATTGCCAGAGGTGGGAGTAGTCTAGCTTGAGATGAGTCTTTCTTTGTCCATGAGTGACATATCAATCACCTACTCAGCCCTCATTAAAATAGGTAAACCTCTCATTATAATATTCATTCTCTCATTAATTGTTAACCAATCAGAGTTGGTTTCCACACCCATTTTTTCAAGGGCATATAAAGATTGAGTGACCTCCATGATTCATCTTTGGTTTATGAGCAAAAGCCAAATGACCATCATTTTATTAATTATCTGTTAGCCATAATTAATAAAGGTGATTATTAATTATCTAGAAATTATGTATCTCTGACTTTTCATACATTACAACATTTACCAGTTGGGCGACACTAGGCAAGTCATTTTAATGTTCTGACCCTTAGTTTCCTCACTGGTAAAATGGAAATGGTAATGCTTATACTTCCTACCTCACAAAGTATGTGAGGAAAATGTGTTATAATGCTTAAAGTTATGTAAATTTCAAGAATTATAGTAACACCATTGGTTCTATAGAACTTATGTGGCAAATCACAATCTCTGGGACTCTGTCTCCTTACCTATAAACTGAAGGGTTTAAAAGGTCTTTTCCAGCTCTAGATCAATGATCCTATGAAACTAACTGCCCCTTGTATAATTAATTGTTGTATCTAAAGTTGTGTTTTCATAGAACTAATTGATGATTTTAGGTGGAGCTTGCTGTAGTTAAATACTGTAAAATTTAGAGCCTCAATCATGAGGTACCCTGAAATTTAAGGGTTGCCTGAATTTGAACTTGGTCATCACACAGACATGATCTATCGTTTTATTAGTGATTTCTTCTGCTGGTGTTGCACGAACCATGTCTCCTTTTTGTTACCAATGGCAACAGAACCAACTGTTCCAAGTTTCTGGCCAAAAATAATATCACAAAAATAGGTTACACTGGAAAAACTACACAAAGATACTCATGCTCTGGCTCTGTCACCATGATGTCTGATATCTAGATAAACTGAAAAAAATGCACAGTAAAACATCTGGATTTCTAAAGTATCTGAACTCCTGTTATCCATTTTTATTGGGTATTCTGTCTTTATTTCATGACAATGCCTGTTATAGTTTTAGAGGTTTGCCTATAGTATGATAAAATATGGTGAAAAGGTAAATATATATATATATATATATATATATATATATATATATATATATATATAGCTCAAAATGGAAAACATCTATATGCTTGATTTCAGTTCTCCCTTTGGAGACTCAAAGTTGGTTCTGTAGATTGCAACAGACCCCTATTATAAAATTGAGAGGAAATATGATATGAATAGAGAGCCAGTCTTGATGTCAGAAACACCTCAATTCAAAATCTGTCTCCAGAATATATTGGGTATGTCATCATAAAAGTCACCTCATCTCAGTGCTACAGTCAATTTTCTAAGACTGTAAGTTGCATATCAGGTGATAGAGTCCCTCATATTAATGAAATCACAAGTCTAATTTCTGTCCCCCTCCCCCCAGTAGAACTGATATCAAAAGATAATAATCATAATACTAAGAGGTTTCTATATGAAAGACATGCACTGTTATATACCATGTACATAAAGGAGGTGTTCTGATCTGCAGTATAACTTTACATATAGCAGAGAGATACTTTATTATTATGGATTTTCCTTGTTACTTTAAAACATCTGCCATGTAACAGAGTCTCAGTTATTTTAAAATAACTTAAACCCACGACAGGTCCTTGGTCTGGGAACCTTTGGCAGGATCTTGTTTGGTATGAATTGAAAAGTACCGAGTATCAAGCTTCTTTCCAAATAGTATTCCCCATAATTACCAGAATGTCACAAAAGCTTAATTTCCCATTATTGCAATGATTCCTTTGAGTTAAGATTTTGGAAGGCAAGCCATGGACTGAGGACCACTTGGGAAGAGGATGCTCATAGCTATACAATAGTTATTATAAAATATCCTGGAAACTCTTTCTCCCTTCCAAAAAGCTGCATAATTCAGTAGATTTCATTAGCAAGAATACCTTCTATGGACTGAACACATACATGTATTATTATTTTTATAATAATAATAATAATAAAGATAATGTCTAGCATCTATCTGTCTGTCTATCTATCCATCCATCCATCCATCCACCTCTATCTATCTATCTATCTATCTATCTATCTATCTATCTATCTATCTATCTATCTAATCTATCTATCCATCTACCTAACCACTTAAAGGTTTACAAAGCACTTAATACGTATTATCTCATTTGATCCTGCAATAGCCCTGTGAAGTTGATATTATTATTAATACCCAGATTTTAAAGGTGATGAAACTCAGGATAAGAAAGGCTAAATAACTTGCCTCAGGTCACATAACTACTTCAGTAGCTGGAGCAGGATTTATACGTGGGTCTTCCTGATTCCAAGTCCAGTGATCTATACACTACACACTACTTAGCATGGAGATGACATAGTGATGAATAAAAATTCAATGGAAAATATCCCTGATGTCATTGCAGTCTTTAATCATCATTTAGTTTTTCAGTGAATAAACATTTAGTTTTTCAATGAAATACAACTTTAATAAATGGTGGGGATAGGGATAAAGTCCAGGAATTGTTTTAATGTTAAATAAAAGGTTCTCATTCTCAAAAAATTGGAAACCACTGTACTAACATTTTATATGTCCAGAAAGCCCTTGTTAAAATGCAAACGTGTTGCCTAAGGAAGGTAACAAATGAAGTCATTAACACCTACTCCATACTTAATGATTATTTTTAATCATTAAATTAGCTAAGATATCTGTTTAAAAAGCAGAGGAGGGGGCTTGAAGCCTGAGTGAATGGGGCTTGGGCTTCTTCTCTACTTTTAAATATGTATAGGTTCTAACTATTACGAAAAGGAAAATGTTTTTCCCTTGGGCCAGCTTGCTTCTTTAAGCTACTGTGCCTTATCCACCTGCCCTTTTGCTGCCAAATTCCTACAACAGATAATCTATATCTTTCATATCTTTTTCTTAAAATCCATTCAATCTTTACCTTCCTATAATTTGTCTACATCTCCACTACTGCAACTTTGAAGGTCTTCAATAACCTCTTAACCATCAAAGTCAATGATATCTTTGGCACTATCCATTTTTTAACCCCTCTGTAGCATTTGGCTAGCTTCTCATTTTCTTTGTCTCCATGAAACTATCCTATTCTCCTGCTACCTCTATGATCATTCCATCATTGTCTGCTTTGCTGGCTCCTCTTTCTATTCCAATACCCCAATTGTCTCTTTTTTTTCTTTTATTTAAAAAAATAAGTATTTATCTCCTCTCCCTTTCACTTCTTCCATTCCCTAGGGGAAAAAGGAGGGATAAAGAAAAACAAAACCCTTGTAACAAATATACATAGCCAAACAAAACACATTCCCATATTGGCCATATCCAAAGAATGTGTATCATTCTGTATCTCGAGTCCACCATCTCTCTCAGAAAATGGGTGACATTGATGATTGGCCCTCTGGAATTGTGGTTGATTATCACATTTACTAGAATTGTTAAGTCTTTCAAAACAATTTTCTTTAAAATGTTGTTATTGTATAGATTGCTCTCCTGGTTCTGCTCACTTCTACTTCCCCGTGCATCAGTTCATACAAGTTTACTAAGATTTCTCTGAACCCATTTTGTTCATCATTTATTATGGCACAATAGAATCTCATTGCATTCATTTGCCATAATTTCTCCATCCATTCTCTAATTTTCCTTTCCAAATGTTTGCTGTTACAAAAAGATCATTTGCTAATGTTGAAGATTAGGTATCTAGTTTGCTAGACCTCTCTTGTGTATAAGCTCAAGAACTAATTTGTTACCACAGATTGAACTAAAAGTTCTTTGTGAATAATTCCTAAATCTATACTTACAAAACTGACCTTTTCCCATGCTTTATCTTCAGTTGCTTGATGTAAATTTCCACTTGCATATTTCTACCCCCATGTACTTTCTTGCTTCTGTCCTTGGTATCATCACTCTCCAAGTTCCTCTGGCTTTACTTCAACTCAATGAACATTTGTTAAACATCTGCTATCAGTTGTGCTACAGTGGGAAGAGTCTTTGGATTTGGAGTCATAAGACATAAGTTCAAATCTTGCCTCTCCACATGTTACCTGCATAACTTTGGGGATGTCTGCATCTCAGATGTCTTATCTTTAAAAAAGATGCAGTTGAATTAGATGATATCTAAAGTCCCTTTCATATCTAAATCTATAATCCTATGACTTCTCAGGTATTAGAGATAGAAAGGAAAAAAATAGTTTCTGACTTCAAAGGGCTTATATTCATAGGATTAAGGAACCAGTCCTATAATGGATTGTAGAGGTTATCTAACCTTTATCTCTCATTTTAGAGATGGGAAAATAGAGGCTCATAGTTTGTTTAATGACTCTCCCAGGGTCACACAGGTAGTATATGGTAAAACAATGATTCAAATTATGATCTTGTTAAGTTCATCATGCTTTCTATTGCACCATTTCTTCTATTGAGAGGAAAGGGTATACACGGATGAGTAAGTATGGAAGAACCACAAAAGTAAATACAAAGCAATTGCTTGTAGAAGGCACTAATGACTGAGGAAATCAGTTATATCCAAGGAATCACTTGAGCTGAACATTTAAGGCATTTCAAGAGGCAGAGGTGAGGAAGGAGAGAGTTTATACCAAGGCACAGAGGTAGTAAAAGGAATAATGTGTCCAAAGAAGAACAAATAGATGATTTGTTTGGAAAAAGGAATTTCACATGGTTCTTGTAGTTTCTGTCACAAATGTACATTATCACAATGGCTTCTGGAGAAAATAATTACAATTTAGTCTTTCTAATATATTATATTTACTTAGATAAACAGAATAAAATAATAATGTATGTGCCAATACAGATGAGATCAGAGTAAAATATCACTAGTAATAAATAAACAAAAACAACCAAATAAATATATTTAACTGGGGTTGGGTGAATGCACAGATCCCATCAGTTTGCTTGGCTGATACAACTCTTCCATTTGGTGAGGCCGGGAGTCTGCTTCTGGGAGAGCAGTGATGACTTGTAAAGGAAGTACCTTGGAAGGATTGGGGAATGCATACAGATGTTCTTTAACTGGTTCTGGTTGGCTAACTATATGGTGGCTCACTGAATGATTAAGGATGTATTCAAAAGGCCCAGACTACTTTTGCTATCTCTGCTCTTCTCTGTTCTTGGTGATATGATTCTTTCAACCACGGTGTATGGTGAGAGACTATGCAGTGAAGAGAGAACCTATGCTTTAATCCTCTCATACCATATAGCCTACAAGAAATAGGCCTTGGTTCTTGTCTTATGTATTTGTTCTTTTCTGTTCTAGGTAAAGGGAATGGAGCCTTCGTGACCTCATGAGTTTAAAAAGTCCAAAAGGTGCATCCTGGAGTTTCAGAGTCCAGAGTCCACGTAGCATTGACACACCAAAAGAAGCAAGGAATGACCTTTGTAAATGACCTTTAAGAGCCCAGTTTGGGTGCCAGCCTAGACAAGGACTTTTCTGGTGGAGATAGTACCTTTGGACTTGAACTTGATAGGCCCAAAGCCATCTAGGAACTAAGCTAAGATTGAGGTGGTATGAGTGAAAGGATGTCCCTCAGAGTATTGGGGATAAATACTTGTACTTTGTTTTTGTTATATCTTTGAAGAAAATAATTCTTTGTAATAACTAAACATAAGTGGTTAAATGCAACTGAAGTGCCAGTCACAACAATATGGAAAACACAGCTAATGGGGACTGAAGCCAACGGTGATAGAGAAAAAGATACTCCATCAGCCCCTCACAGTTTCCTTGAATCCTGATAGGCAGATGTAGCAACCTAGCTCTTAGAGAGGAGGACAGTGTGTATGTGCATATAAAAAAATATACGTACATGTGTATGTATATATACATATATATATTTATGGGTGTATGCACACATACAAACATCTATATATATATGTGTGTATGCATGCACATATATACTTTTTGAAGAGACAGTAATATTTTATACCAAAAAATTATATTTCTATTTGCATATTATTATATATTTATATGATTAGTTAGTACAAAGATATTTAATTTATAATTATGTGATATAGTTATATGTTATGTATTACATTATATAATTTCTTTGGGGCAAGGCATTGGTGTCTCTCCAAAAAGTCATATTCTAAGAACATGCTCTACCCCACACACCAAGCCTAGGTAAAAAACAAAGAAAGAAATAAAATAAAAATAAAACCAATCCACAATCCCAAACTTTAGATGATTGCCTACCCATGGCTTTTTTTTTTTGGCTAGGCAATGGGGTTAAATGACTTGCCCAGGGTCACACAGCTAGTAAGTGTTATGTGTCTGAGACTGGATTTGAACTCAGGTACTCCTGAATTCAGGGCCGGTGCTCTGTCCACTGCACCACCTAGCTGCCCCAGCTTTTTTTTTTTAATTTTCCCAAATATTTTAATAAGAGTTCTTTGCAAGGCATTTAAAACATCAGTTTGTGAGGATAAAAATCCATTGGAAAGAGAGAATATAGAACACAGGTAGCCACAGAGCTGAGGAATTTTCTTCAGCAAGATGATTTGGAGTTTTTACACCTGAAGGTGTTGGAGGTGGTAATAACAGATTTCTGATGAGTTCTTCTCAGAGGAAAGTAGTTGATGGTCAAAGGTCCAGTTGCCAGTAGGAAGCCACTAGCTGGCTACTTCAGGAAAACCACTTGTTTGCCCCTGCTTGTGCATGACTCACCAGGAGTACATTACAGACCACAAGTATCTACTGATCCCTTGGGACTGGACAGGGTTCTAGCTGCAATGCTTTTAAGATTTTTTCACCACATTTTCATCCACATCTTCTTTTATGTTCTTTCTACCCTTCCACCCCTGACATTGCTTTCCTTTTTGGGTTTTTTTCTCTGTCATCTTGAGAGAAAGGGAAGAGCTCACCCAAGGCTTTTAAGATAAAATCATTACTGAGACTAACATTCAAAGCTTTTCATAATTTAGCATGACTCAGTTTCTTAATCTTATTTTTCTTTGTCCTGAAAACAAGCAGCTCTAGCCAGACTTGACTTCTTTCTTCTCTGAAATAAGATTTGTTCACCCTCACTAATGAGACTTTGCTCAAGTCCCATCCAGGACTCCATGTCTAGCTCAAGTCTCATCTTTTCCATAAGGGCCTCTTAGACACTCTGGTGCATAGCAACCTTTCCCATCTCTGAACACCTGTGGAATTATCCTGATCTCGTCTTGTAATTTAACTTTACATGTATTAGCATTTCATATTTTCAGCTCCCCTAATTATATCACAACTTACTTGAGGGAAAGGAACTCGGTATACTTTGTGATTATGTGACAAGTGGTTTGGGCTATATACACATTTAATTGATGTCCCTATTGTTCCCATACTGTAATCTATAGAAAAGCAGCCTACACTTACTCTCTTAAATAATTAACTAGCAAGAAAGTGTAATATAAAATTTGGCCACCAGGTGACACTACCTTCAAACCACAGCCAAGTGGCTTTGTCAGGAAGGACTGAAGTGTACATGAGCTGACTTCCCCAAAAGCCACAGTATCATCACTGGTCAACAGAGAGTGCTCAGGCTATGAACTCTTAGACTACTTTCCTTTCCATCATTATGAACTCACTGGGCTTATGGCATAGTGCTGGCCACATTCAAAATTGATCTAGAGATGTGGAAATAAGTAAATGAACATCACTCTGAAATATAAGAATTATAGATATCTTGATTTGGATCTTGGTTCCCTTCTCTCTCCCCACTACCCAATTTTGGGAGGCTCTTTCTCTCAGTCAACCAATGTTATCCATAAGACTTAGATGATTTTCTTTTCAGTGCACATGGTTTGTTAAAACAAAGTAAAATAAATAACTGCAAAAGGATAGTATTACACAGTGGAAAAAGTCCTAACTCTTGAATAAGAGCAGCTAGGTTCAGATCCCAACTCTGACCAATTGACTACTATGGACAAGTCAATTAACCTCCTGAGAAAGTTGGGTTGAATGGTGTGTGATATACCTTCTAGCTCTATGATCCTATGAGTCTTCTTAATTCTCCTAAACTACTTCCTAGCTGGAAGGTGAGGGAAAAAATAAGTGAGAAAACTGCATTTTTGGAGCCCAATGGGATGATTCCATAAACAACTGAGGAAGCTCTGGGGGATTGGTCCCATGGCCCAGTCTTATTGATGGCAATGACATTGCTCTGTTTTGCAATGCCTAGTCCCATGTTACTGATTCTTATCTGTTTCAGGTCTCTATTTTACCATTGTAGTTTTCCAGGACTTGTCTTAGTCTGTTCTTGATAATTACAGCAAACCACAAGTAGCTAGAAGGATGTGGTTGAGAAGGAGTCTTTCCTGTTGGCAGCATGGAAAGGATAGCCTGGAATTTGAAGACCAGACAAGGGAAAGAGAAGATGAAAATTGAGGATGTTGGAAAACATAATCTCAGATTTCCCACTTTTCCATTGTCTTGCTGATAGTTTCTCCCAAATCTGACTTCCAGGAGGCATTGTGAACACCTGTTACAATAATAATATTTCATGTTTATGCTGAGCTTTGTGTTTTTTAAAGGACTTTCCTCACAATTCGATGAGTTACTATATCTAGTGCAGATATCACTAATATCCCTTTTCATGGATGAGAAGTCTGAGGCTCAGAGAGATAAAGTGACTAATCCATGGTTATACAGTTAATAAGAATCAGTGTTAGGGATCAGGCTCTGGTCCCCTGTAAGTCCGGTGATTTCCATTGCTCTCCCAGCAGCACCTCCCCCCCCCCATAGAGGGGACTCTTTTTTGTATTGCCACCTTACACAGTGATGTATAGGGACATATTTGCTGACAAAATGAAAGGAAAAAAAGCTAATTTTGAAGGGGAGGAAGGGCAGGGTAAGATCCACATTATAGAGAACTGCCTGGGAAAAGCATGTGGAGGTAGAGAGAGGGAAAAAAAAAAGCTATAGTCAGAGATGCTTGCCATCAGAGAGAACCATGAGGTCCAGAAATGGACTTTGGGGTAGAGTGACTTAGGTTTTGCTCCAGGGTGCCAACCTCCTGTTGGCCCTATGCCATGGGAAATTTCACAAAGATCACTTCCCACCCACCCCTTCCCTCACCATTTACATTTCATGGGAGTTTCCTGGCACGACTGTACCTGACCAAGATAGAGTATTCTCTGTGTCCTCCCACCCACCCCCTAAAGTGAATTTGCCCTGGGCACCAAAATTCTTAGCTGGAGCTTTTGACCAGCATGGAAGAGATGTTGCTGACACAAACCCATAGGAAGACATCCAGATTGATTTTCCATATGCTAAATCTTGCTTAGGGATAGTTTCTCCTCACCTTGGAGATTGAGTGCACTTTTGTTTAAAACCAACAAACAAATCCTGGTTTATTGCTTGTTAAATTTATACATATATTTTAAAAAGTCTATACATTTCAAAATAAAACTTATACATCATTCTAACTCCTCTACCTTTCAATTTTTTTTTCTAGAACTGGCAATTTTAAAGAAACATATATCACAGAATTATGCTCAAGAAATCTTTTAGCTCTGAGCCAAACCCAAAGTACTTCAAACCAATCTGCACTGCAAGTGAGTGCATGCATTTTTAATCTCCACAATTTCTAACAGTAGATATAATGCAGGAGCCCAGCTGTTCACCCTGAAAGGGGACTTGGAGGCTGGAATCTTGTGCTTTGTTAACTGTCTGTTCAACAGAAATGTAGATATCTTAGATACTAAAGTTTCAAATAAAGATCAGTAGGAATTTGAGGCTCCAAATGTGTCATAAATCATGGATGTCTAATTAGCTTCATAAACTGAGTCTTGAATATACTCAGAAGACATGTTAAAATGTGTGCAAATGTGATTAAATTGTAAGTCAGGATGTACTGTAAATCCTTATCTCATTTGAGCACATTAAAACTGTGGGGCTGAAGAATTTAGAGGAGACAAGATAATTCCATTTGGGAACTCTTCCCATTCTGTAAGGGGAATGGTGAGCACATTTTAGAGCTGTAGGATTAAAGCAAGTTTTAAAAAATGTTCAGGAAAATGCTAAAGATAGTGGAAACACAACTTGAGATTTTTAAAGTGCCAAAGTCCACTATTTTGTTTCGAAACTGGGCTTCCACATGATCTGATGGTAAGTAGTACTACAAAAGTGGGCAGCTAGGTGGCGCCGTGGATAGAGTGCGGGACCTGGAATCAGGAAGACCTGAGTTCAAAATCTGGTCTCAGACACTTACTAGCTGTGTTATCCTGGGCAAGTCACTTAACCCTGTTTGCCTCAGTTTCCTCATCTGTAAAATGAGCTGGAGAAGGAAATGGCAAGCTACTCCATTATCTTTGCCAAGAAAATCCCAAATGGGGTCATAAAGAGTTTCACAACAACAAACAAAAAAGAACAATTAGTATTTACTTCAAAGTCAGTATCTTCAGCAAACCTGCTTTTTCTTTGACACCTTTCTACACAAGTAAGACATCATCTCTCTGCTTGTTTTTTTCCTACTTCAAAGTTTTCTATGGATATTTATGTTGATGCCAGAACCGATCAATCAAATGCCTACTCAATGTTAGACACTACTAGATATTGGAATAGGTAACTGAATACAATGAATGAAACTATCCCTACTCACAAGACTTATGTTTCAATAGGAAAGAGAGCAAACATAAAAGTATATACAGAATAAATACAAAGCTAACAGGTATGAATGTACATAAAGTATTTGAAAACAAGTTATTTGGGAAGGAAGGAACTAGCAATTGGGAGGATTAGGAAAGCTTCATAAATAACATACATTTGTCAGGACATAATTCTAATCACACAATTCCCCAAATCTAAAACTTTCAATGGCTCTCCATTGCCTTAATTAAGCCCAGAAACTTCTTTGCTTAGCATATAAGACTCTAACACACTTTTTCTGACTAATCATACCACTTCCTGGTAGACTGTACCAATTCCAATCTCATTTCTGCCATCCCCCAGATCTGGAATAGATTCCCTTTTACCAGTTGTGGAAATCTTTCTCTTCCTTCAAGATGTTCCAGGCACCATCTTCTCCATGAAGTTTTCCCTGATTCATGATATACTCTTAGCAGGAAATCAAGTTAAGTCAACAAAATATGTGTCAGATACTGTGTTAATCACTGGGGGATACAAAGAATGGGGAAAAAGAATTCCTGCTCTAATGGAGTACAAAGTGACTTGAGGCTCACAACACTTCTGGATACAAAGAAAGACCAACCCCTCCCCCTCTTCAAACCAGCCATCTCTTGCTCTCAAGGAGCTCACAATCTAATAGCGGTGGGAGGAAAAGACAATACTAACCTATGCACAAGCAAGATATATGTAGGATAAATTGAAAGTAACCTTAGAGGAAAGTCACTAAGATTAAGGAGGACTAGGAAAGCCTTCTTGCAGAAGAGAAAAGAAGCCAGCAAAAGAGATGAGCAGTTAGAGAGCTCCAGGCTTGAGAAATAGCCAGCAAAACCCAGAGAATTAGGAGATGGGTTGTCTTGTGCAAAGAAGAACAAGGGGGCCAGTGTCCCCAGATCGTAGAGTATATGGTAGGGAACAAAATTTAAGAAGATTGGAAAAAATGAAAAGAAGCCAAGTTATAAAGAGATTTAAAAGATGGAAGATCAGAAGATTTCATATTTAATCTGGAGATAATAGGAAACACTGGAGTTTATTGAGTAGTGTGTGTGTGTGTGTGTGTGTGTGTGTGTGTGTGTGTGTGTGTGTATGTGTGTGTGTAGACATGGTCACACCTGAGCTTTAGGAAGCCTAGGAATTTGATAGCTGAGTGGAGGGTGGATTGGAGTGAGGCAGGGAGACCAAATCAGCAGGCTATTGCAATAGCCTAGGCATTAGGTGATGAGAGTCTGTACTAGGGTGACAGAGTAAGAGAAGAGAAAGGGGTGCATATAAAAGATGTTGGGAAGGTAAAATTGTCAGGATTTGGCAACTAGTTGGATATGGGGGGAGGTGAGAGAGAGAGAGAGAGAGAGAGAGAGAGAGAGAGAGAGAGAGAGAGAAGTAGAGTGTGAAACCTAAATTGTGAGTCTGGGTGACTGGTAGGATGGAAGTGAACCACTTTCTGTCTCTACTTCATTCCTCACATGCTTTTAATATCATATATAGCCAGCACTTTGTACTTCTACATGCTTATTATATTTTAATTCGTATTTTGCTTATTCACATCCATGTCTATCTGTCCATGAGATTAAAAGACTCTTTGGGAGCAGGTTGTTGTTGTTATTGTTGTTGTTGTTGTTGTTCAGTTATTCATTCATCTGACTCTTTGTGACCTTGTGGACCATACTGTCCATGTGGTTTTCTTGTCAAAGATACTGAAGTGGTTTGCCATTTCCTTCTCCAATAGATTAAGGCAAGCAGAAGTTATGTGACTTGCCCAGGACCACAAAGCTAATAAGTGTCTGAGGCCAGATTTGAACTCAGGTCTTCCTAATTCATGTCCCAGAACTCTATCCACTGGGCTGCCTTACTTCCACCCATGTCCATCTCCCTTGGGGAGCAGGTATTGAGTCTTAATACATCTTTGTTACTTCTAGTTCCTTGTACATAATAGGTACTTATGACAAGTTGGGATTGATCCTAGAGACTTATAGCGGTAAGAGTAGAGACCTAGAGCAGAGATGGTACCAGGCTTTTGTGGTGTAGTTGGAAACAGTGCAGGATGTTTATCTATATCTATCTACCTACCTATCTATGTATCTGTCCGTCTGTTTGTCTGCCTGTCTACCAGTCTTCACATATGTATAAATAGAAAAGCCATAGAAATTTAATGAAAAAGACTTGAGAATTGATTAGATACAAGGTGAGTGATAGTGAAAATTTTAGGATGACACAAAGGTTGCAAACCTGCTAGGTGAATGGTGGTGACCTTGACATAAATAAGGTAGTTCAGAAGTTCAATTTGCTATGTTCAACTTGTCTATGTGTTTGTTAGCCCATTTTTTCTTTTTTCCTTTGTGGACTTACTCTTTTGGTTATGACCACTCTTTCATCTTTAATTTGTCCTTATCTCCATCTGTCTTTTCTATAAACATATCCTCCATCCTTAAAAAAAAACCTAGAGGCCAATCTAGTTTAACCGCCTCATTTTATAAAGGTGGAAAATGAGTCCCAGAGACGTTAAGTGACTTGTCCAAAGTCACACAGATGATAAGTATCAGAGACAAGATTTGAGCTCATATCCTTTGATTCCAAATTCAATGTTCTTTCCATTGTATCATGTTATGTTAGGAAGCCAGGGACTCAGGAAGACTGGAGTTCAAATTTTGTTTGTGTTTTATTATCTATGTCTCCATAGGCAAGTAACTATAGCTCCTTTTCCTTATCTATATAATGAGGATGAGATCTGGAGTACCTGGCTCAGAAAGTGTTATAAAGCTTAAACGAAACAATGCACGCAATTAGTACTTTGTGAACTTCTGAGTAGTCTACAAATGTAGCTATCCTTGTTTCTCAGCCAGGTGCTGCCTGCTGAGACCAGGTCAGCTGGAAGGCACTCCAAACCTACGGACAGCAGCAGGGTCAATGGTGTGTGCTGTTTGTTATTATGCTTACAAAGCTTCTGTCCCTCCTACTGCTACTCCAGGCACTTCTTGAGGTCTCTGACCACTTTTTTAAAACTTTTAGATAGTTGTATCTATACAGCCATCATCTGTAGTCACAGCCTGTTGCTGTCCACACTCCATTGTGCTGAACTTGTTTCTATCCTATTTCTCCCTACCTATTCAAAACTGAAGTCCTTAAATGAGTGATTTATGCCAGTTGTTTCCATTTATCCGTTATATATCCCTTGTTTCCTACCTAGAGGTCTATATTTTCCCTTGACTACCCACTGAAATCACATGCTTCAAGGCTATCTACTAACTCCTGCAGTCTTTTCCACTCTTACTTTTTTCTAACTCTCTGCTGCATTCAGTTACGCTTTATAGAGTTGGGTAGTACAATGTGAACAGAACTATGATTCACAATAAGGTTGACAAAACTGAGTCAAACTGACAAGAAGAAATTTAATAGGTATAAATGTAAAATCTTGCATTTATATTAAAAAAAATCAATTGCACAAGTATAATTGGAGGAAAGAGCTGACCTGGCAGTGGTAAAAGCAAGAAAGATCTGGGGTATATCATAGACTATATGCTTAATAACCACCAATAGTGGGATGTGGTTACTTTAAAAAGCAATTAAAATCTTAAGCTCCTTTTCATCAAAGCATTAGTTCCCCATTGCTTAAGGTTTGCAAACAGGGGCTGTAAGACCACCTGTCAGGGAAGTCTTAGGTGGGATTCCTTAATTTGGTGGTTGGTTTGGCTCAAAACTGCCCAGGTTTCTTCATTCTCTGCGATTTTATTCTTCCAATGTGATGAGTGCATGGGAAGACTATCATGCTTTGAGAGATTGGTCCTCACATCAGACATATTTGCCATTATTGGGCCTGCAATCAAAATTTCTCCATCTTAGTATGTGAAGACATACCTATTTGCTCGTACATTGCTAGACCATCTTTAGAAATGTTAGACTAATCTTCCTAAAATATCACTTTAAATGTGTTGTAAAGGCTCCTCCTTCTTACAGAATGAAATTAAAGCTATTTGCCTCATATTCAAACTCCTTAATGAGCTGATTTTACTTTACCTATTCAAACTTATCTCCTATTATTTCCCTCCAGACATGATCACTGTTCCATCCAGGTCAGTCTCTGGATAAATATAATGCCCCTAATCTGTTATGCTCCTACATGATTCAAAAAGGTTGCTGATGCTATTTCTTTTAGTTGGGATACCATTTGCCATCTTTCACCTGTGAATTCTACCTATTCATATGGATGCAGTTTAAGTTTCACTTTAGGTAAGCCATTTCACCCCTAGTGAGCTAGGATCTGGAGCCCAAAATTCGGCAAAGAATTATTAAGTCCTTACTCTCTGTTAGGTACTGTATTACATACATGGGATACAAGAAAGACAAAAACCAGTTACTTCAAGGAGCTCACATTCTAATTTGAGAGACAACTTGGAAACAATGAAGTACAGAACCTTGGTTCAAATCCCAGCTTTTCTTCCATTCCTGGGTATGCATCAACAATTGATTTTATCTCTCTGAGTGGGTCTTGGTTTCCTCATCCATAAAATGAGGGGCAAATGATCTCTAAAGTGCCATAAAAGCCCTTGATCTAACATCTCCTTTGGAGAATTGTACAATGATAAAAATTATACTGACTTGTTTTAATTTTTTAACCTCTAGAGGCTCTAATGAGCAGTGATTTGGTCAAGAGGTAAGCATTAGCTAAAAGGAAACACAGATTAACTGCCTAGATTGGACATGGGATTTGAGAGGTAGAAGGAAGCTTCTTAATAGTGTGAGTTTTAAGCAGAGGGTAGATGACCAATGGTGGAAGGTAATGTAGAGCATATTTTCAGGAAGAAATGGATGGGATAATCTCTGAGATCCCTTCCAACTCCTCAGTTAATCAGTTAGTAAGCACTTATTATGTACTTACTATGTGCTAGGCACCATGTTAAACCCTGGGGATACACATAAGGGCAAAGGGCAGTCTTTCCTCTCCAGAAGCTCTCAGTTTAATGGGGGGGGAGATAACATGCAAACCACTATGTACATATAAGATATAACCAAGATAAATCAGAGATGATCAATAGAGAAAAGTGCTCACTTTAAGAAAGATTGGGAATGGCTTCTTATGGAATATGGGATTTTATCTAGGACTAGAAAGAAATCAAGGAAGAAGGGAGACAGAGATGAGGAGGGAGAGAATTCCAGTCATGGGAGACAGCCAGTGAAAATGTCTGGATTTGGGAGATGGAATATCTTGTTCAGGTAATGATTCATTGGTATAAGGAACTCCTTGGTGAAGAAACTTTCTACTAATGAAGTTTGGAAACTTCTCTGAATCATAAAATTTTAGAGTTGCCTAGACTAAGAGGTTAAGTGATTTGCCCAGGGCTACATAGCTAGATTGTGTAATGGCAGGACCTGAACCCAAGTCTTCTTGTTTTCAAGGCTTACTCCCTCCCCATTATCTTTACTTCTAGCTCACTCTCTGGGTTGCTCCATTTCTAGACCAGCTGTCTTGTTCACCTTACACAACCTCAGTCTTTGGGAGAGTAGGCTCAAAACTTAGCTTTGTTCTTACATGGCATTAGTTCTACCAATGTCTAAAGGTGGTATTTCTGCCAGAACAGTCCTTATTTTGCTTATTCCAGGCCTGGAACTCTATCCACTGAACCGCTTAGCTGCCCAGAGAAAGTGCTTAACAAATGCTTTGTGTATCTGTTTGTCTATCTGTCAATCCATCTGTCTATCTATGTATCTATCTATCATCCATCCATCCATCTATCTATCTATCTATCTATCTATCTATCTATCATCTGTCTATCTATCTATCTATCTATCATCTATCTATGTAATACTTCCTCCTAGCACATAGTAGTTATTTAATTAGGACTTTGTTGTTTTGAAAGCTCTAACTATACATTATCTCATGCAGTTCTTACAATAATAATGAGAAGTAGTTATTACAAGTGTTATTTTACCCATTTTATAGATGAAAAACCTTAGAGACATTAGATGACTTTCTATTGATTGTAACTATTAAATGACAAATGTGGGATTTGAACTCACACTTCCACTTTTTCATTAAATTTCTTCTTCTCAGAATAAAAACAATTCCTAATGAATTGAGTATCTATTCATACTTTGTCTCCCTGTGTACCTGTGGGAACACAATGTGCACCTGCCTATTCCCTACCCATATATAAATTTTTCCTTGTTCAACAAATCAGGGAAGGCCTACTACTGGCCCATAGTGTGTAGCTAGGAATACAGCTATCAGTAAATGTCTCCTTTTCCTTAGTGAAAAGGAAAAAGTGAGAAGGAGGCTAAGGACAAAACTATAACTAGGCTGAGGCAATCATTGCTTTGCCACAAGACAAGAAATTTGAAAGCGGTGTCAGCACTACCCTGAATGTCCAAGAAGCACAAGCCTATCTCCTTGATCTGCCCCAACTCTTTCTCTTCTTCCATTCTTCTTCCCTGCCTTTACCTTTTACCTCTACCCTGAAGGGCAGTAGCTGTGACCTTCTTCTAGGGGGAAATTCCTCTTCTTCCTGCTCTGCCCCACAAGATAAGCAGCAACAGCAGCAGCCTGGGATACTTTCTCTTCTGTTCCCTTCCCCCATATGTACTTTGTAATGTCTTTGGGCACCATAGTCTAGGTAAGTCTACTCCACTAAGTTGCCCCAGGTGCAGAAATTGTAGGCATCTCACTTATTTTCATTTAAGAAATATTTGTGCCCTAGTTTCAAGGGAAAATAAAGCCCATTGCCTATAGCTCGTTTTCCAATATCTGGAGTGCAGTCATAATCTTCATTATGAATTATTACTTTATAAATTGATTATCACCTCTTTCTGTAGTGGTGTCTACTTTCTTAAGGATGCATCAAGGCATTTTAGAGACACACTTAGGGAGCAGACGAGTGTCATTTTACATGGCATAAAAAAGCACATGGTGGGTGAGTACAGGGAATCTGTGAGGTTAGTGCTTTTTTTGTTTTTTTCTTTCATCTGTCTTTATGTCTGTCTGTCTAGCTATAGTGGCTCCTCTTCCTGGAAAACACTCCTTCTTCCTCTTCATCACTCAGAATTCTGTCTTCCTTCATGGCTCAGCTCAGATATTTTCTCTTCCATGAAGTGTCCCCAATCCCTTCAGGTGCTAACACTTGTTTCCTCTGCAAATCACTTAGTATTTACTTAACTGTGTGAGTGTTACTTATCCCCCAGCAGAAGGTAAGATCTTTGAAAACAGGAACTAAAAAATTTTGTCTTTGTATTCCTAGTGCCTTACACACAGTAAGTGCTTAGTAAATTTTTGTAAAGTTGAATGTTTTCCCTTTCTGGTTCTGGTTTCTGTATTCCTTGTATAAGTATATACTGCAATATATAATGCTTCTTTCTCCAATTCCTCATCCCATATTTCCACCCCACCCCCATTTTCTTCACCACAGCATAGTGGAAAAAAACCAATTGGCCAGGAGGGCCTGAGTTCCAATCCTGCCTCTGATACTTGCTACCTGTGTAACCTTGGGTAAGTCACTTCATTTCTCTGGGGCTGTTTCCTCAGCTATAAAAAATATGGAGGTTGGGCTAGATGGCTTCTGATATCCCTTACAGCCAGGATCTAAGTTCTTCTGACCTATCATTTTCCTTCTGACTTTAGTATACCCTTCCAGATAGATATATGTACCAGCCACAGGGCCCAGGCCACTAAATCTCAGAGACACCCATGAGGTCCAATTTATTTCCTTGTGTTCAAATCTCTAGTTCATTTTGTTCATTATCAATGCTTTGTATATTTGTGTTCAGACTTCTATGCTCATGAGTTTTATTACTGGCCTTTCCCCTCCCCTCCCCCACCCGCAGATTCTACTGTTTATTTCTGAGTATCTTGCTTTATTCACTTTTCTATATTGTAGCTATTCTCTATGGAAGCTTGGTAGGGTTGCATAGACAGTTTTCTTGCTCTCTTTTTCTATTCCGTTTTAAACACCTTTGATTAGATTTTCAAAACTCCAGGAAAATAGATTTTTGCCAATTCTTATTACATGTACTCTACCTCTAGTCAAGAGCCCATAGCAACTATATTCTATGGTGGGTCAAGAACACAATGTTCCTTCCCTGAAAAAAAATTCTGACTTCTAAGACAAAAGAATTAGTAGGCAATATTAATATAATATTTTCTTTAGGTATTTACTAATTTTGATACCATTTTTTGAAGTTGACTATACATGAACATGAATCTGACTATACATGTATAATGTATAACATTTTAATGTATAAAATGTATAACATTTTAATGAATCTGCTTAGGAGCTATAGTGGATAGAGCACCAGATTTAAATTCAGTATTTCAAATCTAAATTCAAATTCCACTTCAGACATTTACTCTCTGTAGGATCTGGTCAAGTCACTTAACTCTCTGGGCTTTAGTTTTCTTATCTGTAAAATAAGGAGGTTGAACTCAATGGCTTCTAAAGACCCTCACAGCTCATAAGATCTTATGGCTAAATTTTTTTTTTATTATAATAATGTTCTCCTTTTAGGGAAACTTATTTCAATTATTTTTATGTTGCATTTGATATACTATCTTAAAATTAGTAATCCTCTCTTCTTGCCATATTTGCTTCCCTCCTCCAAATAGACACATTAGACATGTAAGAAAAAAATTTAAAATCCTCCAAGCATAAATGTGGATTTTTCCCATTATAAAAAGAGAAAAAAAAACACATTCACTGCTGTTTTGTTCTTTAAGGTACAAAAGAATAATAGGAGAAATGAAAAGGTTATAGACAAAGCCATTAGAAATTGGGCCTTGGGACAGATTCCGAACAAATAAAAACACATTATTCAATAATATAATATTACCTCTGCTGTGATGATAAGTAACAAAAAAAGAAAAAAAAGAATGCATTTAAAGTGAGGGGCTTTTTAAAAAACCCAACACTTGAAATGGAGAAAAACAGCTTTTGCTTTAAAGAAATTTTTGACCAGTTGTATTTATTTGAGTCAATGTGGGGCTGGCAGGTTTTCAAAAAGACTTTAGATGAGAGAGAAAGCGACTACAAAAAAGGCCCATGTTTAAATATTAAGGTTGTGACATAAACTGACAAATGCCAGGCCATTCAGGCTGCCAGTCATATCACTGAGCAAAACAAAGCTGGGACCTGGGGAAAAATAGCGTGTCATTTTAAATGCATGATTTTCTGGCTTTTGTCAGTATGTCAAAGTTCATATTTCTCTCTAAGTTTGCCAATCTATTTCTTACAAATGCCTCATGAACTTCAGAGAAGTGTCAGTATTCAAGGAAATAAAAATAATAAGGACTTAATAGTGAACTTGAACCTTTGATCCCCATGCTCAATCATATTACATGATTGTAATATCAGTGCTTTGCATATATCAGGCCCTTGCTGAGTGTTTGTTGAATTAAATTGTTTAATGGTAAGAGAACCCTGAATGAGGGTGGTCTGTGAGTATAGCTCTGTGTCAGAAAAGAAGAAGAGTGGAATAGCTCAGTCTTTAAGATTAAGGTCTAAACTAGTTGAATTTTGTTTTTTAAGGCTTTCTCTGTTTTGAAGTACCCAGTGTCTCAATTCACAGGCTACTGCCAGAAATGAGAGTGAAAAGCATTCATGCATGGATGTATTTAGAAACTCTCTCACTTGTGCCAGATTAATCAGATATTAAACACCTATCTTTTTAAATTTTGAATGATTATAAATGTTCAAAGAGTCAGCATTGTCAGAAACAGCCAAGTCTGAAAATGTAACATTTTAAGATACTCCATTAAGTTTTTCTCTCTCCCCACCCTACTTCTACTCTACCCTCCCTCCCCTCCCTCAACTTAGAAAATCTCAGAAATTCATGAAACATTTCTTTTGTCCTGGACAAGACTTTCAGTATCTATGGGAAGAATTTTAAAGATTTCATCAGAAATCAGAATTATTCCCTTAGCAGAAAGAAAGTGTTTATACACCCCCCCACACCCAGACACACGCACATGTGCACGTACACACACACATATATACACAATATGTATATACACATACACACATATATTTATATATATACACATATATCTATATCTATATATCTCTAACCATAAATATGTAAAAGACAAGTCAATGATGGACTTCAAGTCAGAAGTTGAGTTCAAGTCCTAGTGTTCGTGGTAACTACGTTTGTCACTACTGACAAGTCCTTTCACATTTCTGATAGTCTCTTCACCTGTAAAAGTAGGACAGTAGTATAATCCAATGTTGTAATTTAGTCATTTTTTTAGTCATGCTTGACTCTTCATGACACCATCTGGGGTTTTCTTTGCAAAAATACTGGAGTGGTTTGCCATTTCCTTCTCCAGCTCATTTTACAGATGAGAAAATTGAGGCAAACAGTATTAACTGACTTGACTTACGTCACACAGCTTGTGAATGTCTGAGCCAGATTTGAACTCATAAAGATGATTCTTCTTGACTGCAGGCTCAGAACTTTAGCCACTGCGCAGCCTACCTTTCAAAGTAATGCAATGCAATACAATAATAATCACAAGTCTGGGGCATGAAAGGAACATGTAAGTAGTAAAGCACTTTGTTGATGTGTTGTTGTTTTCTTCAACATTCTAACAAACAGAAATCTCAAGCCCTCGCTGAACTTCCCAAAGCTGCTGGTCTTGAGTAGGCAGATGATAGAGCAAAATGTTCCCCACACTGTAATAAGGAACATTAAGTAAGTGAATGATAGGATATACTGCCTTGTGTTAGAACAGGGGTATAAATTTTTCAAAGCAATTTCAGGACAGTTCATCTACGTGATCTTCACAAGAGCCTTGGGATAACAGACAGGAGAAATGTTATTGATCCTCTTTTATATATGAGGAAATTGATTCACAAAAATAATAATAATAACTAACATTTGTATAGTGCTCCCTATGTGCCAAGTAACGTGCTCGCTGCTTTACAAATTGTATCCATTGGATCTTCACAACAACCCTGGGAGGTAGGTGTAAAGAAAATGAGACAGACAGAGGTTAAGTTATTTGCTCAAGGTCACGCAGCTAGTAAACGTTAGAGGTAAGATCTGAAGTCAAATCCTTGACTCCAAGGACTGTGCTCTATCTGCTGCACTGCCTAAATAGATGCTTCATATAAGGATATGAAGCAACTTGGTGAAAGTTACGCAGATAGTTAGTGACAAAGCTTAGACTAGAATTCTGATCTTTTGATCCTAATCCCAGGCTTTTTCCACATCTTTCTGCATCACTGTATCATCTTGAGTTAATGCTCTTCCCTACTCTTGAAATGTAGAATGGTGGGATGGATAGAGCTCTGTACTTGAAGCCAAGAGAGATGGGTTCAAATCTCACCTCAAGTTCTATGATCCCATGAACTGGGCAAGTGATTTAACTTAAGCTCTGAACCTCACTTTCAGAATTCTCTAAAATAAGGAAAGTGAGAGCCTTGCTTGTAACTGTGAGCATAAGGTAAAGGTAAAATGCTTTGCAAACCTTAGGTCACTTAAGTAGAAACCTTTTGTCACTTAAGTCATTATCTAAATGTGACCGGCATAGTGGCTAGAATACTAGACTTGGAAGATCTAGGTTCAAACTCTTGCCTCAGATTCACAGTAGCTGTGACCAGCTGAATTCCCCATACAACTAAGCAGCAGCAAGTTACTTAACCTTTCTCAGTTTCATTTTCCTCATCTGTAAAATGGGGATAATTAATAGCATCTACCTCATAGGGTTATTGTGAGGATCAGGTGAGAATCTATTATCTATCTATCTATCTATCTATCTATCTATCTATCTATCTATCTATCTATCTATCTATCTCTATACTCTTTAAAGTAGCAAAGCCTCTTCTTTAATGTCATTATTTAATGTCGTTATTTCAAGGGCTTTTAGGTTCAGGGTTCTGGGATGAACCCATCAGGGTACGAAGGAAGATAGAAGTCAAGGTGGTGGTGGTGGTTGTTTGGCTTGAGTGACACATGCTGACAGCTTTCTGTTTCTCCAGCTGCTTTGCTTGGTGTTTCAGCTAGGTTGATTTGCTGGCCCTATGAGTGGCAGTTGGTTGGGAATTGGTGGGGATGGCTGGCCCCTTCTCCACAGGATGATGGCTATGAAGGCTGCTCTGGAAGCAGGAATGGTAGATTGAGGGAGTAATGCCACTCCCAGGGCTTCTGAGCATATCAGCATAGGAGGGATCCATTATTACTCAAGGAGCATTAATAAAGCAACCTGTGTAGGAAAAACTAAATAGATGAAAATTATCTATTGACAAGATTATAACATCTACTTGGCTGAAGAGTCCATTGATCTAGTACATCAGTGCATGTATGTGGGCCAAGAACGGTGAATGGACAAGATATTGGGTCCCAAACTAAATTAGCTAAAGAGAAGGATGGGTAGTGTTTTGTGAAATTATGTAATTCTTTCAATGATTCAAGCTGCTTCCTGGAACAAAAACTCAAGTGTGTGCCCATGCCTATGAGTGTGTGTGTGTGTGTGTGTGTGTGTGTGTGTGTGTGTGTGTGTATGCATGCATGTAAAGCTTTTCCTAATAACCTCAACTATTTGTATCTTCCTCCGAAACAAACATAACTACTTTGTATACATTTGTATCGTTAACTTTATATTTATGTTGTAGAGGGTGCCTCAAGGGTCTTAGTGGAGACCTTTGGGATGCCATGTGTAATATATGAATATGTATGCATATATATGTATATGTGTGTGTGTGTGTGTGTGTGTATGTATGTATGTAAATGCGAGTATCTCTATATATTATGTATGTATGTAATTGTCTCCCTCATTAGAATGTAAGTTCCTTGGCAGTAGGGATTGTTTCATTCTTTGTAGAGGTATTCCCAGTGACTAGCACAGTGTTGGGACATAGACATTTATTACACACAGTAGACACTGAATTCATGCTTATTGATTTGCTCTTTTCATGACATCATGAGTATCATAAGCATTGTTGTAGTCACTGTGGGTAACAGAAAGACAGTAAAGCAGGAGAAAGCAGAAACAGGTCCAGACTACTTGGAATTAACTACACACACACACACACACACACACACACACAATTCAAATAGATCAAATGCTTAGAGTTAAATGATCTCATATAAAGCATGAGAGAAGGGAATTTACTTGAGAAGAGACAAAAAGATTTAACAACATATCAAAAATTGAACAAGTAATATATTAATTATCTATTATATACCAGCCATTATTGCTAGATGCTTACATTCTAGTGGAGAAGTTAAGTACACATACAAATACAGAGAATAGCTATAAAGTGAATAAAATACAAATACAGACACAGTAGTTAATATAAGTTAAGCTAGTTCGAGGAGAGAACCAGTATCTGGCAGAGGGGGGAGGTTGAGTCTGTATGTCCTGGGCCATGTCCTATTTGGGGAGACAAAGCCAATGAGAATTACTCACACAATGCCAAGTTGATGGGATTTTTAGCTGCTTTTTAGCTGCACCTAAAGTTAGGTTTACTTTTGGGAAAGGGGAAAGGTTACAGAATGGTATTATATACATCTTGGAGTAAAAGTATGACTTCAGGAAGTAGGGAGGGACTCACCAGAATGGCAAAGAATTAATCTCCCAGCAACTCCCAAGTTTAGTTTTCTTTGAAAGGAGATAATTAAACATTTTATTTAAGTTCTTTTTCTGATGTGGGCCCATTAAGACCATTACATTTTCTTTAGGGTGAAATAAAGGCTACTACATGTCTATTTTTCATGAGCTACCTTGAATTCTGCGGCAGGGGGGCTGTGGCCACTTTTATGCACATTTGGGGAAAACTAGATGCAAGATATAATATGAACATAACAGATTTTCATGAAGTGACTAGTTGAAGGGGGCAGTGAGCCAAAGAGAAAAAGAAGTCCTCTATCCCATTAAGTAGGATAACAACTTTGAGGGTGTTTGAACCAGTGTGTGTGAGCTCATAATTTCGGAAGGCTTTAGGGGTTACATTTTTATGTCCAAGTAATCTTACCTTATACACTCTATAAATGTTTGTTGACTTGAATTACTGGTGTACACCATGATTCCATGGATGAATGCATGAAATTGTTCGAAATAAATTTGTATTTCCAGTTCTGTAACTAAATTAACTCAGCAATGAAAGTCTTGTTTAGCTGGACTTCTCTCCCCACAGAGGTAATAATAAAATGTTACTGTATGTTTTTCAGCTCACCTGATAGTTACTATTTGAATCACTAAGTGGCTATTTGTAAAAATGCATTTTTACTTGAAATGCTTTGCAAATAGAAAAAGGATCTGTGATATTTGCCATGTGGGAGAACACCTGCATGGGAACTCTCTCCAAAATGGGGATCACAACATAAACTGTGACTTTTTATAAATGGCTATCCTCATTCTTCTCCCATTGGAACTTGGAATCTGGCCCTGAGATCCTGGGTTTTGAGTGGTGAGCCTATACCTTATTTTGCCTGGAACAAAGACTGCCATGACCACCATTTCCAAACCAAGCCCTTCATATAAACCCTTCAATGTTTTGTCTTCCATTATTAGGATGTAAGCTTCTTAAGAGCAAGAATAAGTTTGCTTACATTTGTATCTCTGTCACGTAGCACAATTCCACGCCCATAGTATGTATTTAATAAATGTTTTTTTTTTCATTCACTTATTCATTTCCTATGGAATTGACAGAGTCAGCTAGGTGAAGTGACTTGCTTAGGATCTCATAGCTTCAAAATGTCAGAGGCAGAGATGTGAACCTAGTACTCTATCTGCAAAGTCATGCTGCCTATATGTGGAAATGATAAAATATTACATCTTTTTCTTTTTTAAAATTCTAGAATGCTTTCCTTCCCTCATCTTTTCTTCTTCACTTGCTTGGTTTCCTTCAAGTGCCTGCTAAAATCCTGCCTTTTACAGGAAGACTTTCTCCATTCTCAATCTTAATATCTTCTATCTTTTGATTATTTTGATTTTATCCTGTATATAGTTTATATGAACATAGTTATTAAAATGTTGTCTCCCTTATTAGACTGTGAGCTCCTTGAAGGCAGGGACTGCTTTTTACCTTTCTTTCTATCCCCAGATCTTAGTATAGTGCCTGGCCCATAGTAAGTGCTTAATAAATGTTTGCATCCATGAGAAATAGGCAGAGACACTGTGTGCAGTCTATTCCCTGACCTAGTTCTAGTTCAATGACCTGAGATACCAGAAAGTGTAATGTTCCAAAGTTCATTAACAAAATGCTACACGAATCCAGAATTCCTGGGACAGATACCATGAGCTTGATGTAAAGATACCAAAGATTTTTGGTGGTTTGGTTCTTATTGAATCTTTTTCTTTATAATTCCAGAGAGCTTATTTCCATTTTACAGACAAGGAAACTGAGACTTCTAGAGATTTTAAAAAAAACACATATATTACAACTTAATGGAAATATATTAGGACTAATTATTTAAAAACATTCTGAGTTTGAACTGAAACAAATTCAAAGATTATCTAATACAACTTGTTGTGTTACCTAGAAGAGACCACATATTCTCTGTTTTAGTTCCTGGTTTCCTAAAGAATGCTGAGTGTGGTACAGTGGGAAACATAGGTATCAGAAGACTTAGGCTTAACTATGAACACCTTTTACTTAACCTCTGTTAGCTTAAACAAAGTCACTATCACTCCCAGCTTCAATTTCCTTTTCTGTAAAACAATCTGCTAAGAGAGAAGATCACTGACGTCCTTCCCAGCTCTAACTATGGTAGTTCAGTATTGACCATTGCTATAGCTTTCCTTTTAATACCAAATAATGAATAAATGGTAAGTGATTTATGTTTTAAAGTGCAATACAAATGCTAAATAACTATATGGTACTACTTGTATTGCTTTTGTAAGAGCAACAATAAAACCTGGACAAGCCTTCTCCCTCTATACTTTTAATTTTCATATTGAAACTTCATATATTCATATATATATATACATATATGTATATACACACACACACACACACACCACACACACACACACACAAGTGTGTGTGTGTGTGTGTGTGTGTGTGTGTGTGTGTATAACTTTTTAGTTATAAACATATAAATAGCAATTTATCTGAGGGGGCTTATAGAATCCTAAATTCAGAGCTGGAAGGAACATCAGAGACCATCTAGTCTAATTTTCTTGTCTTACAGATAAATCCCAGAGAAGTTAAATGACTTACTCTAAGTCACACAGGTCCCATTTGAACCTGTCTTATGATTCTGAACATAGTGTTGTAAGTTCCTAGACCAGATTGTGCATTCCTGGGGAGCTATTAGACTGTAATTTACATCATAAATGCACAGTATATTGAAGCTTTACCCACATTCCAAATTCCACTTGCATTTGGGCATTGCTGGATATGTCTAGCTCAAGGCAGTGTTGATGTGCTTGTCAGGAATTCGGTGTTTGATGATGACTCTGGCCACTAGAGGGAGCCAATATTGTTTCAGAAACTCAAAGAAAAGACATGATTACAAGTCTTAGGTTATTCATTTTTTTTGTTCCTGATATTCAGGAAAATTTGAACCTTGCTCTGGACTCTGGATAGCAGAATTCCTGTAGTTTCCAAGTCAAATCTCAGTGTACTGAAAATACAACTCCCTTCACCCTCCCTTTCCTCCAAGGAATAACAACTTCCTCTGTTATTCATTGTAAACAGATACCCATAAATAAGGCGTGTCATGATACTGTGTATGGGAAATATCTTAAGTAAATGGTTTAAAATGCCTTTCCTTGTCTCTGTAATAGTCTAGGGCATTTGGTCAGCAATAGTTATGGCAAGTTAGACTGGGACAACTTTGATAGAACCCAGGCGCACATTAAAGAACAACTAAATTCAATTCGACAAACAGGTCAGAGGATCACAGGCTTAGAGGTGGAAGGGACCTTAGAGATGATTTTACAAATGAGGAAACTGAAGCCAAGAGAGGTCTAGTGATCCAAGGTCACAAATATAGCAAGGAGGCAGAGCTGAGATTCAAACCCTGGTCCCTCTGACTCCGAATCTATTGCTCTTTCCACTGTATCATGAATAGATCCATAAGGCATTTTGGTGGTATGGTCACTATGGAAAGCAAAAAGATAACAAAGTCAAGGGAAAGTAGGAAATGAGGTATAAAGCTGGAATTACTACTTGTTATTCAACTTGGCCTAATGCTTAAATATGTAAATGATCCTTAAATGTTGAGTAGAAAGTTTAACTAAGGAAGTTAAAACAGTGGTCATGTGAGACAAGTGAACAAAGCTTATCCAAATTCTGAGTAGGTTTGTACCACTTGCTACAATGATCCCTCCCCCTGCCCGCCAAATAGCTATTTATAAAGAAAGGACTGAAAAAACAAATAACAGTGTACTTAAATTGGACTTCTAAAAGAGTGGGAAATCGTGGGAAATGAAGGTTGTAAGGAGGAAAACAGTCATGTAAATAGATATGTTTACATCTGCTATACCTTAATTGTTTTCCTTGACATTTTTTTGAAGTATCCAAACATTAATACTCTAACAGATACATATAATAGTGAATTTATTCTCTCATTTGACCACAAAGTGAGATATAATCATAAGTGACCTGAATATCCCTCTTAAGGGACCTATCTTTTACAAGTCATAAAGAGTTCTCAGAGGTGAATGGAGGTTAAGAGACCTGTCTTCAGGGTCCCAGAGATAGATAGTGTGAGAGCTAACATTTGAAATCTGGTTCTTCTCACTTTCTTCAGAAACTTTACCAGGTTGTCTTGGAAGACTCGAGAACTCTGACTGATGTGCTGAGCAGCCATGAGTTCAGGGGACCAGAGATAAATAATATTACCCACCTCCTGACAGAGTGGTGATGGCAACAAGATGTAGAGCGACACACACATTCTTTTACATGATCAATTGGGGAAATTGTTTTGCTTAATTATGCATATATGTTAGGATTTTTCCTCCTTTTCTCTTGGTGAGGGTAAAAGGGCCAAAATATGGGTGGAATAGAGATAAGTTTCCTCCCCCCCCCAAAATGAAGAGCACAAAAGGACAGAGAAAAATCACACATGAGCAGGACAGCTTTGAAAAAGTCACATTGAATGTATTATATATATTCAATGTACTTAAAAAGAAAAGAGGAAAGCTCTCCATAACTGACATTCATGCTTTTATATACAATCCACTCCTTTTGTTCTGCAATACATATGGAAATGTTAATTTTATTTGATATTTGATAAGTGTAGAATTTTTTTTTAAAAGGAAAAATAAATGACTCTAAAAGAGCTTTATTCCATAACTTCTTACAAGGAAAGCAGCATTTTGAAAAACTTTATGCTTCCCCTTCCACTTAACTACTATTAGAAAAAAGAAATCAATTTCAATTATAAATTATAATAATATATTTAGTTTGATTCTCTAATCTGGAAATGGACACATGAACTCATAAAACTGAGGCTAGATAGAGGATGGGTGCTTTATCCTCTTGTAGTTCTATTATATGTGATGTAATAGTTATAGCCACCATACTTTTTGGTTTGTACTTTCCCCAAGCCATACAATTCTATTTGGCATTTAGTTTCTGGGTGGGAACAAGATCAGTTTAAAGCACTACCAACAATGAGCATTCTCCTGGTAGCATAGTGATTGTCTAACCCTAACTCATACTCTGCAGGACTCAATTTAATTAAAAGAACATTTATTACTAAGAACATTATTACCATGTGTAAAACATGGAGATAAGTGCTAGGGTTTCAAATTTTTATTTAATTTAAAAATTTTTATAGTATGTGCATGTGTGTGTATGTGTGTGTGTGTGTAGGCATATATACCCTCATTTATATATCATCCTCATTTCCAAAGATATTCTTCCTTCCTTTTCTATTCAGTGAGCCTGGCTCCCCAACAAAAAGTAATAAAGAAAGAAAAGGCAGAAAGAGGCAATTCATCAAAACTAACCAACATATCAACAGAATTTGAGCATATACTCAATGTTCTATAACCATAGTCTTCTGCCTCTGACAAAGAAGTGTATTTTCTCAATTTTTCTTTTGAGATAAGCTTGTTTATTATAATGACACAGTGTTCAGTTTCTTTGTTGTTATTGTTTCTTTTTACAACATTGTAATCATATTATATATGTATTTGCATGTATGTATATGTGTATGTATATATATTATATATACATACATACATATATACATATACACACACATATATGTGTGTATATATATGTGTGTGTATATATGTATATATATGTATTTCCTGGTTCTGTTTACTTCACTCTGCATTTTATATAGTTCCTGATACTTCTCAGAATTCTTCATATTCATAATTTTTATGGCATAGAAATATCCTATTATAGTCATATAGCACATTTAAAAAAGCATTTCCTAGGAGCAGCTAGGTGGTACAGTGGATAGAGCACTGGCCTTGGATTCAGGAGGACCTGAGTTCAAATCTGGCCTCAAACACATAACATTTACTAGCTGTGTGACCCTGGGCAAGTCAATTAATTGCCTAGCCAAAACTAGACATATGAAGATTTATAATACAAAACATTCCCTTAAGCTTATGTTATATTTGGAGAATATAATATGTATGGAGATAAATAGGTATAGAAATGGGATTAGACATATGATTTAATCACTAATCCAATCCAATAAATATTAAGTGCCTATTATGTTCCAGGTACTGTGCTACATGCTGGTGATATAATTAATACAAAGGAAGACAGTTCCTGCCCTCAAGAAATTTAGTCTAGATGCAGAGAAAACACACAAAAGGAGGCTGGTAAGCAGGCAGGAGGGTGGGACATTGTCTTGTTCCATGGAGTTAAAACCAGGAAGAGCAGCAGATGCAAAGTGGAGTGAGTTGAAAGTACAATTCCTGCCCTCTATAAAGGAAGGTGTTGAGAGGAGTTTGGTACTCTACTCTCTAATCAGAGGGCGGCAGACCAGAGACTGAGGGCGGCAGAGTCAATCAAGGCTTGTTAGCAGCATATTGGTGAGAAGAAATTCACTAAAGGGAATTCTTTTTATTATTATTAACACTTAAATACAAAATAAGAAAAGAAAAAGAAACATATTACAAACTTAAAAACAAAATAAGGAAAGAAAATAAAAAGGTTTTCCATGTGCACAGCACAGAGTAAGAGAGATTTTATATTTCCATTTCAAGAAAGCCTATGTAATGAACACTGTGCATTGTATTCAGAGCTGTCCATCTTTGCTTCCTAATAAGTTTTCTTTTGTTTTCTGCTGTGCAGTTTTCACTTTGTTCTTTTTCTCCCTCTTCCTCACCTGGATCTCCCAAGAAGGCTACAGTTAGGCGTGGCCACACAGACATACAGACACACAGACACACAGACACCCCCCCACATATATGTATACACACATACATACAATACACATGTGCGCATACATATATATACCAACATATACATACATACATATGCACATACGTACAAAAACATGTTTATACATATACTTACGCATATATAACTTAGATATTGATCACCACACTCATATATAGACATATACATTCATATGCATCTATGTAAGACCAGAGTATACTTATTTGCCCTGTGTTTCTCTGAGGGTGGATAACCTCTTCCTTTGTAAGTCCAAGTCTTTCCATATTTTTCTAAGCCAATCAACTTGTCATTTCCTACACCACAGCAATATTCCAACCTTATACTTTCTAGTCATTTTCTTTTCTTTTTTTTCTTTCTTTCTTTCTTTCTTTCTTTCTTTCTTTCTTTCTTTCTTTCTTTCTATGAGGCAATTGGGGTTAAATGACTTGCCCAGGGTCACACAGCTTGTAAGTATCAAGTGTCTACTATGAGACTGGATTTGAACTCAGGTCATCCTGACTCCAGTGCTAGTGCTCTATCCACTGCACTACTTAGCTGCCCATAGTTATTTTAAATAGTCTAAAATTATTGATGAATATGGCTGACATATAGTGTAGTTTCCCTATTTTTTCTCTTTTGATATTTTAGCTTTAACTTTGTCTGAGATCATGTCACTACCCCTGTTTTTTCCCTAATAAATTCTACTCCTGATATTTATTTTATGTTTTTATGTCTCTCTTATTTCCTATCCCTTCTGACTCAACTTCCAACTGCTACTTTGCCTATTACTTAACCTATCTCCCCTTCCAAGGTTCCTTTCCTTATCCTCTAATTTCTGTTAATTTAAACATCCTTCTACACCCCCCTTATCCTCTTCCCTCACTGTCCCCTCCAAAAATCCATTCCTTATCCTCTCCTGCCTCCCCATCCCCTTAGCCTTTTACTTCTTTCTGAATTTAGAAGACATTTATACCCTTTTAGATATATGTGTATTGTTGTTCCCTTTTTAACCCATTCCTGATGAAACTACCAGCCCTCCTCCCCATCTAAC
The DNA here is from genome assembly GCF_003287225.1 of Phascolarctos cinereus. Lineage (NCBI taxonomy): Eukaryota > Metazoa > Chordata > Mammalia > Diprotodontia > Phascolarctidae > Phascolarctos > Phascolarctos cinereus. The sequence continues at coordinate 197,355,712 of NW_027555958.1, read as the reverse complement.
TCTTCTGTGTCAGTTCTTCCTCTTGTACTTCATTTGCATAAGATAATCACTCTTTTTTTACCTTTTCCTGAATGGTTTTACTTTTTAGAATCATAGCATACTTAGGTCTACCTCAATCTTCCCTTTGAACTACCCAATTACTAATCTTAGACATATGTATTACATTTCCTCATATAAACAACTTGTCCTTATTGAATCCTTGGTAGTTAGTATTTGATATGTATCTTATATTACTCTTGGATTGTATATGTCAAATCTTCTATTAAGTTCAGATTTTTTTTTAATCCTGAATGTCTGGCAATTCATTGAATGTCTATATATTTTTTTCCATTCAGGATTATGCTTAGCTTTGCTGGGTATAATATTTTTGGCTGCAACCCCAGTTCTTTTGCTCTTTGATATATTGTGTTCCAAGACCTGAGGTCTTTTAGTGTCACTGCTCCTAGGTCTTGTGTGATTCTAATTGTGGCACCATCATATTTATATTGTTTTTTTTCTTGTTACTGGCAATATTTTCTCCTTGAACTGGGGCTTTCAGAATTTGACTATGATATTCTTGTAGGTTTTCCTCATAGAATCTCTTCCAGGTGGTGATCAGTGGATTTTTTTTATATTTCTACTTTCCTCTCTTGTTCTAACACTTCAGGATGATTTTCTTTATTTCTTGTACTATTGTATCAAGATTCTTTTGCTGATTACAGCGTTCAGGTAGTCTAATTATTCTTATGTATCCTCTTCTTGATCTGTTCTCTAGATCAGTTGTTTTTCTTATGACATGTTTCACATATTCTATTTTTTTCATTCTTTGTATTTTGTTTTATTGTTTCTCTGTCTTACAACTTTGCTGGCTTCCCCTTGCCCAATTCTAATCTTCCATCTTTTTTTAATTAACTAATTTTTAGTTTTCAACATTCACTTCCATAAGCTTTTGAGTTTTAAATTTTCTCCCCCTCCCTCCCAGGCTCCTTCTCCAAGATGGTGTATGATCTGATATAGGCTCTACATATACATTCCTAATTAAACATATTTTCACATTAGTCATGTTGTAAAGAAGAATTAGAACCAACAGGAGGAACCAAAAGAAAGAAGAAACAAAACAAAACAGAGAAGAAAAAAAAGAAAAAGAGCAAAAAATATGCTTCAATCTGCATTCAAACTCCATAGTTTTTCTCTGGATGTGGATAGTATTTTCCATCATAAGACTTTTGGAGATGCTTTAGATCCTTACATTGCCAAGTAGAATTAAGTCTATCAAAGTCAGTCATCACACAACATATCTGTTACTGTGTGCAATATTCCCCTGGTTTTGCTCATTTCACTCAGCATTGATACATACAAGTCTTTCTAGGTTTTTCTGAAGTTGGCTTGCTCATCATTTCTTATAGCACAATAATATTTCATTAAATTCATGTACCACAACTTGTTCAGCCATTCCCCAATTGATGGATATCCTCTCAATTTCTAATTTTTGCCACCATAAAAAGAGCTTCTATAAATATTTTGTACGTGTGGATCCTTTGGCCAGTTTCATGGTCTCTTTGGGATACAGCAGTAGAAGTGTTATTGCTGGGTCAAAGGGTATGCACATTTTTGTAGCCCTTTGAGCATAGTTCCAAATTGCTCTCCAAAATGGTTGGATCAGTTCACAACTCCACCAATAATTCATTAATGTTCCAATTTTCCCACATCTTCTCCAACATTTACCATTTTCCTGTTTTTTTCATGTTAGCCAAACTGGTAGGTATGACATGGTGACTCAAATTTGTTTTGATTTGCATTCTCTAATCTAGTGATTTTACCGCATTTTCACACGATTATACATAGCTTTAATTTCTTCATCTGAAAACTTCTTGGTTATATCCTTTGACTATTTATCAATTGGAGGATGAAGAGTTTTCTTATAAATTTGACTTAGTTTTCTATATATTTTAGAAATGAGGCCCTTATCAGAGATACTGATTGCAAAAATTCTTTCCTAGTTTTCCGCTTCCCTCTTAATCTTGGTTGCATTGGCTTTGTTTGTGCAAAACTTCTTCAATTTAATGTAATGAAAATTACCCATTTTGCATTTTGTAATATTCTCTATCTATTGTTTGGTTATAAATTATTACCTTCTCCATAAATCTGACAGGTAAACTATTCCTTGCTCTCCCAGTTTGCTTATAGTATCGGCCTTTATATCTAAATCATGTACCCATTTTGACTTTATTTTGGTATATGGTGTGAGATTTTGATCTATGCCTAGTTTCTGCCATACTCTTTTCCAGTTTTCCCAGCAGTTTTTGTGAAATAGTGAGTTCTTATCCCAGAAGTTGGGGTCTTTGGGTTTATCAAAAAGTAGATTGCTATAGTCATTGACTACTGTGTCTTGCATACCTAACCTATTCCATGGATCTATCACTGTATTTCTTAGCCAGTACCAAGTAGTTTTAATGATTGATGCTTTATAATACAATTTAAGATCTGGTATGGCTAGGCTACCTTCTCTAGCATTTTTTTTTCGTGAATTCCCTTGATATTCTGAACCTTTTGTTCTTCCAGATAAATCTTGTTATTATTTTTTCTAGCTCTATAAAATATTTTTGGTAGTTTGATTCATATGCCACTGAATAAGTAAATTAACCTAGATAGAACTGTCATTTTTAAAAATTATTTTATTATGTGTTTTTATATATAAATTATTATTATTTTTTATTATGTTACCTCAGCCTACCCATGAACAACTGATGTTTTTCCAGTTATTTATATTATGACTTCATTTGTGTGAAAAGTGTTTTGTAATTGTGTTCATATAGTTCCTGAGTTTGTTTCAGCAGGTAAACTCCTAAGTATATTATAATGTCTACAGTAACTTTAAATGGAATTTCTCTTTCTATCTCTTGCTGTTGGGCTTTGTTGGTAATATATAGAAATGTTGATGATTTATGTGGGTTTATTTTATGGCCTGCAACTTTGCTAAAGTTGTTTATTATTTGAAGTAGTTTTTTTTTTACTTGATTCTCTAGGATTCTCTAAGTATATCATCATATCATCTGCAAAGAGTGATAGCTTTGTTTCTTCTTTGCCTATTCTAATTCCTTCAATTTCTTTTTCTTCTCTTATTATTGTTTTTTTTCCTCATAAAACTAGCTCTTGGTTTCATTTATTAGTTCAAGTGTTTTCTTAATTTCAATTTTATTAATCTCTCCTTTGGTTTTCAGTATTTCTAATTTGATATTTAATTAAGGATTTTTAATTTGTTTTTTTTTCTAGTTTTTTTAATTACGTGCCCAATTCATTGATTTCTTCTATCTCTATTTCATTCATGTAAGCATTTAGAGGTAAAAAAAAACCCCCAAACTTCCCCTAAGAACTGCTTTTGCTGCATCCTGTAAATTTTGGTATGTTGTCTAATTATTGCCATTCTCTTGAATGAAGTTATTGATTGTTTTTATGATTTGTTGTTTGACTCACTCATTCTTTTGTTTTAGATTATTTAGTTTCCTATTAATTTTTAATCTACCTTTCCATGGCCCTTTATTACATATAGTAATGATCTGAAAATGATACATGATCTGAAAATGATACATGTTATATTTCTGACATGTTATATTTCTGACTGTCTGCATTGGATTGTGAGGTTTATATGCCCTACTACATGGTCAGTTTTTGTGTATGTGCCATGTACCTCTGAGAAAAAAGTATGTTTTCTATCCCCATTCAGTTTTCTCCAGAGGTCTACCATACCTAACTTTTCCAATATTCTATTCACCTCCTTAACTTCTTTCTTATTTTGTGGTTAGATTTATCTTGTTCAGAGAAGGGTAGGTTGAGGTACCCCACCAGTATAGTTTTGCTGTTTATTTCTTCCCGTAATTCTCTGAACTTCTCTAAGAATTTAGATACCATACCACTTGTTGAGTATATATTTAGTAATGATATTACTTCATTGTCAATGGTGCCTTTTAGTAGGATATAATTTCCTTCCTTATCTCTTGATAAGATTTCTTTGAAGATGAACCCCAGTCTTCTCTGTTTCCATAGTAATTTTCTATAGTTGGATTCTTTCTCCTTTGCTCACTTTTTTTTATTTGTAGCAGCCTATATTTTTGTAATCACTTCTAGTCCTGTAGTATGGGGGTTAGTGTATCTGGCCTCAGATCCTCCTTCAGTTCTCCCCTCTGTCCTGGAACTGAAGCCAAGATCTATGCCCTCCTGCATGTTCTCACAGCCAACTGTGTCTCTGCCCCACTATTTCTGCACTCACCTGACCTGTGCTGGTTTCTTCTCACACAGGGACACATCTTAGCAGCACAACTGGGTTTGATATTCCTTATCAGCAGAGGCTCCCTTAATCTTTCCTGGCTTAGATGCCCAACTCCCCATACTGTCTGGAAGGGAAAAGCTTCTGTGGCTGGGGCTGAGGCTATCTCCCAACCCAGCTAGCCCCAGTGTTTGCCACTTGCTATTTCAGCAGAATTAGTCAGGAGATTGTCACTCTTCATAGGGACCAAACCTTGGTCCAGGGATTTTTCTTTAGATCTTCTCTGATTGTCCCATGAGGACCACTGTCCTGCCCCAATTATTGTTTCTTTTTTACCATTCTACATTTGCACTAAGGTGTTACTTTTGTCTTGTTTCTGGGGGAAATCTGGAGAACTTGGAATTCTAACCTACTCCACCATCTTCCCAGAATCATCTCAGAAATTCTTTCTAGTAAAAAAGAGTGGTAGCTTTTCTGCAATTCATATTTGTAGAGAGAGGTCTAGGACTCTAAGTTGTGACTTGCCCAGAGACACATAGACAGTTTGTATAAATTCCATAATGCTTCTCAGAAAAGTATATACAAATTTTCTTGACTTGAAGTTAGTGAAGTACTTTTGTTAATGTTTTGATAATTATAATGAAATATATTTTGAATAACATATCATTCAAAATATATTTCAATAAAATTAAATTCTGCTATACAAATGCATTAAAAATTATTCTGAGGAGTCCATAGGTTTCAGCAGAATGCCAGAAGGATTCATGTCACAAAAAGGTTAAGAGCCCTTAAGTTCCACCAGTCAATCAATGAATCAATAAGCAAGTGCCTACCATGTGCTAAGAGGAGATTCAAAAAAGTAGGCAAAAAAACAGTCCTTTTCCTCAAGGAGCTTATAATCTAATGGGAAAAGAAAACATGGAAACAAAGACACAAAAATAAATAAATAAACATGTACACATATATAATTAATAGAAGAAAGGCATTGGAATTAAGACAGGTTGGGGAAGTCTTCCTTTAGAAGGTGGAATTTTAGCTGGGACTTAAAAGAAACCAAAGAGTTTAATATCCAGAGCAGAGGAGGGAGAGTATAAATACAAATAAATTATAGTTATACCTATAACAATCATTATAGTTACACATAATGATTTCAAGATCAAGACAGCACTGTTACTGAAGATATTAAAAGATTCCTATAGGAGGTTGCACTTGAATAATGCTTTCAATGAAGCTAGAACTTCTAATAGATGGCAGCAATGTGGTGGCACATTCTATACAGGACCACTTTTCTAGGCCATGGAGGTAGGATGATGGTCTGTAATGTATGGGAAACAGTTATCAGAGCAGTTTTACTGGAATAGAAACTCTGAAAATATTGTGATCTGTAGACCACAAGCTGTAATAGAATCACTCATCAGATCTTGATTCCTTCAAGCAGAGCATCAGGGGGGAAGCAAGATAAAATTAATGAATAAAATATAGAAAATTTGAAACTGAAGGATGAATTCTGAGGGGGAGGAGTTAACGTAAATATGTATAGAATTGGTACTTTAAGAAAAGTGGGAATTGGCATGTGATCATAGAGTTCAAAGGGGCCTCAGTAGTCATCTAATCGATTCTCCTCATTTTATAGATGAGGAAACCAAGGTCCTTGAAGATTAAGTGATTTGGTCAAGGTCAAACAGGCAGTATCAGAACCCGTTTTTTCTGATACCTGTGCCAATGCTCTTTCCAGTCCACCATAGAACTTCCTCTAAGTATGCTTTGTTAATTTGTAGTTTATGGACATCTGAAAGGTAAGACGTGCCACTGCTATGAAGGCTACTATGTGGGGAAATTAGTGGAGAGCAAGGCTGGGTGGAAGAGGAGTCTGCCATCTGGTAGCTTCCTATTTTAAGGATTTTAATTTTTTTATTATTGAAGTGCTAAGTTCTGTTCTTTTAATGTTACTGAAAGATTGCAAGTTCTGTCAGTGTCCTCTAAATTTGGCATTAGCTAAATTTGGCACTCTCTGGAGCAAAGCCTCCATCTCCCTGGCCTAGTTACGGTTCTGGGGCTTCCCTGCCAAGCAGTCATTTCCCTGTTCATGGTAATATTCAAGAAAACACGATTGCCATAGATATCAGGACTATAATAAAAGGGATTCCTGAATTGGTAATGAAAATAGACAAGATGACATCTAAGATCCCTTTTGATTCTAAGACTTTATAATTGTCTTTTTAGAACTCATGATAGCTCTAAAGTCACTAATTTTGAGAAAGGAAAAACAAATTATATGTAGTTTGGTTTACTCATAAAATTATAATTTTTGGTATAGTAAGTTAAAAAGGTTATAGTAAGTTAAAAAAGTTGATTGAGATAATATATTACCAAATCCAGTTTAATTTTTCTTTTTACTATATATGATGCTAAAAGTAACAGATCTTTAAGAAATCTAGCATCTTTCAGTTTTTGTAAGTTTGTAAGATATAAGCAAACACTCACAAAAAGTCATTCAAATAAAATGAAGTCATTGTATTTTCAAGAATTAATTTCTCTCACAATTTTATGTAGATATACAGTGTACCTACCTTATTTAAGTAGAAGAAACAGAAAATCTAAGATGAATGAACAAATGAGTGAGTGAATGAATGATGAATGAATGAAAAGCATTCTTTAATTGATTCCTATGTGCCAAGCAACTGGGTTTGTAAAGGCAGTCCTTGTCTGCAAGAAGCTTATATTCTATTTGGAGTAGACAATAACTATTATCTGTCTATCTAGCTTAGATTTACCTATCTATATCTATAGTTAAGTATATATTCAGTTGTTTTTCAGTTATGTCTGACTCTGTGACCCCATTTGGAGTTTTTTGGCAAAGATACTAGAGTGGTTTGCCATTTCCTTCTCTAGCTCATTTTATAGATGAGGAAACTGAGGCAAATATGGTTAAGTGACTTGTCCAGGGTCACACAGTAAGTGTCTGAAACAAAATTTGAACTCATGAAGATGAGTCTTCCTGACTCTTAGACCAGGTCATTAGCAGCTAGGAGTTCTGAAAAGGCTTCATGTAGAAGATGGCACTTGACCTAGTCTTGCAGGATAACAGAGATTTTAAAAGTCCGAGATGAGGAAGAAGTATTCTTTAGGTACAAGAAACAACCTGTACCAAGTTATGGAGGTAGGAGATGAAATCTTGTATGTTTTCAGAAGGCCAGTTTGCTTAAGTTATAATCTGTGTGAAAGAGAGTACTGTATAATAAGACTGGAAAGATTGATTTTGACTAGGTTGGGAAGGACTTGAAATGCCAAACAGAGGAGTTTATATTAGATCCTAGAGGTAACAGGGAGCAATTGATATTTCTTCAGTAAGGGACTGACCTGGTCAGAACTTTACTTCAGAAAAGCATCAAAGGATATATTGGTGTGTGAAGGGACAGCACGTGATGTATTTTTAAGCTTTCTCTGACTCTCATGAGGGAGCATTAGCTGTTGCTCCCTACCTCCCACTTTCTGCTGATTTCTATAGTGGAATTGATTACCTCTGCAATTCTCAGAAATGTTTCCCATTGTTCCACTTGAAGTTCTACACAGTATCCAGCAGGTGGCAGCATTACCTTTGATCAGATGAACAATCTTTTCTCCTCAGTCTCCGTAAGGTAGAGCTGTGGTTGCCACAGACTCTAAACTTTATTGAGCCACACCTCTAATAAGAAAAATAATTTGAGAACATATCCCTAATATATGTATATTTATTTGTAAATTACATGGGAAACAGCATGTTGTAGTACTTAGCAGCACTATCTAGGTAGTTAGGTGGCACAGTAGATAGAGCTCTAGGCTTAGAGTCAGGAAGTCTTGAGTTCAAATCCTACCTTTAATATTAATTAGCTATGTAAGTCACAAAACATCTATTTGTATATCACATAACTTCACTTTGTCTTAGTTTCCTCAATTGTAAAATGGGTATAATAATAGTAACTATGTCCCAGAGTTGTTATGAGGATGAAACTTGTTTCCTTCTTTCCTTTCCTTAAACACAGAACAGAGAGGCCATTTTAAATAAATGACTTTAAAGCTAATAGTCTGAAAGATGTTTTCAAAAGGTTAGAAAATTTAAGTTTTTTAAGTTTACCATGAGAGCTTTCTTGAATCACAGATATTATTTTAAGGAATGCAAACTTTGTCTTTCAATGTCTTGTTCATCTAATGGCTTCATATAAACATTAGCTGATGTTTAAAGACATAATAGGCACTTAGGGTGAAGTTCACTGTTAGTAATAGTATAATAATAGATATAAATCCACATTTGAAATGATCTTGCTAATTTTGAATTTAGTTGGCTTATTTTTTTTTAATTGAATCTGATTAGATTGTCATCGCTTCATCTCTTGTAATATGGCAGATAAATAAAAGTAGGATTGTTAGCACTGGGGTTTTCTTGTTATTCGTTTATGCTAACATTAGTATATCATCAATCTGAGGATTCTTCTTAGGAACCATTTTTATTTTTTTTTTCTGTGAACAAAAATCTATTTCTCCCCTTTTATCTTCGCCAATCCTCCAGACCGGAAAAAGAAAAACATATATACATATATGCATAATCCAACAAATTGGATTCCCACATTAGCCATATTCAGAAATTATATGTCTCATAATGTATCCTGAGTCCATCACCTGTCTGTCAGGGAGAAGGTAGCATGCTTCATCATTGGTCTTTTGAAGTCATGGTAGCTCATTTCATTATAAAAATTCTTGTCTTTCAAAGTTGTTTGTCTTTACAATGTTGTAGTCATTGCATAAATTGTTCTCCTAGTTCCATCCATTTATGTCTGCATAAATTTGCAGAAGGTTTATCTGAATCCAGCCTTTTTGCATTTCTTATGGCACAACAATAACCTATTACATTTATATACTATAATTTTTTCAGACATTCCCCACATGATGAATATATCTTTAGTTCTAGTTCCTTGCCACTGCAAAAAGAGCTGCTAGAAATATTTTTGTATCTATGGGTCCTTTTTCTCTTTCTTTGGTTTCTTGGAGGTATAGATGTAGTACTGGGGAATCATTGGGTCAAAGGGTATGCACAGTTTATTTATTTTTGGAGTTTAACAGTATTTTATTTTTTCCAATTATTTGTATAGGCAATTTTTAGCATTCATTTTTAAAAAATTTTGAGTTTTAAAATATTCTCCCTTCCTCTCTCCCCTCCTCTCTTCCTAGAATGGTACACAATTTGATATAGATTATACATGTGCAGTCAAGTAAAACATATTTTGATATTAGTCATAGTTGTGAATGAAGAAACAGAACAAAAGGGAAAAAAACCTACAGGAAAAAACACAAAGAAAGTGAAAATAGTATGTTTCAATCTGCATTCAGAGTCCATCAGTCCTTTCATTTCTATCATGAGTTGTAATTGTCTTGGATCATTGTATTACTGAAAAGAGCTAAGTCATTCATAGTTGATCATCACAAAATTTTGCTGTTACTGTGTGCAATGTTTTCCTGGTTCTGCTCATTTCACTTTGCATAAGTTCATACAAGTTTTTCCAGGTTTTTCTGAAATCATCCTGCTCATCATTTTTTTGTTACATAATAGTATTCCATTACATTCATTTACAACATCTTGTCCAGTCATTCCCTAATTAATGGACATCCCCTCAATTTCCAATTTTTTGTTATGCACAGTTTAGCAACTCCCCCCTCCCAGTTCCAAATTGCCTTCCAGAATGGCTAAATCTTTTAAAGTCACTTATTTATTTTATGAAGGCTTCAGTTGTTTATTATTATAATTATTAGTTATTTCAAATGTATTTTATTTTTAATTTATGGAATAAAACAATCATTTCTATAGCATAGTATAATAAAAAAGATAATTGCACATGAAACTACAAGTCTATAACTTGCTATTTCTTTTAAATGTACAACAAAGTTATTTCTTTTTATTTCATTTTTTCTTTCCTCTCTGCTTCCCCCAGAGATGGCTGCCATTAGACAAAAATAGGATATATATATATATATATATATATATATATATATATATATATATATATATATATATATATATATATATATATATATATATATATATATATATATATATATATATATATATGCGCACGTGTGTGTGTGTGTGTGTTGTGTGTGGTGTGTGTGTGTGTGTGTAAAATTATTCTATACAGACTTTTATCTCTTTGTGACCCCATTTGGCAAAGATACTGGAGTGGTTTGCCATTTCCTTCTGCAGCTTATTTTATAGAGGAGGAAACTGAGGCAAACAAGGTTAAGTGACTTGCCCAGGCTCACACAGCTAGTAAGTATCTGAGGGCAGATTTGAACTCAAGAAGATAAGTTTTCATGACTCCAGGCCCAACACTCTACCTACTGCCACCTAGCTGCCTTTTGTGAAGGCTAGTTTAGTTAAACAGATTATGAAATTCATAAGCTCACTCAACCCAGCACATGCCAATTACATTACATCACAATACTCTAAAAATAAATGAGGGCACCACTGTTAACCCTTTCACAACTATACAATTTCTACTCTTCTCTCGTTATTCCCCGAATATTGCATGAGACATATCTCACATATGGACATAGTAAGAATGCCAATTTCCATCCAAATATTTAGTATTAGTAAAGTTTAACTTTCTCTTACTTTTAAGAGAAAAAATTAATAAAAATAGAAATCCAAATATTTTCTTTCTGTACGCTAATGGAGAACACATACCCTACTTTTGAGACAACTGGTTGACAGGGCAGTATTTCACAGCTTTCTTGTGCATGAAGCACAGATCAAAATTCAAATACAGTGCCATTTTAGTGTTCTTTTCTATGACTGTGACAAGATGCCCTGACTTCTTAGTTTTCTCTCAAGCTCTTTAGGTACCACTTCTGGGGGTAATTGGATTGGGTTTTTTTTTCAAATTGCTGGAGGTTTCTTTCCATAATCTGGAACAGGAGAACATCAATCCCTTCCTTCAGTCCCCACACTACCACTCACCAAGATAGTAAAAAGAAGAAAAAAATAGTTCCTGCTATTGTTTCCATTTCTTTTGGTGCTTTACTCCTCTAGGAAAGAGGGTCTTAACGTTGTGTGTGTGTGTGTGTGTGTGTGTGTGTGTGTGTGTGTGTGTGTGTGTGTTTTGTGTGACCCTTTTTGCAGTCTGGTGAAGCCTCTGGACCTCTTCTCATAATAATACTTTAAATGTATAAAATAAAATGCATAGGAGTACAAGGAAAAGCACTTATATTAAAATGTAGCTATGAAAATATTTGTAAAACAACAACAACAACAACAAAGAAATTTAAGGTTAGGGACCCCTATGTAGGTAGGACTTGAGTTACCTAAGGTCACATGAGGTAGTGGGAAATAGAGCCAGGATGAAAGCCTAGGGGTCTTTTGTTTCAAGCCTAGAACCAATGACACTATGTTTTGTGGGTGTGACACTATCTTTGTGGGTGTGACACTATATTTTGGGAAACTAGATTATTTTCCCCTGTAGAAAATCAGCCTCACCATTCTTCACACAGTTAGGTGATATCTTGATTTCAGTATACTTACCATCAGAATAATTCACACATTGTGAAAGATGGCAGGATAATGAGCCAGGTGAGAAGCAAGAGTATTCAGAGGCTGGTCATGTAAAAGCCATCTCATGAGCTTAAGAGACAATGCTAAGCAGAGTCTATAGCTGCCTTTCTAAATGAAACACCTGCAAAATTTTATAATCGGCAAATTTTGAAAGTACCTTTCCAATATTTAGTCCTTAGGGTGATGCTAATTTTGCTATCCAAGCAAGTGCAGTGTCAATGCTTATATAAATATCCACCTTTGAATCCCAGATCGAAAAAATCTGTAGTAGTGTGAATTAGCTTTCACATATTAAAAAGTGCCCTGTTCCTTATAATCTGATAATTTTGTGGGTTTTTTCTTTTTTCTTTTTTTTAAAATTTACAAGCTTTTTATTCTCTTCTTCCCACTATCTAACAACAAAAACAAGAATTTTGAAATAAGTATTCATGGTCAAGCAAAACAAATTTCCATATTAGCCATGTCCCAAAATATATCTTATTCAACATCCTAAGTCCATCACCTTTCTGTCAGGGGGTAGACAGCATGTTTCATCATCAGTCCTCTGTATTTATTGTTGATCCTTGCTTTGATCAGAGTTAAGTCTTTTAAAAGTGTTTATATTTATAATGTTATTGTTATGGTATGTTGTTATGATTCTGCTCACTTCACTCTGTGTCAGTTCATAAAACTTTTCCCAGGTTTCTTTGAACCATCCCTTTCATTGTTCTTATTGTGCAATAGCATTCTATCACTTTTCTCCAGGTTAACCCTTACTCCTTTCTGTCCTGTCCTGACCTTTCAAACAAACATGAAGATATATACCTTGCCTTTGCTCTGTACAGAAATAACTGGATACAATAATCTGCCCTTAATATAGGGAGGCAGTGTTATACTTTGAAAAAGCACTGATTTTCTAGTGAGAGAATATAGTTTCGAATCTTCCTTCTGACACTTCCTACCTATTAAACCTTAGGAAAGTCATTTAATCTCTATAGGCCTCAGTTTCCTCATCAATAAAATGGGAGAGTTGAACTCAACACCATTTTGGCCACAGATCTATGATCACATGACCCTCTTCAGGAATACAGGTCCACAGCTATTCAATGCCAAGTCAAAAATCAATAAGAACAAGTCAACAAACAAGGAAAATATTGGATCCTTCTTTCTTGATTGTAGAAATAAATAGAAATACCCTTTGAAATGTAACAGTTGCTTTTGCATTTGAGAATTAATAGAGAATTGGAGGAGATATCAAAAGTCATCTAGTCCAGCCCCCTATATTACAAGGGTTGCTCCTCTGTAGCACCCACGGCAACTGGTAATCTACTCATTGCTTGAACACTTCCAGTGATGGAAAGCTCACTCTGTCACAAAAAGCCACTTCCATGTTTTTTGAAGATTATGATTATTATAATTATGATTATAATATATAATGATTAGAAAATTCTTCCTATATTGAGTCAAAATCTCCTTTCTGTGACTCCTTGTTCTCTGTTATGGAAGATCTTCTCAGATGTCACAATTTTTCCTTCTCCTACCATTTTTTGCCTAAATTCATAGGCTCACAGATTTGGAGCTAGAAGGCCTCAGAGATCACCTAGTCCAGTTCATTCATTTTCATAGATGAGGAAGCTCAAGCCCAAAGAAGTTATGGAACTGAGCTAATATCACACCTATAGTAAATGGCAGAGCCAGGATTTGAATCCAGACCCCTCTCATCTGACTCCAGGTTTAATGCTCTTTCTTTCCACTGTACTATGCAAGTACTATGCAGTATACTGTTCTATGTACTCTCTTATCTTCTTCATGCTAAATAGGATCAATGCATCCTCATATGGTATGATATCATAGCTTCTTACCAATCTGGTCACTCTATTTTGAATGATTATAATAAATATTACATATATATATATAACATATAAATATAAATATATCATAAATACAAAAAATAAAATAAGACTTTGATGCATCAGTATATCCATGATATATCAATATATCTATGGATGATCACCTTTTACTTTCCAAATTTGCCACCATAAAAAGAACTGACATAAATATTTTTGTACATGTAGAACCTTTTCCTATTTATTTGATCTCTCTGAAGTATAGGCTTAGCAATGATATCAAAATATAAAATATAAAAATCTTTGCATCAAGTTTCTCAGATACAGGTCTCATTTCCAAGATATATAAATAATTGATTAAAATTTAGAAGAATAAAAGAGCCATTTCATAATTGATAAATGGTCTAAGGTTAAGAGCAGGCAGTTCTCAAGGGAAAAAAAAACCCCTTGCTATCTATAGCCATACCAAAAAAAAAAAGCTCTAAATCACTACTAGAGAAATGCAAATCAAAGAAATTCTGGGCTTCCACTTCACCTCTATCAAATTGGCAAAAATGACCAAAAAATTAAAATTAAAAAGTTTGGAGAGACTGGGGGAAAAATCAGTATATTGATGCACTGTTGATTAACCCATGAATAGGTACAACTATTCTAGAAAGAAATTTGGAATTTTATGGAAAAAGTTACTGAGTAGTATTGACCCAGCTATACCCTAGACTTATACCCCCCAATTATCTTGAAGATGGAAGAGACTTAGGCATACTTTTAGGTAGTAAAGGTGGAAGTACTTATGAGTAGGGGAAGAAGCCAGTTGATATGGAAAGATTAAAATTGAGAAAGAGATTATGATGGTTAGGGCTAGTCCTCAGAAGATCAGAGAATCATAGAATTAGAGCACATAATAATAATAACAATAATGTCTAGCATTTACACAGCACTTGAAATTTTTCAAAGAACTTCATGTGTTATCTGATTTGATCTTCATCACAATTTAAGGAAGTAGCCCACTAACTAGAACCAAAAACTTTGAAGGCTTCAAATAATATGCTCTCCCACTACACCCTTGCCCTCACTCTAAATCTAGAAGTGAGGGTCTGAGGGAAAAAATGGGAAGAATGAGGACTTTATATTTTTCTGTTTCTTCCCAGTCATTTCATTGCATTCCTACAAAAAGGAAGGGAAAGGGGAACACTATTTCAATAGTATATATATTTTTGCTCTCTCTTTTTTTTTGTTTCTTCTTTCTCATGGTTTCTCCCTTTGGTTCTAATTCTTCTTTACACATGACTAATCTGAAAATGAGTTTAATATGAATGTATATGCTGAGTCTATATCAATTTACATGCAATCTTGAGGTGGGAGAGTGGAAAGATGGGGAGAAAATCTTATGTAACTCAAAATCTTATGGAAGTGAATGTTGAAAACTAAAAAATAAAAAAAATTATTATTAAAAAAAGAAAAAAAGAATAAAATGCTCAAAATTATTTGTTCAAATGTTGTTATCCAATCTTTATGATTATTTCTTTAAACTTTTGCAATAGGAAGATTTTTTTTCTTATTAAGCCCATTTTTCAGATGAGGAACCTGAAGCACCAAGTTAAGTGACTTTGACCAGGGTCTCACAGCTTTTATATAATGCAAGATTCAAATTCAGGTGTTCCTGACTCCAAGTTCAGAGATCTATGTACTCTTACCTCTAATGACCATATACCAAAATGATATAGCATTAATGCTATTTTGCAGATAGAGAAACAACACTCAGAAGTTGTGACTTGCCTGGAGCCATACAGTTATTAAATATCAGAATCAGGATACAAACTTCAGTTTTCTTCAAAACCCAGTCTTTCTCCATCACATTGTTTACCCCCTCTGTTCCTATTTCTTTTGATGTGTGGGGACACTGCAGCCAAAGGACTCTCATTGTGGTCTGAGTAGCACTAAGACTCTTTCCTCCTTTGTTCTGGATACCTCATCCCTTTTAATGCAGCCTAGATTTTTTTTGCAATAGATATTTTGGCAGCAACATGGCACTGTTTACTCATTTTGAGATTGGAGTCAACTAAACCCTTAAGCCTTTTTCACAGATGCCCTGTACTGTTTGTCCTCAGTGAGGAGGAATGCTAATGATCTCATGTTGCAGATAGTTATACATATACACAAAAAAAATCTTCTCATTGCAACTTTTTAAAAAAGAAATAGTCACAAAGATTGGATAACAACACCTACTTTACAGGATATTTGTGAAGATCAAATGAGATAATAAATGTGAAGTGCTTTATAAACCCCAAAGTTTACTATAAATGTCACCTATTACCATATTTTGTATTTTGATACCATTGCTAAACTTAAACCTCAAAGACATCAAAGAAATAGGAAAACAAATGAAACTGATCCTGCATCATAGATCATAGAATATTGAGGTAGTAGGTAGCACAGCTGGGACTTAAATTCCATGTCTTGTGAGAGCACAGGAGCAATATACTTTCCATTGTATCACACTTCTATTGGTTATGTTTTGGAATTCAGAATGAGAATCCTAAAGCACCTTAAAAATCTTGAGCACTTGAAAAAAAATTTTTCTCTATCTACTAAGTCAGGAAGTCCTTTAGCATTCTTTTTACATTTTAGAAAGATTTTCACTCATAAAGAGTGCAATTAATGGGATCATTTACATAAACCTCACTTAACAAGACTCACCATTGCCCAAACATTCTAGTTAACTGAGACTTTATTCCCTGCTCAGTAGTATATTGCTCCTGAAAACCTACTGTATGTTGTTTTGTTTACCCTGTATAGAGGCAGGATAGAAGGCTATGTAAAAAGATATTTTTATCTCAACTCAGGAGCAGTATCTGCAGAAGAGAAAAGTAAAAGAAAATGATTACTAGGCAAGCAAACAGAACAAAGCAAAACAAAACTGTATTTCTTTCTCTTATGCCTGCATTTGCTCTAGTGTTCAAGATTCTGATACACAATTAGGCATCTGATCTAAAATTTAAAAATGAACATTTTAAAGTCAACATATCTATATTTGTTTGTACATTCTTTATAGTAGCACAAGTGATTTCTGATTTTTCTCTGCTTTTAAAATGCCATACAAACAACAAAATCATTGAGGTCTATCAACATAAGCGATGGAGTCCTCGGGGAAAGAGTGTTCTTTATTCATCCTTACATCCAGCATACCTTTTCCATAACAGAAGGAGCCAAATTTTATTGGGTTAGCTATACATTTGATGGCAGATACTGCTCCTGAGGCTAGATCTTTTCCAACCAAGATAATGGCATCCATTTATGTTTTACCCTTTTCATTAAAAAAAAAAAAATTATCCAGAGCTTAAAACCAAAAGTGTGTGAGGAGGGAGGGAGATAAGGAAGGAAGATTAGGAAGCAACCATGACACGAGGCTTTTGCATCTTTTCATAGGCAAAGCTTTCTTTTAATGATGTTTATTTTCCCCCACCCTTTTATACTTGGTAATATGCACATGCTAATAACTCCCATATTAATTGCTACCCATAAATGAAACTCCAAGCCCTGAAACAGATTTTTACAAAAATGCTACATGATGGAGAAGGGAAGATTTCTTTTTCCTTATAATTCAATTTAATTCAGCAGGAATTTATTAAGCATCTACTATATATGGGGCGCCAAGGGAAATATAATCTTTAAAGAAGACGTAGATTCTTATAGAGTATGAGTTTCTTGGAGGCAAGGACTATTACATTTTTGTCTTTGTATTCCTAGGATCTAGCATTATGCCTGGCTTATATAGCAGGTGCTTAATAAATAGTTGTTGGTTGATTGATTGATCATAGAATCATAGATTTAGAATTGACAGGGCAGCTAGATGGTGTAGTGGATAGAGCACTAGCCCTGGAGTCTGGAGGACCTCAGTTCAAATCCAGCCTCAGACACTTGAAACTCACTAACTCTTTGACCCTGGGCAAGTCACTTAATTTCAATTGCTTAGCAAAAAAATAAAAAAGAAAAAAAAAGAATTGGAAACAATCTCAGAGATCCTCTAGTCTAACCTCTTCACTGTATTGATGAAGAAACTGGCACAAAGGGGTGAGATAACTTGTCCAAGTTCATATGGCAACAAAGTAAGGATTTGAATCAGGTTCTCTGTGTTGCATATCCAAATCTCTTTATACTGTGTCTCATATGATCATTGTGATGGGGGTAGGGGGGATAATAACATAAATATAGGTCATCAGGCAACATCTCTTGTATCAGAGATACATGACTTCTTCAGGATATTCTCACACTTGCGGACTCTACTGTCACCTAGGTCATCTGAGGAAATGTTTATTGTATTCTAAGACCATCTCCCAATTTGGTTGTTATATCACAGAAGAAAGTTTTATAAAATGAACAACAGAGAAAAATAGTCATCATTGGGTTGATGTCAATTAATAGGGAGATCGGTAGCAGAGCATCCCTATTACCCTTTACTATTCAACATTTTAATCAGTGGCTTGGATAATGTCAAAGAAGTCACATTTGTTAAGTATACAAGTGATATAAAACTAGGATATGACTAATATATGGCATAATAGAAGCATGCTCTCAAATGATTTCATCAGGTTAAAGAACATTGGGTTGAACCTAATAAAATCAAATTCGATAGGAATAAATGTAAAGTCTTACATGCGGGTTTAAAAAAAATATCTCAAGTACAAGCAGAGGAGGCTTGGCTAGATAGCAGATCATCTGAAAAGATTTGGGATTTTTAGTGACTATCTGCTCTGTAGAGAGCAATTGTATGATTAAGCAGACACAAAAGCTAATTCATTGTTAGGCTACCTTATTAGGGGTAGTTTCCAGGGCTGGGGAGGTGTTAATATTTTTGTACTCTGCCCTGACCAGGCTATATATAGAATATTATGTTCAGTTCTGGGCATCAAATTTAGGAAAGGCATTGATAAGTTGGAGAGCATCCAGGGGAGGTAGTAGAGTGCCTTGAGATCATGCCATCTGAGGATCGATTGAAGACACTCAATATGATTAGACTAGAAAGGACTCTTAAATATATATATTCAATTATTAAGCATTTTTTCCTGCTTCTCCCCTCCCCCATTTGCCCCAAAGGGCACAAGTAGGTACAAGTATGCTGTAGAAAGGTAGATTTCAGTTTGATGTAAGTAACAGCTTCTTATTAATTAGTCTGGAGATGGAATGGGTTACCCTAGAGGTTTTTCTTAGAAATCTTTGAACAAAGTTTGTATGACCATGCATTAGGGGTGTCATGGAGGGGATCTTCAGTTAGGTATGAGTACATCTAGAATAAATGGTCACTGAGGTCTTTTCCTATACAAGGTTCTGGGATTTTATGAGAACACAGATCATTGAATGAACAACTTTTAATTCCAAAGATGTATATAAATCCCCAGTCACTTACAGCACAAAATGTATAGGATCCTACGGTAATGTCCCCGCACAAGCCCTGCCTTGACTCATTGATCTTTTCCAATAAAAGGTATAGCAGGGTGGTTTTTCCTTCTCCAACTTCTTGCTATATCTCATGACACTCCCTACTTTTGTTGCTATGGTTGCCTGGATCACCAGTTTTTCAGATAAGGCAAAGAAGATTCTTCAGAGTTTTTGAGTTAATGTCATAAAATTATAAAAAGGCCCAGAGCATGATTACTTATCATTAGAATTGTTCAGAGTTTGTCCTGAGTAGTGGGTCCAGGTGCGTACCAAGCAATATGCCTTAATTAACAGTGCAAACACAGCTCCCTCAGGATTGGCACAAGTAGTGGGCTACTTCAACATTAAAAAAGCATAATGCATTATTATCAGGGCAGTAAGTAGCCATTTTTGCCCTAGGGACAACAATATTTTCTGAAAACATACTTAGACAAGTGGCACAAAGCACTGTGGAAACTCAGGGATTTTTATTTTAAATAATTCTCCTTATTAATTAAGTGCTAAATTCTATTTATTCTGTGTAAGGATTGCAAGTGTTTTCAGCACCCTGAGGCATGTCCCTGGTTACCTTGCTCTAGTTATGTCTTTGGCTATTGACCTCAAAATATGGGCTGATTAACTTGTTGAATATTCCTTTTAGATGCAAGAATAAGTTTTCTCCTCAACAAATATTTATTACACAACTAATATGAATAACACACTGTATGATATAAGGTATAAGGGAAAGGAAAATGAAAGATAATGCAGTCTAGGAGATTAAACCCTCAAGGAGATTACAGTACAGTATACAATCTACAAACTACAGGGCATGAGTTCCCAAAACAGTACCTTGCATGGAGAAAACAAAGTAACAGAATTTGGGCACTGCCATGCTACTACTGATCACTGTTGTACCCAGTGCCAACGGTCCTTTACTATTTTTGAGTCATATTGTATTCTTAAGATTGCAATGAAGACTAATTGTATTGAAATATAACTGTCAAAATGTTTTTTTTGAAGAAGATATCTGGACCCTAGGTTAAGAACCTCTGCCCTGAGCTATTTCCTTAAGAAAATAGTGATGAGCAGATTAAGGCTATTTGCAGGATGCATCGATCTGTCAATAGTTTTTGATTCAACAGACAGGAACTGTTTATGAGCCAAACTGTACAACCTTGATATAGATCACAGGACATGAAAGCTTCTTCCTATACCAAAATACTTCTGCTGAAATTATATAGGCAGGAATGGTTTCATAAAAAATGAAGATCAATCTTATAAATTGCCAAATAGGTTCATGTCCTTAAATTCATTTGTAATTTATATCTAAACAAGTTAGCACAGATATTAGGTGAATAGGAGTCTACCCCAGACATTATCTTGTCATCTGCCCTGACTACCACTGCACCCTTTGAACCTCACCATGTGACCTACAACAACATCCTCTTGAGAGACTTTACCTGCCCAGCTCTAGAATTTCCCGCTCAGGGCCTATTCTGTCCTTAGTAGTGAGTATATTACATGGCTCCCTATATCTAGCCAACCTTTGCCATGATTCAAATTTCAATCAGGTCATTTTCTTGTTATCTGCCTGATTGTTGCTCTATTTTCTAGACCACTGGATCTCACTCTACTGAAACATGATGCATTCTCCCCTAGTCCTCACTTTCCAGATAGAACCATTCTCAAGTCAATACGGACATTGCTACTGGGAAGGACCTAACCATCAACTAACCTATGGCTCAACTCACCATAACTGTGAATTATCAAATTAAAAGATTCTTCTGTGTTTTATTGTTCAGTTTTGTCCAAGTATTTGTGACCATACTGTCCCTGAGGTTTTCTTGGCAAAGAGTGGTTTGCCATTTTCTTCTCCAGTGGCTTAAGGCAAACAGGGATTGAATGACTTGTCACACAGCTAGTTAGTATATCAGGCCAGATTTGAATTCAGGTCTTCCTGACTCCAGGTCCATCATTCTATCCACTGAGCCATCTAACTGCCTCCCTGTCTTACACTCCTCTATTGTGTTGTTCCCCACCAATAAAGTAAAAGCTCTTTGATGGCAAGGACAATCAATTTAATTCAATAAGCATTTATTAGGTCCCATCTATAATTAAGATGCCATACTCAGTTTTGGGAGTAGAAATATTAAAATAAAATAATCCTTGCCCTCAAAGAGCTTATATCCTATTAAAGGCATGTACAAAAAGAATTGTTAAAACATGTACATAGATAATTGAATGCAAATTAATATTAGGGAGAGCATCAAGAACTGTAGGGATGAGGTGAGGTCTCCTTATATTGTAGCACTTGAGATGAACCATGAAGCTGGAAAAGAAGCTAGAAATTCTATAAGCAAAGGTGAGGATGGAAAGCATTCCAAGCATAGGGGAACAACTGTGTGAAAGCGTGGAGTCAAGGGATGGAATGTCATATGTAAGAAACAGAACGTAGGACAATTTGGCTGGCATGTCAAAAGTACAAAAAAAAAAAGCAATGTGAAAAGTCAAGAAAGATAAGCTGAAGCCAGCTAATAATAGTTACCTAAGAGGATTTGTTCCATGTTAAGTAATGGAGAATATTGGGCACTCAACAAAGTACGATCCAAGACTCTTTTGGGATGAAAATATTAGTTTTACATGCAAATGCACCCGACGCCACACCTGTGCTCAAGTGGCTTTCTGTCTGGGTTGGAATAAAAATCTTGCTCCTAAGCTTTCACAAGAGTATATCTGTAACTTAAATAGAT
Organism: Phascolarctos cinereus; assembly: GCF_003287225.1. Lineage (NCBI taxonomy): Eukaryota > Metazoa > Chordata > Mammalia > Diprotodontia > Phascolarctidae > Phascolarctos > Phascolarctos cinereus. The sequence continues at coordinate 197,333,899 of NW_027555958.1, read as the reverse complement.
AGTTTCTAAAGTCTGTGACCCTCATTTTAATCAACAACATATAATATCTGCACTACTAATACTTCTCAGAGAATTCAATAATCCATTGCCTTTATTCTAACACTTGCCAAAAGCTTGCTAAAGACATCTGATAGTTGAGATGGCATTCTAATGGACATGTTAATTATCCATTCATCTAGATTCTCCAATATATAATCTTGGATCATTAGGAAAAACCATATTATCTCAGCTCCCTACAGAGATGCCCTCACTTAGTTGCAATTTAATGTAATGCCCATTGCTTTTGTAGAATGTTGATACAACCATCATCTATTTGTAAAGCAGTTTGTCTCTTGCAAAATGCTATTTAACTGTAGTGTTTACTCTTACTCATTTTTCTTCATTTAAGGATCTATTTTATAAATTCGTGCTTTCAATCCATAGTTGTTCCCTCTTTTTCATTCTTCACCCCAATTCTTCATGCATACCCTTTCCTGGGTAGTAGTTTAGTAAATTTTCTCAAAGAATTCCTTATTGTGCTAGTACTTTTCCTCAGATACCACACTGTAATAATCTTCCCAATTAGTCTCTCTACATTCAGTTACAGTCTTTTTCAACTCATCTTCTACAATGAAGATTAATCCTCCAAATATATACTTCCAATCATGTCATTATCCTGCTCAAAAACCTTCAAAGGATCTTTGTTGAATATTGAATTAGGAAATCTGGAAAAAACTAACTGAATTATAGTAAAACCTTAATAAATGACAATAATTGTTGAGGAACTCAGTGTGCCTTTTTATGTCTTAAACAAATCTAACAGAAAGGTAAACAAGGATAAAGTTTAAGAATTTGAAGAGAATATTAGAAAAATAGATGGAAGTGAATAGAAAAATGAATCTTTGGAAATTAATAAGCATCTCATGGAATATATCTGTGGTATTTTTCAACATTGTATGGAATATTTATAATAATTGACAGCACTAGGTCTCATAGGAAGATGCAGAAGGGCATAGATATTAAACAAATCCTTCATAGACCATAAGACAATAAAATTATAATGAATGAAGGAAATAACAATGAAGGTCTTGAATTTAAATGGCACGTAAGTAATAGAATACAAAATAATGAACAAAGAATGCATCATAGAAACAACAAACAATTGTGTTAAAGGGAATGACCACATAAAGACAACATATGAATCTTAGGGATACTGCTGAAGCAGTTTCTATGAAAAAGAAGCATTTCTTTTTCTTTTTTACATTTTTTAATTAATTTATCCTCCCTTCTTTCACACTCCCCCTTCTCTTATCCCCTTCCCCTTCTATTTTCCTGTAGGGCAGGATAAATTTCTATACCCCATTGCCTGTATATCTTATTTCCCAGTTGCATTTAAAACCAATTTTTAGCATTTGCTTTTTAAAACATTGGGCTCCAAATTCTCTCCCTTTTCCCCTTCCCACCCACCCTCATTGAAAAGTCAAACAAATCGATACAGATTATGCATGTCTAGTCACGCAAAACACTTCCATAATAGCCATGTTGTGAAAAACTAACTGTATTTCCCTTCATCCTATCTTGTCCCTGTTTATTCTATTCTCTCCTTTAACCCTGGCCCTCCTCAAAAGTGTTTGCTTCTGATTATCCCCTCCCTCAATCTGCCTACCTTTCTATCATTCTCCCCTTTGTTATCCCTTTACCTGATATTTTCAGAGAGTAAGACAGATTTCCATACCCACTTGAGTGTGTATGTTATTCTCTCCTTAAGCTAAATCAAATGAGAGTAAGATTCAATCATTCCCTCTCACCTTCCCCCACTTTCTCTCCACTGTAAAAGCTTTTTCTTATCTTTTTATGTGAGATTATTTATCCCATTATACATCTCCCTTTCTCCTTCTCCCTGTATAATCCTCTCTCATCCCTTAATTTCATTTTTAGATATCATTTCTTCATCTTCAACTCCCCCTGTGCCCTCTGTCTATCTATCTATCTCCCTTCCAACTACCCTTATACTGAAAGTTCTCGTGAGTTACAATTATCATCTTTCCATGTAGGAATGTAAACAGTTCAACTTTAATGAGTCCCCCTTATGATTTCTCTTTCCTGTTTATCTTTTCATATTTCTCTTGAGTCTTATATTTGAAAGTCAAATTTTCTATTCAGCTCTGATCTTTTCATCAAGAATGCTTGAAAGTCTTCTATTTCATTGAATATCATTTTTTTCCCCCTGAAGGATTATACTCAGTTTTGCAGGGTAGGTGATACTTGGTTTTAATCCTAGTTCCTTTGACCTCCAGAATGTAATATTCCAAGCCCACTGATCCCTTAATGTAGAAGTTGTTCAATCTTGTGTCATCTTGATTGTGTTTCCACAATACTTGAATTATTTCTTTCTGGCTGCTTGCAATTTTTCTCCTTGACCTGGGAACTCTGGAATTTTGCTATAATATTCCTAGGAGTTTTCCTTTGGGGATCTCTTTGAGGAGGTAATTAGTGAATTCTTTTAATTTCTATTTTAACCTCTGGTTCTAGAGTATCACAGCAGTTTTCCTTGATAATTTCTTTGATCATGGTTTTCAGATAGTCCAATAATTTTTAAACTACTTCTTCTGGATTTATTTTCCAGGTCAGTTGTTTTTTCTTTCTTTTTCTTTATTTTTTTGGGCAATTGGGGTTATGTGACTTGCTTATGGGTCACACAGCTAGTAAGTGTCAAGTGTTTGGTCTGAGGCTGGATTTGAACTCAGGTCTTCCTGACTTCAGGGCCATTGCCCTATCCACTGATCAGTTGTTTTTTTCAATGAGATGTTTCACATTGTCTTCTATTTTTTTCATTCTTTTGGTTTTGTTTAATAATTTCTTGATTTCTTATAGAGTCATTAGCTTCTATTTGCTCTATTCTAATTTTTAAGGTGGTATTTTCTTCTGTGAGCTTTTGGACTTCTTTTTCCATTTGACCAATTCTGCTTTTTAAGGCATTCTTCTCCTTATTGACTTTTTGGACCTCTTTTTTCCATTTGAGTTAGTCTATTTTTTAAAGTGTTATTTTTTCAGTATTTTTTTCAGTCTCCTGTAGTAAATTGTTGACTTGTTTTTCTTGATTTTCTTGTATCACTCTCATGTCTCTTCTCAATTTTTCCTCTACTTCTCTTACTTGCTTCTCAAAATCCTTTTTGAGTTCTTGCATGGCCTGGGACCAATTCATATTTTTCTTGGAGGCTTTGGATGTAGGAGCTTTGATTTTGTGGCTTCTTCGGTTGTATGTTTTGATATTTTTTGTCACCAAAGTAAGATTCTATAGTCTGAATCTTTTTGCACTGTTTGCTCATGTTCTCAGCCAATTATTTGACTTTTAAACTCTTTGTTAAAGTAGGACTCTGCTTCCAGTGTGGAGGGTGTACTGTCCCAAGCTTTGGAAGTTTTTTGCAGCTATTTTCAGAGATACTTGTAGGGACCTGTAAATTTTCAGTTATTCCAAGATGGTATGATCAAAGGCAAAGTATTTAATCCTTTCCTGTCCTGTGCTCTGGTCTGTGAGTGACCACAAGCTCTCTCTTCTGCCTTGGATCTATGAGGAGGATTCTCTCTCCAATGCTGCCACAAGCTCCACCACACTAGAGCATTTCCTTGCCCCAGGACCACCATCCAGGACTGCAACCCAGATCCAAGCAAGGGTAAAGCAAGAGAATCCTGCCTCAGCACCAGCAAAGAGATCCTTGCAATCTTCCTCCAGTCAGCCACTCAATCCCCCCACCATCTGTGGGCTGAGAGCTCCAGAAATAGTGGCTGCCTCACGGCTGCATCAGGACTGGGGCCAGGCCACACTCTTCTCTTACTGAGGGCCAACAGACCTTTCCTACTGACCTTCTAAGTTGTCTTTGGTGTTTGTGGGTTGAGAAGTCTGGAAACTGCTACAATTGCTAGTAATTCAGTCCCCTGAGGCCTGCTCCAGGTTTGTTGAGGCCCTGTCTTTGCTTGCACAGTCCATGCTCAACTGAGATCCCAGCCAGTTGCAACAGACCTTTCCCACCATCCAGGTCGTCTTGGGCTGGAAATTTGTTTTACTCTGTCTTTTTGTGGGTTCTGCTGCTCTAGAATTTGTTTAGAGACTTTTTACAGGTATTTGGAGGGGTTGGGGGGGAGGTCAAGCAATTCACTGCTTTTACTCTGACAGCTTGGCTCTGCACTGTGAGAAAGAAATATTTCTAAATAATAAATAATTCTAAAAATAATTTTAAATGAAAGGGAGAAAGGAAAGACCCATTATTTGAATATACAATTAAAATAGAAAATCAACAAGGTTATAATTTTTAAATAAGCATAAAAATAGAAATTTTGAAAATTAAGAATTCCAAATTAAAAATACTTGGGTTATTGAGATAATAAATAAAATTAAAAACAGTTTGAATAATACCAATAAAATATACAAATTGGTTAATTGGAACTCCACCTCCTCAAAGAGAAGAAAACCAAATTACCAAAATACAAAATGAGAAACACAGATTCAGAACTGAAAAGAAATCAACAATATAGTTAATTTTCTTTTGATTGCCAACTTTCAGTAGTTTCCCTGCAGTTTGGGCTATCAGGAAAGGTTTTATAAAGGAGATAGTATTTGTGAAAGACCTTGAAAGAAAGGGCAGGATTTCAACCAGTAGAGTTGGAGGAAGAAAGGGCAAATTAAAAAAAAAAGGCCAATTGAGCAAAGACACCAAAGAATAAAATTATAGGATATGTTTGGAAAGTGGCAAGTCACCTAATCCAGTAATTTTTTGGTGAAGGTACCAATTGCCAATATTTTAAAAAGAAAAGCACTTTTACTATTTTTGAAATTTGTACACATATATTCAAATTTTGCTTCATTTTCTTCTGCTAGTGAACTGAAAGGTAGGGTTGTGTTATAGATAGGGCATTTGATTGAAGTTAGGAAAGCTTGTCTTCAAATCCTATTTCAGATGCTAGCTACGTGACCCTAGGAGATTCATGGTATTTTTCTGTGCCTGTCTTTTCTCATGATGGTATTATAAAATGATGATCTTGGACTTGATGCCACCTAGAGCCTCTTCCAGATATAAATCTATACTCTTATAAGAGTTCCCAGAACAGCAGTCTTGGAGAGATCCAGATTCTCATTCAAACTTTGATACTAACTAGTTGTGAGATCTTGAATCGTCATCTTGGTCAATTTTCCTAATCTGTAAAATGAAGGCATTGGACTATGTGATTTCTCAGGTCCTTTGGACTTTCCAAATTCTGACTATGATTTTTCTCTTGTCCCTTGTTTGCCAATTGATGGCTACTGCAAAAGTTTTAAAGTATTAGAAAATTTATTTCAGAGGATTGGTAGGAGAGGAAGCTTTTTACCTTGAATAGGTTAATCATTTCCCCTTCAAATCTTGTCTATAGTCTTAACTTGCTTAGAAAACCTTTCCTTTCTCATAAATAGTGTAAAGGGTAACTTCAGCTCAGTCTACACACAAATTAATGTGCTAATTATAAAGCATGGTTTTATCTGATGACTCCCTGAATAAGGTTTTCTAAGACATATAGCTTGGTTTCTTGCTTCTCTCTCCCCATCAGAATACCTATCTCACATAAACATCATCCCTTGATCCCAGACAGAGAGAGAGCCTTTGCTCATATATACTATGTATTAGCAATTAGCACAAATGCCAATTAGTGGTATCTGAAGTAATACACAGTACCCCTACACACATATCTTGGCAGGGTGCCTTTCATGAATCAAGTAGTGGGTGGCAGAGCTCTTAGGTATTCCAGGACCCTGCGCAATTACTTCTAGATAAGCTCTCTTGTTGTTATTATTTAACTGGATGCAAATTTGAGACTTACAAACAGGTGGGAAAATGCCCATCTCCACTTGCATTCTCCTTCTAAGTTAATGCCCTCAGTAAATTACATTGTTTAATGATTGTCACTTTAGATTTGCTTACATTGTGGAAGCTTATTTTTTCTTGATTGTTAAACCAGTATTATAGCTGGATGAAAACTGTCACTGAGCCCTGAAGCTCAATGGTTTACTATTTAAGGCTGGTTAAGTACAGTGCAGCTGGGCCCCAGACTGCATGCAGGCTTAGGGCTGCAGTTTGATTTTCTTTGTCACTGAATTAACAATTGCAGAAAAGCCCCGTTATAATTTGTGCCAGGAGACAATGATAGTGCCTGTTCTAGGCCTTCATTCCTATTGGGAGAGAGAGGCTCTATACATTACTGTGCACATGGGGAAGTGTGATTGGGTCTACAATCTAATTAAGTTGAGAGCACAGTGAGGCACTTTGTAATATGATTTTGTCAAATAACTTTCAAACACTCACCCTGGAGAGAAAAGAGAGCTCAGTGGGTTAGGGGCTAAGTGAAGAACTGTCAAGTATTGAAATCAGAGCATCCCAAGAAAGAATTTCTTTGGGTCTAAATAACGATTATCTATATTTATTTATTTTTAAATATAAATTTATTTATTTTTAGTTTTCAATATTTACTTCCACAAGATTTTGAGTCCCAAACTTTCACCCCATCTTGCCCCTCCCCCACCCCAAAATGGCATGCATTCTGAATATCCTTCCCCTAGTCTGCCCTCTCTTCTATGTCTCCCCACCTTCTCTTATCCCCTTCCCCTTCTATTTTCCTGGAGGGCAGGGATTATCTATATTTAGAAGCAACGAGATGGTGCAGTTAATGTGTGACTCTGGACAAGTCATTCAACCTCTCCCTGCCTCAGTTTCCTTTTCAGTTACATGGGGATAACAATAATGCCAACCTTCCAGGACTGTTATGAGGATAAAGTGGAATATTATTTGTAAAGTTCTAAGGAACCTTTAAACAATATATAAGTGCTGGCTATGTTTACCATTACGTTTTCATTGTATAGTGAGTGCGCAAAGAGCTGGACTCTATTAAATAGCCTGGTGTAGTAGATAGAGAGCTCGACTCAGAGTCAAGGACTTGGGTTCAAGTCTGTCCTCTGATACGTACTCATTGTATGACCCTGGGCAAGTCAATCTACCATCTAAGTGCTAGGCAGCTTTTCAAGTCTATCGGTCGTAGGGAAGGTTCCCACCTGCGTTGGCAGAAGAAATTCCATCTAGGAATTTCCTAGCAGAGGCATCAAACATACCGCCTGCAGGCCACAGTGCTGCCACAATATCCCGAGTGGGGCCTGAACCAAATTAAAATGTAGCTGGGAAATATTTAACAAAATACATAAAAGTACAATGTAACTGGATAACTTTAATATGTTTTTCTAAATCAATGTGCAGCCAGCAGGGATCTGTAGGGATCCTTATGTGTCATTCAGTGTTCCCTATTTCTTTCTGAGTTTGACACCCCTGCCTTATTCTGATGAAATCCCAGATTCTTGGGACATGACATTCTTGATTAGCCTAGCCCAGGGGTGGTACAGTGGAAAGATTGCAGGATTTGAATCAGACAACCTTCTCCTTAAATCACGTTTGTTACCTTGGACAAGTCATTGTGGGTTTCAGTTTCCTCAACTGTAAAAAATGAGATGGGGTGATGGTGGACTAGGTCATCCTGAAGGTCCCTTCCAACTCCAGTTCTACACTGGAGTAAAACAGGATGGAGTAGATAGAGACAGAAACAGTGAGAATGACTAACTAGTCTCCAAGGGAACTACTGAGGATCAAAGGAATTGTAGCAGTCTTTCAGTGCTTCCCAATGACTGGGTGAATAAAAAAGCATTTATTCAGCACTGACATTGTGAATCACTGTGCTGTGCCTAAATGTGGATATACAGCTACAAAAGTAAAGAGAGTCTTTGCTGTCCTGATTATAAAACAAGACAAACACTATTCCTAATCAGCTGAGTGACTTTGAACAAGTCACTTTACTTTTTTAGATTTTTTTTAATCAAGAATCAAGTGTACAAGCATTTATTAAGCACCTGCTATGTGCCAGGCACTGTGCTAAATTCTGGGGGATGCAAAGAAAGGCATGAAATAGTCCCTGCTATAAAGGAGGTCACAGTCTAATGGGGGAAGAAAACATGCCAACAACTATATAGCAGGAAGATATAGAGGAAGCAAATTGAATATAATCTCAGAGGAAAGATATTACAATTAAGAAGTACTGCAAAAAACGCTTTTTAATTTTTGTGTTCAATTTGAGTAATATATTATTTTTTCCAATTACATGTAAAAACATTTTTTAAACATTTTTTTTAAATTTTGAGTTCTGAATTCTCTCCCTTCTTCTCTCCCCTCACCCTTTCCTGAGATGTTAAGCAATTTCATATAGGTTGTATGGGTGCAAACATGCAAAACATATTTCCATGTTAGAAAACACAGACAACCCCCCCAAAAAAAAAAAGTAAAAAATAGTATGCTCCTATTTGCATTCAGATCCCATCAGTTTTTTATCTGGAAGTGGATAGAATTTTTCATCATGAGTCCTTTGGCATTGTCTTAGACAATTTTATTGCTGAGAATAGCAAAGTCACTCACAATTGATTATCCTTACAATATTGCTGATACTATGTACAATGTTCTCCTGGTTCTGTTCACTTCACTTTGCATCAGTTCATAAAGGCTTTCCCAGTTTTTCTGAAAGTATCCTGCTCCTCATTTCTTATAGCATAATGGTATTTCGTCACAATCCTATGCCACAACTTGTTCAGGCATTCCTCAATTAATGGACATCTCTTCAGTTTCCAATTCTTTGCCACAAAAAGAGCTGCTATAAATATTTTTTGTACAAATAAATCATTTCTCCTTTTGTGGATCTCTTTGGGATAGAGACCTGGAAGTGGTATTTCTGAGTCAAAGGGCATGTACAGTTTTATAGCCCTTTGAACATAGTTCTAAATTGCTCTCCAGAATGGCTGGATCAGTTCACAACTCCAACAAAAATTCGCTAGTGTCCCAATTTTTCCCACATCCCCTCCAACACTTGCCATTTCTAGGAAAAAAAAAACTTTTTGTAGAAGGTGGAACTTTAGCTGACACTTGAAGGAAGCTAAGGGAGACAGCAGATGGAAATGAGGAGGTTGAGAGTTCCATGTATGGAGAACAACCAGTGAAAATATCCAGGGTTGAGGGATGGAGTAAAGGTCAATTTGACAGCTGAGTGGAGGATGGACTTGAATGGGGAGAAACTTGTAGGAAGGAAACCAAACACCAGGCTATTGCAGCAGTCCGGGTGTGAAGTGATGGGGCTGGTCAAGGGTAATAGTAATGTCAAAGGAAAGAAAGGGATGTTTACAAGAGATATTACAAAAGTACAAATGACAACTTAGAAGCTGATTTGAAATGGGGCTGACAAAGACTGATGAGTCAAGGATGAAACTTAGGTTGTGATTCTGGTGACTGAGAGTACAGTGGTAACCCTGACAGTCAGAAAGAAGGAGAAAGATAACAAGTTTCATTTTGTATATGTTGAATTTAATATATAAAATATCCAATAGACAGTTGAAGATGAGAGATTAGAGGTCAGTGGAGAGGTTCAAGCTGGACAAATGGATCTGAAAATCATCTTTATGCTAATTGTATCTAAGGAAGCTGAAGAAATTGCCAAGCCATCACCCTTTTCCAAGGTTATCTTGTATTTGTTGTTGTTAATGTGTGTGTGTATGTAGTGTTGTTTACACTAGAATGAGATTTCCTTGAACATAGGGAACTTTTCTCTTTTGTTTTTATATTTCCATTAACTGTCACATACTGTTTTTTAATAACTACTTGCTAATTGATTCTTTTTTTGTCACATGAAAATGAGCATTCAAGACTAGTCAGTCTCATCTCTAGATTCTATAAAAAGACAAACCTCAAAATGTCTGCTTTCTGATTATTTAAAAATTCACCACAAGTTCAAATGACCCTGGGATCTTTAATATTTCTTTCATATTCTTGCTACTAGCTCAGAATGTATAGTATCATTAGTTGACTATACTCCTGAGCAGTTTTGCTACAAGGACTAACACAGAAAATTTGGAATTATAGGAAATTTCTTACCAAGCTCTCTCTCCCTGCCCCCCCTTTGCTTTGTCCTTGCTTTTGTCTTCCTTCTGCAATCATGACAGGAAAGCTGCTGGTCCTTTTACATTGATATGTTTTCAACAGTCACTGCAATAAGAATTCCTCCTCCTTATCCACAGTAATTTCACTTAATGAGCTTTCAACCAAGTAGGTCAATAAGATACACATAGACTATCATTAGTGCCTGTAGAAGTGGAATCCACACTATGGTTAGAATTCAGGTGAATACTCAAGATCATACCTAAAATGAGAATCATTATTACGGAAGAGTAAATCCTCCCCCTCTCCCCAAATATACATATCCCATAGAGAGAAAGTGGCTGACATAGGTAATATGGAGGAATATTGTAGGGAGGAAATATAGCCCCACAAACCAGGATCACAGCCACAATTTGGACATACTGGGTTCTCTGCAGAGGGGCCTGCACATATATGTCCTATTCCTCCTACCCCAAGCTCCCCACTTCCAGTAAAACCAGGGAATGGAGGAGAAATAAGCTGAACCTAGCCATTTTCTGATACTGTGAGTCATGTGGACTGTACAGACCCTAGGGAAGATGAGACCACTAGAGGACAATAGTTGTCTTGACTTTTCACATGTTTAGTTATGGGTCTTTTGAATTTTTCGTCAGGTTCAATAAAGTTTATTCCATATTGGATATCTTGTTAGCCTAAGTGCTTTCAAGAGAAGCAATTAGCCTTTGGCAGCTATTAACCCAGTGGCTGGAGATGTCCTAATGGATGTGAGTCCTGACAAGTTTTCCCAATGGAATGAACTATGAGGTACATGGCTGAGGGAGAGCCTTGAGGGATGGAAATATTGCAATTTTTATTTATGCTGATTCTCGAGCAATAGCAACGGGCTTGGCTGATTGATCTGGGACTGGGAGAAAACTGAGATAGATGCTTAAAGGTTTCCAGTTTAGGGTGTGAATCAACGTAAGATTTTGTTGATGCTTCTTGTAGTGCACAATTTCTTGTGAGGCATGCCAGTGCCCATCAGAGACATAAATTGGATGTTCTGAAGACATATTAAACTCAACATGTCCAAAACTGAATTCATTATCTTTCTTCCTAAAATCTCTTCTTTTCCAAACTTTCCTATTTCACTTGAAGGTACTACAATTCTTCCAGTCTCCCAGATTTGTAATCTTGGCATTATCCTAGATTCTTTGCTCTCCCTCACCTAATATATCAAATTAGTTATCAGTTTTGACATTTCTACTTTTACAACATCTCTCAGATCTGAGCCTTTCTCTCTGCTCACATAGCTACTACTTTAGTTGAGATCCTCCTTTCCTTTAACCCAGATTGTTAGAAGAGTTGCCTAATTGGTCTCTCTGCTTCAAGTCACAGTAGTCCATTCTATACACTACTACCACAGTAATTTTCCTTAAACACAGATCTGATCAGTTATTCCTCTATTCAATTACCTTCAATGGCTTCCTCTTAAACTTCTCTATAAGGCTATAAATAAAATGGGTTGGAAGGGCAAAATGTAAACTTTTATCTGTAATTTTAAAAGTTCCAAGCAACCTGGATCAAACCTGTATTTTGAGCCTTTCTAGATATTACTCTTCCTCCCACACTTTGTGATCTGGTCAGACTGTTCTTTCTGTTCCTCATACAGAACACAATTTCCCTTATCAGCATCTTTCCCCTGTCTATCTTCTATACCTAGAATGTACTCCATTCAAACCTTCCCCTCCCAGAGCCTCTCTCTTCCTCATAGCCTAAGCACTGCCTTCTCCATGAAGTCTTTCTGATTCCTTCAACCTAACTTATGTTTAGCTAATTTGCTCAAAGTTGCATTTAATCACTTTATATTTATGTTCTCTATATTTTTATCTGTATTTGTTTTCTCTCCCATTAGACAGTAAGCTCCCCAAGAGTAAGGATTATCTTATTCTTTATATCTGCATCACCAGTTCCTATCACAGAATCTAACACATAATAAGCACTTAAATACTTGATTGATTGATGTTATTTAATTTGGCTCACTGTCTATGTGCAGCGTATATCCAAATTATTTGCGTAGTCCAAACAATGGATAACATTCTTCCACTTGGTCTTTCCTTTGTGGATAGTTAAGAAAGCTTTTTGGCAAGATTATTAATTTCATTTTGTAGGATCAACAGTTTTCAAGGTCTGAATGAAATCTGTACAATGTCATTCCAAAAAAGAAATATCTAGAAGACCTTCACACACACACACACACACACACACATACATACATACATATATGTACACATACACATACATAAGGAATCCTTCATTCTTTTCATTTAGATCCTTTCTGGGTGATAGCACAGCTTTATCAAAGAGATTATCTTTGTGAAATAATATAACCAAACCATGTAGGGGTGTGATGATGAGGCTGCTATTTTTAATGTCCATTCCAAACTTCCACCATACCAAGTGCTTGAGATACTATGGAAGATGAAAAACCCAGTGAGTATCTCTCAGGCATTTTTCTTACCTTAAAATTGTCAGCCTGAACATAACTGATGGCACAAAGGAGGGCATGACGAAGAGGCATATGTTCCGTAAAGTGGCTTCCATTGTGCTATAATCCTATATCCTGAACAGGCATTAACTGCAGCGAGGAGAAACTTCTTGCCCTGCATTTGAAGGAATAGGTTTGTATAATAAATTTGCCAATTAGAGGCAGGTTGAGAACTATGTGGGGTTCTTGAAAGGCAAATACTTTGGCATAGAGTCTCATTGGGAAAAGTGGTTGTCATCCTGAGTTAAGAGGATCATATCATTCCTTTGCAATATAGCTGCAAAGTCCATATGTCCATATTGATGTAGACCCAATCCTTAGTCTCTGTTATTCATATGAGAGCATCATTCTAGTTATTCAATTCAGCAGAGAGTATATGATAAATCAATCAATCAAGCAAGCAAGGGCCTACTATGTGCCATGTGCTGTGCTAGGAATGAGGGATGGTACAATAAATTAAAACGTTCCTACTAACAAAGCTGAATTGCCTTTGTGAAATTGTACAGTGCTTTTAATTATCCTAAAAATCTCCCTAAAACAAAGACCTTCCTTTTCAACATTAATATTCTTAAGTCATAGGAAACCACAATCTCTGAGCTTCACTAAAGGGGAAATGAGAAATGTACATGAAGAATGAATGCAATAGGGTTTAAAATATCATCAGTTAGTATTCCCTGATAATAGCCAGTGTAAAACCTGAATCTCCTTAAATAATTCCAAATGCCAAAGACGGGGGCAACAGATGACATATGGTTTGCAGTCACCCTCTCTCTTCCAGTTTAATATCATATTATCCTGATGTGAAAGAACCGAGATGATGGAGTAGGAAGAACAAATACAATTTGGTTCCCCTTCCAATTATCTCAACAATGATGTTAGAAGAATGTTAGGCTGAGTAGTGATCAGAAAATCAAAGGAAATATTATAGCAGGTCATTTTCCATCACAAATCCACAAATTTGACCTGTTGCTACTGAACAGAAGTGGAACTGTGGATCAAAGGTGAGACGGGATCATAGACTCATTGTCTAGAGCTTCAAGTTGGGAAAGGAGCAAGGGGATACCCAGAACTGATCATGGACACAGCCTTGGCCCAAGTCAGCATCTCAGGATCTCCCAGAGGGAAAGGAGCTCAGACTTATCTTTCAAAGCTCTAAGGATAGGATCACCAGAGCAGGTTTTTTACTCCAAACCCTAACCTAGAACTCAACCCCCAGAGCACTTAACTACCCAAAAATGCTGGGTTGTCCAGAGCAGATCTCTGGAAGAATGACTAAACAAAAAATTATTATGAGGTCAGGGATCTCCAGGATAAACACAAAAGGGGAGAATAACTCCCCAACACCTACAAAGTCTTAAAGGAAAAAAAAGCTTACCCACAAGATCAATTAGAATTCCTAGAAGAAATGATGCAAGAGTTAAAAATAGCTTAAAATGATATTATAAGTAAAACCATACTGTAGAGGAAAAAATGGGAAAAGAAATGAGAACTATGGAGAAGGGACTTGGAAAAGAATTAACAGTGTCACAAAAAGAGGTACAAAGCCTTATCCAAGTAACAGATAGATATTAGAATGGACCAAATTGAAGTTAATGACTCCTTGATACGACAAAAATATTGAAACAAAGTCAAAAGACTGAAAAAAGAAGAAACTGTAAAGTATATCTTATCAAAATTAATTAAATTAGAAAACATGTCAAGGAAAGATATTTTAGGAATCATTAGACTACCTGGAATTGACTGCTTCAACCAAAAAAAAAAGAGCATGGACATTCTATTTCAAAAACTCATGAAAGAAAAATGCTTAGATATCTTAGAAACAGAGGACAAAGCGAAAATATAAAGATTCCACTAATCAAATTCCTGAAGGAAATCCTCAAATGAAAAGTCCCAGAAATGCCATAGCCAAATTCCAGAGCTTCCAGGGCCAAGAAAAATGCAACAAGTAGCCAGAAAGGAAAAGCTCAATCATTGAAGAATCACAGTCAGGATCACACAAGATTTAGCAGCTTTTATTATAGAGAAAAAGAGAGAATTCCTGTTTTTCTTCTAATTTGGGCTGCATTGATTTTGTTTGTGCAAAACCTTTTTTATTTTCATGTAATCAAACTTAGTTATTTTACTTCTTGTGATCCTCTTTACCTCTTGTTTGGTCATAAACTCTTCCCTTATCCACAGATCTGACAGGTACATTTTCCCATGCTTCCCTAATTTGCTTATATCACCCTTTGTCTAAATCAAATATCCATTTTGACCTTGTCTTAGTATACAAGATGAGATGTCGGTCTGTGCCTAGTTTCCGCCCAACTTCTTTCAAGTTTTCCAAGCAATTTTTGTCAAATAATGGGTTCTTGTCCCAAGAGCTTGGCTCTTTAGGTTTATCAAATACTAGATAACTACAGAAATTTGCTATTGTATATTGAGTACCTAATATATTCCACTGTTTCACAACTCTATGCCTTAGCCAACACCAGATTATTTTATTGATCAATGCTTTGCATTTCAGTTTGAGGGACAGCTATATGGTACAATGGCTAGAGTGCCAGGCTTGAAGTCAAGAAGACCTGAGTTCCATCTTCAAACCCTTACTAGCTGTGTGACCCTGGGGAAATCATTTAACCCTGTTTGCTTTAGTTTCCTTATCTGTAAAATGAGCTGGATAAGAAAATGGAAAACTGCCTCAGTATCTTCCAAGAAAACCCTAAAAGAGGTCATAAAGAATCGGATACAATTGAAAACAACTGAACAACAGTATAGTTTGAAATCTGAAACTAGTAGTCCACCTTCCTTCACATTTTTTTTTCATTGATTCCCTTGATATTCTTGACCTTTTTTTCTTCCAGATGAATTGTCATTTTTTATTATATTGATTCAGCCTACTCAAGAGCAATTAAATGTTGATAACTTATTTATATTTAAAATGTTAGGACCTGTGATATGGTAAGTTCACATAAAAAGAAAACATGCTAATTATGGTAACAGTATTAGAAATTTCAAGAAACACCATAGTAAAAGTAGAAGAAGTTTTGAACCAGTTGACGATTTATCCCTTTCATAAGAATTAATGAAGCAACTGATTTCATCTGTGTGTGGAAACTGCAGGTCCCAAATCAACTAAGACTTACTGAATAAATCCTGGGGAATTGCCCAAGGCACATTTCAGTTAAATGATTTGCTTAAGGTCCAACAGCTATTAGGGACAGCAATTTGAACCCAAGCACTCCTGATTCCAAACTCAACACTCTATCTACTAGGTTATACTAACTCCATGTCATGACAATTATTGGAGGAAAATTTAGCAGGAACTAGAAAGTCTGAGGTACAGCTGGTATTGCAAAAGAGGGAAGGGGTGTGGGACACACACACACACACACACAACATACACACATATTTGTTGTTTAGTTGTTTCAGTTGTGTCCAACTCTTCATGAACCCATTTGGGGTTTTCTTGGTAAAGATACTGAAGTGATTTGCCATTTCCTTCTCCATTCATTTTTTAAAGATGAAGACACTGAGGCAAACTGAGTTAAGCGTTTTGCCCAGGGTCACAGAGCTATTAAGTGTTTGAGGTCAGATTTGAATTCAGGAAGACTTATCTTCCTGACTCTAGGCCTGGGCCACTTAACTGTTATATAGAAAGTGGTTGTATGGTACAATGGCAAGAACACTGGCTCTTTCCATATGTGTGTGTATATGTATATGTATATATGTATGTATATATATATATATATATGTATATGTATATATGTATGTATATATATATATATATATATATATATGTGTGTGTGTGTGTGTGTGTGTGTGTATGTGTGTGTACACACATACACACACACACACACATGCATATATTCCACTGAGTTCTCCTCCTAGGAACATAGGATTATAGATATAAAGCTGGAAAGCATCTTAAAGGTCGTCTAGTCTACCCTACCCCAAATTTTATAGATGAGAAACTGAGGGCCAGAAAGGTTAGCTAACGTATTCTTAATTTCACAGAAAGTAAACACCAGGGGTAGAATTTGAATCAGTCCTTAACTCTAGAGACAGTGCTTACAATTGAATCATACTGCCTCTTTCTAAGAGCAATCAAAGCAAGGATTCTTAATAATTTTTTGCATCATGGACCCATTTGGTAGTCTTGTGAAACCTATGGATCTCTTCTTAGAATAATGATTTAAAATTCATAAAATAAAATCCATATTATAGAAACAACTTTATTGAAATACTGAAATCAAGATTTGAAAACAAAAAAAAGTTCCAGAAACCTCAGACAAAGAATCCCTGATATAAAGAAATGGGCCAAGATGCTTTCTCTAGAGATTAATCATTTATCACTTAAAAAACTGTCTTTAACTAGTTGCAAAGTTATCTATTCCTTGCACTGTAATACAATGCTTTGTATCACAGCAAGTCTTCAGGAGGTAGCCAGGGGCATGAGGATGGAAAATGTACTGGGAGTCCTTCTGATTGTCTGTTCTGATGACTGTACCAGGCTGCAAGAGACCACTAGCTTGTACTTGAAGCATTAAAGAGTGTTGTAGCATTTTTAAATAAAGAAAACTCCCAATCTAGATTAGAATTTTAATAAAGGACATGCCTGTATATTTTTAGAGTGGGGATCAATAGGGAAGATGGATGGTCACCAAGAATACTATAAATCACTTTTTGCTCAGGATGTATAATCTCTTTAAGGCTAACGAGTAGGCATTTGCTCACAAGGACAATTTTTCAGGAGTCTGCTGGAATGCTTTTATTACTTAGTTCTAACTCAGTCTCTAATTAAACTTTTAAATATTAGCTGCAATCAACTGAAGAATATCTCTTATTACTTTCCATGCTCCTCACCTTTGACTTGTAGGACACCTCAGACTTTGTAAGAGCTTCTCCTAAGAAGAGAGAATAATAGTTCCTAAGGAACAAGTATAGTATCATAACAGTAGTTTCAGGAAGTCCCAGGTTCAAATCCCACCTTAGACACTTACTATATGACCTTGGACAAGTTGTTTAACCTCTCCGGCAATTTCCTCTTCTGTAAAATGAAGGGGGACTAGATGGCCTATAAGATCCATTCCAGCTCTAAACCTATGATCTTATAAACTGATGAAAGTCTATTCAAGCTAAGATTTTTTTTTAACTGGCCTGGAGGAAAAAAAAAATCAAAAGCATCCTAGAGAAACAAAATACTAAAAGAAAATGTAAATTCCCCTAGTATCACTCAACAGATTGCATGCCTGAGGAAGCTGGGGAGTTCTCATGCATGGGGAGCCTCCATATTGTGGGGTATGGGCATGGAGCCATACCTGAAAGTGCAGCCAAGTTGGTACCACCTGCTTGTTTTGTGAGTATACTATATTTCTGTTTTTGCTTTTCTTTGCCTTTTGCCTCACAATTAGAAGGCTTTCTTATCCTGGTCTGCAGGCATTGCTGAACTCTTCTGGAGGAAACCCCATGGTTAAAGGGATTGAGGCTCTTTGAATTAAGTGCTTTGAAGAAATTTTAAAAGGAAAAGAGTCCAATAAATGAGAAATATTGTTAGTAAGTTCATTCCTTTTAAAACACAAGGGATCATATGCCACTCCAAAGATTGATTTTGTTTTTAGATTTTTTTCGGAATTTCACACTTTTCTCATTTCCCTAGCTGATAACCTTGACTTTTGCATGGGGATTTAAAAACAACAATGACTATGATGACAACCACAACAACAACAACAACAAAAACAAAAACAAACTAACAACAAATCCGGGTGGGGGAAGGACTCTGAAAATAAAAAAGACAAAAAGCGTCCTGAAACTTACTTCAGTGTAATGATTTTTATTTCATTTTTCAAGATTTAAGTACTTTATCATATATCCACACATCCCTAAAAAGAAAAACAAAAATCAAAAGCACGGTTTGAACCCAGAGGTCTGCAGACAGTCTATTACTGTTTCTACTCCACCATATACAATTAAGTGCTCATATTTCTAAATACATTTACAGTATTTCCAATGGATACTTAACCCTCCCTTACCTACCACTTTATGGCACAACATCCACGTCAGCTGCTGATCACCCTCCCCCTTTATATTCTCTGGGGGAAATAACATGCACATATAAGAAGATACAAAACTCTATGAAAGAAATCCAATAATGAATTCTGTTCTGGATGTGTGTGCAGATGTACAGTAGGGGCAGTGGATATAACACCAGCCTTTGAGTCAGAGACACCTGGGTTCAAATCCAGCCTCAGTCACTTACTAGCTGTGTAATCCTGGGTAAGTCACTTAACCGTGTTTTCCTCAGTTTCCTCATCTGTAAAATGAGCTGGAGAAGGAAATGATAAACCTAGTATCTTTGCCAAGAAAACCCCAAATGGGATCATGGAGAAGTGGACATAACTAAAATGATTCAGTAACAACAACAAAAATACAGTAGGCAGTCATGATGCAGGACTGGAGTTCTACTGTCACCTTAGCCTTCCTTCATTGCTCCCAGATGTTTGGCTTCTCTCCAGGAGATGCTAATATTTGTTTGCTTTCCAGGTACCTTTCCTAGAGCAGCGGAATCAGGAAGGGCTTACCTTGAAACCTCAGCTGACAGGTTAACCAGTATTTCCTGCCTGTAGGTCATAAAGAGACAGTGCTCTATTTAAACCTTTTGCTGTTTTACACCTGGATCCAACAGCCCCCATATCCTCGTAAATAATCTCTCCATATGGCAGCAGAAATTCCTCTTCTATGGCCTGCTCAAAAGATCTCTGGGTCACCTAATGGGGAACCCATGGCCATCTATCTTTTCCCTCCCACAGCACTGGAACAATATGCTTCCCACTCATCTCAGCCCCTCCAATGAGTTTTTTTAGGGGACTCCCAGTATTCTTTCATTTGTCTTGAATATCCCTATTTGGCACAGCTGGCATTGGTCATGCAAATTATCTAAAATTATCTAGGTCTACTTTTTTAATACTTCCCCAAAGATTTAGGTGGAGGGAGGATTATTAAGCTAGCTAGTTGTCACAGGAAAGAAGGAAACAGCATTTATTAAGTGCTTACTATGTTGTGCCAGGCACTATGTATGCACTTTAGAAATATCTCATTTGGTCCTCACATCAACCCTGGGACAGGGATGCTATTATCATCCCCATTTTAAAGTTGAAGACAAGGAAATAAACTGAGGTGGAGTGACTTGCCCAGGGCCACACAGTCAAAAATGTCTGAAGTTGGAGCCAGCACTTGATCCACTGTACAATCTAGTCATCCAGTGGGGTAAGACTGCTGGAGTTGCAGTCAGTAAGACTTGAATTTAAAACTTGCCTCTGAAAGTAATTGGATGTGTCACCCTGGGCATAACCTTTCACTCTAATTTCCTTATCTGTTAAAAAAAAAAAAGGCTGTTGGACTTGATAGATTCCAAGGTTCCTTCTGGCTCTAAATCTATGACTCTGTGAGTTGAGTGAGGTCTCAGTGACTCTGCTGGATTTTTGTTTTTGTTCTTGTCCTTCCTTTGCCCTCTCTTTCTTTCATATGACAGATCTGGAGGGATTGAGGAAAGCCACAGGGTTCAGATCCAGATAGTTTTTGGTGCTTTCTTGAAAGTAGACCCTAAAAATGATTTTGAGAGAGTATAGGTTGGCAATCAATTACTGAAGGAAATCAAAGGGGACATCTTAATTCTAAGTCAAATAGAAGTTTGGGGCAGAGACATTGAGAGGGGAGGACCAAAGGCAAGATTAAAATGTCTGTGGGCTCTACTTCACTGGTTAGCTGTTCTATGTTCTAAGAAACTTGTCACTTTGAGTCTAGAACTTCACCTTCTGGAAAGAAAAGCTACATGTAGCTAAGGCTGTATGAACTGACAGATGCTTTTCCTTAAGGAGAGGAAGAATCTAAGCATTTTTTCCTAGAGGTGTGTGAAGGGCCTGCCCCTATCATTCAAAAGGTTGAAGCTTAGACCTCTGGGCTCTAGCTATTTTTTTCATTATTAAATTTTATTTGTAATTTATGGACTAAAACAAGCATAATATAGTACAATATAGTACAATAAAAATATAATTGCACATAAAACTGCAAATCTACTATGCACAACTTGCTATTCCTTTCAAATATATAACAAAATTATCATGTAAATTTCCTTTGTTTTTCTTTCCTCCCCTCCCCTCTCCCAGAGATGGCTATCATTAGAGATGTGTGTGTGTGTGTGTGTGTGTGTGTATATATATACACACACACACATATATATAATATATAATATATGTATATTATACATATGTAAAATTATTCTAAACATACTTCTATTTGTCAGTTCTTTTTCTGGATGCAGACAGCTTCTTTCTTCATATGTCCTTTATAGTTTACTTAAACGAGAGATGACAGAGCCTACTCTTCCACTTATGGAGATGGGGAAGTATGTTAGCTAAGTAATCCAGGGAAAGAGAGCTGGTAATAGAGAAGAGTTCCACCACCATACAATCAGTGACAAAACACCTGGAAGCAACAATGAGACTACTTGATCACTGCCCAGTAGTAACGTCAGAAGACCAAAAACAGCCCACAGAGACTATATAACATACCCAGATTCAACACAATCAAAAGCACAAAAGTACAGTGGCATCACCAGATGCCAGTGGAGCCCTGTAACATGGAGTCATGAGTTGTGACTCTACTTGTGCACCCTAGTCACATGTGTTCCCCATGTATGTGCCTCATCATGAAGATCTTTTCAAATTAAATAATTAAGCATCAGTGGAATAGCTGACCATGACATCATTTTTATCCTCGTTGAAGGCATCTTGATAACATTGCTGAAAACATCATGCTAAAAAGCATGGGAGCAAGCACCCAGCCTTGCTTCACTCCATTGGTGACTGGGAAAATGTGATAGCATCATCCATTGTCCAGAACCCAAGCAAGTATGCTGGCGTGAAACTGATGTGTAATACTGAGAAACTCTAGGCAACCAACTTTTGCCATAATTTCCACAAACCCTCATGACTGACAGTGTCAAAAGTCTTTGTTAGATTAATGAATGTTGTATGCAGACCTCTGTTATGCTCCTGGCATTTCTTCTGGAGTTGTTAAGCAGCAAACACCTATTGACTATTTCTCAGCCCTTTCTGAAGCTATACCAGGTCTTAGGTAGATGATCATCTTTCAGGTGAGGGATCAGCCTATTGAGGAGGATTCTGGCAAGAATCTTGCCAGCAATGACTAATAGAGATAGCTCCCTACCCCGCTGTGATTATCACAGGACAAACTATTTCCTTTTCCTTTATAGAGATGTACAATGGAGGGATCCTTGAATTCCTGGGGGATAACCTCCTCTTGCCATATAACCCAGAAAATTTCAGTCAGCTTTTGTATGAGCAATGCACTCCCTGTCTTGTAAGTCTCAGCCGGAATAGAATCAGCAGCAGGCACTTTGCCACAGGAGAGGACCCTAATGGCATGCAAAACCTATTCTTCAGTTGGAAGTTCAACTACAGAGGGATTGACTTCAACCTGAGGTATATGGTCAATGGTTACAAACGCATGCATACACACACATTAAATATAAACATACATCACATATTATGTGCATGTATGCATACATGGCATTTTGTACACACATGCATGCATTGATGTGTGTATACATACATATGTAAAGGATGTCTCAAAAGTCAGTGCATTGAGTTTTTTTTTAAGCTCACAGCTACTCTAAGGCTTTTAGGTCATCATATATGTAAATGCATAAATGTATATGTACATCTTTGTGGACTATAAAGTGTATTTTAAAAATATATTTATTTAATTTTTAATTTATGGAATAAAACAAGCATTTCTAGAACAGAGTGTAATAAAAAGATGATTATACATGAAACCGAAAATCTATTATATACACTTTGCTATTCCTTTTAGGTATATAATAAAGTTATAATATAAATTTGTTTTTTTCTTTTGTTTTCTTCCTCTCACCTAGAATGGCTACCATTAGACACAAATGTGTATATCTATGTAAAATCATTTTACTCTTATTTATCAGTTCTTTCTCTGGACACAGATAGCATCTTCCTTCATATATACTTTGTGGTTAATTAGAGTATTTATAATAGGCAAGGTTTTTGAGTGGATACAGATTCACAGAGTATTTGCAAACTGCAGTAGTTTACAAGGAGGGATGGTAGTGGTAGTATATATGAGGTGTAACCAGCTGTTACGTGTACTGAATTATTATAATGTCTTATATAGTCTACTCCCTGGCAAATGAGATAAAAGGGATTAGCTTAATAGGGCTAAGGAACCTGAGGCCTTGAGTTCACAGAACTGAATACAAACTTCACAGAACAAATCCTTATTTTTCTGTGAAGTTTGCATTCAGTAAAAGGGCTGCACTTGAGGACCTAGAGGGCCACACGTGGCCTTGAGGCTGAGGTTCCCCACCCCTGAATAGTCAAGAAGTGTGAATTGTTCTTTACTCAAAAGATCTCTCTCACATTCTATCAATTACAGATTCATCTGAGTTAAAGCAGCAGTTATCTCCTGGGAGACTTCAACCTCATTTGCAGTTTAATGTTAATTAATCAGATAATCAAATTTATCTCTAACTTTAAAAAAGTGCAGTACTAAGAAATAGGAATTTCAATTGCTTCAGAGAGGAAGGGAAACTTTGCATCAGAGGGCACTCAGGTGGAAAGAAGATATACAGAGGCAGCATGAGAGTTGGTATTTGGTAGGGACAGAAAATGGAAAGTAGGATGGACAGAAAGATGAATTAGAGGTTCTACTTTGCTATTTTGCCTACAATACTAGAGGCAGTCAGAATGCTCCTAAAAAGTATTGCCTGAGCTTAGCAGGATGTCCAAGTTGAATTATCAAAAATTATTAAAAATCCTTAAACAGGTCATCATCCTCGCCTCGCTGAAATCAGGCTAGTTGAATCTCACCCTCCATAATTTCAGCATTGTATAGTGTTTATGGGATTTAAGGCTCTGTTATAGCCACATACTCTATTTTGTATATAAATTGTAAAGCCTAGTATTAAACAAAAAAATGGTGATGCACAGGGAACAATCTCATACCCCTACCTAGGCTTGATTTAGGGAGAAATTTTTATTTCATAAAAAAATGAGCATTTTCAAATATATTCACAAGCCTTCAGGATCTTATATATGGTCAAATCCCTATTTCCCAAGCTATCCTTTCTCCCTAATATGAGCAAGTTCTCATTATAGTCAAGCTCAAGTGTTTACTTCATTTCTCCTCCAAATACCATGTTCCTACATGTCAATATTCTCTGTGTACTATTTCCCCCGTCTTTAGCCATCTATATCCCACTCGTTCTTCAAGGCACAGATAAATCCTGCCCCTTCCGTGAGTATTTCTATTTGATCATACATTTATAATGAGTACTCAGTATCACTTAATGCTGTTTGCCTCAGTTTCCTCATCTGCAAAATGAATTGGAGAAAGAAATGGCAAACCATTCCAGTGTCTTTGCCAAGAAAATCTCACATCAGGTCACACAGAGTCAGATGTGACTGCAGTGACTGAACAACAACAACTTGGTATAATCATATACAAAATGAGACAGATTGGAATAGATGGCCTCTGATTCCATTTAGCTCTAGATTTATGATTCTACCATCCTATTCCTTGAATCCTGGCCATCTGACTACAAATTCAGGGATCTTTCACTCCACCAATGGGATAAATCTTTTTTCTAAACAAAGTATGTACTATTTGAAACATAACATTTAGTATCAGTATATTATCTTGTATTAGTCTCTAAATGTTATGAGTAATGTCTTCTTTTTCCCAAAGGGTGGACGGTTTCTTGAGGTCAGGAAGTACTGAATTTGGAGTCAAAAAACAAGTTTTAAATCCTGTCTGTAGAAGTAACTACCTATTTGACCTTGAGCAAATTGTCTCCCTTCTCTGGGACTTACTTTTCTCATCTGTAAAATGGGGGGAGGGTTTGGACTAGATGAACTCTGAGGTCACTCCAGCTGTAAATCTATGATCAGATGATGCCTGTAGTGAAAGGATATGTTATACATCAGTAGCCACTTAGATTTGGGAAGGGCTTTACCTTTATTATCGTCATTTGATCTTAATAGAAATGAGAGAAATGAGATTCAGAGTTTGTGACCTGCCCACCACCATACAGTGATTAAGACGTGGGTTGGGGTGGAAATAAAGCAAGCCTTGGAGACATAATACTTGGATTCAAGTTCCACCACTGTCATTTGCTACATTAGCTTTGGCAAGCCCCTTAATCTCTCTGGGTCTCAGGGAAAAATGAGCCCTTATCCAGTTGTAAACCTAGGATCCCAAGTGTCTTATGTGTTATAACACACGGCATTACCTCACCCTAGAACCCCCATCCTTGATGCCTTTGGTATATTTATCTATAATATATCACCGTCTGTTCCCCCAGCAGAACTGCTTTTCAATCCATTCATCTCCTTCTGACACTGTGACCCAGTTTTTAGACTTTTTCTCCAAATCTACTCTTTTCTTTCCTGTTATCTCATTGCCTTGCAAGGTACTTAAAAAAGTGCTACAAAGAATTTTGGCACTTTTTTAAAATGTTAAAACTGTGAAACAAGGCCTCCTTTCCCTTATCCACCTTCTCTCTCCCTATCTCCCTCCCCCAATTAATGTATTTGATTTAGAATAATAGGTTTAGAATATCAGGGGATCTGCTAGACCATCTAGCCCACTTCCTCTTTTTAGAAAAGTTAATAATTATCAAACTATTGTATATTAATTATGACTTAACCATTCTTCCTTACTTCTGGTCTACTTCAGCAGCATATAACATATATCACACTAGAAGTGTCCCTGGGAAATTATAACCCTATTAATTCACACACTTTGTCATCACTGGTGTGAGTCACAATTGTATCACTAACTCCTGAAGGTAAGAAAAAAGGTATTAATTTAGACACTTTTCCATTTTAGCAAGTTTAAGTTTGCTTCCAAATCCACAACCGTCCCAACTTCCTTTGAAATTCTGATCAAGGTTTTTCTAATATAAAACATTAGAGGTAAAGACCCTTTGTCTAGAGTAAGCAACATGACTGACCCATATTTACGTAGCAGTGGACTGCAAAAGGGTTTTCTTCACAACAATCCACTGACAAAGATTTTAAAGTGTTTTCCTTTCAGAGTGGGGTGAAGGAGGTGGCTCTGGTCTCTGATTTCATTATGTAGAAGAAGTTTCTTTATCAGGAGGCTCATTTCATGACTCTATATTGCAGAATCTGAGAGAGTTCCTTGGAACAAGCTCTTTGACATGGTGAGTGATTTGCCAGGGGTTCACACACAGTACGTCAGAAGAGGGCAGCAAGATGGAGCAGTGAGCCTGGAGTCAGGAAGACTCATCATCCTGAGTTCTAATCTGACCTCAGACACTAGCTGTGTTATCCTGGGCAAGTTGATTAACCCTGTTTGCTTCAATTTCCTCATCTGTAAAATGAACTGGAGAAGTAAATGACAAACTACTCCTGTATCTTTGCCAAGAGAACCCCAAATAGGGTCATGAAGAGTTGGACATGACTGAAAACGACTGAACAACATAAATTAGAAGTGGGACTTGTATTGAGGTCTTCCTGATTTCTGAGATTAGCTAAGCCTCCACCAAGTCATGTTGCCTCTCAAGCTAGTTGAGACTATTGCATATCATAGACCCGTAGATTTAAGAATGGAAGAACTCCTACTTCCAACTGTCTAATTGAACCTTTTCATTTCAAAGATGAGGAAACTGAAGCTGTGAGATGTCAAATAATGTGACCATAATCTCACAGCTAGTAAAATATCTGAGGCTGGAATTGGACCCAGGACTCCTATTCTGAGTCAAACACACCATCCACTACTCTACATATACAATCACTTCAGTGTCAGAGCTTGTGTTGCCTAAAAATGTATCACGGCTAAGGAATGCTAACATAGCACTGCGCAATAGAGGTATAGTAATCCCAGTGTCCCTAACCTCTCTCCATCTCTGCTGGTCCAAGAAGTTCAGCTAATTTACTGCCCTGACTGTTGATGATGTGTTTGCCCTCTATTAAGTAGGTATAGTTCTTTTTCATGAGGAAGATTGAAGGGTTAATGGTTCATCCTAAACTCTGTGAACATGGCGGGGCTATTTTAGAAGAAAACTGAAAGAAAAATCAAAGTCCTGTTCTGTTAACAAATATTAAACAGCATAGCTAGTCTCAAGGGTGACTGCCAATGTATTATCATTTCATGGGCTTCAAGGAGTCTTTAATATCCACCAGCCTCCCCTAACACAGAGGCTGATGTCTAAAATTCTACCAAAAGAACTTGATCTATTATCTCAAAGCTTTGATAAGCTATTAAAATACATGTATACCTGAGGGAGGTAATTCTCTAAGCTATCAATCATTTACCTATACCTTGTAGTCCTCCACCAGACCCACCACCACCTACTACAATTATGCCTGGGACAACAGCACCCAGGACATCCTCTGTACTACCACAACCCTCCCCCTGTCTGATCAATTAATGATAAGAGATTTTTTATGGCTTGTAGGGAGAGAGTTTAAACCTAAAAAAAGAGGGGGAGAAATACTATTTAGGTGGAATAGTGGTAGAGAATAAGGAGGTTGGGACCATACAATGTTTATCTACTTGAAAATGCTATGCTTAACCTTATATACTTAAAGAAAGGCATTGACCTGGATTTGAATTCCAGCTCAAATGCTCAGTGGTTATGTGACCTTGGACAAGATATTTAACCTTTTAGAGTCTCAGTTTCCTCATCTATAAAGTGAGGGACTGTATGATTTCTAAGATCCCTTTTGGATCTAATTCCTGTGGACCCAGGGGGCACCAGTCTCAGTTTTCCACAGTTGTTTTAATCAACACCTCACATTGATAGAAGGCATTTTACAAAGCACTTTAAATGTCAAGCATATAGTACAAGCATTCTCCTATCCATTTTATAGATAAAGAAACTAAGGATCATTGAGGTTATATGATTTACCCAAGATTACATAGCTATTTAATGGTAGGACTTGTATCTGAACTCAGGTCTCTCAAGGCCAGAGACATAACTAGGAACTGTCTGTGGCTTAGGCAAATTAAATTGATCAGACAGGGGGAGGGTTGTGGTAGTACAGAAGATGTCCTGGGTGCTGTTGTCCCAGGCATAATTGTAGTAGGTGGTGGTGGGTCTGGTGGAGGACTACAAGGTATAAGAATAGTGGCTGCCATGGGGAAGAGACCACAGTCACCATATGTCACAGATTCTGAGTGGGAAGGGAACTTAGTTATTATCTAATCCAAGCTATAAAACTGGAATCATGCTACCCCCTCTTATATGTTGCCACTTTCATCAAATCTCCTTCATCTCATGTCAGTTATTGCTGTGCCTAGGGATCTTTTAATTAATACTGCCATATTAATTAAGGAGAGAGACAGTGTCGCATAGTGCATAGAGAATTTGGCCTCAGAATCAGAAAGACTTAGGTTCCGATCTCACTTCTGACACGTATCGGTTTTGTGTCTTTGGTCAAATCATTCAACCTCAAAATGACCCTAGGCAAATCCCCAAGACAAAGGTGCAGAATATTCACCTGTCTATGTTGGTGGAAGGAGTTTCTTGACCATTAGTCTATCACTGAAATCACAGATCTGATTGAAAAAAAAAAGCATCATTTGTCCTCTACATGGTGTAATAGGTCCTTACTCATTCTATATCTCAGTCTGTTATCTGTAAGAGAGATATTTTCCCACCTTCTCCAAGCAGGCAATTTTTTCGCTATTATGGCTGAGTAAGCAAGTGGAACCCCCTGAACCAGCTTTTAAAAACTAAATAAAAGTGACTTCTTCTAGGGGTGAGGGGGGTGGGTGGGTGTTGAAAATTCAAATTTACAAATATATTTTGAAAACATTTGGATGTCACTTCTTAGCTGCCAAGTTCTTAGTTCAAGTTTTCTGTTTATCTTACTAAAATTAAAGGCATCCCTGAGGAATGAAAGCAGATTTTTTTTCCCCTAACATATTACAGTGTTAGATTTTGGTGATATTGGCCAATGCTGCCTGGGGAAAACAGCATAGATTTTGGCAGCAAGTAAGTCTGACAACAGACATTTTAGCATGCTGCAGGCTCTGAAGAATCAGCTTTTTGGGGAGTGGAAGACAGTAGAAATGGGCATAATTCCCCAAAAGAATCTCAGAATTTGGACATATCTGACAGCTAGAATGCCCATAGAATATGCAAATTTGCCTTATAAAATTTAGACAGATTGTAGAGATTTCTAGGCAGGGTGATTGCACAATGTGTCATAGCATAAGCAGATATCAATTTTAAGCTTGAAATGGATTTTACTAGTGGGTCATGGGTAAAAGCTTATTTAGAAGAAACACAATCTATATGTAGTTAACTGTGAAATATTTCTGCTAAATAATAGTTGCTGAAAAGATGAACTCAAATTAAAAAAAAGGACTGCATTATTTCTAAGCAAAAAAGTTGGAGGGGAGAGAGAGAAAAATCTGTGTGTGGCCTGAATCATTGGAATTATTCAGGCAGAAATCTGAATTATCCCAATAATTCAGGGTTTATATAGATTTGATACGGAAAATGAATAAGCACATTTGGGGTGGGGAACAAAAAATGTAATTTTGCTTTTTATAAATCCTCAATCTCCCATGAATTGCTTATATTTTTTAGCTGTTGGGCAGAAATCACTATAAGCAGGAAAAATATATATAGATAATTCATGACTGGGTATACATATGCTTAAAAAAACAAAACACCAAATTTAAATGCATTGAGTATGTGAGGAAATTGTTTCAACTTTGATTCCAAGCAATTTGATTTTAACCAAATAGTTTTCATAATGACATTGAGTGAAACTTAGAGGTAGCTCCAGTGAGTCTCTACCCTGGACCACCATTTTATCAATTACTTCAGCTATGCTCATTTCACTTCATCTTTGCTCATATTACTCTCTTGGAACTTCTCCACATCTTCATCAGATTCTTTGCACCTGCCCAGGTACCATTCTCCAGGTTGGAGACTTATTTGTTTGCATTTGAATCCCTGTCCCTTAGCACAATGCTGACACAAGGTAAGAATTTGATAGATGCTTTATATATTTATCTACCTACCATGATAAAGTGAATAGAAGATGGGTCTTTAAATCAGGATGACCTGGGTTCAAGTCTCACCACTGACATACACTGGATGTGCGACCCTGGTCAAGTTATTACACCATTGACCCCTCATTGACCCAGGCAATTCTCTGTCTTTAAATTACCAAATAGGGTTTGAGTCAAATCAGTAGAAGCAGTTTCCATACTAGAATTTCCTCCAAAAATGAAATCACAAGACTGGACAAAAAAATAAAAAATAAACAAATATAATAATTTAACTCCACAAAGCTATATAACAATATATGTAAAAAGGATACCCTTCAAGAATTAATTTTCAAGGGGCAGCTAGGTGGTGCAGTGGATAGTGAATAGTTCTCCTGGAGTCAGGAGAACTTGAGTTCAAATCTGACCTCAGACACATAGCACTCACTAGCTGTATGACTCTGGGAAAGTCACTTAACCTCAATTGTCTCACCAAAAAAAATATATTTAATTTTCAAGAAAAAACTGGAATGAAATCTATCTATGGTAAAGCTAAATGAAAAAGAATGTAGTATAGCATAGCATACAGTAGATACTTAGTAAGTGCTTGCTGGATTATACAGGACTGAGTTTCCTTCAAATCATCAAATATTTTTTGACTACCCACTTTGTGTAAGGCATTGTACTAGGCATCATGGGATGTATGTAAAATGTAAAAGTACAATTTAAAATATTGTACTTGCACTTATATATTCAAAGAAATCTATTAATTTTTCTGGGTAGGGGAAGGTGTTTTTAGTCTGAACCTGCGATTTTATCTACATGGAGAATATTTGATATAGAAAGTCTCTCCACAGATGCATATCTATAATCTTTACTCTTAGAGAACTTCTTGGGGACAATGAGAGGGCAAGTTACTTGCCTAGGGTCACACACGGTGAGTATATTTCAGAGGAAAGACTTGAACCCACGTCTTGTACACTACATAGTTGTCTCGATCTACTATGTAACAGTGTCTCATCTGGCTCTCTATACTAAATACTAAAATACAAAGCACTGAAAACATAGAGGACATAATTTAATCTTCCTTTTTGATTCACAATGGGATCTTATTTACATCTCAAATTCAAGGTAATCACATCAATTATTATACAATGGTATAGAAAAGAATTCTTTTTATTTGAGATTCCTAAATAGATTCTGAACATAAGTGAGTTTAATTGAAGTAAACTTCTCATGATCTTAAGGGCTCTATAAAACAATCATGTTGCACTCTACTGCAAATTTCAAACACATTAATTATATCCAATAAAACCACTCACACTCCCAAAATTCATCACTCTGGCCCTTAGTCACCTTCTATTAGAACATTTTCTCACATTTTCTACATATATCACATTTAGCTGAACAGAAAGAATACTTGTCTCTGCGATATTGTAGTGTGGAATAAATACATCTATGATATGCAAAAAAAAAACCTTATAGAAGTTTTTTTTTTAGAGCAATTACAACATGCCTCTTTTGATAATGAGATAACAAGATTCAGAGTATGCCCATTTTTGCACTTGGGATACACATTCTGTCTTTTTGAAATTACATTGTATTATTTTGAATGTACCTATCAGTCTGCACCTTGTGTCATCCCAATAGAGTATGGACTATCTCTGTCTCTGTCTCTCTTTCTCTGTATTCTTGAAGCCTACCATAGTGCATTGAACACGATAGGCATTTAATAAATATTTCTCATTTGAATTGGTGCTCAATGCTAACTCTGCATGGTCTTGGTCAAATCATTTCCTCTTCCTTTTCCTTCATCTGTAAAATGTACCATATACCCTCTAAGGCTCCTTCTAATTCTAGGTCCTATGAGTGTGACATTCTATAACCATGCCATACTCTATGTTATATCATTTGTTGTTCCCATTAGCCTATGACCTCCTCGAGAGCAGGGATAGCTTTTTTTGCTTTTCTTTGTATCCTTAGTATGTAACACAGTGTCTGGCGCACAGTAGGCACTTAATAAATCCTGGCTGACTGACTGTCCATAGACACCATTCTTGATGTCAAGAGATCTGGGTCATCATCTCTGCCATTAACTACCGGTGTGACAGGGAGTACTATTTAACCTACTAAAGGGCTGTAGTAGATAGTGTAAAGAACATGGAGTTAGGAAGACCTGAGTTCAAATTCAGTTCCAGATACTTACTAGCTGTGTAATCCCTAGGCAATTCAGTTAACCTCTGTTTGCCTCAGATTCCTCACATTTAAAATGGAAGTAATAATAATAGCACCTACCCCTCAGGGCTGTTGTGAGGATCAAATGAGATAATAATTGTGAAGTACTTGGCACAGTGCTTGGCACACAGTAAGAGCCATACAAATGCTGGCTATTATTATTGCAAATCTTAAAATTATATATAAATGTTAGCTATTATTATCTTTTAAAAGGGGATAATATATGCCTTCCTCTTACCCCTGATAACATGGGCTTTTCTTGAGGGTCAAATGAGATAATCTATGCAAAAAAGCTTAAAAAACAATAAAGAGTTTCTCTGACCTGCATTCTTAAAAAAAAAGACTAAAAATCAATATTTTCCTATAGCACACTTTTCTGGCACAAATTTTTGCTCTGTAAAAAGGTAATACTAGTTCATACATTTTAAAACCAAAATCAGATCCCCATTCCTTGATTAAATCTTTTGCCATTCCTATGAAATGATTGAATATAACCACCTTCAATTTACCTTTTATATTAGTTCATTTAAAATTATATAGTGCATGCATTCCAAGAGTTCATAATTGACTTAAATAATAACACCCCTCCCCCACTCAGGGTCAGTGATTTCATTTTGAAGTTCACAGTGAAATTCTGTTTATCAACGCAGAGCAGCCACTTCTCTGAAGCTTATAATCTTGGAGAATTGCCTAGGATGCTGAGAGCAACTTATCCAATGTCACATTGCCATTATTTCTCAGAAGAGGGATTTGAATCCAGGTCTTCATTCCCCTGAGGCCAGCTCTATCTACTGTGCCATGCTGCCTTTCTTAGAGAGATAGTCGATATGAGAGATGACTTAAGCCCCAATTAGGCAGCTTTATTAGCGAATGCTAGGAATTATAGTACAGTATAATGAACTCCAAGGGATATGCTAATTGTAGTTGAATTTGGCTATAATTAATACATTCTCCCAAATTACCTTTATACTCTCCAGATCTGGCATTGGAAAGAGCTAGTGCTCAGACATTCTACATAGAATTTCCAAATGTGTAAAGAAGTACTTAAATTCTAGGTAGGGAATAGAGGTTTCATCTGAAATAGCATAACATCTAGACACAGTGTGGTGTAATGGAGGGAGCTCCAGCTGGCCAGAAGCATGGAGACCTAGGCTAGAGTCTGGGTTTCTCTTTGTGCCTCAGACAACTTCCCTAGGTCCTGTCTACTAAATCACAGGTGCAATGTATATCAGTGGAAATAATTTCTTTCCCTCTGGAAGTCCCCTATGTCGACTGAATCACATATCCTTCATGTATTCCCAAGTAAACAATAAGTACAACCAAAATATATTACTTTGAACTTCAAATATATTTTTCAGTTCTCTAAATCTTTCCTCCCTACTTGTGCATTAATAAATGAAATACATATGGTCTTCTTAAAGATGTAAACAGCAGCCAAATTAACAACACACCTTATTACTATAGTGATTTGCCACTGTGCTGTGAATCAGAGGACTGGACTGGGAGTGTGGTGACCTTAATTTGGTTTCCAAAGCAATCATTGGCTAACTGGAATTTTATTTCTCTAGGCTCAAGGGATAATTTCTAAGTATAGAGAGATCTTTCTTGTTAGCTTTCCAACATTTAACACTAAATGCTCTCCAAGTAAGGCCTCAGTGGATAGAGCACTGGGCCTGGAGTCAGGAAAACCTCAGTTCAAACCTGACCTCAGACAGTTACTGGAGGTTTGACCCTGGGTCAAGTCTCTCAACTCTGTTTGTCTCAGTTTTCTCAACCGTAAAATGATCTGGATACGGAAATGGCAAATCACTCCAGTGTCTCATAAGAAAACCCCAAATAGGGTCATGAAGAGTCAGACGTGGCAGGACGACAACAACAAGCTCTCTCAATAGATAGTTATTGAAGAAACAGAATTATGAATTGGTAAGGGTTGGACTAGTTACTGTCCAGCCAGTCAGTCATTTAGTCTAACCTTTTGTGAGGAGATTGTGGGTACTGAAAAGAAATCACTCGAAGTAGTCATTCAAAGGATTACAAATTACATTCAAAGGCAGTTTATTACTCACAGCCAAGCAAGTATGTGGCTCTTCAGCCTTATGGTCCCAAGGGCACAGAAGTGGTGGCTCAGAAATATTGTGGGATGTGTACATCAAATGAGAGCCCAGGTCTCTGGGTCTCCGCCCTTATATCACAAAGATGGAGTGGGAGGGGAGCATTAGGGAAATCAGTGGGTGGTCTGGACTGCAACTCTTTCATAAGAACAGTGTGATTAAGAAAGTTTGCTAACCTTGCATATAGTGATTGCATGATTTTTGCTAAATTGGTTATTAGAAGTAGAGCCTTGTAGTCCTTGCCTAAGTGTAGCTGACTAAGCCAGTTATTAGGTATATAGGAACTTCCCAATACATAGGTGGGTTAATCATTGATTAAAGATGGAGTTTCTTTTGTCAGGGACTAGATAGTGTAACAATAGGACATCCTCCCACCCTTACTCCAACAGAAATCTCCACTATAACATTGCAGATAAATGTTTTTTTTGCTTTAATCCAGTGGGGCAACTGATTTAATTTTTGGACAATTCTATTGTTAAGAAGTTTCCTCCTGATATTGAGCCTTCTGTACCTCTTTGCAGCTTCTACCCATTTCCCTCTGGAGCTAAGAAGGATGAGTCTAACTCCTTTCAGGTCACAGTCTTTAAAAATACTTAAATACTTTAAAATACCTTCACACAGTTGAAACATTTTCTCTGAGACTTTTCATCTCTAGGCTAATCATCTCCACTTTTTTTTTTGTTTTTTCAACTTGTTCTCATATGAAATGGATTCAAAGTACTTCACCATCCTTGTAAAGTATTCTCTGTTGCCACTAGAAAGTGAAAACCAAATCAAACACACACCTTACATATTCAAGTAGTGTTTATTGAGGATCCCACCATAGCTAGCTAAGAAATGATAAAGAAGATTTCTATAAAGCATCTGCCTCTGGTGTTCCTCCCAGTTGTGGGATGAGTCTTTATGTCTCATTGGTTCCCACATCTGTACAGAGCAGGTACCAGTGAATCTCTGGTGAAACTGATCTTTATCAGAAAGCCATTTTAGTCTAAATTGTTCTTTCTTATAAATAATAAAACCCCGGTGGCTGTCATCAGTAAAGTATCCTTTTTGATTGGCGTTGGGAAAAATTGTGAGCATTTGCTGGTAAGGTAGTTTCGTGTGGATGAACTCATGACCCTTCTTTTTGAACTCATTTTTGGTCATTTTACATAATCTTGGCATACTTTCAAAATCTTTGTTGACATTAGAAACTGTAGGCTATTATCTTTATGAGAGATTTATAGTGAGTCATTTCTCATACTTCACCTAAGGAAGACACACATCCACATTATCTCAGGGTGGATGGGTTACCCAGTCCAGTTGCCAGTAATTTTCCGAAGAACGATTTTGGAAGAAACTGTCATTATCTTATATTGGTGGTTATCAGGTGAGGTAGGCAAAGTCCGGTAAGGCTTCTTGCAAAAGTTACAAAGCAGGAGGGAAAAAAAAATTAAAAAAAATTTATCATATAAACAGTGAAGTTTAAAGTAGTTATACTTCAAAAAACTTAAAATGTAAGCAAAGATGGTTACAATAAAGTATCACTTAATCTAAATATTTGTTCTAATAAGGAAGACACTTCCCTAAATGGAGATTTATGCAGTAGTTTCAGAAAATTATAAATAAATGGACCTAATCCCTTTCTGGGGCTTAGTCCATCACTGAGCTTTATGGTAGAAAGTCATATATCAGTAGTGTACCATATTATAATGTACGTCATAGTAGTCACATAAGATAATTTTTTTTCAGTGAGGCAATCGGGGTTAAGTGACTTGCTCAAAGTCACACAGCTAGTATGTGTCAAGTGTTTGGTCTGAGGCCGTATTTGAACTCAGGTCCTCCTGACTTCAGGGCTGGTGCTTTATCCACTGCACCACCTAGCTGCCCCCACATAAGGTAATTTTTAAAAAATCACTGATATTTCATTCATTTTATCAGATGTTTTTAATCTAGAAAATAAGAATGATAATATTTACCAAGGAATTTGAATTTTGAAAATTATCTAATTATGCAAAACTTCAAAGGAAAAAGTTGAATTGTGCAGACATAAAATATATTCAAAATATAAAAGATCCATGTCCAGTAACTATTGTTTGAGCTTACTATTTAAGAAAATAAATTACGGTATTCATGAAATTCTTGCTATGAATGAAACCAGAAGGATCATGTGGTTGGCAAGATGATGAGGTAGTTGTTTTCTGTAAATACACACTAGAAAAAGAGTAACTAAAGGTATATCCATGAGATTAGAAGAGAGAAGCACCATCTAAGATACAAGTCTCATGAATTAATATTAGAATACTAAAACAATTAGAACTTCAACTCAATGTCTCTTGCTCTAGTCCAGGCACTCCAGATGCTGCTCACACAACCAACCTCATAGACTTAAGCTTTATAGTCCAGTGGTGTGGGTCAATGACTAGTTCTCTCATGTCAGTGACTCATTCTGAATGCTACCCTCACTTCCCAAAGGCAGAAGACACTGACTGGGCCCAACTTCTCTGAGGACAGGAGTATAACTTTGGGGAGCAGTACTGGAAGGCACAACAATGTAAAGTAGTTAGAGGGAAAATCTTTGAGGCTTCCATGCCCATGGGAATAGGCACTGAAAAACCATCCACAGTTATTTCTTTCCTCAAGGAGTTTATTCTAGATAGTGAAGACACTGGGTTCCCAAATCCTCCAACAAGAAGAGACTGGGGTCAATTGGTCTTGGGGAATCTGTGCCCTAGTGGCACAAAGTTTGACTAAGAGGGTAGAAGGAGGCCCTAGAGCTATAGTCAAACCTCTAGGAAGAAAGGAAAAAGGTTGAGAGAAATATGGGCATGTATTTGCATTCATATATGTACCTGTATATGTATGTAGATATGTATGTATATACATGCATTTTATATATATATATACACACACACACACACACACACACACAACTATTTGTTTATGTATTTCTTTTTTAAAACATTTTTATTTAAAATTTTGAGTTCCAAATTCATTGATTTTCTGAGAAGAGCTCAAAGTTGGTCATTGCACAATGTTGTTGTGTACAACGTTCTCCAAGTTCTGTTCACTTCACTATGCATTAGTTCATGGAAGTCTTGGAGGCTTTTTCTGAAATCATCCTACTTGTCATTTCTAAGAGCACAATAATTTCCATTACAATCATATGCTACAGTTTGTTGAGCCATTCCAAATTGATGGGCATCTCTTTGATTTCCAATTCTTAGCCACCACAAAAAAAAACAGTTACTATAAATATTTTTGTATAAAATAGTTCCTTTCCCCTTTTGTTGAATGTCTTTGAGGTACAGCTCTAACAGTGGTATTGCTGGGTCAAAGGGTATGCACAGTTTTATAGCCCTTTGGGCATAGTTCCAAAGGGGATCAGTTCACAACACCACCAACAATGCATTCATGTCCCAGTTTTTCCACATCCCTTCTACCATCCAATATTTTCCCTTTTTGTCATATTAGCCAACCTGATAGGTATGAGGTGGTACCTTAGAGTTGTTTTAATTTACATTTCTCTATAGTGATTTAGAGCATTTTTTCCTATCACTATAGATAGCTTTGATTTCTTTGTCTGAAAACTAGCTAGTGATAGACTTTCACCATTTGGAGTGATGGGGAATGGCTTTTATTCTTATATATTTGACTCAGTTCTCTATGTATTTGAGAAATGAGGCCTTTATCGGAGATACTTATTGCAAAACTTCCCCCTGCCCCAGTTTTCCACTTTTCTTATAATTTTGGTCGCATTCGTTTTGCTTCTGCAAAACTTCTAAAATTTTATATAATCAAAATTATCTGTTTTACATTTTGTAATGCTCTCCCTATCTTCTTTGGTCCTAAATTCTTCCCTTCTCCACAAATCTGACAGATAAACTATTTCATGCTCTCTTAATTTGCTTATGGTATCACCTTTTATGTGTAATCATGTACCCATTTTGACCTTATCTTGATATACAATGTGAGATGTTGGTCTATACCTAGTTTCTGCCATGCCATTTTCTAGTTTTCCCAGCATTTTTGTCAAATAATGAGTTTTTGTTCCAAAAACTTGGATCTTTGGATTTATCATATAACACATTACTATGGTCATTTACTATAATGTAATTTGTACCTAATCTATTCCACTGATCTACTACTCTGTTTCTTAGCCAGTACAAGATTATTTTGATAATTATCATTATCTGTAAGTACACACTAGAAAAAGAATAACTAAAGATATATCCATGAGATTAGAAGAGAGAAGCACCATCTGAGATACAAGTCTCATGAATTAATAATTAAGTATAGTTTGAGATCTGGTTTGTCTGGACCACCTTCTTTTGCCCTTTTTCCCCTTGATTCCCTTGATAACCTTGATGCATTTTGTTATTATTTTTCTAGGTCTATATAATGATTTTTGATAGTTTGATTGGTAAGGTACTGAATAAATAAATTAATTTAGGTAGAACTGTAGTTTTTATTACATTGGCTAAGCCTACCCATGAGTATTTAATATTTTCCCAATTGTTTAGATCTTACTTTATTTGTGTAAAAATGGTTTTATAGTTGTGTTCATATAGTTTTTGGGTTCATCTTCGGTAGACTCCCAAGTATTTTATGTTGTTTACTGTTATTTTAAATGGAATTTCTCTCTATATCACTTGCTGCTGTACTTTTTGGTAATATATAGAAATGTTGATGATTTATGTGGGTTTATTTTATATCATGCAACTTTGCTAAAGTTGTTAATAATTTCTAGTAGTTTTTTAGTTGATTCTCTAGGATTTTCTAAGTATATTATCATATCATCTGCAAAGAGTGATAGTTTTGTTTTCTCATTGTCTGCTCTAATTCCTTTTCTGTTTCTTCTCTTATTACTATAGCTAATATTTCTAGTACAATATTAAATAATAGAGGTAATAATGGACATCCTTGTTTTACCCCTGATTATATTGGGAAGGCTTCCAGCTTATCCCCATTACCAATAATGCTTGTTGATGGTTTTAGAGAAATATGACTTACCATTTTCAGTTAAGCTCCATTTATTCCTATGCTAGCTAGTGTTTTTAATAGGAATGGACATTGTATTTTGTCAAAAAGCTTTTTCTGCATCCATTGGGATAATCATATTATTTCTGTTTGTTTTCTTTTTGATATGGTCAATTATTCTGATAGTTTTTCTTAATATTGAAGCAGCCCTGCATTCCTGGTATAAATCCCACCTGGTGATAGTGTATGATCCTTGTGATATATTGCTGTAATCTCTTTGCTAGTATTTTATTTAAAGTTTTTTGCATCAATATCCATTAAGGAAACTGATCCATAATTTTCTTTCTCTGTTTTGGCTCTTCTTGGTTTAGGGATCAGCACCATATTTGTGTCATAAAAGAAATTTTGTAGAACCCCTTCCTCTATTTTTCCAACTAGTTTATACGGTATTAGGATTGATTGTTCTGGGGTAGCTAGGTGGTGCAGTGAATAGAGCTCTGACCTCGGAGTCAGGAGTACCTGAGTTCAAATCTAGCCTCAGACACTTAACACTTACTAGCTGTGTGACCTTGGGCAAGTCACTTGAGTCTCTCTGCTTCAGATATGCTTCTTATAAACAACATATTTTAGGATTCTGGTTTTTAGTCCATTTTGCTATCTGCTTCTGATTTATGGTTGAATTCATCCCATTCACAGTTATAGTTATGAAAACTGTGTATTTCCCTCTATGCTATTTTCCATTTATTTATCCCCACCATCTCTTACCCCCACCTTTTCCCTCCTCACAAGCATTTTACTTCTAATCACCACCTTCTCTAATCTACCCTCATTTTTTATCAGTCTCCCATCTATCATCCCCTTCCTTTTTTACTTCCTTATAGGGTAAGATAGATTTCTCTATCCAACTGAATGTATGTGTTATTCGCTCTGGGCCAATTTTGATGAGAATAAGGTTTAAGTAAGGATTAAGGGTAAAGTTGACACCTCCTATTTCCCCCATCTTTACAATATCTCTTCTATGCCTCTTTTATGTGATATAATTTACCCCATTTGATCTCCCCCTTTCTTCTTCCAGTGCAATTTTCTTTCTCACCCCTTTGTTATGTTTTTTGGCGGTATCATCACATCAAAGTTTTCTTATATCCACACCCTCTAATATACACTCCTTCTAATTACCCTTACAGTAATAAAGCTCTTAAGAGTTGCAAATATTATCTTGCCATATAGAAATATAAACAGCTTAAGCTTATTTAATTTTTTATGTTTTCTCTTCCTTGTTTCTTCTTCTTCTTTTTTTTTTACTTTTTTATGTTTTCCTTAAGTTGTGTATTTGGAAATCCAATTTTTTATTCAGCTCTGGTCTTTTAATTAGGGATGCTTGAACATTCTCCATTTCATTTAATGTCCATTTCCCCCAGTGAAAAATTATATTCAATTTTGCTGGGTGAATGATTCTTGGTTATAATACTAATTCCTTTGCTTTCTGGTATATCATATTCCAAATCCTATGATTCTTTAATGTGGAAGCTGCCAAATCCTGTGTAATCCTGACTAACTCCATGATATTTAAATTTTATTTTTTTGGCTGCTTGCAGTATTTCCTCCTTGATCTGTGAACTCTGGAATTTGGCTGTGATGTTCCTGAGAGTTTCCATTTTGGAATCTCTTTCAGGTGGAGATTGGAGGATTCTTTCAATTTTTATTTTGTCCTCTGATTCTAATATATATATATGTATATATATATACATATACATATATATATATATAACAACAGTAGCAGTCTTTGATAATTTCTTCAAAGATGTTGTCAAGGCTGTTTTTTTGATCACAGCTTTCAGGTAGTCCAATAATTCGTATATTATGTCTCCTAGATTTATTTCCTAGGTCAGTTGTTTTTCCAATGAGTAATTTCACATTTTCTTCCATTTTTTAAAACTTTTGTTTCATAGAATCTTGATGTCTCATAGAGTCATTAGCTCCCACCTGCTCAATTCTAATTTTTAAGGAATTATTTTCTTCAGTAAGCTTTTGTGCTTCCTTTTTCATTTGTTGTATTCTATTCTTTCATTCATTCATTCATTTCTATTTTTAATTAATTTATTTTAGTTTTTAACATTCACTTTCATAAGATTTTGAGTTTCCAATTTTCTTCTCATCTCTCCCCTCCTTCCACCCCAAGACAGCATGCATTCTGAATAGACCTTTCTCCAATCTGCCCTCCCTTCTATCATCCTCCCACCTCTCTTATTCCCTCCCCCTTCTATTTTCCTATAAGACAGGATAGATTTCTATGCTCCATTGCCTGTATATCTTATTTCCCAGTTGCATGCAAAAACAATTTTTAATGTTCATTTTTAAAACTTTGAGTTCCAAATTTTCTCCCTTCCTCCCTTCCCACCAACCCTCATTGAGAAGGCAAGGAATTTGATATAGGTTATGCATGCAGAGTCATGAAAAACACTTCCATAATAATAATTTTGTGAAAGACTAACTATTATTCCCTCCATCCTATCCTGCTCTCCTGTTTATTCTATTCTTTCCTTTGACCCTATCATCCCTCTCTCTCTTATCTCCTTTCCCCCTGTTTTCCTGTAGGGCAAGATATGTGAGTATATGTTATTCCCTCCTTAAGTCAAATCTGATGAGAATGAGATTCATTCATTCCCTCTCACATTCCTCATATTTTTCTTGGAGGCTTTAGATGTAGGAGCTTTGACTTTGTTGTCTTTTTCTTGTTGTTTGTTTTGATCTTCTTTTTCACCAAAGTTAGATTCTATATTCTGACGTTTTTTTTTTTTTTTACAGTTTGCTTGTGTTCCCAGCCAATTACTCAGCTTTTAAACTCTTTGTTAAGGTAGGGCTCTGCTTCCTGTGTGGAAAGTGTACTGTTCCAAGCTTCAGGGTTTTGTGCAATTGTTTTCAGAGGTACTTTTAGGGACCTGTAAATTTTCAGTTCTTCAAAGGAGAAGTGTTTACTCCTTTTCTGCCCTGTGCTCTGGTCTATGAGTGATCACTCTTTTCTGCCTTGTAACTGTAAGGAGGATTCCCTCTCCAATGCTGCCACAAGCTTCACCATGCCAGCCCTCCTCCTTGCCCCAGGGCCTGCACCCAGGACTGTAACCAAAATCTAAGCACAGGCAAAGCAAGAAAATCCTGCTTCAGCACCAGCAAAGAGATCTCTGCAATCTCCCTCTGATCAACTGCTTGATCCCCCCTCTGTCTGTTGGCAGAGAGCTCAAGAAGGAGCCACCACCATCCCTGCTGTGGGGCTATGTCAGGACTGGGACCAGAGAGTGCTCTTCTCTCAACCAGGTCCAACAGACCTTTTCCACTGAACTTCTAAGTTGTCTTTGGTGTTTGTAGGTTGAGAAGTCTGGAAACAACTATAGCTGTCCCCTGATGCAGTCCTCTGAGGCCTGCTTGAGATTTGTTGGAGCCCTGTCTTTGCTGGAACAGCCCATGCTGAACTGTGCTTTCCTCCCAGTCTGGCTCAATAGACCTTTCACGTCAGCCTTCCAGCTTGTCTTGGGCTGGAAATTTGTTTCACTCTGTCTTGTTGAGAGTCTGCTGCTCTAGAATTTGTTCAGAGTCATTTTTTACAGGTATTTAGAGGGGTTTGGGGGAAAGCTCAACAAGTCACTGCTTGCATCACTGGGGCAGGGCCTTTCTGTGTTATACAGACTGCTCATTTACCTAGGGGTCTGCTGGTTTGCAATACAGTGAGGCCTAACTGATGGATTGCCCTAGGCTTAGAGACTACTGCAGGTCCACTCCTAAGAAACTGGCTGTTGCAACAGCTGCTGCTGCTGCTGCTCTTGGTCCTTGCTCCCCTCTTACCTCAGTGAGGCAGAGATTTCCATTCATGCTGGGAAGCTGCTTCTCTGTTCCTAGACAAATTCTGAGGTGGTTTTCAGTTGCTTGGAGGGGAATTTTGGAGGGTTTCAGAGGGGTCATTCCTCACTCTGCCATCTTGGCATTGGACATCCCTTTTTGTGTATTTGTATAAGACAGCTAGATGGCACAGTGGTAAGAGTCAGGAAGGCCTGAGTTCAAATCTGACCTTAGATACTTTACTAGCTGTATACTTCTGGGCAAATGGCTTAGCCTTTGTTTACTTCAGCTTCTTCATCTATAATAACATCGACCTCCTAGGGTGGTTGTGAGGATCAAATGAGATATTAATTATAAAATATTTAGCACAGTGCCTGGCACATAGTAGGCACTATATAAATGTGAATGTGGGTAGCAGAGAAAGCTAAAGCAGCTCCATTCAATTATTGCCTATTACAATGCATATATTAATCTATATATGTGTATATGCATATATGTGTATATACATATATGTGTATGTATGTATGTATGTGTGCATATACATACACACACACATATATGGAGAGAGAGACAACTTTAAAGATAGAGAAACAGAGACACAGAGAGATTGAAAGGCAGTTAATAAACATTTATTAAACACCTACTATGTACCAGACACTGTGCTAAGTACTATAGTGAGTTAAAGCCTAGATCTTAAGCAGATTAAGCCAATAGAGACTCATAAAGACAGAAGGAAAAGAATAAAAATTCAGAGAGAAGA
This sequence comes from Phascolarctos cinereus, assembly GCF_003287225.1. Classification (NCBI taxonomy): domain Eukaryota; kingdom Metazoa; phylum Chordata; class Mammalia; order Diprotodontia; family Phascolarctidae; genus Phascolarctos; species Phascolarctos cinereus. The sequence goes on along the minus strand of NW_027555958.1, from coordinate 197,290,453 downwards.
TAACACTTCAAACAAATATAATATAAAGCACAACTTAAAGAGAAAAAAAAACCTGAAAAAGAGAATTGTGTGGACTCCCTAGAGATCATGGAATAATATCAGGAAATCTCAGAATCTAAAGGATAAATATAACTGTTATTAAACATATTATGATAAAAATTAGGTCTGAAACAAGAGCTCTAAATACAGAATTTTTAAAAATGACAAGAAAGAAAACAGAATAAATGGTGGATAGTCCCTATTAAGAAGTAGATATTGAGTGATAGATTTGGAATTCAATAATGCAAAAATAGAAGGTAATTTAATAGATGGAAAATAAAATAACTTTAAAACACAAGTGTTATGCAAACCAAGACCAGAAGACAGGATGTATGTGTCTACAAATTAATTTCTAGAGGTGGTATACAGATCTAATATGAAAAGCCAATTGTTAATTGAAGAGGACTCTCATGGAAGGGTAGGGTACCATGGGATAGGTTAAAGAGAAGGATGGGGTTGACATTGATAGATCTGGAGAAGCACAGAATGGTGGCTAGGGAGGGCACCTAGGCAGCCTTCATATTAGAATCATGAGAATTCTGAGTGTATCCTTATGACAGTTTATTGTCACACCTTGCACAATGGCAGGGAATGTGTATTTATTTTCATCTCTGAGCAAGAGATAATAAGTGTGAGACTTGGTGAGGTGGGAATAACTGCTTGGCTGCAGGGCTGTTTGGATTCAGTCAAAGGGCCATATTTGAGGACCTGGAGGGCCATATGTGGCCTTGAGGATGCAAATTCCCCACCCCTGCCCATACCTCACCCCTGCTCTAGACATTCAGGATTACACTATGGTCATCCTCTTCCTGATACTAGGCTCTTCCTTCCACCTCCTCCTCTTCCTTTCTTCTGACCGTCCAATTCTCAGGACCCTGAGCATCTGATTGTTGAAATCTCACCATTTTCAGGCATCTTCAGATCCTCCAGAATGTGCTATGACCACCTTACTGCCATGCCAGCACATATGTACCATTTTCCTCTCCCCTTCCCATGACCTCCTTTCATCATTTGCACCAAGAAGAGTAATCAAATCAACATGAACATTCTGAGAAAGAATATATCAAGCAATTGACCATTTACCTACAGCTAAATTCACCATGTCTCTAATTTCTCGACCAAAACACTTTCCTGGTCACAAGTCCCTGAGAGATGTTTTCTGATATTAGAATGTAAGTTCCTATGGGACTCTCTTGTTTTTTCATATGTTTCCTCAATACTTTCCACATAATTAGTACTTAATAGTTTTCTTCATTCTTGCATGTTAGCAGGTTTGTGTAGGATGGGCAACAGATTTTTTTAAGGATAAAGGGCATGAGCTAATGTTTATAGGCAAATGATAAGTAATCAGTGGAGAATGGGCAAAGAGAGAGGAATTGATGGCTGGAGCAAGTTCCTAGAGGAGGTGAGAGGAGAAAGCAAAAGAAAATGTATTTTCCTAGCAGGCATATCCCTTCTGACATAGGAGGAGAGAAGGAAAGAATGAGTGATGAAGCTGAGAAATTTTGAGGAGTGGATATGGGTTGAAGGTGTTGGCGTTTTCTGGTCTTCATCACCTCAGCAACCATCTAAATAATTAATATCATTCAAGTACTTTTGATTGAGCATCATAAATAGTTATTTATTCATCATTTGGAAAAAAATGATTAAAATCAAATTGATTTTACATTAAAATAGTGCCATAGGCCAGAGCTGACTAAGGTAGTCCTCTGGTAGTTTAAGCCTGAGATGGGAACAAAAGGAGACACTTATAGTTCATCTAACAGTTATCCAAAGAAGATTTGCTTCTCCTCAGCCTGAGAATTAAATTCAAGAAGCACATTCAGAGAGAAAAATGTATTAATTTATTTGAGTCCACTCCCTTGCTTCTGATTTGTCCATAGAGGTGTGATGGCCAAGGAACAGGGAGGAGCTGCTGTTCCTTTTGACTTTTCGCACTCAAAAAACAATTGTCTATCACCTGAGCCTTTAGTCCTCTGTGCCAATTAAGTTTTGAGGACAGCTTCAATATGCTTTAAGGAAAAGAAGTAGCTCAGCAGGGAAATGTGGAAGATAGTCCTCTTACCACAAATGTGAAATTGTGTTAAAATATTTTAAATTACTCTCATTCCCTGCTCTTAACAGTGCAGGGCAAGAAAATTGTATTGATTGAGATTGGAATTGGTGAATTGGTGCTTAGTTTCTTTTAAAAAAAGGTGAATTTAATTCAGTCCAACAAACATTTGTTAGAATGACTGATTATGTAAAGAGCATGCTGATATGTTCTTGGAATAAAATGATGGAAAATGACATAATTCATGCCTTCAACAAGTTTAAGATCTAATGTGGAAGTAATGTGGTTTCATAAGAATGTAACGTATGGGGGGGGCCAAGATAGTGGAGTAAAGGCAGTGACTTGCTTGAGTTCTCCCCAAACCCCTCCAAACACCTATAAAAAATGGCTACAAACAAATTCTAAAGCAGGAGAATTCACAAAAAAACCAAAGCGAACAAATTTCCAGCCCAAGACAACCTGGATGTTTGCTCAGAAAGGTATATCGCACCTGGCTAGGAGAAGAACGCAGTTTGGCGTGGGCGTGCAGGCTGCAGCAAACCTGGAGCAGGCCTCAGAGGACTGAATTGTGGGCATCTGTGGCGGTTTCCAGAACTCTCATCCCATGAATGCCAAAGACAACTTAGAAGGTCAGTGGAAAAAGTCTGTGTCTGCCCTGAGGGAGAGAAGCACTATGGTCTCAGCTCCAGTCCCCGAGCTTGGTCTCGGGGTGGTGGCTGCCTCCTGAGCTTCCGGCCCACAAACTGAGGGGGAATCAAGTGGCTGATCAGAGGGGGATTTCAGGGATCTCTCTGCTGGTAGGATTCTCTTGTTTTGCCTGTGCTTGGATCTGGGTCACAGTTCTGGGTGGCGGTCCTGGGGTGAAGAGGAGTGTTGGCTTGGTGGAGCTTGTAGTGTCTATAAAGAGAAAATCCTCCTCATAGTTCCAAGACAGAAAAGAGTGCTTGTGGTCACTCATAGAGCAAAGCACAGTACAGGAAAGAAATAAACACCTCGCCCTTGATGATAGCACCTTGGAAGAACTGAAAATTTACAGGTCCCTACAAGTATCTCTGAAAACAGCTGCACAAAACCCCTGAAGCTTGGGACAGTACATTCTCCTCACTGGAAACAGACCCTTACCTTAACAAAGAGTTTATAACTCAAGTAATTGGCTGGGATCATGAGCAAGCAGGGAAAAAAAAGTCAGACTGTATTATCTTACAAAGAAGATCAAAACATACAACCAGAAGAAAACAAAGCCAAAGCTCCTACATCCAAAGCCTCCAAGAAAAATATGAATTAGTCCCAGGCCATGGAAGATGATATTTGTAACTCATGAGTCCTTTGTCAGAATTCAGGTAGTGGGAGGAAAAAAATTAAATGTATGTATATACAAATAGATAGATTAGATAGATAGATAGATAGATAGATAGATAGATAGATAGATAGATAGAGGGTACAGGGTGAGTAGAAGATGAAGGGGTGATATCTGGAAAATAAAATTAAGGGGTGAGAGAGGATTATATTGGGAGAAGGAGAAAAGGAAAGGTAGAATGGGGTAAATTATCTCACATGAAACAGACAAGAAAAGGCTTTTACAGTGGAGGGGAAATGGGGCATGGTGAGAGGGAATGAGTGAATCTTATTCTCATAGGATTTGGCTTAAGGAGGGAATAACGTACACAATGGAGTATGGAAATCTATCTTACCCTATGGGAAAATAAGGGGGGAAAGGGACAAGAGAGCAGGGGGTTGATAGATAGAAGGGCAGATTGGGGGAGGGGATAATCAGAAGCAAACACTTCTGAGGAGGGACAGAGTCAAAAGAGAGAATAGAACAAATGGGAGGTAGGATAGGATGAAGGGAAATATACTTGTTTTTTCACAACATGACTACCATGGAAGTGTTTTGCATGACTACACATCTATAACCTGTATCGAGATGTTTGCTTTTTCAATGAGGGTGGGTGGGGAGGGAGGAAGGGAGAAAATCTGTAACCCAAAGTTTTAAAAACACATGTTTAAAAAAAAAGGAAAGAAAAGAAAAAGAATGTAATGTATCCAAAGATAAATATCATTTGTGGTGGGTTGGGAAAGGAGAAAACTGAACATAGTGTTCTTGAAAAATCTGAGGAGGGAGAGAACACTTAGAGTCCCCCCAAATGGAATTTATTATAGTTCATTATTCATTCAGCCAGTAGTGCTCACATTTGAAACTATCTTGTATTTTTAATACAAGCTCAGAAAGATCTACCACAGGTTAGGTACAAATAGTCCACCTGGACATTTGGAGTGGAGATATATTCATGCAATGAGCTACAGTCAGACACACTGTATCTTGACCCCGACATCCTGATATCATTCAATCAACCAACCTTGTATATACTTGTCTGTGTTTGGTATATACTTACATGTATATGTACAGTTGCCCCCAGTTGAATGGTAAGTTTCTTCATGAGACAAACTGTTTCATTTATTGTTCCTTAGAATATCCCCATTTCCTTCAAAACTACTCAACAGTTACATTCTATTCAAAACCTTTCCTGGCATCTCCTTACCCTTCCAAAAAAATAACCTTGTATTTTTTTTGCATGTACTTACTTATGAACTTGCTACCTCCCTCTTGGAATGCAAACCCCTTGAAAACCCATAGTTGGTACTTAATAATTGCTTGTTGATTGATTTACAATGGGAATTAATTTTAATTAAAGAGGTGAAATGCCCTGATGTAAATAGTTACTTCTTTTTCTATGCAGAGTTCAAGTGAATCCAAAGGGCAAGATGCCTTTAAAAAAATATTCGTTTTGTTTTTCAGTGGAGCAGATAAGGGCTTATATAGTCACAGAACATATTGCGTGCTCTCATGCTTGTTAGAATGCTTCTTGGTCAATTACATGCATTTCTCTAGCATGCTTCCCAGTCAATTACATAAGCAGTGGCAAAAGCATCTTTTCTTAAACCTAGATCGATCCCCTTAAGAAAGCAGACATTTAATTGATAACACTGCTTCCAGCAGGAGGTTTTCAATGCACCCTGGCAGCTTTGCCTTTCTGTGTTTCCTGCCTTTATGTGTTGATCTGCTCTTGGATAATCTCAGTGCTAGGCAACGATTTCCCCTCCTGCTGGCAAGGATGCCTGTCAAGAAAGGTTTTCAGAGCTGGCTAGCTAAAATACGCCTGCCTTCCTCCAGCTGTAATTTAAAATGTTGAGATTAATAAACGAGGACCTAAATAGTTTGAATTCTGATTTCCATAAAATCATCTGCTGGCCTAAATATACCCATGAGAGTTATGGTCAGCTGCAGCTTTTCAATTAATCATCCCAGTATTTGAACCTTGGATAAATAGAAACAAGGTATTTTTCACAAAAATCTCTTAAATCCTTTTATTTTCTTTGTAAGTCTTTTCTAAGAGTACCATTTTTCCAGCCTCCAGGCAGAATGAAATGTATAACCTAAGGCTACCCTAACAGATAAAACTCCAACTAAATACCCAGCTTATAATATTTCCTTTTTTTTTCTTAACAAATGTATCCCTATCTACCCCACTGGATTTGGGGAGGATTATTGAGGTAATTGTTTTATAAAGCAGCCTCAGTTCCTTAGAGTAAAATTATTCAATAGCTTGCTTAACTCAAGTGAAAGGCTAGAAAGAAGCCTGCTCAGGAAGGTTAGATTAAAAAAAAAAGAAGGCATTGCTTCTTTGTACATAAAGATTATATCTATTCATCTAGCTAGCTAGGTAGCTATTTGTATGTTTTGGCTAAATGCTAAACTTCGCTAATGTCAAAGAAGGCAAAATAATTATTAATGAATTCATTCATTGAGGTTCTTTTTTTTATAGTTCTGTTTTGAAACATTTGTCGGCCTAAGCAAGACTGTGACTTACAAAGAACTACCATTCACTCATTCGTTATTAAACACCCTCTCATTTAGGATGTTCTATAATGTTCTGGGACATGATACAATTAACAGGATGTAATCCACAAATAGGCATTTATGGAGGATCTCATTATATACAAATAATTCCTCTTCTATATGGACTCTGTGCTAGATGTCCTCCACGACTGTTGTCAATGCTTTTGGTGAGCAGGTATTTTCATGTTTTTGTGGTGCATGAAGTGTTCAGGGAGGACCAACACCTCTGGTGTGAGGGCTTGCTGAGTCCTTTCCAGGGCTGCTCATCTACTTTTGCTGTCTACCCGTCACCCAATTCTCAAGTGGGGCTCTAAAAAGGTATAGCATGTGTAATTACCACACCCTGGTAAAAACTGCCTTAGCAGACAGGCTAAACCAAGTTGAATGTAACTGATAGTCCTTAAACCCATCAATATGGTAGGGGAATATCTACTACCAGCATGTGAAGACTTCCAGAATGGGTAGATGAGAACAATTCGTCCCAATAACCATGAAAGTGGCTGAGACAGGGGCTGTGAAATGCTGAAAGCTTGGTCAGATATCAAAGATGCCAAGGTCATTCACTGCATCCGGGGCCATCACCAGTCATCTTGACTTTTGGTTTGTCACTGAATCTCAATGACTCTGAAAGAGAGTGGGACTATACTTTGTGCAGCTCTGCCTCACTTAAAACCAATTCACATACAAGTCAAGGCATCGTTTTATGATGTCATTGCTTCTCTTTGAAAATGAAGGATGAACACAATTTTCATGTTTTATGCCTTGCTTCATATTCATGATCAGAAAAAATAACTATGTAAAGTATGTCTGCTGTTACATCTTTCAAGAGTCTTATATGTTTTAAATATACATGGGAGATATATTTTTGAAAGAGAGCCTTTAAGGTGTCTCTAGCAAATCAAATACTTTCTTATAGCTAACAAACAATAAACACAGTGAGGTCTGGAATTCTCTACAGCTGTTAGTCAATTATGTGATCAAGATGAGTGGAAAAAATACTGAATTTGGCATCTGTAAACCTTGATTAAAAATCTAGATCTATCATCTACTGTGTGTGTGTGTGTCATTGAGCAAGTCATTTAACTTCTCTATGTTCCAATTTCCTCATCTGTAAAAGGAGGGTATTTTTAAAACAAGCATTTATTAAGCATCTACTATATGCCAGGCCCTGTGCTAAATACTTTCCAAATTTTATGACATTTTGCTCTCACCTACCTCTGGGAGGTACTATTATCCTCATTTTATAGTTGAGGAAATTGAGGCAGACACAGGTTAAGTGACTTGCTTAAGGTCACACAGCAAGAAAGTGTCTGAAGCTAGATTCAAACTCAGGTTTTCCTGATCTCAGAACCAATATTCTATCTACTTATCTATCTGGCTGGCCCTTTTAACTCTAAATCTATGATTCTATGATTTTGAAAGAAGGCATATGGGTCAGTGAGAATCTTACATAACTTCCTAAATGAAACCAATAAACACTCATAATACTTTATCTATCCATGTGGGGAAGAAAAGTGATGAAAAATGTCTATATAATATCTAGTTGGATGCTGCTCCATCAAGACATATATCTTTGCCAGATGAGACAGGGAACTAGATGCAGAATTCAAGAATAGGAAAAGAAGAAGTTGGAATTCTTTTGGAAAACTGAAGTCTTGTTTAATAATTCCCAAGTCTTTCCTTGAAATAAAAGCCCATTGTTTTAAACTTGTACTGATTGCTCTGAGTATATTCAGCATGAGATAGATTCCACAGTCTTTGAAGAATTAAAGCTGTAGGTCACTGAAAGTGTCATGGAAAGATGCATGGTAAATATAAATAGGTCGTAGCATGTTATCAGTCAAGAATTGTACACAAAAAGCAGGTGAAAAGTCTTATATTGGGAGACCTTCTTCCTCTTAGTGCCCCTTAGCTCTGGGCTCACAGCTACACACAAGTTTAGTCCTCCTGGAATCTGACTTCTAAAGAGAGGGATTGTCTCATACTTTCTGGATAATTTTGCTCCTACCTGAAAGCCCCAGGAAAAATCCCTTAAAATTCCCCTATCACCCATGTTAAAGGTCTCTACAAGAGGTACTAACTGGGCCCCTTTTAGAAAAGTAAGCAATGTACATTGGCATCATATATGGGACAATTATTTATTTCCTCTACCACAAGAGATGCTTAAAACACAAAAGGCTCATAAGCATGACAATCTGTAACTTCTCTTATGCTTTTTAGATCATTAGTTAAAATACTAAAACATGGAACACTTTGTGGGCATGCTAAACTTGCTATAATTTTTGTACTTTTATCTCAGCTCTCTAAAGTTTGAGCAATTCATTCAATGGCTTAGGCTCATCATCCTGTTGGTGGTCAACTACTCTGAAAAGTTGTTTCAGAGATCATTTCCTTTTATGTAACTGAGACTCAGACCCATTCAAGCCCCAAGCTCTTGAACTCATGAGGTTGTTGCTATGATTAGAAAACACCTATCTCAGGAGTGCTTTTTACTTGCCCGTGCTCAGAGTGGGGAAAAACCAAAGCACGCAAAGCAGAAAAGGCAGCCAGATGCTTGAGACCTTCTTTCAGATGCACCTTTATAACATATGCTTCCAATGGACATGTATGAGAAGACTTTAGAGCTGCTTCTGGAAGAATAATTGGGGGGAAGGAATCATACCCCACCAAAAAAACCCAAAAGAATTATAAGAGAGAAGCTCAAAAAGTCCTGTCATTCCTGACAGGTGGGAAGAGAGAGAGCCATATAGGAAATTGTTTCTCCTTTAAAACCTTTTGATATATTTTTGCTTTTTTAGGCAATTGGGGTTTACCTGACTTGCACAGGGTCACACAGCCAGTAAGTGTCAAGTGTTTGGTCTGAGGCCAGATTTAAACTCAGGTCCTCCTGACTTCAGGGCCGGTGCTCTATCCACTGCGCCACCTAGCTGCCCCCTTTAAAGCCTTTTGAGTGGGTAGCTTTTCTTCTGCAGACCCTGGAAAGCCCAAAACTTTTATGACTTGTTCACTGCTTTTTGCCTTACTTTGTATCCCCAGGGCTTAGCACAATGCTTGGCACATAGTAGGTGCATAATAAATGTTTTTTGACTCGCTGATTAGTCAGATGGAGCACTACTAAGCAATATCATCTTCTCTGCCCTTACAACCTGAAGACCTCAGACATTGTCATATGACTTGTCAATGCCATGACTCCAGGGCCTTGATATCTTCCTTTCTACTGCAACTATAAGACCTCCAGACCTTCCCATCTGCCTGTGTGTCTGAATTTTTGTGTCTATTATATCCCCTATTAAGAGTGTGATTTCCTTGACAGCAAGAATTATCCTGGTGTTTCTATTTGCACCCCCTGCACTTAGAACCTTGCTTGGTAAATATTTAATAAATGATACTTTTTCCATTCATTTCTTATTCATTCATTCGTCTTGTGTGGTTAATCCTTTTTGGCTCAGCTCTGCTTCCTGCACCTGTCACTGAAACCAAGGGACCAATAAGGAGATTACTTCACCATCTGAATACAGCTTGCTTCATCATCCCAGAGTACAAGTCCTTCAGCAGTGAGCCAGTGTAGACATCTCTCTTTATACAGCCAGAACCCGTGTACCATGGACTGTTCCCTGTTAGAAGCATTAAAGGATATTGTCAAAGAGAAGCTAGTTGTAATGAAGGTGGACATAGTTGAATCCGGCAATAACATCATATATTGCTAAGAGAACCAGAAGGGCCCTAGCACATTAGGCAGACTCCCCACTGGGGACTTATGGGAGAACATGGACAAATTTCTCCTAGGATGAGAAGACAAAAACAATGCAATATAAGTAGGTAAATCCTAAGTAGTTGCCTGAGGAATGTAGAGGTTAAATAACTTGCCCATAGTCATACTATGTGTTGGAGACAGGATTTGAACCCATGTGTTCCTGATTCCAAGCCTAGGACTATTGTCAACTTTGCCAAGTTCTCTTTACAGCCTGTCTAGTAGACTTGATTAAACATGCACATTGATAAATGTAATATAAATTAGAATTTGATAAATGGATAAGAGGAGGTCAAAATATTGACTAAATTACAGGACCATAGTCTTATAGGACATTTGGTCCCAGCTACAAGTAACCCCATCCCCAAGTTACCCAGTAAGTAGTGGTCTACTGGATGAAGTCAAAGATATCTGTTGATTAAGCTGTGGAGTTCTGGTATAACAGGGCATATGTGACATCCTCAGACTGTCATCTGGCACTTTTTAATGTTGATTCAGTGGAGTAGGATAGAAATTCTCTGTCACTAGCTCATTAAGCTGGCAATCAATATTAAACCAGTTAGCGAAGGTATAAATGATTGATGGCATAGTCAGCTGGAGACAGGGATTCAGGTACACTGGACACACCCCTCTTTCTCCTTGCCCTTTTCCCTGCTGATTTAACAGGAAAAGGTCCTGGGGTAGGGGATGGAGAAGTGAAGAAGGAGAGAGTAGAATTCATCTGGGACCCATATTCATTCAACCAGTGGGAGTGGTGGAAAGAGGGAGGGTGGAACTTTTCTGTAGACCAGCACATACAAGTTTGTCGATTTTGAGTTGTAAAGGATTTGATGCACATTTCTTCTGTAGACTGGTCAAATAATTAATGTTTTGTTGTTCAGTCATATCTAACTCTTTGTGACCCAATCTGGGGTTTTCTTGGCAAAGATACTGGAGTGGTTTGCGATTTCCTAAGTAGGTCTTTATAGTCTTCTACTTCATTTGCAGAGGGTTTATTCTAACATTGGGAGAAATATGTTTAGTAAATTTATTATTCACAACTCTGGATTTTTAAAATAGTCATTTTTATCTTTCCAGATTAGAAGATGAATTTGCATCAATCACTTTTAAATTTTTAATTTTTATTGCTACATTTTATTTTGAAATCACCTTCATTTCCATATGGATGCTTCTCCCATTCATTCCTTATAAAGCCAGGTTTTCTACCAAAGAATAAAAAAGAGGTAAAAAAAAAGTAAAGGTAAGTGATGCATCTACTGAGTCTGACAGTATATGCAACATTCCATAGCCATAGTCTTCCACCTCTGCAAAAAAGAAAGGAAAGTCTAGCAATGATTTATTTAGAATGCTCAGTTTTATTTAAATCACTAGGATTTTCAAAGATATCCAAAAAATATGCGAAGTTGAAGAGGGAATTTTTATATAAAATTGAATTTGCTTCATGATCTCTAAGAAAAAATGGTAATTTCTTCTTTGGCTTCAAAGACTCATCAAAGTACTTTGGCAAAACATTTCTCAGAATAATATAGAAGTACCCTATACGTTGTGATGTGGTTTTGCAAAAAGCCTTCTTTCTAATAGATTGATTTTTTTATAAGCCTGATTACTCTTGCAACATCTTCTAAAATGGTATGTAGATCCTTAGTCATATTTTTTCAATACAAGTGGTTGTCTGTGAGCCATGTCATGTGTCCAAAATGCTAGAAAGGTCTTGCCTTTATGACCTGAATTTTGTTCAATTGAGACCTGTCAATAAAGAATCCAATATGCAATATGATTCTTCCACATTCTAACATTTTCATAAGAAACCCCTTAGTTTTATTGATAATTCATCCTGAAGTGACATTGCCATCAATAGGTTTGAGGAGTAACAAATCTTTTTCTAACAATAGTTTCAACAAGATGTTATACATATTGTGAATAAAAGATCCTCTGCCACTTTCAAAGTAAAATAAGAAGATTTTAATTTCTTAAATAATTGATTGCAAAAGGTCTTAAGACACATGGATAACTTACTTCCTACTAGGATTATCTGCAAGTGCAACTATTTGAAACTACTTTGTATATCATTCACAAAGCATCATTCTTCTATTGAATGAGGCTTGTTACACCCTATACAATTCAGCAATGCTTTAGATGTTACAGATGAGAAAAAAATGTTTTTTTCTCCTGTTATTTAAATTACGTAAGTTATCTGGAAAATTCTCGTCTTAACAATGCTTTTCTGCATGGTCACTTGCAAGATATTTAATTTATTAGTTGCCAAGCTATTCGCAGTTAAAGCATTCATATAAACCAAATACACTGGTCTTTCTATTAATAGCAGCACTTATGAATCTAAGTGATAAAAAATATTGAATTGCTTTTTTTTGGATTTAGCCTTTTCATTTTTTGTTTCTGAAATTCTGCTACTTAGACTTTCTCTATTGTCTTTATTTGAACTAGTTTTAGCTATTTCAGTGAATTTCTCTTTATACTAGTTATATATTCTTCATGAAATGATATTTCACTTAAAAAAACTAGAGAATGAAAAAAAGACAAGTTTAAATTTATTGAATATTTTGACAATGTTGAATTATTTTAATTTTTGAAAGTTATTGTTTCTTAGAAACTAGCTTATTAGAGTATACTGAGTAAATTGAATGACATTGACACATGTGACAGATATTATGGTACTTTAAACAGTCAAAAAATATTAATGCTAAATTTGTTTTCCTTGATCCCTTCCTTCATTCAGCAATTCTCCAGACCTAGTTAATATTCTCATGTCTCCAACCCCCAGTCCCCTGTCATATTAGTTGATTTTATAGACTTATAGACTCACTGAGTTTGTAGATTGAACTTTCAAAAGCAGCAAGCAGCATAACATAATCTATACATTTCATGATCCTACACTAAAACACATACGCATGAAAATTTGACGTATACTGATTAAATTTGACCTCATTTGCTGATACCATATTAAATAATCATTGCAATGCATTCACTTTCACTTGTAACAAATTTATTATGTTGCTCTCACTTTTACTAACTTAGATTTAAATTTTTTTTTCATAGAAAAAGTAGATGTATTTTATAGGAACTGTATACCCAGGCATTTTTGTCATTTCTTTGATTCCCTCCTGCCTTCTTCTGTCCTCACAGAGTCTAGCATCAGCCTAGTAAAATGCTTAAGGGATGGGAAAACTTTGTCTTAAAAGATGGTAAGGATCATAAGACCATAGCTCATATGGTGGCAGAGACTTCAGAGATTTTCTAGTATATCCCTTCATTTTACAATGTGGAAATTGAGGCAGAAGGAGCAGATCCATTGTTCAAACCCAGGGCTTCTGACTGCAAGTGTAGCACTTTTCCCTTTATACCATGATGGAGGCAGTTCTGTGGCTTGGAACCAAACACCAACAAACAGGATCAAAAACAAAGATTTAATTAAAATTAATAACATAGGAATAGAAACTAGAGCCAAAAAAAATCATTAGGATAAGTTACAATGACTCAAAATATCTGAGTGTATGACCATAAAATTGATCTAAAATTGGCAATTACATTGTAGTTTTGATACAATCAATGAACAGCACTCAGTTAACAAGTATTTATTAATTACTTGAATATAAACACATCAAAGAGTGGCAGGGGTATGAGTACTTTTATACCCCTCCATGGAGTGTCAGTAAAAGCATATGCCAATTTGCAGGAGAACCCCAGGGCAAATACCTGCTGCTTTGTGTCTGGACCTCTAATTTTTGGTTACTTTTTCTGCTTCCAGGTTTGGGAGGAGAGCTGTCCTTCCCTTTTAATTGTGCCACACTCTTGTCTGGAAGTCCAAGGGGAAAAAAAAGTGTGAACACAGGAAAGGATAAAATAGGTGGAGCCATTTCACAACTCATTCTTATAGTCTACAGAAAGTATTTTTGAAACCCCCAGTTCATCCCATCTACCCACCCCCAGTTGCAAATAATTTTGAAGGTCACTCTAGTCCAATCAGAACCAATCCGACCAAGCAGAGGAGTTTCTTGTGTCTTCTTAGCAATGGGCTAGAATAGATGATTGTTGTTTATCATTCATTCTTAAAGAGGACCAATGACATCAGGAGGGTGAAGTCTTGATCTGCATGTGAATTGTATTTTAGAGTGAAGTACAGGCAGAAGTGCGCAAAGTCATCAGCCTCATTCTGTCCTCCTGGGTTATCAGAATTCAGTGGCAACACTTAAGTCACAAGACAAGGAAAGTAGCCCTTCCTACCAAGGATCATCTGGTATAATCTCATCAAGTGTGTAAAAGAGACTCATCAATCATATTGATCAGGGATTTCCTTGATCAGCCCTATCTCTCTCTCTATCTCTGTCTCTCTTTGTCTCTCTCTCTCTCTCTCTCACACACACACACACACACACACACACACACACACACACACACTTTTTAATGTCTCAGGAGGAGAAATTCTACATGGAATATATAAACATAATTCCCTCCTCTCCACCCCCCCGTAATCTTTCCTTAATTTATACATTTGTTCCCTTTCCTTCTTGAGCAACTCCCCAATTCCCAAGACCCCTGCCATACTCATTGATTTATTTTATTTCTTTTTTCTGTTGCTGTATTTTACAACTACTTAATCTATCAGTTAATAGATATTTGTAGATTATCTACTATGAGCCCAGTATTGTACTATATGCTGAAAGCAAAGAGGATGAGGCATTGGGTCTGGTGTCAGGAAGACTTGGGTTAAAATCCAGACTCAGCCACTCACTAGGTGTGTGACCCCGTGTCAGTTTCTTAACCTCTAGAGGTCTGCCAGAGAGTCTTCATTTGTTAAATGGAAATAACAATAGTACTTACCTCTAAGAGTTGTTACAAAGATCAAATGAGATAATATTTGTAAAGTGCTTTGCAAACCTTAAAGTGCTATATAAATGCTAGCTTTTGTTATTATATGACAAAAAGTAGCTGTTGTAACTTAGGAAGAAGGCTATCAGCAGAGAAGACCAGTAATTCAGCAGAGACAATAGCCAAGAAATGAAACAGTAATAAAATTCATTTTTAAGCTATCTTGCTACTTTAATGGATCTGTGATCTCATTTATGTGAGTATGCTCTGCAGTGATGCAAATCTCAATACACTTGTGCCTTCTCATGCTATGTAACTCTTATGAATGAATAAATATAAAAGCATTTCCTAAGCACTTACTATTTACAAAGTTCTGTGCTAAGACTTGGGGACATGAGTACAAAAAGAGAGGCTGTTTCTGCTCTCAAGAAAGAGAAGGGAAGAGATATTTATTGTGTCTACTTCTTCACTAAGAGCTTTACAGATATCACATTTGATCTTCTCAACATCCCTTGAGGTAAGTAAGTGCTATTATTATCATCCCCATTTTACAGATGAGAAAACTGAGGCAGACAGAGGTTAAGTGACTTTCCTTGGGTCACACAATTAATAAGCATGTGATGCTAGACTTGAACTGAGGTCTTTCTGACTCCAAGTCCAGTGCTCTATCCACTGCCCCACCTAGCTACCTCAAGGAGAGGGAGACAACATACACATATTTAAACATACATGATGAACACATCTCATTTATGCAACATATATTGTGTATAAAATATGTTCCTATGCATGTGTTCTAAGCTAGGTAGAAGCCTGATCAAGTAATATAAACACAAGTTAATGGGAATCTGGATCGCTATGGTGATTATGGAAATGGTAAGGAAAGAAGAAATAACGGAGAGGATTCATCAATGATGTAGTTTCTACGCTTTCTGCCATCTTCTGGGGTTATTTTTTTTCCTGCTTAACTTGACTCTACAGCAGATGTCAGAAGAAGTGGTTTGTTTTGTGGTGAATCAGGAAAAGGGAAATGAAAACCTGAACCAATTACTATTTTCTGTCCCATGGACTTTTTCTTATCCACCTAAAAAATGGGGATGGATGTCCCATTTTGATAGCCAAATGTGTTTTGTAAGTGTTGACAGCTGTCCTATGTCGGCAGAACTGGGTGAATGTGGGCATGGGGACGGGGAAGATTCTTTGTAGGATAAAAGGGCCCATCTCAAACAGCAAATTGAGGATTTGAGGAAACAGAAAAATCACTTCACCTAGACATCAGCAATTATCACGGATCAGATGTTGGACAGATTGTTCTCATGGGATTCAATGTAGATGTTTGGAATGGTTTAGCAAGGTGGGGAGGAGTTTCTTGCTGAGTGAGGAGAATTAGAGAATAGTATAGGAAGAAGTATCTATGTGTATGCGGTTACATGCTTTAAAAATATAGCGTATTGTATTGGTATCTATTAGACCAAATTGTAATTCATGTTTTGTGATTATTGCACCTTTTTAAAATCACTTCATATGAATACCTCCTATCAGTTGTTAATGTTATGTGTATGGTAGGAACAGTATTTAATAATCTTCTGTCCCTTTCCCCAAGTCCTCCTCATCTCCCCATGGATAGGTGAAACTTGCTTTTCTGTGCCTGAGACTTGAATAGCTCAGGAAGCTAAGGCTCAAGCCACTGAAATGGCTTCCTGGTAAATAAAAGGATGTAAAAGGGGCCAGCCTAAGAGGAGTCAGTGACCTTCAGACTTGGGATGTCACATTGCCATTCCAGTTGTCATACCTTTCCTTGATGATCATGTATAGCTGTATATAGAAACAAGGGGATTGAATCTATCTGAACCAGTGCTGCATCTTTACTGAGTGTCCTTACCTTGTTGGCTAAGATAACTTCCTTTTGCTAATTGTTAATGAACTATGAATACTTAATTTCACTCTAATCTCAAGCCTGAGTTATGAGATCAGACTGTGTCAAAGCTATCACAACATAATATCTAATTTTATATTCCCTTGCCCCCTTTTTATACCTTATCCCTCACTTAATTCTCCCACACCAAAGGCAATTGTGAATGATTTATGTTTTTAATTTTTCCCAAATGTTCCAATATGTTCTGACACAGGAAGTTATACAAATCAACAAAATAAGTAGAGAAATAAGTCCAAACAAGAATTTTTAAAAATTCTAACCACATAAGCCAGAATTGAATTTCCAAAAACCTTATCTACCTAATAGTAAATCATATTTTTATTAACCATGCCAAAATATTAATATACCCATATTCAGGTACTGTATTCTCTGAGGTGTTTAAAATGCATATGAAACACTGAATTAAATAAACTCAAATCGACAAGGATTTATTATGTGTGTGCCTGTTATATGCCAGGCACTGTGTTAAGTGTTGGATTAGTAGATAGGTCTGCCCTGGATTCCAGAAGATGGGCCCTTAACTAGCTACATGACCAATTTAAGACTAGTAGTTATGGATGAGCTGCTGACCTGCATCAGTGGAATTAGTTTCCAGAACAGGATTTCTCTACACCAATTAAGTCACAGTACGCACACATACACATGTGCTTCTTTAATGCCTATGAAGAAACAATTTGTAAATTAATACTTTGAAAATTGTTCAGTAGTATTGTTCAGAAGTATTGCCTCCCAGAGTTAGGATATGTCATAGAAAAAAATAAATCAGAAGTATTTTTTAGCATTTTGTTGGTTGTTCAAAATTTGCAGATTCTCCTATGTGCTCAAACAATTTGAAATTAGTTAGAAGATAACCTGAAAGCATTGTGAGTAGTGTGTGGATCACTTCTAGGTCTACAAGATCCCTTTCCATAGTGAAAATATGATGTTTCAGATTTCTGTTGTCCTAAAACATTAATGTCATTGGAGGAGTTAAATTTGAAGAGGGATTCCCTATAGTTGGTGAGATTCTCCAGATGTTCTTATATGACATTGTACTGATCACATGAGACCCTCACACATTTCATAGCCTCCTAGGTAAGATCCATAAACTCACAAAAAATTGTTTATATATATATATATATATATATATATATCTGTGTGTGTGTGTGTGTGCGTGTATAAATACACACATACATATGCCCTGCCACCCCCAGATCACTGCTTTGTCATGACGGAGGGGCACGTGTAGCTCAATGAAACTATAAGCTATGCTGTACAGGATTACCTAACAGAGACAGGTCATAAAAGAGAGTTCTGACAAAACATGATCCATTGGAGAGGGCAATGGAAAACCATTCTAATATCTTTGCCAAGAAAGCCCCATGGACAGTACTAAAATGATAACAAAGGTGACATCAGAAAATGAGCCCCTCAGGTTGGAAGGTGCCTAATACACTTCAGGGGCAGAGTGTAGGATGACTACAGGTAGCTCCAGTACTAATAAAGTGGCTGGGCCAAAGCCAAAGGGAAGTTCAGTTGTAGATGAGTTCAGTGACGAAATGAAAGTCTGATGTTGTAAAGATCAATATGGCATAGGAACCTGGGATGTAAGAATGTAAGAAGCCACTTGATGGTGAAAGAGGAGAGTGTAAAAGCTATATTGAAAGTTAACATCAAAAAAAGCAAAGCAAAGCAAAACCAACCAACCAAAAAAAAAAAAAAGAGATCTTGTACACTGGTCCCATCATTTCCTAGCAAATGGAGAAGAAATAGAACCAGTTGTCTGATTTTATATTCCTGGGCTGAAAGATCACTGCAGATGGTGACTGCAGCCATGAAATTAAAAAACACTTTCTCTTTGGAAGGAAAGCTATAGGAAATCTGGATAGCACATTACAAAGCAGAGACATCACCTTGCTGGCAAATGTCCATACCATCAAAGCTCTGTTTTTTCTAGTAGTGAAGTATGTCTACGACAGTTAGACTATAAGGAAAGCTGAGGTCCACAGAATTGACACTTTGGAACTGTGATGCTGGAGAAGACTTTTGAGAATCCTTTGGACAGCAAGAAGATCAAATCAGTCAATAATTAAAGAAATTAATCTAGGCTTTTCACTGGAAGGTCAAATACTGAAACCAAAGCTTAAATACTTTGGCCACATAATGGGAAGACAGGACTCATTGGAAAAGTCCCTGATGTTGGGAAAGATTGAAAGCAAAAGAAAAAGGGGATGTCAGTGGATGACATGGACAGATGGTGTCATTGAAGCAATGAACATGAGTTTTGACAGACTTTGGGAGATAGTAGAAGAGAGAAGGGCTTGACATGCTATGGTACATGTGGTAACAAAGAGTTGGACATGAATGAACAAGTGAAAAACAACAATTATTAGAAGAAACAGACCCTCCATGGTGAACTTCAGGGAGGAAATGGATGAGTTTCACTGGATGTGCAGGTATCACTGGGTTTTTTTTTCAAGGGAACATGCATTTCATTATGTGACAGTATTTGATGAAGCAAGAGCTAAAAATGAATCTAAGCCTTAACTCTAAGCTCTATAGATATGGATAGTTATTGAATTCATATTGGACAAAAAGGATGGTTACATGCAAAACTTATAAAGATTCCATTGCTGATTCTATTGTTAATTCATGTCCAACCAAGTGCCAATTAGTATGAATAATGAATCTCCTGAAGTGATTATATTATTTAAATTCACATTGTCTATTTCTATTGGAACCAACTATCATATTTTACATAATTACAAGTTAAGAATAGTATGTTTTTGAATACATGCAACCTTTTTGGGGGATTCATTATTTTTTACTAACCTTGCTGTATCTTGGTTAATTAAAATTCTTGGAGAATATGTATTGGATTGATTGTGTTTCCTGGTCAAAGGAGTGTGAGATTTTTGTTTGCTATTTTTTTTCTTCAATCCTAACTACTGAAAATTTAAACTTTAGTAATCTTCTTTCTTGCCTTAGTGAATAGAGGGTAATGAACATAATTTATTAGCTCTTTTATGACTGAAGAATTAAAATGCCTCAGGGTCATAAACTCTTAGAATCTCAGAAGTCCTGTGATCCAACACGTGCCTGAGCAAGGAATTCATTCTACAACATCCTAGAAGAATAGTCATTAAGGTTTTGTTTGAAGATCTCTAATGATTAGTAATTCACTGCCTCCTGAGAAATCTCACTCTATTTTGGCATAATCTAATTAGCAAAAAGTTTTTCTCTATAAATTGTCTCTTCTGAACTATACCCCAGTTTGTACTCTCAGCTTGGGACCCCTAGAGTTCAGTTACTCCAGGTCTGAGGTATCCGTGAGTTTATAAAACTTTTGTTGTTCAGTCATTTCTCAGCTGAGTCTGACTCTTCATGACCCTATCTGAGATTTTCTTTGCAAAGAAACTGGAGTGGTTTGCTATTTCCTTCTCCAGTTCATTCTATAGATGAGGCAACTGAAGCAAATAGGATTAAGTAATTCGCCCAGAGTCACACAGCTAGTGCCTGAGGCCAGATTTGAACTCAGTAAGATGAGTCTTCTGGACTCCAGGCCTGGCAATCTATCCACAGTGCCATCTCACTGTCCAGTCTATATCACAGTTGTTACTAATGGGTTTGCCTTCTAACAGTCAGCCAATTGACACAATAAGTTTAAAGCAAAGAGATTTGCTGAAATAGTCTAAACATAACATTTTCCTCATAAACCAGAGTACATTCTCCCACAAATGAATAGTGTCAGTAGGAAGAATGGTCACATAGAGTTCACAAATAGAGAGGGACAATGGGAGGAAACATAAATGACTAAGGCATGGACAAAGAAAAACAATCCATAGAACTGATATTTCAGGGCAGTAGGAGAGCACTGCTGTTTTTACATGATTCCTGCTGACCTTGATCTTGGAGACTACCAGAAGCTGTTCCACTAATGGTTGCTATGGTAGTAGATACCAGTTTACAGCTTTACTTTAGTCACCATTGCCTCCAGCTTTAGGATCAGCTAACATTCTGGCAAAGGGTACTGTTACGTCCTGTCAGAAAGACCATACTTCACTTTCTATGACCAGCAAGAGTCTTGGCTCTGAGATTTGCCTTTTCCCAAGAAGGATCTCAGCTCAAAGCTCCAGACTTCTAGCTCCTCTTGGCTGGTCAACTCAACTCCATAGCTAGATTATTGCTCCACTGGATGCTAGGTTGTGCTACTGTGGCAAGGCCCCATCGATAATTGGAATGTGGAGACAGAAGAGAGAAATCCCTTTCCTTCTTACATCTTATAAGGTTTATTGTAATAGTCTTCTTGCATCCTCCTCATCCTTTCTCCAATCCACCTTCCACAAAGCTGCTAAATAGATATTCCAAAGGCTCAGGTCTGGCTATACCACTCCCCTACTTCAAAACTTCATTGGCTCAATTATAAATTGCCTCTAGGATAAATTACGAATTTTTCTACGTGACACTTGTTCCTACCCATCCTTTAAATTTGAAATCATTGTTACCATATCCATATCTTCTTCTCTCTGGTAGAGATTATTTTTCTCTTCAGACCTCAAAAAACATTGTGGTCTGGCCCTTTCTAGTGTATATGTAATGGTGACTACATGTAGCAATGGATAAATTACTGGACTTTGATTTAGGAAAGCTGAGTTCAAATATGGCTTCAGACCCTTACTAGCTGTGTGACCCTGGTTAAGTTATTTAACTGTTGCATACCTCAGTTTTCTAATCTGTAAAATGGGGATAGTAATAGCATTTACCTTCTCTATTTATAAGGATAAAATTATATTTTATTTGTGAAAATGATTTACGAACCTTAAGGTGTTACATAAGAGCTAATTATTATTTTATTTTGTGTTTTAATTATCTATATTTTTCCTCCAATAGATCATAAGCTCCATGAGGCCAGGGATCATGCATCCTATATCTAAACTTTGTATTCCTTCCAGTGTCTAGGACAGTGCTTTGCACACAGAAAGCACTTAATAAATATTTCTTTTATTATTGTCTTACTCAGCAGTCCACAAAGTCATGTACCTTTTTGTTCTTGATGGTCAAGACTTAAAAGTATAGAAGGAATAAAACTAAACTACTCTCCCCTTTTCTCTACTTTCATCTGTTCCTTTTGGCTTTTCAAGGAGGTATGATTTTGCAGTTGCATATTAATTAAATTAGAGTTGTCTAAAGACAAACAATTCTACCGGCCATTCTGAACTCAACTCCCATGATAATTTTTAAGTTTTGGTTTGTTTTAGGGGACAAGATTACCTATTGTGTTTATGTAGCTTCATATTTGGTTTCCCTTTCTTGTGTCTTCCCCCATTCCAACTCATCTTCCATATACCTACCAAGGTAATTTTCTTAAAGCACAGGTTTGACTATGTTACTCCCTCTCATCCTCAGTTAAACCTAGTGTCTTCTTACCTTTAAGACCAAATATAAATACTTCTTTCTTCCCAGTCTGCTCCCTTCCTACCTTTCCAGCCTTTCTTACAAATTATTCCCCTCCACACAATCTATAGGCCGGTTATACTAGCATAGTTGCTTTTTGTCACTTGAGAAATTGTATTTCCCATCTCTGGGTCTTTTTTACTGGCTATTCCCATTCTTAGAATATCCTCCCTTCTCACCTCTATCTCTTGGAATTTCTGGTTTCCCTTAAAACTCGGGTCAAGTGCTGTTTTCTACATTAAGCCTTACCTCATCTATTCTTGCTTTTCCACATACAGTGCCAGTATCTTCCCTTCTCATACTATTATGCATTCAGTTTTTATATATTCTTTGTTCACCTTTATATTTAAATACCATCTCCACTATTAAATTGTAAGCTTCTTGAGGTCAGGAACTATTTTTTTTTAGTCTTTGTGTTCCCCAGGTTAGCACAGTGCCTGGCACTTGTCGATTGAGTGAAGTCACGAACAGGCAAATTTAGTCTTAAAATGTCAGGAAATACTTCTTAATAACGAGAGTTGTCCAAAGTTAGGAAGGTGACTGGTTCCTCATCACTAGAGATTTTCAAGCAGAGGCAGATGTTTAAAATGTCTTAGTGGGAATAACTTTCTGACTTGGGTTATACTAGATAGTCTTCCAACTCTAGAATTCTGCGAATCTTCAGTTTGTCAAATGGTAACTGAATAAAATGGTAGCTAGATGGCTCAGTGGATAAAGTGCTGGGCTTGGAGTCAGGAAGACCTGAGTTCAAATCCATATTTAGGCACTTACTAAGCTGTGTGACCCTGGGCAAGTTGCTTAACTTTGTTGCCTCAGTTTTCTCATCTGTAAAATAATCTGGGGGAGGAAATGGCAAACCACTCCAGTATCTTTGCCAAGAAAAACCCATGGACAGTATGGTCCACAGGATAAACAGTTGGACTCAACTGAATCAACTGAACAACAATGACAAAGTGAATAAGAGACTGAGGGAATTTTGTAGCTGGAATGGCTCCTGGAGGGATCATCTTTTCATATAATAAGATCATAGATTTAGACCTAAAAGTGGCCTTAGAGGTTACTTAGTCTAACCCCCTTATATTTTATTTTATTTTTTTTCTATAATAAATTTTTGGGTTTTTTTTACATAACCAAAACTTTCCCCAGTATCCCTACCCTTCCCCTTCTAGAGAACCATCCCACAAAGCAAGTAATATTTTAATAACAAGAAAATAAAAAAAACTGATTAATATATGAAAAAAAGTCTAAGAATTTGTGCAATGTGCTCACTCTACCTCTGCAAAGAGGTGGGCTGGGAATATTTTTTTTCAATCTGAGGCCCAGGGAGGTTAATTAACTTGTCAATGGTCACATAAATGATAAGTAGTCGAGTCAGAACATTGAACTCAGATCCTCTAACTCCAAAGCCAGTGTTTTTTTCTACTTTTACCAAGCTAGTCCAATGCCTCATTTTAAACATGAGGAAACAGGCCTAGAAATGTGAGGCAACTTGCCCAAGGTGACATCATTTGACTAATAGTAAAGGACCAAGGTGATATAGTGGATAGAGTGCCAAGCCAGGAGTCAGGAAGACTCATCTTCATGAGTTCAAATCTGCCCTCAAACACTCACTAGTTGTGTGACCATAGACAAGTCACTTAACCTTGTTTGCCTCAGTTCCTTCATCTGTAAAATGAGCTGGAGGATGAAATGGCAGACCACTCCAGTATCTGCCAAGAAAACCTTAAATGGGGTCACAAAGAATTGGACATGATTGAAATAACTCAAGAACAACAACAAAAGACTAGTGGGGAAACTGGGGCCTTGAGGCCACATGTGGCCTTTTGGGTCTTTGGGTGTGGCCTTTTGACTAAGTCTAAGTTTTGCAGGGCAAATCCTTTTATTAAGTGGATTTGTTCTGTGAAGTTTGGATTCAAAAGACTGCACTTGAGGATCTAGAGGACCACATGTGGCCTCAAGGCCACAGGTTCCCCACTTTTGGACTAGAATCTCAATGTCCTGAACCCACCCCAACCTGCTATCCATCACTCTTTCCAACATCTGCATTCTGCAAGTAGCTAACTCAGCAGAGTGGGAGAATGAGAAACTGGACATTTCATCGGTATTGTGCAGGGATGCAGTATGGTATAGTGGAAAGAACACCAGCTATGGAATCAAATGACTGGGGTTCAAATATTGCCTCCAGTCTTTTCACACTTTACTCCCCTATACTTACTCTTCTATTTAGTGATACTAGCTGATTGTTCTAAAACAAGATACTCCATCTCTCAGGTCTGGGAATTCTCTCTGGCTGTCCTTCATGCCTGGAAAGCTCTCTCTCCCCAGTCTAACTACTGATGCCCCTGGCTTCCTTTAAACCCCAACTAAAATGCCATCTTTTATACAAAACCTTCCACAAACTTTCTTAATTCCAGTGCCTTTCCTCTCTTATTTCCTATTTATCCTACACATTGCTTGCTTTGTATATATTTGTTAGAATGTTCTTTTCCTGCTCCCCAGCCATTAGATTGTAAGCTCCTTAAAGGCAATAACCATCTTTAGCCTCTTTTTATAACTCCAGTGCTTAGCATAGTGCCTGGCACATAGTAGGAGCTTAATAAATTTTTATTGATCAATTAATTGATTGATTGGTGCTTACTGCCTGGGTGATCTTGGGCAAATCTCATAACTTCCCTAGACTTTAGTTTTCTCATGTTTAAAATCAAAATGTCAGTCTAAATCACCTTTGAGGCCACTTGAAGGTTGAGATCTATGATGCCAAGAATATATTCGATGACAGTGTCATAATTATGAAGTGTTAGAATAAGACCCTCTATCAGTGGGTATGGGGAGACAGTGTTATGGAAAGAACATTGACACTGGAACCAGAAAATCTGGATCCAAATCCTACCCCTGACTCTTACTACCTGGGGGACCTTGGTCAAGACACATCACCTCCATTGTCTTCCATTTTTCATCTGTAAAAAGAGAGAGGTGACACAGTGGAAAGAACACTGATTTTGGAGTCTGAAGACCTGAGTTCCAGTTCTGGTTCAGCTACTTATTATCTATGTGATTATGGGCAAGTTAATTAACTTCCCTGAGCCTCAGATTTCTCATCTGTAATGTGAGGGGGATAGCCTCAATGTCCTCCAGTGCCTTTTTTTTAATCTCTCAATCTGTACTCCTATTACCAGAAGGCCTCAGAGGTCCCTTTCCACTCTTTGTCTATGATGTTGGAGGGGCTTCCATCTTCTAGATGGGTAAGACATTCCAAGGGGACATTACTTTACAAACTTTAGTGACTAGTTTAGATCTTCTAGAAACAATCATGCTTTACACCCTGAGTACTGCAAACATTTAGTCTTTTTGCACTTATGCATCATAAGCAACTGTTTCATGCAGCTGACAGGCTAATCATAATGCAAACAAATGTATGAGCAGGAGGTGGTTGTGAAATAATATAATATATCATAAAGGCAGTCATTTCCCCACCCGCCTCATAGCAGCCAGCTGTGAGTTGTGTGCCACTATAATCTGAGGCTAGTAAAGCCTGAGGAAACAAAATAAAAGGAGTACTAACATTTGAAAGAACTTCCATTCCATTTTAGAAAGGCAAGGTAGATTCTGTGACAGTGTGTTCATAGGGGCATTTTACTTCTATTTCTATTCTTTGGTGGCCCTTCAGCCATGTTTCTTAGAAGTTCAAACATCTTTTGTGTCTATTTTCAATGGAGATATCTTGATATGATTTCTTTTCTTCTCTCATGGTATTTTCTCAACTAGTTGCTACTGGACTTCTACTGAGCTGTAACTTTTCATCCTAAAGCCTCACTCCAGACTTGGAATCCACCCCTGAGACCTCTGTCTCTCTGATTGGATAGCTCCTCCTCACAGACCCTCCATTTAAAGGAGAATTTCCAGGCCAGTCATGTCTCATGCTTTGCCAGACTGCCCTCCTGACTTCCTCTATCATGTCCTTTTTTTCATTTTTCCTGGATAGCTTTGTCTTTCTCCCAACCCCCAGCACTCCTTTTCAGCATGCTTTTAGGTGTTCTATTTCCCCATTAGAATGTAAGCACCTTAAAGTCTGGGACTACATACATACATACATACATACATACATACATACATACATATATATACATACATATATATGTATATATGCATATATATGTATGTATGTATGTGTGTGTGTGTGTGTGTGTGTGTGTGTGTGTGTATATATATATATATATATATATATATATATATATATATATATATACATATTTCCTGTTAGTATTTGTAGCTATTTTCTTCCTCAACACAGTGCCTGGTATAGAGTAAGCTATTACAAAAGCTAAATTGACCATCCTTTCCTCTCTGTCTTAATCTGTTCTTTGCTTAATTTTAGACCTACTCATAGAAATCTACAGCATTATTAGCAGTCTTTCTGATATTTAATGTAATTTCATTTTGAGTATTATAATAATAGAATTATCTATTATTAACAAGGTATTGATATGAATACCACTATTAATAATAATTGATTGGTACAAATTATTATTTTTGTATTAGTCAGAGACTAGGCTTTCCCATCTTCCTCCCTTGCTAACATTTTTACCATATCTGTGATTATATCAGTGTGTGAATCTGGTGAGAAACTCCCTTTTACCAATGTAGATCAGCAGTGACTGGGTAGTGGTAGTGCAGTGGATAGAATGGCAAGTTGAAACTCTGCCTCAGATATTTACTGGCTGTGTGACCCTGGGCAAGTCACTTGTCCTTTATCAGCCTGAGTTTCCTCACCAGTAAAATGGGTTACTAATAAATCTTGTCTCAGAGAGCTATTGTGAAAATCAAATGACATTATATTTTAAGGTGATTTGCAAACTTGAAAGTGTTATGTAAAGGTTAGCTAGTAGTAGTAGCAGCAGCAGCAGCAGCAGCAGCAGCAGCAGTACTATCAAGTACCTGCTAAGCAATTTAGCTTGGAGTTACCTGTGCCAGGGGAAGCTGGGTGGCCAAGTGGATAGAGCACTGGCCCTGGATTCAGGAGGACCTGAGTTCAAATCCAACCTCAGACATATAACACTTACTAGCTGTGTGACCCTGGGGAAGTCATTTAACCCTGTTGCCTAACCAAAAAAAAAAATACCTGGGCCATTGAGAAAATAAATGACTTATCCAAAGTCATATTCCAGTGTTTGTCAGAGATGGGACTTGAACTTGGGCGTTACTGACTCCGAGGGTGCCTCTTATTGCATATATTATTTGAAGAAAATAAATATGTAAAATAGTCTTTCTTTTGAGTGCCCCATTGATGTTGGTAGAATAAGTAGTTTCAGGAAGAGTTTCTCTCCCTCCCCATTTCCTATGAAGGGCACTTTGTATTTTGGAGAGAACTTTTAAATGTCCCAAACATCTTTGGTTCAAATATTTCTTTTATCTCATAATCATGGAAAGGAGATTACTGGAAACCTATGAGATTCTACTACTTTTCGCCTACACTTTCATTCATATACTCATTCATTCAATAAACATTTGAGTCTCTTAAACATTTTGCCCCTTTGTTGGTGTGTTTTAATAATTTTGAAACTAACCATGTGGGGACTTAAACTCCAGGAGAGTTGTTTAAATTCTTGGGGAGATGGACTTTAGAAAGGCCCTTAGGAAGCTATTGCTAAAGATCGAGCCTTTAGTTTTTTGATCTTCTCCCCAAAGAATCTTGGACTCAACAAATCCAGTGACCATGGTAGGAGGAGGGAAAGGTATGGCCTTGACCAATATTCTAGCAGTGAGTATAGATGAATTGGAGATCAAAGAAGGAGAGAGAATGATGACTAAGCATCCCTTTCATCCTACTCAGTAGCTCTGGCATGAAGACTGTTTGAGTTAAGGGGGAAAATATGCTTTGGAGGTAGACTATCCTCACCAGTCTCAGCATTTACTTCTAGGGTATGGACAGATGGGTGGCCACTGAGAAAGGACTAATTTTTGTTTTCAATTCTGCCTGCACCAACAAGCTAAATATAATAGCTTCTAATAAGACATCTTATTACATTATTTAGTTGGAATCATTATACAGATATCTAAAAGCACTTTTTGAGGGGCCTGGTTATATTTTCTCTGCTCAGTGATATTCCTCAGAAATGTTCTTATTTTTATTCCCTTTGTGACAAATCAAGGCTGAATGATCAAGACCTTGACCACCTTTTCCAAGTTGATTTTAAGAATCTTTTTACATACACAGTTTTGCTTTTTTTTTTTCCCTCCCTAAATGATTGGTTCAGTTGATGGAAAGCTAAATTCAGAAGATTACATTTGCTATCCAAAATGTCAAAACAGTGCCAGCTGCTTCTGCCATTCTTGAAACAGCTAACAAAAGCCTGCCTTCTAGAAAATCAGAATTCACTCAATACAGTATGCAAATAATCATGGGAGTCCTCTTTCTTTGTCTTTCTGACACCCAAGCTGACATGGCCTATTACTGATTCTTCCCACACTTCCTCTTTAATGTGAAGAGAAACAACATGGGATAGTAGAGGCAGCACTGGCCTTTGGAATCAGGACACTGAGGTCTGAGTTTCTGTTTATCGACAGGCCATAGTGGCAAGAACACTAGATTTTGATTCTGAGGATCAATTCCACTTCCTGTTTACCTGTATTACCCTTGGGCAAATATTTATTTCTTAAGGCCTCATATTTCTCATGTGTTCAAACTCCTCCCTTTCACTTTTCACAGCCTGGCCGCAACCTACCTTTGCTGCTTTATCCCCTTCCACTTCTTTTAATGTACTTTTCCCTGAAGCCTAATTAGGGGCTTGCTATTTCTCCTATACAATACTCTATTTATCAAAAGACTGTCTCTGGGGCTTTTCCAGGCTATTCCCCATTCCTATAACTCATTGCATCTTCATTCTAGCTCTTAGTATCGCTAGTCTTTAAATTTCAACTCAAGCAATTCTTTATCATGAAGCTTTTTCTGATTCCTGCAGCCCCCAAATTGCCTTCTATATATTTTGCACATAAATGGTGCAGTGGAAAGGGCACTGTAATCTGAGGTCAGAGGTCCTGGATCCAAATTCTACCTCTGACATAATACCTATGGGGCGAAGGACAAATGTAAGGAATATGGTAACTTTCCCAATCCACTAACAGGAGAAGCTCAAAAAACTCTGGGAGAGTATTTCAGTCACTTTGTTAGAATAAGACCAGTTAGTCCCCCTCTCTCTTCTTGATGATGGAGAGTTTGACTATCAGCTAGGCTTCAATTCCCCAGGAATCTTACTTCTTCTTACTAGTATGAATGAACATCCTTCCCCAGGTCCAGGTTCCTCACTGCCTTCCTCCAGTGCCTGGTCTGACTAGACAAAAATAAGAAACCTATAAAAATCTACCAGACTTTATTGTTTGAGGAGAGGGTGCCTTCGGTGCCCAATTCCTACCAGAATTCCAAAGGGGTACCCAACTCCACCTGGGGCTACCAGCAGACCTGTTTCCATCATTCTCCCTGACTGCCCTTTATTTCACAAGTATCTCCCCTCAATAAAGCTGGCCTGATTCACTGTCTTGTTGAGAGTTCCATGTTTCCTTGTATTAGACTATCTGTATCCTGCACCTCTCTGAGTCTGTATTAAGACAATAAGTCACTTAATCTCCCAGCATCTCACTTTCAACAACTGCAAAATGAGGGACCTGTACTAATGATGACCTTTTCTAAATCTATGATCCTATAACTTTATATAGTCTCCTACTTTGAAAGCAGGGACTATTTCTTTTTGTCTTTGTATCCCTGGTCCCTAGCACATACTAGGCACTTATTAAATGCTTATTGAATGACCTGTAAAATGAGAGTATTAGGTTAGGTGAGACCTGTGACCTCTTGTACCTCTAAAACCTATGGCTTGGTGATATTGACCATATCATTTATTTGAGTGTCAACTTTCTTGTCTGTAAAATGGGCATGTAATTCAAGCCCTGGTGATTTTATAGTGGTTAAATTTTTAGAGCTTAGAAGGACCTCAAATCTCTATGCTAATCTATGGTTTTTAAATTATTCTAGGAAGGGTAGAGAATCTCTTCCCTATTCAATGGAGATAAACCTTAAACCAGATCCTTGTTTATAGATGAATCCATGAGTATTTACTTTTCTCTAAAGCTCCCTACTTTTAGATACTCTTTCATATCTGGCTATTTATAGACTAAAACTCCAGTTAGAACTGAATGGTCTTATCAGATCTCTTCAGCAACTGCTAATTTCCCTTTTAATAAGAAGGGTGAGGAGCAGGAGCAGGGCTTTCTGCAAACAACAGCCGTGGTGGCATAGCAGCAATAGAAGCCAGAACAGGAGGAGGTAAACTTGGAAGAACACCAAAGATAATGGGAACTATCTGAATTAATGAATTTAGAATTTGCAGATCAGAAGAGCATCCTATACTATCTTTCTTCATAGGATAAATGACAGAGAGAAAGAATCAAGAACAAGAACAGGGAACTTGTGCCACCTGAACGACTCCCTTTATTTCTTTCTTTCACCACTCTCCATTTTCCTTGCCCTTTCCTTTTTATTACTCTCTTAATCTAAAATTATTCTTTAAAATTATTCTTTCCTTTCAGCTCTAGGGAGTATCCAGGAGTTGAAGTGGAATGGGTAGAAATAAGTGAAGCCATTTACAAGCATGCCTAATAACACCTGGCAATAATAACTGATATGTGCGAATTGTCTTCTTTAAATCAATGGTATCTAACATGCAGACTATAGCATGACCCTATAAGGAGTCTGATCAGTCAATTAGAGGGTAGGAAAATTGATCCTCTCTCTCTCTATCATAGCCAATTTTGGACTTTTTCTCTAACCAGTAACTTATCTCCTCTATCTCTTAATATTCCCTCCCTTCTTCCTCTCCTTCAGTGTAGAAGCCATTTGGAAAATTATATGATATCCACCTACCCAAAACCTATCTATCTTTTGTTGCCCAGATCTTTTCATGGCTGGGGCAGAACCCTTTAGAAGGTGAGTTCTGGGATCCAGGACAGTGACAAGTTAATAAGAATCAATACTCTCCCCTTTTTCATTTTGGATGTGATAAAGTGAGTCACATAGTATAAGTAGACAGGTATAAGTAGTGAGATCTCATTACATTCTTCCAAATTCATACCTCTTTCTCACTTACCTACTACCAAGGGTACCTTTATCCTTCTAGTCCCCTGGGCTCAGAACCTCAGTTTCATCTTAGACTCTTCAGTCTTCCTCCCCACACATACCCAATCAATTGCCAAATTATGTGCTTCTACCTCCATATCTTTTCCATCTATCTCCTTATCTCTATTCACACAGCTACCACCCCATACAACATTCATCATCTCTTTCCTGGACTACTGAAATAGCCTAAATGATCTTCCTGCCTTATATCTCTCCCCTCTCCAATCCATACTTCATAGAGCTGCTTTGGGATTTATTTTCCTAAAGTGCAGGTCTGATCATGTCACTCAATAAACTAGTGGCTTTTATCAGCATTTCTATATATTACCAACAAAGCCCAACAACAAGAGATAGAAAGAGAAATCCCATTTGAACTTACTGTAGACATTATAAAATATTTAGGAGTCTACCTCCAGAAACAAACCCCGGAACTCTATGAACACAATTACAAAACACTTTTCACACAAATAAAATCAGATCTAAATAATTGGAAAAACATCAGTTGCTCATGGGTAGGCTGAGCTAATATAATAAAAATGACAATCCTACCTAAGCTAATTTACTTATTCAGTGCCATACCAATCAAACTACCAAAAAATTATTTTATAGAGTTAGAAAAAATGATAAGATTCATTTGGAAAAGCAAAAGGTCCAGAATATCAAAGGAACTAATGAAAAGAAATGCAGGGGAAGGTGGCCTAGCAATTCCAGATCTTAAATTGTATTATAAAGCAGCAATCATCAAAACTGCTTGGTACTGGCTAAGAAATAGGGAGGTGGATCAGTGGAATAGGTTAAATATGCAAGATACAGTAGTCAATGACTATAGTAATCTATTATTTGATAAACCCAAAGACCCCAGTTTCTGGGATAAGAACCCACTCTTTGAAAAAAACTGCTGGGAAAACTGGAAAAGAGTATGGCAGAAACTAGGCATAGACCCAAATCTCACACCATATACCAAAATAAAGTCAAAGTGGGTTCAGGACTTAGATATAAAGGCTGATACCATAAGTAAACAGGGAAACAAGGAATAGTTTACCTATCATATCTGTAGAGAACAGAAGAATTCATGACCAAACAGGAGATAGAGAACATTATGAAAAGCAAAATGGATAATTTTGATTACATTAAACTGAAAAGTTTTTGCACAAACAAAGCCAATGCAACTAAGATTAGAAGGAAGGTAGAAAATTGGGAAAGAATTTTTACAACCAGTCTCTCTGATAAAGGCCTCATTTCTAAAATATATAGAGAATTAAGACAAATTTATAAGAACACAAGCCATTCCCCAGTTGATAAATGGTCAAAGGATATGAACAGGCAGTTCTCAGATGAAGAAATTAAAGCCATCTATAGTCATGAAAAAATGCTCTAAATCGTTATTGATTAGAGAAATGCAAATCAAAACAACTCTGAGGTACCACATCACACCTATCAGATTGGCCAACATGACAAAACAGGAAAATGATAAATGTTGGAGAAGATGTGGGAAAATTGGAACACTAATACATTGTTGGTGGAGTTGTGAAATGATCCAACCATTTTGGAGAACAATTTGGAACTATGCCCAAAGGGCTACAAAAATGTGCATACCCTTTGATCCAACAATAGCACTTCTAGGGCTATATCCCAAAGAGATCAAACAAAATGGGAAAAGGACCCACAATGCAAAAATATTCATAGCAGCTCTTTTTGTGGTGGCAAAGAATTGGAAATTGAGAGGATGCCCATCAATTGGGGAATGGCTGAGCAAGTTGTGGTATATGAATGTAATGGAATACTATTGTGCTATAAGAAATGATGAACAGGCTGACTTCAGAAAAACCTGGAAGACTTATATGGTCTGATGCTGAGTGAAGTGAGCAGAACCAAGAGGACTTTGTACACAATAACAGCCATGTTATGCATTGACTAAGATTGTTAAACTGAACCCTTCTCAGCATTACGAGGATCTAAGATATCTCCAAAGGCCTCAGGATGGAAAATGCTGTCCACATCCAAAGAAAGAACTATGGAAGTTGAATCGCTATCACTTATGTTTACCTTCAGTTGAGTTTTGTTTCATCTTTCTGATGGTTCTTCCTATTGGTTTTAATTTTTACTTATAACTTCACTAATGTGAAAATATGTTGAATGGGTATGTAAATGTAAAGCCTATGTCAGATTGTGTGCCGTCTTGGGGAGGGTGGGGGGGAAGGGGGAGAAAAATTTTCAACTCAAAAGCATATGGAAGTGATTGTTGATAAATCAAAATAAATTAATTAAAAAAACTAAAAAATTAAAAAAATAAACTAGTAGCTTTTTCTTGATTCTAGGATCAAATATTATTTCAACTTTATTTCACCTTTTTTAACTTTTGTTTTTGTGTAACTTTTATAATGTAGGTAATTATTAATATAGTAGTACACGTATGTAATTTGCATATGGGAACATGTACTATCAAAAAGCATTTGGATACCACTGTTCTAGAGTACTTCTAGGATGCAGTGCAGAGAGCCTGAAAACTAATCAGTCACTGGAATCAGTTAGTCATTCAATAAACATATATTAAGTACCTACTGTGTTCCAGGCACCATCCTAAACTCTAGGGCTACAAAAGAAAGAAAAAAGACAGTCCTTGTTCTCAAGTAGCTCATAGTCTAATGGTTAATACAATATGCAAACAGCTTTGGACAATCAAGCTATATATAAGATAAATTGGAAGTACTCTATAGAAGAAGGGCAAAGGCCTTATATAGAAGGTAAGATTTTAGCTGAGGCTTGAAGGAAGTCAAGCATGCTATGAAGTAGAGATCAGGAGGAAGTGTCTTCCAGACAGGGGAGGCAGTCAGTGCAAATGCCTGGAGTCAGAGATGAAATGTCTTGTTTGAAGAATAAATGGGAGATCATTTGGCAAAGAGAAACAACGTTGGGAAATTAGATCTAATGAAATATTTGTGTTTCTGCTTATAGATTAGCTTCCATTTGCTTCTGTTTGAGTTAGGGCATAGTACCAATGTCCTTTTTTGCCAGTTCAGGACATATAAGCAATTAAGCAACACTCATTTATTAAGCATCTATTATGTATCAGACTCTGTACTATGCACTGGATATGCCAAGACAAAAATAAAAGCGTCCTTGCCTTCAAGGAGTCAATAAATATATACATGTAAGTGTGTGAAAATGTACGCAAAAGGAATCTGAATGTAATAATGTACCCAGGTGAGACCAGCAAAACTGTTTGGTGGAAGGCATGAAAAGGCAGAGATACTGAAAGGAAAAGAGGAAGTTCTTTCTTGTGTAAAGGAATCATTCCCAGGCTCAGATTCTTCAAATCTAGCTAACACTTCACAGACTCTCAGAGTCCTCAGTATGGCTAGTATGGCGGATCTTTAATAAACCTTCTCTTTGTCTGAAAATAAAAAAAAGAAAAGAATCGTTCCCATTATGGAAAGGTTTGAATTATTCAGTTTCTTTAAGAAAAAGTTATCAAAGAGAATATAATGTGCCTCATGCCATGGATTGCTTTTTAATTTTTAATTTTTACATTTTCAGTTTAATTGACTTGTTTTATTTTTTACATTACAAGCATTTATAGATTATTTCCTTTTTTGTGAGAATTGTCTTGTAACAAAGTAAAATAATTAAGCAAAAGGAAAAATGCATATGACATATCACCTGTGTAGCATCCCATTATTTAAAAAAATAGCAAATCTATTCTCTCTTCCCCTATACCCGCCACTCAATTAAAAAAAAAACAAATTTATTGTAACAAATATGCATAATAAAGCAAAACAAATACTTCAAGGGCTGTATACATATGTATGTATGTATGTATGTATGTATGTATCTATCTATCTATCTATCTATCTATCTATAGCAATCTGCCCTGGGTCATATTATATTGTCTTTGCTTTTATTAATGCAGTTAATTGTTTGAGCCTTCTACCCCTTCCACAGTTAGAAATACTTCTTTTACATTAGGAAAAACAACAACAACAAAACCTGTCTTTTATTTATATACAAAGATTTCATAGATAAATGGATAGATAGGTAGACAGACCCCTTCCACAGTTAGAAATACTTCTTTTACACTAGGAAAAAAACAACAACAAAACCTCTGTCTTTTATTTATATATAAAGATTTCATAGATAAGTGGATAGATAGGTAGACAGACAGATGCACATTTTATTCTGCACCCTGAGTCCATCACTTCTCTGTAATGTTTCCATTACATGTTCAATTACTGGTCCTCTAAAATCATGAATGGTCATTGTATTGATTATATTTCTTTTAACTTTTAAAGGTATTTGTCTTTGTAGTGGTGATGTAATTGTACAAATTGTTCTGGTTCTGCTCACTTCACTCTTGCTTTAGTTCATACAAATCTTTCCATGTCTTTTTGAAATCATCCGTTCTTTATTTCTCATAGTACAACAGTATTTGATGCATGCGTATACCATAACTTATTCAGCCATTCAATTGACCTCTTCTTTTCCACTTTTTTTTTACCACCAGAAAACAAGCTTTCATAATTTTTTTTGTACATGAAAAACCTTTTCCTCTTTGTTTATATGCGCCCTATGTTTTGAGGAAAATGCTTCATAACTTCTGTTTTTGCTATCTCATTTGTTAGAGAACTGAGCCTACTCTGGATCGAAGGTAAAGTATGCCAATAGGGGCTTGTGAGCTGTAGATTAGGTCAATTGTCACTCACAGGATTACCTCTAGAACCCTGTCAAAGTTGAAGCAGCCACCCATCTGGTGATCCAACTAATCAGTGCTAGTGCGTGTTTGATGGAGTGAGCTCAGAGTAGGGGGGACGCAGTGCTTCACAAAGTATTTTTCATGGGGAGGCATTGGTAACTGGAGGGGAGAATAAGGCAAGGGTTTATGCAAGAGTTGCCATTTAAACTGAATTTGGACAGAAACTAGATTGACCATGAAATGATTGAATATCATCACCTTTGATTCCATGCTTGAAAGTCTTGTGTGTCCTTGGAAAACAAATTGGTATAAATACCGCTTTTGTTTTATTTCTCTCTTTGTGATCATGGCAGAGATATCCGCATTTCCAAATCCCACCCAAACCAGGACTTTCTTGTGTCTTATCATTCAGCATCTTTTTAGGTCTGTTATTTTACTCTTAATTCTAAGTGGTGTGAGTAAGGAGGGAGCCTATTCCAAGCACGAACAGAAAGAACAGCTATCATTTACAATATAGCCAAGCTTTGCTTAGGAAACTGTAGCACCTAAGCTCTGGTACAAAATATTTGTGACAAAGAGACAATTTGCCACAGACTTTACCTGCTCAGTTTAGCTATGAAAGCTAACATAAAGACAATAACTGAGGACTTTCTTTTTTAAAAAGCGAAAACAGAAGACAAGGAGAAGTATTTAATGATAATCAGAGAATGGACAATTCATATTTAGCTATCAGTACTAGATAAAACCTAGGTATATACTATTTGCATTTGTAAACTAGTCTTTCTCCTACAAGAGAAGGGCAGTGAATTGACAGATTATGTCTCTGGTCTCCAAGGAGAAAATGAATTGTTAATGGAAAAAGGAAGTATCAAGGAAGAAGCAAAGAACATGAAAGGTTGAAGGGACATTGTGGAGTTATAACCTGTGCCAAGAGGTGGAAAATGTGATAGGAAAGAATGAAGAAGGAACATTGAATATTTGGAGCTAAATAACATATATGAGACTTGCCCTGCAGAGGGGGAACTTTACTATCTTAGAAGGAAGCAGCACCTTGAGTTCTAATGCATGTGGACTTAACAGGTGCTATTAGGCAAGATGATGACATCCATTAATGCTCAATAGGAAGTATAAACAAATGGTGATGGTCAAAAATACAATGCTGAGGCTTATTGAAGCAGTTACTTGTCAAGATGGAGGTCTTCTCAGGATATGGATCTGGTAAGTGATGGAGAGCTTCTTGAGTCTTGTTCAGCTTGAAATGACTCATTTCTAATGATTCATGTGGGGACAAATTAAAATATCAGAAGGAAACTAGACTATGTATACTTAAGATTAAGAAGTTTTTGGGGAAAATAGAAGACTTCAGGTACATAGGTTGTATTTTCATTACTATTGCTGATTGAAGGTACGTTATTCAGGAGATAATTCAAATTTGGGAAGTAGCATGCTATCTAGCTAAGATTATGGCTGGGAATGGGATTTGTATTGCTGTGTGATGGACACTACCTAGATGATTAATAGATATATTTGTTTTGAGTCTTAAGAATTTAATGAAATTAGTAAGAACATTTCCAACAGAAAAGAGAGAGGGACAGGAAAAAAAACTGCCAAAGTGTACCTGTCAAGTCTAATACTATAGAGAGCAGCAGGTATACAACAATAAAAATAACAGCAGAAGAAAGGGTCAATAATTCGATAATTTATAGGAGAACATTTATAAAAAGACTGCCAATAAAACCCATGGCTCTCATCTCTCTGTCTGTCTGTCTGTCTCTCTCTCTCTCTCTCAATAATAACACACACATACTGACAAAAATGCTATTTGGAGGGAGACAAGTGAGAGTGGGGTGCGACAGGGAGAAAAAAATAATGGGAAAGAGAGAGAGAGAGAGAAGAGTTAAAGAGAGAATTTCAGAAATGTACTGAGTCAGCAAGAGCTGGTTTCAAGTTCTGACTCCTACTGTAGCTATAAAAGCACTATTTGGGATCAGTGGGATGATATAAGAATGAGAAGGCTAAATTATTCAACTTTTGTGTTGCTTCTGTTTTCTCTTTTAAGAA
Source organism: Phascolarctos cinereus (assembly GCF_003287225.1). Taxonomy (NCBI): domain Eukaryota; kingdom Metazoa; phylum Chordata; class Mammalia; order Diprotodontia; family Phascolarctidae; genus Phascolarctos; species Phascolarctos cinereus. The sequence continues at coordinate 197,252,602 of NW_027555958.1, read as the reverse complement.
GAATACTCTCAGGTTGGAAAATGAAAACTGGTTAATGAGAAGCTGAAACCAATAATAAATGAAGATATAGAATGAAGATACCTAATTGCCTTCAATGAGTTTAAGTCCCTAGGTTCAGATGAACTTCATCCTACGACACTCAAAGAAATGGCAGGTTTGATTTCCCAGATCCTCTGGTGATATGAGGAGGACAGGGTTAGAAGTCAGCTCCCTCTGGTGTCTGAGAGTACAAAGAACGTGGAAAACAGAGTGGGGCTAGAATGTTAGTGTTAGGCTTGTGAGTTAGGGTAAGAGCATGGTTAGTAGAACAACTGTATACAAGTTGATGGATTGTGTCAGAGTATGTGAGTGTGTGTGCATATGTGTGTGTATTTGCATAGAGGTCATCAGACAATTTGAGCATGCATTTTGGATCTTCAGTCTAGATTCTCAGAGATTTTGGAATGCTCTCTAAGGCTAATATGCCTATTAGGAAGCTTGGGGAACACTGGAGTTATGGCAGTACATCAAGGCAGGCACCCAACCTGGTTGGCAAGATTCAGTGGGTGATGAATGTTGCTACTAATACTTGCAGTGAAATTTTATGGATGATGACTAGCCCTGGCACAATTCTAATTCCGTGGTAGTCTCTGTAATATAAAATAGATTATTTTGTGTGCGCTGTGGAGGTGAGGTATTAGTGTGCATGGAGACATAGGAGAATATGACATTTACAAAGTGTTTGAGTGTTAGAGTGGTGAGTATGATACAGAATCCACCAAACTATGAAGGTAGAAAGGTCACAAGTGGTTACAGGTAGCTTCCACTATTTGAAGATTAACATGGTTTCTTGTTCTTTCCCACACATGACCCTCCATATCACTCTCCATGTCTTTGTCCAGTCTGACCCACATTCTTGGAAAGCTATCCCTTCTCACTTCAAAATCACAGAATTTCTAGTTTCCTTCAAAGTTCAAATTCTATATGAAACCTTGCCTTATCCTCCCCTAACCCTAGCTCCTAGTGCCTCCTCCCCAAAATTATTATTTTGTATATGTCTTGTATGTAGTTACATATGTACCTGTTGTTTTTCCTAATAGAATGTAAATTCCTTGAGGGCAGAGACATTGACTTTTGCCTTTGTTGTTGTTGTTTGTCCTTTGTTCTGGAAGAGGACCATGACTTCAGGAAGATGATGCTGTGACTTGAAAGTGAATAGGATTTAAGTGATGGAGGGCTGTGCAAGGTAACCAGCCTCACTTTCTCCTCTGGAGTCATCTGGGTCCAGTGGCAAGATATAAATCAGGGTGACTGGAGATGGCACCTTCTGTCTTTGTATGCATAGCACCTAACAGAGTATCTGGCATATAATAACAGTTCATGTATAATGCTTGGTTTGAAAACTTGAAATTCTTCCAATGCAATTGAAATAGCAGAACAGTTTGGACATAATGCAAATTTTACATTATTTTTATGCTTGATTTCATTTTTGAGGAAAAGTGCACCAAGGTGGAGGGTCTCATGACTGGGAGTGACTTCAATAGACTCCTTCATTTACACCAACCTCATGCTATATTGTATTCGTGTCATATCCTGTCCTACTATCTGGCCCATTAGTTATTATAGTGGATAAACTTCTGTAATTGGAATCAGGAGAGGGATAGGGGCCTAGACCTGTGCTTTCATTGTTGTAGGGAATTCCTCATCAGTCAACAAGCTTTCCCATTTCCTATCTTTTAGAGAAACTATTCTTAAACATTGAACTGGAATCTAATATTTGCTTTAAATTTTTCTATTTAAAATTATTCATGGTGCTTTCAATCTTACTAGGCTTATCAAGAAAATAAAGCATCCTTCCAGAAAATCAGTAGATAAATAATACACATCTTGGATTAAAGCATCTTGAAGCTCTCTAAAGTTACTTAATTTTCAGTCTGTATTAGTGGAGATAATTTTCACAATGTTACTTTTCCATAGTGATGAAATCACTGGCCAAGATATACCTCCTTCCCTCCAAGAAACAAATAAATGAACAAATAAGCAAAAACACAACACAACCTTGAAGAAAACCCAATTGCGCTCTACACTGTCTACCAGTAAAGGGAAATATAGAAGAAATATGAGATGAACCTTGAACTCAAAGACTTTGAAATCAAATTGGGCACAATACATATAATACACAATACCACACTAAGACATAAGAAAAAAGACCAAATAAATAACATGAGACTGAATTTTGTGAATGCTAGTGAAAAAAGGGTGATATATATGCACGTTCAAATGAAAAAAATTTGAATCTGGAGAGAATAGAGAACTCATTTTCACTTTTTTTTTTTGCCTTTTATTTATTTATTTATTTTTGGTTTTTTTTATGTCTAAATTTATTTATTTTTAGTTTTCAACATTCCCTTCCACAAGTTTTTGAGTTCCAAATTTTCACCCCATCTCCCCCCTTCCCCTACCCCAAGATGGCATGCATTCTGAATATCCCTTCCCCTATTCTGTCCTCTCTTCTATCTCTCTCCCCTTCTCTTATCCCCTTCCCCTTCTATTTTCCTGTAGGGCAGGATAGACTTCTGTACCCCATTTCCTATGTTTATTACCCAGTAGTATGTGAAAACATTTTTTTAAACATATGTTTTTAAAACTTTAGGTTTCAAATTTTCTCTCTTCCTCCCTCCCCACCCACCCTCATTGAAAAGGCAAGCAACTCAATATAAGTTGTACATGTGCAGTTATGCAAAACACGTCCATAGTAGACATGTTGTGAAAAACTAACTCTATTTCCCTTAATCCTATCCTGCCCTCCCATTTATTCTATTCTTTCTTTTGACCCTGTCTCTCCTCAGAAGTATTTACTTCTGATTAACCCCTTTCCCAATCTGCCCTCCTCTCTATCATCCCCCTGCTCTCTTGTCCCCTTTCCCCCTATTTTCCTGTAGGGTAAGACAGATTTCCATACCCAATTGAATGTGTATGTTATTCCCTCCTTAAGCCAAATCCTATGAGAATAAGATTCACTCATTCCCTCTCTCCTTCCCCTGTTTCCCCTTCCACTGTAAGAGACTTTTCTGTTTTTTTGTGAGATAATTTACCCCATTCTACCTCTCCCTTTCTTCTTCTCCCAGTATAGTCCTCTCTCATCCCTTAATTTTATTCTCCAGATATGACCCCTTAATCTTCAGCTCACCCTGTGCCCTCTATCTATCTATCTACATATACATACATATAATTTTTTTCCTCCAACTACCCTGATACTGACAAAGGTCTCATGAGTTATAAATATCATCTTTCCATGCAGGAATGTAAACAGTTCAATCTTAATAAGTCTCTTATGATTTCTCTTTCCTGTTTACCTCTTCATGTTCCACTTGAGTCCTGTATTTGAAAGTCAAATTTTCTATTCAGCTCTGGTCTTTTCATCAAGAATGCTTGAAAGTCCTCTATTTCACTGAATGACCATTTTTTCCCCTGAAGGATTATACTCAGTTTTGCTGGGTAGGTGATTCTTGGTTGTAATCCTATCTCCTTTGCCCTCCGGAATATTATATTCCATGCCCTGGGGTCCTTTAATGTAGAAGCTGCTAAATCTTGTGTTATCCTGATTGTGTTTCCACAGTACTTGAACTGTTTCCTTCTGGCAGCTTGTAATATTTTCTCCTTGACCTGGGAACTCTGGAATTTGGCTACAATATTCCTAGGAGTTTTCCTTTGGGGATCTCTTTCAGGAGGAGATCTGTGGATTCTTTCAATTTCTATTTTGCCCTCTGGTTCTACTATATCAGGGCAGTTTTCCTTGATAATTTCTTGAAAGATGATGTCTAGGCTCTTTTTTGATCATGGCTTTCAGATAGTCCAATAATTTTTAAATTCTCTCTCCTGGATCTATTTTCCAGGTCAGTTGTTTTTCCAATGAGATATTTCACATTGTTTTCTAATTTTTCATTCTTTTGGATTTGTTCTACTGTGTCTGATTTCTCATAAAGTCACTATCTTCCAATTGCTCTATTCTAATTTTTAAGGAAGTATTTTCTTCAGTAAGCTTTTGGACTTCCTTTTCCATCTGGCCAATTTTGCTTTTTAGGGCATTTTTCTCCTCATTGGCTTTTTGGACCTCTTTTGCCATTTGGGTTAGGCTATTTTTTAAGGTGTTATTTTCTTCAGTATTTTTTTGGGTCTCCTTTAGCATCACTCTCAGTTTTTCCTCTACTTCTCTAACTTGCTTCTCAAAATCGTTTTTGAGCTCTTCCATGGCCTGGGACCAATTCATATTTTTCTTGGAGGCTTTGGATGTAGGGGCTTTGACTTTGTTGTCTTCTTCTGGTTGTATATTTTGGTCTTCTTTTTCACCAAAGTAAGATAATATAGTCTGACTCTTTTTGGCTGCTTGCTCATGATCCCGCCAATTACTTGAGTTTTAAACTCTTTGTTAAGGTACGAATCTGCTTCCAATGTGGAGAATGTACTGTCCCAAGCTTCGGGGTTTGTACAGCTGTTTTCAGAGATACTTGTAGGGACCTGTAAATTTTCAGTTCTTCCAAGGTGGTATGATAAGGGGCAGGTGTTTACTCCTTTCCTGGCCTGCGACTACAAGTACTCCTTTCTGTCCTGTAACTGTGAGAGGGGCTCCTCTCCACAACCACTACAAGCTCCACCAAGCCAGCGCTCCTCCTCACCCCAGCACCCTGCCCAGAACTGTGGCCCAGATCCAAACACGGGCAAAGCAAGAGATTCCTGCCTCAGCACTGGCAAAGAGATCCCTGGAATCCCTCTCTGATCAGCCACTGAATTCCCCCTCAGTCTGTGGGCCAAAAGCTCGGGAAGCAGCTGCCCCCCACCCCCAGGGCCATGCTCTTGGGGAATGGAGCTGAAACCCAGCCTTCCTTTCTCAGGCACTGACAGAAACAGACTTTTCCTACTGACTTTCTAATCTGTCTTTGGCATTGGTGGATTGAGGAGTCTGGAAACCTCCACAGCTGCCTGAAATTCAATCCTCTGAGCCCTGCTCCAGGTTTGCTGCAGCCTGAGCCCCATGCTGCGCCTGTGCACCAGCCCGCAGATACACCTTTCTGATCAATCATCCAGGTTGTCTTGCTCTGGAAATTTGTTTCACTCTGTCTTTTTGTGGCTTCTGCTGCTTCAGAATTTGTTTAGAGCCATTTTTTGAGTATTTGTAGGGGTTTGGAGGAGAGCTCAAGGAAGTCACTGCTTTTACTCCGCCATCTTGGCTCTGCCTCCCATTTCTACTTTTCTTAAAGCAAAAGATGTGCACATCCTATCACCATTCACACCCTGGTGTGATTTAACATGTTGTGCAGTGGAATTATGGACTTTATGGTCTAAGGCTCTCTAACAGGATTTTACTGTATGTGTTTTATTTTTGAATTTGACAAAGCTACTGCTGATGGTATTATCTCCTAAAGCTGAAGAGATTGATGCTCATCTCCAGTCCCTGACACACGTTCATTTAGAGGAATGCAGAGAGGGATTAAAAGGCAAGGGCTAGCTATGGCTGTGGATTGCCAATCAATGTTTGTAAATTTATAGTAATTTTGATGGAGACCACCATAGCTACCCAGGAAGATTATATATCATTGCTCCAAGTTAATAACTTCCTACTTACATTTATTTTGGTTAATGTGGATTATTTATCTACTGATTTTCTGGAAGGATGCTTTATTTTCTTGATAGGCCTTGTAAGAGAAGATTGAAAGCACCATGTACAATATTAAATATAAAAATTTAAATCAAATATTATAGTAGATTCCAGTTCAATGTTTAAAAATAGCTTCTCTAAAAGACAGGAAATGGCAAAGGTAAGGAAGAAGAGAGAAGTGATAGGTTTCTCTTTCTGGAATTACTTTAAGTTTTTTTTCAAAAAAATATTATTAGATTGTAACAAAGCATACCAAGGTGTCCTCCAAAACCAATAGCTAGAAAAATGCTTACCTGAAGAGAATAGAAAACTCATTTCTACTTTTAACTACTTCTTTTTTTCATTAAAAAACTTTCTGTTTTAGACATTGTTTTGGTTATTCTGTGAGTTTATAATAAAAAGGTTATGTTGGTAGTTATTGTCATTCTCCCAGAGAATTCTTATCAATTTGCATTATATAAGCAAAACATTAAGAACTTACAGATATACCTTCGGGTAATATAATTTTTTTATAATGAATGCCAGCTTTATCAGACAAAATTATGAATACCTATTAATTACTAAACATGTAAAATAGAAAATACAAATATTTTTTAAAAGTGTGATGTAAACCTGGGGCTTTGTTCTGACCTCTACTGTGTAGACCCACCATGTTCTAACCATCTTACTTCTATTCCCCAACCCATATACCCTTTCTGGGTCCCTTTCCTTTATATCTTTAGCTTTGGGGACAGTAATCAAATCAACAGTTCAATTTCTGAAAAGGTTATGTCTTTGTAACTTTCTAGTGCTAAACACTACTCTTCATCCACAATTCCTTTGTATTGTCTCCTTTGTTAATAAGTATAATAATAATAATAGCTAATATAGTAATATAACTTACTGTGATAAGTGCTTTATAATTATTAACGCATCTGATTCTGGGAGATAGGTGCTATTATCATCCCATTTACAGAGGAGGAACTGAGGTAAACAGACGTTAAGTAACTTGCCCAAAGTCAAACAGCTACTAAGTGTCTGAAGTGGGGTTTGAACTCAAATCTTCCTGACTCCAGGCCCTGCTTTCTATTCACTGTTCCCCCTAAGTGCATCATAGAATATAAAATACTTTACAGCAGGGACTATATTTCTTTTTGTATTCTTTCCTTTTGTATTTATGTCCCCAGCCCTTATAATAGAGTCTGACACATAAGTGCTTAATAAATGCCTTTTCATGCATGTATTCATTCTTGACCTGCTTTGACTCCTTGCTGCTATCTATAGCTTAGGGGAGGAAGGAAACAAACATTTATTGAGTGCCTTCTATGTACCAGGTACTGTGTTAAGAGCTTTACAAAGATTAACTCATTTGATATTATTATCCCCATTTTATAAATGAGGAAACTAAGGGAGACAGAGGTTAAGTGACTTGCCCAAGGTAACACAGCTAGTATCTGAGGTTGGATTTGAACTCAGGTCTTCCTAACTCCAGGTCCACTACTCTATCAATTGCACCACCTAGCTGCCTCTGATCTACTCCTGTGCTTGAGCCCCAACTGTTGTTTTTATTCTACTGGTCCCAGCCTTCTCCCCTATGTGTACAACCCATGACTACCTGTAGCTCTGGAAGCAGTACACTTAAGCAGTATGATATATAGTCTGAAGGATGAAACTTCTTTCTGCCTTAATAGCAGAGGCATTGGGAATTATCAGTGATCAGCATAGGAAAATGGATTCTTCTGGCAATCTTCAGATCTCAAGGAAGTGTTTATTCTCTTTTGGGGCAGAGTCAAGAGTAGGTCAGTTCTTTATCCTTCTCTCCCTGCTCCATCTCCATACTCCTACATGCCTTCATCCATGGAGTCAGGTCTATCTACCCTTCAAAATCTTTGTCTACCTTTGGTTGGAAATGTGCCAGTGTCTTTGTTCTATAGACAGGTAGATGATATAGTAGATAGAATGCTAGACTTGCAAAAGTCCTGACTCAGTCTCTTAATAGCTGTATGACCGTGGGAAAATCATTTAACCTCACTCACCCTCAGTTTTGCTGTCAGTAAAATAGAAATAATAATAATGCTCACCTTATAAAATTGTTGTGAGGTTCAAATAAGATAACATGTAAAGCTCTTTGCATACCTCAAAGCACTGTATAAATACTACCTATTGTGCCTTTACTGCTTTCTGAAACACCTTTCTTGCTGATAGTAGCTATCTAGCCTCTCTTTTTCTTGCTTTAGCTATCACTGTCGCAGTTTTTTGTTCTTAATTCTCATCTCAGTTATCACCATAGTCTGGTCAATATAGGAAAGGAGGGGGACTTCTCTGGATTTATTGCCCTGCATTCCAATTGAGGGCATCCTGACTTCTCCATGGTTGGCAAAGGAAGCTGAGGCCAAATGAATCATTTCATGTCTCTCTTTTTTCATTGTGGTCTCTGAAATGAACAGATTTCCCAGAACATGCATGCTTACATTCATTCATTCATTCATTCATTCATTCATTCATTCATTCATTCATCAAGTATTCATCGAGTGACTAGGGAGAATAAGGTTGGGATATTATATTATAAGAGTAGAAAAGAAAAAAAATCATAAAATCTCAATTTTAAAGGATAACACTTCAGATTTTATTGTAGCTAATACTTTATTTTTTTTTTAACCTAGGAGAAAACAGGTCTCATCAATTAACATTTATTCATGATAGTAAATCCACCTGCCAAGTGGCAGTCACAGAAAAATGACCTCTAATGTCAAGGATGTCATTGACATTGTCTCTAATGAATACAGACTAACTAGAGTCTGGTCTTACCTTCAAATGGTATCAAATGGTAGAATTGTGTTTAGCCATTTTTCAGTTGTGTTCAACTCTTTGTGACTCCATTTTGTTGTTTTCTTGGCAAAGATACTGGAGAGGTTTGGCATTTCCTTCTCCAAAATGATAAAACACATTCTGCTCAAGGTTCAGTAGATGGCACTCTTTGTTCTGTGGCAGTGTCCACACAATAATAAAATGTGGAATATTTGGAACCATACTTTTTATTGGTGAAATTTTTCAATTTTCGTCCAGACATTTGGCATAATATATATATATTATATATATATATTATATACATATATTATATATATATTATATATATATTATATATATTATATATATATAATATATATGTGTGTTTGTGTGTATGTATATATATGTGTGTGTGTGTGGTGTGTGTGTGTGTGTGTGTGTAGATAGATAAACAGAGAGAGATATCTTGAATTAGAAAAGATTTTATGCTTCAGTATTAGGTAAGTATGGATGAAAGATTCCTTGAAGTGATAAATGAAACAGAAATTGAATAAAGTTATTAACATATAGGGCAAGAGTTCACCAGAATTTCCTAGTGGAACAGTAATGATATGTTCTTTCTCTCTCTCTCTCTCCATCTCTCTCCCTCTAGTCCTTCTGATTGGAACCTGGGAGCTCTTCTCAGAATCTCCATTTAAGCAGGGCACCCAGGTCAGCCATCTCTTGATTTTAAAACACATTGCATTCCTCTGGATTTTTCCATCATGGCCCCTGCCCTGGGTTCCTTCCCTAAACTCCCACCCCTACTCCCTGCAGTTTAAGCTTCCTTTTATATATTATCTTCCCCCATTAAATGATAAGCTCCTTGATGACAGGGACTATATCATATTTATTTTCCCAGTGCTTAGCACAGTGCCTGGTACATACATAGTACCTTGATAAATGTTTATTGACTGATAGACTCTCTGTCTCTCTCTCTCTCTCTCTCTCTGTCTCTGTCTCTCTCTCTCCTCTCTCTCTCTCTCTCTTCTCTCTTCTCTCTCTCTCTCTCTCTCTCTTCTCTCTCTCTCTCTCCTCTCTCTCTTTATCATCTATCTGTATGTCCATAGAATTTTGGAATTAAATGGTCATCACAGCCTTATGTAATAACTATAGCTTAGCTTAACACAATAACTTTGCTAAAATTATCAGTTATTAAATTTGTCAATTTATCCCTATACATCTGCCAATTATATATAAGAAATATATACATATATATATAATTCCTCCATGTTGCTGCTGTTGCTGTTCAGTCATATCTCTTTGAGACCCCATTTTGTGTTTTCTTGGCAAAGATACTGGAGTGTTTTGCCCTTTCCTTCTCCAGTTCTTTTTACATGTGAGGAAACTGAAGCAAACAGACTTAAGTGACTTGCCCAAGGTCACACCACCAGTAAATATCTGAGTCCAGATTTGAACTCAAGTCCTCTTGACTCTCAGCACTGTATCTACTATGCCACCCAGCTTCCTAAAATTCTTCCACACTCTTCCTTAAAGGAAGAAAGGATTTTCCATTACTTAAGACTAAGATTATTGTCCTAGGATAATAGCATGATATTTTACTTACAGTAGATATTAAAAAAATTGTTCATTGAATTATTCTTTCTGTGAAGTCTTCTACCTCTAAGGTGGACCATGTAATTATTTGTAAAGTTTGTCATCTATCTTAAGAATTTGGAGAAAAAATTTCTTAAGGAATTTTAGTTATCATCATTATTTCCTTGTTGTCTACTTATGAAACAGATCGTTACAATACTAAAGAAATGGCATTTACCAAAGTCAGGACCAACCATCTTTCAATATAAACAGCTGAAGATGCTGAGATAAGGTCAGGAAATGCTCAAACTTATAAAGCCTATAAAAATACTCTAAAGTCTATTGCATTTATTTTGAAACACATACTTTCTAAATCAAACCTGCAGCCTGGGTTTTGGAAGTTGACTTGGGAAAGATTGGCAGATATTGTAATAACAGAGGCTGTGAAGTGACAATTTACATCCAAAATTCTTTTGAATAATTATACTTCCAATTATCTTTAATGGTACTGCAGATCACATTTTGTTGTTGTTACCTTCTAATGAAATTCAAAAGGAAATAGTGTCCTGATATACCCTTTTCTGCTTCTTCACCAATTTGAAGAAAGATTGAATTTAAATTATTTCAGAAGTTATAAAAAGAATTACAGTAAAAAAACCCATAAACATGGGAAGGGCCACATCTAAAGAATATTGAGTGGAAAAATAAAACAGACATTTTTTGAGGTTGCCTGAAAACTAAATAAATGTTTCTAGTATTGGAGGAAAAAAAGAAAAAAAAAGAAGATGGCAAAAAGGAAAACGCAACCTTTTATTTTTGGTTCATGCTTGGGATTTCGTCAGCTTAGGGAGATCCAGGCAGGGAATTCCCCCTATCAATGCAAATCTATAGTTGCATTTCAAAGTAGAGTCTCTAGAGTTGCCTAAGGCACCGAAAAGTTAGTGACTTGCCCAGAATCAGTCAGTATGTCAGAAGATACAATCCGTATCCAGATGTTCCTAACTTTGAAAAAAAAACTGATTATTCACTATGCTGCTCTGCCTCTCCATTAAAAAGAAAACATTTTATTAAAATGAAATTAAAATACATCCATTAAAATTAAAAATAATTATCATACACAGAAGAAAAAAAGGTGCTTTCAAAGATGAGAAATGACAAAGAATAATTGATGAGAGAGAAGTGGGGAAGCCGTATTATGAGCTGAATGAATGACTCAAGTTGAAAAAATGAAGATAGACATAGCTTGATGCCTTGACAATGCTACTTTGTAGTGGTCAGTGATTGACTTGGATCAAACATGCGTACCTTTTTATCTTGAAGAAACCCATCCTTGAAAAAAAAAAGCTGTAGCTTTCCGACTACAGGCAGAACTCACAATCTAGCTATCTCATTAAGATCAAATGATCAGAAAACCAATCTTGTGGTAAAGTTTGACCCTGTTAGTATTCTTATATTCATATCATATCTTATATTTTAGAATGTAAAGAGGAAGACGTTTTGTATTTTGTGAGCAAAATATTTGTTATTGATCAAAGTTCTTGGGACTTGACAATGTAAATGGGAAATTGTGATGAATAATCCATATATTTAAAGGGAAGACCAGCTCTCGCAGAGTATTAAACATAGTTAAGAGCGATAATAGGTGTCTGCATTTTAAATAGGTAACAGTGGGAAATAATCTCAAAGCAAAGTATTAAAAGGTCACACAGTCATATGCTAAAGCAAGGAATGGCTCTGATATTGTCTGTGACATGCTTGGGAATAACTTCTGAAGTTTAGGTTTCTTAAATCCTGGTTTTATTAATTTGCTAGGTGGCAAAATTGAGAAGGTACCAAATAATTTCTTTTTGAAGGAATGAAGTTAAGCTCAGAAGAATATCAAATTGGGAAGGTTTTGGTAGGCTGGTGCCTCTAATAAATGACCAACCTAGCTAACTTCTGAGTGTGAATATTCATCACCACTTTGACGATAGCTCATTAATTTTTTTTCAACAAATCCAACTAAAATCTGGCTATTAAGACTTAATGAGCTTGAAATCTTCAATTGCTTGGTCTATAGCCCAAGAAGGTTAAAGATAATAAGAAAGGTCCCACATATATCAAAATATTTAGAGCAACATTTTTTGCAACAGAAAATAAATGGAAAGTAAATAGATGCCAGTTGATTGGGGAATAGCTTACCAAGTTTTGACACATAAATATAATGGAATTTTATTATTCCATGACAAAAAATAGAAAAAATGAAGAAAGCAAAAAAAAGCATGGCAACATGTATGAACTGATACAAAATGAAGTAAGCAAAACCAGGAAAAGAATATATACACAATGATTGCAGCAATGTAAATGAAAAGAACAACAATAAAATCAAAACTGAATATTATGTAATTATTATGATCCAGCTTGCTTGAATAAAGAAATATGCAAATGTATTTTTCTCTCATCTTTCCAGAGATGGTTCTAGAAACCTGCATTTCATGTTGGATTTGGTTTTTGTGCTGGTTAGATTTGCTGGACTGTTCCCTCCACCTCCCTTTGTAAAAATCATTCTTTATTTTAAGGGTTAATTCTTTACAAGAGAAAGCAAATTGAATATTGTAAAATAGTAGTCTTTTTAAAATTAATTTATGTATTTTTAGTTTTCAACATTCATTTCCACAAGATTTTGAATTCCAAATTTTCTCCCCATCTCATCCCTCCCCCCACCCCAAGATGGCATGCATTCTGAATACCCCTTACCTTGATCTGCCTTCTGTCCCTCCCTTACCTTATCCCTTTCCCCTTCTATTTTCCTGTAGGGCAGGAAAACCATTGTTTGTATATCTTATTTCTCAGTTGCATGTAAAAATAATTTTTAACATTTGTTTTTAAAACTTTGGGTTCCAAATTTCCTCCCTTCTTCCCTGCCCACCCACTCTCATTGACAATATAAGCAACTCAATACAGGTTATATTTATATAGTCATGCAAAACACTTGATAATAGCCACATTGAGAAAAACTAACTATATTTCCTTTCATCCTATCCCACCCCCCCATTTATTCTCTCCTTTGACCGTGTCACTTCTCAAAAGTATTTGCTTGTGATTACCTCCTCCCCCAATCTGTCCTCCATTCTATCATCCTCCCTTTCTTATCCCTTTCCCCCCATTTTCCTGTAGGGTAAGATAGATTTCCATATCTGATTGAGTGTGTATGTTATTCCATCCTTAAGCCAAATCCAATTAGAGTAAGATTCATTCCCTCTCACTTTCACCCTCTTCTTCTCTGTGGTAAAAGCTTTTTCTTCCCTCTTTTATGTGAGATAATTTACTCCATTCTACCTCTTCTTTTCTCCTTCTCCCAGTACAATCCTCTCATTCCTTAACTTTATTTTTCAGATATTATCCCTTCGTATTCAACTCACCCTGTGCCCTCTGGCTATATATATTCCCTCCAACTACCCTAATACTGAGAAAGGTCTCATGAGTTACAAATATCATTTTTATATGTAGGAATATAAACAGTTCAACTTTAATAAATCCATTATGATTTCTCTTTTCTGTTTACTTTTTCATGCTTCTCTTGAGTCTTGTAGTTGAAAGTCCTCTATTTCACTGAGTATCCCTTTTCCCCCCCGAAGGATTATACTCAGTTTTGCTGGGTAGGTAATTTGTGGTCTTAATCCTAGCTTCTTTGACCTCTGGAATATTGTATAGCAAGCCCTCCAGTCCCTTAATGTAGAAGCTGCTAAGTATTGTGTTATCCTGATTGTGTTTCCACAATGCTTGAATTATTTCTTTCTGGCTGCTTGAAACATTTTCTCCTTGACCTGGGAACTCTGGAATTTGGCTACAATATTCCTAGCGGTTTTCCTTTGGGGATCTCTTTCAGGAGGTAGTAGGTGGATTCTTTCAATTTCTATTTTGCCCTCTGTTTCTAAAATATCAAGGCAGTTTTCCTTGATAATTTCTTGAAAGATGATGTCTAGGCTTTTTTTTTTTTGATCATGGCATTCAGGTAATCCAATAATTTTAAAATTATCTCTCCTGGATCTATTTTCCAGGTCAATTGTTTTTCCATTGAGACATTTCACATTGTCTTCTATTTTTTTCATTATTTTGGTTTTGTTTTATAATTTCTTGATTTCTCATAATGTCATTAGCTTCCATTTGCTCCATTCTGATTTTTAAGGAATTATTTCCTTCAGTGAGCTTTTGGACCTCCTTTTCCATTTGGTAAATTCTGCTTTTCAAGTCATTCTTCCCCTCATTGGCTTTTTGGACCTCTTTTGCCATTTGGGTAAGGCTATTTTTTTAAGGTGTTATTTTCTTCAGTACTTTTTTGGATCTCCTTTAGCAAGCTGTTGACTTGTTTTTCATGACTTTCTTGCATCACTCTTATTTCTCTTCCCAGTTTTTCCTCCACTTCTCTTACTTGCTTTTCAAAATTTTTTTGAGCTCTTCCATGGCCTGGGACCAATTCATATTTTTCTTGGAGGCTTTGGATGTAGGAGCTTTGACTTTGTTGTCTGCTGGTTGTTTGTTTTGATCTTCTTTGTCACCAAAGTAAGATTCAATGGTCTGACTTTTTTGCTCTGTCTCCTCATGTTCCCAGCCAGTTACTTGACTATAAAACTCTTTGTTAAAGTAGGGGTCTGCTTCCAGTGTGGAGAATCTACTGTCCCCAACTTCAGGGGTTTTGTGCAGCTGTTTTCAGAAATACTTCTGGGCACCTATACATTTTCAGTTCTTCCAAGGTCATATGATCAAAGGTGAGGTGTTTATTTTTTTCCTGGCCTGTGCTCTGGTCTGTGAGAGACCACAAACACTCTTTTCTTTCTTGGCACTGTGAGCAGCATTCTCTCTGTACCACTACCATAAACTCCAGTATCAAGCACTCCTCCTCGCTCCAGAACTGCCACATAGGACTGCAACCCAGATCCAAGCATTGGCAAAGCAAGGGAATCCTGCTTCAGCACCAGCAAAAAAATCCCTGCAATCCACCTCTAATCAACTGCTTGATACCCCCTCTGTCTGCAGGTCAAGAGCTCCAGAAGCAGCCCTGGGGCTGTGCCAGGACTGGGGCCAGCCTAAGCTCCTTGCTCACTGAGGTTCAATAGATCTTTCCTACTGACCTTCTCAGTTGTTTTTGTCATTTGTGGGTTGAGAAGTCTGGAAACTGCCATAGTTCCCCTTGATTCAGTCCTCTGAGACCTGCTTCAGGTTTGCTGAGGCCCCATCTTTGCCTACATGGCCCACACTGCACTGTGGGGAAATAGTATTCTTGTAAAAACAAAATATATTAATACCAATTTAAAGAAAAGTTTTGAGTTTGAGTTAATATTTGGATTCAGATGATTTTGTGTGTCCACTGAAATATCAAAATCTTGTAGTATGTCAGTTCTTCAATGTCAAATTTATGATATTTCTTCTTTCTCTTTTTATCAAAATCAAAGAAATCACAGGTAAATGTGTCAATTGCAAAAAAAAATGACAGGAAAGTAATAAACATAATTTAAATACAATTCATATTTTAAATGACTCCTTAAACACTAAAATGAAATGAATTATTTTATGATGTCAAAACTTTATGAAGTTTATTAGCTCCTTTCAAATTAACAGACTAAGTCCAAGTCAATTCAATTCAACAAGCATCTGTTGAGGATATTTTATGGACTAAGCACTGTTATTAGATTGTGACTTTCTTGAGAGCAGAGACTATCCTTTGCCTCTTTTTGTATTCCCAGCCTGTATGGTACCCAGAATGCAGTAGTCATTTAATAAATGCTTTTTGAGTAAGTGCTAGGGAAAGGCATAAATGAAAATAGTTCCTGAACTCAAAGAGAATGCTTTCTTTCATTTACCTTTGATGAAATATTAGTTTTTGATTTTCCTTTTTGAAAAGCAGAAGAAAATTAAAATAGTGAATAGAGAATTGAGAGACAATGAGGTGTAGTGGATATGATACTAGATTTGGAGTCAGAAAGACCTGAGTTCAAATCTTGCTATAGATACTTGTTAGCTATTTTATACTGATCAAGTCACTTACCTGCTATGTGCCTCAGTTTCCTTGTTTATAAAATTATGTAATATAACTACATGGCTTCTAAAATCCCTTTCAGTTCTAAAATCTACCATCTCATGATCTATGAAAGTATATTAGATGGTAAACTCAGTGATATGATTGCCTTGAAAGAGGAGATAGTCACAAAAAAATTGGCATTTATAGGTAGCTCTTGTAGTGATCCATATGGGAAATGATGAGTGCCTGGACATTAGTGTAGCCATGGTAAAGAAGTAGGAATTTTGAGAGAAACTTTAAATAAATAACATATATGGTAACACATTGGCAAGACTTCAGAATTCTGATAAATGTAGTGATCAACGTTAAGTAAAAAAAGAATGAAGATAAAATATACTTATTACTCCTGCCAGAAAGGTAATGATCTTAAAACACAGAAAAGAGATATATACATTTTCAGACATGGCTAATATGGGGATTTGTTTCACCAGATCATGACGCTAGATATTGAGGCTTTCTTTTTCTTTTCTTTTCTTTTCTTTTCTTTTCTTTTCTTTTCTTTTCTTTTCTTTTCTTTTCTTTTCTTTTCTTTTCTTTTCTTTTTCTTTTCTTTTTTTTCTTTCTTTTCTTTTCTTTTCTTTCTTTTCTTTCTTGTCTTGTCTTGTTTGTCTTTTCTTGTCTTTTTTCTTCTCTTTTCTTTCTTTCTTTTCTTTTCTTTCTTTTCTTTTTTCTTCTTTTCTTTTCTTTTCTTTCTTTCTTTTTTGACTAATTAGGGCTGGATATAGAGAGGAGGATGGAATAATAAAAGAAAAAATGGAAACAAGTATTTATGTTATTATGTCACATATGATAGGGCAGCTAGGATAGTGGGTAGAGTGCCCAGCCTGAAGGCAGAAAGATTCATGCTCTTGAGTTCAAATCTAGCCTCAGGTACTTACTAGCTGTGCAACACTGGGCAAGTCACTTAACCCTGTTTACCTCAGTTTCCTCATCTGTAAAATGAGCTGGAGAAGGAAACCCCAAATGTAGTCATGAAGAATTGGACACATCTGATATGACTCAAGAAATACATTGCATTTATTTCAATATAATTTATTGCTGTGCTACAGTGTTGATCTGAATCCAAATTCAGGCAACAAACTACCCTGCCAAAGAGGAATGATGAAAATATATTGTATCTTGCTACTAAAAAAAAAAAGTACATCAGTGTGTTGCCTTGATTGGCTAAGTCTTCTAGTAAGTCTGCTATTTACATGGCTACTTAATGGAGAGTATTTATTGAAGAAATGTTTTAAGCACACAAGATTTAAAGTGGACGCAATTTATGTTTTTAAATTATGGTTACTAAGACATGTATTTGGTGTAATGAAAAATTAAGAAAATTTTTAAAAAAGCTATTGGCTGTGGGAAATGGAAGAACATGAAAACTCAAAGACAATGCCAGAATTTCAATTTTTTACTTTTCAGGTGCCTTTTTTTCCCCTGTATTCATCTTTCCTTTTTGTCAACTACCACTGTACATATTAGTTATCTGTTCAACTCAGAATTTCATTATTCAAAGACTTCATGCCTCACTAGTTAGTCAGTCAGCACACATTTATTAAGCACAAATAGTACTATATACCAGGCACTGTTCCAAGCACTGGGGATGCAAACAAAGACAAAAGAAAGTTCCCAATTTCCAGGAGTTCGTGGTCTATGGGGGATAGAGAACTAGGCACAAACTACATACAGGATAAATTGGAGGTAATCAACAGAGGGGAAGTATTAGAATTAAAGGAAGGTGGCATCACTATAGGATTCCTGTTTAAGGTTAGATTTAGTTGTGACTTAATGGAAACCAGTGAACCCAGGAGGAGAGAAGGCATCTACTGGAGATGGCTTTCTCAATGAGGTTAGCCACAAAAAGGGAGAGATATGGCTTGATAGCTATTGGGGATAGATAGATCCAGTGACTTTTTTTTTTTTGAGGATGAGGGAGATATTGGAGGGGAATAAGGGAAAGGAACAAGCATTTATTAGGCACCTATTATACTAAATGCTTTGCAATCATTATATCCTTTGGTCCTCAGAACAACCCAGTGAGGTAGGTGTTATTATTATTCCCATTTTACAGATAGAGTAAATGAGGTAGATAATGGTCAAGTGACTTTCCCAGGGTCACACAGTAAGTATATAAGGATGGATTTGTACTTAGGTCTTTCTGAGTCTGGAACCAGCACTCTAACCACTGCACCATCTAGCTGTCTACAAATATGGGAGTGCTTATAGGCAGTACAGAAGCATCCAAGAGACAAGGGGAGATTGAAGAAAAGGTAGAGAGTGGGAATGATAGAAGAAGCAATCTGCTAAAGAAAATGGGTTAGAATGAGATGCCCAAACAGGAAAGGTCTGTTAGGTTATGTACTTCTTTTTACCTTGTGTGTCTATGATTCCCAAGTATTCCTTAAATATTTGAAGATTGACTTCAATATTCCTTTTTTGTTTTTACTTCTCTCATGTATCAAATATTTTGAAAGGTTGTATTCCTTTTTTTTGGAAAATTTATGATATAGCTCAATTATCAGGATTATTTATCTTTAGAATACTTTTTAGAGTTCAATTAAAATATCCTTCCCTAGCTTATACTCTGATACATCATCATTGTACAGATATAACTGAGTTCTTAAAAGTTATGCTAACCTAGGGCAAGTTGTAGTGAGTTTTATCATTCTAAATAGATTTCATATATTGTAATGGTAACAACAATATTTGTTTTCTAGGAATCAGATTAGCTAAGTATGAAAAAAAACCCCCACAACTCATCAGCAGTAGGTAGGTCACTTGGTGACATGGTAGTCAATAAAATAAAGTAATAAAGTAAGGTATAAAATGGTCTCTAACCTATGTGGCCTCCTTATGCTCCTACTGTACTGCTAGCAAAGTGTTGAATCTAATACAGTAACCATTTATTAAGTGCATAAAATGTTGCAAAGCACTATGCTAAGTGTTAGGAATACAAAGACAAAAAAAAAAAGTCCCTGCCATTACGGAGCCTACATTTGGAGGTATGTGTGGAAATAAGTGTTTATGGGATAGTTGTTGTTCTTCATGCTTAAAAGCAGCTAGAGATTCTTAGACACAGCACTGACTAAGGAGTGCATTCCAGGTATGGGGTATTGTTAGCCTACATAATGGTATGGGGCAGGAAGCAGAATGTCTAATTCAGAGAGCAGTGAAATAGACCAGTTAGGTTAGATTGAACATAGAGTGCATGGAGAATTAAAATTGTAATAAATTTGGAGAGGGAGTCTAGAGCCAGATTATTATAGATTTTAAATGCCAGGCTTAGACATTTATATTTTATCCTAGAGATAAGAAGTAGCCATTGAAGCTTATTGAGTAGAGGAGTGACATTGTAAGATGTGTAAATTATTTTGGTAGCTATGTAAAGGATATGTTAGAGAAAGGAGTAATTGGAATCTTAGGTTTCAATAGTCCAAGTGAGAGGGAACGAGGGCTTGAAATAAGATGGTGACCACATGAGTGCAAAGAAGGGTAGTAATATGCATGCATGTATGTATATATATATATATATATATATATGTATATATATATATATACATATATATACATACACATATATGCATATATATGTGTGTGCACACATGCATGTATATATGTATGTGTATACATGTGCATACATACATATACATGCATATATAATGGAGGCTGAGATACTGAGACTTGGAAAATAAATGGATGTTGGAGTCAAGAAAAAGGAAAGAAACAAGGATAACTTGAAAACTGTGAAATTGGGTGACTTAAAGGATGGTGCTTTCCACAATAAAAAATATAAAAGTCTGGCAGATGGGAGGGTTTAGGGACTAAGGCAATTCTTTTAGACAAACTTAATGTGAGATGCCTGCAAGATATTTAATTGGAGATGTCCAACAATCTATTGGTGATGAGATCCTCAATCTCAAGAGAAATAGGGTAGAATATATAGATATGAAAGTCATCTACATGTGAACAATCCACTAATCGATGAGCATTTCAGGTACCTACTGTGATCCAGACATTGTTTTAGGTCCTAGGAATACAAATATATGTGAAATAGCTTCTAACTTTAAGAAGTTACTATATAATCTAGCTAAAGGGGACAAAATGTACATATATTGTTTTATACAAAATAGATATAAGAACATTTGGAGGGTGGAAGACGTTAGTAATAGGGAAGATTAAGAAAGACATAAAAGACTATAGAAGATTGTATTTAAGCTGATTTTTAAAGAAAAATAGAGATTCTAAGAAGTGGTGCCGAGAAAGAAAGCCCTCCAGACATAGGGATAGCTAATACAAAATCAAAATGATGGAAAATAATATGCCATGTAGGAAGAACACTAAGACCAGTTTGGCTTGACCATGTTATGTGTGAAAGGGAATAATACATAAAAAGCTTAGAAATGTAAGTTGGGGCCAGTTTGTCAAGGGCTCACATGCCAAACAGAAAAGCTTTTATTTGGACCTAGGGGTAAGTGGAATCCACTTAATTTTATTATGTAGTGGAGTAACATGGTCACTTATGCTTTAGGCTTATCACATTGATTACTGATGATTCAAAAAAAATTGAATGGATGAATGAATGAATGAACCCATGTGAACCAATGAGAACAGCAAGAGAAAGCATTTGGAAGGAGAAATGAAAAGGGAACAGAATAAAACATGGAGGCTTACTCACAGTTAGGGGTCAGGGGATATAGATGATAATCAAAAGAGAGTTTTTTTAAAAAGTCATATTGGTAGGAGAAAAGTCATCAGAAAGGAGGAACACAAAAACCCAGGGAAGGAGAGAATACTCACCAGTGTTGGTGTTGTAAGGAGGTCAAAAAGGATGAGAATTGAGAGAAAACCTTTGAACGTAACATTGAAAAGATCATTGTAGAAAGCAGTTTTGGTTGAGTGTCACTTTTTGAATGCCTAGCACTTAGTGCACTGTCAGGTACATTGTTGTTCCATCATTTTTTAGTCATGTCCCAATCTTTGTGACCCCCTTTAGGGCAAAGATATTGGAGTGGTTTGTTATTTCCTTCTCCAGCTCATTTTACAGATGAGGAAACTGAGGGCAACAGGGTATCCAGGGTCACACAGCTAGTAAGTGTCTGAGACCAGATTTGAACTCAGGAAGATGAGTTTTACTCACTCCAGGTCTGGTACCCTATCCACTGAGCCACTTAGCTGCCATTCCTAGTGGCATAGTAAATACTTAATAGATGCTTGCTTCTGTTGTTGACAGCACAGATGCTACTATTTTCTAATGAAGTTTAACTAACATAAAAGTGACTGTTACAATGTGTTGGACAAAAGAAACTATTATTTCTTTAATTAATCTCCAGTTACATGGACAGATATGGCAGCCAAGGGCAACAGCAGTATAGAATATAAATTAATTTAGAGAATCTCATGTAGAAGAATGTTAGAAGATTATGAGACATGACAGCTTTTAAAACAGAAAGATGTGGTGGGGAAATACAAGTTTTCAGGAAGTTTGGTGGGAAACTCAACTAAAGATCACTGGATCATTTAAAGGCAAAACTAAAAGGACAACAAAAAGATGAAAAATAGATAAAAAGCTGTCAAGATGACTATAATAAAGTATTCTCTCCATCAACAAGAATAGAATGCCTATATTTGGACTCTCGTGTCACAGGTCACAGTCATTTATGTACTGCATGGAGAAAGAGAAATGAAGAAATGGTACTAAATAAAACAAAAGAAAAAAGAGTCCCTGTACCAGACTAAGCATATTAAGCACATGCATATACTGCGTTGACCTGTACACCGTATAAAGAGATCTAGAGGACAGTCTTAGCTCATAGAATGGAACTCCCTTAGAAGGTTTTATCATTGGAAGGCATAAACAAGAATCGCATGAGAAGAGACACTGTGGATAAATTGTGATCTGTACTATAAAAGGAAGTATCCACATTAATGAGATTATGGATCTATCCAAATGTGGATATAATAAAGAAATGATCATGCACAAATAAAAAGAAAACAAGAAATCTGAGAACTTTCCAAATTAGATAGTAATGATTAGTTTTATTTTCTTTTGAGTCTAATGAATGCTGCAAAGTGAAAACGCATTTTGTGAAAACCCCATGATTTTTTCAGCTGTATGTTTAAAAAAAAAGGTTTTGTGTACTGTTTATAACAATAAGAAGATTGATTAACTATCAAAAGAAGTTAACAGAAGGAAATAACATACCTCCTGGAACACTGTGTTACTGAATGTGAGCTAGCAGAACATCAAGTTTGTTTTACCAAGGAAAACCTTCATTTCATGTACAAAAATAGATCACAGTGCAATAATCTCAGGGAAAAGCCTTTAAAAACCAGAGGGATATTTCAATATGACTTTCAGTGATCTTGGTACAGTGTATTATGAAGAAGAAATCACTATTTTATTGCTCACATACTTCATAGATTATGAAACTGTGCTCCACTAGTTAGAACGACCAAGTATTTAGAGGCTTAATTATTTTAAGTCCATGTTTCACTACTTAACAAAGCACAAATATTCACAAAGGTAGATTGCACCAATAAATAACCCTCTTCTACATGAAATTGGACTGTATAAGCTATGATCTAAACTGAATCACTTTTTCTATCCTTATTAGTAAAATGAGAAAAATCCTCCTTATGAATATGTGTAATAATGTCACCATGCTCCCTATGATAATTTGTAAAGCAGAATGCTGGTCTTTTATGCAAAGAGAAGAAACTAAATGTTAACCAGCATGCAACTGGAAGAGTGGTGTCCAAAACCTCACTCTGGAAGACTGCAAGACACATAAGCTTCAGAGCTGGTAAGAAACCTAGAGATAATCCTGTCCAATCTCTTCATTTTATGGATGAGAAAACTGAGACTCAGAAAAGGTGAAGTGACTCACATAGATAGGAACAGAGCCAGGAGCCAAACTGATAACCTTTGACTCTAAATGTTAAGCTCTTTGCATTGTAATAAGTACAACAGTATTCATGAAGAACTCTGTAGGAGGTGGTATGTTTCTGTTTATTTGTTTTTTAAATTTTAAGTTTGTTTTTGTTGTTCTGAATTTAACAAACATTAACAAGTATGAATATTTCCATATACAAAGAACAGAAAAATAAGTGTTTATGAAACTGTGAATCTATATTATCCATAGCTTACTCATTTTAAAAATGTATAATGGAACTAATACATTCTTTCCAAAGGTGGTATGCTTCTTGGTGTCTTCACCTGGACTTTGTTTAGTTACCTTCAGTGCATTTCTAAAATAAAATATTTCACTAATATTATTTTTTTCTTCAGGAAGGGATATTCCTATCACTAGCATATAGTTTTAACCCTAGTTTCCCACCCCCAACAGAAACAAAAACCTGACAACAAATAAGCATCATCAAACAAAATAAACCTGCATATTGACCATATCTAAAAATCGATGTGTCATTCTGTATCTCCAGCCTATAAATGCTCTATAAAGGTAAAGGGAAGAAAAGTATATATTAAATATCTATTATGTGCTATACATTGTGCTAAGTGCTTTACAAATATTATCTCATTTGATCTTCATGACAATCCTAGGAGAGGTAGCTGTTATTATTATCCTCATCCTATGGTTGAAAAAAAAAGTTTAAGTAACTTGCCTATAGTCATACATCTAGCAAGTATCTAGGCTAGATTTGAGTTGGGCCATATTTTAGTTGGGAAGCATGATTCATTATTAGCCTCCTGGAACCATGCTTAAGTACTTAAGTCTTTTGAAGTTTTTTTTTAAAGCAATATTTTATTCATTGTGTAACTTTTCCCCTGGTTTTACTCATTTTCCTCTGTATCATTCCAAACAAACATTCCTCAGTTTCTCTGAATCTGTTCCTCCCTCATTTCTTATATCACAATATTATTCCATTAAACTCATAATATATTTTGTTCAGCCATAATCCAATTAATAACCATCTCCTTATTTTCCAGATCGTTGCCATAACAAAAAAACCCCCAGCTATAATTGTTTTTGTTCATAGGAGACCATTCTTTCTTTCTTTGATCTCTTCAGGATATACATTTATAGTGGTATTGATCAGTCAAAGGGTATGCGCAGTTTAATGACTTTTAGGGTACATTTCCAAAAACTTTTCGACGATGATTAAACCAATTCACAGCTCTACCAATACGAATTAGTATGTTCATCCTCGCACATCCCCTGTAACAATTGTTCTTTTCCTAATTGGTCTTTTTTTCCCCAATCTAATGGGTGTGAAATAGAACCTTAGAACTGTTTGGTGAAGAATTTTTCCCTCATTTATAGTTATGAAAGGCTTGTCCTCTGCTTCTCTAATTTGCTATGATGTGACCTTTTACATCTTAGTCATACATCTTTTAGAGTTCATTATGATCATATGGGTGAGATTTGGTCTAATCCTTATTTCTGGCTTTATTGTTCAGTCATTTTCAGTTATGTCTGACTCTGTGACTCCATTTGGGGTTTTCTTGGCAGAGATAGTGGAATGGTTTGCCATTTCCTTCTCCAGCTTATTTTACAGATGAAGAAAGTGAGAGAAACAGGTTAAGTGCCTAGGATCACACAGCTAGTAAGTGTCTGAGGCCAGATTTGAATTCTTGAAAATAAATCTTTTTGGCTCCAGGCTACGCACTCTCTCTAATGCACTACCCAGATGCCCAAGAGATATGTGAGATACATCTTGAAAAGAGTACCACGTGGAAAGATGCTGGACGTGTCATGCAGGAGTTTTGTTCGATAACAGATGAACTATGGGACTAAAAACAGAATGAATTCTATGACACTAAAAATATATGATTCTAGAGGCCAAGTAATAATAACTAATACATTTAAAAATTAATACTTTAAGATATATAAAGTATTTTTTTTCTGTCTTTCTCTGTCCCTGTCTGTCTCTTTCACACATACACATACACACACAGATAAGGAACATTGGACTCAGAGAAACAGAGGTTAAGATGTTTATGGTCACCCAGCTTGTAAAATGTCAAAACCATGACTTGAACTTAGGTATTCTGATATTAAGAATGAGATGGTACCATAGACAGAAGAGTAAAAATCAATACAGTGGGTATAAATATCAATAATAACTAATTTTTTGAGAGATAGATGATGGTATTGGAGTAGATGATCCTTTCTAGCTCAAAAATTCTATTATTTTATGGTATTCATATGCTTGAATACTTCCAGGATTATATACAATTCGTTTCATCTTAGAACTACACAAATTGTTGAAAATCCAGTCCAATATAAATGCAGAATTAGGTCTCATCATCTAAAACTGTAGTGGATTATCATTATCTCTCATAAAATCTTTCTTATTTCTTTGTCCATCTGAGCAATATATGAACCTTTCAAATATTTGAAAAGTTTTCTTGAGGAATAGAGATTTGCATTATAGATTTACAGCTGGAAGAGACCTCAGACTCCATCCATTCTAAATCACTCATTTTACATTGGTGAAACCAAAGCCCGGTGGCCCTAAATGACTAGTATAAGGTTACACAGGTTACAAGTATGAGGACTGGGATTAGAAACAAGGTCCTTTTACTCCCAATTCAGTGTAGCCTGCTTAGCTAGAGAAGGCTAATGATTATAAAATTGTAGGAAGGTCCAGTATCAGGAAAACAAAACCTCAAATTCAATGTGTCTAAGACAGAATTCATCTCCCTGCTCCCAAACCCTGTAATGGGGAGGGGAAATAATGCATCCCAAGAACTATAGCATCAGTAGGGTCCAAAGTAGGAGTGAAATAAAATGAAATGGATATCAACTGAAAATGGTATTGGAACAGTGGCATGGGAGATACAGTTTACTGTAGTCTTCCAGAAGGTGGAACAAAATTGAACAAACAAGATGAGTTTGGAGCTTTGGAAAGTGTGAAAGCTGCCAGTGAACTCTATTCTCCGCTTACAGAAGTAACTGAAATTAATGTAGCTCTTGCAGAAGACCCAGGACTTCTCAACAAATTTTGTTATGAAGATGGTTGCCTGATCAAGATGACTGAGCGACCCTTCAGAACTTGATGAACTAATGAGCGAGAATGCATATGAGAGATTCATAACATCTATTGAGCACTGCATAAGAATACAGTCCAGTACAATTTTGTCCTAAATCAGTGGTATATAGAAGGTTAGCAGCTTTAACACTTCTGAAACAACACCATGGCATGGGGAAAAAAAATCTAAACTACTCAGAAATGACTGGATAAAAATTATTTTTACTATCTGTACCTTTTGCATAACTTCTTCCTAGTGATTTCAAGTTAGTGTCTGTCTAGTTCTGAATTCATTGCATCATGTGTGGTAAAAATGAATTCTAAGACCATGTACTTCAAAGCTAGAATCTTATCTGTAAAAAGCCTTAAATCAGTAATGTTGTAATGGCCATTTGACTCCATTCATCATCAGTTTTGTTCAAAATACATTTGGTTTTCTGTCCATGGGAATAATTTACTGATATTGGTTAGCTGGCTGCTGTCGGATGCAGAATGATATCAACTTAATTTTTGAATAAACTGCTTGTCTGAAGTTATTTTATACAGATGAGGCTTCAACCTTGCAGCAGAATAGGATATGAAATTTAATAAACTTTTTAAAAGCCCTGAAAAATTTAAAAATAAAAATAAATTAAAAATGTTGAGAACCTTAAGAACTCTGATGAACCCAATGATCAAGTATTATTCCAGAGGATGAATAATTTAGAATGCTGTCCACCTCTTGACAGAGGTTATGGGTGATATATGCAGAATAAAACTTGATATTTTGGACATGGCCAATGTGAAGATTTGTTTCACTTGATTATGGGTATTTGTTGCAGGGAGTTTCTTCTTCTTCTTGTTTTCCTCTTCCTCCTCCTTCTCTTCCTCCTCCTTTTTCCTCTTTGTTTTCTTCTTCTTCCAGTGGGACATGGTAGAGAGATAATATATGCTTGTAAATTAAAAAAAATTTGAAGAGAGAGTGCTTGGAAGAAATGAAATGAAAAATAACAATGCAATTAAAAGGAAAAATTTGAGGAGAAACAAATAACTTAAAATTTAAGTTATAAAATATGATTCAAAGAATGGACTTCCTTAAAAATAATGAGACAACAATAAATAATAAAACAAATTTTAAAACTGAAACATTAAAATAATATAAAAGAATAATAAATTATTTTTTAAATGAATGAAATAAATAAAATTGTAAGTTTTATTTGAAAATCAATTGATAAAATAGATATAAAGTAAACTAATATGACAAGAGAGGAAACACAAATTACCATACTGAAATTATAAAAAGATAATTAGCAACATTTTTTTTGCTGTTTTTTAAAATCTTTTTTAATTAACAGCATTTAAAGAGGAAATTAAGACCAATTACATGCCCTCAGAACTGATCACCCAAATGAAATAGATGAGTACTTATAAAAGTCTAAAATAGCCAGATTAACAGAAGACAAAATAAAGAATTGAAATGTATTAATTTTAGAGAGAGAAATTAGCAAACCATAAATGAACTCTCAAAGGAAGGAAAAATTACTACATAAGTTTAGAATTAAGTTCAGTTATTAAAAGATTAAGTAACATTACCTAAATTTTTTTCTAAAAAAAGAAGCAATCCTGTCAAATTCATTCAATGAGACAAATTTGATACTGTTACCTAAACCAGGAAGAGATACAGTCAGGAAGATAACACAACTACTGTGCAATACCTCCAATTTATGCAAAAATTTAATAAAATATTAGCAAAGAAACCACAACATAACAAAAAGATGATACACTATTACCATGAATCCAAAGTTATCTGAACAGCAGGAATACTGTATAACAAATAATAAAATCTCATGATTATGTCAATATATTAAAAAAAATTATTGACCAAATGCAATACTCATTTATGTTAAAAACATAAAAAACACTATGAATAAATGGACTCTTCCTTAATGGGTAAGTAGTACCTATCTAAACAAGGCAACTAGACGGTTCAGTGGATAGAATGCATGGCCGGAGTTAGAAAAATCAGAGTTTAAATCTGGCATTAGGCACTTACTAGCAATGTGACCCCGTGCAATTCACTTAACCTTTTTGACTCAGTTTCCTCATCTATAAAATGAGCTCAAAAAGGAAATGGCAAACCATTTCAATATTTTTCCCAATAAAAACCCAAATGGGTTCACAAAAAGTCAGATATGACTGAAACAACTGAACACCACCACTTAACTAAATCCAAAAGCTAGTATTACCTATAATAAAGAATAGCTAAAATGTTTCCAATAACTCAGGGTAAAGTGAAGATACCACTATCACCATTATTACTTAATATTCTTATGGAAATTCTAGCTATTTCAATACATTAGAGGAATTGAGGAAATATACAAAGGAGAAATAATATCACTTTTTGCAGATGATACAATGGTTTACTTAGAAAATCTCAGAAATTGAACTAAAATCAATTGGAAAAAATTAACTTCTGTAAAATAGCAGAAAATATAATTATCCCACACAAATCTATAGCCTTTCTGCATATTGCCAACAAAACCTACCAGGAAGTTATAGAAAAAGAAATTATGTTCAAAAATAATTACTGAAGGAAGAAAATATCTGAGAATTCAGCAATTAAGATGCATTTGAGTTATATGAGTACAAAGCTCTCTTTATGGAAGTAAAGGGAGACAAATGATTGAGAGTAATGGTTAGATCATGCTAATATAACAAAATTACAATACTGTCTAAATTAATTTTTAAATTTAGTTCTATGCCAATCAATCTAACAAAGATTTACTTTATAGAATTATAAAAACAAAACAAAACAGAATTCATCCGGAAGATCCAAAGTTCAAGA
This sequence comes from Phascolarctos cinereus, assembly GCF_003287225.1. Taxonomy (NCBI): domain Eukaryota; kingdom Metazoa; phylum Chordata; class Mammalia; order Diprotodontia; family Phascolarctidae; genus Phascolarctos; species Phascolarctos cinereus. The sequence goes on along the minus strand of NW_027555958.1, from coordinate 197,223,766 downwards.
ATCTTGAGGGAAATAATGTAATTCAGCCAACTGAGTTGTAGTATAGACTGCAAGAGTGTCAAACTCAGTCTCTGACCTCAAGCAACTAAGCAAAACTCTTGAGTGCTTCTGGTACCAGATTAAAATGTAATTGGGAAATATTTAACAAAATAAATAAAAATAAAATACAACATAGATAATAATTTGTTATTTTTCACACCATTATGTAGCCCACAGTGATCTATTATTTAACACCACCATCGTAGAGCATCAGGTGGGGTAGTGGTGGTGGTCCTACTAACATGGCAATTATGGTGGAAGAGGTCACTACCATAAATGATGCTAGGGAGGAAAGAGTAGATTCTTGTAACTTAAACTTGAGGGACTAGCACAATAGTACAGAAATCACTTGTTACAAATTCTGTGTTCAGATTAAACCTCTATCAATATGATCATGCATAGTCCAGAACTCACTGCTTTATTCCCCTACTTACTTCTTTCCAAGTGTGTAGTCTTATTTTGAGTAATCAATTATTCAAGTCTCAGGCTGATTCATTCCATGATTCCTGCACTATTCTTACACATACTTAAGGCATAAATCCAATAAAATGCTTTATCAAAACTTGAAACAAGGTATATAACAAAGGAGATGAATCAGATAATTAGTATGGGTGTCCCCAGGGAGCTACTGCCTCACTACACCCACATAAAAACAGTTAACTCATCATTTTAGGCATTAGAAGGAAGGTAATGTTGACAAACCATCCTTGATCCAGTCAACTTTTTCACAGTCTTTCACAGCAATAACTAGGGAGTATCTGGCAGGTCATCTCCATAACTCCATATCTCTCCTAGGAGCTGATTACCTTTCTCCACACATCAGCTCTCTCATACCACCAGCTGTTCCTCACCACACCACTGTCCTCATTGCACTGACAGCTACCTCTTTCATATTGTTTGCTTCTCTTCATATTCTTCTCGTACTACCATTCTTCAGCTATTTCCCATGTTCTTTTATTTTGGAAGCACTGATAGCTTCTAACTGCATTTACAAACTACTGGGGGGATGTAGTTACAAGGATAAATATGGCATTTGTCCCTTGGTAGAGCTCTCTTACACTTGCCAAGAACAAACAAATGAACAAACGAGCAATCAATAAAGACAAAACCAACCACTTGCTCATTTTTTGAAGGTTTGAGAGTTATTTGATAGTTATAGCAAACCAAGAAATATAAACTGGAGAATATTTTATATTGGGGTTGGCCATCATTTGCCATTTTATTTTATCTAAATACTTAGTTTTATTTTGATAATTGAATATTGACCTCCCTTTCTCTCTTCTAGTACTTTAACCAGCAGACTAATAAATGCCAGGGACCATCTGCTTCACCATCCTAACCTGCATTGGCAGCAAGAAGACAGACCATTATTATCTACTGCAACTGAGAGAAGCCATGGACTTATACTTTCCCAATCAAATCTCATTGCCCCCACTTCACATTTCTTATGAGGTTCAAGATGAACTCTATTAGCTATATTCTGACTCTCAGATCCCACAACTCTTGAACACACTATCCTCTTGGTAGAAAGCCATGTACCCTGCCTGCCTTTACTTCCCAAGAGCCTCTGGGTCTTGCCATATAACTTGTTACTTCCCCAAGTGACCTGGTCTTTCCATTAGCTGTGAATTGAACACAGACGTGATTCTCCCTTTATATGCTGTCTTCCCCATTTAGAATGTGAGATCCTTGAGAGCAGGGAATGTCTTAATTTTACATCTGTATCCCCTGCTTTCAGCATAGTATGCAGCATATTACTATGCTTTCTCACTCCATTCCATTTGATTGAATACTGTTTATACTCATTCTGAGTAACCTTAACTTTTGTTTAATAACTTTGAAATAAGCAAATGTATTTTTCTCCTCCTCTTTCCCCCTTTTTGGACAGTTGAAATTGGTAATCCATTTCCTGCCTCTATAGGTAAGATATTATGTCATCACAGATGTTATAACTGTTTTTACTATTGCTTTTATATATATATTTCTCAGGACAAAGTTATTCAGGCGATTTCCTAAGCCTAAAGCACTAAGTGAAAGGAATCATTTTAGTTGATTAGCTTTTTCTCAGGCCATGATTTCACATGCGTCCTTAATGACAAAACTATCACTTCTACATTTCCCATGTATCCATCTAATCTAAGCACAAGTTCCTAGTAGCTGAGGCTGCAGAGGAATTTGAAAACTATACTTTTTTTCCTATTCAATTCAACAAATATTTAAATGTCTGCAACATGCAAAATTCTAGGGAACACAATCCAAGGCAAAAATAAAAGTTCCCCCCTCCCAGATAATGTTTAGATTTGCTTGTTTTATGAATTTGAAATCACAGTGAGTTTCAGATTTTGTTGGGATATCCAAGTGGGGGTCAAAGACAGAACAAAAGGTTCCATATACATGAAAAAGTTTATAGGAGCACTTTGCATAGTATCAAAGAACTGCAATAACATGAGTGTCTATGGATTGGGGAATTACTGACCAAATTATGGTATATGAATGCAGTGGAATATTCTTTCATTATAAGAAATTAGGGGCATAAAGAACTCATAGAATGCCCTGTGGTCCAGAAAACTTCACAAGGAATTCTGAGTTCTTGTGGAGGTTTGGTGGTCCAATGGGTAGAGTGTTGGATCTGGAATCATGAAGTGTCTAATTCCAGTCTTAGGCACTTCAGAGCTGAGTGACTCTAAGCAGTCACTTTGTCTCTGTCTGCCTTGGTTTCCTCATCTATATAATGGGGATAATAATTGTACCTTACTCCTAAGGTTGGCATAAGGATAAAAATTAGATCCTATTTGTAAATCATTTTAATGTAAATCTTATATAAATTGTAGCTGTTATTATTTTTACTAATAACTTGACCTTGAAGCCCAACTTCAAAGGGGTCAAGCAGTCTTTGTTCTTTTTTTGAATATTTTATTTTTCCCAATTATTTGTAAGAACAAATTTTAACTTTTTTTTTCATTTTGAGTTTTAAATTCTCTCCCTCTCTCCCTCCCCTTTCCTCTCCCTGACATGGTAAGCAATTTCATATAGGTTATACCTGTGTGATCATGCAAAACATGTTTCTGTATTAGTCATGTTGTGAAAGAAAACACATTTAAAACACACACACACACACACACAAAGAGAAAAAAATAAAGAAAGTGAAAAATGCTATGCTTCGATCTGCATTCAGACTCCATCAGTTCTTTCTCTGGAGGTAGATAGCATTTTTCAGCATGAGTCCTTTGGAGTTGTGTGAAATTATCTTTAGATCATTAATACCCTCACTTCCATTCTTCCAGGAAAATCTCTAAAACTAAATTTAAGTATAGCTTATGCTAGGGCTTCCCAAAAGGTGAGGAATAGCATCTCTTTTTCATAAAGATACTCAATATTCAATATGAGTATCAACTGAGGGTCAGCTTTTTACTTTCTCCAACACAGAAATTATATAAGCCTCAATAGATACAAAACAGAACTCATTGTCTTTCATCACAAAACCATCCCTCTTCTGAGATTCTCTAAAACTGTCAAGGACTCCACCACTTTCCCAGTCACACAAGTTCAAAACCTCAGTGCCATCCTCAGCTCCTTACTGTCAGCCATTTTATTTCATCAGTTGATAAATTGTGTTGCTTCAATCTCCACCACATTTTTCTAATACATCCCCAGCTCTCCACTCACACAGCAACCACATGACTTCTGGCCCCCACTGTTTCTCCACTGGACTATTGCAATAATATCATGATTGGCCTACATTTCCCTCCCTACTGAAATCCATTCTTCACATAACTGTCAAAGTGATTTTTCTAACATTCAGGGAGGACCATATAATTCTCTCTTAAATGAACTCCAGAAACTCCATACTAGCTTTTAGAATCAAATGCAGACTCCTCTATTTGGAGCTCTAAGCTCTTCACAACCTGGCCCCTTCCTACTTTACAAGCTTCTTAAACATTGTATGCCACCTTCAGTCATGGTGTATCTTGACTTGCTGTTCTCACACATTGTGTTCCATCTCTTACCTCTGTGGCTTTGTGCATCTGTCTCCCATTCCTAGAATGCTTTCAGCTTCAACTTTACCTCCTGGTTCCTAAGTTCCTTCAGGATTCAGTTTAAATACTACCTTCTGCAAAAGGTCTTCTCTGGTCCCACTCACTGTTAGAGACTTCTCTAAAGTTACCTTGTATCTATTTTGTATCAATTTTATATATGCTTACATATGTACAGATTTTCTTTCTTACTGGAATATAAGTTTCTTGAGGACTAATCACTGGCAGTCCAAAGCTCAGAGAAGGAAACCATAGGGAACTACTTCAATTTACAGAAAAGATCATTAAGGAATAGAAACGAGAGATGACTGCAAATTTAATAACTACTCTTCCCCTCATTTTAGTCTGTTCTCTGCCATAAAGACGTACTTATGTTTCTACAACGTACCAAGGTACGTTGGATCTCTCAGTCTAAGGGATCATGAGATTTAGAGCTGGAAGGGAACAGTAGAGAGCATCTAATCCAACCACATAAATGAGAAAATTGAAGACCACAGTTAAAAGTAATGCAGATAGTAAGGGGTAAAGATCTGATACCAAATACAAAATCCTTTCCAACATATTATACTGCCTGTCATCCAAAGTGTTCAGTCTTATATTGCATATGCACCAACGAATTTGTAGCAATAACTTTTATATATCAGTGTTTTCCAACCCAAACTATACTGTGGCTGGTAAAATAAGTAACTAAAATCTTTCTCACAGACTACTACACCTTCTGCAGCCCATACACAGTTTCAGAAGCTGAGGGGACAGAGACCAACAGATGAAGAGTGGGACTCTAGGCGAAGGAAGGGGTGGGACCTTTTTGTTTCCAGTTATATATGAGGTAATTTTTTTAGAAGTAAGGACTTTTGATAGTAAGCTTTGTGAACTGGTGAAAATATGTCATAGACTAACAGTTGGGAAATAGATGTAATTGGCTCCAGACTGTTGATCTGTGTCCCTCACGAGCTCACTCATTTGCTTTCTATATTAGTAGATACTATGATGCTCTGGAGAACAGGGTTCTACTTGTCTCCTCACAGTACTGTTGACCTGAGATACTCAAGTATAGTTTCTGAAGGCAGTTCCAAAGAAGGAGTGCCCTAAAAAGTTTTGACAGTGTTGGTATAAAATCTTCCGAAAAAACTACTTTAAAAGGGGACAACATGTATTTGGTATCAAGGTTTCTGATATAATTTTTTAAATTAGTATTTTTAAATTACCATTTTTCTGGTAATAACCTCATATGTAATTGCTAACTTGTCTTATCTGGACTAGAAATATTTTAAAAGTACATGTAAAATATAGATAAATATGATTTACTAATGATCAAGGAAGGCTTTATGGAAAAGATGAAACTTGAATGAGGTTTGAAGGGTAATTAAGATTTGTATAGCAGAGAAGAAGTAACCACAGTTTAGATGGGGAGAACAAGAGAATGAGCCAGGGACTAGATGACCTCAAAAGCCCCTTCAGCATTAAATCCTGTTAAACAATTAATCAATTAATTATAAGGCATTTATTAGGGACCTACTAGGTGCCAGGCATAGGAATGAAATGACAAAATCAAAACCATTCGTGCCCATAAAGAACCTATATTAGCTATAATTTAGGAGAACAGATGCACAGAGTTCCTTGAACCTAGGATGGTTGTCCTATGGAGAACCTATTTATATATGCCACACTTATATGCATGTGTATGTGTGTATAATAATACAATATCTGGCAGCACACTCTTTCCCAACTCACACACGGGGTTCCCTAGAGGACAAATACCCTAGATTCAAGGTGCTCTGTGTATCTGTACTCCTAAACTGTACCCAATGAATCCCTACACTGATGTGGTTAACTTTAATAATAAGCCAGAGGATATGATAAGCTCAAAGCAAAATCATTTCCTGAAATGGCTCAGTAAGAAAAGAAGCCGGGAGCCAAGATGGCAGAGTGAAAGCAGTGACTTCCTTGAGCTCTCCTCCAAACCCCTACAAATACAAAAAATGGCTCTAAACAAATTCTGAAGCAGCAGAAGCCACAAAAAGACAGAGTGAAACAAATTTCCAGAGCAAGACAACCTGGATGATTGATCAGAAAGGTGTATCGTGCCGGGCCGGGTGCACAGGCCGCAGCATGGGCGCTCAGGCTGCAGCAAACCTGGAGCAGGGCTCAGAGGATTGAATTTCAGGCAGCTGTGGAGGTTTCCAGACTCCTCAATCCACCAATGCCAAAGACAGATTAGAAAGTCAGTAGGAAAAGTCTGTTTCTGTCAGTGCCCGAGAAAGGAAGGCCGGGTTTCAGCTCCATTCCCCAAGAGCATGGCCCTGGGGGTGGGGGGCAGCTGCTTCCCCAGCTTTCGGCCCACAGACTGAGGGGGAATTCAGTGGCTGATCAGAGAGGGATTCCAGGGATCTCTTTGCCAGTGCTGAGGCAGGAATCTCTTGCTTTGCCCGTGTTTGGATCTGGGCCACAGTTCTGGGCAGTGGTGCTGGGGTGAGGAGGAGCGCTGGCTTGGTGGAGCTTGTAGTGGTTGTGGAGAGGAGCCCCTCATCACAGTTACAGGACAGAAAGGAGTACTTGTAGTCGCAGGCCAGGAAAGGAGTAAACACCTCGCCCCTTATCATACCACCTTGGAAGAACTGAAAATTTACAGGTCCCTACAAGTATCTCTGAAAACAGCTGTACAAACCCCTGAAGCTTGGGACAGTACATTCTCCACATTGGAAGCAGATTCTACCTTAACAAAGAGTTTAAAACTCAAGTAATTGGCTGGGATCATGAGCAAGCAGCAAAAAGAGTCAGACTATATTATCTTACTTTGGTGAAAAAGAAGACAAAATATACAACCAGAAGAAGACAACAAAGTCAAAGCCCCTACATCCAAAGCCTCCAAGAAAAATATGAATTGGTCCCAGGCCATGGAAGAGCTCAAAAATGATTTTGAGAAGCAAGTTAGAGAAGTAGAGGAAAAACTGAGAGTGATGCTAAAGGAGACCCAAAAAAATACTGAAGAAAATAACACCTTAAAAAATAGCCTAACCCAAATGGCAAAAGAGGTCCAAAAAGCCAATGAGGAGAAAAATGCCCTAAAAAGCAAAATTGGCCAGATGGAAAAGGAAGTCCAAAAGCTTACTGAAGAAAATACTTCCTTAAAAATTAGAATAGAGCAATTGGAAGATAGTGACTTTATGAGAAATCAGACACAGTAGAACAAATCCAAAAGAATGAAAAATTAGAAAACAATGTGAAATATCTCATTGGAAAAACAACTGACCTGGAAAATAGATCCAGGAGAGAGAATTTAAAAATTATTGGACTATCTGAAAGCCATGATCAAAAAAGAGCCTAGACATCATCTTTCAAGAAATTATCAAGGAAAACTGCCCTGATATAGTAGAACCAGAGGGCAAAATAGAAATTGAAAGAATCCACAGATCTCCTCCTGAAAGAGATCCCCAAAGGAAAACTCCTAGGAATATTGTAGCCAAATTCCAGAGTTCCCAGGTCAAGGAGAAAATATTACAAGCTGCCAGAAGGAAACAGTTCAAGTATTGTGGAAACACAATCAGGATAACAGAAGATTTAGCAGCTTCTACATTAAAGGACCACAGGGCATGGAATATAATATTCCGGAGGGCAAAGGAGATAGGATTACAACCAAGAATCACCTACCCAGCAAAACTGAGTATAATCCTTCAGGGGAAAAAATGGTCATTCAGTGAAATAGAGGACTTTCAAGCATTCTTGATGAAAAGACCAGAGCTGAATAGAAAATTTGACTTTCAAATACAGGACTCAAGTGGAACATGAAGAGGTAAACAGGAAAGAGTAATCATAAGAGACTTATTAAGATTGAACTGCTTATATTCCTGCTGAAAGAGACCCCCAAAGGAAAACTCCTAGGAATATTGTAGCCAAATTCCAGAGTTCCCAGGTCAAGCAGAAAATCTTACAAGCTGCCAGAAGGAAACAATTCAAGTACTGTGGAAGCACAATCACGATAACACAAGATTTAGCAGCTTCTACATTAAAGGACCACAGGGCATGGAATATAATATTCCGGAGGGCAAAGGAGATAGGATTACAACCAAGAATCACCTACCCAGCAAAACTGAGTATCGTCCTTCAGGGGGAAAAATGGTCATTCAGTGAAATAGAGGACTTTCAAGCATTCTTGATGAAAAGACCAGAGCTGAATAGAAAATTTGACTTTCAAATACAGGACTCAAGTGGAACATGAAGAGGTAAACAGGAAAGAGTAATCATAAGAGATTTATTAAGATTGATCTGTTTATATTCCTGCATGGAAAGATGATATTTGTAACCCATGAGACCTTTGTCAGTATCAGGGTAGTTGGAGGAAAAAAATTATATGTATGTATATGTAGATAGATAGATAGAGGGCACAGGGTGAGCTGAAGATTAAGGGGTCATATCTGGAGAATAAAATTAAGGGATGAGGGAGGATTATACTTGGAGAAGAAGAAAGGGAGAGGTAGAATGGGATAAATTATCTCACAAAAAATAACAGAAAAGTCTCTTACAGTGGAAGGGGAAACAGGGGAAGGTGAGAGGGAATGAGTGAATCTTATTCTCATAGGATTTGGCTTAAGGAGGGAATAACATACACATTCAGTTGGGTATGGAAATCTGTCTTACCCTACAGGAAAATAGGGGGAAAGGGGACAAGAGAGCAGGGTGATGATAGAGAGGAGGGCAGATTGGGAAAGGGGTTAATCAGAAGTAAATACTTCTGAGGAGAGACAGGATCAAAAGAAAGAATAGAATAAATGGGAGAGCAGGATAGGATTAAGGGAAATAGAGTTAGTTTTTCACAACAAGTCTACTATGGATGTGTTTTGTATAACTGCACATGTACAACTTATATTGAGTTGCTTGCCTTTTCAATGAGGGTGGGTGGGGAGGGAGGAAGAGAGAAAATTTGAAACCTAAAGTTTTAAAAACATATGTTTAAAAAAAATGTTTTCACATACTACTGGGTAATAAACATAGGAAATGGGGTACAGAAGTCTATCCTGCCCTACAGGAAAATAGAAGGGGAAGGGGATAAGAGAAGGGGAGAGAGATAGAAGAGAGGACAGAGTAGGGGAAGGGATATTCAGAATGCATGCCATCTTGGGGTGGCGGGAGGGGGGAGGTGGGGTGAAAATTTGGAACTCAAAAACTTGTGGAAGGGAATGTTGAAAACTAAAAATAAATAAATTTATACATTAAAAAAAAGAATCCACAAACATTTGCACCATGGACCTGGTGTTCATTCCCCTCATGAGTAGACATGTAGAAGTTCCAAGTAGAGAAGGAAACTGAACACAATACTTCAGATGTAGTCCAATTAGGGCAGATACAAAACATCTTTAACCTCCTTATTTCCTATCTTCTAGGCCTCTCTTCTTCTAGCTTACAATGATATGACTGCCTACTTGGCTGTCATATTACCCTATTGAATCATATTGTGTTTGCAGTCCATTAAAAAACTGATTTAATGAATTACTGTTTAGCCATACCTTTCCTATCTTATGCTTGTAAAGCTGATTTCTTTTCTTTTACCTAAGTCTAAGACCATTCTTATGTACCTTCATCTTATTAGATTTGACCCAATGCTTTAGCCTTTCATGGTCTTTTTCAATTCTGACTCATCTGTTGGGCTAGCTTTCCTTCCCCACTTTGTGTTATCTGAGAATTTTATAGACATGCCACCTATGTCTTTTTCCAAGTTAAAAAACAGAACTGTAAATCAATATGGGGCCATCACAGATCTCTGGAGAATTCTCCTAGATGTATCTTTCAAGTTGATATCAAACCACTCATGAATAATTTTTAGTTCTGAACATTCAACTAGCTCTGAATCCAATGAATGATGCTGTCATCTAGCCTATATCACTCATTTCCACAGCCTCCCCTCAAATAATAAAATAAACTTCCTCAAAAGTTGCTAAAAACCTACATAGATCATATCCATAGCATTCCTCTTAGCTATCCATCTACTGATGCTATAAAAAAAAAGAAAATTAGATTTATCTGAAATGATAATTCCCAATTATACCAAACTGGCTCACTATGTTTACTGTTTGCTTTTCTCCACATGTTTCACTAAACATGTCTTTGATAATAAGGCCAATAATTTTACCAGGAATAAAACTCAAAGTCAATAGCTTATGATTCACAGAATCCATTATTTCCAACCCTCTCCCAGTTTTTTTTAAATGAGGCATTTACCCTTCTTGAGTCCTGTGGTTGTTCCTCCCTTGTCTGTAATAGTTCATATAGCACATAACACAGGCTCAACAAGTGTAACCACCAATTTTTTCAATATACTAAGATGTTGATCTGGGCATCTCTACTTTTCCTTTGATATTTACCTATATATCACTATTGTCATTTTGCCAGTCAACTACTTCATTATCCCTGACCTAGAAGTCAGCAACCACTACTACATCTTTCTTTTTTTCTTTGAACCTTTCATGATTTCTCACCTGGCAACACTCCTTTGGGATACAAACAGATGCTGCCTCTTTAGAGTATCCAGCTCTGTCCTCTTTAAGGAGAGCTTCATGGTACTGTCAAGAGTTCCAAGAACTCCAAGTCTTTATTAGTTCTTCCCTTTCTCCTCTTATTGATATTCTACTTTTCTACCTCCTGATATTTTTGGATTCCCATTTATCTCTTCCAACTTCTTTTTTTTCACATTGAGATTCTTCCATTTGTTAAAGGAACATTTCCTTGTCCTAGATAACATGGAAATTGTGAGAATGCCAGTCACCTGGGAAATGGCTGAACAGGTTGTGGCATATGATGGTGATGACATACCTTTGTGCTCTAAGAAATGATTACTTTGGTTTTAGAAAAACATGGATAGACTTGCACAAGATAATAAAGAGTGAAATGAGCAGAACCAAGAGATCATTGTATACAGCAATGGCAATATTGTTTTAAAAACGACTTTGAGTGAATATGTCATTTTGACTATTATAAAAACCCAAATTAACTACAAAGGACCTATGAAGGAAGACATTATCCACATCCAGGAAAAGATCTGATAAACAGACGTATGTATAGAAATATTTTACATGTATGTGTACACATACATACACACACCCATATATGTATATATGGGTGTGTGTATGTGTATATTTATCTATATCTATATCTCACATATTTGTGTCTAATGGTAGCCATCTCTAAGGTAGGGGAGGGGGAAAGAAGAAAAAGGAAAAAAGAAAGTTACATGATAACTTTATTATATATTTAAAAGGAGTAGCAAGTTGCTATAATATTTGCAATTTCATATGCAATCATCTATTTTTTATTCTACTTTGTGGAAATGCTCATTTTATTTCATAAAATTTAAAATAAAACAAATTTTAAAAAAAACATGGAGACTAGAATGATGTCCTTTCAATGTCTCTCTGATGAGGGAGACCAACCAGCCTATGAACAGAGAGAACAGCACCTTGACCTTGGCAGAAATACAAACAGCATTCTAAATGAGAATGACTTCAAAATTCTCCTTATTCTTTGTCCTGAAATGACCATGAGATCTTCAGTCCGTGTTTTTCTTTCTAGTAACTTCCCTGGAGAATTGCTGTGACAGATTTCTTGTGGCTGACTTCCAACTCTGAAGGCCTAACTGTCCTTCTTATTACTTTTTTAAGCATCTTGTTAATATGATGATAGACACACCCAAATTTTTTTCTCCTTTCTATTAATTAAACCCTTTGTCTTAACAACTGCTCTGTTCTCCTTGACTGCTTCTTTGTTCCACCCTACTTTTCTAATTCTCCTTCAGCTAGAATCCTCTCTCCTCAATTCATTCTTCTCCTCCCCTATGATCCCTTTTCTCTATCTTGAATTCTTCTCCTCCTTCAGCTCAATTCTTTCTCCTTCAATTTTAGTTCTTTACTTCCTTTTAATTCTGCTTGTCCTTCCCAATTACCCCTCCACAACTTAATCTAAAGCCTTCAGAATTCCAAAGCTCTTTAATCACAGTTTACAATTCTACCTTTTTCCTCATGGATGCTAGTCATTCTCCTACCACCACTTTCTACCCAGGAGTAGGGAGTAGAACATTAACTCTCTCTCTCTCTCTCTCTCTCTCTCTCTCTCTCTCTCTCTCTCTCTCCCCTTCTCCATATATACATATAACCATATATTTATCAAATTATATTTATACACATACACACATATGTACTAGTTACTTTTATCAAATGGCTTTACTGTCCTCAATTTCCCATATTCTTTTTTCTACCTTGCAAGAAAAAAAGGACTACTATTTGCTAATGTAAGTTCTTTAAGCTTTCTTTCAAGGATAGAAGAAACATATCTCCTTAGTGTTGAATCCTGTTCAATGTATTTTATATGGCTTTAATATCAATAGCCATTCAAAGAGTTTACATATATTTTCAATATTTGGAAGTATCTGTTTAAAAGCTTTAAGCAGTTTTTTTAAGTGAACAGATAAAATGTGTTAATGAGTATTAAACTTGAATATTCTCAAAATATTTACAATATGTAAACAGTGAACACATGCTCTGAAAATATATACATCCCTCCTTCCCTCCAAATTAGACTCTTCATTGTAGCACCCAGGGGACCAGCTTTGTGACTTCATTAATCATGTTGAAAATTTATAGTTACTAAAACAAGTAGTCTGTGTTGTTTATTATGGTTGCTTCAGTTTTTTTTTGCCTCTGCAGATTTTTGTTCTTTTTTTTAAAATTAAAACTTGAAAATTCTAAATTTCTGACACACCTGGATTAAAAACAAAACAAAACCAACCCCCCCCCAAAAAAAACCAAAAAGGCAAGATTACATTCTACTGGGGAGGGAAAGTACTTTGAAGTAGGAATCAGTAGAACTGAGTTCTAATTCTGTTTTCATTCAATTCAATTTGAGTGTAATTCAATTTAACTCAATTTAATAAACACTGATTAGTTACCTACATGTTCAAGGCACTTTTTCTGTAGCTGCCACCCTGGATTGCCTCTGATTGACAAGTGTTCATAACTAGCCAGACAGAATCTGACCATGCTACTTACTAGCTGCTTTCCTGATATCTTTACGCCATGTTGTAGCCCCATCTTGCTCATATTTCACCCCATCCTACTTTTTCTCCCTTGGCTCTTAGAATTAATTGAATCAACATTGTTATTACTGGTTTTTGTATTGGTTTTTGATTGCCCCACGTCTTCTTCACCTTCCAAGTGGCTTCCAGACCAAACTACCCCTCTCTACCAGTGTGTACCTTATATGTGTTATCTTCCTTTACTAAAATGAAAGCTTCTTGAGGGCAGGGTATATCTTCTTTTTGTAGTTGCTTTTCCAGTGCTTAGCACAGTGCTTTTTTACTCCAGATATGCTTAATATTTTTTTTCCATTCACTCATTCATTTATCCATTCAGTAAATGGACATTTATTTAAGCCCCTCCTGAATGAAGAGGACTATTCCAAGTAATGTGAGAGAAGTAAACTTAAAATCAAACATGGCCTCAGTTTTCATGGAGTAATTTAACTTTTCTGTCATTTAGTTTCCTCTTTTATAAAGTCTGGTTATGTCATTCTAATAAAAAAATCTTCTGAGGTATCATGTTGCCTACCAAATCAAATTTACATTATTTTTCTCAATATTCAAGGATTTTGACAATGTAATATCAAACTAATTTTCCAGCCTTTCTGTGCATTTTGCCATTGAAATCAGACAGTTTGGCCCCTAATACGTGACTTGGGTTTTTTTTGCCTTTGTTTCTCTGCTTATTCTGTCCCTTGTGCCTTAATTGCATTTTCTTCTCTTCACCTATGGTACTGCTACTACACATCATTTAAAGGCCAATTCAGATACCACTTGCTCTATAAAGACCTCTATATTCCCTTCAATTAGTAGAAACTTTCCTGTTCAGGTCTTAACACTTTGTTTCATACTTCTCTCATGTAGTTACAATGTAGTATTTTATAACATACATGTATTTATGTCTTTATACCGTAAATTCTATGAGGTTAGGGACTTTATCTTATCAAAATTTTGTAACTCTCCTAATACCTAGGATGGTACTCTGAAAACAGGAGATAGTTCATCCATATTTGTTGAATGATTGACTGAATCCAATGAAAGAGACTGGACTAATTCTCAAAGGACCCTTCCTGCTGTAACATTTTATGCTTCTACATCACCCTATCAAAAATATTTTCAGATAAAAAAGTAAGAGGTGAATGGAAAGTGTTGTGCGCATGTGAGTGTCATGTGTGCATGAGTTATTTAGAAAACCAACTTTTGATTAGTGCTCAATTCTCTTAACCTTTCAAAAACTAGTTTTCCCCTTTCAACCTCACCATATCTTAAAGTTCCAATAACTATAGTATCCTATCATTATGCATTATTAACTACTCCCAATCTTTTAAAAAAATCAAATCTATGCCAAGAATAATTCTCATTTGATCTTAAGAGATATTGTCAATCTATTTGAATCCCACTCAAATTCTTTCCATATTTCTTTTATACTGTTTTATTAGACATGTAATTTTGTATATTGTCCTCTATATGGAAAGATAACCATGCTTATGAAGAATGATTCTCACTCTTTCCATTCCCTCCAATGCACTGCTTCAATGCTTCAGGGATCTATGCTTTTTGCCAATATTGGTACCTGCTTCACCTGCACAAGTCATAGATAGCCCTGGAGATTTGTGGTGACAAAAAGTTATACCCCTGTGGCCAACCAGATGAAGAATGTTCCAAATTTACCTTGGTTGGTCCTTGGAAAATTAGCATATAGTGTATCATCTGGTCCACACTTGAAGCCTTTATGGCTTGGCAGAATCTCCCAGAACATGTGCTGTCTCAGGTTCTTGCATTTTCTCCGGCTATATTCCATGCCTTTAATGCTCCCTCTCCTTGTCTCCACCTTCCAGCTTCAGTGGTTTTCTTCCAGTCCTAGCTATAATTCCACCTTCTACAGAAAGTCTTTCTTGATCCCCTTTAATTCTAGTGCATTCCACATGTTGATTATTTCTTATTTATCCTGCACATAGCTTGTTTGTACATATTTATTCGTTAGTCTCCCCCGTTTCATTGTAAACTCCTTGAGAGCTGGGTCTGTCTTTTTGCTTTCTTTGCAGCCCCAACACAGTACTTGGCACATAGTAGGTTCTTAATAAATGCTTATTAACTGATTGGCTGACTGAATGCTTAGCCAGGGCCTATGAAAGCTCAGGGTCATTTTCAATGCCTTGATGTCTCTGCATCAGAATAAAACTTTGTGGAGGCCTTTATGAACAAAAGACATACATTCAAGATTACTAATATCCAATAAGGATACAGTGGTCCCAGAATGAAACTGTCTTTAAAACAAAACTGGTTGTACAATGTATGGAACCAGTCCCTTGGCCTTAGTCTGTTGTAATTCAAGGCTCACTCTATTGGGCTAATTAGTCAGTCCACATGCAGTTATATATCTTATTGAGATATCACTATTTACAGAAACAGGAATCTCAGTTTTTATACTGCCTATAAATATTCTTTCCTGCTGGCATTCTAAATGTGGGATCTTTTCCAAAGACCAGCAGGTGTACATATTACTGGAATAAATGAATCATGTAAATCTTGACATTCTCACTATAAACAAAACCAGGAGACAACAGAAAGTTGCAGCTGAGAGGAAGGATGGTTCACACTTGCCTCTCCAACGACGTAGGTGATTATGTTTTGGGCTGGACATGGTTCAGGCTTATTCCTTTGGTAGTGTAGGTCGGATACTGAAATGAAATGAGAAATTCATTAGTCACTAAATGGTTAACAAAAGATTTATTCAAAACATAGGAAAAATATTACACATAGTTTGGGTCTATGCACCAGCCCACTCCCACTTTGTCTCCATATAGAAACTTATTTGTAGAATTTTATGGAGAATTATTATAGAAGATTTTTTTAACCTTTTACTTGTTAACTTTTTAATCTTTTAAAATTTTTAAACATTAAGAAATATAAAACATTAAGAAATGGGAGACAGATAAATAAGATGAAGTAAGGGCAGCTTTGAGGCAACTAGATGGTACAATTGATAGAGCACTGGGCTGAGAATCAGGAAGATTCATCATTATAAGTTCAAATCCAACCTCAGACACTTACTAGCTGCATAACTCTGGCCAAATCATTTAACCCTGTTTACCTTAGTTTCCTCACGTGTAAAATGAGCTAGAGAAAGAAATGGCAAATCATACCAATGTCTTTCCCAAGAACACCCCAAAGGGGGTCAAAAAGAGTTGGACACCACTGAAGTGATCAAACATCAACAAGAGCAGTTTGCCATAGTGGAAAGAGTATTGGATTGGATTCTGATATGGGTTTAAGTCCTAGCTCTGCCATCTAGCTGTGTGACTTCAGACAAAACAATTAACATCTCTGGGCTTTAGTTTTCTCATTTGTAAAATGATAAGGTTGGACTAGCTGGCTATCTAAGGTCCCTCCTAGTCCTAAATCTATGATCCTACAGTCTTATGATTCTGTGTTCCTACGAAAATTTGTAATAAGTAATAAGACATTAATAAGATCATTTGAAGGACAATAGAAAATGAAAGATAGAGCTCTATCAAGATTTGGTTAACAAATTTCTCCTTAGACTACTAAAGAAAACAGAGGAGGAAAGAATAGCTAGAATGAGCCAAATGTTCTAGAAGGTGTTGTGTGGAAGGTGGAAGCAACACAGTTTTAAGGGTATGGGGGGATTGATTGTAAATTTATCTGAAAGATAAAGGTGGATACTACATGCCTAGAAAAAATTATGAATACTTTTACTCAAAAAACAGAGATAATTAAGAAAATATCAATAAGTGCTGACACATATGCTTTTCCCCCATTTCTACAAAATGTTTATGAGAAAAATCTGTACATATATTGAGAGTATTTTTGTACATTATATTCTATAGGAGATAAGTTTACTGTGAAATAATGGAGAGAAAGGTGAAGAAAATGCATGCTTATATCTACTATTTGCTAATCATAAAATAAATACATGCATATATGCATGCATACATACGTACACATACATGCACACACATCAGTGTTCAAAAGTGCAGATAGAGAATGAACTGCCTAAAGGCAAGAAAGTAAACTAGATTACCTTTAGGAAATTGTGTGGCGCATTTAATAATTCCCAAACCTCTCATTGAAGCAAAGATCCATCTTTTACATGCAAATAATCTTTTTAAAAATTATATATAATATGTACACATATGTGTATTATAATGTATAGTATTGGGGATCTAATGACTGCTTAAAACATGCATTTTTCAATAAAGAAAAAAGTTTGGGTTTGTATAAGAAGCAACAAACTGTTTAAGATTATTTTATTTAAAACAAATATGTGTGTGTGTATGTATATACATATATGTATGTGTATATATATAATATCACTTGCATTTATGAGAAAAATAATAAAACTACTCTATTTGTAGCTTTCTGATTTTAAAATATATTTTCTGTGAATTTTAGAAAGGTTGCTATATCCTTTCTTATGGAACCTCCTCCACCACAGAGTAGGAGCTTTCTCTTATGACAGACATGTGTATTCCATCAAAACAAATAAATACTTAAGAATGCACATTTCATTCAGCATCTGAAGTCCATTACCTCTCAGTCAAGAGATATTAGTCTTTTGAATTCACTATTGTTGGAAAGTTTTGTCACAGTTCTGAGATTATTTCCCTTTATTTTACTATTGTGACCATGTACTACAATTTGTTTAGCTATTCCTCGATTGATGGGCATCTACTTTGTGTCATTGTCTTTACTACCACAAAAAGTACTGATATAAATATTTTGTGTATATGAGATTTTCTTTTTATCAATACTTCCTTGGGGCATATGCTTTGGGCCAAAGTATCAAATTGTCACTTTATTTGCGTAACTCCAAATTACTGTCCAAAAGGGCTACACTGATTCACAGCACCACCAATAATGCATTAGTGTCCCTATCTTATAATTAATCCTTAAAACATTAACTATCCCCAGATTTTTAAAAAATTTTTATTTAGTATTTTATTTTTCCCTAGTTATATGTAAAAACAATTTTAACATTCCTTTCTAAAACTTTGAGTTCCAAATTCTCTCCCTTCTCCCAACCCCCATTGAGAAGGCAAACAATTTGATATAGGTTATACTTATGTAGTAATGCAAAATACTTCCAAAATATTCATGTTGTGAAAGACTAAGTATATTTCCCCATCTCTCCTGCTCCTGTTTATTCTGTTCTCTCTCTCTTTTCACCCTATCCCTCCTCAAAAGTGATTTGCTTCTGACTAACCCCTCCTCCAATCTGCCCTCCTTTCTATCACTCTCCCTTCTCTAATCCCCTTCCCCTCCTACTTTCATGTACAGTAAAACAGATTTCTATACACAATTGAATGTGTATGTTATTCCTTCTTTGAGCCAATTCTGATGAGAGTAAGTTTCCCTCACTCCCTTTTACCTCACCCTTCTTCCCCTCCACTGTAAAAACTTTTTCTTGACTCTTTTATATGAGATAATTTACCCCATTTTACATCTCCCTTTCTCTTTCTCATAGTACATTCCTCTCTCACCCTTTAATTTATTTTTTGGATATCATCCCTTCATATTCAACCCACACCCATACCCTCTGCCTATATATACTCTGAACTAATGTAACAATGAGAAAGGTCTTATGAATTATAAATATTCTTCCATGTAGGAATGTAAACAGTTTAACTTTAATAAATCCCTTATGATTTCTCTTTCCTGTTTACCTTTTCATACTTCTCTTGAGTCTTGAATTTCAAAGTCAAATTTTCTATTTAGCTCTGGTCTTTTCTCAAGAATGCTTGAAATTCCACTATCTCATTGAATTTCCATCATTTCCTCTCATGGATTATACTCAGTTTGCAGAGTAGATGATTTTTGGTTGTAATCCTAGCTCCTTTGCACTCCAGAATATCATATTTCAAGCCCTCTGACCCTTTAATATAGAAGCTGCTGAATCTCACATTATCCTGACTGTGACTCCATGATACTTGAATTGTTTCTTTCTGAGTGCTAGATATATTTTCTCCTTGAGCTGGGAATTAACTATAATACTCCTGGGAGTTTCAATTTTTTGATCTCTTTCAGGAGGTGATCAGTGGATTCTCTAAATTTCTATTTTACCCTCTGGTTCTAGAATATCAGGGCAGTTTTGTTTTTGATAATTTCTTTACAGATGATGTCTAGGCTCTTTTTTTGTTTTTGATAATTTCTTTAAAGATGATGTCTAGGCTCTTTTTTTTGATCATAGCTTTCAGGTAGTCCAATAACTTTTAAATTATCTCTTCTGAATCTATTTTCCAGGTCAGCTGTTTTTCCAATGAGATATTTCACGTTGTCTTCTATTTTTTTCATTCTTTTGGTTTTGTTTTGTGATTTCTTGATTTGTTCCATTTTAATTTTTAAGGAATTATTTTCTTCAATGAGCTTCTAGACCTCCTTTTCCATTTGTCCAATTCTGCTTTTTAAAGCATTCTTCTCCTCATTGGCTTTTTGCTCTTTTACTATTTGGCCTAGTCTGTTTTTAAGATGTTATTTTCTTCAGTATTTTTTGTGTGTGTGTGTGTGTCTCCTTTACCAAGCTGTTGAGTCATTTTTCATGATTTTCTTGCATCTCTTTCATTTCTCTTCCCATTTTCCCCTCTACTTCTCTTATCTGATTTTCAAAATCCTTTTTGAGGTCTTCCATGGCCTGAGACCAATTCATATTTTCCTCGGAGTTTTTGAATGTAGGAGCTTTGATTTTGTTGTCCTCTTCTGAGTGTTTTTTTTTTTGAGTGTGTGTTTTGATCTTCCTTGTCACCAAAGTAAGTTTCTATAGTCAATTTTTTTCTGTCGTCTGCTCATTTTCCCAGCTTACTACTTGACTCTTTAATTTTTTGTTAAGCTAGGGCTCTGCTTCCAGTGTGGTGGGTAAATCATCTCAAGCTTCAGGGGTTTTGTGCAGTTGTTTTCAGAGATACTTTTAGGGCCTGTAAGTTTTCAATTTTTCCAAGGTATTATGATCTAAGGACAGATATTTACTGTTCTCCTAGCCTGTGCCCTGGTCTGTGAGTGACCACAAACATTCTTTTCTGCCCTGGAACTGTGAGGAGGGTCCCCTTCCATTGCTGCTGCAAACTTTGCTATAATAGTGCTCCTCTTCGCCCAGGGACTGTCACCCAGGACTGGGACCCAGATAAAAGTATAGGCAAAGCAATAGAGTCATGCCTCAGTGTTAGCAAAGATAGCCCTGTAATTTCCTTCTGACCAATTGTTTGACCACCTAAACATCCATGAGCTGAGAGCTCTGGAAGCAGCTGTTCCTACTGCCACTCTATCTGCCACTGTTGATTCAGTCACTCCCAAGGCCTGCTTCTGGTTTTCTGGGTCTGGGGCTGTGCTGGTGCGGCCTGTGCTGAATCACGCTCCTCTGTCAACCAGGTTAGACAGACCTTTCCTACAGATCTTCTAAGTTGCCTTTTGTGTCTGTGGGCTGAGAAGTCTGGAAACACCACTGTTGCTAGTGATTCAGTCACCCCAAGGCCTGCTTCAGGTTTTCTAGGGCCCAGTCTGTGACTTGAACGAGCTCATCTCTCAGCCTGGTGCAACAGACCTTTCCTGTTGACTTTCCATGTTGTCTTGGGGTGGACATTTGTTTCACTCTGTCTTGTTTTTGTGGGTTCTGCTGCTCTAGAATTTGTTTAGAGTCATTTTTAAAGGTATTTGGAGGGGTTTGGGGGAAGCACAGGTGGGTTCCTGACTTTACTCCACCATCTTGACTCCACCTCCCATTAATCCCAGTTTTTGACATCTTTGTCAATTTACAGAGTGTAAGGAGGTAAAACCTCAGGGTTATTGTGATTTATAGTTCTCTAATCATTAGTGATTTGGAGCATTGGTACATATTGTTATTAATAGTTTCAATTCTTTTGAGAGCTTTTTGTTAATATCCTTCAACCACGCATCTATTGGAGAATAGCTTTAGATCTTTATATATGCACACATATATATTTATACATACCTACATCTCTCTGTCTCTTCTCTCCAATATTTTTACATATGTGTGTTGTCTGTGTATTGGAAACCAAACCCCTGACACTAAAATTTTTTTCCCATTCAACTATTTCTATTCTTAAAGTAGATGCATTCATTTTGTTATATATAAGTGTTCAATTGCATATAATCATAATTTTCTATTTTATCTTCTATAATTACCTTGTCTCTTATTTGATAAACAGCACATCTGCTAACCACATTAAGAAAAGTATAACATTTGTTTCTCTTCTAAAATTTTTATGGTATGATATTTAATATTTAGATTGTTCATTTTTAATTATTGTGGAATATGACATAAAACATTGGTCTAAGACTAGCTTCTGCCAGAGTGCTCTCCAGTTTTTTCAGTAGGATTTTTCATTTGTTTGTCTGTTTTTTAGCAAGTAGGGAGTTATTTCCCAAGTAAATTGTGCTTTCAGGTTTATTGAAGACTGGTTGATTTAGATTCTATTATTTCTGATTCTCCTTTCCCAAAATCTGTTCCAGTGAGCTTTTCTATTTTTTATCCAATACCAGGTGATTTTCATGAAGGCCACTTTATTGTGTAGCTGAAGGTATGAAGTACTATTCCCTCTTTCTTTCTTAGATCTTTTCTTTCTCCTTGATAAATTTTGTTGTTTTTTATTGTTATGTAAAGTATCCTTTTGACAGTTTGATTGCCATAGCATTAAAATTGCAAAGTAATTTTAGTACTAGTGTAACTTTTATTATATTGGCACAGCCCAGCTATGAGCAATTAATATTCCTCCAGATTTTTAAGTTATCTTTACTTCTTTAAAGTATGATTTGTAATTTAATCTCTGCAAGTTTGGCAGCTATTTTATTCATTTTTAAGTTATAGGAAATGAGATTTAAATTTCTATTATAGTTTCTTGGATTTTGTTATTATATAGAATTTCTATTGAGGATTTATTTTGAAGCCTGCAACTTTACTGAAGCTATTGATTATTATGATTAAAATCTTTGCAGATTTCCTCAGATTTTCTAGTAAATTATTATGTCTTTAACAAATAGGAGTACATTTATGTCCTCTTTGCCTATTTTTATGCATTTGATTTCTTTTACTTTTGCTATGGCTAGCATTTCCAGAAATATAAAAAAAAATTGTGGAGGGAGTGGGCGTCTTTGCTTTTTCCTGTATTTGTTGGAAGAGCTTTTAGTGCATCCCCATTGTATATGATGCTTCCTTTTGGTTTTAGATACCTTTTCAGATACAATATAAGATCCCTCTATACCTATATATTGTAAGCTTTATTTATTTATTTTTAAAACATAAATGAGTATTCATTGTCAAAGGCCTTTTTTCGGCATCTTTTAAGATAATCACTTGGCTTTGGTTTTGGATTTTTAAAAAAATATGATCAATTGTGTTGTTTTCCTAATGTTGAAATATGTTTACTACCTTGTTGTAAATCTAACTTATCTTAACAAATTATTTCTTAGACTAATTTATATAGCCTATTTGATAAGATAATATGTGTGTGTATGTGTGTGTATAATATACATTTTTTTGCTTTTGATGAGGCAATCGAGGTTAAGTGACTTGTCCAGGGTCACACAGCTAGTAAGTGTCAAGTGTCTGAGGCTGGATTTGAAGTCAGGTTCTCCTGGCTTCAAGGTCAGAGTTCTATCCACTGTACCACCTAGCTGTCCCAGATTATACATCTTTTTTTAAAAAATGAATCAATATTATTATTCTAGATTGTAGCTCTTCCTTTGCTTTATCCTTTACTGATTTAGGTAGTAGGATACTGTCTCATAAAAAGAGTTGAGTAGAGTCTTTTTTCAATTTTTTTTGCAAATAATTTGTGTAGTATTGGTATTATTTTTTCTTTAAAAGTTTGATAACACTTCACACCTATCAGACTGGCTAATATGACAATAAAGGAAAATGTTGGATATTGGAAGGGATGTAGGAAAACTAGGACACTAATGCACTTTTGGTGGAGTTGTGAACTGATCCAACCACTCTGGAGAGCGATGGACCTATGCACAAAGTGTATAAAAAACTCTGCTTAACCTTTGATCCAGCAATAGCACTGCTAGGTCTATATCCCAAAGACATCCCCTAAAAAGGAGAAAAGAAACTATTTTGTACAAAAATCTTTAGAGCAGCTCTTTTTGTTGTGGCTAATAATTGGAAATCACAAGCATGCTCATCAATTGGGAATGGCTAAACAAACTATGATATATGACTGTAATGAAATATTATTATGCTCGAAGAAATCACAAAGCAGGATGATTTCAGAAAAAAAAAACCTGGAAAGACTTACATGAACTGATGCATAGTGAAGTGAAGAGAACCAGGAGGACATTGTACACAGTAACAGCAATATTACTCAATGAAGAACTATGAATTGCAACTATTCTCTACAATACAGTGATCTAAGACAACCCCAAAAGAGTACTGATGAAGCATATTATCTGCCTCCAGAGAAAGAACTGATATTGTTTGAAAACAGACTGAAGTATGCTATTTTTCACTTTCTTTTTTTCATTTTTTCTTTTAAGTCTTCTTGTACAAAATTACTAATACAGAAATGTTTTACATATTTTTAAAAAAGTTTGATAAGAATTCTCTTGTAAATCTATCAGGAACAAGAGTTGGTCCCCTGTCCCCTTTCTAATTTTGGTAGTTTCTTTATAGGTAATTTTATTACTTTTCTGAGATTGGGTTTTAGGATTTCTACTTGTCCTTCTACTAGTTTGAATATTTTATGTTTTAAGCAATATTCTATTGCTTTTTATTTTCACTTTTTTTAGTATATAACTGCATAGTAGGTTATTATAATTCTTTATATTTCTTCTATTTTTGTTGTGATTTCACCTTATTCATTTGCTATTGTGTTATTTTGATTTCATGTCCTTTTAATTTTAATCAGATTGACTAAGTTTTTATACATTTTGTTAATCTTTTTAAAGTTCCATCTCTTAGTTTCTTTGTTTATTATTCGTAGGGTCTTTTTTGTTTTCAAGTTGTCTACTTCTCCCCTAATTTTCAATATCTACTCTATTTTGCTTACTTTACATTTGTTACTTCTCTTGTTTTTAGAAATGCTTATTCAGACCTCTAACCTTCTCCTTTTCTTTTAATATATTTAATTGAATATATTTAATATATTTCTTTTAATATATTTTCTATTAATATATTTTAAAGACTTTCACCCCCATGAAGACTGCATTAGCACCATCTCAGAAACTTTGGTATGTTGTTTCATCACTATCATTTGCAAAAATTCTTAATTCTTAATTATTTTTAGTTTGTTTTTGGTTCAGTCATTTTTTAAAGATTTTAATTGTCTCCAATTTGATCTGTGTCTGTTTTTTGTACTCCCTGTTATTATATGTTTTATATTAATTCTGACTTTTACACTTAATTGCAATATTTCTGTGCCTGGACATGTGGTTAAGTTTTGTAAAAGTTACATGTGGTACTATGAATATATATGTATAGATGATATTAATATTAATTATAATATTATTGTCATATATTTTCTTTAGCAGTCACAATTAGAAGATTCTATAAGTCTTTTAGCTCTAGTTTCTCCAGCAATTTGTCTACTTATACATTTTCTCTTTTGTTTATCTTTATTAGATTTGTCCAAAACAGAAAGGGGCATTAAGGTCTCCTCCCACTACTACTGTGTTAGTCTCTATGTCTTTTTTGTAGGTTAGTTAATTCTTTCTTTTATGAATTTAGATTTTTAAAGCATTAAGAGCATGTGCGTTTAATATTGATGTTGATTTATTGTTTATGGTTCTTTTCAGCATAATGTAAATTCCTTTCCCTCCCTAATTATCTTATGAACTTTTATTTTTACTTTGTCTGATAGCATGATTATAACTCTCATTTTTTAAAATTCAATTGATGCAAGATAAATTTTGTCCCAGACTTTCATTTTTATTGTCTTTGCTTTTAAGATGACAGTTTACAAAACCTGTTGAAAATAATTTTTCTTGTTTAATCTCCTTTTATTTTATTGGGATTTTTAGTCAATTCACAGTTAAAGTTATTAGTGTTAAGTTTATATTTTCCCTCATTTTTCTTTTTTTTCTGAAGCCAAATTTGTTTTCCTCTTCATCTATAAAGACATTACTTTGTTTCCAGTTATTTTTGCTTACTATACTTTAAAAGAACCTCATTTCCACAGGCTATTTTCCTTCCACTCTTAAGCCTATTTATTTCCCTTTTTTGGTTCTGTTTCCTAGTTTTGTAATATTATTTAACTTACTAAGTCATTTTTCTTTCTTCCTTTTATCTAGTAATCTAATTCTTCCCCAATTAAAGCAAATTAAAATCATCCTTTCTTTCCTTCTCTTCAAACTATTTTGCTTGTTGTTTTTTTTAATTTTCTGTATCTTTTTCTGAAAAATGATTTCTCTGCTTCAATGTGTTCATTAAATCTCTTCTCTTTCTGTGTAGTCTAAGCTTTTATTCTTTAATTGATGATCCTTATACTTATCTATTCCTTTTTTAGTCTCTGTGTTGATCATGGAATTAAAGCTTCTAAAGTATCTATTGAATTTTCTCTCTTAAAAAAATATGTTATTGCTTTGTAGATCTTGACTTTCTGACATTTTCCCCCTCTTATGGCTCACTCTTGGAAGTATCAATTCCTGCAGGAATGCAAAAAAGATGACAGTATTGCCCTGTGATAGACGTTTTCCTGTGTCCTAGATTGTGTCTCATGATCATTTTCTTTCCAATTTGACATAAAACTTCCTCTCTGGGTTTACGGTATTTCACCTGCCAATTGTCCTTAAGGAGTTCTGATTCTTTTTGTGCTAAGGAAAAATGTTTTCCATGGAGGCATGGCACTCTGAGATAGTGGTCTCTCTGTGTACAAAATCCCTGCAGATTACACCCACTGTGAGGTCACCATCTTCTGTTACAGAACATATCTCTGCACCTTGAGAATGCTTTTCCCTCCAGAAAAAGAAGTACTGTCCCCTTTCTTGCACTTTGTTTCAGTCCTTCTCTTTATCTCATCACCCATTGTCTCAGCCTCTCTTCTTCTTATGACATTACAGGAGTTATTTTCCTTTATGTTAACCATTGATTCTATTGTCACACATTCTTCTTTATCTTTTTCCTCCCCTCTCCCATTCTATGCCCTCTCTCATGCCTGTAGTTTTTTCCCCATCAAAAAAAATATTGATTCAACTTGTAGGTGGGGTGTTGTGAGGTTTAATACGCATTGTTTCATGCTACTTCCTTCACTATTAATTTTCCTATTTAAGTTTCACTTTTATCTTCATCTCCTTGTGTGCATTTAAAATGAAACAGCCTAATATTTCATCTGCTGTTGTTATTTTTTTTTCTAGTTCCCCCTAAACTCCTTAATAGTCTCTAGAGATGGATTAATATTTTTTTGGCTATTTTTTCATTCCCTAGTAGTTGTACATATTTACTTTGCTCATGACTGTGGTCAGCAGTGTTCAAAAACTGAATAATCTGCTCAAATCAAGTTTATTTATTCATTCTTTGAATTTATTTGTTCATTTTAAAAGGAATACTTCCAATACTTTCCTTTTAAAATAATTACAGTTCATTTTTAGCCTCAAGGTTGCAAGCCTTTGGGATGTTTCTTGAGCTATTTCCTTATTATCTGTCTACCATTTATTTATCCCATTTTTTCCTGTAGCTTCTGGTGAGTGTGCAAATGTCTTGTGTTATTTAAATTTTCTTTCCATTATATTTGAAGATCTTCTGGTTGCTTGCAAAATTTTCTCTTTGTTAATTATAAATTTAACTACACTGTATATTGACATTTTTACAGCATAGGCTTCCACACCTCTCTTCCCTTCTCCCAACATGATCTTCACATTCTTTTGATTGGCATTTTATTTTCTGTGTTCAAAAAATCTGAGCAATTTTTATATATTATTTCTTGTTATAAGGGTTTTTTTAAATTTTTTCCACATTTAATAGTATTTTATTTTTCCAATTATATGTAAAGACACTTTTTAACATCCATTTTATAAGATTTTGAATTCCAAAGTTTTCTCCCTGCATCCTTATCTTCCTCCCTCCCTCCCTAAGAGAGCAAGCAATCTGATATAACATATGTACAATCATGTTAAACATATTTTCATGTTAGTTATATTGTGAAAGAAGCAAAACAAAAGAGAAAATCCACTAGAAAGAACAAACAAAAACCAAAAAGAAATGAAAATTGTATGCTTTGATCTGCATTCAGACTCCAAAGTTCTTTTTCTCTGTATGTGGATAGCATTTTCCATCATCAGTCTTTTAGGATTGTCTTGGATCATTGTATTGCTGAGAAGAGTTATGTCTATCACAGCTGTTTATTGCAGTGTTGCCATTACTATGTACAATGTTCTTCTGGTTTTGCTCACTTCACTCAGCATCAGCTCACGTAAGTCTTTCCAGGTTTCTCTGAAATCTACCTGCTCATCATTTCTTATAGCACAATAGTATTCCATTACATTCACATACTACAACTTGTTGAGCCATTCCCCTATAGATGAGCATTTCATCAATTACCGATTCTTTGCCACCACAAAAGTGCTGCTATAATTATTTTTATACATGTCGGTTCTTTTCCCTTTTTTATGATCTCTTTGGGATAGTCTTAGCAGTGGTATTGCTTGGTCTAAGGGTAGGCATAGTTTTATATAGCCCTTTGACTATAAAATTCCAAGTTGCTCTCCAGAATGGTTGAATTAGTTCGTGACTCCACCAACAATGCATTAGTGTCCTAATTTACCCACATCTTGTCCAAAATTTATCGTTTTCTTGTTTTGTCATGTTAGTCAATGTGATAGGTGTGATGTGGTACCTCAGAGTTGTTTTAATTTGGATTTCTTTAATTAATAGTGATTTAGAGTATTTTTTCAAATGAGTTTAGATAATTTTGATTTCTTCATATGGAAACTGCCTGTTCATATCTTTTGACTATTTATTAATGGGGAATGACATATTCTTATAAATTTGATTCAGTTCTTTACCTATTTGAGAAATTAGGCCATTATCAGAGATACTGGCTGTAAAAATTGTTTTCCAGTTTTCTGCTTTCCTTCCAATCTTGGTTGCATTTGATTTGTTTGTGTAAAACCCTTTTAATTTAATGTAATCAAAATTATCCATTTTGCATTTCATAATGCTCTCTGTCTCTTGCTTGGTCATAAATTCTCCCATTCTCCATAGATCTGTCAGTTAAATTATTCCTTGCTCTCCTAATTTGCTTATGTGTTCACCCTTTATGTCTAAATTATATAGCCATTTTGACCTTATCTTGGCAAATGATGTGAGATATTGGCTTATGCCTTGTTTGTGCCATACTATTTTCCAGTTCTTCCAGTAGTTTTTGTCAAATAGTGAGTTTTCATCCCAGAAGTTGGAGTCTTTGGGTTTATCAAACAATAGATTTCTATAGTCATTGACTACTGCATCTTGCGTACCTAATGTATTCCACTGATCTACAACTCTATTTCTTATCAAGTATCAAATAGTTTCAATGATTGCCACTTTATAATATAGCTTTAGGTCTCATATGGCTAGTCTACCTTCCTTTGCATTTTTTCATTAATTTCCTTGATATTTTTGACCTTTTGTTCTTCCAGATGAATGTTACTATTTTTTATAGCTCTATAAAATAATTTTGGTAGATTGATTGGCATTCCAATGAATAAGTAAACTAATTTAGGTAGAATTGTCATTTTTATTATATTAGCTCGGCTAACATATGAGCAATTGATATTTTTCCAATTGTTCAGATCTGACTTTGTGTGAAAACCATTTTGTAATTGTGTTCATATAGTTACTGGGTTTGTCTTGGTAGGTGGATTCCCAAATACTTTATATTGTTGACAGTTACTTTAAATGGAATTTCTCTTTTTAACTCTTTTTTCTGGGCTTTGTTGCTAACATATAGAAATGTTGATGATTTTTGTGGGTTTATTTTATATCTGCAACTTTGATAAACTTGTTAATTACTTTAAGTAGTTTCCCCATTGCTTGTTCTAAATCCTTCAATTTCTTTTTCTTCACCTACTGCTAACACTAACATTTCTACTACAATATTAAATAATACTGGTGATAATGGTCATCCTTTTTTTACCTCTGATTTTATTGGGAAAGCTTCTAGCTTATCCCAATTTTATGTAATGCTTGCTGATGGTTATGGATGGATACTATTTGTCATTTTAAGGAAAGCTCCATTTATTACTATTCTCTCTAGTGTTTTTAATAGGAATGGTCACTGTATCTTGTCAACAGCTTTTTCTACATCTATTGAGATGTGGTTTCTGTTAGTTTTGCTATTGTCATGGTAAACTATTTTGATAGTTTCCCTAATATTGAACTAGCCCTGCATTCTTGGCATAAATTCCATCTGGTCATAGTGTATTATCCTCATGATAAATTTTTCTTCTACCTCTCTTACTTGATTTTAAAAATCCTTTTTGAGATCTTTAAGAAGGCTTTCTAGGTTTGAGACCAATTCATATTCCCCTTTGATGGCATTTTAATATTATTGTCCTCTTCCGAGTTTATGTTTTGATCTTCCCTGTTGCCATAGTACCTTTCTATCGTCAGGGCTCTTTTCTATTTTTTTGCTCATTTTTTTAGCCTATTTCATGACTTTTTAAATTGAGCTCAGCTTCTGGGTACAGGGGCATTGTCCCAAGCTTCTTGTGCTGGCGTCAAGGGGCTGGTCACTAGCTTTCTGTGATGGGGTCTCAGGTACTGGTGGCTTTCACACTACACTGGGATGTCTCAGCCTAGTCATACTTGTTGGGCTGGGAATTCTGGTGCTGGTAGTTTATCTTCTGCGCTGTGCCTGAAGACTTCACAGCTGGCCTGCTGTGCTACTGGTCTGCTGAGCCAGGATCCAGGGGCCTCATTTGCTGATGTGTTCTGTGGCTAAGAGCCTCTAACTCACTTGCCCGGACACCATCTGTGCTGGGTTGCACTCCCCTTTTACTCAAATGAGATATTGAATTATGTTAAGCTGCAAAATTGTTTCACTCCATCTCTTTGTGGGTTCTGTTGCTCCATAATCCATTTAGAGGCTTGATTTAACATTGTTTCTGAGGGAAACTGGGAAGAACTCAGACAACTTCCTGGATTTTTTCTACCGTCCTCTTCTGCTATGATATTCAGATTTTTTCTTTTCGTCTTCTTGTGCTACTTCTATGATTGCTGAAATTGTCTCTTTGTACCCTGTCTTTTAGACAAATAGATTTGAGTGTATAGATATCATGTAGCTTTTTAAAAAATGTTATTGCTTTTTGCTTCTCTTCTATATGATCCTTCATTTATGTATATTTATACCCTAAATCAGTATTTTTTTCCAGTTCTTTGGAGAGACTTGCCACTGTGCAAGTTTTCCTGCATAAGTTTTTTTTTTTTATTCTGACAATTATTTCTTTTATGTAGGCCAGGTATTCTGCTTTCACAATGTTTATTTCTCTTTTGAACCATTCAGGAACATACTGATATGGTTCCATGCTCTCTGGGGCATCCACAGGGTCCTCTCACATCAGATATTGTTTTATTTACAAATGTTCTATTTATTTTATTATTTATATGTATGTATTTATTTTATTATTAAATAAATACAAATGTATTTATTTATTTATTTACAAATGTTTGGGCTCACCTAGATGTTTTGATGAGCATATCTCCTTCTGTTTTTAGTATCTTCTCTGTAGATTTATCTGCTTGTGCTCAAGGTTTTTAAAATGAGTTTTCCTCCTTCTGAGATCTTTGGTATTCTTTTTTCCTTGTATTTCCCTACTGCTCACTTTGTGATTCTTCTCACTTTGTTGACAGCTCCCTGCAGGGCTGGATCTTCAAGTGATTTTAGCTTCCTCCCATGTTGAGGATTTTATTTTTTCTCCTGCTTCAGTTCCTGACCCAAGTCAATTTTGAGAAGGAGGTGTGAAACTGGCCCCAGTTGAATGTCCATTGCCTTTTCTTCTGGATTGTAAGAGTCTCAACATACACACTGGCACCCTGCTCCACTTCCCCCTATTCTTTACATCTTTGGCTAAG
Organism: Phascolarctos cinereus; assembly: GCF_003287225.1. Taxonomy (NCBI): domain Eukaryota; kingdom Metazoa; phylum Chordata; class Mammalia; order Diprotodontia; family Phascolarctidae; genus Phascolarctos; species Phascolarctos cinereus. Next base: position 197,192,610 of record NW_027555958.1, on the reverse strand, counting down.
TGTGACTGAAGCACGCTGTTCCTCCAGGCAGAGTAAACATCTTACTATACTTCCTCCTCCTACATAAGGGGAGTGGAGAGAGTTTAGGTCTGTTGCTTATTGCCAAAGCAGAATGGTGGAGCAAGGGCAGGGGCATATTTGCTGGTAGAAACTATAGCAGCGGCAACAGTAGTAAGTGAGCAAATTGTTGAGTGGATCCCCATCAATTCCTGGAGGCTGATGAGGTAGGGAGTATTGAGTAAGTAGGGTAAGGATTAAGGATTAGCATTCCTTGCTGTTAAGTCGTCTTGTTATCTGGTTAGACTTCTCAGTATTTCTGACTATAGACAGCTGCAATTACTTTACCTACTGCTCATAATTCTTATTATGGGAAATTTTGAGAGCTGGTGATGACTAGAGAAACTAGCTTGTCCTCCACCTTTTACTTGCCATGTAATTGCATAGCAGATTTTAATGTTTTTGTCTTAAAGCTTTTGAAGATTATCTTCTTCTAAAGGAAAATATAAATAGAATTCTCAGGGGAAATTTTTATTTTTCTTTTTATACCTAATGCCTAACATAGAGTATTTGTTATTTATATAGATTATAACTCTCATTTTATTGAGGTAATGAACTACTAATGTGAAATTTCTTGCAGCAATGCAAAACAATAATTTTTGCCTTGGCATTTAGGGGTTAAGTTACTTGCCCAGGGTCACATAGAAAGAATGCATTAGATGCAGTACTTGAACCAAGTCTTTCTGGTCCCAAGACCAGCTCTTTAGCTATTATAAATATTTTAAATGCTCATTAAATTGAATTGAATTGTGGGCTTGTGTGTGTGTTTAATCACAATGCAAAGAATTTGATGAAGGGCTTCCAGTTCTTTTTTTATAGCCTAATGTGCTGCCCAATCCAAAATGAGACATCTGAAGTACCTATATTTGGAAGTAAATTGGGAAGCTTGCTGTTTTTTTTTTTTGCATCTGTATTCAAAGTATTTGGGTCCAAAAGAGGAAATAGACTCTATATTTTTTAAGATCTTCATCACGATAAAGCAGCTGTCTTTGTCATTTATTGTTGGCCCCAAGCTTTTCTTGGCTCGTGTGCAATTTTTGGTGAGAAACAATTCATTTGGATTACTGAGAATTTGTACTTGTCCCTTAAATTGGATCATGAAACCCTCTGAGGCAATATGAAAATGCTGTTTGAGTTTGATTCTCCATGTAAATGAGGGAAACAGTGGAACAAATCATCTCAAATAACCAGTCATCACCAAATAATTTATACAGTTACTCATACTCACTGGCTTTTACACATATACTCCACTCACTGCTTGGTTCTATGCACTCTCAGCTGAGTGATTAGAAAACAGAGCTGGGAGTGATTGGTGGAGGTGTATGTTTGGATGGGAAAGAGGGAGGAGACTGGGAAAAGGAAAAAGGATGATTTCTGCACAGATAATCATAATTGTTGTTCAGTCACATCAGACTCTTCATGACCCTATTTGAGGTTTTCTTGGCAAAGATCCTGCAGTGCTTTGTGCTTTCCTTCTCCAGCTCATTTTGCAGCTGAGGAACTGAGGCAAATGGGGTGAAGGGACTTGTCCAGGGTCTCACAGCAATTGTGTCTGAGGGCAGACATGAACTACCAGTGCTCTATCTACTGCACCACCTAGCTATCCTGAAAAACATAATGTTTATTGAAGATGGAGATTTTTGTTAGATAGAGATCAAAGCTGAATGTATAATAAATGCTTAGTTCTGTCTACATGATGTTATGACACAGGGTTAGATCGCTTACTACATGTGATCTATTTAGTGCTCTGATCAATGCTTTCAAAGTTCATGTGGACTTTGAGAGAATGTCAAGTTAAAGTGATTGCTTTTCTTTTTAAGTGGATGAAGTTTTGGTAGGACTTGAAATTTATATTTCAATAGTTCAAGGACCTGTGCTTTAATAGGTGTCAGTACTTTTTCCATTGATGTAGACCATAGACAACACAATTTGTGTAGTATTAGAGCAACTGGGTTAGAGTTTACAGCTCTGCTACTATTTGCATGATTTGAAGTAAGTACTTTCACATCTTGGGCCTAAGTTTTCTTATTTAGAATTGGACTAGATTGGGGGTTCACCTGGGGTCAGGGAACATATTTTAAAAAATATATATTTTCATAACTATTTCATTATAATTGGTTTTCTTTGTAATCCTATGTACTTCATTTTTTGCATAAAGCAAAAAATTCTGAGAAGAGGTTTATTTATTTATTTAGAATTTTCCCCCAGTTATATATAGAAACAATTTTTAACATTTATTTTAAAAGCTTTGAGTTCCAAATTCTCTCCCTACCTCCCTCTCATTGAGAAGGCAAGCAATTCAATATAGCTCATACATGTACAGTCATGCAAAACCATTTCCATAATAGTCATATTGAGAAAGAAAAAAGAGACAAAAAAAAAAGCAAATAAAGAAAGTTAAAAAAGTATGCTTCAATCTTTATTCAGACAATACCAGTTCTTTCTCTGGGAAATGTATAGCATTTTTCATTGTAAGTCCTTCAGAGTTGTCTTGGATTATTGTATTGCTGAGAATGGCTATGTCATTCACAGCTGGTCATCTTACAATATTGCTATTACTTCATACATAGTACATGTCACTTTGCCTTGGCTTCTGTAAGTCTTTCCAGGTTTTTCTGAGAGTGTCCTGCTCATTATTTCTTACAGCACAATAGTATTCCATCATAATCACATACCACAATTTGTTCAGTAATTCCCTAATTGATGGACGTCTCCTCAATTTCCAATTCTGCAAACCAGAGAAAAGAGTTGCTGTAAATTTTTTGTATAGGTAGGTCCTTTTCCTTTTTTATCTCCTTTGGAATACAGACCTAGTAGTGGTATTGCTAGATCAAAGGCTATGGATGGTTTTATAGCCCTTTAGGTATGATTCCAAATTCCTCTATACAATGATTGAGTCTGTTCATAATTCCACCCACAATGGATTAATGTCTCACTTTTCCCACATCCCCTACAACATGTCATTTACCTTTTCTGTCCTATTAGCCAATCTTAATAATGAACAATTTCAGAATTGTTTTAATTTCTTCAATCAATAGGGAATTACAGCATCTTTTCATATGGCTGTAGATAGCTTTGATTACTTCATCTGAAAACTGGTTATATCTTTTGATCATTTATCAATTAGGGGAATGACTTTTATTTTTATAAATTTGACTTAGTTCTCTATATGTTTGAGAAATGAGGCCTTTATCAGAGAAACCTGCTTCAATTTTTTTCACAGTTACTATTGTTAACTGTATTTCCCATTCTATTTCCCACATTTATTCTATTCTCTTTCTCCTTTCACCTTGTCCCTCAAAAGTGCTTTTGCTTCTGACTATCTCTCTCTTCCAACTGCCCTCTCTTCCATTACCCTCTCCCCTTTCTCTTACACCCTTCTTCTCCTACCTTCCTGTAAAGTAAGATAGATTTCTATACCCAATTGGGTGTGTATATTATTCTCTCTTTGAGCCAATTCTGATCACAGTAAGGTTCACTCATTCTCCCTCATGTCCACCTTCTTTCTCTCCACCATAAAAGCTTTTTCTTACTCATTTTTTTCTTTTTTTTGGTGAGGCAATGAGGGTTAAGGGACTTGTCTAGGGTCACACAGCTAATAAATATCAAGTGTCTGAGGATGGATTTGAATTCAGGTCCTCCTGACTCCAAGGCCAGAGCTCCATCCATTGTACCACCTAGATGCCCCTCTTGCTGATTTTTGTGAGATAATTTACCCCATTTTACCTCCCACTTTCTCTTTCTCCCAGTACATTCCTCTCTCACACCTTGATTTTATTTTTTAGATATCATCCCTTTATATTCAACTCACACCTATGTGTCTATATGCACTCCTTCTAAATACCCCAATAATGAGAAAGGTCTTATGAGTTACAGATGTCATCTTTCCATGTAGGAATGTAAACAGTTTAACTTTAAAAAGCACCTTATGATTTCTCCTTCCTGTTTACCTTTTTGTGCTTCCTTAAGTCTTGTTTTTGAAAATCAAATTTCCTATTCAGCTCTGGTCTTTTCATCAAGAACATTCACATAGATCAAGAAGCAGTGTGTTTCAGCAGAAAGAGCGTAGTCCTTAGACTCAGAAGGCTGAGATCCAACTTCCAGCTCTATTGCTGATAAGCTCTTGGTGTTAGGTGAGTTACTTTACCTCTCTGGACCTCAGTTTTCTCATTTGTAAAATGAGGGTTCTAGACCAAATTGGGTCCTTCATCTCTAACATTTAGTAATGGATCATCATTGTTTTTTCTGTGCAATATATGCCATTGAGTCCCAGTCAGGCCTGCATTAGCTCTGGGCTTCTGGTTTTGAGGACTGCTAATACAGTGTCTTTTGTGATTCCTACAATCTGGCATGCTGGAATCATTCAATAGTTTAGGCAACAACAGTGGAATAATTTCAATGGAATTTTACCTTAATGGAAGCCAGAAAGACGTTTTTCCAAGGTTCTACACATTCCTGACAAAATGGTGTTAGAGAAGATACTCTTTTAATTATTGTTAATTTAGTTTGCTTTCTATATTCTGTGCCTGTAGTCAGAAGCTATGGCTCATTTTACAAACTGGATATGTTTGTACCTTGGCTGTAATGTGCTTTGGTACCCAGTCTTCCTATCTTATGATCTGTTAAGGACATGGAGAACTGTATAGTTAGAAGTAGGAGGACATGGAATATTCACTCACTTTTAAATTTAATTTCTATTTCAGTTATCTTGGAGAGTAACCCAAAACATGAGATAATGATATCTGAAAAGGAAAATTATTTGGGTTATTTAAAGCAATTCAATACGATCAAATGCTTCTTCAGCATTAATCAACATTGTCACATAAGAACTGCTTCAAATCATTAGCATCAAAAATTTGGTTGAATGGGCTTTTTTCCCCCATATTGTTAGGGAATAAGCAGTACTTTAAAAAACCTACATGCTGCCTTTTAATTAATTTAGCCAGAATAAACTCCAAATGGGATCTTCATTTGTTTGGCAGTGATCTTACAGTTCTTTTTTAATAAGAAGAGACATAGGCATACCAACTGACATTGGTGATATGACCCTTGCTGCCATTAAAAAAATGCAGAAACTGTGGTCCCTGCAAAGTTGGAAACCACACAACCTCAAGTGCATCTAAAGTAGGAGAACTCAAGAAATGTAATTGCTCCCAGCAATGTTTAGAAAACATTATTGGGAACCTGTTATTACTAGATGTTTTCAAGTTTAAGAAATTTAATTGCTTTTCATAATTTCCTTTGAGGCAGAAGAAACATTTTAGGAGAATTTTCCATGAGGTGTAAATGCTAGATGGTTCATTGCTTTTAAGTTATTATCAATTATCTCTTTTTAAAAAATCATCCTATCTAGTATTAAGCTGTTCACTAGTGAATTCTCCTGAAATAACTGATCATGCCAGAATACACACACACACACACACACACACACACACACACATATATATATAAATCATACCAGAATATATGGAATATATGATACATATACATATAGATGTATATACAATTAAAATTAATTGAAGATAAAGTTTAACACTATTTTTTTTTACCTCAGTGTGGTATTATTCTGGTCAAAGTGAATTTTGCAATCTGGATCTATCTTAAACTTTGATTTTCTAGTAGATATGAGGACAAAATTCTGTATTGAAAAATCTTTTATACTGATACCTCCTAGCAGTTGTTAAAGGATCATGTCTATTTGATTAACTATTAGGCTCTAAAAATATAACACAAAGTAGTAGGAGAATGTCATCCTAGGAATGTATTCCTTTTGAAATTGTATCCTATTTTGATAGATACATTTTGGTTTTTATATTATATTCATTTCCTAAATTCAATGGTTGAAGAAAAACAAAACAAAACAAAAACTGCACTGGCTTTTGATTTAGATGTTCTGGGTTTAAATCTTACTTCTTTTACTAATAATCTGCATAATCTTGGAGAATCTTTCTGGGGCTCAGCTTCCTATATATAAAATGAAGGGGTTCTTTGGAATAGATGACCTCTGAATCCTTTCTAGCACTAAATCTATTATCTTAAGATAGGCTTCCCTCCTATCCAAAACCCTGAGTCATTACTTTGAAACACAGATTAATAAAGAAAAGGGCAAAACGTAGCCCAGCAAAACTTACTCCAACACATTGATTGGGACTGGAAGTATGTGAATTATTTCTCATGCGTAGTCCCTTAGCCCACTGTTATTGTCCATCCTTCTTTTAGAAGAGGACCAATGGCATCACAGATGATGTCCTGACTTTTATGTGAATTAGATTTAGGTGATGCAGAGTTGCACAAAGTGGTCAACCTAATTCTCTCTTCTGGCGTCATTGAAGTCTAGTGACAAGCCAAAAGTCAGGATGGCTGGCTAAGGCCCAGGATACTATGGATAACTTTAATATCTTTGATAACTGACCAAGCTCTAAGCATTCCACAGCACCTGCTTCAGATGTCTTTATTGTCATTAGAACAAGTTGTTTTCATCTGCCCATTCTGCCAGGGTCTGTTTTCACATGCGTGGGATAGACATCCCTTCATTCACTGATAGGTTTGAGGCCTGTTGGTTACCTTGAACCTGATTTAGCCATCTGCCAAGATGCTTTGCTGTGGTATGGCCACTGCACGTGCTTCAGCTTCTTGGAACCACAGGTGAGAGTTGGGTGAAAGGTAGATACCAAAGTTGGATGAGCTGCCCAGCCTACTAACGAAGGGAAGGAAGTACATTTTTGGACTCTTTTCTAGTGCCAAGCTTAGTCCTTATAATTACACAGTGTTCAATTATGTTGTTTTTTCCCAAGGATTTTTATTAGTATCTTCTTTGAAAATTATTATTAAATACTTAAGAAACTTTCATTATTAAACTACAGATAAGAATAATCAGAGGTTTTGTCCAGGTCTTCATTGGCAGGTGAAATGGAGTTAAGATTTGTAGCCATCATCTAAGTCTTCTGATCCAAATTCCAATCTTTATATAGCTAACACATTTTCCTGATTTCCAGATGAGTATCCAGCTCTCCCATTTTAAGAGAGTTGCCTGGGGTACATCATCTTTTTGTTCTAAGAATCATGTATGCTATCTAAAAATGTCAATAATAATATATAGAATATAATATGTCATGTTTAATAGGCTTCATGTAACAGATGTACTTTTCTATATCTGGAATAGCAAGTAAAAACATATTTTGTAAATACAGCATTTTTTCCCCTCTTACATGTGAAGGATTTATTCCAGATTTAGTTCTTCTATATCCAATACCTAGTTCAAAGAACTTACAAAGATAAAAGTAAATTTCATCTAACATTTTCATTAGGTCTTAATCTAAATTACATTTCACTACAAATAAACATTAGACTCTTTTCTTTTATGATTATAAATATTTTTATGTTACTTAAGAATATAAGTGATGGAGTTATTTGAAATCATGGTTTTTTTCATACATCCAAAGAGAAGTGTAATATTTAAGCAATAATTCATATATACTCTTGATATCCAATACATTGGTGTTTTTGTATTACTAAGATACAGAGGCAGTATGGCAGAGTGGATAGAGTGCTAGCTTTAAAGCCAGCAAAACCTGGATTCAACTCTTTCCTCTGATCTGCAGTGGCTCTATGCAACTCTCTGAGACTATAAATTGCAGAAAAAGTGTTTGTTTACATTGGTAGAGGGAGTTTCCTATACCAGTGAAGTCATAGGTCCAATCTCTCTACAAAATATAAATGCAAAGGAATGGAATTTTCTTTATGTGGTTCACAAACAAGTTTTGAAAACATTTCCTTCCATCCCTACCCCTTCCCAGAAAACTTCATCAGGCATGTCCAAATAATTGCATCCAAAGGATTCTTCTGGCTGTAATTACATGGATGATTGCCACAGTTTCTTCCCTCATATATAGCAAAGTCAGAATCTTAGAGACAGCAAAGAGTTCACAAAGCTACCTCTGACAAATTTAAACTTATTGACCATTTTAACCACATGTGATAATATCCAGAAGTTTAAGAATCTCAAGAAATGTGTAACCTTTACAAACACATTAATTTTTTGTCTATATTTTATTCATTCATACTCATGTCTCATTTCCTTCCTCTGGTCCATCCTACTTGGTGCAAAACCAGCTAAATGACTGCTCACTAACAGGTAAAGTTTGTGCAACTGTGATTTCAATGGGATTGATAATGGGCCAATAGTAAGCAGAATATATAAGAAAGCAGCTGAGAGATCTGGAAACCAAGGCTGGGTGTAGGCCTTTCTGTAATTTGAGCAATGATTGATCAAATATGAACCAGAACTAGAACTTAGGTCTCCTTATTTCCTGAATGATACCATCACTATGCCCATAATACTACTTCTAATTATATATAAAAAGAATTGAATGCAACTGTATAATATAAAATAAGATCAGTAACTAGGATTATAGGTGCAGAATTGGATGGAACTTATATGTCATCTAGTCTAAGAACCTAGGTTTATGAATGAGGAAACTCAGTCCTTGACAAGTTAAGTGATTTGTCAAGATTTCACCATAGGTCCATGACTCCAAGTTCAATACTCATTCCACTATACCCTGATACTTCCCTATGGATGTATAATTTAATTTTTAATGATGTCACTATTGAATATTGTGTTCTTTTTTTCCAATAGTGCTATTATTACTCTATTTTCTTTTTTTGAAACTAACTCTTCTTTGGTAAACTTTTAGAGAGAAAACTATTTAGATGGAGTTTATGAGCCACATAATGAAAATACTTTCATTACTTCATATTCATTCAGTACCTTTTGGAGATACTATATCTCTCTGAATACAGAAGCCATCTCTAGGGACTAATTGCAGGTGCCCCTAAGATTTTTGCTTCAGTATCTTAAATAATACTCTTCTCATCCTTAGAAGAGATAGTATCCATCATATGTTTTAGACTTGACCTGGTTGGATTATGCTAGCCCAGGAAGTTGGAATGTGTCTGCATCTGGAAGCATGAAAAGTAAAGGCAACAATAGGAGGAACAGCCAAAGGAGGAAATGGGGGCTGCTTACTATTCTACTCATGGAAGAATCTTCTTGGGAAGTACTTGAATGTGCCTAACCTGAGATGCTACTTAGACATGGTAAATTTCTTCATTTTCCATTTTTCCCTTTGCTTTATCACTGTTGGATAGGCATTATTACTAAAAGTTTTCTGTTCTCTTAAATGGCTTACTTGCTGTTTTAATAGTATTTTAAAATTTAGTTGTATTCTGAATGTATGTCTAAGGTCAGTGATTTTTTGAATACACAGAATTTAACAAGGTTGGGGATTCTTGTTTTTTACCTTATGATCAGAAGGTTCTGAGCTTCATGTATTTATTATAGTTCATTAAGTCTTTAAAATTACTAATCTCTGCTGTTAAAACCCTCTAAAATTTTGCAGAAGAAAAAATGCAAGTGGATGTAGGCAAAAATTCATCCCTGGGTTAAAAAAATGAACTTATCTCGGGGCATCTACGTGGCACAGTGAATAGATTACTGGCCCTGAATTCAGGAGGACCTGAGTTCAAATCTGGTCTCAAACACACAGCACTAGCTATGTGACCCAAGGCAAGTCACTTAACCCCATTGCTTAGCCAAAAAAATGAGCTAATCTCTAAGCCAAAATGGAGGAGTAGGAAAGAGTACAACCCACTTCCCCTCACTTCAGACTATTGTAGCAAATATCTAGGAAGAGTGCCAGATGGAGTAGTGATGTAGTGATCAAGAAATCTAAAGAGAAAACAGAGTGGGTCATCTTTCCAGCCCAAGATCACAAATTCAGCCTAAAGGTAAATGAGAGCAGGAAATATGGAAAATGTATGATTAGTAATTGTAAACTCAGCCCTCAGTGCTCTGAACCAGGCTGGGCCAGCACTGTTGCATAGCTCAGGGATAGACCTGTACTGTGGTACCTTTAAATGTATTGAGTTTTTCATGTATCTGACAGAGTCTAGGGCCAAGTGTCATTTATTAGAGTGGCATCCAACTCAAACATTATTCTCCTTAGACCCCAACCAAGATCTAGAGCCTGAGAAACCTTGGAGAGCAGTAACTAAATTATACTTCTCTTTTGATTACATAGGTCCTTCTAAAAGTTTGCGCCTCTCTGAATCCAGGTGATCCTGTGATCTTTGAAGAAAAAAATACTCAATTCCCAGAGAATATTGCTGCAAGATCCTAGATAGAACATGCTCACAAAGGTCCCAACCCAACAGAAGTACAACAAGCTTGGCCTGAAACATAAAGTCACAATCCAAGACTAGAAAAATGAGTATGCAAAAGAAAAAAAAAGAATGATAAAGAGTTTGTATGGTATCAGGGATGCCTGAGACACAAACTCCAAAAGGCCTACAATTAAATCCTGAAAGAAAAACATGGTTTGTCTACAAGATCAGAGGTACCAGAAGAAATGAATCAAGGATTTAAAAAGTTTTTTAAAAGGGCCTCAGTTTAGTACTTCTCAACCACCTAGATTAATGAAATATGTTTTCTTGCATTGTAGAAGTTTGCATTCTAATTGAGCAGATGTTCTGGTCAGTGTGGTGTTTCAAAGAGTAATAGGAGGGGAAATAGAAAAAAAACTTTTCCATTAAGCAAATAGAGAATGGGAGAGAGGAAAAGAGGGTACTCTTTCCATGTAACCCATGGCCCAGAATCCCACAAGCTCTTAGTTTGCCTGAACTGGAAGCAATGAAATAACAAAGAAATCACGTGGTCTTTCATGATTAAGTGCCAAAATGATTGTTGTGAATGGACATTTGAAGAAAGGGGAAATGGATGCCTATCATAGAAACTATTAGAAGCAGCCTTCCAGAAGAGATGAGATTTGAGCTGAAGCATGAAGAACAGGTAAGATTTAGATAGACAAGGAATCAAATCAAATCAATAAATGTTTATTAAGCCAAACACTGTGCTAAGCAGTGCAATTACAAATACAAGCAGAAAGATAGTTCTTGCCCTCAAGGAGTTTACATTTTAATGGGGGGAAAGAATACACACAAGGAAGCTGCAAAGGTGGGGGGAGGTTAGGTGTTGGGATGATTGGAGGTGAAGGAGAAAGTATTGTAGTGGGGACTGCCTGGTAAAGAATGTTGAAGGAGTATAGCCTGGAGAGAAATGAAGACATGGTTTTCCCGGGCACTTTCCTTAAAATGGAGGTTCTGTAGGGAACCAGTCAGTCAGAGGAAGGGACTGCAAGGCAGAGTATACATTCAGAAAGAAATTCAGGAGCAAAGTGAACTTCTAGATAAGTAACCTTCTGTGGAATGGCAGAGAAAGTCCAGAGCCCAGAGCAGAGCCTAGTGAGGAACAAATAAAAGTAATATGTTATTCAAGAGAGGGGAACAAAAATGAGCAAAGGTTTTCAGTTGGTAATGAGGATTGGCTATTCAAATGCTTGCCACTTAAGGATAACTGACAGGCTTTAAACTTGTTGGTTAGTCAAAGGGCTGTCTGCCCCAAGCATGTGAAGACTTTCCTCCAGCAGAGTGGGCTGTGAGAACAATTTGTTTCAATGACCATGAAAGTGGTTGAAGCAGTCACTGTGGAGTGCCTAGAGCTTGGTCAGGCATCAAAACCACCAAGGTCATCCACTGCATTCTGGACCATTACCAGTCATCTTGACTTCTGTCTTGCCACTGGATTTCAATGACTCAGGAAGAGAAAGTGAAGCTGATGACTTTGTGTAAGTCTGCCTCACTTGAAGCCAGTTCACATGGGAGTCAAGACATTACCCTATGATGTCACTGATATTCTTTGAAAACAAAGGACAAATAGCATTCAAAAGGCAAGGAGAAAATTAGCCTGGCTGGAGTGGTGAGTTCATACTGGGAGGAGGTTAAAGTTAGATAAGATAAAATAAAGTTCAGAAAATCTTGAATGTGAGGCTAAGTTTTGACTGTTCTTAGTGGCAATAGAAAGCCACGGAAAGATTGAGCCCGAGAGTGTGATGTGAAACAGGCAATTTAAGAAACTTAATCTGGTAGTGGCATATCTGGAAGATAGGGAAAAGTAGCTGGTGCTGCCAAGCGAAAATAAGGCACCTAGTAAGTAAGGAGAAGAGACTGGGGGCATGGATATCAGGTAGGAAACTTTAGAAATTCAGTGTCAGAGTCATGGCCATGGGAACAGAAAGGAACAGAGTGAATTTAGAACTATTTTGTCTAAAGAATGTGATGCTATTGCTGCTGATGATAATGATAGTTAGTAATAATAATAACCAACATTTATATAGCACTTACCATGTGTCAGGCACTGTGCTAAGCACTTTACAATTATTATTTTTTTGATTTTCACTACAACTCTGAGAGGTAGATGCTATTATTATTCCCATTTTGCAGAGCAGCAAACTGTGGCAAATAGAGATTAAGTGACTTGCTTAGGGTCACAGCTAGTAAGTGTCTAATGCTAGATTTGAATTCAGATCTACTTGTCAACATACCCAGCATTTTATCCACTGTGCCACCTGGTTGTCATTAGGTGAAACTATAAAATCTTTGTGGATTCTTGTGGTTAATTGAATAAAAGGAATGAAGGAAAGGGAAGAGCCTAATTGTTAGATTTTCAAGTTTGAGGACCTGGAAGAATAATGATGACACCAAAATATGGAAGATGAAGTGGGGAGCTAGTGAAAAGGGAAGACAAAGGATATTACTTTAGTGTATTTAATGAAAACTATCCCATAGGTAGTTTGAGATATGGAACCAGAGTTGAGGAAGAAAGATGAGGATGGAGAGTTATCAGCTGGAGACCAAGGAAGGAAGAGGAGGGGGGGAGGGGAATGGCTATTTCAGTCCTTCAGGGAAAAACTCCAAGAACTCACTGGTGGAATTTGCCACCTGGGGCTTTTTCCATGAAGGACTACAACCAGAGACCCGACTCTCTCTACTAGTCCCAATCGCTTCTGAGCTTAAATTAAGCAGGCACTCTGTTGTGAAAGATTATGACTTGTCTGTCTATATCTGTCTTGGGGCGCTGTTTTGCCCAGACCACTGTTTCTCAGTCACCTTCATTTTCAAATGTAACAGCCCAGAGGTAATTGTTTAAATTTATTTTCTCTATGAAGTGAAAAATCACCAACAATCAAGTAAGGAGCACCCAAGTCCAAACTTTATCTTAATCCAAAGGCATAATTTCAGTGCTGCAGGGTCAAAACATAGATACAGTTTAAGGGATGGCTACAAATTGTTCTCCCAAAATGAGTGCATTAACAGCTTCACCAATAATATACTGGTGTGCCTGTCTTCCCATAATCACAGCCATTTTCTGCTTTTGAAATCCTTACCAGTCTGATGGTTGTCTCATTGCTTTGATAAATACAGTATGCATCAATTCATCAAGAGGAAACAGATAAAAGAAAGGCAATGGGGACTCAACCCTGGGAAATACTCTAAGAAGGTATGATAAGGGAGAAACACTTGTAAAGAAAACAGACAGATTGTGAGACAGATAGCAAGAAAAAGAAGAGAAACATATGAGGAAGAAATTTCAATGGGTAGGTGGTCAACAGAACCGAGTGCTTAAAGGGAGAAAGGAAACTTAGAAAGGGCAATTGGATTTTTTTAAGAAGAGATTATTAAAGCCTTTTAAAAGTGTAACTTCAGGACAGTGTTGAGGACAAAACCAGATGGCAAAGAGGGTATGGTAGAAAGAGTTGGGGAGGAAAGAGAGACAATTAGAGTAGATCACTCATTCAATATATTTGGAAGAGAAAAGAGAAATAGAATTGAAGCTAGAAAATACAGCAGATTCATACAAAGTGTTTGTCCTCCAAGATAATGATACCTGTGATATTTGAAGCCAGAGGGCAAGAAAACAGTTAGTTGCTAGAAGGAACTTAAAAGATAGCTAAGAAAAGTCAAGGGGAAAATGAATCTAATGAAAAAATGAAAAAGCTAGCCTTAGAGATGCAAAAGTAAAAGCTCTGAGACCAGAGAAAATCGTAGAGATATGGACAGAGGCTGAATTTCACCAATGGAGCTTAGACTGTCTTGTCAGTCACCATTCTACTTCCAAAGCCAACACTCCAGTGCAATGTTCTCCTTACTTTTTGCAATAGCTTCTTAGCTGGTCTCCCTGACTCTCTCTTTCTGCTCTCCAGTCTATCTTTTGTACATTTGACAAATTCATATTCCCAAGTACAAATCTCACCATTTCACTCTCCTTCTCAAGAACTTTGAGTGGCTCCCTATTGCTTGTAGTATAAAATACAAACACATTAACATTTAGGGCCTTTCCCAATCTGGCTACTGCTGTTGTTCAGTTATTTCAGACATGTCTGGTTTTGTGAGCCTATTTGGAGTTTTCTTGGCTAAGATAATTGGAGTGGTTTGCTATTTCCTTCTCCAGATAATTCTACAGATGAGGAAACTGAGGCAAGCAGGGTTAAGTGACTTGCCCAGGGTCATACAACCTGTAAGTGATTGAGGCCAGGTTTGAGCTCAGGAAGATGAGTCTTCCTAACTTCAGGTTCATCACTCTAAGTAGATACCAAATAAATAACAATTTCATAAGAGAGACATGAGGAGTTTAGGTGATTAGAAAAGGCTTAATGAAAGAGATGGGGGGGCAGCTAGGTGGCTCAGTGGATAGAGCACTGGCCTGGAGTCAGGAGGACCTGAGTTCAAATCTCACCTCAGACACATATCATTTACTAGCTTTGTGACCCTGGGCAAGTCACTTAACCCCATTGCCTAACCAAAAAAAAAAAAAAGAAAAAGAAAGAGATGGCCTTTTAGCTAAGCTTTGAAGAGAAATTAGGCATTCTAGGGAGGAAAGAGAGAGTACATCTCAGACATAGAATACAGCCTGTATAAAGAATTAGAGATGAAAGATGGAATATCATGCATGAAGAACAGTACAAAGGACAGTTTGGTTGGGTTGTAAAGTGTGAAGAGAGTAATGTATACATTTTTGTATATACTTAATGTGTATACTTTTGTATATACTTTTTTGTATATATATGTTATTTCTTCCAAATAGAATGTAAGCACCTTGAGGGCAGGTATTATTTTGTTTTAATCTTTGCAGCCCCAGCATCTAACATAATGGCCGGCACATAAGTTTTCAATAATAGTGGTTAATATTTATATATAGTGGTTAAAAGTTTACAAAGCATTTTTATGTATACTACTTCATTTGATCATCACAAAATCCCTATGAGGTAGGTTCTATAATTATTTCTATTGTATAAATAAGTGAACAAAGCGGGGCAGAAGTTATGACTTGCCCAGGGTCACACAGCTAGTAAGTGTCTCAGGAGAGATTCTAATCCAGGCCTCACTAATGCCACATCCACTGCTCTATCCACTAAGCTGTTTCACCTCTCTGAATAAATATTTGCTGAGTGAATTGATTGCTACCTGACCTTAGTGATCGTTTATATAGTTTCTTAATATTTGAAAATCACTTTGCAAAGATAATTTTGTTTTATCCTCATAACAACCCTGGGGGATAGGTGCTATTTTATTTTCCATTTACATGAGGAAACTGAGGCAGACAGAAGTGACTTGACCAGGGTCACAGAACTAGTGAATAACTGAAGCTGGATTTGAACTTAGGTCTTCCTGATTCCAGGTCCACCTCTCTATCCCCTGTGCCACCTATCTGCCTCCTTGAATGTCTTGACAATTTAGGAGGAAAAGTTGTCTGTTGAATTATAAGGAGGTAGTGGTGAGACTGGGACTTGAGAGTGTGGAGAAAGTTTGGAATAGTTGGGGAGTTTCCTAGGGATCAGCTAAAGAGGAATAAAAAGGATTGTATACTATCAATGAGTTCTAATACAACTTGGACAGGGTATTGAGGGTAATGACAATATGGGAGTACCAAGGCTGCCAGCAATCTCACAAGGTAAAGAGTTTCCTGATGATAAGGTTCCTGAGGACATGATGGAGTCCAGTCCAAGGGAGTGCAGGTAGGAAATGAGAATGCATTTCACATGTTTCCTTTTCTCTCCACTCACACTACCACCTCTCTAGTTGAGACTCTAATTACCTCTTGCCTAGACTATTTCAATATCTTTCTAATTGGCCACCATACTCCACAACTATTTTCCATACTGTGACTTTCCCTTAAATCATGGTCTGAGCACATCACACACTCTCCCACTCAATAAACTCTAAGGGCTCCCTATTATTTCTGGAATCAGATATGAACTCCCTTGTTTGACATTAAAACTCTTCATCCTTTCTTTCTTTTATAATCACTATATTCTACTTCATTTCATATGCTCTATATTCTGGCCATATTGGCCCATTTGCTATTCCTTGCACATACCACTCTTTCTCCATTCTCCATGTCGTTGTACTGACTATTTCCCATGCCTAGGTTGCACTCCTTCTGAGCCTCTGACTCTTATAATCTCTCTATTCCTTTCAGACTAAGATCAAGGACCTCCTTAAGAAAGGCAGGAAGGAAAGAGACATTTATTAAGCACTTCCCTTGTGCCAGGCATTGTGCTAAGCAGTTTGCAAATTTCTCATTTGATTCTGGAGGGCTTTTTTTTTTCTCCCAGCTGTTAGTGTCATTCCCTTTAAGGTTACTTTTTATCCATGCTATCTCATCTATTAGAATATAAGATCCTTGAGGGTAGAGATTGTTTTTGCTTTTTAATGGTATTGTCAGTGCTTAGAATAATAGCTCATACATATAGTAAGCACTTAATAAATAGCGTGTATGTATGTGCTTTATATGTATTTAAAAATACATATACATGCACATATATGTATATGTGGAGAGAAAAAGAGAGACAGAGACAGAGAGATAGAGAGAGACAGAAAGAGGAAGAGAGAGAGAGAGAAGAAGAAGAAGAATTTTGAAGTTGAGAACTTGGATAACTGGAAGAATGGTAGCTCCCTTGACAGAAATTGGCAAGTTGGGAGGAGGGTGTTTGGGGGAAGAAAGATAATGAATTCTATTTTGGACATAGTATGTTTGAGATACCTATGGAACATTCAATTTGAAATATCTAATATTCAGTTGATGATACTGGACTGGAGCTATGAAACTGGGTATTAAGAGTGCCTTGATCAGGGTCACCCAGCTAAGTGTCTGAGGTGGGATTTGAATTCAGGTCTTCCTGAGACCAGAAATAGTATTCTCATCACTAGTTCAAGCTGAAAGTTTGTCATTGTTATCTCTTGGACTATAAGATTATTTCTCAAAGTACTACATAGAATCTATTGATTTAGTGTGTCAAAGTGTTTAGAAGGCTGAATAGATGGTAGCCAGGAATACCTTCCTCCATTTTTTTTTTATCCAAGCACTTCTTGGCTAAGTAACCAAGTACAAGTTACTTGCTCTCTCTTAGCTTCAGTTTCCCCTTCCATAAAATGGGGATAATAATATTAATTACCTCACAGGCTTGCAAGGATCAAATGAGATAATGCAAATAAAGAACTCTGCAAACCTTAAGGTGCTACATAAATGCCATTTATCATTGCTGCTATTATTGTACTGATCTTATTATTCAGTAATTGTTATTATTAATCTTGTATTCTTCTCATCTTTTCCCCAGGAGTTCAGTAGGAAACAGTTCTAGGACATATTGCCAGCCTACTATTATCTTTTATTTTTATTGTTCTACAGGCTATTACACAGGGGACCAGGATAACTACTTTATGTAGTTGAATAAAAGAATTAACTTTAAGCTCATTCTTTATAGACTCATTTATTTTTTTATTTAGTATTTTATTTTTTGCCAATTACATGTAAAAATAATTTTTAACATTCATTAAAAATTTTTTGAGTTCCATATTTTCTCCCCTCCTCCCTCCCTCCCCCCTTCTTTGAGAATGTATGCAATTTGATATAGGTTATACATACACAGTCATGTAAAACATGTTTTAATATTAGTCATATTGTAAAAGAAAATGTAGACCAAAGAAAGTCAAGAAAAATAAAACAAAAAAAGCATGTTTCAGTCTTCATTCAGATGCCATCAGTTCTTTCTCTGGGGATGGATAGCATTTTTTTTATTATAAGTCCTTCAGAGTTTTCTTGGATCATTGTATTGCTGAGAATAGCTAAATCATTCACAGTTGATCATTTTTACAATATTGCTTTTACTGTCTACAATGTTCTTCAGATTCCACTCATTTCACTTTACATAAGTTCATGTAAGTCTTTCCAGGTTTTTCTGAGAGCATCTTGCTCATTATTTCTTATAGCACAATAATATTCCATCACAATCATATGTCACAACTAGTTCAGCCATTCCTCAATTGATGGGTGTCCCATCAGTTTCCAGTTCTTTGCCACCAGAAAAGAGCTGCTATAAACATTTTTGTTCATATAGGTCCCATTATTTTTTTTTAATCTCTTTTGGGTTACATACTTAGTGATGCTATTGCTAAGCCAAAGGATGTGCATGGTTTTATAGCTCTCTGGGTAATACTTTGAAATTGCTCTACAGAATGGTTGCATCAATTCACAACTCCACAAACAATGCATTACTGTCTCAATTTTCTAACATCCCCTCCAGCATTTGTCATGTTCTTTTTTTGTCCTATAAGCCAATCTAATATGTGTGAGATGGTACCTCAGAATTGTTTTGATTATATTTCTCCAATCAATAGTGATTTAGAACATTTTTATATGGCTTTAGATAGCTTTGATTACTTCATCTGAAAACTGACCGTATCTTTTGGTCATTTATCAAGTGGGGATGGATCTTATTTTTATAAATTTGACTAAGTTCTCCACATATTTGAGAAATGAGGCCTTTATCAGAGAAAGTTACTTCAAAAAATTTTAGCAATTATGATTGCTAAATGTATTTCTCTCCATCCTATTCCTCCCATTTATCCCATTCTCTTTTCACCCTGTGTTTTGCTCCTCCCCCAATATGTCCTCCTTTCTATCACCCCACCCCTTATTCCCTCCCTTTCCCTCCCACTTTCCTGTAGAGTAAGATAGATTTGTATACCCAACTGAGTGTGTATGTTATTCCCTCTTTGAGCCAACTCCAACGGGAATAGGGTTCACACACTCTCCCTACATCCCCTCCACTGTAAAAGCTTTTTCTTGCCTTTTTTATGTGAGATAAGTTATTCTATTCTATCTCTCCCTTTCCCTTTCTCCCAGTGCATTCCTCTTTTTCACCACTTAGCTTTATTTTACTTTATTTTTTAGATATCATCCCTTCATATTCAACTCACACCTGTTCTCTCTCTCTTCCTCTCTCTATCTCTCTCTCCTTCTCTTCCTCTCTCTCTAGCTCTCTCCCTCTTTTCTTCTCTATCACCTATCACCTGTCTCTAAGAGTAGGTGCTTACTAAGTGATTATTGACTATCATCTATTTCTATTTATATATTTTATTTTTGATAATCAAACTAAAGTACAATCAAATTATTATTTTTTCAGGGACAGAAAGATCATAGAATCACAGAATCATAGATTTAGATCTGGAAGGGAACCTAGAAGGCCATTTAGTCCAAACCTTAGATTTTATTGATTAGGAAAATGAGACCTAGAGAGGGGAGGTGATTAGCCCAAGGTCATGCAGGTAGTAAGTGACAGAACCAGGATTGGAACCAAGGTCCTTTGACTACAAATTCAGTGCTGTTTCCACTGTGCTATGCTGCTTCCATACATTCTTCAACAAGGGAGGATATATTTTAATGTGCCTTAAAAAAAGTTAAGGAATTTTTTCTGAGCCTGGGAAAAAGATAGAAGGAGGGTTTAGAATTAGAAAAAAGCCCCAGAATGACAGATCTGTCTTCCTTCTTGAATATTTAGATTCAGTTGGAACTGTTTCAAATTATTTAATAGAAATTATTTAACCCTGGACCTGCAATCTAATTGCTTCCTACAGTTCTTGTCAACTTTTCAATTCAAGACCATTTCATAAGGAGAGTTGTGTGCAAAGTTCTTAACCTCCTCTGTTTGAAAATGTGGATTTAAAAAATGGTGGCAGTCAACATTTATTGAGTGACTATGTGTGGCAAGTCTGTACTCAATGTTGAATGAATTCTAAGTGAGCAAAGAGAGATAGAACTGTCCCAAAAGGCATATGGGCTTGTTTTGTCAGCTTCCGATGACCTACCTAGCCCAGGGCATAGGAGTGACCTAGTTAGATTCCTGAAGCAAGGATCCCTGTGAAACAACAAGGTATAGGTTTGCAAAGTATTAGTAAGGCAAGTTTAGAGAGTGTATTATCAAAGGTTGGTGGATTAGGAGGTTTGCTACAATACTAGCTGCATGATCATTTTGTGTTTAAATGGAGATTTTAGTTTACTTTAATTTCTTGGATAACTAAATATCCAAACACTGTTGTTACTGTACTAAGTTATGCATCTAAGCTGTATAAAAGGAAAACAAATCAAAGGAAACAGCTCAAAAATATGGCAAAATATTTCTACTAGTCAAGAGAATCTTCTGAATGAGAAGTCTCCCTTGTGAGAGCCATTTTCATTTTACTTTTTCCTGGCTGTGTTTTGTTTGTCTTTACAGTTTAAATACAGGTATCATTGCCTTGCCACAGTAAGGAAGGTTAATTTTTTTTGTTTTTGTTTTTGTTTTTGTTTTTTTCTGGAGGAGAGGGAATAATTTGTAGAGGGACAGGGAGTAATCAAGATAATTTGCACCAGGATTATGAGGGGATTCAAAGCCTATCTCAGATGAGGATGACTTGTGGGAAATGAGGACAGTTCTCACCAGCAGAAGAGAAAACAGAAACATAATAAATTTCTTCAAATATTGGCTTACTTGCAGTTGCCCCTTCATGGCATTTCACTTCCCCCTCAATTTTTTTGGTTGGGCTCTTCCCCATGCTTGGAATGCATTCCCACTTGACTTATGCCTTGTCAAATCTCCAGTGTCTTTCAAGGCCTTGTTCAAGAGCCACTAGCTCCTGGAAGCTTTTCCCAATCCATGTAATGGTTAATGCTTTACCATCTCTTCCTGAATTTACTTTATTTGTTTGTATTTTATACTGGCTTATCTGTATAATGCTGTCTCTCCCACACCCATTCAGTAGAATGGAAGTTACTTGACAGTAGGAACTATTTCCTTGTTGACTTCCTATACCCAGTGCCTAGTCCTCAGGTTTTGTAAAAATGGATGCCCAATTAGTTGCTGTTGAATAAATAAGTGTTTACAAACAATGTCATGGGGACACAGAATTATACCCTATTTTCTGTGACCTCAGTTTCTATACCTAAGGTCACTGGGTGGAAATGCAGCTTTTGTCTAGATCAAAACTAATTTCCTAGTAGCTAGTGATCTTCAGTAATGGGATGGGGCAGTTCACTGTTACTTTGGTATGAAGTAGAACTTGGATGTCTAGCTTGGATGTCTACTTGTTGCAAAGGAAATTTCTGTATCCAGAGGGTTGGAAATGGTGAGCTCTAAGATGCTATGAATATGTCATTTGGTCTACGATAATTCACATATGCAGGTGAATGTCTGTTTTGTCCTACCAATTTGTATGTATCTAGGTAAACAATAATAATATTACTACCTTGAGCATATTTTGTTCTATTTGAATCATCTGTTCCTCTTGGGAACTTCCAGACTGTGTTACTATGCTCTTAGTCTCAGCGGGATTCTGTAAAATGAATCCCCTAGCCAGTAAAGAGTTCTCTGAATTATGCAGAATGTGTCATCCAAATGGCCTCCAAATCATTATGGCATTTTTTTTTTCAAGTTCTTGCTTTCAGGTAAGCCAAGACAAATGCTCTTAGATAATCAGGAGACAGGGGAATACAAATTTCTTGCAGGAAATAGCTGGGACAAAATATGAATTAAGGTAGAAGAACAGTGGTGGTGACATGCATAGA
Organism: Phascolarctos cinereus; assembly: GCF_003287225.1. Taxonomy (NCBI): domain Eukaryota; kingdom Metazoa; phylum Chordata; class Mammalia; order Diprotodontia; family Phascolarctidae; genus Phascolarctos; species Phascolarctos cinereus. The sequence goes on along the minus strand of NW_027555958.1, from coordinate 197,170,775 downwards.
AAGGAAGACTCCTGCCATTATTTGGAACACTGGAGCTACAGAACAAATGCCCATGATCAGGTCATAAGGCAACCACCTTATTTAAGGGAAATAAAATTATCCCAATACCCCAAAGCTTTCTGCTGATTATTGGTGTCAGTCCTGTATCTGGCAGACTTTGAGCTTTAACCACTTGGATCCATTAACACAGTGCATTTCTTAATCCCAATCTCTTTATAGTCCCTCCTTCTTAAATACGTTATTTATATTTTGTATTCATTCTCTATATTATATGTTGTTTCTTTGATAAAATGAGTAGTTATTGAGAGTAATGATTATCGTTTTTTTTATCCCCCAAACCTAATGGAGCCCCTGCCACATAGAAGTTATTTAATAAATGTTTGTTAATTATCACTTGATTGGCTTTTTGTCAATTTCAGTCAGGTTTAGTGATCACAGGCATTCAAGTTTGCTTTCCAACTAATTATTGCATTTCTTTGTTTTTCTCCAATGGTTGTGACTGCTGTGGTAAAATGATTCTTTACCATTGTTGTTGACTGTGTATGCTTAATGTATACATATTATTGCCATATTTACCTAGTTGAATATTTGTTGTTCTAAAGAGGAAAAGGAGCCTGAATTTGGAATTTCAGTGATATAAGGGATTTCCAGTTGTGGGAAGTCCTTTTGCCAATTACTTAGACAAAGCTTCCTACAACACAAATTGGATCAATGATCACATTAACCCCCTTCTTAAGAATCTTTGGTGATTCCTTATTGCTCTTAGGATAAAATATAGACTTATACTACAGGCATTTAGAGTCCTTCAATAGCTTCCTTTTGAATATTGCTGCCCTTCACAGTGCTTCAGCCACACTGACCTATCTGGTCTTCATATAACTGTGTTGTATTCTCTTCATATTTAGCAAGGCCACCTGGCATAGCAGATCTGGAGATTTCCTTGGAGTAAGGAAGATCTGGGTTCACTGACCTACCTCTCACACCTATTGGCTATGTGACCATAATCAAAAAACTTAATTGCCCCAAGCAACTTTCAAAGATTATAAATTACAGTACAGTTGAGTACTGGCATTGGTAAAGAGAGTTTCTTCATAGAGAGTTCTCTATACTGGTGAAATTGGAGGGCCAGACAGCCAAAATATTTTGTACTTATGTATTTGCATACACAGTTATATCTCACCTATAGAATGTGAGTGCTTTGTGGGCAGAGTACATCCTTCTTTTCTTTGTTTACCCAGAGCCTTGCAGGTAGTCCTTTATAAATCTGAATTGAATTGAGTTCCTTTTATTAATCCAAAATCTACTTCTATGCAAACTTCCATCCTGTAAAATTTGTAGGCCACTGTTGAGAAATTGATGCAATATATCATCTTAATTGATTCATACAAAATCACACATATATCATTTACAAATTTAATTGATTTGCTTCATGAGTTTGTTTGTCCTTGTGTACTCTCCATGTCCCTGTTCCTGAACCAGTTCATTAAGGATTTGCTCTCTAGAGAGCCTCCAGCCTAAAGAACAGTGCTTTCCAACCAAATAACAAGAAGTGGATTAGGAGGCAGGAGGGGGAAGGAGGTTGTGTTGCAGAAGCATTGTTCCAGACAGGGAAGAGGACATAGGAAAGAATTTCATCTGCTTCCTTGTGCTGTTCTTACCTTAAATACCAAATGACTTACCAAGCTCTTAGTATTTTAGCCATCAATATCTTCATTTTGGGATCTACACTGCAAGGAATAAGAATGTGGGTATGAACTGTTAAAGAATTGTAAATATTCAAATACTCCTATAATGGGAGACTGGTTCATATGCAGAACTCATCAGTTTGCCAAGATGGCATCTCTTCATGGAAGATAATAGGGAGTGCTTCCAGGATAATAATAAAATATTTCCTGCTTCCAGGGAATAATGATAATTCCAGCTAATGAGGTATGAGAATATGTATGTGGACATCCCATAACTGATTATATTTGTCCTACCACATCATTAAGAGTACCCTTTTTCCATTGGCTGAATAGCTAGAACTGTTAGTGTCTTCAAAAGGGCTTGAGTCATTTTGTTGTTGTTGAATCATGTCAGTTATGTCTGACTCTCTATAACCTATTTAGCCATTTTTCTTAGCTTCATTCACATCCTTCATTCATAGCTTCTGGTAAGAGAAGCATGCTGTAAAGGGAAGGGCTATGAAACCTTCCCCACTTAAGGTAATATTTTCTGTCCCCTACCCTACACCCCCCACACACATACCCATATACACACACACCCCAGAGACTGTGTCCTTAGGACTTTATTCATTCTTTTCAGGGTATCCAGAGAAGACTGACTGTATCTTTCCTCTGCCATCAGCTGAAGGCCCCACACACTGTGTTTTCCCCATTTTAAGTATCAAGTAACTAGTAACCCAGCTCCATTTAACCACTCAGTATTTAACTTTGCTTGCACCAAGTGTTATTTTACTACATGGATATAGGCAGAACAAACATACAATTTCCTTCTACATTTCAGGGCATAATCCCCTCTACACCACCTTGGTGGGGAGAAGGGGGGATATTGGACTCATACCTTAGCTAAGTTCCTACATAGCATTGGTCCCACCATGTTCATGCCCAAAAGTAATATCACTGCTGGCTTTTGATAGGCTAGAGTTCTGAGTGTAATGCCAGATGTTTCAGATTACTTCATGCTCCTCAAAGTTTCAGTGCTAGGCTAGCTTCAATACCAAGACTAGATTTCTGGATTTAATGATTTCTGGGACTTGTGCTCCTAGGCTTTGAAACTCCTAATGTTGAGTCTCTGTTCTCTGTGCCTAGAATGGAAAAAAAAGACAAAGAATTCAGGCATATTTCTCAAAGTCTGGGGGAGGAGGGGGAGAATAGCTCATAGCCCTTCTTAGGCTAACAGCATGGTTCTCTCACCAGAAGCCATGAGTGAAGAAGTCACCTCAATCCCTTAGATATGAATGAAGTTAAAAGACATGGCTGGAGATAACAGACACTTTTGAAGACAGTGACAGTTGCAGCTATGTAGCCAATGAAAGAAGACTCCCAATGATGCAGTAGGCCAATCAGAATTAGCAATAGAATGTCCTCATGTATACTTCCTTACACGTTGTCATAATTTTCCCACATGCAATTCCCTACCATCTCCAATGTGGAAATGCCATTTTAGCAGATGAATGGTGTCTTCAAATGTCACTAGACCCCCATTACTCTCCAAATACCTCTGTGATATCATCCATCTAGTGATTTTTCTCCAAGAGATTATGTGGTAGGTTGCAGCTCATTTAAGTTGGCCTATCCTTTGCATCTCTTATTTATAACCTTCACTGATTTTCAAAGAGGCAATTCACCCAATACACTGAAATTGTAATATGTTCCAGTTAAGAAAGAGAGCCTCACAAAGAATTGGAAATTGAAGGGATGTCCATCTATTGAGGAATTGCTAAACAAGTCATGGTATATGAATGCAATGGAATACTATTTTACTATAAAAAGGGATAAGCAGGTGGATTTTGAAAAAAAAAAACTGGAAAGACTTACATGAACTGATACAAAGTGAAGTGAGCAGAACCAGGAGAACATTGCACATAGTAACAGCAATATTGTGTGATTATCAACTATGATTAACTTAGCTTTTCTTAGCAACACAATGATCTAAAAGAATTTCAAAATACTCATAATGGAAAATGCTATCCATATCCAGAGAAAGAGCTGATAGAGTCTGAATGCAGATCAAAACATAATTTTCACTTTATTTTTTCATATTTTTTCCCTTTTATTATTTTTACAACATGAACAAGATGGAAATATTTTGCATGATTGCACATATATAACCCATATCAAATTGCTTTACCATCTTAGGGAGGAGGGAGGGGAAGTTGAGAGAAAATTTGGAACTCAATTTTTTTTAAATGGCGTTAAAATTGTCTTTACATGCAATTGGAAAAAATAAAATATTATTTAAGAGGAAAAAAAGAAATCCTCAGCATTTAATAAATCAATAAGCATTTAATATGATGTTAAATTAAATAAATTAAACACTGAGGAACTTTGCCTGCCATCGTCAGATAAAAAAAAATCCATCAAAACATGGTTATTACTATGATAAGGGAGGGGGAAGAAGGAGGAATATAACTTTCTCAAATGTCTTTTCTTTTTGATTCTCTGGAAGTATACCAATTTCATTCATGTGTTATTTCCTGGAAATGACAAGTGATTCAAGAGCTCTCAGAGAAAATTCATCTCAAAAGATGATGAAGCTTCATTCAAAAATGAAGGTCAGCATTGACCAGGTACACACAACTTTAATCTTTTTTAATCAGAAGCAAAAATGGATCAAGATTGATGAAATGAGCACCTTTCAGATAGATAAAAAAGAGATTAGTGCTGTGATTTCCTTTCATAAGGAGATTTTTTCCCATCTGTGATTAAAATAAAACAGAAAGTGATATTTCAAGGACAAAATTCATCTTTTTTCCAGATGTAGCAACACTTCCTCATTTTAGAAACTATAGCTATATTTTGGTCAAAAAACAAATTTGTAAAAAAGAAAATGGAATTGGAGTGAGATGAAGAAGAAACTAAGAATCTCAGAAGTAGAAGAGGCCTCAGAAGCCACCTGGTGCAAATGGTACCCACCTGTGACTGCCCTCTCCAATATCTCAGGCAGTGGTCATCCAGTCTCTGCTTGCTGATCTCTAGTGAGAGTTAAAGTGGCAGCTAGGAGGTACAGTGGAAAGAATGCCAGGCCTGGAGTCAGTAAGATTCATCCCCCTGAATTCAAATCTGGCTGCAGACACTTATCACTTATTAGCTGTGTGACTCTGGGCAACTCACTTAACCCTATTTGACTCAGTTTCCTCATTTATAAAATGAGCTGGTGAAGGACCATGTATTGAGAAGCAGAGACATTAACTTAGTGACAAAGGTCCATATAGTCAAAGTGATGGTTTTTCCAGTAGTAATGTATGGCTATCAGAGTTGGAATATAAAGAAAGCTAAGTGTTGCAGAATTGATGCTTTTGAATTATGGTGATGGAGAAGCCTTTTGAAAGTCATTTGGACAGCAAGAATATCAAATCAGTCAATACTTAAAGAAATTATTTCAAACTATTCACTGAAAGGTCAAATACCGAAGCTGAAGACAGGACTCATTGGAAAGGACCCCAAGGTTGGGAAAGATTGAAGGCACAGGGCAAAGCGGAAAGCAGAGGATGAGATGGATAGTGTCATGGGAGCACCGAACATGAATTTGGATAAACATTGGGAGATAGTGGATGATAGAAGGGCATGGCATGCTATGATCCATTGGGTTACAAAGAGTTGGACCTGGCTGATCACTAATAACAGGTGAGAATCAATCAAGTAGGAAGTCCAGTCTACTTTTAGAAGGTGGAAGAAAAGACCAGGAATGTCCTGGAAAGTCAAAAACAAAAACAAGTAAAAAGATTTGTACCTTAATTGATTCTTTTTCTATGCCATTGTGACTTAGGTCACTAATAATCCCCTAGCCAAAAGGATTTATCTTAAGCTTCTTAATCATTCCCACCCACTGTTAATTTTACTTTCAAACCCATCTTATTATTCTCTCCACACTTTGTTGGTTGAGTGCTCCTCTCCATTCTATAATTCAAATGGGCAAATATTATTAAGTGTTTACTACTATGTTCAAGGCACCACGAAAGACTCTGAGGAGTCAAAGGCAAATTTGGAATGTTCCCTGCCCTCAAGAACCTACCTTGTACTGGGGATGATGATGATGATGATAATGATGATGATAAGGGGTGTGTGGAACGAATATATTACATGCATACAGGTAGGAAAATATAAAGTAATTTCATGGAGGAGAGAGAACTAACAACTGAAACAATCAGTAAAAGCCTTCTGTAAGATCTGGCACTCTCTATCACAAATCTAGGATGAATGGGTAAATAAGCATGTGTTAAGCACCTGCTCTGCAGCAAACACTGTGCTAGGTACAATGTGTAGATTTAGAGATATAAGGTACCTTAGAAGCTACATAGCTTAATCTCCTTGACTGGTGAGGAACTGAGGCTTAGAAGTGAAATGAGTTCTCTAGAATCAGACTATGAAGTGTGAAGTGCGTGAAGTGGGATTAGAAACCTTGGTCTTCCCGACTCCAAATCCAGCATTCTATCTACTACATCTTGGTGTCCAAACTCCTTATTTTGGAGTTTGAGAACAATATTATTGGAGTTGAGAACAATATATTCTAGAGTTGTAAAGCAGGATCACACATGTAGTAAGTAGCAGAGCTATGAATGGAACTCAGTTTCCAAATTCAGCCCTCTTTTCACTATCCTACTGCCCTGCACTACCTCTCTATCTGTTTTTCTTCTCCAGAATCTTGCTGGTCTCCTATCTGTTCCATTCTTTTTCCATCACAATATTTTTAGTACAAGTTGTGCTAGGTGCTTGAGGCTTTTAATCTTCTACAATTGTGCACCCACTCCTGATCTTTACCTTCTCTCTCTTTTCTTTTGGTAAAAATGCCCTATTTGTCTTAGTAGTAGAAGGAGACCTAGTCCTGGGCAAATTTAGAGGTAAGCAAGCCTTGTCAGCAGTGTTCCCCCATCTCATTTTCTCTTCATTTCCCTACTTATAAATTTGTCCTCTATCCTAAACACTGTAGAATTTATAACTTTCTCTTTCAGATGCTCCTCAGGTTCTGGTTGCTTGCTGGATGAAATAATTTTTTTTGTACTCTTCTGTACTCTGTTCCTTTCCTATTTCTATTTCTACTCCCCATCTGGCTCCCACTGCTGTGCCAAGATGCATCTGCTTTTTGCCTTTTCTGTTGCCTCTTTATTTTTGATATGTTCTGCCAGTCTTCTCCCCATGTTTGTCTCTCCCGCCCAAGGAAAACATCCTGTTCACTTCCAAATTCTCCCAATCTCATTCATTTATGAAATTTCTAAGGATTATCTACTATAAAAGACAGAGCCTTCCCCCACCCCCCATCCCCTACAATGCACCAAGTAGTCTTCTTCCACCTTTGTGATCTTTTAGTTCAAACCAGATGTGTGACTAGGACCATGATGAATGTGTCAGGGTGCCAAAATTGAAAGGATGTTGATAGGACATAATCCTTCAGCAGGTAGAAATAACTGATCTTACTACTTAATTAACAAAATAATTGGTTATAAGAGAAAATAGTAGATGACCCGCTTCCTCTTGGATACACCTCAGATAGATGCTCCCTTTCAGCTCAGCCATACCCTTAAAAACACCACCAATTGAACTATTCTTAAAAAGTTGATTTGAGGGCACCTTTGGTGTTGATTGCCCTAGCCATCAGAAATTTTAGTGAAATCAATCCTCTAACCCCATGATTTGGTATATAGGGAAACCAAAATGGCTCAGGGAAAAATAGTCTGAGTTTTCTTTTCTGTTTTTGCTTTGTTTTGCTTCATTCTCTATATTTGTGATAGGGAGCATGTTTTCAATAGACAGACAGATACGTCTTGTTGAAGTGAGGAATATCAGAGGAGAGTAGCTTTTGAAAAAGGTAGGACAGGCAAATGTGACCAGGGTGAATGCACATTTTAGAGGACAAGGACAATTATATAGTCTGCCTATTAATGAATTGGTCTTTGTTTTACATAGTAAAATAAATGTATTTTTAAGATTTATTTTATTTTTCTTAATTACATATAAAACATTTTTAACATTCATTTTTTAAAAATTTTGAGTTACAAATTCTCTCTCCCTCTTTCCCCCTCCAACCTTTTTCAGAAATCAAGCAATTTGATCTAGATAATGTATGTGCAATCATGCAAAACATTTCCATATTAGCCATGTCATGAAAGAAAATGCAGCCCCAAAAAAAAATAAAGTAAAAAAAGCATTTTTCAATCTGCATTGACTCCATCATTCTTTCACTGAAGGTGGCTAGCATTTTTCATCATATGCCCTTCAGAATTGTCTTGGATCATTGTAATGCTGAGAATAGCTAAGTCATTCACAGTTGCTCATCATACAATATTGCTATTACCCTGTGCAATGTTCTCCTGGTTCTGGTTACTTCACTTGGCATAAGTTCATGTAAATCTTCCCAGACTTTTCTGAAAGTATCCTGCTCATCATTTCTCATAGCACAGTATTCTATCACAATCATATACCACAACTTGTTCAGCCATTCCCCAACTGATGGACATCCCCTCAATTTCCAATTCTTTGCTACCACTAAAAGAGTTGCTATAAATATTTTTGTACATATACGTCCTTTTCTTTTTTTCTAATTTCTTTGGAATACAGACCTAGTAGTGATCTTACTTGCATGGTATTACATTGTAGTCCATTTCATTCTATTCCAGATTGTATGCTGTCAGCCCATCACTCTTTTACAAGTACACCAGCATTTATTAAGTATTAGTAAGACACTGTGAATGATACTTTTAATCCAATTTAAGGACTAGTACAGAACCCTAAACTGGCAAACAGTGCTTTGTTAATAATATGGATTGAGGTAACATGCTGGTCACTATAATGAGTAAAAAGAATGCTTGAATGTTGTAGCCCAGTCCAACTCAAAATCAGTGTAATGACCAACTTTACCAAGATAGTAGAGCAAATATTGCTCCTTTGATTTATGGTACCAAAAGAAGGCAAGATATACCAGAACAAATCAGAAATACTACTATCCCACCTGTTGGAAATGTTTATTGAAGAGAACATTGACCAGTAAAGTGGGAAATTCAATGGGTAATGTGATAATTTGTTTTCCCAGAATACATCGGTATATATTGAAGAATTTGTTTTCTTGTTATATTTGTTTATTGCAGGGTGTTGGTATTGGGTTAATAAAAATATTTGTCATTTGTGATTTCTTAAAACAAAGTAAAAGTTAAAAAAAGACGAAACATAATTCTAAAGAAATAGCAGATAAAAATTTAGCAATATGTAAAACAATACAATAATTTATAGGATGAATATAAAGCAGTTCTGAGGGGAAATTTTATATCTAAACATTTTTATCAATAAATGAAACAAATCAATGAATTGTAAATGTTATAAAACCTGATCAATAACGAATCCAAAATTCCCAACTAATCAATGAAGTAGAAAACTTAAAAATTAAAGAAATATGAACAAAACTGAAAGCAAAAGAATATTGAATTAATAAATTGGGACTTTTGGGGTATAAAATGAAATAGATAAATGTATTCTGATTTTTTTAACAGAAAGAAAAATCAGATTATTTGTATAAAAAAATTAAAAGGAAGACCTCACCACAATCGAAAAGGAAAAAGGAAATTGCAAAAATTATTTTACTTAACAATATGCTAACATAATTTGTAATTTAGAGAATATTGATAATTTTCAAAATATAATATATATTTTTAGTTTTCAACCTCACTTCCATAAGATTTTGAGTTCTAAATTTTCTCCCCCTCCCACCCTTCGCCCCTCACCAAGATGGCATGCAATCTTATATAGGCTATACATATGCATTCATATCAAACATGTTTTCACATTAGTCATATTGTAAAGAAGAATGAAAACCAATGGGAGAAACATGAGAAAGAAGAAACAACAACAAAAAAGGGAACAAATAGCATGCTATGATGTGCTTTCAGACTCCATAGTTCTTTCTCTGGAAGTGGATAGTATTTTCCACCATGAGTCTTGGAGTTGTCTTAGATCCTTGCATTGCTGGGAAGAGCTAACTTGATCAGCGTTGATCATCATACAATGTTGTTATTACCATGTATAATGTTCTCCTGGTTATGATCACTTCATTCAGCATCAATTTATGTAAGTCTTTCCAGGTTGTTCTGGATTCAGGAAGATCTAAGTTCCAATATGGCCTTACATACTCACTAGCTATGTGAGCCTGTGCAAGTCACTTAATCTCTGTTTGCCCTAATCCACAGGTCTTCCTGAATCCAGGATGAGAAAACGGCAACCCACACTAAGTTTTTTGTTTTTGTTTTTTTGCCAAGAAAATCCCATACAGGGTCAGAAAGACTCAGACACAACTGAACAACTAAACCACAACATTCTGCATCCACTAGAAACTCTCAAAGGGAATAGAAACTCCCAGAGAGAATTCTCCAATAGCAAAGATACAATCCAAGATGATATATCCTGTAAGCTTTAGCCTAACCATTAATGAATAAATATTTTTTAAATGTTAGGGTCATAAAAATATAATAAGCAAGAAAGAATATTTCTAATCATTTTCTAAAATATACATATGTTCTTGGTACCAAAACCAAGGAGAGACAGAACGAAGAAAGAAATCTATGGACCAAAATCCCAAATTAAAATTAGCACAAAATTTTAAAATAAAATATAAGGTTACAATATATTAGAAAGACTATACTATTTTGCAGTAAGGTAACAAAGAGTATGGGGGACTACATACTTTCTGTAATCCTCATAATTTCTCAGCCCCCTCCAAAATATTAATGATACACAAATGATGAAGCAGTTTCTGCTGTCATCCGATGCTAAGACAGCTCAAGCTTTAATGAGCTAATGTCCTGATGAACTAACATAGAAAAGGTTAATCTCTCCTTCCTTTTTGCCTGGCATGACACCCTGGCAAGGATATACAAACCAACCCATAGGATTTCATCAGATCTCAACTACCTACCATACCCCCAATTCCTTGAGCCATGGAAAATCAAAAGGCAGGATCTGGTTGGGACCATAGCATAGCAATGTTCTATACTACAACATTCAACCAGAAAATTGAGCAACAGAGGGCACCAATGTGTGTGTGGCATACTAATAGTCCTTTAAAAGACAGGACTGGCTTCTAGCTGTGGCCTATTTTGCTCCCCCAGAAGTCATTTGAAATAGATATCATGGCTGCTGAACTGTAAATTCCAAAGGATGGGAGGAGGTTAACATAGCTTTGAGGGCTAGCCTCCAGTAAAACCACCATCAAAGGTAAAAGAGTCAGAAAGTAAGTTATAAGAAATATTAGAAAAAAATACCAAAATTACTAAAGATCTCAAGAAGAAGAAAATTCAACTAAATATCTTAAGCATAAATAGTTAAATCAATAGGAAAGACAAGACTGAAGAAGGGAATATATCCTCTAGATCAGCTGAACAGTATAGGCATCTAATGTTAACCATAGCTAACATGCATATAGTGTCTACTATGTGCTACACATTGTGCTAAGCATTTTACAATTATTTGATACTCACAACTACTTTGGTAGATGTTATTGTTATCCCTATTTTACAGATGGGGAAACTGAGGCAAACAGAAATTAAGTGACTTGCTTACGGTTACATGGCAAATAAGTATCTGAGGCTGGATTTGAACTCAGGTCTTCCTGATTCCAGGCCTAACACTCTATTCATTCCACTACCTAGCTACCTCTATAAAAATCCATGAATAAACATCTCAAGACAAAGGAAAATAATTAATATCTGTTGAGGTAGTGGACCTAGGAGATTTCTAAGGGAGTTTGGAAGTGGGGCAGGATGTTCCTGAATAGTTTAAAAGGTATGTAAGAATTGTAAAAGCAGAATTTATGCTTTTGCATTTGACCTTTACAGCAGAAATAACCAGCAAAAGAGAAAAACTATAATCCACGGTAGCAGGTTTTATGAAAGAAATGACAAAACAACTTATTGATAATGCAAATACCCAGAATTAAACAACAATATGAAAAAGTAAACCAAAAAGGAAAAAAAAGTTTAAATAAAACCTAATCTCTTTTTAAGCAAAGCAGATTGATCTCGAATACAAGATGAATAGAGACAACTTTTAGTTCTAGGTCTCAGACAAGAACACAAGAAGTCAAAAAACCTGAACACCATAATGCATAAAATAATATGACTGGCCAGAACTCCTGAACACAAAATAACAAAGTGGCAATCAAAATAACCTACAGATCACTTCCAAAAAACAAAACAAAACAAAATTTAAAATAAGTAAAACCCTATAAAACATATAGTCATTTAGTTTAACAACTACAACAACAACAATAGCAAAATTAATTGTACAAGGGACCAAGGAAGAAAGCACTCAAATAGAAAGGAAATGAATTAAAACAACACAAAACTTTTCTGTATCCAGAAGCAGCTAAGTAGCTCAGTGGATAGATCATTGGACCTGGATTCAGGAAGACCTAAGCTCCATATGGCCTTACATATTCTCTAGCTATATGAGTCTATGCAAGTCACTTAGTTTCTGCCCTAATCCAGGAGAAGAAAATGGCAACCCACACTAGGTTTTCTGTTTTTGTTTTTTTGCCAAGAAAATCCCATATAGGGAGAAAGAATCAGACATAACTGAACAATTAAACCAAAACTTTCTGCATCCACTAGAAACTTCCAAAGGAATAGAAACTCCCAGAGGGAATTCTCCAAGAGCAAAGATACAATCCAAGATGATATACCCTGTAAGCTTGAGCCTAACCATTAATGAAAAAGAGGGACATTTAATCAAATGATGCATTAAAAGTATTCCTACAAATAAAACCAGACTGAACAAATTATTTGCTTTGAAAACACTCAGGTCAACAGAAATAATAAAATAAGTTATCCCAGAAAAAAAAGGGTAAAAATATAACTATGTTTAGAATAATAATCACAAAACAGGAACAGACAGACCATTAAGAGATTTCTTTCTTTAAACACACACACACACAGAGTTAAAAGTGGAAGTCAAAATGAAGAAGCAACCATGGAAAGATGATATTTATAACTCATGAGACCTTTGTCAGGATCAGGGTAGTTGGAGGAAAAAAAATTATATGTATGTATATGTAGATAGATAGATAGAGGGCACAGGGTGAGCTGAAGATTAAGGGGTCATATCTGGAGAATAAAATTAAGGGATGAGAGAGGATTATACTTGGAGAAGAAGAAAGGGAGAGGTAGAATGGGGTAAATTATCTCACAAAAAATAACAGAAAAGTCTCTTACAGTGGAAGGGGAAACAGGGGAAGGTGAGAGGGAATGAGTGAATCTTATTCTCACAGGATTTGGCTTAAGGAGGTAATAACATACACATTAAATTGGGTATGGAAATCTGTCTTACCCCACAGGAAAATAGGGGGGAAAGGGGACAAGAGAACAGGGGGATGATAGAGAGGAGGGCAGATTGGGAAAGGGGTTAATCAGAAGTAAATACTTCTGAGGAGAGACAGGGTCAAAAGAAAGAATAGAATAAGTGGGAGGGCAGGATAGGATTAAGGGAAATAGAGTTAGTTTTTCACAACATGTCTACTATGGACGTGTTTTGCATAACTGCACATGTACAACTTATATTGAGTTGCTTGCCTTTTCAATGAGGGTGGGTGGGGAGGGAGGAAGAGAGAAAATTTGAAACCTAAAGTTTTAAAAACATATGTTTAAAAAAATGTTTTCACATGCTACTGGGAAATAAATATAGGAAATGGGGTACAGAAGTCTATCCTGCCCTACAGGAAAATAGAAGGGGAAGGGGATAAGAGAAGGGGAGAGAGATAGAAGAGAAGACAGAGTAGGGGAAGGGATATTCAGAATGCATGCCATCTTGGGGTAGGGGGAGAGGGGTGAGGTGGGGTGAAAATTTGGAACTCAAATACTTGTGGAAGGGAATGCTGAAAACTAAAAATAAATAAATTTATATTTAAAAAAAATGAAGAGGCAACATTGTAGGAAAAGGCCTAAAATATGAACTAAACCTCACAACACCTTATGTCCAGAAAAGTAATTTTTTAAAATATGGTACTATAATGCAGAATGGAAAGACACATAAAAGGGTAGAGAACTGGAAGGAGAGTAGAACAGGTGATATATTCTAATCAAATCAATGGTTAACAATGAAGGGAAAATAGTATTTCAGTAAGAAGAGGGTCTAAAGCAAAATGGATGAGGATGCAAGGAGAGAGATTGAGATGGGGAAAAAAAGGAGGAAGTTTGTCTAGGTGGTATGAGGGAGTATCATTGAAGAATATTCTCATGGGGAAGAGTGCTATTATGTAATAGGAGAAGGGAAATTTCATCGGGTATAATCTTCAATGATTTGGTGCTTAAACTACTCATTCTGAAACTACTAATTCTGACTAAGAAGGGGAATCAGAATTCCTGAAGAAAGGCAGGACAACTCACATTAAGAAAAGTGGGAGGGAATGGACCAAAGAAGAAATTTCATGTGAAATGAGAAAAAAAATGAAGATGAATAATTGTATAAATACATGTGAAAATTCTTAGCACAGAATCATATTTCTGTCCCCTCTAACATTTGCAGGATTTGGAATTCCTGAGTGAGGCATAGTGGAAAAAGAAGGTAGGGACAATAATACACAAGGCAAAAACACAAAACTTGTTTAGAAGAGAGAATTTAAAATAGATACCTTAGAAGCTTTAATCCCATAGGAAGATGGAAACTAAAGAAGGAGTAAGTAAACATAAGCATTATAAATCAAACAAAGTCTAGAACAGAAAGAATGAAAAGAGAAATGATGATGAGAATGAGGGGAAGAAATCATTTGTAGAAAGAAGCTCAGAAAACATTTTTTTAAAGTAACAAGCAAAACAAGATGAAGGGGAAGAGAAAAAAAAGCAGGGGTTTACTTGAATTCTTATCCAACAGAAAAGAAATAATAGAGGACAAATTAAATAACTAAATAAAAATAAGAAAGAGAAAGAAACATATACGCTAAGCAATGACCAAATTGGACTCATACAAAAAAAATGCAAAGATGGTTCAACATTACAAAAACAATCAAGATAATTATATTTTTTAAAAACCCAATAACGTATGGTTATCTCAAGAGATGCAGAAAAAAAAGCCTTTGACAAATTATACCTATTTTTGATAAAACCTCTAAATAGTATAGGCATAGTGGGACCTTATTAAAATGAAGATAATATAAAACCAAAACCAAGGATCATACGCAATGGAAATATTAGAAACTTTCCTAAACAATATGAAATAAAGGAAGTTTGGTTACTCTTCCTACTATTTTTTTAAAAAATTCTAGAAATGCTAACAATAACAATGAAAGTAATTAAAGGCATAAAAATAGGTAAAGGAGACATAAAGCTATCCTTGTTTTTGATGACATAATGGTCCATTTAGAAAAACAGGCAATCAGCAAGAAAAAAATAGCTTCAACAAAGTTCCAGGGTGCCAAAAAGTTCTCCAAAATCAACAGTATTTCCATATAACAAAATCCAAGAGGTAATGCTAGAGGGGGCTGCTAGGAGGCACAGTGGATAGAGCACCGGCCCTGGATTCAGGAGGAGCTTAGTTCAAATCCAGCCTCAAACACATAATACTTACTAGCTGTGTGACCCTGGGCAAGTCACGTAAGCCCCATTGCCCACCCCACACCAAAAAAAAGCAAAAAAAAAAAGAGTTAGTACTAGAAAGGGAAATAGCATCCCAAAGAACTACAAAATAAACAAAATATTTGGGGATCAATCTACCAATGCATACAAAATCCTTGTATAGATTCAATATCAAAGTGTTCCTTAAAAAAAAAAAAACAACTTGAATAACTGAAGGAATATTCAGTGCTTGTGGCTTGGCCATGCCAATAAAATTAAAAAAAGACAATACCAACAAATTAATTTCTAATTTTAATGACTTACTAATCAAATCATTAATAGGACACTTTGGTGAACTTGATAAATTAATAAAATTCAGTTGGAACAATAAAAGATTTAGAATATTGAGGGAAATTCTTAAGAAGGTAGGGGAAAAGGGTTAATAAGGGTCACATTTTCTCTCTCTCTAAAAGTGTGTGTGTGTGTGTGTGTGTGTGTGTGTGTGTGTGTGTGTGTAATTTCAGAACAAAGCAGCAGTCATTAAAACTAGAGGAAATACTTGGCACAGTAGATAGAATGCTAGGACTAGAGTCAGGAAGACCTGTGTTCAAATTCAGCCTCAGATACATACTAGCTATGTGACCCTGGCAAGTCACTTAACATCTATTTGCTTCAGTTTCCTCAACTATCTTAGCAGTATCTACCTACCTTGTAGGGTTGTTTTGAGGATCAAATAAGATAAATATTTGTAAAATGCTTAGCACAGGTTCTGGCACATAGGTGCAATATAAATACTTATCCTTTCCCATCCTTTTCCGCTTAAAACCATCTAAAAACAGTTAAAACAGGAGAAATAGATCAATGGAAATGAAGAGAGAAGGGAGAATAAGAAATACTGAAGTACAATAACCTAGTATTAAATAAGTCAGAAAGCACAAATTACTTAGGAAAAAACTCTTTGCTTGATAAAACCTGCTGGGAAAACTGGAAAGCAGTCTGAGAGAATTAGAACAATACCTTACCCCACATTCTTCAATACATTCTAAATGGATATGTGACATTAATTATGAATACACCTTAAAAATTTTAGAAGCAGATATACATTTCACAATTGTGAATAGTAGGCACATTCTTAACAAAAAAGAGAGATTGAGACAATTTCAAAAGACAAGACAGATTCCTTTGTTTACATAAAACTAAAACAATTATTCACAAAAAGTGATATATCTAGGATAAAAAAAGGAGTCAACTGAGTGGGAAAAATTTTCTATTAAATTTCTTAAAAAATGATTTGATATCGAGATATATAAAAAATGAACAGGTATATTTAAGATCAAAAGCCATACCCTCAATAATAAGTGGTCAAAGGATTCAAAGAAAGAGGTCTCAAAAGAAGAATTCCAGATCATTAACAACCATATGAAAGAATGTTCCAAATTACTAATAATAAGAAAATTGGAAATCAAGATGTCCTTAAGGTTTTACCTCACAGCCTGGAAATTGGCAAAGTTGATTAAAAAAAATGAGAATAATCAATGTGAGAAACAATGTAGGGAGATAGGAACACTATGTTATATAGTCATTTTGGAAAATAATTTGTAATTATGCAAATAAAGTGACTAAAATATACATAACCATTGACTCAGGTACTCCAGTACCTGGTTTATGTCTGAAGGTAGGCATTAATAAGAATAAAGTTCTCATATATATCAAAATATTTATAGCAGCACTTTTTTGTGATAGTAATTGAAAACAAAGTGAATGCTCATTGATTGGGGAATGACTAAATAAATTGTGTTACATTAATTCAATGGAATATAACTGTGTTGTAAGAAATAATGGATATGATGAATACAAAGAAGGACAGAAAGATAGTTCACATAGGTGAACTGATGCAGTGAAATAAGCAGAAACAAGGAAATAGCATATTCAATCACTACAACATTGCAAATAGAAAAAAAAACAACTGCAGGGGGAAGAAAAGCTTCAAATAGATACATGGACCTAGATATACATTATATTACATTATTAAAAATTATTATTTATGTCATAAAAAATTATAGGAAGAAGGAAGAAATGCCTTTTATATATATATATAGATAAAGAGTCCATGACAAAATAAGTGATAGAATCATACAAGATAAAATGGGCAATTTTTATTATATAAAATTTGAGCTTTTGCATAAAAAATCTAACAGTTAAAACCAGAAGGTAAACAACTAATAAAAATCTTTGCAGGAAGTTTTTTTGACAAAGGGCTCATATCCAAAATGTATAAGGAACTGATTCAAAACTATAAAACTAAGAACAATTCCCCAATAAATAAATGGTTAAAGGATGTGAATAGACAATTTTCAGAGGAAGAAAGTTAAATTATTAACAACCATATTAAAATCTTTTTTTAAAATCACTTTTAATTAGAGAAATGCAAATTAAAACAACATTGGGGGTTCCACTTCACACCCATCAAATTGGCAAATATGACAATAGATGAAAATGATACTTCAGGGGCAATGGGAAAAGAGGCTCACTGCTATACTGTTGATGGTGCTTTAAATTGGCCTACCCATTCTAGAAAACAGTTTAGAGCTATATCCCCAAACTTACTCACCTATGAATATCCTTTAATTGAGCCCTTACATCTCAAATAAATCAAAGAAAGTAGAAAAGGACTTATAGTTACAAAAATAATTTTTGGTAACTATTTTCATCTTATCCTCAAACTGGAAATTAAGGGAATTATCCATCTAGTGGTAAATGACTAAACAAATTATGGCATATGAATATAATGGATAATATAGTTTTGTAGGAAATTATGAAATAGGTAGTGTCAGAAGGAACCAGGAAGACTTCTGTGAGCTGATGTAGAGCAAAGTAAGGGGAGCTACTACAACAATTACACAATGATAACATCTTTATAGAGAAAAATAAATTTGGAAGATTTTAGAACTTTGATCAATGCAATGCCCAACACTATGATTCCAAAAGAGAGAAGATGAAATTTGTCACACATTTTCTGACTGAGAAGTAATCAACTTAAAATTCAGAAGAAACATACAGTTTCAGATGATTAATATGGGAATTTGTTTTGCCCAGGTATGCATGTATGGATTAAGTGTCTTATTTCGAATAGGGACATAAAATTTATTTAAAGATGGGACATTGGGAAGGATAAATTAATAAAAGCAAAAATTTTGTGCCAGTATTATGAAAGGGTTGGAGTAGATTAAATCAATCACCCCATCTCCACATCACATAGCCACATTAATTAGCTGAGAATACCTCTATTGAATCAATCAATCAAAGGCATTAAGCTAAAATATAGCTAAATGATACTACATGGAAAGCATATGGGAATTGACTGAAGAGATTTATTTAGACTCTGTGGATCATGGACAAAAGAACAAATCTGTTTGAAACCTAGGCAAATGGTAGACCAACATAGAGGACAGAGAAGTTTAACCAAATCTTTGAGAAAAAAATTTTTAATGGAGAGCAAAGGAGGAGAAAAATCTCTTTCTCCTTCCCCTCCCTTTAAACAAAATGATCAGAAGATTTTGATTTCCCTTGGGCATCTAACTAGTCTCCCCAGAACAGCAGTAGCTGCTGGCAGCATCTGCACCAGGGACCAAGGGAAAAAATAGGGATTCTATAAGATATCAAGCCAAAAGCTTTGCTGTACCTTAGGAAGATTATGAGAATTCATCGAAAAGAGAAAAGAATATCTGTTCCTTAAGCCTGAGACCACTTTTACCTTCACTCTATGTGTGCTTATGAGAAAATGTCCTAGATTTTAGAGTCTATGTTTTGCATCTACTCTTCTTTCACTAAGCAAGCTTATTAAATACCTTTTTCTAAAAGCTAATGAACTGGCTGGATAATTGACATCAACAGATAATAAATGAAGAGTACTCCAGTGGGGTTTCATGAGCTATAGTACTAAAGAAACAACCCTTCAAACTCTTCAGGTTGCCCCTAGAATCCCAATGAAAGAAGCATCCAATTGACCTCTGAGGACATGATCTGATAATGTGAGTGGGGATTGGTAGAGTGAGCCCCAGAATCTGTGTTCTGAGTATATCATAACAAAACTTGAAACAGATTTCACCAGTTATAACCAAGGGATTCATGCTGCTTTTTGTCACTGGTACTTTCAGCTCCATGTCACACAATATTACATTTCTGACTAGTTTAGATCCACCTAAAATATTTTCATGCATAAGTCTAGATTAGATAAAATAAGAGATGAAATCAAGGAGCCACTAAAATATTAGGAAGGAAAAATTGAAGAGCTCCAAGTCATTGGAAAACTTCAAGAAACATAAATTCCAGAAAGTATACCTAATAATAAAATTGATTATAAGTGACTTCGACTAGGCAGATGAACAATTCCAAAAAAGTCCTTTTGGAATAGGACAGCATGAATCCAACTAACAGACCATTTATACCAAAACAGTAAATTTAAAAGCTGGTATCTATTACAACTGTCATGAATGAATATATCATGTCAAAGAATTTGGCAGAAAGTGCAAGAACATTTTAGGCCCTACACAGAGTAGCATATATGGTGGCTACCTTATTATACAATGGATGTTAAAAATAGTGTTGACATCTTGAATGCATTTGAAGAAATGATGGGCATACTTGGAATGGAATTCCAAGGACTCTTTAAGAGTTTGAAGGCAAGAATCCAAGTAAAAGGCTAATTATTTAACCTCTGCTTACCTCTGTTTCCTCATTTGTAAAATGGGAATATCAATTGCACTTTTAGTATAGTTGTGAGGATAAAATGAGAAAATATTTGTAAAGCACTTTTCAGACCTTTAAGTGCTGTATAAATGTTGGCTATTATTATCACTCTCATCATAATTATAACTCCAAAAGTTATCTGATATAATAGACATGAACAGAAACATTTTCCTATCATAGATATATATATATATATGTATATGTGTATCTATATCTATATCTATGTCACAGATATAGATATAGATACAGATAAAGATATAGATACAGATACAGATATAGATATAGATATAGATATAGATATAGATATAGATATAGATATAGATATAGATATAGATATAGATATAGATATAGATATAGATATAGATATAGATATAGATATAGATATAGATATAGATATAGATGTAGATATAGATATAGATGTAGATATAGATGTAGGTAAAGATATAGGCAGGTAGATGGTGCAGTGGATAGAGTACTGGGGCCTGGAGTCAGGAAGACCTGAGTTCAAATCTGGCCTCAGACATTTACTAGCTAAGTGATACTGGGCTAGTCACTTAAATCTGTTTACCTCAATTTCCTCATCTGTAAAATGAGCTAGAGAATGAAATGGTAAACCACCGCAAAATTTTTGCCAAGAAAACCCCAAATGGGGTCAGAAAGAGTAGGACATGACTGAAATGACTGAACAACAAGAAATACATGCATGTATACATAAACACACACACACACACACACAAGCATAGGAAGAAAGATGTAGCTATCCGGGAATAATCCTGTAAGAGGTTTCAAATACTACCATGGCAGAATTTTTTTTAAGATGACTAAAGACTTATGAAAAGACATTGAAATATTACGTCAATATATAGCACATACACACAGTATGAAACTTAAAGACCATTTTTCCCAATTAAAGGTAACAGAGGTGAAATATGTAAAATGGAATTTGGAAAACAAAAGTATATCAGAAATTCTTGATACAAACTATAGTTGAAAACAAAACCCTCACAGATAATAGCAATATAAGGAATCAAAGCAACACAAAAAAGAGAAAATTAATTAAGCATGAACAAAACTCTATACTATAGAGGTTAAATATGAAAAGAAATTAGAGGAGAGAGAAAATCATGTTCTTTATGGCTGAAAGAAGCCCAATGCAATAAAATACATATTAGAGGAAATGTGAAAGAAAAATTATACATCATCATCGTAATGAATAGCAGAATGCTTAGGTAAAGGGAAGTGACTGAAACTCTAGATTCTCTGCAAAACAGGAAAATAGTACAGATCAGATTCATAATTGCTGGCTGAAATGCTTAGTGCTAGAAAAGCACTTTGCCACTCTGATTCAAGCCTGATCTAATTTTTCTTAACAAGGTTTCACATATTTGTTACAAAATATGAGTTTATAGTGACTTCTCAAATACAGACAAATCACAGAATTTACATTAATTTATATTAATCATTAACAGCTTGCACTGCTCAAAACATGAATAAATCTTGATAATAATAGCTAGCATTCATACAGCACTTTAAGTTGCACATACACAGACCTGGTACAGAGATACATTTCACTCAACAGAGAAACAAGAGGGAAATGGGAAGATGAAGGAGCAACAAGAGGGAGACTAGATTAAGGGAAGCATTAGCACCAGTCCTAAGCAAAACAAACTATCTACAGTTGTACAAATCAGCCATAGTGTCTAGCCTCAGAATTATTTGCCCAGAAGTGGAGATCCCATCCAACATTTGGAATGTCAGTTCAAGAGTTCAAAGCAGTGATAAACTCAACATACAGGCATAGTGAGAGAAAGTCATTAGACTTTGAGAGCAGCTTCAAAGAATGTGATCCCTAACAGTTAAAAAGAGAATCAGCTATGGATTGAGTGAAAAAAAATCATCCCTGGCAACTTTTACTAAAGCTGTTTAGAGGCCTAGCAAAGCAACCTGCTCAGCAGAGATGCCGCACCCGGTGGGGAGCTTTGTGAGGACTAGACAGTAGATAAAAGACATTAAGTTCCAATGATACTGTAAGAGTGAATAGCCATTTATTTTTATTCCTTGCATGTGTACCTCACTGCCATTATTCTCTGTGGCCATAGTGCCTTTCCACAGCCACACACACACACACACACACACACACACACACACACACACACACACACATTTGTGGAAGAACGTGTACCTAGTTTAGGGTTTAGAGCTATTGTTTTACTGTGCCATTTTAATGTAAAGAACACCTGATAGAAAATATTACTCCTTTAGGGAAGACAGTTGAATTCCACTATGTTTCTGACTTATGCCCAATACCATCACTCACGAATAGAAATGAGTAATTCTTACTTTCAAGAGAAAGAGACTTACTGTACTAAAACATTACAATTAATTTTCTGATATGCATACATACCACCATTATTTGACTTCACTGAAAAAAATATTAAATAGCTACTTCATCTCATGGAAAATATCTCCAATGACATCAATCAAAATGTTATTCGGCCTCAATAAATGTAAAATTCTTCATATGCTTCCAGGATATTTGAGCAGATTCAAGGCAATATGCCTTTTTCTTTTCCAAAACAACAACAACAACAACAACAATGTATGGAGCTTAGTGTTATCAAGTAGAAAGCTGAGGATACATATGTTAAAGGACTGGGAGCCAGAAGTTAAAACTTAACTGGAAGAATACATTTATAGCAACTAACCTGTATGTGGCACCAACCTTAGTGTGTAGTTTTGGCACGTTGAACAGATAATATCAGATCTAGAAGGTATGAAAACAAAAGTCTATAAAATGTTAAGAAAACACAAGACTCATCACCTAAGGAAGCAATGAATTCATTAATATTTCCTCATTAAAAAAGAAGGAAGAGGATTGATAGCTCCTGGAGAACACAATAAACAGATAAAAAAATATAGTCATACTTTTCATAAAAATAGATCCTTCTTTGTAAAACTATAATGGTAATGATTGATAACAGGTATATCCAACTGGATTTGTCAAATATAATCAAAGGTAGATTATTTCTGTATACTGCATATGAAATGGCTAGCATCCAATAATGGAATCAAAAGGCACTCCGTGGGTGACATTCACATGTATTCAATCAACAATATTTTGACAAAGAAGTACTGATCGAATGGTTGAGCCACATAGAATCATCTATAAAATGTGAGAGGTTTATGATAGCAAATTCAAGATCAGTTCATTGTTAATAGATTTTATGGAAAGTTTATCTTTAAGGAGTTCACACTTATTGAATTATACAGAGTAGGAAATGATATAATGAAAATTGTATAATGTACATGGCAAGTAGCAAACAGTTAGCATCTTCTGGATACCTAAAAAGAAAATATCATGTGGCTAGACTTATACACCAGAAGCTAACAGATGATGAATACCCATACTATGCATAGAAACCTTAAAATATATTTGATAATTTAACTAAATATCTGAAGCTGGATGCATCATTACAGGCAGAACTACTCCCCACAAAACCTGGACATAACATAGATCCACAAAAATTTAAGAGTAATGTTTTAAGTACATTCTGCTATACCAAATACTCATAATGGAAAGCTTTCCATTTATTAAGACCTAGCAGAGAGAATAAAACTCACTTAGAAAAAAAAGTTGAGGTACATATCATTCTTGCCTCCTGTCTGCTACTGGAGGTGTTCTGAGGATGCTCTCATTGAATCAACAGAAGATAATCTTACTTCCCAATACTTGATCACAAAAAGCAATGATTTTATACACTTGTTCAACCATTCACAGAATATTCAATATAAAAAGAAAATGACAGAATAGTGATTAGTCCTTAATTTTTTTCTAAATTCCATCAAAATAGATGAAAATTAAATAGCACTTTAAGGTTTTTGATTTCGTTTACTCATATTATGTAATTTGGTTCTCCCAATAATTTTTTGAAGTAAATATTATTATTATCTCCAATTTTTTTTCAGATGGGGAATTTAAGGACTATAAGGGTGAGTGATTTACCTACTCACCTAGCTAATAAGGGTCAGCTAAGTAGTATAGTAGGTAGAATGCCAAATCTGAAGTCAGAAAGATTTATCTTCCTGAGTTCACATCTGACTTTAGACACTTAACAAGTCATTTCACCCTGTTTGCCTCAGTTTCTTGATCTGTAAAATGAGCTGGAAAAGGAAATGGTGAACCACTCCAGTATCTTTGTCAAGAAAATCCCAAATGGGATCACGGAGAGTCAGACACAATTGAACAACAACAGTTAGCTGATAAGTGTCAGATATGGACTTTGAAAGCATTGCTTACTGATCCCCAGGAAAGAAGGATGTCATGGAACTAGAAAATAGGCCTTTTGTAAAGCACATTTTACAAAACAAAATTTGAATTAAAGACAATGAAATAAAAGTTCAAGATACTCTACTGAAAGTATGTAATTTAAAAATCATAAGATCACCAATTTAGAGCCGGAAAGACTTGTTAGGTCATTGAATCCAACTCCTTCATTATACATATGAAGAAACTCAGGCAAAGAGGAAGTAAGTGATTTACCCAGGATTGCTTATTCAGTAAATGCCTAAGGCACGCTTTAAACTCTGGTGTTTCTGACAGAATCTAGTCCTCTAGTTTATTGTCTTATCCTACTATCTCAATGCATTAAGGTGAATTATAGAATCATTTGAGGCCACTTAATTTAGTCACCAGCTCCATGAAGGAATTCCTTCTGCCACGTCTCCAACAACTAATCATCGTTTTAGCAAAATCTTATGTTAATTTTATACATGTAAGAGAGAAAAATATTCCACAAACAACTCAATCCTTATTTTTAAGCTGGGATTCCTGAATTGAGAATCACCTTAAATTGGTATTTTATGTTTATTTATTTGAATGATTGGATATTATTATTGGAAGAGACCTAAAGATCTCATTTAATGCAACCATGGACAAAAGTTTGAATCTCCTCTAAAACATACCTGATAAGAGGTTATACAGATTCTGTTTAAGTATTTTTAATGATGGAGAATCTTACTGATAATTTTCCTTGAGGCTTTAAAATTTTTCTTTTCTTCTTTATCCTCTTTGCTATATTTTGTATTTCAATTAGTTTTGTGTCTTATAATTGTGCATTATGAGCCAATTAACAGTTGAGAAAATAATAGAAAATTTGGAAGGAATTTGGATACGCCTCTGAGCTGGTGATATTAAGAATAGGGGCTGAGGAGGAGTGGGATGGAGAGAAAGAATGTGAAAAATTACACCAGTGTGATGAGTCTGGAAGAAGCAAAGAGAAATTGAATCACTTATACAAATCAAGAGAAATGGGATGAGGGAAGATTTAAGACAAACAATATGGTGCTTAATCTTTCTAGTGATGTTAAATTTGAGTTAGTCATTAGTCATCAGAAAGAAATCAGTTAGAGAATGAGGTCCTGAAATTTGGGATTATTAACTACACAGATGGCACTTTAAGCTGTGATCAAGATGAAGTCACCTTGGAGAAGATTAGAAGGAAGAAAAGGGGGAGATAATAGACTGAGTGAAGGAAACCTCCTTACTATATCATTTGTAGCCCCCAATTCGTAATGAGGAAAAACACTAAGTGATATTAACAGCTGATGTCTACATATCACTTGAATTGTATATATGATATCTCTTTTGAGTCTCATAACATTTCTGTGAGGCAGTCACAGTGTTATCCCCATTTTACAGATGGGTAGACTAAGTTCAGAGAGATGAAGTGACTTGCTCATGATAATTCATCTAGCAAAGGTATTTGAAATTTAATTTAAACTCAAGTCTTTCTAATACCACAATTAATACTCTATTCACAGCATATAGGATATTAATTAATTTATTCCTTCAATAAGTATGTTAAATACTTGCTATGTGACAGGCACATGGGGGCTTTAGGGACACAAAAGCCAAAATTAAAGTCTTCCAATAAGAAACCTACAATTTACTGGGGAAGAAGGATAACATGTATTTAGAAAAATAAATACAAAATATATGCAAAGAAAATTAAAAGAAATTTCCAGTTATGAGAAAATGGCACCAGCAATTATCCCTCGTAAGAGATGATACTTGCATTAATACTAGATGGAAGCTAGATTCTCTTTGAGGCAAAGGTCAGCATAGAGTAGTTCCAGGCATGGGGAAGAGGAATACATAGTGACTAAAGGCACTATGTGCGTACTGTACATACTCTAAAAACACAAAGTATGCCATACAAGGAAGAGCAAATTGGCTAATTTGACTTGAATATAAGATGCAAACCTGCGAGTTATGTATAAAAAACTTAGAGGGGATAGACTAGAGCATATTGTGGAAAAGTTTAAATGCCAAGTAGAGTATTTAGTTGTTTATCCTGGAGGCAATTGGGAGTCAGTGGAACTTCTTTAGTAAGTGAATGATGTGATTACACCACACCTTAGGAGTATCAATTATGAAAGGGGAGAAACTAGAAGCAGAAAGACCAGTTAGGGTGGGGGATGAAGTGAAGAGGGCTGGATCTGGGCTAGTGGTTTTGTGAGTAAAGAGAAGACAATTGTGAGATGTTGTGGAGATAAAATTAGCAAGGTTTACCAAAAAATGAATAATAATGGGAAAAAGCTGAGGATTACTCTGCCATTCTGAAAGTGGGTGACTGGAAAAATGGTAGTTTTCTTGAAAGATGTAAGGAAGTTTGGAACAGGGCTGGGCTTTTGTTTGTTTGTTTTGAGGGGGGAAGCTAGAGTACACTTTTGTACATGTTGAGGTTACATGTCTACAGAACATCCACTTTAAAAAAATATGCAATAAACAGTTTGTGATGTAGAGTTGTACTGAGATTAGGGCTGGACATATATTGGTGACTCAAGCAATCAGGTATTTCTTAAACCCCTACTATGAAGTGAAGAGGGCTGTGAGTCAAATGCTGAATACTTATTGTGCTATAAGAAATAATGAAGGGTGTGGATTCAGGTGAACCTGGGAGAATTATATGAACTGATATAGAATGAAGTGACAAGTCAGGTGAATAATTTATATAATAATAACAACATTATGAAAATAAGCAGCTTTAAAGGCCTTACAAACTATGAGCAACCCAATGACCAACCATGGATTTTAGAAGACTAATGACGAAGAACATTATGCACCTCTTGTCAGAGAGGTAATAGGCATGGTGCAGAATGAAACATATTTGTATGAACATGGACAATTTGAGAATGTTTTAATTATTCATGTTTGTTACAATGATTTTTTTCTTTTTTTTTCAAGTGGGAGGGAGCAAAAAAGTTGAGAAGAAGAGAAAATAAATGCTTACTAATTGAAAAAAAGAAAATATAACTAAAAAAAAGAAAAAAAGGATGGAGAATAACTTGTGATATAATTATGACTAGGATTTGCATAAGTAATATATCTCAAAGGAAGATGGCTGAGAGATGGCCACAGAGGAAGGATTTGGAAGTGGTGGTGAAGGGCAAAGAGAATGCCTAATCTTCATTCTGGTACATTGTATGTGGGAGCATGAGAGAAATTGAAAGCTATATGAGAGAGAGAGAGTGCCCAAGAATGTTCTATATGGAATTAGACCTCCACAAGTACCTGAAGATGGGAGGCATGCAAGAATAAAAGGTTTAGGATAAAGAGATATTTCTTAACAGTGAAAGTGGGTTCACAGGGAGCAATGGAAGAGGAAGAAGAAGGTGAGTAAATTTTGGAAGGGCTATGGCTGATATGTATGAAAACAGGGAGTAGTAAAAGGGGAAATGGATTTTTTTTCCAGTTAGTGGTTCTGTATCATTGAAATTTGAGATGAGAAAGTGGGATTATACTAGCAATAATCATGGGAATCCCACCTTCAAGAATTCTGCATATAAGGGCAGGCTACTACAATTCCTTTTTTAAGCATTACAAAGGAAGGGATGTTAGGGCTAGCATCAACCATCCTACTAGTAGATGAGCTTCCAATGGCAAGAGGTCTGGTATTTAAGACTAGACCTGGTTTTTATTATAGAGAAGAATGTGTAGTTTCTGAAACTCTGGTCCTTGTATCTGATACCCTGGCCATAGAGTTAGTCCTTGAGTTATCTGAGGACTATTTCACATGAGGATCTATAAAATGGAGATAAGAACATCTAACTTACAAGATTGTTGTGAGTATCAAATGTGACAATTTATGAAAAATTTTAAACATTCAAGCAATATGTAAATGTAAACTATTATTATATCATGTTGCCTCTCAAAATAAAGCATATACTTATAACATCCCTTTTGGGGCTACTCCTTCAATTTGAACTTAAACTGAAGGACTGGGTCCTCAGAAGGTGACTCCTACCCTGAACATTCATACTATGGTAGCTCATGAACCCCCACTGGCATGCTTCCTATTAACAATCAGGAAGTAGACAATTAGCTTTTAGCAAATGTATTTACTAAGATTGTATAATAAGAACAGCTGGTACAAAACATTCCCTTCCAAAAGACTTGAGTACACTCTTTCATATGCCCCATGTTCATAAGCAGAATTGTTTACCAAACTTTTCTTATTTTCTAAAAATGTAATTGTTTATTCATAGTGATGTATTTAGATATCACCTAAACTTTTTAATGTTTCCTTTGTGTAAGTAATATAAGCTAAATGAAAGAGATCTAAAGCAAATTCATCAAAATATGGCACATAAGGCAGGAATAGTTTACATCATGGTTAAAAGAGATAAAAGAGAGGTGCCTGATAAAATGTAGAAATCAGATGGAAATGTAACTTTTGTCCTTAGGTTGTTTATTCACAGTGGGATGTATGAAGTTCTTGAACATATGGATTACACCAAAATGCAAGAAATACTTTTTTTTAAATTAAAATCCCATGGTTTCATATTTTCCTACAATCAAATACTGGATTTTTCGTGTTTTTAATGACATTACTTAATTTTTTTTTAACACAAGCCAGAAGAAATATAGATTTGGTAAAATGCAAACAACTAAGTGAAAACCATTTTAAACAAAAATGTTTTCCTTTTAGTGAATAATTTCATGTTGACATAATTAAATATACTTTTATTATCATTATTTGTATAATAAAAAAACTCAGAATTTTAAAGTAAAATAATGAAACACTACTATGAGAAGTATCTATGATCATCAGTATGGTAAATTCCTAAAGCAAATCTGCAACTCATTTATTATTGAATAGGGAAATCCTAGGAAGTTTTCTATGACTCGGAAGTGTTGTGATTTTCCCAGGGACCCAAAGTAAGTGACAGAGGATTTGACTTCATCTCTTCCTGTCGCCAAGTCAAGCATTGTATCTCCTACTCCAAGTTGCCTTTCATACTTGCAAAGAAGAGGATCAACAATGGGAGAGAATGTGTGCATTCTTGAAGAACATGGGAGCAAGTTACCATCAAATATAAGTTCAAAAAATCTTGATAACTCAGATAATAAGCAACACATATAATTGGGAGAATAATGTAAGAAATGGAAATACAGTATTTTCAGTTGCACTAGTACCTCATTTACATTTCTGAAAATAATACTATATCTTCAGGTAGCAAATTTCTGTTGAGATTTATTATGAAAAAGTAGCCTTTAGTACCTGACATCTCTTTCCCTTGAGACTCCTCTGTGTTCTTTGTTGTAGACAAATGTTATACAAACTTTCTCTCTAAGTGTAGTGTTCCCAACTTGCTTCTGTAATCAAAATACAGAGTCCAAGAGGAAAATCAGAGAATTAGGAGAAAGACAGGCCATTTGCTGTAGAATCAAACTAACTCCTAAATGGGCTACATTTTCGTGTTGCTGTGAATAAATTAGTAATGGGTATTTTCATGGTCTGGAGAAGCATTATGGTATAATAGATAGATGATTAGGCTTGGAGTCAAGTAGAACTGGGTTCAAAACCTACTTCTCATATGTGTATTGTGCCCATTGGCAAGGCACTTTAGCCTCTAGCTTCCTCAGGCAATTCTTTAAGACTATAAGTTAAAGATGAATTGCAAATTTGCACTGTCAGATATTTTCTTTACTAGATTTTCCCCAAAAGGAATGAATAAGCCCTCTGAATGGTTAAAAAAGGGAGGGAAGAACTGCCACGGCCCTAGTCACAAATGGCAGACCCAATGACAACAGCAGTCTTGGAACCTTACAACAGATACATCACTTTGCATGTTTTCTTGTATTACACTATAATAGCACTAACTTTATCTCCACAGTAATGTCACCTCCACTACGCAAATTCAGGACATGACCAGTTAGTTTCTCTTTACACTTGAAAGGAGTACTCTACAGTCCAAGAAAATAGTCAGAGGGGGAGTTGCCCCCAGTGGACTTCAAGTCAATGTGTCTAAACTATTTCCCTATAACAATAGTCCTATTCATTCTTTACTTCTTTTTCCTCAAACTGGATCATTTAATGTCAGTAGAGTTTTAAGGGGTTGCTCTCAGATATCACTGTCACAGGTGGCATTTGCCTCTCTTACTTAAATACACCAGGTATAGGAGCCTGTGAATACTCAAGAACACCATAGTACTCACCCTTCACAAACTTCCACATTTGCTTCCTTCTTGCCTATGAAGCCCCACTAAGGAGCCTTCTCTGCTATACTAACATTTTTGCAGAAGAGGAGACAACCAAATATCATGTGCCTTTCTTAGTCTTTGCAAGTGTGTTTTGTGTCATATATAGAATACAGTTATTCTAATGGCTTTCTAGCTATTTGGAGAAATGTAGCAGTTTCTGTAGGGGTTCTTTGAAAGAAGGTATAGTGATATTTAATATATGTCAACTCTGTCTTACTCTTACAAGCATTGCTAGTCACTGCCATTCTCTCTGCTATTTTATCCTGAGGATCACCAGACCTTATTATTTGCCCTGTACCTAAATCTTCCTTCTCCCCTTCCCCTTCATTTCTCTCCCCCTTTTCTCTCCCTTCCTCTTTCCTTCTCTCCTTTTCTCTGTCTTCCCCCTACTAGTTATTTTTGATTGTCTTCTCTGTTATAATGTGAGCTCATTGAAAATGTGGACTGAATCAATTTTCCATTTGTATCCCCAGCATTTAGCACAATGCTTGGCACATAGTTAATAAATACTTTTTCATTCATGCATCTATTGACCTACCCAACCATCCATCAACCCATCCATTTATTCTGCTTTGAGAATAAAATAGAGTATGT
This sequence comes from Phascolarctos cinereus, assembly GCF_003287225.1. Classification (NCBI taxonomy): domain Eukaryota; kingdom Metazoa; phylum Chordata; class Mammalia; order Diprotodontia; family Phascolarctidae; genus Phascolarctos; species Phascolarctos cinereus. The sequence goes on along the minus strand of NW_027555958.1, from coordinate 197,139,639 downwards.
AAGAATTTCACAATTTCAAACAGCACTTATAGATCTAGCACACTTCTATCAAAGTTATGAGTGAACAATTCAAATAACACAAGGGTCAAGATCCTCAAAAAATATAATTAGAGTTATTGCATCCTAAATTAATGTTCATTCCTTAAATACCTTTTCACTATAATCCTTAAATAGTTGGTCATAAAACTAATATCTGGCTAGATGTGTTTGCACACATGTCATTTCATCCTTTGATATCATGTAAAGCTGGTAGTTCTGAGCTACAGAGGTCTAAAGCAGATCAGTTGTCCCTACCAAGTCTGAGGTTGTTCTGGTGAACCTCTGGGAGCATAGGACCACCATACTTCCTAGGAAGGGGCAGGGGACTGGTCTATATATATACATACATATACATATATATAATAAACTATAATAAACATTATATGGGAATACATAAAGGAGTATGACTACTCATCTGTGACTTAATAAGTAAATCCTGTGGAGTTGTTTGCAGCACATAGAAAGTGTTAATTGACTTGTTCAGGGTTCCTGAGATAAAAAGTGTCAGGGGCTAGTTTTGAATCCAGCTCCTGGTTCCAGACCTGGTACTCTACCAATTATTCCACTCAGAACAAAAATCAAAAGGCAAATCATGAGACATCTTCCTCTTCCTTTGTTTTAACAGACCTGATACTCAGTGACATAGAAAATAACATTAATATAAAAGGATTTATTCCTTATTAAACCACATGCTTATTACCCAATATGTGATAATCCTAAAATGGTATTTATTATTTTTTTTTAATTACCCCTCTGTATACATACACTTTTTATTTTCAAGTATAGGAATCATGTTTACATGACTTACATGACTTTTAGGCTGATCCATATTCCTTTTTTAAAAAAATTAACTTATTTAATATTTATTTTATTTTTAATTACATTTGTGTTCCAAGCCATTTCTCCATCCCTCCCAAATCTGTATTCCTTTTTAAAACTAGTAACTAATTTGTATTTATTTTATATTTATTTCCTCTATTCAGTTTATATTTATGAGTACATGTTGTCTTCATGGATAGAATGTAAACTCCTTGAGACTGGAGTCTTTTTTTCTTTGTAACCACAATGCTTCATACAAGCACATAGTGGGTGCTTGTTTACAGCAAGAGATGTTGTTGATTGGTTGATTACTGGCTGCCTTCTACTTTTCAGGAAACTCATCATTCTTTCATGGAGTCTCAGAAATTATTTTGTCCAATCCTTGCAATGCCCATGCTATAAGACTGTTTTATAATGGACCTACAGAAAAAATACAGGCCATGGTATATTTCCAAAAATGAAATTCTACCAAAGAAATGCAGCCAGTATCTCTACTACAAAGGAAAAGGGATGATTGCTGATTAGGTGTTGGATGAGTTTATAGTAATGACCTAAGTAAATACACTAATACCAAGCATCACATAGGTGGCTGTTAATCAGCTCCCTCTGGCAGCAGTGTGATGGAGACATTTTGATCTAACCATGACTATATACTTCTAACATATGCAGTGTGGGCCCAGGGATTGGTTTCTTGCCATAGGATAAGTAAAGCATATTTCAGAGTAAATAGGAGGCAACAAGGGATGCATCAGACAACTAGACACCACCTGAACCTGATGCAAGGAGCTATGTTACCTTGGTCTATTTTTTCTTTAATTAATGAACAAAAGGTAAAGATTTTAACATGTTGTTGGAAAGATTATCTGCTTAACTGAATATATTTTTTTCTTCCAATACGAACAAAAGAATCTTTTGGCCATCATTTTCACCAAATGTGTACATTTCACACATTTCCCATATATCATGAAAATTTTAGTGTATTTTTTGAATGTTAAGTAAACAGCTCATGCCCCAACATTGATTATTTTCATTATATAATAAGGAGTTTTGAATAGATGATTTTAAAAATCCCTTAAAAAACTCCAGATTTTTCATCATATGAGAATATATTTGTGAGGAAGAAAACCACTTATTAAACACCCATTTACCATTAGGTGAGGTCCTGTGCCAAATGAATTAAATAGTCCCTGGCACCGCCTTGAAGGAGTTAAAAACCCAAATCATACATAGAAGAAATCAGTCCATCAATAAGCATTTGTTAATTACTTACCATGTGCCTGGCACTGTGCTAAACCGCAGGGATATAAAGACCAAAAAAAATATAGTCCTTGCTCCCAAAGATATTATACCTGAAAAAAAATCTAACATGTAAAGGAAAATCTGCATAGCAATCAAATGAAAATGTCAAGGAAACAATATAAAGGAAAAAAAGATAAATATTTTTTAAAGGGAGACTGTGTACTCTTTTAGTTTCTGGGAGAGAAACAATCTTTTGATAACACACAGTTATTAGCCTAATGTGAGGAAAATACACCAGCATAGTATTACATGTTAAGTGCAATTAATTGTTGGTTAGTTGTTTTCAGTTGTATCTGACTCTTTGTGACCCTTTTTTTGAGGGGGGGAGTGAGTTCATGGCAAAGATACTGGAGTGGCTTATCATTTCCTTCTACAGCTCATTTTACAGATGAGGAAAGTGAGGCAAACAAAGTTAAGTGATTTGCCCAGGATCACACAGTTATTAAGTGTCTGAGGCAAGATTTGAGATAAGGTCTTCCTGATTCAAGACCTGGCACTCTATCCACTGTACCATCTCACTGCCCTATTAAGTGCAGAAGAGAGATATAAAACAAAATGAGATATAAGGAAGAAGGCCATTACTATCTGGGGGTAGCAGGGAAGGGTTCCTGTAGGAGATGAAATTAGAGATGAATGTTTTTTTTTCTTTTATTGGGTAGGAATGAAGAGGAAAAAGAATGAGGCATGCCCAATATAGTAAGCTGAAGTGAAGATGTGGAGATATGACACAATGTGTGTAGAGGGTCAGAGAACTGTCTGTTTTGGCTGGAGTATAGAAATTAAATTTGTCTTTGACTAAAATTTCTTCCAGCCAATGACACTCAACATAATTGGATGTTTTTATGTAAATCAAAAGGCTACTGAAATACTTTCGGCCCTCTTGACTGATCAAAGGGATATTTTCCTCATCCATCCCCTGTGTAGACCAACAAGATCACAATTTTCTCCAATCTCAGAGAAGTAGCATGGTGTAGTCCAGGAGTGGGGAACCTGTGGCCTCAAGGTCACATATGGCCTTCTAGGTCCTCAAGTACAGCCCTTTGAGTGAATCCAAACTTCACAGAATAAATCATTTTATTAATAACTAGGTTTTCCACCCCTGGAGTGTATAGGGCACTAGACTTGAAGTCAGTAAAGCCTGGGTTCAAATTGCATGTTAGGCCCATTGACTTTATTACCTTGAGCTTACATTCCCTGGACATTGGTTTCCTCCTCTGTAAAATGAGGAATCTGGGTTGGATTTCATCATCTCCAAGGTCCCTTTCAAGTATAGATTGATTATCCTATGAAATTATCCCTAACCTATGAAATGACCCCTGATTCTTGAAGTGAGCTGATTGTTTAAAGAATTATTAAGATTGATTCATCAGGTAAATTTCAGAGGGAGACATGAAAAAACTCACATCTCTAAAAATCTAGATTAATTCTACATAGCTAAAGTAGGGCGTGATGGAGCTTCTCAGCCCTCCTTTCTGGAATCTCCCTTTCTTTGCCATGCCACCAGAAGGCATAGAGGAAGTTGGCAGATGAAAATAAAGAGCACTCAGCTTCCAGAACTAGGAGAGAGACCCAGTTGGCTTATATAGGCCTTAAACATTAGCATGTTCCTAAAGAGTTATTTGGAAAGAAGTAACATAGCAGGAAAAGTGGAAGTGGGGAGGGGAGAAGATGCTAGAAAGCTGAGGATCTGCCATGTGTCCCTTATAGGAAAGGTCATTCAATTTCACAACATAGGAGCCATCTGAGAGATGAGGTTATTTATCCTATCAATAAAATGCTATCAAAACTGATAGAAGGAATATAAATGGAAGGAAGCACAAACTCTAGATTATACTTCACAAACAAAAGATGGATTACTGAGAGCCTTGAGGGAAACATGAGAGCAGGTAATAAGCAAATATTTTCCGACAAGTTTGAATGTCATTAAATTAAAAGCCATATAACTAGAGAAGTCAAAGAATCAATGAACACATTTGTTCATTGATATTAAAAGATATTTTTGTTTTTGTCTTTGTGTCACCAGAACCTAGCTCAGTGCCTTGTACATGGCAGGCACCTAATAAATGCCTATGTAATTGAAATGGACTGAAAACGTAAGGATGTGGAAGATGACCATCAAAGTGCAGTTGTCTCACTGATGTGATCTGAAGGACATTCTAAGTCCCATTTGACCACAAATTGTACAGTGGAAGTCCTTGAAATTCCCAATATCAGTAGCACCCTTTTAACTCTTTCTGGGTATGTGTATATGTTTCTTAGGCTACAGCTTGTTGCAAAAGAAGAGTAACACAGTTGTTTGTTATTTGTCCTTCATTTTTAGAAGACCAATGACATCACAGGGTGATATCTTGACTTGTGGGTGAATTGGATTTAAGTGAGGCAGAGCTGCACAGTCCTCAGCCTCATCTCTTTTCCAGACTTAGTGAAGCACAGTTGCAAGACAAACGTCAAGACATCTGGTTATGGGCTGGGATGTAATAGATTACCTTGGCATCTTTGATGTGTGACTAAGTTCTCATCATTCCACAGTGCCTTGCTTTAGTCACCTTCATGGCTGTTGGAAAAAATTATTCTCATATGCCCCTTACACTGGGGGAAGTCTTTACATGCTTATGGTAGACATCCCCTTAACTCACTGATGAGTTTGTGGCTGTTGGTTACCCTCCACCTGGTTTAATCCATCTGCCCAGATGGTTTACTGGGGTATGTTTATTGTGCATAATACAACTTGAGTCACAGGTGACAGTTGAGTGACAAAGGTAGATGAGCAGCCCTGAAAATGGCTCAGCAAGCCCTCACACCAGGGGTACTAGTTTTCCTTGAACACCCATAACACCATAAAGCAATAATTTGAATTAGATTATTTGATTAAATTATTACCACCCACTGACACCTATCAGAGATCATTGACCTGAAGAAATGATATACTCAACTGGTAGGCTTACAGTGTTGGTGTCACAGGGAGGAAGCAGAAAAAGGGTATAATATTTAGCCAGGTTCACATGAAGCATGTTTCCCAGGTGGCAGGTAATGTGAGAATAATAGGTGTGTCCTACAAATTTGGTCAAAATCCAAATTTTCACCATTTTTTTCTTAGGTAGAAACATTAATATCAAATAATCACAGATTTTTAGAGTATGGGGAGCCTTAGTAACCATCTAGTTCAACTCATCACCCCTGCCCCATTCCTCACTCCCTGCCAAAGAATCTCCATCTCACCTTTGCTTGAAGACCTCTAAGAAGGAGAAACACCAGCTACTAAGGTAGCTCATTTCACCATTGGACCTTTAGAACTATTAAGAGCATCTTTCTGGCAAACAAGCCTAAATATTGCTTTTTTCCAACTTTCATTTATTTCTCTTGGTTTTTCTTTGTAGGGTCACAAAATAAGTCTTATTCTTCTTTCACTAGGTGATCTTTCAAGATGGCCATGGTATCTCAAATAGAGAATTACAGTGTGTCTGCTGAAATCCCCTCCCCCTTCACAAGAATTGCTTGAGATTTCATGGCATAGAGAACTCTGGAAGAAAAAAAAACACAATCTACTGATTCTGGTTAACACTCAGAAACTCACAGTCTAAAGAAGGGATTCTTAATTTTTGATCCATGAACTTAAAAAATCAATCAAAAATTTCAATGTAATTGCTTTCCTTTGTAATCCTATATATTTTATTTTGTCCATTTAAAAATACTATTCTGAAAAATAGTTTGTAGGCTTCACTAGAGTGTCAAATGTCACAGGGAAAATGTTAAAAACCCCTGGTCTAGAGTTGCCAGAATATTTAAGTGGTCTTTAGTTTTCTGATAGTAATCAGGCTAGAGACAAGTGAGGGTTTCCCAGTTTTGGTTAACTGGTTTCACATTCTTGTGATAAGAATAGTTGAGTTTAGAATAGCTGATGACAAATATGCCTCAATCCTCACTTTGGCACAGGTGAAATACATTTTAGAAATAATCTCTGTTTTTCTGAGTAAAACAGTTTAGTTGATTTCTTGTTTATTATTGAGACAAGTTGGGGGTGATTGTCACTACTCCTCATTCATTATAGAAGGAAGGTATGATTATCTGGTTTATGATTCATCTCCCTTCCTTCCTGCAAAAGAGAAGCAAAGAGTAGCTATACTGGGAATTACGCTGGAAGTCAGAGAACAAAACATTTAAATTGGTAATGGCATTTATTTTTCCTAATCATTTTTGATTCATCTGTTTTGCCACTCTTATTCTCTCTTTGTCCCATCCCCTGTATCCCAAATGTGGCTCTTTTGCCTAGGAAATAAGTTCTGCCCAGAACTATTGTTGTTGTTTGGTCGTTTTCAGTTGTGCCCAACTTTTCATGCTCTCATTTGCTGTTTTCTTGGGAATGATGCTAGAGTGGTTTGCTATTTCCTTCTCTAGCTCATTTTATGATGAGGAACTTAGGCAAACAGTGATAAGTGAGTTGCCCAGGGCTGCACAGCTAGTAAATATCTGAAGCCAGATTTGAACTTAGGAAGATGAGCCTTTTTGACTCCATGCCTGGCACCCAGCCACTGGCCACTTAGCTACCCAACCCAACTCTATGGCATTTTAATAATAATTATTAATTTTAAATTCAGACACAAGGAAGTAGGAAATTAAGACATTGAAAAGTAGGTATAAGGCTCCCATGATAAATCATATGGCTACTCATGGTAGTAGGTTAGGGATCAGAAGGCCTGGAATCTAGACCCAGCTTTAGTACTAACTAGGTGTGTGACCTTAGGCCAGTCACTTCCTCTATCTGATACTTATTTTCTGCATTTGAAAAACAAAGGGGGTTGGGCACTTTCCAGCTGTAAATTTTATATTATGCTATCAGAGGCAGGTATCACATTAATGATGGATGTGTAAATGAAGTAGACTGAATGGGATGCTTTAATGGGATTTTAAGATGAATTCTCCACCCAATGGATTGATTTTTGAGGGTTCTTCAGGGGAAATATATCTGTTACAGGAGAGGCAATATAATGAATTAGATAGAAAACTGACTGACTTGGTTTCCAGTCCTTCCTCTGACCCATACTGATTTTGTGACCCGGGATCAGTCACTTGCCTCTCAGTGCCTCTAGCCAATAAGTTACAGAGGAGTTATGAACCTGCAATAGTAGTAGTCAGGTCCATAAAATTGTAGTTTCATGCTCCCTCAGCAAATAAACAAAATTCTACAGAAGGCCTATGCTGAGATTCTGATTCTAGGTTTGATCAGATCCCTTGGTCCAATAAGAAGGAACATGCAGAGACCCCTAGGATATCACAATAAATTCCAATAAAGTCTAAGGAGGCTGAGGAAGGTTTGTCTCTTCAGGCACGGGTCAGGAGAAAGCTCAGACTTTCAGGGATTGTTGCTCAGAGATCAATCTAACTATACCCTTTTCACTTATTTCTAATATCACATTGTGTGTGATAAGTGTTTAATAATTGGATCTCTAGGGGGGGGAAAGTATGAATGACACACTTTTAAGTTTAATCTGCATTCTAGACAAACAACAAAACAATAAATCAAGCCCTGATTTCTGGCATTTGCAGATTTTCAGGGTGTAAATTCCTACACTGAAAATTTCACAACTGGCTTTCCCAAACTGGTTAAAGATGGCTCCACCATACCTTTGTCAGTGATCATCATTCTATGAAAGCAGAACATTTTTGTTTTCTTTTCCCTCCTGTAGGTGATGCCATGATTGTTGGTCAGGTCCTTCTCTTTCTTCCTTTTCATCCAATACCATTCACAGCTATCATAAGCCTAAAAATTTTATATCCACGGTTCTTGCCCCAAAATATCTACTACAAGATGAATTTCCCTTCCCTTACTTAGAAGGGGATTCTACCCACTAGCTGCTTCAAATAAATCATAACCAGTGTTTAGAGTTTTATGATTTGTAGTTTTCACAATTTTAAAAAGTGCATTTGTGATCATCCAAAAAGCAGGAGCCCAAATACACAGAGGCAGTGTATGTCCTTATATCTATTAATAACTTGCACTGTCTTACCAAAATGCTTATTAGTACAATTTTAAATGGGCCATCTTAAATACACACAGACAGTAGAGATTATGTATAAATAGTGGTGTTGAATAATTAATCTATATTTTTCTCTGGAAGGATATATTATTTATAAAGCTGTCTCAGGTATGTTTTTATTTTTCAGAACTGGTTTATGCAAATAGAATAGTAATTGCTGCAGGTGGGTGCTTATAAAGAAAGGAGACTTACCAAACATGGGTTTTCAAAGCCTCTTTCATTTGTACTAGGTAATGTGGTTAGAGTTTTAAAGGTTTAGAATTTATCTCTGTTTTGTGGGATAATATCAATCTATGCTGGATGTAAAGCTCAGTACTGGAAAAATGGTATATATATTTTATATGCCATTCAGAAAGAATTAATTTTGATTTGCATGATTTGGAATCAATTTGGAACTATATGTTTTCTAGGGAATAATTAGTAATTGGTTGGAAGGCAGGGATTTGGCTGAAAGCTGCCAACCCAATATGTTAATTCAGAATGCTAATATGGAAGACTGATTTTAGATGGGGTGGGAGGACATTCTCAAGCAAGCCCCATGAAGGAGCCCAAAATGGTAAAGACAAACAATTAGCTGTCCTTTTTTGGGGGTGTTCTTTTTGTAGACATCATCATCCCTTGTGTTAGGCAAACTACCTTCATCCTCCCTTTCCTGAATCTAAATCTGGAACCAATCAGAATTATCGAAATTTACCTGAACTATCTGTCTTACTGGGTTTGGGGAGGAATAATTAATGAATATAAAGTGCTTTGCAAATGGAAAATGCTATTTAGATGCAAAAAATCCTTTCTTGTGCTAATGAACAATCTCCTAATCAGTCCCATATATTAATATAATGTTTTCCCTCCATCAGTCAGTGACTTATGGAATATATTTTGGTAGAGAGTACTGCATGATTAAATGAGGTTTACATTCATAATTTACAAATTTTCATTCTCAATATGACATAAAAGTTGTCCCCAAAGTCTTAGTGCAGTTTCAAGCTTGGAATACTTAAGTACGTATCTCTGTCCTTAACATTTGAATGATGACCCTGCTGCAAGGTATTGAAATCAGTTGTACAGTATTATTATTTGTAACCAACCATGTCTAGTAAACAGTGTGGAAAAGTACAAATCACCCTTGTCATTTTAAAATCATCAGATATGCTTTGTGATTTATTCACTTAATAGGTAAGTTAACTTAACATTCAATTAGTGGATAAGCAAGCATCGGCAGATGGCCTAGCTTCTGAATAACAGGGTAGGTTTATTAGAGCTTTGAATTCAATTACAACTCCCTGTCATTGAGCCCCAATTTTCCATACATGAAATTGAAACTCATATTTGCCTTACTTTAGGAAGGTATTGCAAAGGAGAGAGGCAGTATGGCATAATGGCTAGCATTCTAGACTTGGAGCCTGGAAGACATGAGGTGATATCCTGGCTCAGATATTTACTGCCTGGGTGAGCCTGGGTAAGCCATTATAAATTTCTTAACCTCAGTTTCCTCATCTTTAAAATGGAGGAGAAGATGATAGTGCCAATTACACAGGGTTGTTGTGAGTTCAAATGAGATTATATATACAAAACATTCTGAGAACCTTAAATTACTGTACACATGGCATCTGTTACTAAAGGTTTCAAAATAGTTTTTTGGAGGGAGTAATGTTTTCTTCTGGGACGCAATTGGATACAGACTGGAACATGACATTTAACTTGTCTTTAGTTAATTGGAAAGTCTAGAAACTTTTCAGAGGGAGCAAATTAAGAATTTTTAAAGTTTTCTGTAACATGTATTTGAGGGGTCAGAGCCAAGATGGCAGAGTAAAGGCAGAGACTCATCTGAGGTCTCCCCCAAACCCATCCAAATACCTTTAAAAATGACTCTAAACAAATTCTAGAGCAGTCTAGAAAGACAGAGTGAAACAAATTTCCAGCCCAATACAATGTGGAAAATTGACAGAAAAGGTCTGCTGCACCAGGCTGAGAGAGGAGAGCAGTCCAGTGTAGGCCTCACTAGCACAGACTGGGACCCAGGAAACCAGGAGTAGGCCACGGGAGTGACTGAACCAGCAGTGGCAGTGGCAGTGGCAGCAGCAGCAGCAGCAGCAATGCCAGCTTCTGGAGCTCTCACCTACAAACGGTAAGGGAATCAAACACCTGGTCAGAATGAGATTGTAAGGGTCTCTTTGCCAGCACTGAACAGGACTCTGTTGCTTTGCCCATACTTGGATCTAGGTTGCAGTCCTGGGTGTCAGTCCTGGGGTGAGGAGGAGCACTAGCATAGCAGCATCAGTGAAGAGGGGACCCTCCTCAGCATTCCAGGGCAGAAAAGAGTGGTTGTGATCGCTCATAGACCAGAGAACAGGCCAGGATGGGGATAAACAACTCTTCTTAGAACATACCACCCTGGAAGAACTGAAAACTTAAAGGTCTTTAGAAGTATCTCTGAAAACAGCTCCACAAAATCCCTGAAACTTGGGACAGCCACCCTCTACACCTGAAGCAGAGCCTTACCTTAACAAAGCATTAAAAAGTCAAGTAATAGGCTGGGAAAATGAGCAAACAATGGAAAAAATACCCTGACTATAGAAGCTTACTTTGGTGATGAGGAAGATCAAAATACACACTCAGAAGAAGACAACAAATTCAAAGCTCCTACAATCAAAGCCTCCAATTTTGAAAATCAAATAAAAGAAATAGAATAAAAATTGGGAATACAAATGAGAGTGATGCAAGAAAATTGTGGAAAATGAGTCAACAACTTAGTAAAGAAGACACAAAATTACTGAAGAAAATAATACTTTAAAAAATAGACTAGACCAAATTGCAAAAGAGGTCCAGAAAGCCAATGAGGAGAGGAATGCCTTCAAAAAATAGAATTGTCCAAATGGAAAAGGAGGTCCAAAAGCTCATTGAAGAAAATAATTCCTTAAAAATGAGAATGGATCAAATGGAAGCTAAGCAATAAAACAAAACCAAAAGAATGAAAAAAAAAGAAGAAATTATCAAGTAAAACTGCTCTGACATTCTAGAACCAGAGGGTAAAATAGACATGGAATGAATCCACCAATCACCTCCTACAAGAGATCCCCAAAGCAAAACTCCTAGGAATATTATAGCCAAATTCCAGAAATCACAGGTCTGGGAGAAAATATTGCAAGCAGCCAGAAAACAAACAAACAAACAAAAAAGAAAAACAAGCCAAAAAACCCAAACAATTCAAGTATCATGGAGCCATAATCAGTATAACACAAGGTTCCACATTAAATGATCAGAAGGCTTGTAATATGATATTCCAGAGGGCAAAGAAGCTAGAATTACTACCAAGAATCACCTGCTCAACAAAACTGAGTATAATCTATGAGGGGGAAAATGGAAATTCGATGAGATACAAGAAATTCATGCATTCTTGAGAAAAGACCAAAGCTAAATAGAAAATCTGATTTTCAAATACAAGACTCAAGAGAAGAATGAAAAGGTAAACAGGAAAGAGAAATCATAAGGGACTTATTAAAGTTAAACTGTTTACATTCCCACATGGAAAGATTGATACTTGTAACTCATAAGACCTTTCTCATTATTAGGGTAGTTAGAAGGAGTATATATAAATAGAGGACACAAGTGTGAGTTGAATACAAAGGGATGATATCTAACAAAAAATAAAATTAAAGGGTGAGAGAGGAATGCACTGGGAGAAAGAGAAAGGGAGATGTAGAATGGGGAAAATTATTTCACATAAAAGAGGCAAGAAAAAACTTTTCTAGTGGAGGGGAAGAGACAGGGAGGTGAGAGGGAGTGAGCGAAACTTACTCTCATCAGGATTGGCTTAAAGAGGGAATAACATACACACTCAACTGGGTACAGAAATCTATGCTACCCTACAGGAAAGTAGGGGGAAAGGATAAGACAAGGAAGAGTGATAGAAGGGAGGGAAGATTGGGGAAGGAGGTAGTCAGAAGCAAAACACTTTTGAGAAGAGAATGGGTGAAAAGAGAGAGAGAATAGAATAAACAGGAGGTGGGATAGGATGGAGGGAAATATAGTTAATCTTTCACAACATGAATATTATAGAAGTGTTTTGCATGACTACACACATATAACCTATACCTAATTGCTTGCCTTCTCCATGAAGTGAGGTGGGGAGGGCGGAAGGGAGTGAATTTGGAACTCACAGTTTTAAAAATGAATGTTAAAGTTATCTTTACATGTAACTGGGGAAAAATAAAATACTAAATGAAAATTTAAAAAAATATATATTTGAAAGAAAAATGTTTGATATAATCCCAATCATTAGAAAGCTTGAAGGGGTTTAAGTAAGGGTGGGAATGGGGAGGGAAAAGACTTGAAGAAAGGTACCTTCTTGAGGGAGCTGGTGCCAGCTCATGCTGTTTTGATGGATATCCTTTGAAAGTGACCTTTGGTAAGTCATTCTCCTTTGCTGGGCTTCAATCTCTCATTGCTAAAACCAAGGAGTTGTACTAGATGGACTCCAATGTCCCTTCATAGCTCTAGATCTTTGATATGGTGAAAGAACAGAGAAGGAATGTCAGTTGATAGCTATGTGAAGGATAGTTTAGAGAGGAGAAAGACTGGATATAAGGAGATCAATTTAAGGATTTTGGCAATAGTCTGGACGAGAAGTGATAAAGGCCTGGGCTAAGGTGGTTGTGGGGTCAGTGGAGAGAAGGTAATGGATAGAGTAGATGTGGAAGGGTCAGAATCAATAAGATTCTGCAATTTATCAGATATAGGGCCTTAGGAAGAGTGATGAGTTGAGGATGAATCTTAGATTGTAAATCTGTGTGGCTGAAAGAATGAAGTTTTCCTTCACAGAGATAGTGAAGTTAATTCCAGAGGTGACAAAGTCATGGCAAAAAGAGTAGGGCCAGAACCAGATTCAAATTTAATTGGGAAATGTTTAACATATTAAAAATTCAATATTGAAAAGGAGTGGATGAGTTCCATTGAGCCTCAATGACAGAGAGAGGAGGATGACTTAATAGGGAGTGAGGTGGGAGGGAAAGAAGCATCTCCTTGCATCTCCTAGGATGAATGAAGAGAGAATGTGTGTGAGAATTCTTAAAAACCCAGTGCAGAAGTCAAAATGAACATTCTGATAAATCTTGATATTGAAGGAGAGTGTGAAACTCTGGGGAACTGTGATAAGTGTATTAAAATTCAATTCATAAGTTACCTGCTCTATTTAAGGCAGTGCTGATGGAGAGTTGATCCTGGAGCCAAAGAGATCTAGCTGAAATGTACTAGCTGTGTGACCCTGGGCAAGTCACTAGACCTAAAAATGCTCTAGGTAACTCTCTGAAACTATAAATTGAAGAAAAGACATCAACCTATATTGGAAGAGGGAGTTCCTCACTGAGAACTTTCTATATCAATTAAATCACAATTCCTGTCTCTATCCCTATCCCTCTCTTCAAGGCACTGGATTAGGCATTAGAAATGAAAGATAGTTTTGGCTCTTGTGAAGCTTACATTCTTACAGGAATTACAACTAAGTATGCATCTAATGTATGTAACTAAGTAATTACAAAGCATCTACAAAGTAGTTTTAGAACAGAGACATCATTAACACCTGGGAAGGGTTGGAGGAATTTTTCATATAGGGGATGTCACCTGAGCTTTGCTTTAGAGAAAGCTAAGGTTTTTAAGAGGAATACTTAAGCATGAAATATGGACCCAGGGTACTATGAGTGCAAATCACAGATGTGGAAGATGGAATGTTGTGTGTGGTAAGCAGCAAAGAGGCAAGTTTGGCTAAAATGGAAATTACATTTATGCAAGTCATGTAAAATGAGGCTGGAGATAGAAGCTAGATTTTGGACTAGATTTTCATTCAGCATGAAGATTTTGTACCTTAGAGGCAATAAGGAACCACTAAAAATTCTGGAGTAAGGGGATAGGGGAGAGGTAACATGGTCAGATTTGTGTCAACTGCATAATTATGTGGGTTGGAGAGGTAAGAGGCTGGAGGCAGGTAGACCAGTTAGAGGGTTATTGCAAAGGTAATAGACAATGAAACTAAGATAGTGGCTGTGAGATAGGAGAGAAGGGGGTGAATATTATGTTATGGATGTTATGGAAGTAGGGCTGACAAGTCTTGGCAACTGGTAGGAAAACTTGGCACCCACATTGAAAGCATTACTCAGTTAAAGTGGGAGAGGCTGGGATCATTAAATATGCTCCACCTGTGAAGATTTTCTTTATCATATACAATGAGCCCATCCTCTCAAAGGCTGGCACTGGATATGCAATTAGGAAATGAATTGTATTCCAACTCACACTTAGTCAAAGGCATAAGTAGCTGGCTGATACTGACATTTTCATGTCTGAAATATGAACACTTTGCCACTTTTATCACTGTGTCTGGACCCACACAACAAACACACAGGAAGAAAGAGAACATTTCTACAGTGATCTAGAGATTATACTATGCCAATTTTTGAAGAATCTAATTTACGGGAAATTTCAATTCAAGGTCTAGCCAAGATTTCTAACTTTGAAACAAATTACTAGAAAACATGAGTTTGAGAGGTGAACATCAGCAGTCTCCTATTTCTTAGAAAATATATGACTCACTGACTTATAATCACAGCGTTTGTCTTCAAGCTTCATTCGAAGAGAAACATTGGAAATGTCAATGATCAGCGGTTCTAATCTCTGGATTTTGGGCTATGGGGATTGTAGTTATTTCAAGGGGGTATATATGTACTTATATATTTCCTGACCAATAGGGCAAAAGTATAATAACAACAACAACAATAAGCATTTATATAGAACTTTAAGTTTTATAAAATGTATTATGTATACATATTTTTGTGTATATACATACACACATACAAACACACATATATTCATTTGAGCCTCACAAAAGTCTGTTGAGATGGGTGCTACATTTGTAAAGCATAAATATAATGACCTCATTGACTTGACTTGGGTTCCCCTTTACATAGTTTAGATCATAACCCTTGAATGTTTGTTTTTAATATGGAGGAGACATTTTTGTGTTTGTTTTGGGTTCTCCATTTAATAGCATTTTTTTCAAATCACATGAAAAGATAGTTTTCAACATTCACTTTTATAAGATTTCAAGTTCCAATTTTTTTCTCCCTCCTTTTCTTCCCTCCTCAAGAGGGCAAGAAATCCAATGTAGGCTATATATGTACACACATATTAAACATATTCCCACATCAATAATGTTGTGAAAGAAGAATGAGAATAAAAGGGGAAAACCACAAGAAAAACAAACAAAAACTAAAAATAGTATGCTTTGATCTGCATTCAGATTCCACAGTTCTTTCTCTAGATATGGATAGCATTTTCCATCATGAGTCTTTTGGAATTCTCTTAGATTATTGCATCGTATAGAAGAGCTAAGTCTGACAAAGTTGGTCAATGCACAATGTTGCTGTTACTATGTACAATATTCTCCTGTTCTGCTCACTTCACTCAGCATTAGTTAATGTAAGTCTTTCCAGGTTTTTCTGAAATCCTTCTGGTCATCATTTCTTATAGCACAATAATATTCCATTACATTTATATACCACAACTTGTTCAGTCATTCCTGAGTTGAGGGGCATCCCCTCAATTTCCAATTTGTTGCCACCACAAAAAGAGATGCTATAAATATTTTTGTATTTCCCATTTTTTTTATGATCTCTTTGTGATAAAGACCTAGTAGTAGCATTGCTGGATCAAAGGCTATGCACAGTTTGGTTGCTCTTTGGGCATAGGTCCAAATCATTCTCCAGAATTGTTGAATCAGTTCACAACTCCACCCACAATGCATTAGTGTTCCAGTTTTCCCACATCTTCTCCAACATTTATTATTTTTTTCTTTTCTGTCATATTAGCCAATCTGATAGGTGTGAGGTAGTACGTCAGAGTTGTTTTAATTTACATTTTCCTAATCAATAGTGATATAGAGCATTTTTTTTTCATATGATATAGATAGCTTTATTTCTTCAACTGAAAGCTGCCTGTTCACATCCTTTGACGATTTATCAACTGGGGAATGACTTCTATTCTTACAAATTTGATTTAGTTCTCTATATGTTTTAGAAATGAGACCTTTATCAGAAACACTGGCAGTGCTTCCCACCTTTCTGTTTTCCTTCTAATCTTGGTTGGATTAGCTTTGTTTGTGCAAAAACTTTTTCATTTAATGTTATCAAAATTATCCATTTTATATTTCATAATGTTCTCTATCTTCTGTTAGTCACAAATTCTTCCCTTCTCCAAAGATCTGACAGGTAAGCTATTCCTTGCTCTACTAATTTGCTTATGGTATCACCCTTTATGTCTAAATCATCTACCCATTTTGACCTCATCTTGGTATATGATGAGAGATATTGGTCTATGCCTAATTTCTGCCATACTATTTTCCAGGATTCCCAAACATTTTGGTCAAATAGTAAGTTCTTCTCCCAGAAGCTGGAGTCTTCAGGCTTATCAAACAATGGATTACTATAGCCATTGACTGCTATGTCTTATGTACCTAACCTATTCTACTGATCTACCACTTGATTTCCTAATCAGTATCAAATGGTTTTGATGATTGCCTCTTTATAATACAGGGTTTTATTTATTTATTTATTTATTTTGGTGAGGCAATTGAAGTTAAGTGACTTGCCCAGAGTCACAGCTAGTGAGTGTTATGTGTTTGAGGCCAGATTTGAACCCAGGTCCAGGGCTGGTGCTTTATCCACTGCACCACCTAGCTGCCCCAAACAACTTTTTTTTCTTTTCTGGTGAGGCAATCAGAATTAAGAGACTTGCTCAGGGTCACACAGTTAGTAAATATCTGAGGCCAGATTTGAACTTAGGTCTTCTTGACTTCAGGCCTACCGCTCTATCCCCTGAGCCACCTATCTGCTCCTATTATCAGCTTAATAAATGCTTATTGGATTGGAATAGATGGAACCTCACAAGAACCCTGTGAAGTGTGTAGTTTATGTGTTATAATTTCCTTCAGAAAATGAGGTTTAGAGAAGTTAAGTGATTTGTCCATAGTCACTCATCTAGCAACTGTCCAAGGCAGGATTTGAGTCCAAGTCTCTCCTGATTCTAAGTCCAGAGCTTTCTTCCATGTTTCCTCTTCCAAGGGATAGCTCAGTAATTTGCTATTAGATTTTTTTTAATGTATCACAAATGTGGAAATTATTCATATCCTCCCATAGTCATGTTTGACTTCATCCAAGATTTTAATTGGTAAGGATCTTAGAGCTGCTTCCTTCCTCACAATTCCTTCCCCCCACACCCACCACCAGTCAGAAAAGCAGAGTGAAGCAATTAGGACATGTTCCTGCTAGGAGAGCAAGGATACCAAAACTTTTTTATAGTTTTAAAAATCATTAAACCCTTGATTTAGTCAGAATACTAGGACTGGTATTCAACTGTAAGTTCTAACATAGATTTCAGAGTGTTTTACAAATGTTAACTTGGCTTGGAACAAACCTCCAAAAGCTGAAGCAGGAAGAAATTAAAGTAAATTGTATAAAAACTGCCATTTAGTGTGCTGATCATAGAAAAACTTCAGAGAATCTTCATTCCAGGTCTGAGGTTGGTATTTGTTTCTTGGTCAACCTCACTTGACTTTCCTAAGTGGATAGTATGTAATAGCTTTAAATCTCTTGACATTGTGTGGGTACCAATGCAACATGTGGATTGTCCATCTGCTTCCATCTTCATACAACCAACCCACCTCCTTTTTTGGTCACACAGTTCTGAAGTTATTTTTTGTGTTGATTATGCATGTAGTTTGTGAGCAAAACCATGCCCTAATCTATTTATTGCCACCATGCATATCTACATTGTCTTTTCAGTAACCCAAGATTTAGATTCCTTGGATATTGTGATATTCTGTGATTCACATCCATATAATATCACTTCTAAAATTTGGATCTTAAAAAACTTGATTTTTGTTTCATTGTGGGATTTAATCACTTTTAAGAAATATGGCAAAATAAAAATTTAGTGCTAATATAAAAAGGGAAGAACAGTTCACATATTGATAAATTATTCTTCTGTTTATCTTTCATTTCAAAGTAATGCTTTTTGTTTCTATCAGAACTTTTCATGTGAAAGCGTTGACAATGTGTGAAGTTCACTTGATATGAAATGACACATTTGCAATGTTTAAACACTTTTTTGGAACATAAACATTATTTTCTTAATTTTTTATTTTTATTGATGTCTTTTGATTTTTCATCATTGTCATTTTCAAATACATACTTCATCCCACACACACTCAATAAGTCATCCCTTCTTTTAGAAAAAAGGTTAAAAAGAAAGAAGATAAAAAGCTTAACAACATTAACCAAAATATCAACTAAATCTGATGATATTAACATTATTCCCCCTACCCCTATCCTGCAAAGAAGGGAGGTAGGTACATTTTGTCACATCTTCTTTGAGGAAAAACTTGATTGTTATAATTACACAGAGTATAGGTTCTTTCCGTAGTTGTTCTTTCCATTTGAATTATAGCCATTTTGTATAGTTTTCCTGGTATTCCTCAATCACTCTGCATTAGTTCATATAAATATTCCATTGCTTCTCTGAATTCTTTATATTAATTTGTTCTTATGATGAAGTGAACTTCCATTACATGCTGATATCACAATTTCTTTATCCATGTCCTATTTTTGAGTATCTACTTGGCGTCTAATTATTTGTTACCACACCAAAAAATGCTATTAGAATTGTTTTGTTATATATGGCGACTCTTTTTGACCTCTTTGGGGTGTTTGCCTGTTAGTGAGATCTTTAAGTCACAGAATATTTTAGTTACTTTTAAAAACATAATTTCAAATTTCATCCCAGAATGACTGGACTAATTCACAGATTTGTCACCAGTATATTAGTGTAGAAAATGTGAATTTATTAATGGCCTATAATTATTACCAATGGGCAGCAAATACTCTATCATAGGCGCAGCCTGCTAGGGGAACTCCTTCCTCCTGCCCCCAATAATTATTTATTTGCTTAAATTACAAACATAAGATAATTCATGGTACTTGCTAATTCATGCTGTGGAAATGTTAGCCTTGGTCATTAGCTAAGATAGATATTAAATTATAACAAACAGGAGAATTCACCCAAATCTATCCATCTAACTTTTTATTCATATGACAACCTTTTAGAGGCAAATTGGTGGTATAATGGACAGAGTACAGGACCCGAGTCAGGAAGATCTAAGCTCAAATCAAGCCACAGACACTTACTAACTCTTTGACTCTGGGCAAGTAATTTAACTTCTGCTTGCCACTGTTTCCTCATTTGTGAAATAGAGATAATAAAACATCTCCCTCCTAGAGTTGTTATGAAGATAAAATGAGATTTGAAATAAAACAGAGGGAAATGGGTGGCATTGTAGTTACAGCACTGGGCCTAGAGTCAGGAAGTTCCAAGTTAAAATTCAGCCTTAGACATTTACTAGTTGTGTGACCTCAGACAAGTCACTTATCCTCTGCCTCCATTTCCTCAACCGTAAAATGAGGGTAGCCTCGGAGAGTAGTCATGAAGAAATAAGCACTATATAAATATTTATTCTTTTTCCCTCACTCCCCTTAATTGTAACTTGTTTTGTAAACCATAAAGCTCTACCGGGGGTGCGGAATCTGTGGAGAAGTCCGCAGAACAAATCCCCTTAATAAAAGGATTTGTTCCATCAAAACCCTGCACCTGAGGACCTAGAAGACCACATGTGGCCTTGAGGCCACAGGTTCCCCACTTCTGTGTGAGTCTATACAAATCTTTTCTATTATTATTTATTAAGGTTCTCTATGTTCCAGGTGCTGTGCTAATCATGGGCACAAAGACAAAAATAAAACATCTTTGACCTCAAGGAGCTTTTAATTGGGAAAAAACAAAATGTACATATTTTAGTTTTTATCCTAAATTAAACCACCATCACCACCTTATTTACAGGATTGATAGTAAACTAGCTTGATTATTGACCATTTGCCAAGACCAAGTAATGATTTTGTCCAAGTGAGTGATAACCAATGTGAGTTGACTTTGTGTTACTGTTCCCTTTTCATAGTAGAAGCTCCATGAATGAAATTATCTAACTACTACCTGTATAATTCCCGAGATTAAAGCAGACTGAGCAAACATCAGGATGCTGCCTGGATTTTGTGGAGAGTGTCCTAAGCCTTATCAATATTCTACTGGATGAAATTATTTAATCACTACAAAACTTAATTCAATCTCTGATCTCATGGGTAGATATTCTCTCCAGTGGTACAATTCACAACTCCTCCCATACCTCCACCAAACCTGTGTCTTGTCAATGGCTTCCTATAACATCTTTACAAAGAACATTTGTGGTTCTTATATTTTGTTATTATTAATTTATCATTATTTTATTATCAAAATGTGAACAATTGCTACTCCAACTCAATAAAGGCTATTCTTGGATGAAAATATGACACATGACCCTAATAAAACATATTCTATTTAAGACATTTAGATCCATTCAAGTGCCTTTTTCCAGTGCTTTTGACATCAAAAGGATACTCCCTTGTTTCCTCTCCTGGTTCTGTTCCTGACTGCCCCAGGACTTCAAAACCATGCCTTCTCTACTGCTGGACCAGCCTACCATAGACCATTGAAAGGGTCAATGAGTTATTGTTCATCATGGTTATACCACACTGGAATATCTCTCCACAAAACTCACTCTCCCTTCAATTGTTGAGTCCTTCCTAGAGGCTCCATTTTGCAGAGGGGCTCAGGCTGGCTTTTCTTCATTCCTTTCCTAGCTTTGCTCCTGACTTCCTCTAGCTTTCATGGATGCTTCTGTTCCTAAACATCCCTGTGTTTTAGCTCCTCTGGAGTGTTCTTATCCAATTAGAGTAGAAACACTTGAGGGTAAAGACTGTTTTTTTGTAATATGTTATAGGCTATTCATGCCCACCATGTGCCTTGATTTCTAGATGGCCTCTTTTTCTAATTAGATGAGTAAAAAGTACTTTAATTTTATGACCATAGACTTAAAACTAGAAGGAATCCTAAAAGATATTGAGCTCAACACTCTCATTTTATAGATGGATGAAATCAAGTCCCAGGATGGTTACATGGCATACCTAACATCATACATGTACTATGTGTCAGAGCTGAGATTTGAAGTCTTCTTTTTTACTCCAAACAACACTTTTCCTACTGTACCACACTACCTCCTTGTTACTCTCTTTACAGGAGAATATATTAGAGTGGAAAAGGACCTCAGAGGCCATGAATTGATCCTTTCATTTTATAGATGAGAAAACTCAGGCATAGAGAGGCTAACAAACTTGCTTAGTGTCACATTGCTTGTAAATGCCTGGGGCAGGATTTCAACTCGCTTTTCCCTGACTTCAAGTTCAGTACTCTACCCACCATGCCATCTAGATATCTTAAATGCAGTATGTTTTACATTTGAGTCATCTGTTATCTTTTACCCAAGAGCACCTTTTAATTGAGTCAGAATAGCCATTGTTCATGTCTTAATAATAAAATATTAACTAATCAATAATAATAAAATATAAGTGCCACAAATATTCATCTCTTTTCTCTTCGATATGAAAATACAAAAAGTAATTATTAAACCTGTCAGAGTCAATTCTTCTGGTTTAGCTGTATCTTATATCTAGAATCCCCAGTAAAATCTCTAGAGAAAACTGCTTCTGCAAAATGATTGAAGTTTTCACTTGCAGATTAAGTTGGGATGAGTATGGAATATTATATTTCTCCACTTGAGGTCACTTTTGAAAGTCACTGTTCCTTAGGGTACCTGAATATGACTTAAAGTCATGCAACCTCAGAACATGAAGGGTTTTAATTGTCCAATTTAACTTCTTTGTTTTACATATGTGGAAACTGAGACCCAGGAAGCAAATAATTTGCCCAAGAACTTACAGGTAGTAAGTAACATATGCTCAATTGAAAGTCAATTATTTTTATTGATGCCAAATCATTTGGTAGTGTCATATTTAATAAATAAATAGTTACATGGTTATCAGTTACTATCTAGTTCTTTCTACTTTCATTTTTTTCAGTTCCATTTTTCTTTGTTCTTTTAAAATTTAGTGTGTAATGAATATATTCTGGCTTTCTCTCCCAGAACTATACTACTACATATGCCCTTCAGGGATTTAAGATGCCCTTAGACTTCTTTCTTCTCTACTGCCATGAGCTTGAGCTCCCATCAGCTGTGTTCCCCATAGTGTTTGGGACAGTTATTAGTACCCCAGTTCTATTTGACCAAAATATTGGGTAACTTTAACAGAGTGATATTTCCTTCAAAGATATAGCAAGAACAAAGTAAAACATTTCCCCCAATTCTGTCAGGATATACTCTGTTCTACTCCATTTCTGGAGAGGGTAGGCTCAACTCAGTTTAGTTCCCATGTAACATTGGTTCCACCAAGTTTATGTTCATATGTGACATGACTTGCTGAATGAATCCTCCTCTCAGCTTCCACTGTCCTAGGCCCAGAAGGTCCTCCTGAAGATTACTCCTTACTCCTCAGGGCATTGATGTGGCTGGATACTGAGCTTGGCCTAGATGTTAGTCCTGGATTCCTGTGCCTTGCTCTTCTGACTTTTGAAAACTCCCAAGGTCAAATTCTCATTCTTTCACATAGAACTGAAAAGACTAATCAAAAAAGCTAATGGCTGAGCCTTGTT
This sequence comes from Phascolarctos cinereus, assembly GCF_003287225.1. NCBI lineage: Eukaryota > Metazoa > Chordata > Mammalia > Diprotodontia > Phascolarctidae > Phascolarctos > Phascolarctos cinereus. The sequence goes on along the minus strand of NW_027555958.1, from coordinate 197,116,777 downwards.
TCCTGGGACAATATGGCCTCAGAGATGAAAATTCCCTTTCCTCTTACCACGGTCTTTTATCCAGAACCATGAGCAAAATGTTACAAATAGCTATTGAGACAAAAGAGGGATTGCAGAAACCAAATACAGACTTTTAAATGCCCCTGAAGACAATAATAATAATAAAAAAAAAATTTCCTTTCACAATTGGTTAGTCAACTAGAACTAATTAAGGACTATCTGCACATATACCACAGTCTATCCAAGGCCCTTCCTTATACATCATCACGGCTATCTTACAAGCAAGCTCCATAGCTTCTTCATGTAGAGAGAGATGAATGAGAGAAATTCATTTTACTTACAGCACTATGGTTAAAGTGCTATACTAAAATGAGTGAATGCTGAGCATGGTAGTGACTGTCTTGGATTCTCAACTAAACATAATGTGACATAACTGTGTAGAAATGAGGCATATAAACTATCTAGATTTGGGGAAACAGTTCCTCAAACTACTAATTCTATTTGTTGTTGTTCTCTTTTTATATGTGTAAGGGGCTTGCCCTGGATGTAACCAAATCTAACATAAAGGCATGCTATATTCTGCCTTTTCCTACTGTGTGAATGGGAGTGGCCTGCTTTGATTGGCTGCTAAGCCAGAATAGGAAGCAGGTTTAAAACTGGCCAGACTGGCTTTTCCTGCATATTCTCTCATTTAAGGCCTTTTCTGCTGTACCCACAGGGTAAAAATAGCAATTCATTCACAGAGTGGACACCGTGAATTGACCTAAGAGAAGGAGGATACCTCTCTCTCTTTTACTCTGGTGGTCTGAGAAATGAACATGGGAGTTTATCTTTCTTTTTTATTTTCATTTGTCCTCAGTTTTAAGTGCTAGCATCAGGCCAGGAATTCTAGCTATGGCAACCTTGGAGCCATGTAACTAGCCAGCTTAGTTCTAGAGAGGGTTTTGGACATGGAATTGGTAATGTGTATTCTATAGGAACTGAGCTAAGCTGTGAAACTAATTTCATTCCTCTTCTCTGAGGCTAAGGTGGTATAGGGGGAATGATAAAGTCCCATGTGTTACACCAGTAATTTTGAAATCTTGTAATTCTTCCATTTGAAGTAAATAGTCCTTAGCAAAGCTAATCTGGATTTTAATAAGTGGATAAATTAGGGGATCCTTCCTCATATTTGGAGGAACACCATAAGTGGGGACCAAAGACACTGGCAGAAAGCCTAAATAGATATACAACAAACTGCTTAATGCTACTGAAGTGCCCTGGGGGAGGGGAATGTATATCTGAATTTCGAGCAGCGGGGGCCAGGGCAGTCAGTGTTACATATGGTGATTCTTCCTCCTGTATAAAAAGAAGACTAGTAGAAAGTTCACTGGATTTGGAGTCAAAAGACTTTGATTCGTATTACAGCTTTGTAATTTATTGCTTTTGTGACCTTTGGTGAGTAATTTAACTCCCTGATTGGTTTCTCACCTCCAGTCTCTCTTTCTGATCCATCTATACAGTTACCAAATCAATTTTTGTAAAGCATAGCTCTGACCATGGCACTCCCTTGTTTAAGATGCTTAAGAAGGCTCTGTGGTTGCCTATTGGCTCATTAAAAGATAAAATCCTTTGTTTGACACTTTAAAGCCCTTTGACAGCCCACCTTTCAAGACATTTTTCACATTACTCCTCGTCATGGACTTGACATTATAGCCAAACCGACCCATCTGCTGTTATCCGTACATAGCATTCCATCTCTGTGCTTTTTCACTTGGAATGGTCTCTCTCCTTAAATCTGCCTTTTCAAATCCGTAGTCCTTTTCATAGCTCAGCTCAGGTGCCACCTCCTACAGGCAAGGCCTTGCCTAATTTTCCCAATGATTAGAGAACAATTTGCTAAAATAACATTTTTTTGTATATACATCACATTTACTTATCTGAATGTTCAATCCCACCAAAAGAATATAAGCTTCTTAAGGCCAAGGTTTATTGTCTTTATCTTTGTGTTCCCAGATCTTAGTAAAGTTTCTTTGATGTAATAAATGCTTACTGAATTGAAATGAAATATCTGAGTCTCAGTTTCCTCATTTGCAAAGTACTTGGACTAAATGGTCTCTAATGTCCCTTCCAGCTCTGCATCCTATGATCTGATGAAGCTATGATTTTCTTCTCCCAGAAAAATAATACACACATACATATACACGTATACATGTATATGTATAATGTGTATCTTTGTGTATACATAGACATACGTAAAGATATAGTGTTTATGGTGTGTGTGTGTGTGTGTGTGTGTGTGTGTGTAATTTTTCTTTCTGGTAAGGGCAGCTAGGTAGCTCAGTGAATAGAGCACTGGGCCTGGAATCAGGAAGACCTAAGTTCAAATCTAGCCTCATACACTTGCTGGGTGACCCTGGGCAAATCACTTAACCTCTATTTGCCTTAATGCAATGAGGAAAAAAATGGCAAACCACTGTGGTATCTTTGCCAAGAAAACCCCACATACATTGTATATGGAATCATGAAGAGTCAGATATGACTAAATAACAAGAAAAAGATACATACTTGTATCTTGTATAGACAGGTGAATGGACAGATAGGTACACACATGTATACACGCATGTACCCATACACATCCATTTGTGTTTGGGAAAATTTCTACTCCAAACCTCTAGGATTCCCCTTCTTACTTAGTTTTTTAAGTCCACAGGAATAAAAGGCAACAGTTAAAAATAAACTCTCCTTTTACTTAATTTCGACAAATAGAATAAAATGGCTATTTAAATTACATGGCTCTCATGGAGTGATTTCCACATTGGCAAAGCCATGGCATACACACTAGTTAGGAGATAATTACCCCAACAACAACATGCATTTATATGGAGTCCTTTACAAAAGAGTCACAGGGTGCTTTGCAATTAGACCACAACAAACAGCCCTGTTTTTCTTAAGAGTTTTCAAATGTGGGAGTGGACAGATATGTCTTTAGTTATAAGAAACCAGACTGAAGGGCACTATGAATAGAATCTGGGAAGAAATGCCACAATTGGAAAGCAGAGCTACTCTGAGAGACTAGAGATTATGTGTTGGACAAAGCAAGTATCCTGCTGATTCTGACCTTAATGAGTAAGCAGAGACATATGGTAGTGACAAAAGATCTAACAAATTTACTGGGCTACAGCCATGAGCTGTCTCATCAGGGAGTGAGCCAATGTTAAAGTCAATAGTTATTTTTAGGGAGAGTCAATTCAGAGATGTCTAAATGAAGGGTTGTACCCAGAGCAGTCACCCATTAGTGCTGCATGAGATTATACAGTTTCAAAGGCAATGATATGGGTCACAATGGGTTAATCATTATAGACAAAGTAATAATAACAGTCAAAGAGACTAGACCAGTCACTATCAAATCAGCCAATTAAGCAAATGGATAATAAATCTAGAACAGGAAGGGACCCCAGAGGCCCTCTTTATTTTTCAGATGAAGAAACTGAGGCACACTGAGGTTGTGGGGCTTATCCAAGGCCACACAAGATTTGAACCTAAGACTTCTGAACCCAAAGTTAATGTGCTTTATTCCCCCTGTAATTCTGCTACCTGAAAAGGGAAATAGATGCAGAGCTTATCTGAAGGGTATTCAGCAGTATCTAAGAATTGTACAGGGAAAAATCAGAATTTGATTCCTAGGAATTAACAGCAGACAAGTCTTTAAAATTGTAATAGTAGTATAGAGTAAACGTCCATGATAATAACTTCCCTAACATCTGACAGAAGAATTCCTGTCTTTCAAATGAAATCATCTGTTGTCTCTCTCTGCCTAGTCATCCCTTTTGGATTTTAAAGAGCCCTGGTTAGTTTCTGGGGCAGCTAGGTGACACAGTAGATAGAATCTGGGCTTAGAGTCAGGCAGATAAGTTCAAATCTGTCCACAGACACTACTGGCTGTGTGACACTGGGCAAGTCACTTAACCCTGTTTACTTCAGTTTCCTCATCTGTAAAAAATGAACTGGAGAAGGAAGTGGCAAACCACTCCAGGATCTTTGCCAAGAAAACCCTAAATTGGGTCATGAAAACTTGGACACAACTGAACAGCAACTATTTGTATCTGGGTATGCTTTCTCATTGTCAGCATCCTTTTATTGCCTCTGTCAGTAAGTCAATAGGCATTTATTAATCACTTACTGTATGTTAGGCACCATGGTATGCACTGATGTTCCAAATGCAAACAAAATGTCCCCTACTCACAAGGAGCACACATCCAAATGGGGAAGACAACAGGTAAATAACTAGATACACTTGATAGACATACACAACAAATGGAATATGTAAGAGTAAAGTATTAGCAGCTGGGGGGACTGGGAAAGGCCTCCTCCAACAGGTCGGACTTCAGATAAGTCTTGAAGGAAGCCCAGGAAACTAAGAAGCCAGATGGAACCTCTACTGCCCTTCCCCAAGATAGCTCTCCAAAATTAAAAATTGTAGAATAGTTATTAATGTGCTTTTTCAGAGATCATCTTCATTTGGGAGTTTTAGTATCCATGAAACCAAAATTTTGGATGAAATATACATATAAATATATATGTATGTATGTACATATATACATACATACATACACACATGTATTAGGGTGGAGGGGAGAGAGAGACACATAGAAAGAAAGAGACAGAGAGATAGAGAGAGGTGGAGGTAAGTGGGGCAAAGGAGAAGGGGACAGAAGGGGAAGGGAGAGGATAGAAACTGAGACACAGAGAGGTTGAAATTTGCCCAAGATCTCACAGGAAGTAAAGGACAATGACTAGATTTGAACCCAGGTCCTTTTATTCCAAATTCCACATGCTTTCCATTGTACTTCACTAGATTATTTCTAAAATGAGGGCATGCAACTACCCTCAAGATACTGGGCCCTTCAAGTTTCGTGATTCTGTCAACACAAAAGATAGTATAATATATTCCACAGCATGTCAATCTATACTATTTGAATCTATTCTGTAATGGTTTCAGTACAAAAGAATCAAAGTAAACATGGATCATGATACCTAGAAATCTGTTTTGAAAAATACTATATTCTAAAATATGCAAATTTTTTAAATACAATATTTTGTTGACATGATTACTGTCCTGCTGAAGAGATAAGCTGAGTATACAGAAGACTCACACGAGCACTGGAGGAAAACACAGGCTAGTATGAAATCAGGAATCAAGATTAAGATGTTTAGATAAGAGCAGAGAGCAGCATGGTCATCATAGAGGAGGTAGGTCTTTAATTGGGCCTCCCTGAAGGATGGGAACAATTATTCTAGGCAGAGTAAATGTAGAAGGTCTTTCTGGATAATGAGAAGAGTGTTAAAGGAGTGAAAAAAATAACCCCTATAAAGAACTCAGATGTAAATTCATTCCACCCCCCCCCAACAAAAAAGCATGGATTAGGCCTTAGGTATAGTAAAAACCTCAGAGGAACAACGTCTGTGATTTTTAGGCAGGAGAAGGGAATGTCTTCTCACTTGTCTTAGAGAAAATCAGTGTGCTGTCAAGTTTTGTGGTTTCACAGACTTGTTGATGGAAGTAAAACTAATGTCAATGGGTCACCAGCCATCTTCTCGATTGCTCCTCTCTCTAGAGAAGTATTGTTAGAATGGGATCAAAAAGAGGCAGAGCCAATGACCACATACGTTTGCTGCCTGCAGGGGAGCTTAATTGCTCAGTGTACTAGGAAGCTTACTAATTAATTCATGCTCCAGTGTACTGATGAACAAGTATTCTGATCCAGGAACTTTATCAATTCTGCAGTAGGAGATTTGAAATTTGTCTAAAACACCTTTCTCCTACCTACTAGTTGATAGTAATATGATCATGAGCCAGGCTCTGCACAATGCAAAAGAACTTTAACCCTTCCTTGCCCATGACTATTTTTGTGAGGAAGGAAAAGGTCAAGCTGCCTGGTCTTCAACCAGGTTTCTTCCATCTCCTCTTTATCTTATTTCTTGTGTACTGTAAAAAACAAAACAAAACAAACAAAAAAACCCCAGCTGAACATAGATTCTGGAGACCCAGGTTTGAATTTTAGCTCTAATGCTTAATACTTGTGTGATTGACCATTGGACAAATTACCTAACCTTTCTGTGCCTCGGCTTCCTTATCAGTAAAAGGGAGACAATAATACTTGCAGTACCGTAAGTACTTTACAAAATTTATGGTGTTTTATAAAAGCTCATTATTATTATTCTTTCACATGCCTGTTTTGCTGTCAAAACTCTCCCTATAATTGCAACAACCAGTCAATCAACCAACATTTATTAAGCAGCTACTATGTGCCACGTACTGTTCTAGGCACTGGGGAGATGACTACAAAGAGTAAAAAGCTTTTTACTCTCAAAAATTTGGTAAATAGATATGTATGTAATGAAAGAAACTAGGAGACAAGAAGGAACTACTGACCAAATGGAAAGAAAGAACTTTATTTTTTTCTTGGAAAAAGAGGAAATTAAAAGGATAGTGATCCTAGACTCTGGCAGCAAGAGCATGTGTCAAACATTATTGCTTTCTTGCCTGGTTTGGGATTATACAATGGAGAAAGCAGGCACCACTAAGAAAATGTTTCTAGTGTTGATGACAATGAATCTGAAATCTATCTGCTTGCTCAAGAGTCATATATAAGAAATTGAATGCAAAGGACCATTCAGGTTCCAAATGCCCAAATTCCCTCAGTGCTCTCATTTTCCATGATGAGCCCTGTGCTAACATTATCTTAGAAGGGAAGTATGTGGCAGAAGGGATAATTCTTGGGTTAAGAGTAGCTAGTATTTATATAGCATTTTAAGATATGCAAAGTGTTTCCATGACATTTCAATTGATCCTCACAACAAACCTGTGAGATAGATGCTATTATTATGTGTTTTTTATAGATGAGGAAACTAGGCTGGGTTAAATTAAGTGATTTGCTCAGATGTCACACAGCTAATAAATGTCTGAAATAGATTTTGAATTGACATCTCCTTGATTCTAAGTTCACTGTGTCACCTACCTGGCCTTAAGGTAGTCTTTGGAAGGATTGTCATCAGTGTAGAAACCTTTTATATAACGATGACATGTGGATTTGTGAGGGCAAAGTAAAATAATTATTTTTATTGATTTCAAAAAATCTTTACAAAATATTTTACATATTTAAGAAATGTTTAATACACCATAATTAATATTACATTTTTTGCAATCTCATTTTATATAATTTGGCATTAATTTGATAAGACTTTTGACTTGTACTATTTAGTTTTTTATCATGAAACCATTTTTATAACATCTGATCATAAGTATACTTTGACAAATATCCCAATATCTCAGAACTAGCCTTGAGTACAGTCTGTTGGTTTTCAGTGGGGTTTAAATCCAGCAAATACCAGGCCAATGGAAATTCTTTATCTCCATCTCTTGGATAAATTTCTTCACTTTTCATGATATATGGCATAGTTTAAGCCCATGTTTTCATATTCCATTTCCTTTGGGAGGATTCCTGTAATTCTGCTTTTCATGAGGATTCAGCATTCCCACAATGGCAGATAGGCTTCCAGGCTGGCTGGAAGTAAAAAATTCCCCAAACAAGTTTTTGGGAGGATGTTTTATAGTCTGATTCTGATAATTGAATTTATAGCCTGACTTGGACATCTTCTGACAACAATTTTTATAGCCTTGAGTGAAATATTGTTTTATCAGTAGAAATTGCCTTTTCCCATTCTTTAGTATTCTGGTCTCAATCATTACAAAATAAATCAACAAATGCCATTGGTTAGTAGTGTTTTGTTTTGTTTTGTTTTGAAGTTGGTCTTCTTGCTATTCTTTCAACTTTAAGAGGCTTATGCCACCCTATAGAGGAAGCAATAGCAACCCCTCCAGCTGTAGGTCTTTGCTTGTTTTTGAGGATTAACAAAACTCTTTTGAAGCAGTCACTTGTCAGTTCTTGGTGCTGTTTTCATTGTACTTTCTATTGCCTTTCATCAAGACTGATCTTGTTTCATTGTGGTCTTCAATGATTCTTAAAATGCTTGATTTCCCCATGATGGCTCTTAAAAATATTTCTAATTAAGTGTGCTTAAGAGCTACAACTTTTGCATGTTTCATTGGTACCATGTCTATCCTTACACACACATACGCACACACACACACACACACACACACACACACACACACAAACACACACAGAGTATGAAAAACACCTTTGAAGAGAGAAATGAAATGTATGGCATGAAACCTAACAGTCAACTGATAGGCAACTAATTAAAGATGGAATAAACCACATCTATCCAATTTCATACGATCAAAGTTGCACATTCTGAGTCAGCTCAGGGCCAACAGAACCATACTACACATCATTAATCCTATAACAAAATGAACACTTTTTCAAAGTTATTACTTGTTCCAAGTAATACACACACCACTGTAATTTGGGGCCCATGTAGCTTCTTGACTGACTTTCTTTTACAGTCGACATGTCTTGACCCTAAATCTCTTAAAATTGAATTACCTTGTTCACTCTCTATTTGAGAGAAATTCATCTTATCCATGCATAGTAATATGGATCAAACCAATCATTCAACAAGCATTATTAAGTTGGTACTATGTTCCAGGCACTGTCCTAAGGACTAGAGATACCAAAACTGAAAATGAAACAAAGTGTTTGAAGTTTACATCATGGTGAAAATCTATAATCTCAAAAAGGAAACTTGGATATTTCACCTGAAGGTTTGTTAGTCCTTGTGCAGCCTTGGCAAAGTCACTTAAGCCCCAACACTCACTTTCTTCATATACTAAAGGAATGGTTTGGACTAGATGGTCTCTATGGTCCCTAAATTAATGATCCTATGAACAATTATGGAAATGGAATGTCACCTTAACTTTTCTGTGGATTTATAGAGCATAAATAGGGTTTAGAAGAGTGGAATTCTGGAAGTCCTTTGGAAGCTGAAGGAGTGGAGATGGCAAATCTTAGGAAGATAAATCACTGCAGTTGTAAGAATACTGCCCCAGTTTTCAATGGCCACTCATCAGTTCTAAGGGGCTTCCGCATCTTGACTTCCACAAAAGTTCTTTAACTGATTTTGTGTTAGGATTTCTCATCTCTTTTGTTTTTCCATTTCCCTTCTCAGACAAGCAACAATTGGGAATACCTAACCACTCATTACATTCCCCCCCCGCCAAGAGGTGCCATGGGATTCTGGAGCTGCCTAGGTTATATGAGTACGTACTTTATGTTCTGCCAATTTTGATTCATTTTTATTCCCTATGAAATCTCTGTACAAGGAGATCAAAGAGTCAAAAGATTTGCTACCACAAGTCACTGGCATAGCACAAAAATCTAAGCATTGCCCTTTGTCAGGGGTCACTATTGCCTATATATTTTTTTTCCTTCTTCAGCATAAAAATTAAACTTTGGATTGTAAATAGCCATGTTTCCTGCTTCAAGACAGAGATACAAATACCCCTAAATTGAAAATACGGGTTTTATATACCCTGATAGTGTTCATTGTCTAAATTTAACTGTAAAACATGGACAGGTTTTTAATTAGAAGTGTGAAAAACAAATTGAATTCTAAACAAATATCTTATTTTGGAAACTTCTTGTGACTCTAATGCTTAAAAGTTGCAAGAATATTTCTTAACTCTGTTAAACTTCTTTTTATGAGGGAAAGAACATAAAGAGAAAATTTTATTGTCTCAGTGATATGATTTTTCTTTCCCCAACCATTGGATTGAACTTTGGGTTGTTTTACACCTAATACCTAAGACTCTTGGTGAAGCTTAGGTTTCATGCTATAGTGAATTGTTCTTGAAGCATGTTTAATAATAAATAATAATAAAAAACAAAGGTTTTTTATTATTTATTTATTTTAGCATGTTTATTAGCAGACAGTTTCACATAACTACCAAGCAAAAACCATAGTGAAAGTCATAAAAAAAAAAATTTGAGAATGGGATTTGAAGCCGAGTAGCAGGAAGTGTGGAATCAGCTGGATTGGAAAAAAATTAGTTGATATGGATAATATTCAAAATGTAGGAGTATTCTAAAAAAACAATTCCTAAAATAAGCTGATAAAATATGCTGATGGTGCTGACAAATTTTGACCCAAGGGATGTGTCTTATGGAATATCCCTGGAACAAAGAGGGCTTAGAGAAATTTTGGAGTAATCAAGCCTATTTAAAAACTCCTTCATGTAAAAATAATATTTGATATGCATATGGATTTATATTTAATATTTTATAGGAAAAATATTTTAAAAATCAAAATATTTGCACAGAAACCCTACTGAAATTATTATGGCTTCTACACCATTGCTTTAGTTAATTATAGCATTGAGGAATGCTTCATTAATACTATTCCCATGGGTGAGGTCAATAATAGAAGGAACTCACCAGATCCTCCTTTAAAATGCTAGGTATGGTCTCCAACTAGGACCTTGTAGCCCAAAAGAGGGGCAGAGACCTCAATCAATCATTCTGAACAATGAATTTGTGTTCATTGTTCAGAATGAACATGGGGAAAGGGCTTAGTAGAATACAGTTGGGGAGCTGGGGTGATATGGAATCAGTGGGAAGTCTGGACCACTCGGATTTCAATCTGTCTTATCCTAGCCCCAAAGGATTCAGATTTATAAAATCCTAAATTATTTGTCTTTTAACCAATGTTATTTGTATCATTAAATAGTAAATGAAGTTTAAAATATTTTTCTTTTTGGTGAGACAGGGTTAAGTGACTTTCCCAGGGTCGCACAGCTAGTAAGTTTCAAGTGTCTGAGGTCAGATTTGAACTCAGGTCCTCCTGACTCCAAGGCTGCTCCTCTATCTACTGTACCACCTAGTTGCCCCTAAAATATTAATTTAAATAGCATTAACTTCACTAGTATATTTCTCTTCATGATAATGTTCTCTTTTAAACTTTTACTTTAAGAAAAAAATTAAAGATTCATAGATGTCCTATAAAAAATAGCCACTTCTCTACTAAAACAAAAAGCCTAACTTTGTAAGCTTTACCAACTTATTTCATCTATATGAATTCAGCACTTAGAACAGTGCCTGACATACACTAAATGCTAAATAATGATTTTTCATTTATTCATCATGAAATTGATTTCAGGTCAGGATTAAAAGGGCTAAGAATGAGATCTTTGGTTCATTTGAGTTTGCTTATGTCTAAGTACTGAAGGCAAAAAACCAATATGACTGCTTCAAAGATGAGGAAAACTTCATTGATTTGAGGTTTTATAATTTAACCTGAAAGGAGAATAATTCAAGGTAGGACTAAAAGAAAATCTTAGTAATGACAAAATATAAGCTTCATAAAGATGAAGCATGCTCTTTCCTTGACCCATCGTAGGTAATCATTTGAAATGGTGATGTACTCTCTCGATCCAGAGAACCTGCCCAAATCATACAAGTCAAGGGGTTCAAATCTCTGGGTCCACTTAAGAACACCTGTGAAACAACCCAAGCTATCCAGACCATGCATATCTGAAAAGCTCCCAAATATTTGAAAGATGTCACATTGAAGAAACAATGTGTTCCCTTCAGGTGACATAATGGTGGAGTTGGCAGGTGCACCAAGGCTAAGCAGTGGGGTTGGACACAGGGCTGTTGGCCCAAAAAGAGTGCTGAATTCTTGCTGCATATGCTTAAAAATGCAGAGAGTAATGCAGAACCAAAGGGTCTGGATGTGGATTCTCTTGTCATTGAGCATATCCAGCTTAACAAGGCTTCTAAAATGTGATGGCGTACTTACAGGGCTCATGGTCGAATCATCCCATACGCGAGTTCTCCTTGTCATATTGAGATCATATTTGCTGAAAAGGAACAAAATGTTCCCAAACCAGAAGAGGAGGTAGCTCAAAAGAAAAAGATATCTCAGAAGAAACTGAAGAAACAAAAGCTTATGGCATAGGAGTAAATATGACACTAGAATGCAAATAAAAGTGAAATAAAAACATTAAAAAATAAAAATAAAGATGAACCAGTGGTTAAAAGCTGTGTAACAGTGTGGTGTGGAAACAATAGAGGGAATCTGGGGTAGGTGGGTGGTATTAAGGAAAGGACTTTAATTATGTGTTTCTAAAAATCCAAAATGATACATGTTTTCCCCTTGTAATGTTGTTAAATACCAGATTTCCAGTAAAAACTGTTAGAAAAGAAAATACAAACTAGTAACTGTGTGAGCTAATGCATCTTCAGGTAGCAGTCAGCCAAATGTCAGCTCAGCCCTCTTCTTCTTTGGGAATAAAGCCAGTGCATATGGTCATCTATTAGGGGGTCTCAAAGCTGTGGGTGATCTTAAGTCCATATGTGCTGCAGTACCTAGGAACAACTGGGACTTGGTTAATGACGTAGCAAGAGCTTAATTTGTATTTACCTTGGTTTTATTGAGTCTTGTCCAAATCTGACTGCTATTTTTACCACCTGGCTTAAGTTTCCATACTTTGTTACCTTTTAAACATGGTGGCAAAAATAAATCCCACCCACTCGACATAAATATGAGGTGATCTATGCTACTTATGGTACCTTCTCTAATGATTCTAATGACATTTTGAAGATAATAAAAATATCAATAATAGACTTGCAGACTATTCAGAGAGGAGGAATAACAAAAATGATTCTCTAACTATATTAATGATGAATGAATGAATGAATGAATGAGCATTTATTACATGCCTACTATATATCAGGCATTGTATTAAGAATCAAAATAAAATAGTAAAATGGGAAAGTTCCTGCCTTCAAGAAATTAACATTCTACTCGGGAATTCAACGCATACAGAAAAAGAGGGACTGAGGAAGGATATTTTGATCTGGAAAATCACAGGGATTGCAAGTAAAGTTAAAGGAGAGCTGATTGTCATACCCAAGAATAGCATTGGTTTGATTAGTATTGATGAAAAGGGATAAACTCAGGTGTTAGCAAGATGCCTTTCTAGGTAGGCCTTGATTTCATGGCAAATAACTGGATTATATATGAAACGTGGTCTGGTTTTTAAACACTTACTCAGCCATGACTAATGATAGCTCATCCCTATTATGTAGTTCTAAAGGTGAGCAAATTAACTCCTCCAGGCCTAGTGAAAGGTGATTGGTTTCTTGGAAGTCTCCATTTATTCTTGGTGGGTCACTATATCTGGTAGGGAGAAATGGATATGGGAATAATGGTAAGAGGCTTGTGCTGGGTAGGTTCTGGTCTCCTGGTAGATATATTAATATCTAATGGCATAGTTAGGGAAAGACTTTGGTGAGAGCAAGGACTGACATGTTATGTGTAGTATTGAGGTAGAAGAGAGCAGAGGAGTAACAATTGAGATTAGAGCAGAAATGTGGAAAGAATAAGGATCAGAGCCAATGGGAAACAAATGGAGGCCTGAGAAGTTAATAGATGAGTTTCAGAAATGTAGGCATTTATTTTGTGCATTCTCCACTCGTTCTCTCTCAACTCCCCTAACAAAAAAATCAAACAAAAAAAACCCCAAAACCTCCACCAGTATGAATTTGTAAGAGATGATTGGCTCTTTGACCTTCACAATGGTGTCCTGTCTATAGACTCCTTCTTAAATGAGCCATGTCCTCTCTGCCCTCTAGTGCCCTCTATGACTTCTGCCTTCATCACACGGGTCTTTCAAGATGAGGCTGGATGTGTGAAGTGGGAAGAAAGCAGCAGGGCATTTTGTGAAAGAGAAATAGTTGTAAGTTAGATTGTCTGTTTGTGTCATGATTCACTAAGTGATGATGTGTGACCTTTTGTTTCACACTGTTTGGGTTAGACCCATTCTACGCAGCCAATAATAAAGATTCTATGGACATTTGTGTGATTTGTGTAATGGCTGGACTAGCTGGCCCTAACACTGTATTTCTAGGATACTGATTCTATAATCTAAAAAGAATCAACAAAAGACACCCTGAAGACTTTTTCCTAACTAAGCCTACTATAAAACATATTAAAAGGAGGCATTGCTCTTGTATTCAGCGTATGAAACGTATTCTTTTTCATCATTATGTATCCTCCTTCTACCTACACAGATTCAGAAGATATCATGAAGATAGAGGATAGGGGGTTGGCCTTGGGATGAGGAAGACCTGGGTTCAAGTCCTGTATTAGTCACATAGCTATATAATCATAACAAAGTCACTTTACTTCCCAGTGTTCCCCTGCCCACTACTCTCAGATTATAAATCGTGGAAGAGTATGCTATCTACATCAGTAGAAATAAAAGGCATTTCCTACAACAACAACAACAAAAATTGTAGGTCTAGAGCCCTCCCATCCCCTGCCTTCAATTCTTTCTTTGTTCCTCCTAATCCCTTCCACTTCTGCAGATTACGTCTGTCCTATGCCTTGATGGATAGCCTTTGTGAATTGCCACGGTCAAAAATTTATCACTTGGCGGCCATCATTCTGATGTTGAGGCTCTCTGGGCTCTCAGGGCTGTTCTTTGGACAACAGATTGCTATCATAATCCCAAAATGAATCCTTTCCAACTTGGTAGGATCTGTCTCCATTGGCATAACTGTTGAAAATATATCACCTGATACAAAAATGTTACTGAAGCCCATTTATTTTCTTGGCTGCTACCTGCAGTTGGAAGAAACCATAGCTCTTAAGTAGAATAAAAATGTTTTGCATGTGTTAATCCAGTTAAGTTATCAAGCATTTATAAAAATCCTACTATGTGCCAGGCATTGTACTAAGTGCTGGGGATACCAAGAAAGGGAAAAAAAACAGTCCCTGCTCTCATGGAGCTGACAGTCTAATTGGGGAGGGGGAGCACAACATGCTAAAAAAAAGCTCTATATCTATACAAGATGTATTTGATAAATTGGAAATAATCAACAGAGCAGATACAAATCTGCTATTCTGCTTATGCATCTCTATACAGTTGCTTTGAGCTTTAGGTTTCTTACATGTAAAAGGAAGGGATAGGACTATATGGCCTCAGAATTCCTTTCCAATTCTTAATCTGATGATCTTCCTTCCTGTGTATCTATTAGGACACAGTTTGATAATCATTATGCCATACAAGGGCTAAAGGAAGCATTAACTCTGATCTTCCAAATAAGAATCCGTACATCAAAGCCTTCATTTAACTGGTAAGAAACCAATTAAGTATCCAATTAAGCTTTAAGTAAATGATCCTATCTATGTAATTTCTTTGATATGGGGCAGAAATCAGAAAGGCTTAAGGTTTTCATTGGATTTATATTATACATTGCGCACACACACACACACACACACACACACATTTAAATTTTGGAATGCCTTAGTTTGTGATCTGAGAAACTGGAAAAATGTGCCTGTGACATGATATATTTAAATCATTGATGTGTTCTTAGCTCATTAAGTGGCAACCTCTACTTAAGCAGGAAATCATTTGGGGAATATTAACTTTTATGTTCAACATTGACTTCATTTATTCTGAATGTTGTTTTTAGTAGAGAACATGTAGAAGAAAGAAAACATTTTGCTTCATGGGAAAATTTTGAACAGGCTGCTTTTCCTTAAGTTTCGACTTCTTAAAAAGTCAAAAAGAGGGGATGGGAAGAGTTGATTTTTTTCTCTTGAGTATTCTAAGTTCATCTACTTGATCAGAGGAGTGAAATGAGCACCAGGAATTAGGCAAATAGAGACAGGGATGGGAGCTTGACAATACAAATAAATCTCAATCTTTTGAAATACACGGGGAAGATATACCAAGGAAGGCAGTGTCATTGGTTCCCAAAGCAGTACAATATAGACGTGGGATACCCTTTTCTCTAGGCCTCTATTTTCTAAAAAGTAGAGTTAATGGTATTTGCGATGAGGGCTGGTGTCCAAACCTTGGGGCCAATTCTGGGTTAGTCACCTTACTCTGTCACTCCAACATCCTCCAGAAGTAGATGGTAGAACACAGAGAATGGGACTGCTATTTTTTTGTTTCCTTGCTTCTTAAAAAGAGAAGCTGCTTCCTGTTTGGTCTAATATTCTGTGATTGCCTATATGACTTTCTATATGGTTTAATATTTAGTAATTACCTTGTGACTATACACTAATGTCTCTTGTGAAAGAGAAGTAAAAATTAAAATGAAGGATTAGGTTAGTTGATCTCTAAGTCCTCCTATAGCTTAATGATTCTAAATAACTTACTCAATATAGGCAATGTAAGATGTCAGATAATAATGGAGGATAGCCTTTTAACTTCAACTAGCTATAGAACATGAATGTTATACTGTTTCTTGAAATTCACACTTGAGGCTGAAACTTGTCTTCTCCCATTAGAATTCAATCTCTTTCAGGTGGGGACAATTTTTTTAATCTTTCTTAGGCAAAAGCTTAGCTAAATGGATGGCCTAGTAGTAAATGCTTAATAAATGCTTGCTGATTAAAACTTCTCATTGTTTTGGGCAGATAGTTATAGAGACAGTAGGTGAAAAATGGAGAAAGGCAGTGCAAAGAAGGTAGAAGTGTAAAGAAGGTAGGAGTGGTAGATGGTTTAGAGGAAAAGATAATGAGTTTGATTTTAGTGTGTGGAATTTAAGATGTCTACTAGACATACAATTCAAAATGTTTTTAAGTCAGTTGGAGGCGTGAAATTGGAGGTCAGCCAAGAGTTTAGAATAGGATAGATAGATCTGAGAATAATCAGTAAAGAGATAGTAATATATCTTCAGAAATAGATGATATCACCAAGTGAATAGTATGGTTTAGAGTAATAGTATAGAGAGATAAGAGAAAAAGGCCCAGGACAGAACCCTGAAGGACACTTGTGGTTAGAGAGTATGATCTAGATTGGGATCTAGCAAAGGAGACTGAGAACAATCAGATAGGAGGAGAATAGGAAAGAATGTTAAGAAAACCTAGAGATAAGAGAATATCAAGGAGAAGAGGATAAGCAAAAGTGTCAAAGGCTTCAGAGAGAATGAAAATTGAAAAAGGCTATTGCATTTTACAGTCTAGAGATCATTAAAAACTCTGGAAAGATCAGTTTCAGTGAAACTATGAGGTCAAAAATTAGATTGTAAAGGTTTAAGAAGAAAGTGAGAGGAGAGAAAGTAGAGACACCTAATACAGATGTCCTTTTCAAGAAGTTTTGTCCCAAAGGGCAGAAGAGTTATAGGATGATATTTAGTGGGAATGGATGGAGATCATATACAGGTTTGGGGAAGGATGGGAAAGACAAGGGTACATAGTGAGCAATGAAGCTATAGACAGGGAGAGATAGAAAAAAATGATAGAGTTGGAATGACACAGCAGGAAATTTGTAGGAAGATGCTCCATTACTGATTCTCCAGATTTTCTCTACCAATACCCCTAGTGGGAGTACTTTTCCTTCCCTCCCTTTTCAGCTTCATTTCATGTTGTTCTTCCCCATTAGACTTTATGCTTTTGGTTGGAATTGTGGGATGATGGCAAAATAAGGGAGGAATCACTCCCTCAAAATAAATTTTAGAGCAGCAGAAATAATCAAAAGTCAAGGTATATGAGTTTAAGACAACTTGGGAGGACCTTAGGAAAGATTTGATCTCCTGGGGTTGGTTGTCTGGCTGAATTGAAGTGCAGATACCTCTAGGCAGATACCTGCTGGGCCTTGTAAGAAGCTGTGTCAGCAGCAATCTTAGCTTCAGGAGCTTTGATCCCATAGACAGTGTTGGGGTTGGGTGGCAATCAGGAGAAGGCTGTGGAGATCCTTTGCTGGTGTTGGATATGGGGCCCAGGTGCACTGACAAGACAGGGTTCCAGTCTGCGACTGCAGGTAAGAAGGAGTGAGCCTGAGCAGGTGAATATGGTTGTAGAGGGGCAGAGGCCTTGCTGGTTGTGATCACTTGCAAAAGAGCAGAGTCCTTGGTTTTGGTTACAAGGAAGAGGGAAAATTGATGCTTATGACTACTGTGGTGACCACAGGGAGCCAGAGTATTTGCAGTGGTAGCAGTGCTGGGGATCCTGGTTGTGGCTTAGGGGTGAAGAGGAGTATCTGAGATCATTGGTAGACCAAAGCATGATTTGGAGGAGCAGTGACCACATCTGGCCTTGGATTACAGAACACTGGAAGAACCAAGAGGTCAAAGTCCCCAAGCTAGAGGTCAGAAACAACAGCATGAAAAACCTGAAGCCTAAGGCATTATGCCACATACCCTAGAAGTAAAGCCTGACTTTAACACAAAGTTAACAGCCAAGAAATAGGCCATTAAAAATGAGTTTAAAAAAAATCAGGGGAAAAAACTTGACCAGAGATAGCTATTGTGGTGACAGAGAAATTCAAAGTTCAAACTCAGAAGAAGAAAAACAGCTTTTTGTAAAGCTTCAGAGAAAAATATAAAATGGTCATAAGCCCAATAAAAGTTTTTGGAAGAGCTTTAAAAAGATTTTAAAAATCAAATAAAAGAGGTGAAGGAAAAATAATTAAGAATAACTCAAGAAAAGCAAGAAAATCATGGAAAAGTCAACCAGTTGGAAAAGGAGATCCAAAAACTTACTGAAGAAAATAACTCCTTAAAAATTAGAATTGGACAAGGGGAAGCAAATGGTTTCAGAAGATATCAATTTAAAAAAATCAAAAGAATGAAAAATAAAAAAAGAATATGAAATGTCTCATTAAAGAAGTAACTGACCTGGAAAACAGATTGAGGAGAGATAACATAAGAATTGTCAGGATACCTGAAAATCATACATTTTTTAAAAAGGAATCTAGACACTATATTTCAAGAAATTATTAAAGAAAATTGCCCTGAAGTTCTAAAACTGAAGGGTAAAATAGAAATTGAAAAAAATCCACCCATCGCTACCTAAAAGAGATTCCAAAATGAAAACTCATAGGAACAACATAGTTTCAAAGCTCCCAGCTCATAGAGAAAATATTGCAAGTAACTAGAAAGAAACAATTTCAATACTGTGGAGCTGCAGTCAGGATAACATAAGATTCAGCAGTTTCTACATTAAAAGATCAGAAGTTGCAGAATATAACATTCCAAAGAACAAAGGAGTTGGGTTTACAACCAAGAAAAACCTGCTCAGCAAAGCTGAGTGTAATTCTTCAGGGAGAAAATGGATATTTAATGAATTACAGGACATTCAGGTATTCTTGAGGGAAAAAAAAACGGAACTGAACAGAAAATTTGACTTGCAAGAACCAGGAAAAACATAAGAAGGTCAACATGAAAGACTGATTATAAGAGATTTAATGAGTTTAAACTGTTTACTTCTTATACAAGAAAATGATATTTGAAACTCTCACAAATGTTATTATTACTAGAGTGGTTCAAAACAGTGTACATAGAAAGAAGCCTAGGGGTTGGGTAAGATGGGATGATACTGAAAAAAAAAGGATAGGAAGAGGTACAATGAGCAAATTTTTTTTCAGAAGGGAACAACTGTTAAAGTGGAGGGGAGGATAGGGAGGAGGGCAAGTAGTATGGGAAATTTACTATCATTGGAACTGGGTTAAAGATGAAATAACTTATACATCTAGTAGAGTATAAAACTTCTTAACTTACAAAGAAGTAAAAGGGCAAAAGGTTAGGAGAAGAGAAGGACTAGTAGAAGGATGTGCATATTAAGAAATAGGAGGGAAAAAAGGAAAGGATAAAGGAGTGATTTTTAGAAGGGTATATCATTAGGCAGGCAGTAGTCAAAAGTAAATTGAATTTCTGAAGAGAGATGTGGGAGCTAGAAGGAGAAAGAGAGAGAAAGAAAGAGAGAGAGAGAATAGGTTGGAGGGAAATACATAACTAGCAATTACGACTTTGAATGTGAATAGGATGAACTTGCCCATAAAACAGAAATTGCTAGAAAAAATGGATCAAAACCCAGAACCTGACAATATTTTGTTTACAAGACACAGATTTAAAAATGAGAGACACACAGAGTAAAAATAAAGGATAAGAATTTATTATGCTTCAGTTGATATGAAAAAAAATAGTGGTAGAAATCATGACCTCAGATAAAGTTAAAGCTAAAATAGATTTAGTTAAAATAGATAAGTAGGAAAACTACACTACATTAAAAGGTACAATAGATAATGAAATAATATGAATACTAAATATATATGCACCAAATACCATAGCATTCAAATTTTCAAAGGAAAAGGTAAATTAATTACAGATGGAAATAGATAGCAAAAGTACAATAGTGGGAGATTTTAACTTTTCTCTCTCAGAACTAGATAAACCAACAAAAAATAAATTAGAAAGAAGCCAAAGAGAATAATAGAATCTTAAATAATTGACACCTGGAGAGAATTGAATGATAACAACAAGGAATATAACTTTTTCTCATCAATTCATGGCATCTTTAAAAAAAATGACCACCTATTATGCCATACAATCTTCATAGTTAAATGCAGAAAAGCAGAAAGATTAAATGTATCCTTTTCAGGGCACAACACAACAAATTATATTTAATAAAGGATCATGGAAACATATATAAAAATCAATTAAAAATTAAATAACTTAATCCTAAAGATTGAGTGGGTTAAAGAAGTCATAGAAACAATGAATATTTTTATTAAAGAGAATGATAATAATAAGACAATGTATCAAAGCTTATGGGATGTAGCAAAAGCAGTAAACTAAGGAAAAAATGCTAAAATAAGCAGCAGGCCAATGAATTAAGTATGCAATTAAAAAAACTAGAAAAAGAATAAATTAAAAATCTCCAATTAAAAACCTAATTGGACATCCTAAAAATTAGAAGTGAGTATAGTAAAATTAAATATAAAAAAAATTGAATTGATAAATAAAAGCAGTTGGTTTTATGAAAAAAACTAATAAAATAGATAAACCATTGCTTAATATAATTTTTAAAAGAGAGAAGAAAACCAAATCACCAGTATCAAAAATGAAAAGGGTGAATACACAACTAATGAGGATGAAATTAAATTAATTAGGAGTTATTTTTCCCTATTATATGCCAACAAATTTAACAATTTAAGTAAAATGGAAGGATACTTAAAAAAATAAACTCCTTAGATTAACAGAAGAGGAAATAGAATATCTAAACTAACTCATTTTAGAAAAACAAATTCAACAGGCCACAAATGAGCTTCCTAATAAAAAAGCATTAGGACCAGATGGATTTACCAGTGAAATCTATCAAACACTTAAATATCAACTCATTCTAATATTGAATAAATTATTTGGAATAATAGACAAAGAAGTCCTACCAAACTCCTTTTGGGAAACAAATATAGTGCTGATACCTGAACCAGGAAGAGCAAAAACAGAGAAAGGAAACTGTAGACCAATTTCAGTAATGAATATTGATGCAAAAATCCTGCATAAAATGCTAGTTAGAATACTACAGCAATATGTCACAATGATTATACATTATGACCAAGTGGAATATGCAGGGCTGGTTTAATGCAAGGAAACTCAACATAATTGATTATGTCAATAACAAAAATCGTATGATTGTATAAATGCAGAAAAGTTTTAGACCTATTCCTAATAAAAACACTTGAACCATAGGTATAAATAGATTTTTCCTTAAAATGATAAGAATCATCTACCTAAAACAATCAGCAAGCATTATCTATAACAGGGATAAGCTAGAATTCTTCCCAGTAAGGTCAGGGGTAAAAAAAAGAATGCCCTTCATCACCAATATTATTTAATATTATACTAGAAATGATAGTAATAAGAGAAGAAAAAGAAATGGAAGGAATCAGAATGTGCAATAAGGTAATAAAACTTTTTGTAAATGATATTATGGTTCATGTGGAAAATTCTAGGGATTCAACTAGAAAGCTAGTAGAATGTGTGTTCTTTAAATGCAGAGGCCATTTAAATTTTTTTTTATTTGTATTTCCAGTGCTTGGCACAGTGCCTGGCAGCACAGTAAGAGCTTTAATAAATTCATGTTGACTGACTTTTGAAGCTTAAGTGAAGCTTAAGACAATTTTGTGTTCCCTAATCTTCACATGATTCTCTCTTCTTCAACATCAGGGAGTTTATTTTAGACAGAAGTTTCTGAATTCAGTTATAATCACACCAAGCACTCAGTTAGAAAGTCTCCTAACATTTAAGCAGAAGTTCAGGCTCTATGTCTAACCTTACATTTGTATCTATCTCTGATTAACTCTTGACCTCTTTTTGTTTCAGGGAAAATTCACCTTACCAGAAATGTTTGGGAAAAGAACCAGTAGATTTGAATATACACAGTATGTTGCAAAAGTCTTAATGCAGTTTTAAACTTAAAATGTGGAATCCCCAGTCTTAATCTTAAAACTCCACTAAGACTTTTGGGTCACCCCGTGAAAATATGGAATATAGAAAGGAAGTTGGGGGAAAAGCCTATATTTTCTTGGAATTTTCCTCTAGCCAGATCTTTTGCTCTCATGGAGACAATGATCCTTCCCTATGTCCCTTCTCTGCCAAAGCTAAATACTACCTTTGGTATTTGAAACTCATGCTTTTTTTTTTTTTACCGTCTCAGCATCAGGCTTCTTCCTTTTATATAAATTCATTAGGGCATGACCAATTACTCACAGAACAGACTGATTCAAGTAGTTGTAGAGGCCCTTTTCATATTTAGTTCTGATTGATTAAATCAAGAAGTGCTCCTTCCCAATAAGGTTAATTTATTTTAAATGGGTGGGATAATGAATGGAACTGTACTTTATGCTAGGCATTGGGGATACAAAGACAAAAATGAAGAAAAAAAAGCAGAGTAGCTAGGTGGCACAATGGATAGAGCACCCATTCTGGAGTCAGCAGGACCTGAGTTCAAATCTGGCCTCAGACACATAACACTTGCTAGCTGTGTGACTCTGGGCAAGTCACTTAAACCCAATTGCCTCACTAACAACAATAACAAAAAAAAACAGTCCTTGCCTTCAGGGCACTTACGTTCTCTTGGGAAGATAACGCGTACATGTATAAATAATGTAAAACATACTGAATTAATTATAGGAAATCAGGGAGATGAAATACTAACAGCTGAGAAGGTGATGATCTAGAAAGGTCAAGTAACCTGAACTGACTTTTGAAGGTAGGTATTTTAAAAGACAGAGGTGAGAATGGAATGTATAGCAGGCATATGGTGGGGCAGGCGACACAGATTACAGAAATGGAAGATTGAGTGTTGTGTGTGAAGAACAGCAAGTAAGCCAGTTTGGTGGAAAGGAAGAGTGCATGAAAGGAACAATAGACTCTAGGGCTTTAGGTATTAAACAGAGGGCTGTATATTTGACTATAGAGGTAATAGGGAGCCACTGGTGTTTACTGAGTAGGGAAATAATATGGTCACACTTAAGCTTTAGAAAATAACTTCTGGGTAGCTCTTTATAGCCTGGCCTTATCACATGTTTCCAGCCTTATTACACATTACTGCCTCTCACACCCTGTATGGTCCAGTCAAACTTGCCTTCTTGCTGGTCCTTACTGTAGAACACTCTGTAATATCCATGTCTTTGTTTTGACTGTCCCCTGTGCCTGAAATACACACCCTCTTTATCTCCACCTCTTAAAATCCCAATTTTTTTTGAGACTCACCTGCAATTTCATCATTATAGGAAAAAAAAAAAGACTTGCTAAAATGCAGAGCTGCCTAAAAATGAAATAGGCTACCTTTAGAGGCAATGTGTTGTCCTTATTTGGAAGTCTTAAGAAAAAGCTAGTCTACTACTTGTTGGGTGTGTTATAGAATGAGACTGTCTTTCCTTTGTGGGTTGGACTAAAAGGCCACAGAGGTCTCTTCCAAGCCTCAAATTCTATGATTATTAGTTTAGAATTCCCCTCCATTTGTGCAGATCTGCAATTCCTTTGTAACATATTCCTAAATATTTTCCTGTGGAAGTGAGCAGTTCAGTGGCTTGCCTATGGTCACATGTCTGGGGTTAGACTCAGGTCTTTCTGACCAAAACCAACCCTTTACCCACTATACCACCCTGACTCGCATATTCCAGTTAGTCTTATTTTCTTCTCCCCTACCACAACCTTTAAAGTCTAGTAATGGCTAGATTTAGTCATTTAAGGAAGGCAGGAGTGAGCATATTTCTAATCACTGAAAACTAATGCTACCAGATACTTCCCTTCTGTCCTTTTCCTTTCCCTCTCCCTCCTGTCTTCCAGCCAAATATGTACACATCTCCCCACTAGAACCTTAGAAGGAAGTTGAAAGAGACTAGAATAAAGTCTTGTCTATTTGCTACTTCTTTACACAGCTTCCCTGAAAGGTGTAATTAACTACCTCTGCCAATAAGGTCTTTCCCAACTTGTAGAACATTCATCAGGGTTGATTCTATTAACAGCAGCAAGCAAGTTCTGCAGGTTGGTTTTATGTCATACTGAAAAGCCACATCTATATTTCTGACTTTCTGTGCCTTGGGCATGCTCTTCCTGTTTTATAGAAAGAGACACTGAATTGTTGAATTCACTGTAATATGAACTCTTAGAAATTAATTGTTAAAAGCTACCACCACATCCCCAAGCCTTATAGAAGTTGAAGGTAAAGGAAGACTGGAGGAAAAGAAATTTTACACACTTTAGGATAAGTGAGATTATTTCTGTTTTGGCCTTAGTGTACCCATCTTCTCTCTATCCAATCTAAAGGAACAGTGTTTTATAGTGAATAGAGCAAGAGACTTGGAGTCAGGAAGAGCTGGTTCAAATCTCCCCACTGATACTTTCCTATGATTTCATCGGACTAGATCCGTATGACCCTAGGAAAGTCACATAACCTTCCTGCACTTTAGTTTCCTCATCTCTGATATGGAGAAGTTGGACCTGATGAACGTTTTAGCTCTAGCACTATGAACTATTATTGCCTAGTCACAACTTCACAAAATGTCAAGTATTTTGAGTCTTATTGCTCCGCAACCCACGCTCTACATTGCTGCCACAATATCTACCTAGAGTCCCAAAGTGAACACAGCTCCTGCTCAGAACCCTTCAGTGCCTTCTCATGGCCTAGAGGATCAAATAAAATCTCTTTATTCTGGTGCTTAAGGTCCTGCATCTTCTTATTCCAACTGCTTTTCCCAAAATTATTTCATTTTACACCATTCCCCAGTTCCATTTTGGTCTCTTCTTCTATGCAGTTCTATATCACCATTACCCTGACAGGAATTCACTTCATCTATATCTCCACTTGTTGAAATACTTCTCTTCCTTCAAGATTACCTCACATGGCACCTCCTTCAGGAAGCCTTAAAAGAGATCTTCTCTACATGTTACTATGGAATTTTTCCAGACCTTCCATATTCTACTCTATATCATAAACATTTGTGTAGATGTAGTATCTTCCTTTAAAAATAGTAAGTTCCTTGAGGGAAGAGGACATGCCATTTGTCATCTTAGTAGACACTTAATAAGTGTTTGTTGGATTCAATAGAATAAAAGAAATGCATCAATAATGGCAACTTTAGAGAAGACTGCAGTGGGTCATGGCCACTAACTTCCTGGACTTTCACTAGAGGAAATCAGATACTATCAAGACAATGTGAGTTCCTGCATGTCTAAGTAGATGACAACCTGAATTGCCATTTATATCCCAGAGGCAGAAATGTATACATTGATGTCCCTAAACTATCTTGTGATGATCACAGAATCACAGATCCACATATTTAGTACTAGAAAGAACCTTGGAGGTCATGAAGTCTATCTCCCTCATTTTTCAGGTGATGAAACTGAGATTCAGAAAGTTTAGGCACCTTCCCCGTGGTCGCACAGGTAATAAGTGTTTGAAATGGAACTTGAACCCAGGTCATCCTGATTACAACTCCAGCATACTATTCATTACATTATGTTGTCTCTAACTCTGATATGGCTTTAAGGTTTGGGGGTCTAGACAGACAATCTTTTCTTCTTCCCATGAGTTCTTTGTGGAATTTAAAGGCTAGGAGGGTGAGATAGAAGGAGCTGTCATTTACCCCTCCCTTTGGGGGAGAAAACTTCTGAATAGGCCAACATCACTAATTCCAAGTCTAGAAGACATTGCTGGAGGGGCAGGTGACAGAGATGGGTTGTTTTTCTTCCTGAGGCCCTGGAAAAAATATTTCTGTGACCAGACCTTGGTAGTAAATCTGAAGATTCTGAGACACACTGGATATGCTTAGTATTTTTTGACAAATCTATTCATGAGACTGCATTCCTGAGGACTCAAAATCATCCATGGGGTTATGTTCTCTTAATACGACTCAGTTTTGTTCTCAATAAAAAATGGACCAAGAGTAGCTTCAGGATATTGGGGACAATTTAACAGAGTGGAGAATTTGAGACAACATCTCCTATTCTTCTTTCATTAAGAAAGAATCCAAGAAATTCATGCCTTCTCCAAATTCTTAATTAATTCTTTCCATTTGTCTCTTGCAAAACTTGCAGTTTTCTATTCTGGATATGGATGGTTTTAAAAGTGAGATGATTAAAAGAAAAACCTGTATTCAAATGGCAGAAAATAATAGCATTACAATGCTTGGAATATATTATATATATATATATATATATAATATATATATATATATATATATATATATGTATATATATATATATATATATATATATACATATATATATATATATTTAAATCTCACATATGTCAGCTCATCTCACTAATTTATTTCTCTCTTAGAATTGTTCATTGTGTAGTCGCGTTCTTAAATTTTTTACAATATTCCCTGTGCCTTTGGTTAAGAAGTTACATGTTATGTCCATCAATATTTTCAGGTATTTAAATAATTATGCTAATGCTTATTAACTTGAAATAAAAATAGGTGGTTCTTCCCTTCAATTAAAGTGGCTGATAACAACAGATTCCATGCCTCGCTCCCAAGAAAGTAATTCTGAAATGAAGATATGACACCTACATCACTTCACTTACTTTGAAAGGCCCTAATCAGATGCAGTAGGGGGTGTGGAGCCAAGATGGCAGAGTGAAAGCAGTGACTTCTTTGAGCTGTCCTTCAAACCCTTCCAAATACCTATAAAAAATGGCTCTAAACAAATTCTAAAACAGCAGAACCCACAAAAAGACAGAATGAAACAAATTTCCAGCCCAAGACAGCCTGGATGGTTGATTGGAAAGGTATATAGCAATGGGCTGGGAGAGGAGTGTAGTTTGGTGTTGGGCGCAGGCCGCAGTGAACCTGGAGCAGGCCTTAAAGGACTGAATCACAGGCACCTGTGGAAGTTTCCACCCACTAATTCTGAAGACAACTTAGAAGGTCAGTTGGGAAAAGACTGTTTCTGCGGTGACAGAGAAGCTAGGTCTCAGCCCCAGTTGCCAAGCATGGCTTTGGGGTGGCGGCTGCCACCTGAGCTTCTGGCCCACAGACTGAGAGGGAATTGGGTGGCTGATCAGAGGGGACTTGCAGAGATCTCTTTGTTGGTACAGGATTCTCTTGCTTTGCCCATGCACGGATCTGGGTCACAGTTCTGAGGGGTGATCCTGGGGCAAGAAGGAGCACTGGTGTGGTGGAGCTTGTAGTGGTGGTACAGAGGAAATCCTCCTCACAGTTTCAAGACAGAAAAGAGTGCTTGTGGTCACTCATAGACCAGAGCACAGGCAAGGAAAGGAGTAAACACCTCACCCCTTATCATACCACCTTGGAAGAACTGAAAATTTACAGGTCCTTACAAGTATCTCTGAAAACAGCTGTACAAACCCCCGAAGCTTGGGACAGTACATTCTCCACATTGGAAGCAGACCTCTACCTTAATAAAGAGTTTATAACTCAAGTAATTGGCTGGGATCATGAGCAAACCTCACAAGAAGTGTCAGACCATAAAATCTTTTTTTGGTAACAAAGAAGATCAAAACATACAGCCAGAAGAAGACAACAAAGTCAAAGCTCCTACATCCAAAGCCTCCAAGAAATATGAATCAGTCCCAAACCTTGGAAGAGCTCAAAAAAGATTTTGAGAAGTAAGTAAGAGAAGTAGAGGGAAAACTGGGAAGAGAAATGAGAGTGATGCAAGAAAATCATGAAAAACAAGTCAATAGCTTGCTAAAGGAGACCCCAAAAAATACTGAAGAAAATAACACCTTAAAAAATAGCCTAACCCAAATGGCAAAAAAGATCCAAAAAGCCAATGAAGAGAATGTCCTAAAAAAATAAAGTTGGCCAAATGGAAAAGGAAGTCCAAAAGCTTACTGAAGAATTCCTTAAAAATTAGAATAGAGCAATTGGAAGCTAGTGACTTTATGAGAAATCAAGACACTGTAAAACAAATCCAAAAGAATGAAAAATTGGGGAAAAAAGGCCCTAATCACATAATTTATTAAATTGGATACTAAAAGAGTCATAATATGGAGATGTTATTGGCCCATAATGCATGAAATTTCGTGAAAACCTACATGACTAAAATAAAAATCGTGAAAGTTATTTGCAGGATAAGCTGAAGATTGCCACTAAGAACAACAAAATTATACTGAGGAAGAATGATTGGGGAGAAAAAACATGAAACTTAGTAACATTCAGTATGAGAGTTTGACTTCAATCTCTAAAAATAATGTGTTGCTTTACCCAGTTCTATAATGGATGTCACCTCCTCCCACTCCCTGCCCTCTTTTTCTCTTCCTCTGTGTGTGCAGATATCAACTCTGCTCATATACCTTTATTTACATATATTAATCTTGCAAGTAAATATTATACTTTTGTTGAGGACATATATTAAATTACATGTGAACTACAATGGAAATATTGTAATATATATGCATATATATGTATATGTATACATGTACATATATTTGATTTGGGAATAGAGGTCCTTTGTTCAAACTCTTGCTCTGTTGATTATTACCTGTATGACCTTGGGAAAATCACTTAACATCTCTGGACCAGAGCTTTTTTCATCTTTTGTTTGTTTGTTTTAAAATGATGAAACAGCAGGATAGAGTACTTTTAATACAAATAATTCTTTCCATGACTAGTTATAGAGTAGAATGTTTTACATTTAATATTATATCAGCTTCATTAATAAATCTGAAAAATGATTGTACAAATAAATCATTTAGTTCTTATATCTCTGAGAAATGCCTGCCCTATATTATATGGATGAGGTTCTTATTATGCCTTGTTGAAAGTTCATAGGATAGTAAAGATAGAACAGGACCTAGAATCTGTCTTTTGATTCAGTACAAATACTTTACTACATACTGTATATTGTATATGTTCTGAGATTGCTTGTTTTTATATAATTATAGAGTAAGCGTGTGTTCCTTTTTTAAAATAGTTGTTCTCCCATGTCATTCTTTGATCTGTCAGATCTCTCAAACTAGTTTTCATATGTGGATCTATGGGGTGACCTTATCTGGGAACACACACACACACACACACACACACACACACACACACACACAATTAGGAAATGTTAAACAAAACAAAAATACCATTGAACATAGGTAATATTAATTTGTGGTTTTCTAAGTCAATATAAGGCTTGTATGGATCTCTTTCTGTGTGAGTTTGAAGTATTCTAGGGTCCCTTTCTTTTCTAAATCTTTGATCTTACAATTCACTTTTATCACATTCTGACCTCACAATCAGACAGATTCTTCCAGTGATCAAGCAATAAATAAATTGCATAGAAACTACACTGCTCTTCAGGGTGTTATGTAGAATTATACTGTGAGGAAGGCCAATATTTATTATTTACTTTAAGGCCGATGGACTGAGTTAATGTAACTTCTAAGAGGTGTGGGTGTAGTTTAGACAAAAGGAGATTCTGGCATAGCAGATGCTGAATAACACTCAAAATAGGTGTTGCACCATAACAAAAAGAGTTGGGAGAAATGTTTTTGTACATATTGGTCCTCATTTTCCTTTTTTTTGAACCCTTTGTGGCATAGGTCTAGTAGCTCTGTTTCTGGGTCCAAAGGTATGCTCAGTTTAATAACTTTTGTGGCATAGTTCCAAATTGTTCTCTAGGAAGACTGGACCAATTTATATTTCTACCAACAGTAAATAGTATGTCTATCTTCTTGAAGCCCTTCCAACAACTGCCATTCTTCTTTTTCTTTTTGTAATCTTTATCAATCTGATAGATATGAAATAGAGTCTTTTTAAAATTAATTAATTTATTTTGATTTATCAACAATCACTTCCATATGCTTTTGAGTTTAAAATTTTTCTCCCCCTTCCTCCCCACCACCCTCCCCAAAATGGTGCACAATTTGACTGAGACCAAGTTTTGCAGAAGGAATCCCTTTTTAAATTGTTTTTTATTAATTTATTTTGATTTATCAACAATCACTTTCATATGCTTTTGAGTTTAAATTTTTTCTCCCCTTTCTTCTCCCCACCCTCCCCAAGATGGCGCACAATCTGATATAGGTTATACATATGCATTCCTATTAAACATATTTTCACATTAGTGATGTTGTAAGTAAGAATTAAAACCAATAGTAGGAACCACCAGAAAGAGGAAACAAAACACAACAGAAGAAAAACAAATAACAAATAGTATGCTTCAATCTACATTCAAACTCCATAGTTCTTTCTTTGGATGAGGATAACATTTTCCATCATGAAGCCTTTGGTGATGTCTTAGATCCTTGTACTGCTGTGAAGGGTTAAGTTTATCAATATTAGTTATCGCACAATGTGGCTGTTATTGTGTACAATGTTCTCTTGGTTCTGCTCATTTCACTCAGCATCAGACCACACAAGTTTTTCCAGGTTTTTCTGAAGTCAGCTTGTTCTTCATTTCTATAGTACAATAGTATTCCGTTACATTCATATACCACAACTTGTTCAGCCATTCTCCAATTGATGGGCATCCTTTCAATTTACAACTCTTTGCCACCACAAAAAGAAGTGCTGTAAATATTTCTGTACTGAGATAGAGTCTTTGAGTTGGAATAATTTATATTTCTTTAATCAGTAATGATTTTGAGCATTTAAAAAATCTGGCTGTGAGCAAAGGTTTTTTGACTAAAAGGAAACAGGTCCATACTTACTCTTAATATCTGTAAAGATGCAAACACAGCAGTAGAAAAATATTTTATTTTCATCTGGAAAGGTTCATATATAACTGTAAATTTGGTTTAAGGACAATATACAAAAATTAGAGATAGTTATACCTCCATCCTATGGATGAAGAAAATGAGACATAGAGAAGAAAAGTGGCATACCCAAATCACACATGGTGAACAACAGAGGTAAAATTTGAACTTTAGTTGTCTGACCCACTAGGGCAATGTTTTTTTCCACTATATGACTAGGTCTTCTGATACCATATTCTTCCATTAGTATTTATGGTAGATATCAATCATCCCTTGAAGCTATCATCTCATGTTTATCTTCATTTTCTCAAACAAAATTCTAGAAAAAGTTATTTTTGTTGCCTCCATATCCTCTCTTTTCACTTGTTTCCTTTCCTTTATGCAGTGTAACTTCTGACTTCATCCCTTAACTGTTTTTTTCAGAGTTATGAATGATTTCTTAATTGCCAAATCCAAAACCTTTTTCTCAGAACTCATATTTCTTGAATTTTGTGTAACATGTATCGCTGTTGATCACCTTTTCCTCCTGAATACTCTCTCTTCTCTGGGTTTTCAGGACACTGTTATCTTTTGGTTCTCTTCAGTTTCCTTCACTTTATCAATATCCATACTCCACCTTTCTAACTACAGACATACCTTAAAGCTCTATCATGGACACTCTTTTCTCTGTAATTTTCTTTCTTGGTGACTTCATCGTTTTTTATGAGTTCAATTACATCAATTGAGATGACTGTTAGATCTATATATCCATCCCTAGTCTCTCTCCTGAATGCTAGTTCTGCATCACTAACTCTGTTGGGCATTTTGAATAAGATGAACCACAGGTATCTCAAATTCAGCATTTTCCAAAAAAAAAGATTCATTATCTTCTCTCCAAAATCCACCATTTTCCCAGTTGTGCCTATTTTTTGTCAAGGACACCGTTATTATTCCCATCACACAACGTGGCTAACTAAAAATCATCCTTGATTTGTCATTCTCTCTCACCCTACATATTAACTCTAGTTCAGACACCTATTACCTCACATCTGGACTATTACAATACACTCCTAATTGATCTCCCTTCTTCAAGTAACTCCAAGCTCCAGTGTATCCTCCATAGTTGCCAAAGCAAAACACCTAAAGCATGGGTATTATCTCTAGGATTAAATATAAACACTTTACAGCCTCATTCCAATTTGCATTTCCAGGTTTATTATTCATTATTCTACTTCATGCGCTTTATAATTCAAACAATCTGGCCTGCTTACTATTTCTCACACTCAGCTCCCATCCCTGTACTTTTACACAGGCTGTCCCCCATGCTTGGCATCCATGTAAGTGAAGTCAACGCATATTTGTTAACAACAATATTTACTATGTGCTAGGCACTGGGGTGAACACAGGGAATCCAAACTCAAACAGAAATGCAATCCCTGATCTCAAGGAACTTCTAGTGAAAGAAGATGAAAAGAGGCAGATTAGTGGGAGAGATGAAATTACCCCAGGCAGGCGCATCGTAGAGAAAGTACAGAGAGCCAGGATTGGAGCCTGGAGAGGAATGAAAATTTGATTGGCCTGGGCATCCTCCTTAAAATTGTGGTTATTGGAGTAACTTGCCTGTTAGAGAGACAAGCCACAGGAGTGGCGAGTACTTCCGGTGTGAGAAGTAGATTAGGTGTGGAATGAGTTTCCGGGGTGAAAATACCTAGTTTCCTTCAAAGTTTGTCTCATCTGCCACCTTCCGTATGAAACCTTTCTTAATCTCTATAGTTGCTAATGCCTACCCCTACACCCCCCTCAATTACTTTGTATTTATTTTGCAAACATTTACTTCGTATACTCTTCAGTATATACATATTGTAGCAGCCTGTGAAATTTAAGATCAAAGTGGTCAAGGAAAGTTTCATTTTTGTTTTTGCCTTCCTAATACCTAGCATAATGTGTAGCTTTTAGCATATAGTAGGTGGGTGCTTAGTAAATGCTTACTTGACTGATAAAAGGCCATCTAAAAGTAAGAATTACATAACAAACACATATACACGCTACAATCTTACTTGCAAAATTTGTCACTCTGTTGATTGGGATCTTATGAACAAAGATTGAAATTCTGAACCATAAGAAAAATGTATCAATGGGATATGGCTTGACTATACTTCATTTGTAGCAGATTCAAGGGTTTCAATGGAATATAATCCGAAATGATTCAACAGCAACGAGATGTTCAAAAAAGCTAGTATGATCTTAGACTGCATTGAAAGAGTAATAAGCTGTGTAGTATGATGCCCAAGAGTGATGAAAACTGAAGTATTATGTTCAATTCTGGGTCTCACATTTTTAGAATGGACAATAATTAGCTAGAGAACACCTAGAGGGTATTGTCTAGGATGGTGATGAACCTCAAGATGATGCCTACGAGGACCAGTTGAAGGATATGGGTGTGTATGTATGGAGAATATTGGAGATGAAGATTGGGGCAAAGATGAGAGCTATTAAAAAAAATATGAAGGGATGTCAGGGGAAAAGATTTTAGACTTGTATTGCTTGGCCTAAGAGGGAAGAACTAGGAGTGGTGGGTAGAATTTGCCTAGAGACACATAAATTTAGTCTTGATGAAAAGAAAATTTCTTAATAATCATAGCTATATGGACATAGATTGGGCTGCCTCATTAGATAATGGATTCCCCTTACTGGAGTTCATCAAGCGAAGATGGTATGACCACTTATTGGGGATATTATCAAGGGGATCCTTGTTCAAATGATTGGATTAAATCACCTCTGAGGCCTCTTTCAACTCTGAGATTCTGTGATTTTGACTTGGTTGGTTCTTAAGAACCCTATAATTTCATATCTAAGCTCCATTACAGTTTTTGTTTCATATTGTCTCCTTAATAATTCATGTACCCTCTTTCTCTTTTCCCTGGTTACTAATTCCTTTAGTGCAGATGGCTGTATCACGAGTACCAGCATCATAATTGTTATGATGGGTATTTTTTTTTTGGCAGTCACAGTTAGAGAAGGAAAATATCTATACCCTTTCCCAGAAAGAAACTCTAAATGAACCCTGCCAGAAACAAATAAAGGAAGGATCTCAATGTCATTAATTCTGGAGGAAATGCCAACCTTAGTCCCATCATACAATGGGACATTCATGTAACTAAATGTATTATTTTGGGATGTGAAAAAAATTAGAATTTTTATTGGAATTCTTCCACCTCCAAGGTCCCTATGAGCTCTAACTACCATCAAAACCAGTGAAACAGGATGGTTTATCTGTGGGAGCAGAAAGACATCATCTGTTGTCTGTAGTCCTACCAAAGCATCAATCTCTTTTCTACTCTGAGGTTTCTTGTGGACAACACAGAAAAACAGGGATAGTCCATGCATACAGGCTGGTCTTCATAATTGGGCTTCCCACCGGAGCTATAGAGCTCAATGTGCTAACAAAAGGAAGAGCAAGGCATTCAAGTGAAACCTTGTTATGGTATAACTGATTAGTATTGTGGAGTATGGTTATACAG
Organism: Phascolarctos cinereus; assembly: GCF_003287225.1. NCBI lineage: Eukaryota > Metazoa > Chordata > Mammalia > Diprotodontia > Phascolarctidae > Phascolarctos > Phascolarctos cinereus. The sequence continues at coordinate 197,082,368 of NW_027555958.1, read as the reverse complement.
TTTACTTCCTCAATTTGTATATATTTCTGTTTTGCTGCATTGTGTGTATTCCTCAGAAAGTGTTGTATGCCAGACAGAAATTTGCCTGATATATCAGGTAAAGGATATGTGTGTGTGTGTGTGTGTGTGTGTGTGTGTGAGAGAGAGAGAGAGAGAGGAGAGAGAGAGAGAGAGAGAGAGAGAGAGAAACAGAGACACAGAGAGAGAGAGAGAGAGAGAGAGAGAGAGAGAGAGAGAGAGAAAGAGAGAGAGAGAGACAAGAATTGAATCCAGGTTTTATTGGCTCTGCCTAGCCCCTTCTCCACTGTGACACACTACCTCTAAGAGTACATAAATACGAAAGAAATGATGAGTTCAGAGGAGGGAATATTCATGACCAGCTTGAGACAGACAATGAGGAAGAATAGAGCAGTGAGTTTCAAGGAAGACATAGCACTTGCACTGTCCCTTATAAGACTGGTAGAATTTCAGTGATAGAATTTCATGTCATCTCTGGGACAAAGATGCAGGATATTCTGGGAATATCAATCGGTCTAATTTACCTTAAATATATAGTATGTGAGGGAGAATAATGTGAAACAAAAGGCCTAAAAGATAAGATAAAGCCAGACTAATGAGTACTTCCAATGCTAGGAAATGTAGTTTGGTCTTTTTTCAGCAGGTAATGGGGAGCTATGGAAGCTATTTGCATTCAATAATATGTATGGTTAGAACTAGGTATTAGTTATTTGCTAGCCGAGCACAGGAAGAATAGAGTAGGTAGTAATTCAGTCAATCAGTTCACTCAATTTATTCACAGCCTACTAGATGTCAGATACTGAATTAGGTACTGATCACTTAGGAGGCTATTTCAACAGTACAAAAAAGAGCTAAAAAAAGAGAAATAAAAGGCTTGACCTATAATGCTGATGATAAGAGTGTTAAGGAGGGGATAGATTAAAACAACATCACAGATAGAATTGGCAAGATGGTGATATGAAAATATAAGATGAAGCAGAAAGAAGAGATAAAGATTTTCTTGTGAAGAGAAATGTAACTTTCCTATACCTGGAGTAATCTTGGCATTAGAGGAAAAAAAAAACAAACAAAAACAAAACAAAACAAAACAAAAAAAACCCAAAACAAAACACCGAAGGATTGACATTTTGAAAAGGAGCTGAAGTGAATGTAAGAAGAAATATTGGGCTATGGGTCCCTGTGATGTTCCTCTTTAGAGTGTCCGAGTACTTTTCCTTTTTAGATGCCTAGACAGAAGTGAGAGAGCTGTTTATACCCTGTCCACTTAGAAGAAAAATCTCCTTCCCTTCACCTTAGCAATTCCTAAAGACTTGAAGAGTAAGGATCATCTGGTCATATGGATGAGGAATCAGCACCCAATCAAGTCTTCCTGGGGCCGATTTGTCTGTCAGAGGCAGGCTGCCCTACCGGAGGAGACAGACCCAATTGGAACACCCTGAGTTCCCGAATATCCCTGGCTGACTGGACATCGATCCTACGGGAAATGGGCTCTTGAGGTTTTGCTTGCCTTCCAAATGGAGGATGGCTGTCTGTTCTGGGAAGAATTGCAGACTTGAATGAAAGATACATTCTGAGAGCTTTGATGTACTGGGTTTTACTCCTTTCTAATATCATGCATAAATAACTGTGTAAGGCTATGCTTCATTGAATGATCTATTAATAGAGATGGGATGTATTGGGGTTGGAGTTTTCTTATAGAAGATGATCCTTTCTTAGCTTATTTCTAAATAGGCTATATCAATATATTGCCATATTAATCAGATTGGATAAATTCACATCTAAACTCCAAAATTAACAAGATGAGCATTGTCACTATCAAAGTGACAGTTAGTAGGAGGGAGGCAGGCAACTCTGAGAGTAAGCAAGAGTTTGGTAATTGTTTCAGCACTCTTTTGTTCTGAACATTTCTGAATGTGCTGTTAAGAACTCAGTTGTTTCAGAGTGAGAGTAGGAAAGAGGTTGGGAAGTGTTTCTGATGTTGACTGCTAAAATTGACAACTGATGTGGGTGTTTGCCTGACAATGCTAAGCCCTTACTGCTGAAGAGGTCAGGCATTGCTCTTAAGTCTTTAAAACCATTTTAAAAACTTAGAACTACGATTTCATTGATACAAGAATTTTCCAGTGAGAAAATTTCCTCTATCAAAATAGATCAGAAACTGTTCTTGAATGAAAGAGTTGCTTGAGGCACTAAGAAGTTAAGTGACCTGCCCATGGTCACACAGTCAGTAGAGCTTAACTTAAACTCACTTCCTCCTAACCATAATATTGTCTGTCTACTATGTCCTGCTTCCTCTTTAATACCATCAACTTATTTTTAATGCCTTTAAATGAATTTTTTATCTTATTAATCATAGCATCTACATACATTTGAAAAATAATAATATAAATGCATAAAATATTTGATCTCAAGATATTTTGGTTTATTTTTCATACTTTGTCACACTGTATATTTTGTTATCAATAAAGATAAAAGTCACAATGTTTGGTGCTCATAAGAATTCCCAGATAAATCATTCAGGGACTTCATGACCTTCTAAGACCCTCAACCTACAGGTTGGGAACTTTATCAGGTAGTAGGTAAAGTAATGAACTTGGAGACACAAAACCTAAGTTCCAGTCTTGAGCTCAACCTATCATTTTCTAACTGTGTGATGCTGGACAAGTCACTTTAATCTCTTTGAGTTTTGGTTAATTGTCTCTAAAATGTGGATAAAATCATATACCATTAACTTCTAAATAAGATAATACTTCATTAATTTTGATGATAGAGGTGCCAGTTATAACATTCACTTCAGTCATCCAAGCATATATGTGAGAACTAGAGAATTCACCTCAGATTTTTTCCTATTAAACAGAAATTTGTGGAACCTACCAAAAACATCACAATGTGTTCTAAAGCTAATCAGTACAGAGTTTCTGATCAGATGCTCATAGGGAAGACAACTGAATTTCTTGGGGCCATGCCTGATCTCCTTTCTTATTTACCCTTTTCACTTTTTTTTTTTTGCTTGAGGAGTTGGAGTTAAAAAAATAAACAAACCTTAGAATATCTTTCAGATGTTCACCTCTAGGGTCTTGCTGTCATGATTTATTTAAATGAAAGAATAGTGCACACATGTTATGAGAATTCAAGAAAATTATTGGGTAAGATGCAGATTTAAAAACAGCTTTTGCTTGAAAAGCACATATGGAAATAAAAGATGTAGAGAAATAATAGAAAGAAGAGTGGTCGTTAAGAATAGTTCCAGCAGGCTAAGCAATATATTTGTAGAATAAGCAGGAATCAGTGTATGTGTCTTTTAAGTTCATTATATTTATTTAACCTCTTTCAATTGACAATCTACCTGGGGAAATCTTTAGGTTTTCAAGGACCTGACTAGCCTGCCTTTTAATCATTCAATCAAGAATATGGCTCTAGCCATTACCTACACTCTCCCTTTTGAGATTTTTCTAATGTTTTCTCTTTCACGGATTTGTAGCAGACATGGGTGGGGAAGAGATGATATTTCTTCACTCCCCTCTTCTTCCTTTCTCACCAGGAGCAATGGTGGCTGTGAGCACATGACATCAAGAACACGTGTTTGAATCTTTGGCATGTCTGGCTCTATTTTCTGTTATCCCCCCCCCCCAACATAGGCCAATGTATTGTCATTTTGAGAAATTGATATATCTAGCTATAGTTGTAATCTTGTGGATTCATGAATTCAAGAGCTCCTGAGCACCAGCTGCCCAGCAGCAGGTGATTCATGCAACTGGATCCTTTCTAGAAAGAGAGGAAGCATCATTGATAAGAGAATGCTGCAGCTGAAAGGACTAAGGAAGATGAAATAATGCCCTGGATGACTGGGAGATGTGGACCTTGATTTTTTTTCTGAGAACTTCTTCTATTCCACCCACTATTTTGATGGCATCTTCTGAACTTGCCACAACCCCATGTATTTTTCCCTCCTATAATATTTTTCACACTTGGACATGGTTTCCATTATGTGTGCTTTCAACTGCAACCTATGCTACATCCCTTCCCCTTCCCCTTCTCACTTACCCAAACTCCATGGACTGGTTCTGCATAGATTTCTATTTCCAGAATAGATGAACTTTATTAGCCTAGAGTCCACCTAGGCCATCTTGCCATCTGCTCTGTCACAACCATGCTTCCTTTCACTTGGAGCTAAATCCTGTAGACCAGACCTACAGAAATAATGCTCCCAGTCTCCCAGGAATTCATACACTCTTTTTTTAAAAAACCCTCATTCTAGAAGTGAACTGTCTTAATTGGTGAGTTACAACTCATCTAACCCATGATATCACCTCACTCAGATACTCAAATGGATATGTATTCTCATTGATTTTTATGTTCCTTCCAGTGTTGCAGCTCAGAACCTATCCATTGTCTCCATCCTTCAATTCTTATCTGTGCCTTCATTTGATTATATTGTGATTTGCCAAAATCAGACACATACCTTTTCATTACCCCCCATATATTAATTTTCAATTATTTGGAGACTCTAGCATTTCACATCTCCCAACCAAATAACATCTATAGAAATTAAGAACTGCTAATTAGTAATATTTTAAATGGTTTCCTTTCATCTTAAATAATACTATCCATGGTGTTTTTGTTGTTGTTGGTGGTGGTGTCTTTTTTTTGGGGGGGATGGCATTTAGTAATCTCTCATTCTGATATCTTGAGAAATAATCACTCACCAGTCTCAAAACAGTCTAATCTCCAGCATGGAATTTCTCTGGGTCCATTTCAGGTATTCTTTTCATCTTTGTTCTTAGTGCCATTTCTACTTCTTCATAAAGTACATGGGAAATTCAGACATTAGATCACAGTCAAACAAATGTGCCAGCTCCATTGTATAGCTGTGAATCATTGGAATACCAGGGTCTTTAAAAGAATTAGTTTGACTCACCCAAAGGGCATTTGAAAAGTTTATGGCAATGGCGAATGCACTGCAGTGTATTCCCTATGAAGAATTGTGCACAAGCAGCAATGTTAAAGACATAATTGAAAAGATGCATTCTTTGCATAAGGTTCAGCCAGTCATGTAGGGAAAACAAGATATATCAGATGCACCTTCCGATGGTTATATTCATATCCATTTAATGTCAAGAAATCTAGAAAAAAAGGCCCTTATCCTATGAAGTAGACATTTGTAGAGGATTTATTGAAGGATATTAATAAAGTCACTTCAGATAAGATTTCCACTTGTTATGATATTTACCATCACAGTGTCTTTATTGGTGAGACTATAAAACCTTTGAAAGGTCAAAGTTTGATAGGTTTTTCATTCTGAGAAAAATATGACAATTGAGGGGATACTTAGTATTTAAAATCTTTAGGTGCCACAATTGAATTGCAAGCTTCTTGAAGGCATGGACCAAGTTTTGTTATTATTGTTGTTGTTGTTTGCTTGTTTTTTGGCATACTCATAAAGGCAACATGGTATAATGGTGGAGCGCTAGCTTTAGAGTGAGGAAGACTGGGGTTCAAATACTGCCTCTGAAAACACTTGACAAGTTTTGTGACTATGAACAAGTGTGTTAACTTCTTAGTGCTTCAAGTAACTAAGGCTATACATTTCAGTTGATCTGCCAATCTCTATCAGTGGAGGGAGCTTCTATACCAGGAATTCTCTATAACTTTGAAATAAAAGGCTTGGACAAAAAAAAAATCCCCCTAGGGCTATGTACACAAGTAAGAAATCAATCAATGTTTTCATAATGAATGAATTTATGTGGGGAAAAGTTGATAGAAATGAGTTTCTAGAAATGCTGACTATGTTTGTTCAATCCAACATCCTTAAGTATGAAATACTATTTAGACTCATTGCAGAGTTTATTTTTTTTCTTTATCTCCAAGGTAGTTTTAGCTGTTTTATCTGCTTAATTGAGTGAAGAAAGTATTGATGCAAAGCTACAGATGATACTATCTCTTAAAAAGAAACTAAACTCACAAGAAAATGGAAATAGATTTATGAAATAGATTTTTATTTTTTTTAGGATCACAATTAATTATAATTTGTGGCATTGAAGACTCCTTTGCTCAATAGACCAAACTAATTTTGCTCATTTTTACTCTTGAAACCAGGTAGAATCCTTGATTCCATGTAAGCTTCTTAGAATTTTAAAGTAGTGTTTTCTAAAGCAAGAGCTATTGAATGACCCCAAGGGATATGTGTTCAACCAAACAGATGATAGGAAGATGGGTTGCAACTCACCCTCCCTATTATATCTAATTGTATAGCTTGTTTCTGACTCAATAATATATACTCTTTACTCATAATCATCACATGCTATCACAGTCTGCCCTTTCCTGCTTCTCTGTAAGTTTCATCCTCTCCCCTTCAGCTCTTCAGGGCAATAATACCTGAATGCAACCCAGGCACCCTCAGGAGCAGCTGCACAGGTGCCATTGGGAAAATTTCTCTTGCATTCCAGCATACCCACCTTCTTCTCCCTCTCCTAAACCTCAGATCACCAACTATCTTTAGCTGGTGCCCCTATGAGGGCAGGCTTTGTGCTCCAGGAAATTAATCATGAGTAAGATGCCTTACCCACTTTTCATTTTATGTAGGACAGTGAGTTGCACAGGATGAATAGGCATCAGTGGCTTACAATCTGCCTCACATCTCCTTACATTATCTTTTACCACACACCCACTCCTTTTGCAGACTTCCTAATTCTGTTCCCTTCTAATCAGCCATTTCACAGCCTTGGTACTTATTATAACCCCACATTTTCATTAACAAATCTTGCCTTTTCTAGCTCCAAAACATCTCTCCTATCCATCCTCTGTTCTCCACTCATGTAACCTCCAACCTAGTTCAGACACGCATTACTTCCTGCCTAGACTATTACAATGGCATCATTATTGGTCTCCCTACTTCAAATCTCTCCACTCCAATCCATCCTCCACACTCTTAGGAAAATGATTTTCCTAAAGTTTAGGTGTGACCATATCAACTCCTCTAACCCCTCACCCCCAACTGATGAATTTCACTGTCTCACTATTCATGTCAGGATCAACTATAAACTCCTCTGTTTGACACTTAAAGTCCTCCACAACCTGTTCACTTCTTACCTTTTTACTTAATTATACATTACTTTCATCTTGCACTCTACAGCTCAGACATGCTCTCCTTGCTGTTCTCTACATTCAGATGAAAATACAACTAAAATATCCAAACACGAAGAGGGAATTGAGGTATCATAACTTTCTGCTAAATTAAGATTAAAATCAGTTAACTTTTTGGTTATTTGTAACCTCTTCTGTAACTTCCTGGGATTCCTTCAAGTCTCAGCTAAAGCCAAGAGAGCAAAGTGAATTTGGTCTACTAAGCAAAAGTCATCAAACTCTTATGGAATACTCTTATGCTATAAGAAATCTTGAGGAGGTAGATTTCAGAAAAATGTGGAGGGACTTATATGAACTGATGAAAAGTTATGTGAGCAGAACCAGGAGAACATTGTAGCAGTAACAGCAACATTGTGTGATGATCATCTATGAATGACTTAGCTCCTCTCAGCAATACAAGACAATTCCAAAGGACTCATGATGGAAAATGCTATCCACATCCAGAGAAAGGACTGATGGAGTCTGAATGCAGATTGAAGCATACTATTTTCACTTTATTTTTTTGTAACTTTTTTTCCTTTTGATCTGTTTCTTCTTTCACAGCTGTGACTAATATGAAGATATGTTTTACACGATTGCACATATATAACCTACATCAAGTTGCTTACCATTTTAGGAAGAGGGGAAGGGAGGGATGGAGAAAAATTTGGAATTCAAAATTTTGTAAAAATGAATGTTAAAAATTCTTTGTCTATATACTTGGAAAAACAAAATAAAAGTCTTCACACTCACAAGTTATAATTACTTGTAATACTAAAACTTCTTAAAGAAGTCTTTCCCAGTCCTCCTCAATCTTAGTACCTTCTTTATAAGACTACCCTCAATTTATCCTTTCTATAACTCGTTAGTGCATAATTGTATTCATATTTTCTCCTCCATTAAGCTGTGAGCTCCTTGAAAACAGGGATTTTCCCTTCCTTTTCTTTGTATTCCCAGCACTTAGCACAGTACTTGACACTTAATGTTTTATAAACATTAGTTGAATTGACTTGAATTAGATAACCCCTGACATAAGGTTCCCAAATGAGGTGTTGACCAGGTCAGCAAATTTTTCAACTTTTTTCAAGGGGAAAACAATCTCAATATAACAAATAGAAGATTATGTAAATTTGAGAATTGTAATACATGATAAATGCAGGCAGAAAGGTGATGGTCTCCAAGGAGTCTTAACCAAAGGAGAGCCAGAGATGTATGGTTTGTTTGATATTTGTCCAGTGATATCCATATATCACTTTCACATTAGAAAATTTTTTTCTACAGGGGAGCAGAAACGATTATATTCACAATACCAGCAGCTCTTATTTATCCAGTTCTTTAAGGTTTGCAAAAGGCTTTACTCTGCCAATAAGTAGGCAATGCAAAGTTTATTATCCCCCATTTATAGGTGATTAAACTGGACCTCAGAAAGATTAAATGGTTTGGCCAGGATCATTGACCCAATAAGTATCAGACCTGGGATTTCCCAGGCTGTACCAAAAACTGAGTAAAAAAATATCCCACAGAACTGTCCAGGGAAAATGTAGGGAAATCTAGGAGGATGACCACCTGGGACAACATGAATCAGAGGGAAAGAGTAAGTTAGGATTAGTCAGAGTGTGCATTTAGAGTTGGAACCAGAGTTCCAGTTTAATCACGTTATTTTACAACTGAGAAATCTTAGGCATGGAGACATGAAAAGATTTGCACAAGGTCACACAGTTACTGAGCAGTTGAGCTAAGACTAGAATGGCGGTCATTCAACTCAGTCCAGTCCTCTAATATACTGCAATCTCCCTCTAGTTCTTAGACACAGGATTTAGGTAAAATAGTGTCATTTATAGTTTTTCTTGGGGGACATTTTTTTAAAGGTGAGTATATATTTCCTTAAGCATCTTTTTTCCCCCATTTTTTTTGGTTTTTTTGGCTAGGCAGTGGGTCTAAGTGACTTGCCCAGAGTCATACAGCTAGTAAGCGTTATGTGTCTGAGGCCAGATTTGACTTCAGGGCGGCATCGGCCCTCTATCCACTGTGCCACCTAGCTGCCCCTCCCATTTTTTCTTTCTCTAAGAACTGATAACCTATGAACTCCTAAAAGTGCTGAAACCTGATAGGAAAGTGACAGACCAAATATGTCTCTCTTTTTCTGTAGCACCATTGCGGATATAAATATTTCCTCCCCTTTCAAAATAGGCATGTAACTGATATACACATACATACACACATATATATATACACACACACACACACACACACATATATATATATATATATAAATGTATATATATTATACATATACACACATACATATATACATATATAAAGTATATACATATATAAAGTTCATACATATATATGTAAAGTACATATATGTGTGTGTGTGTGTGTGTGTGTGTGTGTCTATATTTAGATAAGTAAAAATTGGGTCAGTTTTAAACATTCCTTTAGCTTTTAAAATATATAAAATTGTATATGCCTTTATGTGTCTTTATTTTTAACAGTGGGTATTTAAAAACTATTTGACCAGCTTTCGCTGATCTATTCTCTGTTTCCATGGTGCTATCAGCTGGCAGAAGATAGAAAGCTGGGAAATTTCAGAGGTTTTTCTTAGAGGCAATGAAAATCTTGCAACATCATGTTGCCTTACACCTACAGACTAAATAGAAGCTTGTTGTGTTAACTCTAAAAAGAACAATAGAAATAGTATTTTCCCTTTATTACTCATTTCCTCTTCTTAACTCTAGAGGAGGTTAGAGACAGTTAACAGTGACCCATTTGTACATATCATTCAAAGGTTTAATGGTAAATGTACCAACTAAAATGTGTTCCATGCTTTATGATATCTGTTTATTAAATCACAGCCTTCTTTCAAGGAAAATGTACATTGCATTAGTTTTTTTTCCCCCAAAAGTATGTGTTATGACTTTTGGTTTGCAAAATAGGAGCATCATGAAAGTGTTCATGGAAAACTTAAGTAATAATAAAACTCATTATTATTATTATTACATACTCCTTTACAATTTTCAAAGAAATCTATACATATTAACTCATTTGAGTCTCACAGCAATCCAGTGTAATAAATGACAGTACCAAGGAAATATGGTTTGAAGAGATTGTCACATAGGCAGGGAGGGCCTTGAACAGAATTCATGCCCAAGTCTGCCTGACTTTGAGTCCAGCTACATTATATTGTGATCTCATTAATATGTGTTCCTTCAAAGAGCACAGAACAAAGTACCAACCTGCCTTCTACCCAACATTATTGATGTCTTGTCGGTGACAGGTGTACCACCCAATGAAAATCCAAATTATCTCAGGTCTAATTCTTTTGTTGTTGTTGAGTCATTTCAGTTGTGTCTGATTCTGCTTGACCTCATTTGGGATTTTCTTGGCAAAGATACTGGAGTGGTTTGCCATTTCCTTCTCCAGGTCATTTTATAGATGAGGAAACTGAGGCAAAACAGGTGTAAGTGACTTGCCCAGGGTCACACAGCCATTCAGTGTCTGAGTCCAGATTTGAATTCAAGTCTTCCTGATTCCAGTCCAACTAGACACTCTATCCATTGTGCCACCTAGCTGCCCTACTTTAGTATATAACCCACGTAGAGTGTAAACCATGGATACCCCCTGTCTTTGCTTGCAATTTCTTTTATGCAAGTTTTCTGGATCTGTTTTGTTCTTTTTATATTATGCTACAGAATATAAAGTATTTAATCTCTTGGGAATGTTATCTTGTCACACAATGGGAGCAGCATATAATTATCTGTTTATAAGACTATAAAACCAACTAGTCAGGGCTTTTAAAGCTATTATTATAACCTTTGGATGCATTATATTTTAACTTAGGTAAAAATTCATTAATTATAATTCTTTTAAGTTAGTCTATCAAGCACAATGGCTTTATTTTTTTCTCTCCAAGAAAGCCTCAGGGACTATTGTTCCAAATGTACCTGTATATGTACATGACTATTAATATCAACTAAGGAATAAAATGGAAAGAATGTGCTTACCAAAACTGTTGTCATAAAGGAGATTCTGCTCAGAGTCCAAGTTGAAGAAGGATTCCCCATAAAGCATGAGATCTTCCAAGAGCTCCTATGTTGAATGACATTGTGCTCATTGTGTCCAGCCCAGACATTGCAGAGCCTCTTAAAGAAGATTCATAATTACTCAGAAGTGTTTGGCCTAACTAGCTACATAGATGAAATCAAGGTAGGAAATGTCTATTTTTCAGGCTGTAACGTGTAGGTAATGGATGACCTATAGAGATAGTCTATTAGCATATTTGTATCTATATCTAATCTGTATTATATATCTATTTATGTATATTTGTGTATGGTATACACACACATACATATATATATATATATATAGATATCTATATCTATATCTAGATAGATAGATAGATAGATAGATAGATAGATACCTTTGTATAGATAGACTAGAGATAGGGATAGGGATTAAATTTGTGATTTCATTTGTATAGAGACCTACCTATCAAAGCTCTATCAAAGCAGGTCAGAATTTCTCTTAGACTTATAGTTTTAAAATGTTGCTTTAGAGCATTGCAAAATGAAATGGCTTGCCCAAGGTCACTCAGCCAATACATGTCAGAGGCAGGATTTGAATGCAGTTTTTCTTTTTCCTAGCTTTGAAGACGGATCTCAAGATACTTTGCAACACTGCCTGGATATAGATATTTATAGATAACTTAGACAGATACTATAAATGGACAATAAGCTAGGACCAGAACATGGAGCAGGTAGAAAGCGTTCTGACTACCCCTAGGAAATTGTAAAGATCTTTTAATTACCCTAACCTCCTCTCTAAGACAAAAGTCAATATTTTGAATACCTATATTTTCCCATTAGTGCAGCCCATCTACAAATTATGTTATACAGAACCAAAGAATTCTAGTTGACGATTATCCAAGAGGAAGTGGAGAAGTACATATTGAATATGAGTAGGCTGGAACCAAGATGGTGGAGAAAAAGCAGGGACTTACCTGCACTCTCCCTCAAACCCCTCCAAACAACTTTAAATAATGTCTCAAAACAAATTCTGGAGTGGCAGTATCCACAAAACAAAGGGGGTGAAACAATTTTACAGCCTAAGACAACTTAGAAATTCATCAGGAAAGGTCTATTGCACTGCAGTAAGATGGATCACAGTCCAGTTCAGGCCACTGCTTAGTCAAAGCAGCAGTAGGCTTTGGTGGTGATTGAATCAATGGCACCAGTGACAGTTTCTTGAGCTCTGGGCCCACAGATGGTAAGAGGGTCAGACAACAGGTCAGAAGGAGATTACAGGAGTCCTTTTGCTGGCACCAAGGGCAGGACTCTGTTGCATTGAATATGAGAAGACTGCAGCACATTACACTCATCAATCACCCACTATTTGGCTGGTGAAGTAGCAGTTTTGCATGGCGGATAGAGAACTGGTGTGTGAACCAGGAAATGCTGGATTCAGCTCATACTTATTACACATACTGGTTCTTGGACACTGGGCAATTCACTTAACTTCTCAGTGTTCTAGGCAACTCTCTAAGATTATAAATTGCAGAAAAGGTGCCCATCTGCATTGGTAGAGGGGATTCCTTATACTAATGAAATCACAGGCCCAGTTTATATCTCCTAAGTACCAGATGCTGGATCCTAAATACTAGATGCTTAATTAACAAAATTAACCATTTGGAACCCACAAGGAGCTCAAGTTCTGATAGGGGTGTGGGAGAAGAAGGAACAACACATATTTTGGCTGAGGCATGGGGAAAGGGCTATGTGGGGGCCACTCTATGTGGGTACTCAAGTGGTAGTACTAGAAAGATCATCAAGTACATTATGGCATCTAAGGTGAGCCTTGAAGGGGCTAGTGATTCTAAGAAGCAGAAATGAAGAAGAGCATTCTGAGGGTTTAGGATAGCCTAAGCAAAGGGATTAGAGATGAGAGATGGAATGTTGTATGTTAGGAACAGCAAATAGGGCAGTTTGTCTGTTAGTGGAGGGTTGTGAGGGGGAGTGATGTGAAATCAGTCTAGAAAAAAAAGATTGGAGCCAGATTGTAAAGAGCTTTAAATGCCAAACAGGAGTTTCTATTTTATTTTCAAGGCAAAGGACCTCTGAAGTTTCTTGAGCAGAGGAATGACATATTTGGTAAAACTCCCTTTATATTTAGTTGCATTTTTCCTCTGCAACTTTAAGTGAGACATCATGGCATAATTGATAGAAATAGAGTTTGCCTGGGAAGGCAGTAGGTCAGGGTCAGAATGGAAGAAGCATTTCTTAGGTGTATGCCAGGCACTATGCTAAGTGCTTTACCAAAATTACCTCATTCAATAATCACAACAACCTTATGAGGTAGGTATTATTATTATCTTTGTTTTACAGTTAAGGAAACTGAGACAGACAGAAGCTTAAAGCCAGGAAGTTTCAAGTTTGGCTTCTGACATTTAGAAGATATTCGACCATGGGCAAGTTGTCTCAGTGGTCCAGCCAATCCTATAAAACTGTAAGTTGAAACTCAGTTGCTCATTTGAAGACTTGCATTTATAGAGAGATTTTTTTCCCACACTGTCCAGTTAAGTCACAAGCCCATAAGCAAAATAAAGTTTTCTGACTAGGGTTTTTAGCTTTCTTCTCTGGAGGCAGACAAAATCCATCCAACCCATCTTCCATCTGACAGACATTCAATCATTCAAAAGCAGCTGTCTCTTTCTCCATGTCCATTCTTCTTTAGGCTATACATTTCTAGTTCCTTCAAATAATCCTCATATGACATAGCTTTAATTCCCTTCAAAATCTTAATTGGCTTTCTCTGAACATACACTAGCTTGTCAATGTGCTCCTCAGAATGTGGTCACTAGAATTAAATCCAATACTCTACAAGCAATGTAGTATTTGAAGAGAAAAGTGAGATGACTACATTTATTTCTGTTCATGAAGCCTAGGACCACTTTCACTTTTTTGGGGGGGGCAGCCATGTTATCTTATTGACATGTATAGAGTTAGCAGTCAGATAAATCCCCTAAATCTTTTTCATATCAAATGCTGGCTAGCCATTTTAGCTCGATTTCTTCTTTGTGCTGTTAACTTTTTTTTTTGCCCTAAATATATAATTTTACATTTGCTTTTTATTAAACTTCTCTTTGCTAGAGCTGCTTCCTATTCAGTACCTATAATGTGAAAAGCACTATTCTAGGTCCAGGTTATACTAAGAGAAACATGATACAGGGTCTGTGCTCAAGGATATTAGAATCTGAAGGGTGAAACACTAATACACAATTAATTAGGAAATAAGGGAGAGTAGACAATAAGTGGAGAGCAGCTGGAGCACAGTAGATAGAGCAATGGGCCTGGAATCAAGAGGTCTTGAGTTCAAATCTGACACTTATAGCTATGTGACCCTGGGAAAGTCACTGCACTCTGTTTGCTTCTATTTCCTCATCTGAAAAATGACCTGGAGAAGGAAACGGCAAAGTACTCCAACATCTTTACAAAGAAAACCCTTTGCAAAGAGTTGGACATAACTGAAAATGACTGAACAGCAAAGATAGTAAGTACAAAAGAGAAGTCTAGACAAAGTACTACCAAAAGGCAGTGAGAGGATTTCCCATGGGATCTTTTCTACCCTCCTGCCTTCTAGGCTAGGCTTATAGCCTGTTCATGGCAATAGGCAGAGCTGTGTAAGAGTAGGAAATTTTAACCAACACAAGTATCACAAATCACATGAGGGGCAAATAGCATGAAACATGGTAGAGTACTGGTGGTAGGGAGCTGGAGAGAAGAAGAGACCTACCCAGGAGGAAAACAGAAACCAGGGAACCTACAGAGGAGGTTGTTGTGGAGGATAGAAAAGGCCAGGTAACCCAGGAAAAAAATACCATATTTAGAATCCGAGAGCCTGGGTTCAAATACTGAAACTCCTCCTTAATACCTATGATTTTGGGGAAGTTATTTAACTTCTCCGGGCTTCAGTTTACTCCCCTACAAATGTGTCTTCAGAACAGAAGACTTCTGAGGTCCCATTCAGCTTTCAGTCTCTGGTTCTATGAATTAATTTTTTTCTTGTTCAATTTTGTCTGACTCTTTCTTGGCAAAGATACTGGAGTGGTTTGCCATTTCCTTCTTTGGCTCATTTTACTGAGGCAAACAGGGTTAAGCAACTTCTCCAGGGTCACACAGCTAGTAAATGTCTAAGTCTGCATTTGAACTGAGGTTTTCTTGACTCCAGGCCCAGAGCCTACTGCTCCTCCTCCTCCTCCTCCTCCTCTTCCTCCTCCTCCTCCTCCTCCTCCTCCTCTACTACTCAACTACTCTATCTACCTTCCTTAATGAATTAATTATTCCTCTGCCTCTTATTGACTGGCCAATAATAGGTCCTAGTCCAACCTGCTTTTGGTCATTGTTTGGATTTTGGTGGCTCAGAGTGCATGTAAATAGCAGTTGTTTCCAATCTGGCCAGAAATCCTGAAGGTCTTCTCCTCTCCCGAATTGAATTTCTTTTCTTTTTCTTCGAATAGGCAAACAAGGACATCTTTTGCCTCATTTCTTGCCCAACTTTAAATCTCTGAATGGGTGTTTCTTCAGACAAACTGAGACCTGGAAAAGACCTTAACTGAAAAAGGCCAAGATCTCCCACTGAATCTGGGGCCATCTCTAGTCATCCTGCTCTGTGTCTTGCCACAGGACCAGTGGCTCTGGAGGAGAGAGTGAGGCTGGTGACTTTGCACAGTCCTGTCTCATGTAAATCCAATTCACTTGCAAGTCAAGATGTGGCTTTACTGATACTATTTGTCCTCTTCAAGACAAACAAGCAGCCACAAAACCAACGATTATTTCTGCTCAGTTCTGTTTCTAAGCTGCTACAGGAAGTTCTCTCACTGTCAATAGCACTCCTCATTTTTTCTGTCTTTAGCTTCTTCTCCCCAGCCCCCATCACGTTTTTGGTTTAAGTTTTCTTTAGAAAAGTGATCTACCTTGCCAATTTGAAATCAATCCAAAGAACTCTTCCTAGGCTTCCCCCCCCCTTCTATTTAAAAATATTTTTTGGACACTGACTTATGTGTTGGCAGAAGATGCCACTGTTTATATCTTTCATTCAGTACTTCATTACACTTACATTTATTAAGTACCTACTATGTGCGATGCCCAGATAGAAAAGGCACTGGGGAGGTTCATTAGACTAAAAATCTTTTTCAGCTGTTATAAAGCCTTACATCCCAACATTCCATTTTAAGAACCATCTTTTCCCTTAAGGCCAGTTTCAAATGCAAATGCTATTCTCTAGTGAGGGTAACACAGTAAAGTCATTCATAGCAAGGTGTGAATGAGATTCTATTACTTTCCTCAGGGCACTGGGAGGAAAAAAAAAAGAATGTTCAGTGGGTTGGAAGTTGGGAGTCTGTAGCTTCCAGAGGCTTAAGACAGGCTTCGCCTTAACTGAGACTGCCGCTTACAATCAAGAACTGACTTTTCTTCCTTTGGTCTGCAGATCCTCTCTGAGCCAACACCGTAAAAGGCAAAACAAACAGCATTTCCCACTAACATCCCTAGAAAGAGCCAAGTGATGGTTTTATTTATTTTTTAATGTTTAGAGCAGCAAAAGGCAGAGACAACAAAAAGAGGTATTGGGGTCAAGTTTCTGGTGGCACGATATTTATGATGAGGCTGGTGAGGATATTTATAGCGAGGCTTTAAGCAAGCCCAGTACTGCAAAACCCATATTTACAAAAAAGAACATATTGGGAGGGGAAATGCCATTAAAAAGGACTCACAGCAGGGTTTCTTTAAGTATCAAGCTTCCCTAGTGAATTTAAAATAGAATAGATTTTGACATACATTTTTTCAAGGGCATTTTAAGGCAAAATTAGGTAATCCCTTGTCAGGATCCAAGATCGCCCCACTTTTTGACACCCTTGTTTTCCAGAGCTAAGGCCCAGAAAGCAAGCTGCGCCCTGAGCTTGGCATAACAACAATCCTTTCCTCTCTAGATGAACTTTGCTGCAATTAAATTATAGAACTGATAGTGCCTGAGCTCAGGCATGCACTTGCAGGTCCAGATATGGAGCCCTGCTATGCATGGACTTTTTTGTCATTAGACAACCTTCCCT
Organism: Phascolarctos cinereus; assembly: GCF_003287225.1. Lineage (NCBI taxonomy): Eukaryota > Metazoa > Chordata > Mammalia > Diprotodontia > Phascolarctidae > Phascolarctos > Phascolarctos cinereus. The sequence continues at coordinate 197,065,123 of NW_027555958.1, read as the reverse complement.
CATTGTTGCTGCTGTGCCTCACTACTATTGCTACACTACACTGGTTCTTTATCTAGCCACAGATACATAAATCAAGGTTTAGCCCCACTGCCTTGGGTCTCTAACTAGAGGAGGCCCCACTAGAAGAGGCCCCAACACATGTGCCTAATTTCTCTCCCTCAGTGAAATAAAGAAAGTGTTTTGCTTTTAACCTCTGTGAGCTCTTTGGTATTTTTGGAGTTCTCAGTAGTTGCAAAACCTCTGTGAATCTTTGGTCATTTGTTACCAGAGTTGACGCCCTTGACCAGAAGTTCAGAAAAGAGAAAGAAGCAGAGGACTACTTGTTATACATCTTTTTCTATCCTATCTCCAATCCGGGGGAAAAATATTGTTCCCAAGGACAACCGCAGGGAGATTTTTGGAAGAATATAGAAACAGTAACAAATAAATAAATAAATAAATAAAAATGTAAGATAATATAAGTATTATTATACAATATACTATACAAGATATAACAATAATATAAAAATAAATAGAAAGAAATAAATGAAGAAAGAAAGAAAGAAAGAAAGAAAGAAAGAAAGAAAGGGAAGAAAGAAAGAAAGAAAGAAAGAAAGAAAGAAAGAAAGAAAGAAAGAAAGAAAGAAAGAAAGAAAGAAAGAAAGAAAGAAAGAAAGAAAATGATCCAAATCCAGGAAACCTGTGCTTCTCCATCAGCCTAAGCAATCCTTTGGCACTGACATTTTGGATTCAAAAGCCTTGTAAGCGGCATGACTGGAAGTCAGTCAATTAAGTACATTCATTAAGTACTTACTATGTACTAGGCCTAAGCTAAGCATTGGTATATAAAGAAAAGTGAAATCCAGGGGTGCGGAGTCAAGATGGCCAAATGAAAGCAGTGACTTGCTTGAGCTGTCCCCCAACCCCCTCCAAATACTCATAAAAAATGGCTCTAAACAAATTCTGAAACAGCAGAACCCACAAAAAGACAAAGTGAAACAAATTTCCAGCCCAAGACAACCTGGATGATTGATCAGAAAGGTATATCGCGGAGGGCTGGGAGCACAGAGCAGTGTGGGAGGACAGGCCACAGCAAATCTGGAGCAGGCCTCAGAGGACTGAATTGCAGGCATCTGTGGAGGTTTCCAGACTCCTCAATCCACGAATGCCAAAGACAACTTAGAAGGTCAGTGGGAAAAGTCTGTTTCTGTCGTGGTCAGAGAGGAAGGCAGGGTCTCAGCTCCATTCCCCAAGAGCCTGGCCCGGGCGGTGGGGGCGGGGGGCAGCAGCTTCCTGAGCTTCCGGCCCACAGACTGAGGGGGAATCCAGTGGCTGATCAGAGAGGGACTGCAGGGATCTCTTTGCCAGTGCTGAGGCAGGAATCTCTTGCTTTGCCCGTGTGTGGATCTGGGTCACAGTTCTGGGCGGCAGTGCTGGGGTGAGGAGGAGTGCTGGCATGGTGGAGCTTGTAGTGGCTGTGGAGAGAAGCCCCTCCTCACAGTTACAGGACAGAAAGGAATACTTGTGGTCACAGGCCAGGAAAGGAGTAAACACCTCGCCCCTTATCATACCACCTTGGAAGAACTGAAAATTTACAGGTCCCTACAAGTATCTCTGAAAACAGCTACACAAACCCCTGAAGCTTGGGACAGTACACTCTCCACATTGGAAGCAGACTCTTACCTTAACAAAGAGTTTAAAACTCAAGTAATTGGCTGGGATCATGAGCAAGCAGCACAAAAAGAGTCAGACTATATTATCTTACTTTGGTGACAAAGAAGATCAAAATATACAACCAGAAGAAGACAACAAAATCAAAGCTCCTACATCCAAAGCCTCCAAGAAAAATATGAATCAGTCCCAGGCCTTGGAAGAGCTCAAAAGGGATTTTGAGAAGCAAGTAAGGGAAGTAGAGGAAAAACTGGGAAGAGAAAGAGAGTGATGCAAGAAAATCATGAAAAACAAGTCAACAGCTTGCTAAAGGAGACCCAAAAAAATACTGAAGAAAATAACACCTTAAAAAAACAGCCTAACCCAAATGGCAAAAGAGGTCCAAAAAGCCAATGAGGAGAAAAATGCCCTAAAAGAAAAATTGGCCAAATGGAAAAGGAAATCCAAAAGATTACTGAAGAAAATACTTCCTTAAAAATTGGAATAGAGCAATTGGAAGCTAGTGACTTTATGAGAAATCAAGACACTGTAAAACAAATCCAAAAGAATGAAAAATTAGAAAACAATGTGAAATATCTCATTGGAAACCTGAAAATCCAGGAGAGAGAATTTAAAAATTATTGGACTATCTGAAAGCCATGATCAAAAAAAGAGCCTAGACATCATCTTTCAAGAAATTATCAAGGAAAACTGCCCTGATATAGTAGAACCAGAGGGCAAAATAGAAATTGAAAGAATCCACAATCTCCTCCTGAAAGAGATCCCCAAAGGAAAACTCCTAGGAATATTGTAGCCAAATTCCAGAGTTCCCAGGTCAAGGAGAAAATATTACAAGCTGCCAGAAGGAAACAATTCAAGTACTGTGGAAACACAATCAGGATAACACAAGATTTAGCAGCTTCTACATTAAAGGACCACAGGGCATGGAATATAATATTCCGGAGGGCAAAGGAGATAGGATTACAACCAAGAATCACCTACCCAGCAAAACTGAGTATAATCCTTCAGGGGAAAAAATGGTCATTCAGTGAAATAGAGGACTTTCAAGCATTCCTGATGAAAAGACCAGAGCTAAACAGAAAATTTGACTTTCAAATACAGGACTCCAGTGGAACATGAAGAGGTAAACAGGAAAGAGAAATCATAAGAGACTTATTAAGATTGAACTGTTTACATTCCTGCATGGAAAGATGATATTTGTAACTCATGAGAACTTTGTCAGTATTAGGGTAGTTGAAGGAAAAAAATGTATATATGTATATATAGATAGATAGATAGAGGGCACAGGGTGAGTTGAAGATTAAGGGGTCATATCTGGAGAATAAAATTAAGGGATGAGAGAGGATGATACTCGGAGAAGAAAGGGAGAGGTAGAATGGGGTAAATTATCTCACACAGAAAAAAAAACAGAAAAGTCTATCACAGTGAAGGGGAAACAGGGGAAGGTGAGAGAAAAGAGGAATCTTATTCTCATAGGATTTGGCTTAAGGAGGGAATAACATACACCTTCAATTGGGTATGGAAATCTGTCTTACCCTACAGGAAAATAGGGGGAGAAGGGGACAAGAGAGCAGGGGGTGATAGAGAGGAGGGCAGATTGGGAAAGGGGTAATCAGAAGTAAATACTTCTGAGGAGGGACAGGGTCAAAAGAAAGAATAGAATAGATGGGAGGGCAGGATAGGATTAAGGGAAATAGAGTTAGTTTTTCACAACATGTCTACTAAGGAAGTGTTTTGCATAACTGCACATGTACAACCTATATTGAGTTGCTTGCCTTTTCAATGAGGGTGGGTGGGGAGGGAGGAAGGGAGAAAATTTGGAACCAAAGTTTTAAAAACAATGTTTAAAAAAATGTTTTCACATGCAACTGGGAAATAAGAAATACAGGAAATGGGGGTGCAGAAGTCTATCCTGCTGTACAGGAAAATAGAAGGGGAAGGGGATAAGAGAAGGGAGGGGGGAGAGATAGAAGAGAAGGCAGACCAGGGGAAGGGGTATTCAGAATGCATGCCATCTTGGGGTGGGGGGAGGGGTGAGAAATTTGGAACTCAAAAACTTGTGGAAGTGAATATTGAAAACTAAAAATAAATAAATTTATATAAAAAAAAAACTAAAAAGAAAAAGAAAAGTGAAATCCAGTCATTGGTCTCAAGGAGCTCAAAGTCTAATAGAAGAGAAGTGACAAAAAATTGTTAATGTAATTGTTAATATAATGATAGAAAACTGTTAATACCAAGTGTAGTATTACTTGCTGCTTCCTTAATGATTCTAGTAATGTCCGAATTTCAGTAACGTCCTTACATTCCTGCTCTTAGGATGTTTACTTTAAATTGGGTTGAGCTGAAGCACACCCTTAAATCTTCCTACACTGGTATCTTGCCCTGTAAACAAAGCCAGCTAAAGCTAGGCCAGTGTCCATTGCCTAATGTCCTTGCCCCCTCCTTTGAGATTCATGACATGAAAGGCAAAACAGCCAAAATGAAATGGTTTTCCTTGCCCAGATTGCCAAGGTCTCATGACCAGGCCTTGCTACCTCACACTACTTCCTCCTCTTTTCCTCCTAAAAGCATAAAAACCTTCTTTGTGGATCTCTGAGTTGGGAAATCCATCATGCTCTGTACTCATGGGACATCCCTCAGGGTGGCAATCTTCTACCCTGTTATCTCAATTAAAGACATTTTATTCCTCAACTCATGACTTTATTTTAGGATTGGACACCTGAAAATGGAAATGAACAAAATAACTACGTGCAGGATAAATTGGTTTCAACTTTCAATCTCTTTCAACTGCACCTGGCCTTAACATGGTGGGGCAGTAATGGCAGAAAGGAAGGCAGAGGAAGCAGGCACTTGAATGAGTGATACAATGAAATCTTGAGGGAATCTTGATACCTGTGTCATGGAATCCTAGATCAGGGAATTACAGCAGGAAGAAATTATGGACATTATGAAATTCAAGTCCTTGTTTCCACAGCTGAGGAAAAGGAGGCCCAGAGAAGTAAAATGACTTACTTACCCAGGCAGATGCAACTAATAAGTAAGGATCTGAAGTGGGACTTCCTGACTCCAAATCCAGCACTCTGTCCATTATACCAGTGATTCTCAAAGTGCACTCAATGTGGCCTTTAGAGCTGAGATGCAGCAAAGTATTATAATGAATGAAAAGTCTGAGGCATACAATTTCTGGGTAATTAACAATCATTTTATTAGTTATGGCTAGAAAATGATTAATAAAAGAGGTCATTGGTACTCTCAGAAACCAAAGAATAATCATGAAGGCCTGTTCAATGTTTAAATACCCTTGGAGAGTGGGTGTTCCTGACTGGTAGAAATCAACTCTGATTGGTTAACAATTAATGAGAGAATTAATATTATAATAAGAGGTAGATTTATTCTAATAAGGGACTGGGGGAACTTGACTCTGATCAAGCCACTCTCGGACAAAAAGGCTATCCCTACACACAGAACACCCTTTAACAGTGTCTTTGAGATCAAAACTATTTTCACAATAAAATGTTGAACCCAACAGACTATGGGCTGACTGGAGGTGACCTTCTCCTGGTACCAGACCCATGAATAGTTTGAGGCTGACCAGCCTCAGCTTCTGCCTATTTTGTAAATACTCAATTCTCCCTTCCTGGGATTCTCAAGCTTTCTTTATGGACTTTCAGTTGTTACACAAAACAATTTACCTTTCAAAATTGTGGGTTGTCCCAACCCCCTCACACCTTCAGCCTGACCTTCTGAGAATTGTACCCCCATATCTTTGTCCTAATATTTTATAAGACACTCCCCAACCTCCTTCTTGCTGTGTAGTACCTCAGTTGCAACTCCCTTGCCCTGACTAAAGATCATAAATTTTGCTATAATGGCTGCCTTCACTTTAATTCAGATTGACAGTACTAAGGTATTATTTACCTATTAAAATGTTCTTCCCGTTCCCAATTATGCATCTGAGAATGAATTTTTTCATATATTTCCATCAAACAGCATGTTGTAGTAGACTGAATGAAAGAGATATGAAAATTCAATAGTGTTCTATTAAGCCAAACAATAGAGAGATTTCTAAAAAATATGTAAAACATGCATCTCCTTTCATGTTTTATTTTGAAAATATATTTTCATAAAAATGTCAATTATGTTATCATATAATGAGCTTATTTCAAACATTTTTAAGATATTATTGTATAATATATTTTGATGTATTATTATATATAATAAGTGTTTTATAAATGTATCAGTTTTAAGAGGGGAGGAAGAAGAGGTGAAAGAGTGATAATAGAAGGAAATAAGCATTTCTACATTACTTACTAAGTACCAGGCAATGTGCTAAGCACTTTTTTAAAAAAAATTATTCCTTTTTAATTTCTAAAACAGTAAATAAAGATATAACCTAAAAGCTCTTTGGCATCCTCAGTAATTTTAGGAGCCTGACACCAAAAATTTGAGAACCATCATACTATACCACTGTATGGCAATACACCAAAACATTTAAACATTACATAAACCCAGAAGAAATAGGTCAGGTACAAGATGAGACTCATTTTGGTGAAAATCTCAAAGTAGGTTATGCAGATGTAATAGGATTTTTTTATTTTTTATTTTCTTTATTCTTCCTGAAACTCTTGGTTAACTGAAAGCCTGTCTTCTGTTAATATTAACCTCACCTGACCAAAAACTGTCTTATAGGATGTGAAAATTTACTTACAGCCTTAAATATTCCTTATATAAGAAGCTAGAGGAAGACCCTAAACTGTCCAAGGCAATATGTAAATCTTCCCCTTCAATTAGCCTATTTGGAAATTCTCTAAATGTGGTTTAACTTGTAACCTGACTTAGTTTAATTATTTTGTGTTTGATGAAGTTTGTTTCCTTAAGGGAGGTATGAGATTATAACTTTAAGTTTCTTCAGCTTTTATGTCATTGAAAGAAATATGCTATTATAAATCTGTCTCTTCTTTAACATTTATGGTCTAAGAGGAATATAAAAGATTCCAATACGTAAAATGATTATTTGTCACTCTGATGTAATTTTGCCTTTGAGAAGGCTTATGAGAATCCAAATGTGTGTTCTGTTTTTCTCTGAGACCTGATCCTATGTTTAAATAAAACCTAAGTTTTGTGATAAATATAGTTTGGCAGCATATACCTACCATATGAACTTGGAGTGGGGATATTTCTCCCATAAAACAGGGTGGTAAATGCATACTGACAGCAGGGAGTGCCAGATAGCCCCAGGCGGCCTGTCCTTATCTCCTAGAATGTGAAGTGGACAAGCAAATACCAAACTTCTTCCCTAATGCTTTTGGAGGTGAGAGGGCTGGAGGGAAGAAGACACTGATATTCTTAGGGTAAGGGACTGCCAACTTTTTTAATCCTAATCCCCCTTTTCTCTCAATAAACCTTCTCAAACTCCTACTCTATGCGAAAAGAAATAAATTCTAGTACGTATTATTCACAAACACAAAAGAAATAAAGAGTCAAAAATGTATTTATTTACTAAATTGTCCATGTTCTTTCTTGTCAAGCTTCTCTTAACCCTTGGGAGTATGCATGTTGGTTACCCTTGTGTCAGGGTTTGGATCTTTCCATTGACCTCAGACCTTGACAACCATGGATTTGAGGTGAGGGGTGGGATAAAATGGGACTGTTTTTGCACTTCATTCTCACCTCCATACTTCTCTAGACCTCAATATCCAGGACAAAAACAAATCCATCTGCCTCTTTTTAAACACCTAGGGAGACCAGATTCCCTTTTTCTTCCTCAAAAATGTAGGATATTTCTTGAATATCATTCAATACACGTACATCACAATAAAGTTGTATCAAATTTCCCATCACCTTGTCCCAATAATCTCTGTCTTCACTTCAGCAAGGTGGAATTCTGTTTAGAATTCCCGATTTGCAAATCTGTTCCTCATAATGAAACTAAATAATTAAATGGCTACCTGATTACTAGCCCTTTATCTCTGGCCTGTTATTTCATCATTAGAGATTAGCTAAGTAAAATCCTATTAACAGCTGGAAATACAAAAAGAAGGAAAAGACAGTTTCTGCCCTCAAGGAGTTTGCTATCTAATGGGGGAGGCAACATGCAAACAGATTTATACAAAGCCAGCTACATACAGAGGAATAATTAACGGAGGGAAAGGTGTTAGAATTAAGAAGGGCTGGAGAATGCTTCCAGTAGAAAGTGGGATTTTAATTGGGACTTAAAAGTAGCCAAGACCTCAGGAGTCAGAAAGGAGGAGGGAGAATGTTCCAGGAATGGAGGACTGCCAGAGAGAATGCCAGAGCCAAGAGATGGAGTGTCTTCTTTGTGGAACAGATCCCCCACCCTAGATCACCTGGCACCACCATGCACTTAGACAATGACAAGAGAGCAGAGAAATAAAAGCATTGTTTAGGCATTGGGGTGGGAGGTTAGTGTCCTCTCCTGAGTACCCCTCTCCTGGGGGGGGGGGTGGACCTGGGATAATCTAACCTTTAAAAAAAAAACCCAGCAATGAAGAAGCCCAAATAATATACCCCACCATGCTGTCTTCTTCACTGGTCTTTAAGATGATTGTACTTTTAGGGTTACAGACTTAGATCTGGAAGGAACCTCAGAGGCCAGGTAATCCAACTACTCATTGCACAGAGATGAAGTCACTGAGGCTCCTTGACAGAATTAGAAGAAGTGACTCTAAGATGTAAGTGACTAGTAGGTTTAACCCTAGCAAGATGTGTTTGCATTCCAGAAAAGAAGCCTATTAATCCAAATGGGTCTCCAGTTAGTGACATGTGGGGGAAAAAAAAGTTTTTGAGCCAAACACAAAACAAGGGATAGGGGTTCATCTCATAGTTTAGACTTGAGTGAACAATTCCTTTCAAATGAAAGCTTACTTAAATTCACTTAGTTTGTATTTAGGATAAGGTTAAAAAGGTTAAAAAGGCTTCTTAATTAGCTCATCAGACTGATCAAGGAAATACATTTGAACTACACAACTCAGAGGCCTTGATCTCTGGATACTTACCAGAATCCTTTTTTAAATAGACACTTAGAAGGAAGGAAGAAAGCAAGCCCTTTTAAAGTGTTTTTTTTTCTCCTAAGCTTTCTTAACAGAAAAAGGAAATATAAAAGTGTTTTGCCTTTTTTTCCATCACAGGGGAAAAGTCATTATAACTTGGCTTGTTTATCCTGAGGCTAAAATTTGTTACTGTGCAGGGCTCCTCATTGTTGTTCCTCTACCTCTCCTCTAATGATGTGCACTATTTTATGGGCATCTCTCTAAATTCAGTGAGGTTTGCTATAAAGCAGAGCTCTTCATTTTCTCATTAACTCCTTCCCTAACCTAAGGGATATGTTCTGGTGAACTGCTAGGGAGTCTCCAGTCCCTGGATGCTCTCTGTCTTTACCTGTCAGTTCAGTAGTGTCTGCCCATTTGCATGGTTTTCCCTGAGTGCCCTCACTGAATTTAACATAGAAAAAAATTAAACTAATGGATTTCATTGGGCAGGAAACTTGGGTCTTAGTACCTACAAATCTCATAGTTATGTATCTCAGATTTATTAACTGATTTATCTTAGAACCTTAGAGCTAAGAGCAGCCTTAAAAATAATCTAATCCAGGTCCTTAATGTCAGAGCATCACATAAAGAGAGCTGGACATGGCCTCAGAGGTCATTCAGTCTAGCCCCCTCATTTTAAAAATGAGCAGACTGAGAGCCATGGAAGTGGATGTAGTGAGTAAGCCATCGTCGAATAGGTAGTGAGTAGCACAACCAGGATTTGAGCTCAGATCTTAACAGCTGCAATTCTAGCACCCTTTCCACTACATTATGAGGTTATATGATACGTCTAATGAGAGAAATTATTACCATATAACCAATTATTAAATTGGGATCCAGGCTTTTCTCCTCAATTTCCTCATTAAGACCCAGGTCTTGTTGGTCATTCTCGGAAGGACATGATTGCTTTAGCCCTCAAGGAATATGCTCTACAATCTTGGGTGGAACTCCAACCAACTAGGAGACTTAACCTCTGTTTAGAGTATAAACAGAATCCAGTCAGGGTTAGTTTTTATCCTGGGAAAAGGAGCACCTGTCCTTATTCCCCTCCATTAGGGATTAGGGTTACCCAGCCCATGAAGGAGAAAACCAACCAGAGTGGTCTGGATGGAAATGGATTCCCCTGTTCAGATTGCTGTGAGTCTCATGATCAAATCATGTTCCCACATGAAGACTTCTAGTCCATCTCCTCATTAAATGTCCACCATTCAGGGTTGATTTTCACTTGTCAAGTGAATTCCCTTTCAGAAGGGTTATTTAAGACTTTCAAGGTCTCCATGGGATGTCTTTGATCACCAAGAGAAATCACTGACCATCAATTTATTGATAGCTGTATAGCCTAATTAATAAGTTAATTATTAATTACCCAGAAACTCTGGGTTCTTCATTTGTCACACTAAGGCCACATAGTTAGTGGGGAAAATGCTAGTAGAATCTGGGTCTACTGACTCTCAATCTAGTACTCTTTCAACTGTCTAAGACTAAAAATTCTACATGCTAGGCAGTTGGAATTTAGAGAATATGCTAAGGTTTGTAAATCATCTAATTAATTTATTTGATTGTCCTGGCATCTCTTTGATGTAGATCTTATAGAGATTATTATTCCCATTTAACAAATGAGAAAACTGAGTGTCAGAGAGAATTCATTTGCCTAGGGTCTCTTAGTGGGGCAGCTAGGTGGCACAATGGATAGAGTGCTGGGCCTGGAGTCAGGAAGGCCCTGGGTTCAAATCTGGACTCAGACATTTACTAGCTGTGTGACCCTGGACAAGTCATGCAACCCTGTTTGCCTTGGTTTCTTCATCTGTAAAATAACCTGGAGAAGGAAATGGCAAACCACTCCAGTATCTTTGCCAAGAAAAGCTCAAATGAGATCACAAAGAGTTGGACATAATGAAAATGCCTGAACAACAGCAGCATCTCTTAGTTAGTATGTTTGAGACAGGATTCAAAATCACCTTGCTGACTCCAGTTGAAAGGCTCTGTTCACCTGGACACATCTACATTCAGCTTTCAAGAAAGAATATGTAGAGTGATGAATTTACAGTCAGAAATACCAGGCTTGAAACCCAATCTGAGTTGCTTTTTAGCTGTGTGACCCCAGCCAAGTCATTTACTCTCTCTTTGTTTCAGTTTTTTCCTTTATAAAACAAAAAGATGGTCTCTAAGGTCCCTTCTAGCTTTTGCTTCCTGGCCTTCTTATCTTGTTTCCTCTGTTCTGGTCATCATCTCCCTCTCCCCTGCCCCCTCCACCCTTGAACTCTATCCCTGGGTCCAGTAGCTATAATAGACAAGTTTTGCCTTAGTTTGTCTGGAATTTGGCCTGCATGACACATCTTGACCATTTCTACATCATGGCCCTCTACCTGCTACCTCTCCATTCTTTTCTACCTCCTCTTTAAGTGTTATTTTCCTCTATTAGAATGTTCCTTGCAGCTAGGGATTCCTTGAATGTTTGATTTGCATTTCTAGCATTTAGCACAATTCCTGCCATATAGTAAGCTTTAAATAAATGCATTCTCTCTATTCATCCTTCCATACATCCATTCATACCTCTGTATCTATATATGTATCTATCTAGGTATCTGTATCTATCTATGTATCTATGTATCTATCTGTCTGTCTGTCTATCTATCATATCATCCATTTCTAGCTATCTAATACTTCTATGGTCCTATGACCCTTCTAGATTAGAAAAGGTTCTAGCAATCCCCTTTAAAGATGAACAGGGAAGAATTTGGGTTGGGGAAAATCTAAGGATCTAGCGAGCAGAAGTTTGCCCTTTGTTGGCACTCTCTTTTTTTTCCTTTTCCATCTTCCACTAAAATTAAAACTCACTTTCACTGAAACATTGTCACTCAAATGTTAAGGCCTAATTAGAACACTTGACACTAACCTGTAAACGACTGATAGGCTTAACCTAAATTTAAAAGAAAACTGGGAATGCAGACTTAAGATGACAATGGGCATATTCCTTCATATATACAAGCAATGATGGTTATAACTACAGTTTTAAATGGTGTTTGATAATGGGTGGATTCCCAGTTTGTGAGATGTCTTTGGATCTTTTTAACAATTGACTTGGTCTGATGGCACACAATGCTGGCACAACAGTGAATCTGTGTGATGCTTTTCATTGTCAAGTGGAACAAGAATTAGAAGGACAACGGGAAGTTAGGTGACACAGTGGACAGAGGAATGGGCCTGGAGTCAGTAGGACCTGAGTTCAAAACTAGCCCCAGACACTTACTAGCTGTGTGACCCTGGGCAAGTCACCTAACCCAAATTGCCTTTAAAAAAAAAGGCAGAAGGACAGTTGCATTGAAAACTGCACCCATGTATGTCCTCAGACAAATGAGGACAGACATCTTTAAGATATCTACCAGACCTTCCACTAGACAGAGACAGATGATGAGCCTGACAACCCAGTTAACATGTACCATAATATCATTCACATCATTATGGAATGCAATTGAGGACAAACCAATATCCACATTCAGGTAAGATTTGAATGGATAGTTCTGAATGGGTGATTGTATTTTTATTCTAGAAAAAGAAGTTTGTTAAAGTAAATGGGTCTTTATAAGTGGAAGTTTTTAGAAAAGAGATTTTTAAGAGGAGCAAGGACCTGATAATATTTTTGACGTTCCTTGCCTAGTCTAGGCAATTATTTTGTTGTTGTTGTTGTTGTTGTTGTTGGGTTTTTTTTTTTTTGGCTAGGCAATGGGGTTAAGTGACTTGCCCAGGGTCACACAGCTATTAAGTGTTATGGTTCTGAGGCCAGATTGGAACTCAGGTCTTCCTGAATCCAGGGCATGTGCTCTATCCACTGCATCACCTAGCTGCCCTGAGTCTGGGCAATTATTCTGTGCTTCATTAGATCTTCTTCCCCAGGTAACCATGGTCAATAAAATATGTGGCTTTAGCATTACTTAGTAACCAGAAATTTTCACCAACACCACAAAAACACATTTTCATATAAGACTCCACACTTAATGGGAAAATTTGAGTCACCTTATACAGAATGGGAAAGGAAAGAGTGTAAGTTGACAAACATTTCAAAACCAAATGGGGGAATTCCCCAGTGTAGACACTCTCATGGAGAAAGCCTGAGATATTGGGGGTGCCCAACTGCCAATAGGAGGACAGAAGCTTAGTACTTGCTCCATGTATGGGGTGTTGCCATATATGGGGACCTAGTCACCAGGCCAGATATTACCCATTTCAAATGAAATAATATTTGTAAAGCACTTAGTAGAGTGCCTGTCATATAATAGGGACTCCATAAATGACTATTCTCTTCTCCTTCCCTTCATTGTCCAAACCAATGTTACGTTTTTCCTTGGTGATTGAGCAGCAACACCAAGGCACTTATGTGCCATTACAGGACCATTGTGGTTGGAGTCTCAATTAAATAGTATTTCCTATTCCTATGGCTGTCAAAAAACATAGCCTTCTGTCCTCATAATCACTGCAATCCAGAAAGGTTGAAAATTCTTGAGTAAAAGCATCTTTTTTTTTTCTTTTGCTTTTGTGTCCTCAACTCCCAGCTCAGTACCTGACATGTGGTAGTCACTTAATAAAAGAGTGCTGGACTGAACTTAAAGTCCTGGCTAACCAGCCAAAAACCCCTTTCTTTCTGGCAACACTCCTGACTTCCATCTTCATTTACTTCATTCCATACCTACCTGAGTCCCTATCCTGCTTTGGACCAGTTCCATTATACCCTTTGGGATGCCCAGTCTACTGTTAACAAACTTCTTTTTCTCCTAGATGTCTTCACATTACAATCTTTACATTTTCTTCAATTCACATAAAACACTGCACCCTGGTCACACCCTCTAGTACTAGGAGGGCCTTTCCTCACCAGTTCCCTATTCCTGCACACATACAGTCCTCATCAGGCCAAAAGAAAGAACAGACACACTCCTTGCTCCTCTCTGTCACTTTCAGCTCCTTTCCCTGTTAGCAATCACTAAACAATTTCTCCCTGGAGGTTTAGTCATCCTTCTGTATCATCTAGACAGAGCATGAGTGACTCCTTTCTCAAAGAATTCAGTACCTGGCTCAAAGTCTTCCTTTCTACCCCCAACTATAGCTTCTCAGAAATACTGGCCATCTAAGACTTGCATTTCCATGAGCCTTCTCAGCTCTGGTGATCTGTACTTTGACTCCATCTTAGCCACATTCAGGGATAGTCAGAGCCTTGCATTTACAAAGCTCATAACTATTCCACAAGACCCAGAATTTTGATGTCACCTTCTCTCCTTCTGAAAATTTCTAATCCTTCTGTCTCTTCCTTTGCCTCACTAGAACTAAAATTCATTCTTTTTTTCTTCAATTATAACTCTGCTTCAAAATAACTCTACTCTTCATTACTCTCCTAGTCCAATTTCCTTCTCATCAAAGGCTTGACCCTGTGGCTAGCTGGTCAAATTACTGCCTTTTATTCTCGATTCTCTTCTTCCTTTGTCTCATCATCATGTCTTGCCAAACACCAACCCTGGATCACCCCACCACCTGCCTTTTCTGTGCTTAGTCTTACAGTGCTTAGTACTATTGGAGGAAATCATAATGGTGCTGACTGGGTCCACTACAAATTTATACTATCCAATTTCCATTGAGACTTCATGGATGCACTGAAATTCTTTTAAGCTTCCCTAATTTATCAAACCCTCTACAGCAGCTGTTCTAAACTTTCTCTCCTTAAGCCTCCTACACCATTCCCTCCCCTTCCTTCTCAGCAGAAGACCTCACCACCCACTTTATGGAGAAAAAAAAGCCATCTGTTATGAGTTCCCTCTTCTCTCATTTTCTATACCTGAAACCCTTTTCTACAGCATCTTACATTTTGTCCTTTGCTCTGACTTCTGAGCAAGATGTGACCCTTCTCTTTGCAAAAGCCAGCCCTTCTGCAAGTACCCTTTACTCCATCCTCTCCAGTGTCTTCCCAGTTCTTTCCCCTTCAAATCAATTCTGCCTCCCTTATCTCATTTGGTCAGTTACAATTTCATTAAGCACTGGCTACCTACCAGTCATTGTGCTAAGTCCTGGGGATACAAAAAAAGGGCAAAGGTAGTCCCTAATATCAAGAAACTCATATGCTAATGGAGAGGACAACTTGCAAAGACCTATGTAGAAAACAAGCTATATAAAAGATAAATTGGAAATAATCAACAGAGGGGAGGTTGAGAACAGGAAGGAGAACTTTCTAGTTATGGGGGACAACTATATATTATATAATATATATTTGAAAATACTGTGAGTCAGAAGATAGAATGTCTTTTTGAATAACAGGAAGGAAACTAGTGTCACTGGATTACAGAGTAGATTGTGATGGGACATCTTTGCTCTAAGCAACTCTTCAAGATAATAAATTTCTTAGAACGTGCCAATTTACATTAGCAGAGGGGATTTCCTCACCTGGGAGCTCCCTATATCAATAAAATCACAGGGATAGTCCCCAATATATATATATATATATATATATGTGTGTGTGTGTGTGTGTGTGTGTGTGTGTGTATACACATATATATGTATGTACATATATATATGTATGTATATGTGTATCTCTGTCTGTCTTTCTATCTGTGTATATGTACATATATCTACATGTATAAGTACATGTATATACACAGAGGCAGCTAGATGGCACAATGCTAGATCTGGAGTCAGGAAGACCTGAGTTTAAATCTAGCCTTGGACATTTACTAGCTGTGTGGTGCTGGGTGAATCATTTAACCTTTCTTTGCCTTAATCCACTGGAGAAAGAAATGGCAAAGCACTCTGGTATCTTTGCCAAGATAACCCCATGGACAGTATTGTCAAGCTATAGTCCATGGAGTCACAAAGAGTTGGACACTACCAAACAACTGAACAACAACAACTATGTATATAAACACATATACACACATATGTGTGTGCATACACACACACATACATATATATACACATATACACACACATACACACATATACATATATATGTGTGTGTATATATATATATATATATATATATATATATATATATATATATATGTATACCCATTCAGTAATCTAAATATCATTATTCCCATTGTATTTAGATCTGGGTATTCCATTTGATACTTTAATTTGGTTTTCCCATGTTTCCTGTAGCACAGACTTAGTTAAATTTGTTGTGATTGTCAGCACCACCTTCACTTTGCATCTAATGGACATAGGTGTGCATTGGGCATTACCAATTGGCTTTTCTTCTAAAGATCATTCCAGAGTGTGCTGATAAACCTTCCATGTGGTCTGTATGCACCTATGCCTACGCTACTGGCATTTTTCAAAGAATTGTCTCATGAGTTATGTGCACACAGAAAGATACTATTCTCATATTTTTTGCCCTTTAATACACAGACAATAGTCCTACATCTAAAGACCAGCCACAATATCCATTGACTTAAAATAGAAAGAATATAGAGCCATCCCTCTCTGTTAAGCCTCCATTTACTGACTAGCAGCTTTCTTCAGAGAAATGAATCAAAAGTGGAGGAGTATACAGGTTAATATTTCCTTTTATAATTGAAGTCCAGTGGCCAATGGGAATTTATTGGCATTTATTTGAAGCAAATTATATGACCCTTATACCAGGTTGTTCCCTTTTATGCTTTATGTTGATAAAGTGAAATTGATACTGCAATTTTTTCTCCTGAATCATTACATCACTGTTACGAGATGAGAATTGCAAATTACTTTACCCTTCTGGGAGACTACCTATAAAAAATTTAACAGTACCATAGATTTAGCATCCAAAGGAAACTTAGAGATAATTTAGTCCAACCCCCCTCATTGCTCAGATGAGAAAACTGATACGTAGTGTGGAAATGACTTTCCTAAGGTCACATAAACAGTAAATAATAGAGCCAGGATTTAAAACAAGGTCCTCTGAATCCAAAACCAAAGTAGTTTGTATTCTCTTCATTCTATATCACACAACAAATTTGTAATGGAGATGAAACTATAGTAAATTTGCAAGTTCTATATTTAATATTATCCAGCAACTCCCATCTTGGCATAACAAGATGATTTTCAGATTGTCAGATACAAAGCAGATCATTTCTGTTGGTACATTAACTCTATCAATAAGCTCAGGCCTACTCTAGAGAGCTAAAAAAGTTAGATTTCCAAAAATCCTGCCAAATTTCTGATTGGTAAGTGTGGAACTCAGGAAGAACCTGGTTTATTCATTAACAGAAAGCCTATTCTAAGACCTAGACCAAGTTCCAGGAAGAGCTGCTTAAGTGGATGCACTATTTGTCCCCTATCCCCAACAAAGGACAGAGGTGAAGATTTAATTTTAATTATTAAATTTCCCCACTTTATTGCTATGTGGTCTTGGGCAAGTCACAACCTCTTAGTGTTTCAAACATCTCTCTAAGACTGTAAATTGAAAAGTGGTGGCCCATCTTCATTGATAGAATTCTCTTACTGGGAGTTCACTATGCAATAAAATCACGTGTCCAGGTCAAAGGGGGAAAAAAATTGGATGCTTATCATTTTTCGGAGTCTTTCCCTTCTCCCCACAATATATTCATTCCCAGTATCAGTAGAGTGTCTTATTAAGAAGATAGCCAGTAGTTCATAGCTTATAGTTAATTTTAAAAGCAGGGAACATTTTAACTACCTTGAAGATTTGATCTTTGCTTCTACATACTTGCTATCTACTATCTCATTTTAACTTGCAATATATTTTTATAGCAGGTAATATGAGACTGAATTTACTCTTTGTAAAACATTGATGTGATGTTTCTCTCTGCCACCTTTCCTCTACTCATTTATTTTAGACTTTCTGATCAAGTCACTTTTTTCCTTTCTCCAGAAGTGTTTCTGTAAATGTTAATTTCAGTGTGAATTTTCAGTGGTAGTCTCTTCATTACACTGGCATTTTACAGTTTTACCCAAACTCTGAACCAATTTTATGGCACTCTTTTATTGCCTTTTACCTTGCTTTAAACCGATAAAACTTTGTAATCAAAAAAGACGCTGAGCACTAGCAAAATGGCAGCTGCAATTGATTCCTATATGTGAGATAATTGGCTTTATAAGTTATTCAGGATTTTAGCTCTAATGACTTATAACAAAGGCAATTCTCTCCCTAATGGATTCTAATTTTCTTAATATGGCTGTGTAGATATGTATCTTATATGTGCATTTACTGTATGTGTATTCAGGTCACAGATACAGCCTATGCTATACTATGTGTAGGTGGCCAATATTTTCTGATTTAAATAAAGGGTTTATTTCTGAAGGCACAGGGAGAAATTATAGCCCTAAAAATTCCAGTCCCTTAAATAACGCTTATAAACCTAGTCTGAAGCCCTGGAATCACCCTGATTGGTCAGGAAAAGAGGTAATGTTACAGGAGAGATCATAGCATCAAAGACATAGAATTAAAAAGGACCTCAAAGGGCATCTTGTTCAACAGATGAAAAAAGCAAGATCCAGAGAAGTGACATTGCTAGTCAAGAGTCATATAGATAATACATTTCTGAGCTAGAATTTGAACCCAAGTCTTCCTAACTTCAAGTCTAGTGCTCTATTCAATACCCAACATTGCTTCCCATTGTTAAATGGGATATATATAGTCAAACAGACAAGCTATGTGAAATGTCTAAGTTGCATCTTAGACTTATTTAGACCATTTCTTTCCATTGCCATTTAATGAGTGAGAAGTTCCATTTGGGTAATAGAGTAGAAGAAACTCTGAATGCCTTTTCCACATCAGCCTTATTTCTATTTTTTGTCCTTTGGTGTGTTTGCCAGAGTATCATGGAATGAGAATCTCAAGGCTGGAATCATACCACAGGGATGATTTAGTCTGTCTTTTTCCTGAGCAGCAATCCCTTCAGCTACGAGTCCAATAAGAGGTCGTCCAGCATGTACTTGAATATTTCCAGTGAAGGGTATTTTCACTCAGGCAGCATGTTCTACTTTTGTGTAACTTTAATCATTAGAATTTTTTTTTACATGGAACCAAAATGTATTTCTGTGCAGCTTCCCACTAGTTCTACCATTTGGGTCCAAGAAAGACAAATTAATTTGCAGGACAGCCCTCCAAATACTTGATGATTGCTACAAGGTTTCTCTTGTCTTCCCTTTTCCAGACTACACATTCACATTCTATAAATGATTCTTTTATTAGAATGGTCTCATATTCCCATCATGGTGCCCCTCCTCAGAACACCTTCCTATTTCTCAGGGGTGTGGAGAGATAGGCTCAAGCTGGCATATGAGAGTTGATCATTACATTTTCACTGTGAGCATTTTACACCTCAGAAACTGGCAGATAAATTATGGTTTGATTTATTATTTTGTTAATTATTGAGACTTAAGAAAGTGATGAGGAAAATGTTAATAATTCAGGTTAAAATCAAAAGTATGTCATACACACTTTTTATTTGTTTGTTTCAGAAATGTTGTTGAGCATTTGTCGGCATTCATCTGGTCACCCCTCTTCCTAAAATAGACACTAAACTGAAAACAATGATTCGGATACAGTATGACCAGCACAGGGTAAAATAGAACTATCACTGAACACAATTGCTGTAGGAATGTAACCTAACATGATGTTGATGATGAGGCTTTTTACATCTGATTACATCCATTATTTTATGAGAAGTTTACCTGTGAAGATGGTAGTAATATGATTATTATCCCACTTTTAGAGATGAGGAAAGGCTCAATCACTTTGCCTAAGGTCTTTTAACCAGTAGGCATTAGAATTGCTCCTTAAAACTGGATTGAGCCTCAATCTGAATCCATTAGGCCATTAGTTTTGGGGGGTCTATTTCCATGTCTCATGACCAACTCTTTGAACTTTCAATCTGCTGAAACTGCCAGCTCTTTTAGATGAGCCTAATTATCCACTCTTCTCCTATACTATAATTACAAAGTTGATTTTAGAATCTACTTACATTTCTCCCTATTATATATCATTTTATTGAATTTGGCCCATTTTATTCAACCAACATTCCAGCCATAGTTCATCATCATAAGATAGTTAACTGAGAGAAATTATTTAATAACCAATATCTTGAGGAATATTCAGAGTTCTCCCCTTTTTCCAAATTCCAGATCTTAAAAAGTGCAGTCTTTTGGAGGACATTACTGATAATGAGATTACATCAGCTATCCTTAATCTTGGTCAGACTCCACCCAGCCTTACAAGGAATTTAATCTAAGGTAGGAAAGCCTATTGTGTTCTGCTGAAGCTTGGGTGGAGACAGATCCTTTTGTCTACATAGTCCAGAGTTATGGTGGTCTGAATAGAGATAATTTCTCTGCCCAAGGGTCACTCTCAGTCCCTCATTGACGACCTACTCTTTGGAAGGTTATATAAAGTATGAGTCCACCACCATGATTGTCTTTGGTTTAAGAGAGATGGCCAAATGACCACCCTTTTGTTAATAAACTGCTGGCCTTATTAATGAAATGATTAAATTACCCAGAAACTCTATCTCTCAAACCTTTTTAAATGTAACATACCCAAAGAGGTCAGTTACCCACAGTTTCAAACCAACTTTTGCATTCCAATAGTTCCTTGTCCTAGTCAAGAAGTTCTCATGAAAACTATGCTATCGAGGCTATTGCTTCCTCTCTATTGGATTGTTCAGAGGGAAAATTCTATCTGAATAAAGATGGTTCTTTGCCGTTTGTCAACACATTATATTCACCTCTTTCACATCACTTCCTTTTATCATTAGTCAACAAGAATTATTGAATGCCTACTATGTGCCAGCCACTGTGCACTGTGCCCTGGGAATACAAGAAAGGCAAAAAACAGTCCCTGCTCTCAAGAAGCTCAGTCTAATGAAAGAGAAAACATGAAAAAAAACTTTTTACAAATGAGATATATACAAGAAAAACTGGAAATAATCAACAGAACAGCATTAGCATTAATTCAACAAATATATCTCGAACACCTGTTGTATGTATGAGTGGTATATGCAATAGGTGACATAACTTGGCAGGTTTTAGGGTTGAATCCAGTTGGACTTTGACAGAGCTCTCAGAATAACAGAGAAGAGAAAAATGAATTGCAGCTAATCTCATTCTTGAAGATAAGGAGCAGGGCCTAATTATGAGGTTACAAAAACCCTGAGTTAGGGGGAGCAGAGTGACCAGCATGGGCCTGAGTAGAATGCTGAATTTATTGAAGTATTTTGGGCAGGCAAAGAGCAGCAGAGGGTACTAGGCATGCAATGCGGAAATGGTCAGAAGCTGAGAGAGGAGTGCAAAACAGTGAGGTGGAAAGGTTTCAAAGACAAAGCATCTGATTTTGCAGAGGCCTGGCTTTGATATATCTAACCACAAGAACAATACCCTAAATAAATAAATAAGGACTAATATCTATCTATATATGGAGTAGAAGAATAGCTTCAGAGTCAGGAAAACCTGCATCTATGTTGGTAGACAATTTCCTCCTCCAGAATTTCCTATGCCATAAAAATTCTCACCCCACCACCACCCCATCTCTCTCTGTGTTTTTCTATTCTGACTCTCTTTGTCTCTGGGTCTCTGCCTCTGTCTGTT
The DNA here is from genome assembly GCF_003287225.1 of Phascolarctos cinereus. NCBI lineage: Eukaryota > Metazoa > Chordata > Mammalia > Diprotodontia > Phascolarctidae > Phascolarctos > Phascolarctos cinereus. Next base: position 197,043,863 of record NW_027555958.1, on the reverse strand, counting down.
TGTCTGTCTCTCAGATAGATACTACACCTGTTATTTCCCTGGCATAGTGCACTCCCAGAAGAGAAATTCCCTCTACCAATGCAATGAAATTTCTCCTACAGCAACAAAGGTTGAGTGACTTGCCCTTGGCCACAAAGCCTCAGAGGTGGGACTTAGTTGCATTGAGTCTGTCTTCTAGCTACCTTTCTTATCCATACACTACTACACACACATAAATACACATATACATATATATATATATATACATATATATATATATATATTTATCCATTTTTATATACTATACATGTATACTTTTAACCCAATTTATATTTATGTATAAATAGTTTTTGATACACCCAGAGAACTGAGCCAGATATCCTGCAGTTTTTTGTATCATACTGGAAAATGTTTACATTTCTTGCTATTTTCCTGTATTCATGGCAAAATAAACACACACCTTAAGGAAATTTTTGGTACACATACATTCACAGACAAATCCTGCTGATTTTACCTGCATTAGAATAAAAGAGCTTGAAGTCATACATGGGAACAGGAATGCAAGATTTGGTCCTTTGTGTTTAAATTGTCTCATTCCATTTTTATCAGGTCGATTCAGCTCTCAGTCTTCACATTTCTCATATTCATTTTGGTGTTTACAGTGTTTATTTTTGGAAGGCAACATTTAGAGGACTAGACTCTGCTGCCTCAAGAACTATGAAGTGAGAATTCCATCACGAATTAAACATTGCAATCAAGTGGCATTTATTTTTCACACATCTTTTATTGAATTTTGTATTTTTAGATATTACCTTTTAGTTGACTTGCAATGAACAGGATATAAAACATTGCCAGCAAATTGAAATAAACCTGTTAAATTGTGATAAAGGGGAAACCTGGAGCTAACTGATAAGTTGTTTTTGTTGTTGAAAGGGGGCCACGGGAGGGGATAGGAGATATAGAAGGCAAAAAGTGATTGCATTTACAGCTAATTGCACATGACCCAAAGGGTGTTGGAATGATGAAAGATGTATGTAAGTAGGCTGCAGCATATTATCAATGGTGACTTCATTTGATTTAAATCAGCAAGAATAGAGAGGACTGGAAAATAAAGAGAGCTGTTCACTTTGTGAATAAGAGGCTAAAGAGACAATAAGAGGCAGTATGATGTTGTAAAAGGAACTTTGAACTTGGAGCTAGCTCTCAGTTCAAATTATGCCCTGAAGTTCTTATGGTTTGTTTACCAATGGCCAGTCAACCAATAAGCAAGCATTTATTAAATGCCTATTGTGTGCCATCTTGATAGACAGACTAAATGAAGTTGAGGGTAATCTACAATCCTCAAGCCAATTGCTGAGTTAGGGAGATGTCCATCCCAAGCATGTGAAGACTTCCCCTGGTGGAATGGTAGATGAGAACAATTTGTCCTAATGGCCATGCAGGTGGCTGAAGTAGGCACTGTGGAATGCTTAGAGTCTGGTCAGATATTTTGAAGATGCCAAGGGCATCCACTGCATCCCAGGACATCACCAGACATCTTGACTTTTGCCATGCCACTGGACTTTGATGACTCAGGAAGAGTGAGGCTGATGATTCCATGCAACCCTGCCTCGCTTAAATCCAATTCATATGCAAGTCAAGACATCACCCCATGATATCACTGGTCATCTTTGAAAAACAGAGGACAAACAACAACAACAACAACATGCCAAGCATTATGTAAGGCATTGTGTCAAGCATTATGGAAGGCATTGTGCCAAGCATTCTTCGAGGCAATGCTGATATAAAGACAAAAGTGCAGAAGTCCCTCCCTCAAGGAGTTTAAAATCTATCAGAGGAAACAAGTACACATATAGATATACACAATTAGATACAAGGTAATTTTGGCAGGAAGGGCATGAGCATCTGGGTGTATCAGGTAATGCCTGAGCTGAATATCAAAGGAGACTATGTATTCTAAGAGACAGTAACTAGGAGGGAGAATGGGGCAGACTGTAAAAATGGATGGAGGCAGGAAATGGAATGTTGTATGTTAGAAATAGCAAGCAAGCCAGTTTGATGTAAGCATAGCTTGAATGGAAAGATTATAATAAGACTAGAAAGGTAGGTCAAAGCAAGTTCATAAAGGACTTTAAATGCCAAATGGAGGAGTTTATATTTGATCCTAAAGGTAAAAGATTGCCACTGGAGTTTGTTGAGTCAGAAAGTGACACGAGGAGACCTGAACTGTAGAAAAATCACTTCAGCAGTGGTGTGGATAATAAATTAGAGAAGTGAGAGGCTAGAGACAAGGAGAACAATTAGAAAACAATTGCTTAACCTCTCTGAGACTTAATTTTCTTATTGTAGAATGGAAATGTTAACTGAATTACTTGTTTCATAGAGTTATTATAAAGATCAAATGAGATAACATATGTAAATAAATTTGTAAATGATATATGAATGTTGTTTATTATTCAGTCACCAACCTGAATGCTATATTATTTAGTAACTTAAAGATATTAAAGAAACAGAGGAAGGATGTAGTATGCTGAGTGAATCCTTTATGGAAGGCAAAGAAAAAAAGAACATAGGAAAAAAAGGTATAAAAAAAACATCCCTAATGATGAGATCACAAATATATCAGATCTAAGTAAGAGAAAATGAAAGAACTATGAATCCAAAGGAAAAAAATTCAGTGTTATTTATAGTTATAGACCAACATCCCTCATGTCACTCCTGGAGTATTAAGTATTTCTAAAGGAATTCAGTCAATCAGCCTTATGGAAAGCATTTTGCTGGACATTGGATGTAACAAAGGTACAATAGACATGTGCATTGTCCTCACAGAATTTATGGTATTAATCCATCAATAAACATTTATTGAATACCTATTATATGCCAGGCATTGTGCTAAGCATGAGGCATACAATTCTGAAAAATGATAGTCCCTACTTTCAAGGAGCTTATAATCTCACAGAGGAAGATGCCACACTAAAAGAAGCTAAAAAGTTGGGGGGCTAGGGGTGACCAGAGAAGGTGCCTGACATGGGGATACAGTAGAAAAGTCAGAGAAGTACCAAAGAGGGACAGCCAGATGAGAAAAGAGGAAATTGTACTGAGTCAAGCTCCTCCATAAATGAAGGCTTTGGAATTCATGGCTCCACCTCCAATCAGAAGGACAGACGGTGGTGAGAAGGCGGAGTACCAAGGCTGAAGAGATCTTGTGATATAATGTGAGCACCTTGTTGATAAAATATAGTTCCTTCCTGTACCTTTTCAGTCTTTTGCTGTGGACAGAATGCTGCATTTAGTGCCAGAAAGACCTAGGTACAGATCACACCTCTGAAATTTATGAATAGTGGGATAATGAACAGTCACTTGAACCCTCTTATCCTCACTTTCCTTACCTTTGAAATGGGGATAATAATCATACTTGTCATACTTACTTCACAGGTTTGTAATGAGCCCCAAATGAGATAAGGGATGTAAACTATTTTGCAATCCTTAAAGTCATAGATAAATATCAGGTATTACTCTAACATTGTTATTATTTTTCACATAATTCATTTGCACTGGCAGATTGGAAATGACCTGTGCTCTTGGAAAGGTTTGTACTGGAGAGAAAAATGGTCTTAGCTTAAATAAAACAAAATAATAACCTGAAAAAAAGGACTTCTACTACAGAAAGGCCTCTTCCAAGAGGGTCATAAATCTTATGGTCTTCCTGAATTCATTATTCATGGCCAACATCCAGCTCTTTCATTCCAAATCTGGGGTGTTTCTGTTGAAAAACTGAAGGAGAGGCACTTTTTCTGCTATCTCTACTGCTTTCTTCTATTTTCCGTGTTCTTGGGGTCATGAGGCAAGTTATTGAGTTGGCAACTGCCCTTATGTGATTAGTAATCTGTCCCCTTCCAGGAGTTCTGAGAGCCATCTATAGTACAACCTCAAGACTTCCTGTTTTTTGTTTTTTGTTTTTTTTTTTCTCCAGAAGCAGAAAGTGGAAGGGATTCAAATATCAAGAGAGAAAGGGAGAGAGGTATCTTTGTGAGACATAAATATTTTCTTTTATTAGCTGCTTAGTTCACGGTCAAGGTAAGATATTGGAGGTCAACAGTCACCAATGGTGATTCTGGATTGACCATACAATTGACTCCCTAAACTTTCCTGGCTCTATTTTTCTCCCTCTGGACTTTACCACAGGTCTCATCTGCCTTCTCACCCTAGAATATCCTTCTACCTCTGGTGTCCCCTTCTCTTTTTGGTGGATTCATCCTGGAACCTTTATTTTTGAGGAAGGACAAAGGCCAGACATATCTTCATTCCCTGGATGATGCCACCGTATCTTTGTATGGATATCATCTTCCCTTATCTCCCTGTTTTTCAGTTCCTTTGTATGTATTGTCTTCTGAATAGAAGATCTTTGAGGTCAGGACATGTTTTTCTTTTTCTTGAACTTATAGTCCTAATTCTTACTACAGTCCCTGGCACATAGTAAGTGCTTAATAATTTTTTGTTGAATTGATTTGGCTTTCCCATTCCCGAAGCATTAGTCCAATCTTGCCCTCAAATTTAAACTACAACTTCCCTTTGAAGAGATTCTGTTTGTACTGGCTCTAAATTTTCTATGATGAAATCCTGAGAATGATAGAACAAAAATGGTTTATAGGAAGCAGAAATCTCTGACAAATGAGAAGATGTTTAGGCAGCACCTAACTGCCCACAATGAGTTCAAATCACCAGTCTCAGATGAACTAAATCCTAGAGTACAGAATGAACTGGCAGATGTGATTACAGAGTTTTGAAATAACTCAAGAGAATTGAAGAGTGCTGTAGAACTATAGAATGACAAATGATGTTCCAATTTTTCAAAAAGGGAAGAAAGTAGATTTTACAAAATGTAGAACAGTGAGTTTGACTTCTATTACTGAAAAAATCCTAGGACATGTTCATAGGGATGACTGAGAGCACTTAGAAAGGGACCCAATGATCAGAGAGGGCAGGAATGTTTTTTTTTTTATCAAGATCAAGTCATGCCAAACTAGCATCACCTCCTTTTTGACAAAATGAGCAGACAAGTAGATCACAGAAACATTTTAGACATAATATAATGAGATTTCAGTAAGACATTTGCCAAATTCTCCCATGCTATACATGTGCATTTGGTACAACTTTTGGGGCTAGTTCAGCCCAAAGATGGCAGTCCAGTTAGGTACAGTTATAATCATGACCAGACACAAAGAGTATTCATCATTAAATCTGTGTCAACTGGGAAGGAGGTCTCCAATGTCTTATTTTTCGCCATTTTCATCAGTGACCCAGATGAAGACATAAACTGCCTATTTGTTGTGTTTACAGATGACATGGAGCTTGGAAGGATAGCTAACATATTGTCTGAAAGTGTCTGGATACAAAAAGATCTCAAAAAGTTCAAATGTTAAGCCAAATTCAACAAGATGAAAGAGATAATAAGAATAAAGTTTACACTTGTTTTTAAAAATGAAATTCATAAATACAGGGTTGGGGAGACATGATTAGGTAAAAGTTTGTGTGCAAAAATTCTTGGGTATTAGTGGATTGCAAACTCAATATGAGTCAACTATAGGGATATGCTGGTAAACATTTAACAACCTGGTTTCTGGGAAAAAAGGAATCACTGCACAGTTTTAAATTTAATCTGCATTATTGACATTTCGCCCCATGTTCTTAAGTCTAGATAATCAACAAAATAATAAAGCAAAACCATATTTGTAACAACTAAAAACAATTTCTGAGGTGCAAATGCTCACAATGAAAAAAAATAACAATTGACTCTCATGAACTGGTTCAAAGTATGTACAGCAGATTACTGTGTGACATAGTAGCTAATAAGGCTAATTCTATAAACTAGATCATTAAGTGATTTAATTTCTAATTTATAGAACAAGGAAGGTTGTAGTTCCACTTATACTATATGCTATATCCTGAACAGGCTAAATACGAATACTGCATCTAGTTCTGAGTAGCATATTTCATAAAAGATGTAGATAATCTAGGATAGCTAGGTGGCACAGTGGATAAAGTGCAGGGCCTGGAGTCAGGAAGATCTGAATTCAAATCTGGCCTCAGGCACTTACTAGTTATAGGACCCTGAACAAGTCACTTAACTCCATTTGCCACAGTTTCCTTACCTGTAAAATGAGGTGGAGAAGGAAATGGTAAACCATTCAGTATCTCTGCCAAAGCAAAAACAAACAAAAAACAAAAAAACCCAAATGGGGTCATGCAAAGATAAGTTGGTTAAAGAACATGGAAGTTGACTAGAAATGTATAGCCTAGAGAAGAAGGCAGAGGAAACATGGTATAGTAAATAAAATTCTGGATGTGGAGTCAGGATCAAATCTGGCCCCTGATACTAAGGATATGACTATGGATCAGTCTTTTAATCTCTTTCAGTCTCAATTTATTCATCTGTAAAATAGGAATAATAACACAGGTAATACCTATCTCATCAAGTTCTTATAAGGCTAAAATTAGATTATATTTGTGTGCATTTATTATGTTTTATACGCACATGCTCACGCACACACACACACACACACACACACACAAAGTGTTTACAAGCTTTAAAACACTTTATAAATAGTAATTGCTGTTGCTTGCAGTACCTAGGGTCTCCTTTATATGAATTTTCAGAAAGGTACCTCAGGTGCAAGTCATATTTGGGTCAATACTTACTTAAAAACATAGTTCCCAAGCCCTCACTGATGTATTTATTTATTTTTACCAGTCAGCCAAAAAACACATGAGTTAAAAATACATACAATCAGTCTTATAAATAAAGTGATAAGAAAAGATTTTATTCCTGTTCCTCCCCACTCATGCCTCCATGGAATACACACTCACATAGATTGCCATGCCAACAGAGAGGAAAGGTCCATCTCAAGAACAAGTTAGCCAGAGCACATATGTGAAGGACATATATGTTTGAAATCCATGTGCCCAGGGCACATGGAGATCACTCATATAGGGATATCTGTGGCCAGGGTATAAGTGTGCCTGGGACACCTCACACCTTTGACATTGCAGGGCTCCTAACATCCTCATGTCATGTCATTATACTGTTCTCTGCTCCTCTTTTCTGAGTATACCATCTCTGGCATTGTCTCTGAAAGGTGCCTCCACTGGGCATGTGAAATTCAAACTTCTCTCTGCTACTATCTGCTGGGATTCCACTCTTCAGGGTCATATATCACCCAATTACTGAAGTACATGTCCCTGAGCCCCACAGATCAGCGTTTAGGAGTACTGCTAATACATATCAAAAGATCCGAGATTAATAGATAGAAAGGATCTTATAGGTTATCAAGTACCATTCCCTAGTTTTATAGGTGAGGAAACTGAGGTCTAAGAAGGATAAGAAACTGGCTGAGACTCACATCACCGATAAGTATCAGAGGCAGGATTCAGACCCAAGTCTTCCTGACTTCAAGCCTAGTGCTCAATCCATTACACAACACTGCCTCATTATTAATCATGTTCTATAGTCCAATTTATTTTAGGACCATTTTTCCAAATATACTTCTGGAGTGTAGAGTTGGTCACACAAAAGTAATCGAAAGGGGCAGAATGAGAGGTACAAAAGAAAGGTGAGTAGAAAGTCCCCTCACTTTTTTTTGGGGGGGGAGGTTAGGCAATGAAGTTAAGTGACTTGCCCAGGGTCACACAGCTAGTAAGTGTTATGTGTCTGAGGTCAGATTTGAACTCAGGTCCTCCTGAATCCAGGGCTACTACTCTATCTACTGCGCCACCTAGCTGCCCCAAGTTCCTTAACTTTAACACAGACAAGATGATGAAGACTAGAGAAACATGAGGAAAAGAAGGTATGGTCACAAATATCACATAATTCTCTATAGAGGAAGCACAAGATGAGTGTCTCTCTCTATGGAAGAAAGTTAGATGTACTTTAAAGCCCAAAGCTGTTTTATGACCTTTACTCTTTCATTAATTCTGACTAAACCAAGACTTTGCTTTTATGGGCTAAGACAAAATCTCTTTGTTTTAGAATATTAATGACATCTTTTTTAAGTCACATGCAATTGGTCTGCTGATTTTAAATTTTGATCATGGAGAATAATAGCCTTCGATCTGTAACCAAAGTATGGTATGCTGGTGTGGAGAGACAGCAAGAGGAAAATGAGTATCCATAAAACAATATAATATGAGAATCTAACACTGTCAATGGAATTAGATGAAGCCTCACTTAAAGATTTCTAGGAGCATCACTGAATAATCCCTACATGCTATATAGCCATCCAATAGTATAGTGACTCCTTTCCAGGTTTGTTTGGTTTTTTTTAATAATCTTTAGCTAAACCCTTAGAAGAAGCAAGCTTAATGCATGGAGCTGAGCTTGTAGTCAGGAAGACCTGCATTCAGATCATGTCAGATAATTACTAGCTGAGTGACCCTGTGTAACCCAATCTCTTTGGCCTTCAGGTTTTTCATTTGAGTGGGTTAGTCTACAGAGTCCCCACGATCACTTCTGGTTCTAGCTTTGTATGTGCTAACAGGACCTGGAAATTATCTCTCTCTTTTTTAATGTAAATAGTAATTTATTTTTTTCAGTTACATGAAAAGACAATTTTCAACATTCATTTTTATAAGATTTTAAGTTCCAAATTTTTCTCTTCCCTTCTCTCTTCTCCCTGCTCCCTGAGATGACAAGCAACTGGATATAGGTTATACATGTACATTGACATATAACATATTTCCACATTGTTTTGTTTGTCCTTTGCTCTTGAAGAGGACCATGACATCAGGAAGGTGATGCCATGACTTGAAAGTGAATTTATTTAAGTGAGGGAGGGCTGTGCAAAGTCCCCAGCCTCGCTTTCTCCTCCAGAGCCATCTGGGTCCAGTGGCAAGAGGTGGATCAGATTTTTAAATATGGATATAGGTAGAGATTAGATATAGATATAGAGCTCTCCCCTCCCCTCTCCTCTCCCCTCCCCTCCCCTCCCCTCCCCTCCCCTCCTCTCCCCTCCCCTCTCCTCCCCTCTCCTCCCCTCTCCTCCCCTCTCCTCCCCTCTCCTCCCCTCTCCTCCCCTCTCCTCTCCTCTCCTCCCCTCTCCTCTCCTCTCCTCTCCTCTCCTCTCCTCTCCTCTCCTCTCCTCTCCTCTCCTCTCTCTCCTCTCCTCTCCTCTCTCTCCTCTCCTCTCCTCTCCTCTCCTCTCCTCTCCTTCTTCCTCTATCCAAGTAGGGCACCATACCCTTACCTGCCTAAAAGAATATAAATTTCCACATTAGTCATGTTGTAAAAGAAGAAAAAGAACAAAAGGGAAAAAAAATCATGAAAAAAAAACACAAAGAAAAGAAGATAGTATGCTTTCATCTGCACTCAGGTTCCATCAGTTCTTTCACTGGGTATGGACAGAACTTTCCATCATGTGTCTTTCAGAATTGTCTTGGGACATTGTATTGCTGAGAAGATCTAATTCAGTCACAGTTGATCATTGCACAGTGTTGCTGGTACTATATACAATATTCTCCTGATCCTGCTCACTTCACTCAGCATCAGTTCATGTAAGTCTTTCTAGGTTTTTCTGAAATCTATCTGCTAATCATTTCTTATAGCACAATAGTATGGAAATTATTTCTTAGACCAATCTCTCAGAAAGATTATAGATTTAGAGTGCTTGTAATCAAGTTCAAAACCCCTCATTTTATAGATAAAGAATTAAAAGGCCCAGAGAAGTTGAGCAACTTGCCAAAGGTCACGCAGTCAGCAAACATCTAACATGAATTTTAATCCAGTTCTTTCTGCCTTCATAGTCAGCACTCTATCCATTAGATCCTGCTGTGTTGGAGAATACAGATCTTAGTTTGGGGAGCTTCAAAGGCTCCTAGTGATCACTTAATCTAACCCCTTGATTTTGCAGATTAACGTATCAGTCTGTCTTGTTTTATACAATAGATATTGTCTTGTGTGAGTAAAAAAAATAAGCATATGCCAAGCACTGTGTTAAAGTCAGCTCCTGCCCTCAGGGAGATTACATTCCAACAAAAGGAGACAACACAAATGAGAAAATGGTGGCCGGGGGGGTTATTTTAATTTGGGGAATTACAGAGTTGGTGATTAGAAATATAGGGGAGTAGATTAACACATTCTTTCTACCCTTGGAATTTTCATAAATAAAATCACATTAAATGCAATAGGGAAGCACCATTTTAAAAGATCTCTGTGATGGATGCTTTTGTAAAACATAAAGTCTTTTCACAGAGTGAATAATTATACCCCATTTTATCTATTCTGTAAATGTAATTTTTATATATCAGACTTCTATATCTGTATTCTTGGCCTACTGGTCACAAAAAGAAAAGAATTATTGGCAGATTCCTCAATCAGAATGGTGATTGTAGTTCTATTGTAAAGAAATAACATGTATTAGCCTAAAATTATGTCATTTCTAGGAGATCTCGATCAGAAAGGGATGGTGAGATATTAAAGAATGACTGCAGCTTATCCCCTTCCAGAAAATATGCAGTGTAATATGATACAACATTCAAGATCATGAAAAAGTACTAATCATAATAAATCAAGGAGATCAAGTTCAAACAAGTGATTACAAGTCATGACATAAGTATAATTCTAATTAATAGATAAACTAACAATATTTCTCTATTTATCACACTGGCCCAAATTTTGTCAATTTGTCTTTAACAATAAATAGAATTTCCTTAGCGGCAGCTAGGTGGTGTAGTGGATAGAGCACTGGCCCTGAAATCCGGAGGACCTCAGTTCAAATCCAGCCTCAGACCAAACACTTGACACTTACTAGCTGTGTGACCCTGGGCAAGTCACTTAACCCCAACTGGCTAAAAATAAATTTTTTTTTTAAAATATATATATAAAAAAGAATTTTCTTAAAGAGGCACATATTTGTATAGTAGACCAGATGCATAAAACATATGGCCTGCAATACTCCCAATTGTGACCTGAATCAGATTAAAATGTAGTTGGGAAATAGTTAACAAAATATATAAAGATATGATAAAAACATGGGTATTACTTTTCAAGACAATATGTGTCCTACAAGGATCCTTTTGCATGGATCAATGGCTTCCATTTCTGTTTGAGTTTGACACCCTTGTACTAGATAATATCTACAGCAAAATACACTTTATTAAGATTTTTCTGTCTAAAGGGTTTTGTACCTGGGGATACCAGAAGAATTTTGTATGGAACTTTGTCCTTTCATATACCATTTACATATACCATTGCTTGTGGTATAGACCTGTAAAAAAAGACAATATGTTATCAATATGAGAGTATAGGTCTGGCCACAGATAAAATAATTGGCATAATTAGTGTTCCTTTGTCTGCCTAGATGGGTGGATAGTACATTTGAGGTAAGTTATATATTGCTGATATTGAAAATGGATTTTCGTTTCCTGATATCATACTTGCATTTTTAAGAGTATTTAATCCAAAGACCTTAACTCAAAAGAAACTCAGGGAGCCAGGAAATGAGGGGCATTTTTTTTTTTGCTTTTTTGGTGAGGCAATTGGGGTTAAGTGACTTGCCCAGGGTCACACAGCTAGTAAGTGTCAAGTATCTGAAGCCAGATTTGAACTCAGGTCCTCCTGACTCCAGGGCTGGCACACCTAGCTGCTCCTTAAGGGGCATTTTTTAAGCACTTTTCCAATCATGGTACATAAGCATGTGACTTTTCTATCTCCACATAGCACTGGTCAGCTGCACATGGACTGTACCCCTTCAGAGACATTTGTTCCAGTCTCTGGCTATAGCTCTGATAGTTAAGATGGCTTTGTAGGTATTAGGTGAGTGTAAGAGGTGATTTAAGGGAAGAGAGATAATGTGGTATAGTGGGTAGGGAGCTATCCTCCAAGTAGGGAAAAACTGGTTTAAGTCTTGCTTCTGACACAAATAGTCTGTGTGACTCTGGGCGGGTCACTTATCCTCTAGGTGCTCTAGGAAAGTCTAAGATGACAAGTTGCAGAAGTGAAGACCTGCATTTGTTAAAGAAGTTTCCTATGCTATCAAAATCACAGGTCTTTATCCCTTCCTCTGCTAAGGTGAGGTTATGTGGATTAACTAGAGACATCTTAGACTAAGAGCATAAGCAAGAAAGGGCGAGTACTAGGTCAGTGCCCCCACCTCAAACAGGACCTTAAATCACAGACAGGAAGAACAGGTAAGTGATACAACCTAGGTTTTCTCCAGAGCCTTAGGTATTATGGTCTTCAGGCAACGTCAGGAAATGGAGAAAATCTGGATTGGAGGCATCATGAAGAGGTATGGCACTCCTAAGCCTGTGAACATATGATGCATCTGAGTAGCTATGTGATCTGCGTTCCAATCCCAGCTCGGTCATTTCCTACCACTTCTCTGGGCTTTAGTTTTCTCATCTGTAAAATGAAGGGTTTTGGTGTACTTGAGTAGCTATAGGATGCTAAAGAGGGCCAGGAGTTTTATAAGTACAGGTTAGGTCATGTTTAAATACAGTTGTGCTCATGTGGAAGATGGAACATTCTAGCTTGGTAGGTTCCAGGCATAGAAGATTTTTGAGAAAAGAGACAGTGTTCTCAGCATGGAGAGAGGACTTATTTGGCACAGAGATCCACAGTCACATTAAAGAATAGGCTCAGAAAACTAGAAGGGTTTTTTTTTTGGTGTACCACAACAATCAAGCTAGTTATGTATACCACATGGATACACCATTGTTAAATTGCATGTTCCTATAACGTGAACATTAGAGAAGAGTGAAATCTTCATGAGACAGGAAAAAGATATACTGCATATATGCTTTAAACATATTCTCTCATCTAGGGAATATATGTATAGTAGTCCCCTGCTCCTGGGGGCTTATGTTCAAGCACATGGACTTCCCCTCCTTATTCGAGGGCACAAACAAGATTTTTGCCGCCTGCACATTAGGACTGCATGGAAACCTAAGCATGCTATTACATTCTTTTGCTGCTTCTAACTATATATTACTCTTTGTTGGGATGAGCTGCCCCCTTTGATTCCTGAACTGGCAAAGCTAATAGCTCAGGATATCCTATTGGCGTAGAAGACACAGCATCCATCTAACTGGAGAAGCCATGATGTGAATTCAATTGTTGGGTGGAAGAAGTGGGTACAGTTTAACTCCTTACGTACAAAAACAAACCAGTGAAGGACTTAAAATTATGAGAAGACAAGACAGAAAAGTAGGTTTAGGGAGGGGAGAAGAATATTGAATTTGAAGTTAGAAGATGTGGGTTTGAATCCTGCCTCTATCACTTATGTGGAAAATCTCTTAAAATCTCTATGCATCAATTTCCTCATTCTTATAATGAGACCTCTGATGTTCCTTCTGACTCTGAAATCTTATGTTTTAATGAGGCAGCCTAGAGAGTAAGTACAGGCCAATGAGAGTTATTGCTAAAACTAATAAGTATTTTAAGGGAGACAAAATGCAGTTTCTAGTTTCAAAATTTCTTGAATAGTGCCTTCATTCCTGTGTCATTCTGTATCACAATTGGCCCTGCTTAAGGGTGGTTGATAGGTGTGTGAGCTTGGTAACCAAGGATCCCAACAGAACAAAGTATCTTGGCTTCTGAAACACATCAAATCCTTCCACTCTGCCTCTTTTTCTAGTTCTTCAGTGAGTAGAAATTATTGATCTATAAGCATCTCTGACTCGGGAAGTGCATTTTCTACTTCACTGCTGACCATCTGTACTATGAGACATGCCAAGACAGTGATGGTTCCTGTGTCTTATTTTATCTTTGTGTCTTCAGGACCCAGCAAAAATCTCTTGCACAGACATTAAATACCTAATGAATATTTGTTGAGTTGAACTGAATTATGTCATTGAGCTTAGAGATGATCTAGTTGAAATACTTCATTTCACATATGAAGAAACTAAAGCTTAAAGAGAAGAAATGACTTGTCCACAGTCATACTGCTAATACCTACTACCGTATGGTAGAATGGGGAAAGTATTGAATATGAAGTCGCAGGACCTGAGTTCTAATCCCAGCCCTGCTTTGGTCAAGGTCAAACTTGACTTCTCCGGCTTTAGTTTTCTCAGCTGTAAAATAAAGGGTTTTGGTGTACTTGATAGCCTGGAAAGTGCCTACTGACTCTATTCTATGATCTTAATAGAGTATCTGAAAATTAAATCCAAATCTTCTGATTCTTGGCCCTGTACTCTTTTTACACTACTATTCTGTCTCCTCTGTTGTAGATATTGGTCAATAATGGAAAACAAACCTATGAGTAAATCAAATGAATACGAATTCTGTTTCAATTGATGAAATGCAAGTAGACAGCCTGTACTGAATATTTTCTTTTGAAAATTTAACAAGAGGTTTACATTAAAAATTTTAATTAATTTTAATTTTCAGTTTCACATTTTCTCATCTTCACCGGAAACTATACATGTTGATGGGGATATTTTTGGCCTAGCAATGGTCTCTGTGGGGCATCCACCAGAAACTGCATGAGAGAAGATCTAGCCATTTTTCCAAGGAAAAGCTACATGGAAAAGAAAAAACAAAGACGTGGCTGTTGGTTTGATTTTCCTTTTGTGACACTATGATAATTAGTGTGATCCTTTCAGAGCTTGGTTCACTTGTCACCTGCATGTGTAGGTGACTGGTGACTGGTTAGTCAGCTTGCAGAATTGCCTCCAATCACAATACCACTTGTGGAAGGAATTTTTCATACATTTTGGTAAGGAGTAAGTGGAAGGACAGACACTATGGTCCAGAGAACTGTCTGTTTGGGTGAATATTTATTTCATTTCAATTCAATTCATATTTATCAAGGGCCTACTATGTGCAAGGCACTATGTTAGATACTGGGATTACAAGGAACGCTGGAAGAACCCTGGGAAAAAAAAGTATCATTCTTATTTTAGAAGTAAACCTTTGTGGTGATTGACAATTTTTTTCATATTCACTATTGGGAGGCCAGAATGGACTAAACCAAAGAAAATAAAAAGAAAAACAATAAGCCCAAGTTTTAAAAAGCAGCATAGCATGACTGATAAACAGCTGTAAAGAAAATTTGAGTTCCAGGACCACCTTTGGTGTTGATTATCTGAATGATCCTGGGTAAGTCATTAACTGATCAATGTCTTCGGGAAACGGTATAAGATCTTAAGTTGCAGAGCAGATGCCTAGCTACTTTTGTAGAGCATATTTCCTTTCTGAGCATTCCCTAATCCAATAAAATTACAGGTCCAGACCCTCACCTCCCCCCCAAAAAAAAATCCCTGCTATTCAATAAGAAGGAGAAAAGATTCCTTAGAACTTTCCAACAGCAACATGTAGTATTTTTTAAAATTCCGTCATCAGTTGGACTTTTCGATCGAGAAGCTCAAAAAGATTAGTTGATTTGTTCACTTTACAGACATCACCTTTTAGGAAGACCTAGGATTGTACATAGTATGATAAGATCGTAAGATTTAGAACTAGAAGATCAAATCCAAATTCTGCTTTTTGGAGAAAAGGAAATTAAGGCACAGAAAGTTTGGACAAATTTTCTAAGATCACACAAGTACTTAGTAACAGAACCAGGAATCAAACTTAGGTCTTCTGATTTTAAGTATTGCATGTTTCACATTGCATGCCTAAGGTAGGTTAGAATTTAGAGGGGAACATAATATGAATATGAATATATGTATATATATTATATATATATATATATATATATATATATATATATATATATATATATGTAGGTGTGTATTACATGTGTATTTATCTAGATAGATAGACAATGATATTTTGTCATTCAATCAGAAAAAAAAACTTGCAGAGGCATGATAATCCTCAACGTATTAAATCCAATTCTTAGAAAATGCTCATGAATAATCTGACATTGGTATTGTTAAATCTTGATGAACTGGGTTGTGTTTTAAATTCAGTAAGCATAGAACTGTTCATGTTTACTTATGAATGTTTTATTTATGTATCTCAAGTTAACTTTCTTTCAATTGAACATCTACTAAGAATTCCAACAGGTTGAATACGTGGTTAGAAAACAACAGTCCTGATTATAGCAAAACATTGAGTTACGAGGAGGCTACATTTGTGGAAAATATCAAGTAATATGAAACTTAGGAAATGGAAGAATTAAATCAATGGAAAAATTGGGGGAGAGAAGCTTATAACCATGTCTCAGAATTCTTTATTTCATAAAAAAGATATTTAAATACAAAATACTTCAATGAGATGAATATTGAATTTAAAAACTTTGTCTGGGATAGCCATTGCAAATGAATGTTGATTTGGGCCCAGAATTGAGCAAAATAGTAAGCTGAATGCCCCTTGGGAAACTGCATAATTCTTTTAATTCTCCTCCACATTCCTCCCTGAAATAAAGGCTCATATTTTTAATATGGTCACAAGTCATGATACATACTCATGTTCTTCAGAAGCTTCTCAAAACTGAAGATAAGAATCATCCCAAGGTCAATGGAGTGATACATGGTGGGTATGAGCAAGATGAAATGTTTTATAAACAAGAGAAAATGTTATAAAGAGACATATATGACTAGAAGAAAAAGGAAAAAAAATGGGATTTAATATGTATCAAATGAAGGAATATGCTATATTGAAACCCATGGAATGTGAAGAATGATAGAGTTAGACATCTGGCATATTGTTATATTCTTTGAGTTAAATGTATGGAGAGACATAGGTAAGGGTCTCACAGGATAGGCAGGCCTGGATGGATTGTGATTAGCATCATTTGAGGGAATGCTCATAGTAATGAGATCATGGATACATTGCTACATTAAAACCTTTACTCACTTATTATAAATTGAACACTAGAAGGTGGCAGGGTGTCAAAGTCAAACCATTTAGCATAAATGACTGGGGTTAGAATCACAATTCTGTTTGTCTTGGTAATAAACCAGTCACATGACTGCAATCTAGTGCCTCTCTCCCTCAATGCTTTATGCCCTCCTGTGGCTAGTTTCTTAACTGTGAATCCAATCTGGAGCTCAGGCCAACATCTACAATTCATTGGGTCCTCTGCAGCAAAGCTAGGCTAAAGAGGGGTACTGAATGGCTAAATTTGCATGCTATGCCTCTGTAGGATGGTTTAAAATAATAATAAAAAAAAAGTATTAGATGGAGAACACACAACTGGCTCAAAGGCTAATTTAGCAGTCCAGCTATGAGATTGTTTGGTATTTTTGCAACTTGCTACCAACCCCCCAACCACCCTGGCCTCCCAATTTATCAAACTCTTAAACTCCCATCACTTATCATCTCACTCTCTAAATCAATTCTTTACAGGGAAGGTCGTACCTTAAATCTCACCATCACTAATAAGTGAGCCACTGTCATGATTCTATCCTTTGAAATTCCCCATTCTAATTGTATTTTCCTGTTCTTCTGTTTCTCCTTCTGCTTCAGTCCTCTTAAATTTATTCTTACTTCCTTTAAGAGTCTTGACCCTACAGTGAACCATATCCTAACTATATATTGCTTTTTCTACCCTTGATTACCTGGCCTTTTTGTCTTACCACATTTCAGACCTATGCATTCCTCAAACCTAAAGCAGCCCCCACCTTCTTCCCTCTGCATTTATGCTCCTGAACTGTTCATCAATGCTAGAGGAAATCAAATCATATTGCTGCCTGGGTACACTACAAATCATATTATCTGATCTCAATGGAGGCTTCACCGCTGAGTGACAATGATCTTATTCTTCCCTAATTGGCTCTTTGAAAGCTTCTATGCTCTCACCAAGGCCTAGATGCCTCCCCATCTTTCTCAGCAGATGAGAAATAGGATCCAATAGATTCCAATAGAATCCAGAATTTCATAGGTGGAAGTGATCTCAAAGGTCATGTAATCTAATCCATATATGAAAAAGAATCCCCACAACAATAGACCTTACAAGTGAACATCAGGGCTCTGTCTGAATAGTCCCAATGAGGGATAACCCACCACCTCTCAATGCACACTACATTGCTTTGAAATAGCTTTAATTTCTAGGAAGTCTTTAATTATATCAATACTAAATTTCTACTGTAGCATCTTCTTAGAGGCAGCTGGTGGTACAGTGGATAAAGCACTGTGCCTAGAATCAGGAAGACCTGAGTTCAAATCTCATCTAGATATTTACTAACAGTATGACTCTGGGCAAGTAACTTAGCCTCTGCTTGACTCAGTTTCTTCAAATGTAAAATGGGAATATATTAACACAAACCTTGCATGGATGTTGCAAGGATCAAATGAGATAATATTTGTAAAAAAAGACAATGTCTGACACATAGTAGCTACTATATAAATGTTTCTTCCCTTTCCATTTCCTTCTCATCCATTGCCCTTCATTCTGACCTATTAGAATAAACAGAGCAAATCTACTCTCTCTTCCACATGACAACTTTTCAAATACTTGAAGACACATATAATGTCATTGTCCCTCAGAATCTTCTCTTACACAGCCTAAGCATTTCCAGTTCATTCAACTGATCCTTATGTAGTTTATCTTTCCAAGAACTCAAAGGCCTTCACCATTCTGGTAGCCTTCTTCTGGATGTTCTGTAACGGAACAATGTTCTACCTGAAATGTGGTGAATAGAATGGTACACAATACTCTAGATTTGGTCTCACCACTATGCAAGAAGACTTATCACCTCCTTCCATCTGGAAACATTAGCTCTCATAATGCACTGCACTGTCACATTAGCTATTTTTTTTTAATGATATGATACTTTTGACTTATATCATACTTAGAATACACTAAAAGTTTCACAATGTTTTTCAAATATTCAAGTGAATAATAATACCTGCCCCATTTTGTGCTTGTAAAGTCTTTCTTTTTTAGGGGGGATGGCACGGGAACCTAAATACAAGATACAACTTTTATGTCTATTGAATTTTGCCTCATGGTTCAGATCTATGTAAACTCTAACATATGTAGGTTTAGCTATTCTTCTTAGCTTTACATCATCTGCAAATTTTATAAAGATAATATTCAAGTATCCAGCTTCCATAGGCTTCAAGGAAATTGGCAAATACTACAAATAAGGGCTTGATTTATTGTTTTGTTGATTTTCTAGACTTGAGAAAATGATGGAGAAAATGAAACTAATGACGCTTAAACTTAAAATACGAATATTTTGTTTTCTGGAGAACTTCTTGTTAAAATTTTACCTGCATATCTCTGAAAGGCTCATCTACCTCTGGTGTCCATTGGTACTCAATTCTCACCTGTGGCAGCAAGAAGCTGTAGCAGTGAGCATGCTACCTCAGTAAACCATCTTAAACTAGGATAAACTAGGTTGAGGGCAATAGATTGGCCTCTAACCCATTGGTGAGTTAGGGGAGTGACTACCCTAAGCATGTGATGATTTCCTCTGATAGAATGGATGGATGAGAACAATTTGTTCCAACAGCCATGAAGATAGCTTAGAGTTGCCTCTAAGAAGATGCTACAATAGAAATTTAGTATTAATATAATTAATGTGGAGTGCTTAGAGCTTGGTCAGACATCAAAGACACCAACGTCATCCACAGCGTCCTGATCCATTGCCAGTTGTCCTGACTTTTGTCTTACCACCAGACTTCAATGAGTTTGGAAGGGACAATGAGGCTGACAACTCTGTACAACTCTCCTTCACTTAAATCCAATTCACCCATGAGTCAAGATATCGCTCTCTGATGTCATTGGTCCTCTTAAAAAGTGAAGGACAAAAACAACAGTCTAGTCCTGATCTTATCCAAGTCATAAATAAAAATGCTAAAGAGCAAAAGACCAAGAACAGGTCCCTAGAATGATACACTGGAGATTTCCAACTTGTACATGTCCAACTTTTCTTGACCCCATTTGAGGTTTTCTTGGCAACGATCCTAGAGTGGTTAGCCATTTCTTTTTCCAGCTTATTTTACAGATGAGGAAACTGAAGCCAATAGGGTTAAGTGATTTGTCCAGGGTTACACAGCTAATAAGTATCTGAGGTCAGATTTGAACTCAGGAATATGAGTCTTCCTGACTCCAGGCCTGGCACTCTATTGATTACACCACTTAGCCGCCCATTCCAACTTGTTATCAAACCCTTATTGACTACTGTTTGGGGTAGAATCCCATTTATGAATCCATCTACTTGATGCATTGTCTAACCTACATTTCTGCACCTTTTCCATAAAAATAGCCTGAAGGACTTCAAGTGCTTTGCTAAAATCTAGCTAAACTGTATGTAAATAATTTCCTTAATCAACCAGCTCAGTGGCCTTGTCAAAATAAAATTTAAAAAAAAGAAAACTAAGATAAGTATGGCATAATGTTTTTCTTGATGAAGTCATTATGGCTTTTCAAACATCTTTTAAAATCATTTCTGGTCTTGTACTTTCATTTGTATAGAGAATTCCCAGTGTGGAAGTTCCTCCCATTGATACAATACTTTTAGTATTGGAGAATTAGTTGCCTTAGGACACTAAGAGATTAAGCAATTTGCTCATGGTCATCATACTACTGGCATAAAATCAGAGATAAGGATAGAAACCATGTCTTCTCAATTTTGAAGCTAGCTTTCTATTCCGTGATAGCTCTTCCTCTTTTTTAAAATTTATTTATTTTTAGTTTTCAACATTTACTTCCATGAGATTTTGAGTTTCAAATTTTCATCTTGCTCCTTCCCCACCCCAAGATGGCATGCATTCTGAATATTCCTTCCCCTAGTCGGCCCTCCCTTCTATATCCACCCCTCTTGTCTTATCCCCTTCCCCTTCTACTTTCCTGTAGGGCAGAATACATTTCTGTACCCCATTTCCTGTATTTCTTATTTTCCAGTTGCATGAGAAAACATTTTTTTTAAACATGTGTTTTTAAAACTTTGGGTTCCAAATTTTCTGCCTCCCTCCCCACCCACCCTCATTGAAAATGCAAGCAACTCAATACAGGCCATACATGTGCAGTTATGCAAAACATTTCCATAGTAGACATGTTGTGAAAAACTAACTCTATTTCCCTTAATCCTATCCCACCCCTCCCATTTATTCTATTCTTTCTTTTGACCCTGTCCCTCCTCAGAAGTATTTGCTTCTGATTATTCCCTTTCCCAGTCTGCCCTCCTCTCTATCATTCCCTTGTTCTCTTGTCCCCTTCTCCCCCTATTTTCCTCTAGGGTAAGATAGATTTCCACACCCAGTTGAGTGTGTATGTTATTCCCTCCTTAAGCCAAATCTTATGAGAATAAGATTCATTCATTCCCTCTCAACTTCCCCTGCTTCCCCTCCACTGTAAGAGCCTTTTCTTTTCTCTTTTTTTAATGAGATAATTTACTCCATTCTATCTCTCCCTTTCTCCTTCTCCCAGTATAATCCTCTCTCACCCCTTAATTTTATTCTCCAGAAATGACCCCTTCATCTTCAACTCACCCTGTGCCCTCTATCTATCTGTCTATCTATCTATCTATCTATCTATCTATCTAGCTACTAGCTATCTAGCTATCTACATACACATATTTTTTTTTCCCCTCCAACTACCCTAATACTGACAAAGGTCTCATGAGTTATAAATGTCATCTTTCCATGCAGGAATGTAAACAGTTCAACCTTAATAAGTCTCTTATGATTTCTCTTTCCTGTTTACCTCTTCATGTTCCACTTGAGTCTTGTATTTGAAAGTCAAATTTTCTATTCAGCTCTGGTCTTTTCATCAAGAATGCTTGAAAGTCCTCTATTTCACTGAATGACCATTTTTTCCCCTGAAGGATTATACTCAGTTTTGCTGGGTGGGCAATTCTTGGTTGTAATCCTATCTCCTTTGCCCTCTGGAATATCATATTCCATGCCCTCTGGTCCCTTAATGTAGAAGCTGCTAAATCTTTTGTTATCCTGATTGTGTTTCCTCAATACTTGAATTGTTTCTTTTTGGCTGCTTGCAATATTTTCTCTTTGACCTGGGAACTCTGGAATTTGGCTACAATATTCCTAGGAGTTTTCCTTTGGGGAATCTCTTTTTAGGAAGAGATTGGTGGATTCTTTCAATTTTTATTTTGCCCTCTGGTTCTAAAATATCAGGGCAGTTTTCCTTGATAATTTCTTGAAAAATAAGTCTAGGCTCTTTTTTTGATCATGGCTTTCAGATAGTTTAATAATTTTTTAAATTCTCTCTCCTGGATCTATTTTCCAGGTCAGTTGTTTTTCCAATGAGATATTTCACATTGTCTTCTAATTCTCATTCTTTTGAATTTGTTTTACAGTGTCTTGATTTCTCATAAAGTCACTAGTTTCCAATTGCTTTATTCCAATTTTTAAGGATGTATTTTCTTCAATAATCTTTTGGACTTCCTTTTCAATTTGGCCAATTTTTCTTTTAGGGCATTCTTCTCCTCATTGGCTTTTTGGACCTCTTTTGCCATTTGGGTTAGGCTATTTTTTAAGGTGTTATTTTCTTCAGGTTTTTTTGGGTCTCCTTTAGCAAGCTACTGACTTGTTTTTCATGATTTTCTTGCATCACTTTCATTTCTCTTCCCAGTTTTTCCTCACTTCTCTTACTTGCTTCTCAAAATCCTTTTTGAGCTCTTCCAAGGCCTGGGACTTATTCATATTTTTCTTGGATGCTTTGGATGCAGGAACTTTGACTTTGTTGTCTTCTGGTTGTATGTTTTGATTTTCTTTGTTACCAAAAAAAGATTCTGTTGTCTGACACTTCTTGTGAGGTTTGCTCATGATCCCAGCCAATTACTTGAGTTATAAACTCTTTATTAAGGTAGAGGTCTGCATCCAATGTGGAGAATGTACTGTCCCGAGCTTTGGGGGTTTGTACAGCTGTTTTCAGAGATATTTGTAAGGACCTGTAAATTTTCAGTTCTTCCAAGGTGGTATGATAAGGGGTGAGGTGTTTACTCTTTTCCTGGCCTGTGCTGTGGCCTATTAGTGACCACAAGCACTCTTTTCTGTCTTGGAACTGTGAGGAAGATTTCCTCTCCACAGGCACTGCAAGCTCCACCACACCAGTGCTCCTCCTTGTCCGAGGACCACCCCTGAGATCCAGCATGGGCTGTAACCCAGATCCAAGCACGGGCAAAGCAAGAGACTTCTGCCTCAGCACTGGCAAATAGATCCCTGAAATCCCCCTGTGATCATACACCTGACTCCCCCTCAGTTTCTGTGGGCCAGAAGCTCAGGAGGCAGCCACCACCCTGAGGCCACTGTTCCTCAACCAAGGCTGAGACCTAGCTTACCTCTCACCACAGAAACAGACTTTTCCCACTGGCCTTCTAAGATGTGTTTGGTGTTAGTGGATTGAGAGTGCTGGAAATCACCACAGTTGTCTGCAATTCAGTCCTCCGAGGCCTGCTCCAAGTTCGCTGTGGCCTGCACTCCCAAGACAAACTGCACTCCTCTGCCAGCCTTTCACAATATATCTTTGCAATCAACATCCAGGTTGTCTTGGGCTGGAAATTTGTTTAACTTTGTCTTTTTGTGGATTCTGCTGCTTTGGAATTTGTTTAGAGCCATTTTTATAGGTATTTGGAGGAGTTTGGGGGAGAGCTCAAGCAAGTCACTGCTTTCACTCCTCCATCTTGGTTCTGCCCCCAATAACTCTTCCTCTTATTAATACATTCTAAAATTTTGCATGGAATGAAAGTCAAGCTAACTTTCTTGTAGTCTAAAGATTCCAATCCACTACTATCCCTCTTAAAAACAAACCAAAAAAAAAAACCCAACAAACAAACCAGGACAGCATTTCTCCTTTTTCCAGTTCTATGACACTTCTCCCGTTTGCTATAACTTTTAATCATTGATAACAATGGCCCTGCATCATATATTGCAGTTCTTTCAGTTACCTAGAGATGTAATAATACACTTGATCCAGGTGACTTGAGATCATCAAGGACAACTAAGTATTGTCTTACTATTGCCTTACTTATCTCATGACTTTTTGTTCTGTCCTTTGCAATCAAAATAAAAAAAGAAAAGAATAGCTTTCCCTACTAACTTCAGCTAATTCTAGGATTTAATATTCTTAAGAATATTTTTAAAGTACCACTCTATACTTTTGGATTCATTCTCTCTTTTTAGAAAGCTTTATCCATGTCTTCTGTTTTCTACATTGCAAATATGGAAAGGTTGCCCCATTTTGTGAGAGGTATTTTCTAAAATAATTAAACAAAACTAGCAACAAAGTGACATAATCCAAAAGTGCATGCAATATCATACATTTGCAGCACTCTAAACCCATCTATTTTAGTTAAAAAAATTTTACTTCCAGATTCTCTTCTTCCCTGCATTTCTCCTCCACCAATGAAAAAAGGCAAGAGATATGTTACCCATTATACATAAGAAGTCACAAAATACATATTTCCACATTAGCTATATTCTGGAGGGGAAAAATGTAAGAAAAATATGTGTCAGTGTACACTCAGAGTTCATCAGTTCTCTCTCTGGAGGTGGATAGCATTTTTTATCCTTGAGTCCTTTGGAATCACGGTGGATCATTGTATTGATCAGAGTTACTAAGTCATTAACAGTTTATTATCTTTACAATATTGCTACTACTGTGCACATTGTTCTCCTGGTTCTGCTCACTTCACTTTACATCAGTCGATAGGTGTCTCTGAAAAAATTCCCATCATCATTTCTCACAGCACAATTGTATTCCATCACATCTATATGTCATAACTTGTTTAGCCATTTCCCAATTGGTGTGTATACCCCCATTTCCCCATTCTTTGCCGCTATGAAAGAGCTGATATAAATAGTTTTGTACATATGGCTCCTTTTCTTTTTCCTTTGATATATTTGGTTATCGACTTAATAGTAGTATTGCTGAGCCAAAGGGTATGCAGTTTTTATAGCTCTTTAGGCATAGTTACAAATTGTTCTCCAGAATGGTTGGAATAGTTCATAGTTCCAGCAACAATGCATTAGTGTATTTCTTTTCCCACATCTCTTCTATAATTTAATTAACAGAAATCTACTTTATCTTCTGTCTACTGATACCAGAATGAAAAAAAATTAAAAAAATTCTCTTAAACAAACATGTATAATCAAAACAAATAAATTCTCTCATTGGCTGTATACAAAAATACAAATGTTTCATTATGCATCTCATATCTATCACCTTTCTGCTGGGATAAGGACAGTAGGTTTAATCATCAGTCCTTTGGAATCACGGAAGATTGTTGCATTGATCATAGTTCTTACAGTTTTCAAAGTCATTTGTCTTTGCCATGTTGTTATATAAATTGTTTTCTTAGTTCTGCTCATTTCATTCTTCACTAGTTTGTAAAAGTCTTCAAAATTGATAATTTTTACAATATTGAAGTTATAAATTATTCTTCTGGTTCGGTTTACTTCACTTTGCATCAGTTCATATAACTTTTATATGTCCCTGACATCATCTGTTTCTTCATTTCTTGTAGTACAACAGTTCTCTATCACATTCATATATCACTGCTTATTCATCCATTCCCCAATTAACAGGCATTCTTTGGATTCTGGCTTTTTGCCACCATAAAAACAGCTGCTGTAAATATTTTTGTCATAAATAGGGCTTTTTATGTTTTTTTTAAATCTCTTTTGGTTATATACCTAAGAACGGTATAACTGGATCAAAAGTATTCACTGTCTCATGACTTTTTGTGTATAATTCAAAAATGCATTCTAGAATGGCTGTACTCATTCAAAGGGCCACCTACAGTACTAAAGCATGAATCTGGTTTTCTACAGCATCTCCAATAGTTAATATTTTCCTTTTTTGTCACTTTTGTCAATCTGATGGGTGTAAAGTAAAATATCAGAATTCACTTAATTTATATTGTTTAATTAGTAGTAATTTTATTATGCTTGCAAATAGTAACATATCTCTAAGCACTTCATTAACAACAACAACAACAACAAAAACACAGTTCAGTGAATTGAGAATGCAACCAAAAGTACTAGAAAGGAAACAAATTTAAAATCCTTATTAAAAACTAAAATAGAAATCCTGGGTGGAGCCAAGATGGAGGAGGGAAAGCAGCAACTTGCTTGAGCTCTCCCCCAAACCCCTCCAAATACCTATAAAAATAGCTCTAAACAAATTCTAAGGCAGCTTAACCCACAAAAAGACAGAGTGAAACAAATTTCCAGCCCAAGAGAACCTGGATGATTGATCAGAAAGGTATATCTCACCCGGCTGGGAGCAGAGCACAGAGCGGCGTGGGCACCCACAGGCCTTAGCAAACCTGGAGCAGGCCTCAGAGGACTGAATCGGGGGCAGCTGTGGAGGTTTCCAGACTCCTCAATCCACGTATGCCAAAGATGACTTAGAAAGTCAGTGGGAAAAGTCTGTTTCTGTGGTGCTGAGAGAGGAAGGTGGGGTCTCATCTCCATTCCCCAAAAGCATGGCCCTGGGGTGGGCAGCTGCTTCCTGAGCTTCTGGCCCACAGACTGAGGGGGAATTTAGTGGCTGATCAGAGGGGGATTGCAGGGATCTCTCTGCTGGTGCTGAGGCAGGAATTTCTTGCTTTTCTCATGCTTGGATCTGGGTCACAGTGTGGTGGAGCTTGTAGTGGCTGTGGACAGGAAATCTTCCTCACAGTTCCAGGGCAGAGAGGAGTGCTTGTGGTCACTAATAGACCACAGCACAGGCCAGGAAAGGAGTAAACACCTAGCCCCTTATCATACCACCTTGCAAGAACTGAAAATTTATTTGGTCCCTACAAGTATCTATAAAAACAGCTATGTAAACCCCCAAAGCTTGGGACAGTACATTCTCCACATTGGAAGCAGACTCTTACCTTAACAAAGAGGTTAAAACTCAAGTAATTGGCCAGGATCATGAGCAAGCAGTACAAAAAGAGTCAGACTATATTTTCTTACTTTGGTGACAAAGAAGATCAAAATATATAACCAGAAGAAGACAACAAAGTCAGAGCTCCCACAACCAAAGCCTCCAAGAAAAATATGAATCAGTCCCAGGACTTTCAAGCATTCTTGATTAAAAGACCCCAGCTGAATAGAAAATTTGGCTTTCAAATATAGGACTCAAGTGGAACATGAAGAGGTAAACAGGAAAGAGAAATCATTGCAGACTTACTAAGTTTGAACTGTTTACATTCCTGTATGGAAAGATGGTATTTATAACTTAGGAGACCTTTGTCAGCATTAGAGTAGTTGGAGGGAAAAAAATAATGTGTGTCTATAGGTAGATATATAGATAGGTGGATCGATAGATAGATAGAGGGCACAGGGTGAGTTGAAGATTAAGGGGTCATATCCAAAGAATAAAATTAAGGGATGAGAGAGGATTATATTTGGGGAAGAAGAAAGGGAGAAGTAGAATGGGGCAAATTATCTCACAAAAAAAAGCAGAAAAGAAAATGCTCTTAGAGTGGAGGGGAAATGGGGCAAGGTGAGAGGGAATGAGTGAATCTTATTCTCATAGGATTTGGCTTAAGGAGGGAATAACATATACATTCAATTGGGTATGGAAATCTGTCTTACCCTACAGGAAAATACGGGGAGAAAGGGACAAGAGAACAGGGGAATGATAGAGAGGAGGGCAGATTGGGAAAGGGGGTAATCAGAAGCAAATACTTCTGAAGAGGGACAGGGTCAAAAGAAAGAATAGAATAAATGGGAGGGCAGGATAGGATTAAGGGAAATAGAGTTAGTTTTTCACAACATGTCTGTTATGGAAATGTTTTACATAACCGCACATGTATAACCTATATTGAGTTGCTTGCCTTTTCAATGAGGGTGGGTGGGGAGGGAGGAAGGGAGAAGATTTGAAACCTAAAGTTTTAAAAGTATATGTTTAAGAAAATGTTTTCACATGCTACTGGGAAATAAGAAATACAGGAAATGGGGTACCGAAGTCTGTCCTGCCCTACAGGAAAATAGAAGGGGAAAGAGATAAGAGAAGGGGGGAAGAGATAGAAGAGAGGGCAGAGTAGGGGAAGGGATATTTGGAATACATGCCATCTTGGAGTGGGGGGAAGGGTGAAATGGGGTGAAAATTTGGAACTGAAATCTTGTGGAAGTAAATATTGAAAACTGAAAATAAATAAATTTATATTGAAAAAAAAAGAAATCCTGAACATCAAGGCAGAGATGAACAATATTGAAAATAACAATAACAAGAAAAAACATTGAATTAATAAATGACTAGAGCCTGTTTGAGAATTAAAAAAAAGCTCCCTTATAAAAAGGAAGAGGGAAGAAAAGCAGATTATCAATTTAAAAAAATGAAATATGAGAATTCACAGCATATGAAGAAATAAAGCATATTATTTTAAATTACTTTTGTCAACTATGTGCCAATAAAATCAACAACTTATATAAAATAGGTGAGTGAAATGCTCATATTAACAGAAGAATTAAATAATTTAAACAACATAGTTTCAGAGGAAGAAACTGAACAAGCCATAAATGAACTTCCACAGACAAATAACTCCAGGTTCCAGATGGATTACCATGTGAATTCTATCAAGCATTCAAAGAACAATTAATTCTAATAAACTCTTTTAGAATAAGCATCAGATAACCTATTAATTCTTTCAATGATATAGATGTAATCTTGATCCATAAGCTGAGGGAAGAGGTATATATGATAAAACAGAAAAAAGAAAACTATAGAATAATATCACTAATGGACACAGATGCAAATACTTTAAAATATTAGCAAGGATGCTAAATATAGATAGATAGATAGGTAGATAGATAGATAGATAGATAGATAGATAGATAGATAGATCACAAAGATTATTCACTTAGGCTAATTTTGATTTCTACCAGGAATGCAAGTTTGGATTAATATTGGGCAAACTATGTATTTAGTTAAGCATATTAAAAAACAAAATCAATAAAAATCCAAGAATACATCAATATATGGAGGAAAGTGCTTTGACAAAATATTTTTATTATATAGCAACAATTAGAAAACATAAGTATAAATGGACCTTTCATTAAAATGATTATTAATGTATATCTAAAACAAAAGCTAACATTATGTATGATGGGGGAAAAAAACTAGAAATATTTTTAATAAATCTGGGGTAAAATAAGTGTTCATTTTTCACTACTTCTATTTGACATAGTATTAGAAATTCTGATTATAGAAATAACATAAGAAACATGAATTGAAGGAATAAACATAGATAAAGAAGAAATAAAATTATCACTTTTTTTTGCTAATGATATTATGGTATGCTTAAAGAACTCTAAACAGTCCACTAAAAAGTAACTTAAAAAGCTAATAGCTTCAGGGAACTTGTAGGATTGGAATAAACCCAAATAAATCACAAGTATTTGCACATAGTACTAATAAAATCCAGCACAACAATTCTGTTTAAAACTACTACAGAATGTATACAATAATTGGCAGTCTACCTACCAAGATACACACAAGAATGATACAAATATAAATACAAACCACTGTTTATAGAAAAATTGAATTACATAATTGGGGAAAAATATAAATTGCTCACGAGCAGGATGAATTAACATAACAATGACAATACCACCTAAATAATTTACTTATTCAATGCCACACCAATTAAATTACCAAAGGATTACTTTGTTGCACTAAACAAGGAAACAAACCAACCAAAAACTAAAACATAATAATGAAATCTGAATAGCAGAAGAGTCAAGAATTTCAAGGGAAATAATAAAAAGTAGGAAGCAGGGTATCTAGTAGTGCCAGATCTCAAACCATACCACAAAGCAGTAATTCTCAAAAAATTTTTGATAGTGTTTAAAAATTGGATAAATTCCTTAGAGGAACAGATTAGTTAATCAAAGTGTGGAATCAAATGTATTACCCCAAGTTCCTAGCTGTTGGGATTAGGCTCCTTATTTGACAAAAAAATTGCTGAAAAAATTAGATGGCAGTAAGGATTAAATTAGTTTTACATCAATACCTCATATCTTATACAAAAATAAGCTCCAAATAGATTCATAATGTGGTTATAAAATGTCTTATCATAAACAAATTAGAGGAACACTGATAAAATGTCCCATTGTATCTACATAGAGGAGAAAAGTTCATGACCAAGGAAGTGATGGAGAGGATAACAGAAGATAAAATAGATGGTTTTCATTACATGAAATTGAACAGGTTCTGCACAAACAAATCCAATAAAGCTAAGATTAAAGGAGAAACAATTAACTGGAAAGAATCTGTCCAGCAAATTTCCCTGACAAAGGTCTTGTTTTCAAGATAAATAAATTGCCACTTAAATTTATGAGAATTCCCCAATTGGTAAATGGTCTAAGGTAGTTCTTAGGGGGAACTGTCCTTGCTTTCACCTTTTATACATGTCTTTTTAAAATTAAACTTTATTTTTTATTTTAACAAGGAAAGACTTTTTTTCCTCTCTCTCCCATCTGTTCTCAATTGAAGGGAAAAAAAACTTCTAAAAAATATGAATAGCTAAACAAAACAATTTCCAACGCTGGTTATGTCAAAAACTATGTCTCATTCTGTATATTGAGTCCACTATCTTTGTTAGGAGGTAGGTATCTATCTTTTAAAAGCCTAAGCTTAGAGTCTTTCAATTAAAAACAAATTTTTAAAAATCTGAGTTACTGTATATGGATGAGTTCCCAATGAATTCATTGTTTTCCTCAGAACATTATTTTTTTCTTAATAAAACTTTTTTTTAAAGAATTCCATTCTTGAGAGCTTTCCATCACTCCTGCGCTGACATCCTGTAGAATTTTAACCCAAAGAATAGCACTTACTGCATCCATTGTTCCTCTATCTCTTGAAATATCTTCTGCCAAAATTCAGAATGGTAGTAAAACTGCATTCAACTTCACATTCCATCTCTATTTCAAATGCTAACAGAAAGCTGTTATTTCCACCCCAACAGTTTCTCCATGTTTGTGAGAATAAGATTCAGGATAAAATTTTCCATTGTTAATTGTTCCAGCTTTCAAGTGATGAAATTAATATCATTGAATTCTATTTTGCTGAGAACATTGTGGCCAAGTCATAAGATTTCCTCATTCCCCTATTCCACATCTCAAATCTCCCACAAATATTCATTTATCCTAAATCATATCTCTAAAGACAATGTTAATCCCTTTGCCAAGGCTAAACCATTTTTAAGTGTTTCCTTGATAGATATGTTTAACCTTTTTTAGCTTTTAACTTTAACAGTATGTTACCTGGCATACAGTAAGTAGTTAATAAATTCTTGTATACTGATTTACTGATGCCATCCAATTCTGTTTCTAGGAGTTTCTCTCACTATTGTTTCTTCTCTCCCAGTCATCTTCTATCTTCTCCTATATAACGGCTATTTTTCTGATTCACATACACATAACTAGTTCTACTCTATCATTTAAACTGCCATTTATCCTTCCCATCTCCTCAGGCTACCACTCTACGCTTCAGTCAATCAACAGACATATGTTAAGTAGTTAACATGCTTGAAGCGGTAGACTTATTTTATTGACAAACTCCTAAATGTACTTCCTACACATCTTCATTCAGAATCGCACACATGGTTTTTGATCAAGTTGGTTATTTGGAGTTCCCTGGTAATGTTTAATTATAAATAAATGAAACTCCAGTGGCTCCCTATTACCCCATGAAGAAAACATAACATCCTCTTGGTGGCTTTTAAAGCTTTTCATAATCTGTCTTTCCCCCTACCTTCCCAGTGTTCCTAAGCCTTACTGCCCACTCTATGATCCACTGACAGTAACCTCCTTGCTGTTGCTTACACATGACACTCCTCCTGACTCTCTGTATTTTCACTGACTCTGTCCTCGTTCTTGGAAGTATCATTTTCTCTCTTCCTTTCTTCTTCCTGGTTTCCTTGGCTTCTCCAAGTTTTACTTAAGCCACACCTTCTTCATTAGAAACCTTTCCAATCCTCCTTAATCTTAGTAGTTTCCCTCTATTATGTCCAATTTATCCTGTATATGTCTTTTTTTTTTTAAAGTAGCTGTTTGCATATTGTTTTTCTGATTAGATTGTAAGTCCTTTGAGAGCTGGGACTCCCTCCCCCACTTTCTTTATATCCCAATAGCTTAGTACAGTGCCTTAGCACTTAGTAGGTGCTTAATTCCTTAGTAAATGCTAATTGACTAAGCTGACTGAATGCATTCCTATGTTACCATAGAGAACAGATAAAATGTATGATGGACTTTAGTGGCCTTTAGACATAATGAAAAGTATAGGTGAAACCAAAAGAGGATATAAAAGATTCTCCAATTATTGGGAAAATAAATAATATTCGGGGGGGATTAAAGAAATAGTTAAGATTAAGCTTCAAAAGCAATTGAATCATGTGGACAACTATCATGTGTTCAGGCTCATGATTTTAAGTGTTCCTGCTCAACTGAATAAGAGTATGGGACAAACTATGCTTCCTAACCTTGATGAGATCAGGTTCATGCAGCTTTCCTGTATTAAGCTCAGATAAGTGAGTCTAAATCTACTCTCAAAATTCTACCATATTAGATGGAGACCATTTCCAGAATCACCAGAGAGAAGGACCCCAAGGTGCTAGTTAGCTAGCATTTATAGTGCTTTAAGGTTTCCACAATACTTTGCAAGTATTATTTCATTTGATCCTTTAAAAACCCTGGGATATAGGCACTATTATTATTCCCATTTTACAGATGAGGAAACTGAGGGGAAGAAAGGTTAAATGACTTGCTCAGGCTAGGTAAGTGTCTGAAGCCATATTTGAACTCAGGTCTTCCTGACTCCAAATTCAAATAAGTAAGAGTTGTTGTTTTAAAATTTTTGTGCATATGAGAACTTTCTCTTTTGCCAATGACCTCCTTGGGGTATATACCATGTAGTGGATTCTCTGGATCAAAAAAAAATTGACATGATCAGGGAAACTATTTTATCCTGAAAAGAACCACAGAGCATAAACCAATATCAATGCTCAATTTTGTCTTCCAAATGACATAGCATCTACATTCATAATAATAAAAAAAATGACAAGAAAATACAGAAACATAATTATAGTAGGAAACCAATGTCCCTCTCTTAGATCTGAACAAGTCTAACAGACAGATAAGCAAAAGATAAAATAAAGAGCTGAACAATTTCTGGAGAAACTTTCTGCTAAAGACATATGGTGTCTCCTAAATGGTAAAGAATATATGTATTTTTAGTGGCATGTAACACTGAAATTTAAGAAAAAAGACAATTATTGGGGCACAGAAATGTTACAAATAAATGTAAAAATTCAGAAATAATAAACGCATTCTTTGTAAATCATAACACAGTAACTATTATAATCATTTCAAGGAGCACCAAAAATAAAACATAGACCTAAGTGGGAGACTTAATAATGAAATCCTAAATGAGTATGTGAAAGACAAATCATAGAAACAATTTATAAATATATGACAATGATACTGATGAAACAGCATACCAAAATTTCTATGATGTAGCCAAATCTGTAATCAGAGGAAAAATTACATCTCTAAAGACATGCACAAATAAATAGAAATGAAGAGAATTTACTGAATATTCATTGAACATTAGAAAATCAACAAATAAATTCAAATAAACACAAAAGAGGAGGCTCCAAAAATAAGAGGAGAAATAAAGACACTGGATAACAACAACAACAACAAAAACCCTTTAGAAATGATGAAACTAAAAGTTGGTTCTTTGAAAAGAAATTTTAAAATTATAAATCATTAGCCAACCTGATTAGGAAGGCAGAAATAAATAAAATAACAAAAGAACAGTGTTGATATCACAACTATACACACACATCAGAAAAAAAAATATCAGAACTTATTATGCAGAGTTGTATGCAGATAGAACTAAATAAACAAAAGAAATAGAGAATTACCTTCAAAAGATAAAATACTTAAAGTAACAGTACAACAAATAACAAATATAACAATATAACAAAGTAATAAATAGAGATCTCAAATAACCCAATTCAGAAAAGAAATACAAATCTTTTATTTAAAAAAAAAAGGTACCAAAAGGGAAAAAAACCTTCTGGTCCTGATATATTAGCAGAATTCTTTCAAACTTTTAAATAAAAACAAACATAAATACAGGGTACCCTAACAGTGTTAGTGCAGCTTTAAGCTTTAAAAGCTATAAGCTATTAGCTAATAGCTTATATTATGCCAATTATTAGTTAATAGCTTCTATGCTATATGTTTTTTTTTAACTGTGAAAGAACATACTCTACTGGAACTTTTTGAAGGGACAAATATAGTCCTAATACATAAACCAGAGAAGGATAAAGCAAGAAGGAGAACTATAACCCAATGTGATTAATGAATCGTGGCTCAAAAAATTAAAATAAAATCCTATCAAACAGACTGCAGCAATTCATGCAAAAATTAATTATGACCAAATTTTATATATATATATATATATATATATATATATATATATATATATATATATGCCAGAGAGGTGACAATATTTTAACTTTAAGATAATAATCAACGTAATTCATCCAATTAAAAATAAAACTTCCAAAAACACATGAATAGGTGCAGAAAAAGCCTTCAACAAAGATCAACAAACTGTCACATGTGACAAAAGGGAATAGTAAATGTTGAACTGGTTGTGGGACAATGTGACACTAATTACTACATGTTTTTAGAACAATAATTTAGCACAACCATTTTAGAAAGCAACTTGGAATTATACAAATAAAGTAACTAAACTGTTCATACTTTTTGATCCAGAGAATCCATGAAATGCACATCCCAAGGAGGTCACTGACAAAAAGAAAGTCCTTATACACACCAAAAAATATAAAACAACAATTCTTATGTTTGTAAAAAAACTAGAGATAAAGTCAATGGGAATGGTTAAATAATTTGTGGTACATGAATATAATGGAATAACACTGAGCTATAAGAAATGATCTTATCACGAATATATAGAAGCTTGGGAAGACTTACATGAACTGATGCAGAGTAAAGTGACAACATGTATGCGTATATGTTTTTAACTACGTACATGTATTTTATTCATATACATGTATATACATATATACAAGGTATACACATGTATTTTATTCATATACATGTATATACATATATACAAGGTATACATATACACATACACATATACACGTATATAATTTATATAAATTTGCAACATTCACTTTCTATTCATTTGTGATTGTTCTTCCAATTTGCATTGTTGTAGTCAATGTGTATACGTGTGTATGCATTCATATACATAATACAAATTTACACCCACATGCACGTATTTATATATACATTGCTAGGGTGTATATAAATATACATGTGTATGTATATGTATATATTGGCAATATTTATATAAATACATGTATGTTTATGTATATGTATACACATATGCACACACATTAACTACAACAATGCAGGTCAGAAGAACAACCACAACAAAACAATAGAAAGTGATTGTTGTGAAATTAAGTAGAATCACATGGCCCCCTAAAAGAGATCAGATTGCATCTCCTTCCACTATTTTGCAGAGTTGGAGGGCCATAGATTTGGAAACATTGTGTATGTTTTAAGATTCTGCAGGGCTAGACAGTATTTACTGCTTTTGATGATTTTTTTTCTTTTTATTTCCTTAAAACTATTCTTTGTTATATAGGGTGGCTCTCTGGGAGACAGAAATGTTGGACTATATAGGGGGGTGAAGATTAAGGTGATGAAAAACAAAAGATATCAATAGAATTTTATTCTATTTTAAAAGGACTGCTCTCAGGGATGTTGTGTTAGTTTGGCTGATACACTGAGCAATTAAAACAGCAGCTGGGGCAAAGGAGCATTTGAGATATCCCCCTGTCTTTGCTTTCCCAGGCATCACAAAATCATAGAGTCAAAGAATCTTGGAACTAGAAAGTAAGTTAGAGATTATCTGCACAAAAATTTTACAAATGAAAAAACCCCTAGGAAGCAAACTGAGAAGAAATTCCAAAGAGATCTCAAGAGGTGAAGTCACTTGTCCAAGGTAGCAAGTGGTGAGAAGCAAAGCCTGGAATGGAGCCTTGGCCATGTATTCTGAGTTCAAGCACAATGTTCTTCCTGCCTGTGCTTGCTGCCTGGTGCAGTTAAGCTACAGAGGGGTTAAGTCTATGATGAAGCCATAGTCCAGAAATAACTGTCCATGTATCTAACAAACTGAGTAGAGACTCTCCCCTATTTCTTTAGACATGTATTTGAGAAAAAACTTAGAGGTTGTGGTTGATTGAGTGGATTGAGTTCAATTTCTCTGATTAAATGCTATTCTGTATTACCCAGTTCTGTGTGAAAAAGTTGATAAAATGAGTACGGCTTCTTTTAAGATACTTCTTGTAAGGAGTTAAGTTTAAAAACAAAACAAGTACTGCTAGCCTGATTACAAGCTAACTGTTTTCCAAATAATTTCATATATTATTTTCAAAGAAGGAGGGGAATTTGAAAGTTATTTAGTTACATGGTTGGCAAGGGAACATTCCCATGAATAGAAAAGATGGTCACAGGAAAGAGCAGCCCACATAAATGTGCGCTATGACTCCATTATCATTTTTCCATCTGTCTATCTACCTATCTATCTATCTATCTATCTATCTATCTGTCTGTATATCTATCTATCTATCTATCTATCTATCTATCTATCTACTATCTACCTTTCTGTGAGACTAATTCTTTATATCTCATCCAGGTTATGAGTGTGACAGTCAGTCACAGGCTTAATGCCACCACTGATGGGTAAGGGAGCTTTAGCCTCCTCTGTTTCTGAACTGGACTGATTTGCTACTTCCCAGGCAGCCAGGTGCTCTCCTTGCTCCTGGGAGCTCAACATGTAGGTGCCAGACTTAATGTGGATGCTTGATCGTTGTAATGTACAAGCCATCCACCTGCCTCAACTTCTTCAGTAGTAGGGACTACAATTACATACCACAACATACAGCTTCACTTTGACCATAAAGGGGAGAGAGTGAAGGGACTGAAATCTTGAGCATTAGCAATCTTGGGCATTCTGATTTTTCATCGCAAGAACTGAAGAGGTTACTCCTATGTAAGAGACACAAGAGAAACAGAATTTGAGTGACAGGTAACTAATAAGAGTGAGATGATATTTATAACTTCTGCTGAAAATAAACACCTTCAAACAAAGCTGAATACCATTTTCATGTGTTCTAGAAGGCTTCTGAACCTAAGACAAAATTTAGGGTAAATTCTACTTGCCTCTGTTAAGGATAGTCTTATTTAAATTTGTGAATGGATAAATCCAAGTTGAAGAAAATAAAATGCTTATATCTGTGTTTTTACATTTTTTCTAGTTTTGCTTTATATGTATTACTTTGTTGAATCATTCAGCTACAATTCAAAAAGAATAAATGCTGTGTTGTCTTTGAGGATTTAAATTTGAATCAGTGAAGGTACTATTTACACTGACAAAATTATAGACCTTTGTATTTGTGAAATATATCACTTTATACATTCAGAAAGTTAACTATATAGCTATTTTAATAATTATGTACTTATAGAACAAACAAAATCACTCAAACCATAGACTTTTCAATTTAATTCATTTATGTATTGGATGCTTACCATGTGCAAATCATTGTATAGCACTAAGATATAAAGGTAAAATGATAAAAGAAACTGATCTCATACTGGGGGTGGGGCATGGCTGCAACAGAGTTTACAAATGCAACATAATTTGGAGAGGAGAGGATTAACAATTAAGGAGAATTAAAAAGCTTTTTCATAGGAGACAGTACCTAATTTTAACCTTAAAAAAGCTAAAGATTCTAATTACTGACAGGTAGGAAATCATTCCAGGCATCTATGACAATTTGTACAAAGGCACAAAGGCGGGTGCTAAAAACAACAGGCAGGTCAGTTTGGATAGAATATTGGTTATATCAAGGGGAGTAATGTGAAATCTGGAAAGGTAGGTTAGAGTCAAACTCTCAAGGGCTTTCAATGCCAAGCTGAGGAGTTGAGATTTCATCAGAGAGAAAATAGGGAGTTACTGAAGATTCTCAAGTAGGTTAGTGAATAATCAGAACTGTAATCGTGGAAGATTGTTTTGGTGGCTGGGTGGAAGATAGATTAAAGGGGCAAAACTCTAAGTGGGAAGATAAATAAGGTATCTTTGGCAGTACTCTTGGTGAAATATGATGAGCACCTGAAATAGGATAATGGTCATGTAAGTGGAAATAAATAGAATCATATGAAATCCTGAAGAGGTAAAATTGGAAAGTCTTGGTAACTGATCACATATGGGATGAGAGAGAGAATGAAGAGTCAAGGATGAAGGGTTGAAAGCCTAGGTGACTAGAAAATGGTAGAGGCCCTAAGAGAAATAGAAGAATATGCACAAATGGAAGGTTTGGAGGGGCTGGGGTAGATAATGAGTCCTGATTTGCACACGTTAAATTTGAGATGTCAGTGGGATATCCAGATGGCGGCATTCAATTGGTAATGTCAGACCAGAGTTTGGGAGAGAGATCATAATTGGACGTATAATTGCTGGAGTCGTAAGCATAGAGTTGATAAGAGAATCCACCGCAGCTAATGAGATAATCAAGTGAGAGTATATAAAATAGACAAGGGGCTCCAGGACAGAACTTTGAGATTCTACAATATTTGAGGAGAAGGACATGCCTAAGGATCCAGCAATGGAAATTGAGAAGGAATGGTCAGATAGTCTTTCTCAGTTTTCCATGCTTTAGGAGAGCCTTGAAATTTAGCTCCTACTATTATTTCTTAGACCAATGCTTCTTAAACTTTTGCCACTAGTGACTCCTTCAGCACTTTTTAAGCTGCGGGTCACAACTCCATTTGGGGTCATGACACACAGTTTAAGAAGCACTGCCTTAGACTTCCACTATTTACTTGATGGTAGCGCATACACAGTGAACAAGGAAAAATAATTTGGGTTGGCCTTGAAACCTAAACTTTAAGGGGATAATAAATATCACTGAGATAGATAAAAAGACTACAAATCCCACAGCTCTGGACACTGAAAAGATTCATCAGTTAATACAGAACAATACAATATGTCACCAAATAAATTGCAAGTTTTCATGTGTCAAAATACATCATTAAAATGGAGATATACTGAAAGTATTTAATGTCATAGAAAGAATGTTTCCAGTATGTTTGAGAGGAAATGGTTGCTGCACAGTATACAATATATTAACTAGGATATTATGCTAAATGAAATGTGTCTTGGTGTAAGAAATAAAGTGCTGGGCTTGAAGTCCAGAAGTCTTGATTTCAAATTTCATTTGCTGTCTGGAAACAATGTGGAGGCCCATTCCGAACTGGAAATGGCTAAATAAATTGTGGTACAATCCAATAATATAATGTGCAACAATGCATTGGGTGATTATTGGTCAGCAAGAAACAATGCATATGAAGAATTCAGAGAAATATGTGAAGATACATGAATTGATATCAAATGAAATCATCAGAACCAGGAACACAATGCACAATGATTACAATGTCAATAGAAAAATAAAATGAATAAAAAATCCCAAGCAAATTCTGTGTTCTTAAAATAACTAAAGGAAGAGTTGAGAAAATATACCTCCCTCCTTTCTTTATAGAGGTGAGGAGCTGAGGGTGGAACACTGCCTGTACTGTTAGATCAAATTGATGTGTTGTTGAATTTTTCTGAGCTGCTTTTAAAAAATCCTATTTCTTCATTATTGTTTGCTACAAGAGATGACTCTGGGTAGAGAAGGGGATAGGTATATTTGGGGGGAAAAGTTGATACAAAAATAAAAATCAACAAAAATAATAAGAAAGCAAAATCAACTATTTTAAATTTGAAAGTCATATTAATTGCAAAACATGACATTAGACTAAAAAGTTAACTCAATTACCACCTGCATGAAGCTTTTCTTGATCCCCCAGCTAATGCCTTGCCCCACAAAATTACCTTTAATTATGTTGATTTCTGTGTATATGTGTGCATGTGTGTGTGTATGCACACGCACATATGTACATACATACACAAACGTGTGTTTGAGTATATATGTATACACTTATGTATATATACATATACATATACATTTTTGTGTGTGTAGGCTCAAAGATGTATATATCCTTTCTTGCTCTAATCAAATCCCACTCTCTGACTCTCAATGTAAGCTCCCTGCACTAGTCCCCCTGCCCCCATCCTATATCTTTCCCAATCTAGCACTACATTGAATGTAAGCTTAGTGGGAACTGGAATTGTTTTGCTTTTGTCTTTCTATATCCATTGCCTTGCCACATAGTAGGAGCTTTAAAAATTCTGATTGATTGAAAAATGAAGATATACAGCTAGATAGATAAAAGTAGAGCATTTATCAAGCATTTACTAACTGCCAGGCACCCTACAAAGTGCTGTGTATCAAATGACAAAAGGAAAACAACCCCGGAAGAGAAAAATCTATCAAGGCCTTTTAAAGTGCTCACAATTTAAATTGCGAGATTATTTGTTTAGATACAAGGGAGTAACTTAAATAAGACTAGAGGAGAAACATCAGTCTAACTGGATCCTGTAAAGGAATCAATACTGACGATAATTGTAGTAAATGTTTTTTGTTTGTTTGTTTTTGAAGGAGAGAGAGAGAAAGAGAGAGAGAGAGAGAGTAAAAGAGAGAGATAGAGAGAGACTATAGTTTTATACAAAGTTCAGATGAATTGCATTCAAGTTAGTGATAAAACTTACAGGTATAATGTTGGATCCACAGTCAGTATCCTTTAAAGATTCAGGAGGACCGGTGATGTTCTGGAAGAGCAATAAATGAATGTAATAAAGGAACGGATTTAAGTATGATGGAAGAAAAAAAAAAACTACCTTCCAATTAGAGGTTCCCTTCAACTCTGATATATTCTCATTCTGTAATTAAAGAGAAAGACAAATGATCCAATTAAAAAAAAACAGAACAAAACAAACAAACAAACAAAAATGAGAAAAGGATCAATTCCTGAAACAGAGCACTGGGTAATACTGACAAAATTCTTTGCAAAATTCCACAAAGGATTATTAAGTAGGTGATTTGTAGGCCTTTAGAAGGGAAAGAGGTAGTCATCAGGTATGAACAGAGCAAGCCTTTATTCATAGTATTCTTGTGTGGTGGTGACCCCTGCTATGCCATCAGAATGAAGGAAAGCTCTGGAAAGTCTTACCAGGTTGGAATATAAGGCAAATAGACTGTCACTTGAAGTCCAGCCTAATCAATAATAATAACTACCATTTATGTAGCACTTTAAGATTTACAAAGCACTTCTTTGAGGTAGAACTCCATTTCACAGATAAGGAAACTGAAGCTAAAAGAGACAAGTGACTTGCCCAGGGTCACACAGCTAGTAAAGGTCTAAGGGCAGGCTTGAATTTCA
Source organism: Phascolarctos cinereus (assembly GCF_003287225.1). Lineage (NCBI taxonomy): Eukaryota > Metazoa > Chordata > Mammalia > Diprotodontia > Phascolarctidae > Phascolarctos > Phascolarctos cinereus. The sequence goes on along the minus strand of NW_027555958.1, from coordinate 197,002,606 downwards.
GGTCTTCTTGGCTCCAAGTCTATCACTCTATCCACTATGCCATTTAGCTGTCTATGTAGAGGTTAATCAGTCAATTAACAAATGTTTATTGTGACTGACTGTGCCAGAATTTGGTACTACAAAGAAACTGAGGGATAAGAACTAGACCTGTATTTCATTGAAATAGGAAATTATTCTCCAGTGAGGAAACTCTCTTTACTAATACAGGTAAACAACTTCTCTGTAAATTATAATTTTAGAGAATTGCCTAGGGCTCTGAGAGGGGTCACACTGCCAGAATGTGTCAAAGGCAAGAACTGAACCTGATCTCTTCCAGGCTTCAGAGCCAGCTCTCTATCCATCACCTAATCCTACTTCTACTTCAGTTACTAAGACACAAATGAGACAGTCCTGGCCTTCAAGGAGCCCATTCCATCATGAGAGACATCAAAGAAAGCATACACTGGAGAATATATACCATACAACAGAGTGTGAAGGAACTCTCCCATCGGGATTGAAGTAACTCAGCTCAACCCAGACCTCACTCAATTTCCCCAAAGTCTTTTCCCAGAGCTTTGTTTTCCCTCCAGTAACTTGAAGTGGGGTTGACATTAAATATCTTCTTTCTCCAGATGGAGGATAGAAGTACCCAAAGCAACTGACAAGCCCAGTGAAGCAACAGAAACTCAGAGACTGAAGAGATTTTAAGAAAGTAAAAAGACTAAAGAGATGTGAGATCATGAAGAGATCAAACCCCTACTCTATCCTGCTCTTGCCAACTCTGACCTGCCCCTCAGGCAGGCAGGGAACATTGATCTCCGCCAATGAGGAGAGAGTCCCATGCCAATAGGCTTTGGCACTTAAGTAACATGTTGTATCCCCAAATATTATGTAAGCTTCTTGAGGCCAGAATCTATTTAATTTTTGCCTTTATATCATCCCATTGCTTGGATAGAGTCTTGGAAAATACTTCATGAATAGTTATTATTGATTTCATTAAGAATAACATGGCTATTTTGTGGAATGATTTGCCAAAATCTAGGTAACCTGTGCCTACTCTAACAGTGTAGTGGCTTGTCATACCAGGCAAAAAGATGTGATATAAATGTGACATGACTTGTTCTTCATGAAGCCTTGTTGACTCTGTAACATCCATCTCTGTTTGTAGATGTTCGTTAAGAAGCCCTTTAATAATATGATTGAAAATGTTTCTTGAAATGGAGCTGATTGGCCTGTAACCGTCGCAAAAAGACATTCCTTTTTTTTTCTATAGTTAGAAACAAATGCCTGAGTTGCAATATTACTTCCTCAATTGTTGCAGTTTAGGATGAGGAGGTACCCTTTGTTCTTGACAAAATCAACCCCTATATGTGCACCCTTGATCTCATCCCCTTCTGTGTCCTCCAGCATTCACTCTCTGCCCCACCCCATCATTGTCTCCTCTCTCTCTCTCTCTCTAATCATTAATCTACTTATCTACTGGTTCTTTTCAAGCTACCTACAAACATGCCCAAGTATTCCTCATCCTGAAAAAAAAAATAAACTCATGAAGCCCTGAAATTCCTTCAAGATATAATTCTATATCATTCCTTTCTATCAAAGTAAACCCAAGGGGAAAAAAAACTATCACCTATTGCTTCTACTTCCATTCTTTTCCTTATCTTCACCTCTTAATCCTTTGCCACCTGACTAATGGCTACATCACTCAACTGAAAGTTCTCTCTCCAAAATTACCAATGATCTCTTTATTGCCAAGCTATTGATCTTTTCTTAGTCTTCCTCTTTTTTTAATGTCTCTGATGAATCTGATATTTTTGACCTCCTTCTCCACGTGGAAAGTGTGTCCTCTGTGGGTTTTCACATACTTCTCTGTCTGAATCTTCTCCTAATTGACCACTCTTCAGTATATTTTGCTGGTTCATGATCCATGTCTTGGGTCCTTTTCTATTACAACTCTATTCTCTTATACATGGTGAATTTAAAAGCTTTTATTGATTTAATTATCATCTCTATGCTGATGACTCAGCAATTTATATATCTAGCTCTAGTTTCTCTCCTGAGCATCAGTGATGTATCTTCAATTGCCTACTGCAAGTTAAATCAAGTCATACCATAGGGATCTTAAAATGAATGAATTATCTTTCTACCTAAATCCTCTGAACTTCTCTATTTCTTTTGAGGGCATCACCATCCTTCCTGTCACCCAGGTTCACAACCTTGGCATTAACTTTGAATCCTCCCTATTCCTCACCAAACACACCCAATGTGCTGCAAAATGTCATTGTTTTGACCTCTCCCTCCCCATCTATCTCATTCTGTATACTCCTATACTCACAATCCTAGTTGAAGTCCTCATCACTTTTCACCTATACTATTTCAATAACCTCTTAATTTGTCTCCTTGCTTCCTTTCCCCCTCTGCCAATTCATCTTTCACAGAGCTGCCAAAGTGATTATCCCAGAGTATAGGTCTGATGTTATCAAACCTGTACTTGACAAGTTCTGATGATTCCCTTGGATCTCTAGCATCAAATACGAGCTCCACTTATTAGCTTAAAACATTTCATAACCTGATACCAAGCTGCTTTTCTAACCTTATTACAAGTTACTTTCTTCCTGTACTGCTCATTCTCCCCCACACCTCCATTTGACTTCTTGGTTAATCACACATGACATTTCCTCTCCCATTTTTGCCCTAGCTATCTCCCTTACCTGAAATGCATTGCCACCTTACTATTTGTTCTTAGAACACTTTTTTTCCCTTCAAAACTCTGTTCACATGACATGTTCTACATTGTCTTTCCTGATCTTCCTTGCTATTAGTATCTATCCCACACTCTACAAGAAAGAGTTTTCTTACATTTATTTTGTATATATCTTTGTATACTTATCTATTTATTTATTTATTTTGGTTAGGCAATTGGGGTTAAGTGACTTCCCCAGGATCACACAGTTAGTTAATGTCGAGTGTTTGGTCTGAGGCCAGATTTGAACTCAGGTCCTCCTGATTCAGGGCTGGTGCTCTATCCACTGCACCACCTAGCTGCCCCCTGTATACATGTAATGAGACTAATATAATCTAAGCTTTTTGCAGATAGGAATTATTTCATTCTTTGTAATTGTATCCCCACTCCCCAGCAGGGTACCTGACTTAATAAATACTTGATGATTTGTTGACCGATAGATAATCTAGACAGAAGAGTATATATTCCTTGAGGCACTCCGAGGTTTTGTGTGTAGATTATACTCACTTCACCATGGCAGAAATACAAACACTGAATACACTGTTTATTCCTGCAAAAATCTCCCTATTTCATCAGGAATTTGTCACCATGTTAATTAATGTTAGGTGTTCAAGATGAGACTAAGATTCCTGAGGGGTTCTACACATTACCTGAGATTATCTCTTTCTATGAAGATATGCAAAATTCTATTTATGTTTTTCAGAACCTGCATGATTGTCCTGGGTACATCTATGTGGGAAACAAAAACACAGAACAAAATAGAAGGGAAGATTGAGACAAGTTCCAAGCATAGATACCCTCTATTTTTACTTTTTTCTCTAATGGCAAATATTAGAGTAGAATTCATATCTTCTGATAGCTCCTGTGCCCTAGTCTTACTATCTCAGTTCACAGTTCATTACCCTTTCTATTGCACTGAGTAAAGGAAGATAAAATGCTTAAGTTTGAAAATAAATATAGATCATATTAAAATTTTCCAAATACATACAGTAAGCACTATTGTGCCATTGTGAACCTATAGTTTCAGATGAGTGCAAGTCTAAGCATAGCCATGGGAATGCTCATCTTTGAATCTTGTACCAGCAGTTCCAGGGATATGTTTCAAAAATGGTGGAAGTTCTACTAGGGCTATTGGCAGCATTCCCAAAGGGTTTGTCCTTCCCCAGTGATGGCTGTGGTCCCTTTGGTTTGCACCTGGGAGCTTTGAGGAGGGAGCTTGGCATAGGTGATAGACTATTAGACTTGGAGACATTAGGTCCCAAGGTCAACTTCTACTTGTGTATGTGACCTTGGGCATATCACTTCTTCTTCTGTAAAATGGTGACACAAAGAACATATATTTTGCTAGGCTGTCGTAACAATCAAATGACATATTATGGTATGATTGTTTGAGACTCAGATTGCCATTACATGGAGATGGTTCCCTCACTCCTCTTAGAAGTGGCATCTGAAGGAACTCAGTGATGAATCTGCAGATGAGGAGTCCCCAAAAATGGTACCTGAAGAGCAGTTACTTGACTGTCTCCATGTTGTCCATGACAGATAACATGGCCATTAGTAAGTGGAGAAGAGGGATTATATATTCTCTAGCACTATCACAATAAAATTATTTTGGATTGTATTTGTTATGACTAAAAAAAATGAAAGGCAAAATATAATCAAACAAATCATGGCACAATAATTAAACTATTACTAAACTACTACTTACATTAACCAAACTCTGAAGGAAATTTTATGGATGTTAACTGAAAATTATTATTCTTTTGCATTACTTCAATAACAAGGAACATTCAAACTGTCAATGTAGGCTCAGGATCAAGGCAAATCATTCACAGGTGTCTAAACTTTGGGGCACTGCAGGGATGCCCACTTACACAGAATGGCTGCTCTGGCAAAAAATCTCTCTTTAAAGTTCTAACAAGAAGTAGCTCATATAAGAAACTATTCATTTTAACTTCAGTATTCCTGCTGATCATTATAAGATATTTCTTTTTAGATAAATTTTAAGGATCAAAAAAAATTCCCAAAGATCAGAATTTCATAATTTTTATTCAGGATTTTTTATATGTATAATGAAAGGGACCCTGGATTTCAAATACAAGGACATGGATTTGAAATCCATCTGTGCCATTTATTGTACGTTTGACATTGAAAAGCCAGTTCCTATTACTGGACTTAATTTTTTCATCTGTAAAATGAGAACTTTGGATTAGACCAAGGTTTCTTATAGTCTTTTGGGTCATGGATTTATTTAGCTGCTTGGTGAAGCCTATGGATTGTTTCTGAGAATAATGTTTTTTAAGTGTTGGAAATAAAATATGTAGGATTATGAAGGAAACCAATTATACTGAAATATAATCTTTTTTTAAAACTTCATAGATCTGAGGGTAAGGACTGAGTAACCTTGTAGTCTTCACTTACATGATTTATTATTGATTCACACCTTTATTTTATAATTATTCAGAGTCTTGCCACTAATATATTACATTATTTTGAAAGTCTCTCCAATACATAGTGGAGTAAAGACAGAGATTAACCTAAATTTTCCCAAATGCCATATAACATATTAAAAATGAATTCTGGAGTAACAGAACCAACAAAAGTAAAGGGTGGAACAATTTTCCAGCCCAAGATAACTTAGAAGGTCAGCAGGAAAGGTCTGTCTCAGTGAAGTGAGAGTGAAGCACAGGGAAGCACAGGCTGTAACAGAGCAGGCCAAACCCACAAGCCAGCAACAGGCTTTGGAGGTGACTGAATCTGTGGTTGTAGTTCCAGAAACCTCAGCCCATAGATGTTAAGAGGGTCAGAAGCAGTAAGAAGGAGATCACAGGGTACTCTTTGCTGGCACTGAAAGCAGGAATCAATTGCATTTTCCATATGTGATTCTGGATTGCGGTCCCAGGGCAATGAGGAACATTAGCAGGTGTGGAGACCTTCGACACAGTTCCAGAGTGGAAAAGTGCTTTAGGTGATTCACAGACCAGAGCATAGACCAGGATAGCAGTGACCATACTTCTCCTTAGAACATAACACCTTGAAAGAAATAAAAACTACTTGTGAGCCAGAACTAGTTGTGACCACAACAGCACGAAAAACCTGAAGCTTGGGATAGAGCCTCCTCCCCTTACAAGCAGAGTTCAAATTTATCATAAAGTTAAAAGTCAAGAAATAGGCTGAAGAAACAAGCGAACAGAAACAACAACAACAACAACAACAACAACAAAGAACTTGACCTCAAAAAGTTAGAATGGTAATAGGGAAAAGTTAAATCAGAAACTCAGAAGCAGACAACAAAATCAAAATAGCCATATCCAAAGCCTCAAAGAAAAATATGAATTGGTCTCAGGTCTAAAAAGAATTCCCATGAGAGGTTAAAAATGATTTTAAAAATCAACTAAAAGAAGTAGAGGGAAAATTGGGAAAAAAAAGAAATGAGAACAATGCAAAAAAATTATGAAAAAAAGATTCAACTGCTTGGTAAAGGAGGTACAAAAATATACTTTAAAAAATAACACCAAAAAAAACCCCTTAGAATTGGCCAAATGGGAAAAGATATGCAAAAATCCACTGAAGAGAAAAACTGCTTAAGAAGTAGCATAGGCCAAATGAAAAAAGAGATATAAGAACTCACTGAAGAAAATAATTCCTTAAAAATTAGAAGTGAACAAGTAGAAGCTAATGACTCCATGGGACCTGAAGAAAAAAAATCAAAAGAATGAAAAAAAATTGAAGAAAATGTTAAATATCTCATTGGAAAAACAACTGACCTGAAGAACATATTGGGAAGACATAATTTAAAAATTATTGGGCTACCTGAAAGTCATGATCAAAAAAAGAGCCTGGACATCATCTTTTAAGAAATTATCGAGGAAAACTGCCCTGATATCCTAGAACCAGAGGGTAAATTTTAATGGAAAAATCCACTGATCATGTCTTGAAAGATATCCCAAAGTGAAAAACTCCCAAGAATATTATAGCCAAACTCCAGAGCTCCCAGATCAAGGAGAAAATACTACAAGCAGCCAGAAAAAAAACAATTCAAATTATATGGAGCCACAGTAAGCATAAGACAAAATTTAGCGGATTCTACATTAAAGAACTGGAGAACTTGGAAATGATATTCCAGAGGGCAAAGGAGCTAGGATTACAACCAAAAACCACCTTCCTAGTCAAAACTGAGTATAATACTCCAAGGGAAAAAAATATGTATTTAATGTCAAGCATTCCTGATTAAAAAAAAAAAAGATCCGAACTAAATAGAAATTTTGATGTCCAAATACAAGGGTCAAGAGAAGCATAAAAAAAGTAGACATGAAAGAGACATTATAAGGGATTTAATAAGGTTAAACCATTTACATTCCTACTTGGGAAGATGATACTTGTAACTCCTAAGCACCTGATCATTATTAGGGCAGTTAAATGGAGTATACATGGAGTTGACTATGATGGGATGATATCCAAAAAGATAAAATTAAGGGGTGAGAAAGAGGGATGCACTGGGAGAAGGAGAAAGGGAGATGCAGAGTGGGGGAAATTAGCTCACATAAAAGAGGTGTGAAAGAACTTTTACAGTGGAGGGTAAGATAAGGAGGTGATGGGCAATGCTTGAAACTTACATCAGAATTGACTCAAAGAAGGAATAACATGCCTACTCATTTAAGTATAGAATTCTGTTTTACCCAGGAAAATAAGAGAGATGGGGACAAAAAGGAGGATGCTTAAAGTGGGGAAGATGGATTGGGGAGGTGGTGGTCGGAAGCAAAACACTTCTGAGAAGGGACAGGATAAAACAAGTGAAAATGGAGGACAAATAGAGAAAAAAGTAGGATGGAGGAAAATACACATTTATTATTCATAACTGTGAATGTGAATAAGATGAACTTAACCATAAAATGGAAGCAGATAGAGTAGATTGCATGATTTAGACATAAAAGGTAATAACATAAGCAAATTAGGGGAGCACGGAATAGTTTACCTGTCAGATGTATGGGTAAGGAAACATTTTATGACCAAACAACAGCTAAGAATATTATGAGATATAAAATTGACCATTTTGATTATATTAAATTAAAAAGGCTTTGCACAAACAAACCAATGCAGCAAAGAGTAGAAGAAAAGCAGAAAACTAGGAAAAAAATGTAAAGCAAGTTTCTCTGAAAAATGTCTCATTTCTAAAATATATAGAGAACTGAGTCAAATTTGTAAGACTACAAGCCATTCCCCCAGTTGATAAAAGGTCAAAAACCTGGAAAGACTTACATGAACTGATGCAAAGCAAAATGAGCAGAGCCAGGATAACAGTGTACACAGTGACAGCAACATTGTACTATAATTAACTGTGAATGACTGAACTATTTTCAGCAATACAATAATATAAGACAATTTGGAAGGACTCATGATGAAAAATTATATCCACCTTGAGAGAAAGAATTGATGGAATCTGAATACAGATCGAAGCACGCTTAAAAAATTTTTTTTCTTGTATTTTTTCTGTTTTCTTTTACAACATGACTAATATGGAAATATGTTTTGCATGACTGCCCATGTATAACCTATATTAAATTACATGCCTTCTCAATGAGGAAGAAAGGAAAAGAGGGAGAGAATTTGAAACTCAAAATAAAAAAAATGTAAAATTTGGTTTTACATGTAATTGGAAAAAAATGAAATTAAAAAAGAAATTCTCTCCAATAAAGTCTTTTTCTGATGCCTTACCATAACTTTGAGGGGACTCTGGAAACTTATTATGACTTAGAGGAGACTTTAGGATCTATGACAACTGAATACAAGCTCTGGAAGACTTGGTTGTGACAATTCAAAGGATTAGCCTCATGAAACATAAAAATGGTTCATCACCAAAAGATTGGCTACTACATGATGAAGATTTTCCCAAGACAGTAGTTCATGAAAACCATCTCCAAAGGCAGCTTGTATCAATGGATGGATTGCACATACTGATGAAATCATAAATATTTTGAAGAAGCCTCCATCAGAAGTGTCAGTGTTTAGTGGACAGAATGCTAGAGTCAGGAAAACTTGGGTTCTAATTCTTCCTCATTTACTTACTAACCATGTGATCCAGGGCAAGTCACAACCTCTTTGGCTCTGACTTTCCTTATCTATAAAACAAGGTCATGGGTTTATTTTTAAAGTTCCATCTGAGATCTAAATCTTATCTTATTTTCTTCAGTGTTCTCCCATCTACTCAGGGTAATAAAGAGACCTTTATGTGGCATAAGATGACCTAAATTCAAATCATGCTTCTATCATTTGTTAGCCACATTATTTTGGCCAAGTCACTTCAATTTACTGAGCCTCAGTCTTCACACCTATAAAATGAAGAAGTTGGACTAGATTTCTCTAAGGTCTCTTCAAATTCTAAATCCAATTGGCCCAGCATCATGAAGGACTGAATGTGCTGGCCAATATCATATTAGACACTTACGCCCATTCAGCTATCAGAAGGGGGAGGCAGTATAGTACGGTGGAAAGAGCTTTAGATTAGGAGTCAGAGGACTTAAGTTCAAATCCTGGCTTTGCCACTTGCTGTGTGACCCTTGGTTTCCTTACCTTCAAGTAAGGGTGTTGGACCAAGTGGTCTCTGAAGGCACAACTATCTAAATCTATGTACCTGTTATCTTACAAGGTTACTTTAAAATCCTCCTTAGTAGAAAGTTTTACCTGTCTCACCAGTGACTAGACTCTAGTTAAGATGCTCATGTGTTAAGTTGTTATGTTGTAACAGACAGAACAATGATGAGGCTTCCAAAAACAGTAATGGATTGAATAAAATTTCTAAAAAAAAATTATTGCAAGAATATCTGGTTGATATAAGCTTTGTCAGACTGAACAAAATAGTGATCCTGCTTGAGAGGTTGGGAGTCTCATACAGTGAATCTAGAATTGGGAAACAACAGGAAATTTTACAGAGGACCTGTGAATTCAGGAAAGAGAGAGACAGAGAGAGAATCCAGGAGAATGCAGAATATGATTAAGTAGAACCTCTGTAAAAGACCTGAGCCAGAAGAAAGAATAGCCCAGTCAGAAAATTTTCTGGGGAAGAGTCAGGAGGTAATGACAAAATTACAGTTCAGGTAGCTCTAACAAAATAAAAGAACAAATGGACCATTTAATCTATGGGGAAGGTGAATCTGCCCCACATCTATTGTCTCCCTTAATTAGGATATGAGCTTTTTGAACATAGGAACTGTCTCACTTTTCTGCGTGTATATCTAGGACAGCATTGTGTTTGTGGCAAAAGAAGCATTTTCAGAAATAAACATTTATTAAGTGGCTCCTATGTGCTAGGCATGGTGTTCAGCACTGGGAATCCAAAAAGTGGTAAAATACAGTCCTTGCCCTCAAGGAGTTTACAGTTTAACGAAGAAATATTATTTCATTCATGTATGCATGTATGCATTCACTCAATCCTTCAGTTAGACATATCATCCTGAAGGTGAGGGGTAGGGGTAGGGTGAATCAGGATCCCAGATGAAAAAAAAACTGGTTCCTCCAGTAGCAACAAGAACAACATCAAAAATGGTACTAAAATTGGACATTGAAGTGTAAAAAGAATTAGCAAAGAAGATAGTTAACACAAGTATGAAAAGTAGAAAAGAGGCCTATTGACTGGTAGGGGCATTCCCCTTATTTCATTAAATAAGAAAATCATGAATATGATATGATATGATTGTGTGATAAAGTTCCTAAAAGAATTGGCTGTATTCAACTTACCATGAGAATAATACATTACAACCAGGTAGGATTTATACCAGGAATGCAGAGCTGGTTCAATATTAGGAAAACGATCAGCATAATTGATCATATGAACACCAAAACTAACAGAAACCACACGATTATCTCAATAGATGCAGGCAAAACTTTTGACAAAATACAACACCCATTCCTATTAAAAACAATAGAGAGCATAGGAATAAATGGAGTCTTCCTTAAAAATGATAAACAGCATCTACCTAAAATTTTCAGCAAGTCTTATATGTAATGGGGATAAGCTTAAAACATTTCAAATATGATTGGGGAGGAGAGGGACTAGGATGTCCATTATCACTACTAGAAATGTTAGCTTTAGCAATAAGAGAAGAAAAATAAATTGAAGGTATTAGAAGAGGCAAAGAAGAAATAAAGCTATCACTCTTTGCAGATGATGATGATATACTTAGAGAATCCTAGAGAATCAAGTAAAAAAACTACTTGAAATAATAAACAGCTTTAACAAAGCTGCAAGGTATAAAATAAACCCACATAAATCATCAGTATTTCTAAATATTACCAACAAAGCCCAAGAGCAAGAGATAGAAAGAGAAATTCCATTTAAAGTTACCATAGACATTATAAAATATTTAGGAGTCTATCTGCCGAAAGAAACCCAGGAACTATATGAACACAATTACAAAACAGTTTTCACACAAATAAAGTCAGACCTAAATAATTGGAAAAACATCAGTTGCTCATGGGTAGGCTGAGGTAACAATAAAATAATAATAATTTATATATAAAAACACATAATAAAATAATTTTAAAAAATGACAGTTCTATCTAGGTTAATTTACTTATTCAGTGGCTAATATAATAAAAATGACAATTCTACTTAAGCTAATTTACTTATTCAGTGCCATACCAAACTACCAAAAATTATTTTATAGAGTTAGAAAAAATAATAAGATTCATCTGGAAGAACAAAAGATCCAGAATATCAATGTGAAAACAAATGCTAGGGAAGGTGGCCCAGCCATATCAGATCTTAAATTGTATTATAAAGCAGCTATCATCAAAACTACTTGATACTGGCAAAGAAATACAGTGGTAGGTTAAATATGTAAGATGCAGTAGTCAATGCCTATAGTAATCTACTGTTTGGTAAACCCAAAGACCCTAGCTTCTGGGATAAGAACTCACTATTTAACAAGAACTGCTGGGAAAACTGGAAAAGAACGTGGCAGAAACTAAGCATAGACCAAAATCTTACACCATATACCAAAATAAAGTGAAAATGGGTATACAATTTAGATATAAAGGCTGATACTAAGCAAACTGGGAGAGCAAGGAATAGTTTACCTGTCAGATTTATGGAGAACAGAAGAATTTATGACCAAACAAGAGACAGAGAACATTATGGAATTCAAAATAAATAATTTTGACTACATTAAATTGAAAAGTTTTTGCACAAAGACAATGCAACCAAGATTAGGAGGGAAGCAGAAAAATGGGAAAGAATTTTTACAACCAGTGTCTCTGATAAGGGCCTCATTTCTAAAATATATAGAGAACTAAGTCGAATTTATAATACAAGTCATTCCCAAATTGATAAATGGCCAAAGTATATGAACAGTCAATTTTCAGATGAAGAAATTAAAGCTATCTATAGTCATATGAAAAAATGCTCTAAATCACTATTGATTAGAAAAATGCAAATCAAAACAACACATCACATCTATCAGATTGGCTAACATGACAAAACAGGAAAATGATAAATGTCAGAGATGTGGGAAAATTAGAACACTAACGCATTGTTTGGGGAGTTGTGAACTGATCCAACCATTTTGGAGAGCAATTTGGAGCTATGCCCAAAGGGCTCTAAAAATGTCCATACCCTTTGACCCAGTAGTAGCATTTCTAATGCTGTATCCCAAAGATATCATACAAGTGGGAAAAGGACCTACATGTACAAAAATATTTATAGCAGCTCTTTCTGCGGTAGCAAAGAATTGGAGGTTGAGGGAATGCCTATTAATTGGAAAATGGCTGAACAAGTTCTGGAATATGAATGTACTGGAATACTATTGGGCTATAAGAAATGATGAACAAGTGGACTTCAGAAAAACCTGGAAAGATTGAATGGATTGATGCTGAGTGAAGTGAGCAGAATTAGGAGAATATTGTACACAGTAACAGCCATGTTGTGTGATGACTAACTTTGATAGACTTAGCTCTTCTCAGCAATGCAAGGTTCTAAGACATCTCCAGAAGTCTCATGATGGAAAACACTATCTACATCCAGAGAAAGGACTATGGAGTTTGAATGCAGATCAAAGGATACTATTTGCTCTTTTTTTTCACTTGTTTTATTTTGTTTTGTTTTTTCTTTCTTGTGGTTCCTCCTATTGGTTCTAATTCTTCTTTACAACATGACTAATATGAAACATGTTTAATAGGAATGGATATGTAGAGCCTATATCAGATTGTATGCCTTCTTGGGGAGGGAGGCAGGAAGTGAGGGAGATAAAATTTGAAACTCAAAAGCTTATGGAAGTGATTATTGAAAACTGAAAATTAATTAACTAAAAAATAATTGGCTCTATTAACAATAGCTAGCATTTTTAATAGATGCACAATTTCCAGATCACAAGTGGTGACTATCATACATTATTCTTCTTTGAGCAGACCATATCTGGAACTTTGTTCAGTGATAGACAATGAATTTTATTAGAATATTGACAAAGAATCTAGAAGAAGATGGCCAACACAGGGGCCATCATAGATGGCCAACAAATCTTGCCTCTCACACAAAATAAATGTGTGACCCTGGTAAAATCAGTTAACCTCTTAGTTTTCTGGCAAGTCCACAATACTTTAAGTTGAAAAACAGTTGTCAGTTTGCATTAGTTAAGGTAGTTTCCATAACTATACTAATGAAACCCCTAATCAAGAACCATCTACACCTTAATGTCAATATTCCATAGTGCTATTGGTCTATAGTTTTCCTTTTCTGCTCTATATCTCTCTGGTTCAATTTCATTGAAGGGATTTGGAAAGATGCTTCCTTTCTCTATTTTTATAATAGTTTGTAACATAGGGATTGACATTTTTATCTTTATATATTTTATAGAAATCACTTATAAATACATCTGAACATTTATTTCCTTGGGAGTTCATTTATGGCTTGCTCAATTTCTTTTATTAAATTTGGCTATTTAGTTTTCACATTTCTTTTTGTTAGTCTGCTATTTTATATTTTTGCAAATGGTTATCCATTTCCTTTGAGTTTTTAGTTTGTTTGCATGTAATTTGGCCTAGCAGTTTCTACTAATTTTAGTCATTTCTATCTCATTTGTTGTGAATTTATCCTTTTTTATATTTTGTGTTATTTTTCTTTTTTTTACATTAAATTGACTAAAAAGTATATTGATTTTTGACCTCTAAAAAGAGTTCTTAGTTTCATATATAATGTCAATAGTTTTTTTGTTTTTGATTTTTCCAATCTCCCATTTTCAAAACTTCAGTTTTTGTACTTGTTTATGTCAATTTGTTGATTTTCTTTTTTGTAAATTTTAAAATTTATTTTAAACTTAAATACAAAATGAGAAAAGAAAAAAAACATTGCTATGTACAGAGCAGAACATAAAAAAAGGATTTGGTATAAACAATAAATTTCCATTCAAAGAAAACTTATATAATAAACACTATACATTGCTTTCAAAGTGGCCCAACTTTTCTTTGATTCCTTGTAGGTTTTCTTTTGTTCTCTGCTGTGCATTTATAACCTTATTTTTTCCCTTCCCTCTCTTGTCCCCCACAGAAGGTTACAATTAAACATGTACATGTGCATACATACATATACACATACATGTATATACATATATATGCACATATACACATATACATAGATATCTATAAACATACACATATATACTCATACACACATATGTAGGACCATACTATGCTTATTTCCCCTTGTCATCTGTTTCTCTGAAGGTAGATAACATCTTCATTCATGAATCTAAGTCTTTCCACGTTCTTCTACATTAACCAACCCATAATTTCCTACAACAGTATTCCAATCCAATCACATCCTATGTGGGAGATTGTGAAAGTTTTTCCCCCAGTTTTCTACATTCCTTCTGTTCTTGGCTACATATGTTTATTTATACAAGAAAATTTTAATTTAAAATAATTGGAATTATTTATTTTACACTTAAATAATGCTCTCATCTTATAATATAGTTTAAGGCCTGATACTGCTGAATCCACATCCTTTACACATTTTTCCCCCTGGTTTCTTTGAAGTTCCTGGCCTTTTTTTCTTTCAAATTAACTTAATTATTTTTTCTAACTCTGTAAGATATTTTTAGTGATTTAATTGGGATGATATTAAATAAATAGACTAGTTTGGTAAAATTATCATTTAAAAATTTATACTGGCTTTACCTACCTGTGAACAATAAATATTTTCTCCAATTATTTAGATATGACTTTATTTGTATAAAATTATTTCATGCTTATGTTTATATAATTCCTGTGCCTGTTTTGGCAGGTGTGTGCTCAGGTATTTTATGTTGTCTAGTTATTTTAAATGGTCTAAGACTATATTGAATAATATTGCTGACACACAGTGTAGTTTCTCTTTTTTTCTCTTCTGATTAAATTTATTTTAACTTTAACTTTGTATGAGATAATTATTATTACCCCTGATATTTTACATAATAAATTTTACTCCTGCCTTTTATTTTATCTTTGTATCTCTTATTTTTATAATGTTTCCTGAAAGCAATGTTTTGTTGAATTCAAATTTTCAATCTGCTATTCATTTCCATTTTATGGGTAAATTCATCCCATTCCAAGCTACAATTACTTGTATATTTTCCTCCTTGCTATTTTTCCTCTCTATCTTTCTCACTCTATTCAACCCATTCCTCCTCATTCCTCTGCTTTACTTCTACTTGCTACTTTGCCCTCCTTAATCTACCTACCCCTCCAAGAGTCCCTCCTTTGTCCTCCCCCCACCCTACCCCTTACCTTCTTATTTCTTTCTGAATTTAGAAGACTGTTATACCATTCTAGATATATATGTTGTTCCTTCTTTAACCCATTTCTGATGAGAGTAAGGTTCCAGCACTACCCACCCTCCACCCTCCACTAGCTTTATATGTATCAGTTTTTCCTTTTATGTCTCATTTGTAATGGATAATTACTCCTTTTTATCTCTCCCTACAGTTTTAGTTTTTTAGCTCAGCCCCAGCCTTTCTTTCAAACTATCCAAATAATTGATAGTCATAAAAGTGCTGCTAATATTTTCACATATAAGAAATAAACAATTTGACTTTATTGAGTCCTTAATAATTAGTCTTTAATGTTTACCTCATAGTTCTCCTTGATGTTATATATATTGAATTTTTCCTTTGTTTTTGGAGTTTTTGTCACAAAAACCTGAAAGTCTTTCAGTTCATTAAATGTCCATTTTTTTAAATTCAGGATCATACTTTATTGGGCAAGTTACTCTTGGTCATAACCCCAGCTATTTTGCTCTGTGGGATATAGTATTCAAGACTTATGATCCTTCAGTGTAGTAGCTGCTGGGTTTTGTGTAATCCTTGTTGTAGCTCCATGTTATTTAAATTTTTTTTCTTGTTGCTTCCAATATTTTTTCTTTGACCTGAGAACTTTGGCTATAATATTCTTGCAAATTTTCTTCCTAGAATCTCTTTCTGGTGGATTTTTTAAATTTCTGCTTTGCCTTCTTTTTATAGAACTTCAGGAAAATTTTCCTTGATAATTTCTTGTAATATTGTATCAAGATTCTTTTCTTAATTATAATTTTCAGGTAGTCCAACTATTATTATATTATTTCTCTTTGATTTGTTCTCCATGTCAGTTGTTTTTCTGATGACATGTTTCACTTTCCCTTCCATTTCTTCATTCTTTTGATTTTGTTTTATTATTTCTTCACGTCTTAGAAAATCATTAGCTTCCCCAAGCTCTGTGCTGATTTTGAAGGAATTATTTTCTTCATTACATTTTTGCTTCTCTATTTCATGTTGTTTGACTTTCTTTTCATAATTTTCTTGCTTTTCTTGGATTGCTCTTATTTTTTCTAATTTCCTCTCCATCTCTCTTATTTGATTTTTAAAGTCCTTTTTAAGTTCTGTCAAGAAGTCTTTTTTGTACTTGGGACCATTTGACATTTCTCATTGAAAAAGAAGTGGTGCTTTTTAGCTCCATTATCTTCCTCTGCATATGAACTCAGATCTCCTCTACCTCCATAGTAGCTCTCTATGGTTTGGTTCTTTCTCTTTTGCTTACTCATTTATTTATTTATTCATCTATTTGTTGTTTGTTTGTTTGTTTATTTATTTATTTATTTATTTATTTATTTATTCATGTTTTATTTTGTTTTTAGCAGATATTAGTATAATCAACTTTTAGTCTTGAGGTATGGGGAATGATGCCCTAAGCCTCAGGTCCTTCTTATTTTTTTTTTAAATCTGTCCCTTAGGTTCTCCTCTCCACTTGTAAGCCATGGCTAGGGCCCCTTGCCACACTGTCCTACAAATGATCTTCCTCCTTGCAGTCTCTCCAGTGGCTGCAAACTACAGCTGTGTTCTCTGCCCTGGAACTGAAATCAGGGACTCTGCTCTCCTGAAAGTGCCCACAATCAGCAGGATCCCTCTGCTACTCTGCCCCTCTGCTGCCACAGTCACCAAGTGTGCTAGCTCTTTCTCCTCACAGCCATAGCCCAGGATGCATCTGGTCAGCATAGCTGTGCTTGGCATCCCTTGGCAGTGAAAGGTCCTTCAATCTTGTCCTACTCATCTGTCAGACCCCCACCATCTGCCAAAGGAAAGTTTCTAAGGCTGAGGCTGCCTCTCAACTCAGCTGCCCCCAGGGCTTATTGTTTGCTGATTCTGTACTCTAGGCCTGGAGGTGTTTGTACTTCACTGAGGTTGAACCTGGGCCCTTGGAGGTCAGGTCTTTCTTGGGGGTCTTCTCAGGGTGTCTTAGGAGGACAACTGCCTTACCCTGATTTTAATTTATTTTAATTTATTTTAATTTTAATTTATTTTATTTATTCCTGCTGCTCTACATTCTCTCTGAGGCAATACTCTCTTTTTTTTTTTGTAGAGTAAACTTGAATAGCCAAAAGTTTTCTGACCTATTTTTCCCAGAATCCTCTGAAATGGATTTTATAAAGCTTTTTTGAAAGACAAAATTGATTGGATTTATCTTTCTTGCATTTGTTGGTTTAGGTTCTAGAATCTAGACACATTAAATTTCCCCTAGATATGTTATGATTTGTATGTCATATATTTCTATATGGGGGGCCTGAGAAGATTCCTGATAACTTTCTGCCCCACCTGAAGAAAGCTTAAAACTTCTCCAACATCTGGAGCTCATCCTTAGTGTTCAGATTGGGAATGGATTCAAGTTGAGGCTATAGGAGTAAGGTTATAGTGACTCATAGTTCTCCCTTTTAACACTTCATTTGAAGGTTATATTGTGGTTTTTTCATTTCTAAATATTCTCATGTTTTTGTTCCTTTATTCTATGTGGAACTTTTTTATTTATGAGGTGTTGAATAAAAGAAATGATTTAGACAAAACTGTTTTTATTTTGTAATTTCCCCGAAGTTATTCAGCAGAACTGAGAATTGAACTCAGTTCTCATGACTGGGAGTCCAACATTCTCTCCACTATGCCATAAAAGCTTACAAAGTAATAAAAGCCTGCATTTATAGAACACTTGAAAATATTTTCTCAGGACAACTTTACAAAGTGAACAGTGTGTTGTGAATAGGATTTAAAACTATAATGGCATTTTGTTATGGATGTGTTTCAAATTCAAACCTTTAGCCTCTTGGCTGTTGCAGCTACATTAAAGTTAACTAACATCGGAATGGAAAACCTCACTAGACAATGAGATCCCTGTCACTAAAGGGATTCAAGCGCAGATAATGTATGACAACTAGTGAATATCTAATATTTCTTTTTTTCCCTTTCACTTTTTTTTGTCTTTGTATGCCCAATGCCTAAATCAATGCTTGACAACTAGTAAGTGCTTAATAAATGGTTGTTGGTAGACTGACTGTCCCTAATGCCTCCTGAATGTGAGGAAGAGGGATTAAGCACAGTCTAAAACTTCTGAGTTTTCAAAGGAAGAAAATTTAGTCTATAATTTGTACTTTTTGATGATGAAAGTATTTTAAAAATCATTCTATAACTTGAAGACATATTTTTATGGAAATCATTATGTAATAATTATTACAGAGGTACTCTGAATTACTGATTTTGCATTCAATTGATTTAAAAACTGCTAAAATACATTTTATAATATTTTAATTTTTTTACATTTTAAATGATTCACATTTATAAGCCAAAATGCATTAAGAACAGCTATTGATGGTTGCATAAAGAACAAGTATGATGACTAATCAGCTGTTCGAAGAGAAGCCATCTCTTCGTCAGTTGTCCTAAAGTGCCCATGAGTACTTCATATTCTAAAAGTGATGAATATCACTTACATTTATATGACATTGTAAGGTTTACAAAGTGCTTTCCTGATAACAACACTCTGAAATAGGCAGCCTAATTATTATTATTTTCATTTTATGGACCAAGAAAGTGATATTTAGAGAGGCAAAGTGACTTGCCCATGGCCACATACAGTTTAAAGGTGGTGATTTGAAGGTCTTATGACCTCAAGAGAAGCATTCTTTCCAATATAACAAACTGTCTGAAGAATAGGGACAGGGCTAAGGATAAGACTTTTGACTTCATTGAGATGAGGAATTCCCTATTGAGGAAAATCTTTCTACCAATGGAGGCAGACACATTTTCTGTAATTTATAGTCAGAGTAGCCTGGACTAGAGCACCAAGAAGTCAAGGGATTTTCCCAGTACTATACAACCATTTGAACCTAAGTCTTCAGGTATAATATCTTATTATTAAAAAATAAACTTGTTGAAGATAGTCTTTGTCATAGTATTCATCAAAACTCAATTCACTTATACTAACAGAAATGGATGAAAAAAAGATTTATATGAATTAAAACATTAATTTGATCAGTGGTTACTTTCATAAGTAGTTTGGGTGCAGAGTTGTGACTTTAGCAGCTGTGTAGAAATTCCTAGTGATGTTAAACTAAGTCCTTTGTTACTATATAATCTTAGAGGGTTGCCTGGGATACAGAGAGGTTGAATGATGTACAGGGTCACACAACTAGCATATATCAGCATCGAGATTTCCATCCATATATTACTGACTCCAACTTCAGACATCTATTCATTATGTCACACTTGCTCTTGATTTCATCATTATCATTATTTAATAGTCAGTGAGCACCCAGTAGATATATATGACTGCTAAGGTACTTTTAGAAGACACACAGGAATAATAAAACTCACTGGCTTGTGAGTAAGCATGGGAGGACAATTCGTTTTGTTCTTAATCTCTCTCTACAAAAAAGTATGGTAGCTAGAAGGCTATTTATAAAACAGAGAGAAATGGAGTCTTTGTCCAAGAGACTTCTACATTAATGGGATTGGAGGCAATAAACAAATTTAATTAAAATAGTGCAGGAAAAGCTATGTAATGATGAACTAATTCAACTAATTAAATGTCTGAGAAGTGCCACGTCAATTTTTAAAAAGCAAAATAGCTCTCATAAAATGTTAGAGTTGGAAAGCACCTTAAGAGTGATCTAGTGATCTTCATTTGCACTTAAAGAAACTGAGAGCCAGAGATGAGGAGCAGTTTGCCCAAGGCTCTGTAGTTACGCAATGGCGGAGTTAGGCTTTGACCTGACAACCAGTTTAGTCTGTATCACACTGTACCAAACTGCTTCTGTCAGTGAGAAATGATTTTTTCCAATGCAATGTGCTTATAAATGAATATGTTTTGTGTATAAATAAGACATTGAATTTTGAAACAACTAATTATCTATTAATAGCATGAGCACTTTCTCAGACAAAGCCATTTTGAAGAGTGCTAAGAAGCTTCTGACTTCTCTTATTAGCCAGTGTTTAATGTCATATGCGCAGAATTGATGACAGACTGTGGCTCAATTCTAGATTCCTTTAATGCACTAGGATGTGTAGATTACAACCTCTTTTTAATGTCAAGATGCAGTTTGGAGAACTCTAAATTTCACTGAGTTCCTAAAATGAGGTTAGATTGTTTTTCTTCTTTTTATATCTCTTGTTTCCCAGATAAAGATTTCAGTGATAATGTATGATTACTTCTTAATGATTTTAAATGAAAGTTGCTTCTAAACTACATCCTTGATTTTACTTTAGCATCTGCCTTCTCATTCATTCATTCATTCATGCATGCATTCATGCATTCAGTCATTCAGTCATTTCATTTATTTAAAGGCTATTAAGCTCCAGCTAAAATTCCAACAACTGGGGATACAAGACAAAACCAAAAAATTCTCTGCCTTCAAGGAATTTGCAGTCCTTTGGGGGAGCAAATGACCTGTACAAATGAAAGGGGCTAATAAGTGGCTCACCTTTTCCTTATGCATGCTCTATGGGGTCCCTGTCCCCTCCACAGGCCCTAATACATCATATAAGAAGTAATGAAAGGCCTTCCCTTTTTTTATCCTTATTAAACATAGAAAATCAAATGAAATATGTGCAAAGTAATTTCCAGCAGAAGGTCACTAGTAACTAGTGGAGTGAGGATTGACTTCCTATAGGAAGTAGAGCTTGAACTGAGTTTTGAAAGAAGCCAGAGATTCTATTCAGTAGAGTTGAAGAGGGATTGAGAATAGGCATGAGGTATGGCCTATGCAAAGGAATAGAGATGGAAGATTGAATGTCAAGCACTGAGAGCAGAAAATAGACTAGTTCAGCTATAATGCAGAATGTACAAAAGAAAGGATACTGTTCCACAAACCTGGAAATATAGGATGGGGTCAGATTATGGAGAGCTTTAAGAACTAAAAACAGCAGATTATATTTCATCATAAAGGCAATAGTGAGTGATTGAGTGTTCTTGAACAGGGGAGTGATGAAGGCAGACCTGTGCTTTAGGAATCTACTTTGGCAGCTGTGTGGAGGATGGCATGGATGGGGAAGAGATCAGAGTCAGACAAATAGTATATTACCATGGCACATGTGATTGGTGTTGAGCCTATGCAATAGGGTGGTACCTCTGCAAGTAGAGAAAAAGCAATGCTTTTTGATGCTTTGGAGAGATTATGGAGGTAGAAACTCCATACATACATGTACACACATATACATACATATATAAGTATGTGTCTATTATGGAGGTAGAAAAAAATAGAAAAAATATAAAATGAAGTAGAATAAAAAATAGAATGTAAACAAAAATTAAAAAAAAACCTTGATTAGATATGGAGGAGGAGGTGGAGGGAAGAGTAAAGGATGATTCTAGAGTACAAACTTGGGTACTCAAAAGTACGATAATGAAAATGGCAGCAAGGCTTAGTGCAGTGGTTATCCAAGTCAGGGAGACCATAAGGTCAAAATTATTTTCATAATATCAAAGTGTTTTCATTTCTAATGTGGTAAATATCAATAGAAATAGCCCATAGAAATAAACAAAAGCTTTTTGGAGGAGGATCCTTAATAATTTCTGAGGTTATAAAGGAACCTTGATACCAGAAAGTCTGGGAACAGAGAGTTTACTGGAAAGAGTGGATGTGATGTTAGAATTTGTTCTTCCATTGTTTTCAGTCATGTCCAACTCTTCATGATCCCATATGGGGTTTTCTTGGCAAAGATTGAGGAGTGGTTTGCCATTTCCTTCTCCAGCCCATTTTACAGATGAGAAAACAGAGGGAAACAGTATTAAGTGATTCGCTTAGGGTCACACAACTAGTAAGTGTCTGAGGCCAGATTTGAACTCAAGAAGATTAGTCTTCCTGACTCCAGGTTGTCACTTTATCCACTGTGCCATCTGCCTCTTATTACCTATGTGATCTTGGGAGAAGTCATTTTACTTCTATAGACCAGTTTCCTCACATAAAA
Organism: Phascolarctos cinereus; assembly: GCF_003287225.1. Taxonomy (NCBI): domain Eukaryota; kingdom Metazoa; phylum Chordata; class Mammalia; order Diprotodontia; family Phascolarctidae; genus Phascolarctos; species Phascolarctos cinereus. Next base: position 196,980,157 of record NW_027555958.1, on the reverse strand, counting down.
TGAGGAAATAGGAAGTTGGACGAAATGACCTCTAAGAGCCTTTCCAATGATCTTTGGAGAGACACTATGGAATAATGGATAGAGAGCTAACCTCAGAGTTAAGAAAACTTGGGCTCAGCTCTATTTCTGACATGTAGTATTAGTTGGGTAACCCTAGGCAAATCATTTAAACTTTCCTTGCCCTGGTTAACTCTGTCAGCTTGTAAATTGCAGTGAAGGTGACGTGCTGCATTGGGTAGAAGGAGTTTCTTCATCCACAATGAAATCGTAGAATTAATCCTTATCCTATGAAAGAGAACACTTTCTTTTCCTGAAATTGTGTTGCCAGAAAGTCATAAAAGTCTGCTTTGGGTAAAATAAAATGATTAAATATTAATTAAATCAGTGATAACTATGAAAGGCAGGATAGCCTGTGGATAGAAGGCTGATTTCAAATTCCAGAAGACCTGGGTTCAAATTCTGCTTCTGACACATACTAGCTCAGTTATCCAGGACAATCACTTAACTTCTCCCTGTCTTAGGCAACTCTTCAAAACTCTAAGTTAGAATACAGTTTCAGATCATTATTGGCGGAAGGACTTTCAAAACTGGAAATTTCCTGGACTGATAAAATTTCAGATCTGGGCCAAAAATATTAATAATGGTAATAATGTAAAATATACTAAGAAACATAAACGTAAGTCTGGGTGTTGGGTACAGCAGTAGTAGTTAGGTTTAGGGAAAGGAATATTGATTTGACCTTTGACCAGATAGAATAGAGAGGGCAAGAAGGCAGATCACTATACAAATACATGCTAGATAGGGTCCCAGAAAAAGAATAAGACACATGGACCTCAGTTCTCAGAGTCAGTAAGGAAGAGGCTTGTAGAAGATAAAGTTGGAGCATACCCTTCTGGGCAGCAGTAGGGTAAAAGAGGTTAGTTTGGCAGAGAAGCCTTGGATCTTCCCTTGAGCCTCCTTCCAAAACAAAAACAATACTAAATAATGAAATCAAGATTTATCTTTCAAGTAGACTTTATTAGTACTATACTTTTTAATGCCTTTCTGTAACCAGAAATTCATCCGTACTTGCCTCCTGAACTCAAAATTCCTTTATGAAGGGACAGAATTGAGGTAAAAATCTGTCTCTGTGCCAAGGTTCTTAGTCTGCTTAATCTTAAACACCCACAAGAAGTACATTGATAGATTTCAAGAAGTCTTTGCATTTTTTCTTTTTACTTTGCAATTCTGTGCATTTTATTTTACACATTTAAAAATATTCTGAGAAAGGGTCCAAAGGTTTACCAGACTTCCAAAAGAGTCCATAACAAAGAAAAGAAAAACAACTCCTGCTCTATGTATTTTTTACTCACTACTCATAGTTCTTCTCTCTGATGCTAAACATAACAAAATTAACCCTCTTTACAAATGAAAACCCGTAAAATACTAGATTTCCACTATTTTACAACTAGTGCTAATAGCTAGCATTTATATAGTTCCTTAAGATTTGCAGACTTTTACTAATAATATTTCATTTTATCCTTATAACCACCTGAAGAGGTAGGCATCATTATTATCCTTATTTTATAGATGGGAAAACCAAGGCAAACAGGATAAATGACTTACCCAAAGTCACAAAGCCATTAAGTTTCTGAGGCCACATTGGAATTCAAGTCTTCCTGATGTCAGGTCCATCATTCTATCTAGTGTGCCACCTAGCAGTTATCTCCAGTTTAAAAACTCCCAATTCCTTAATGTATTCTTCATATAGAATGATTCTTAATTTCTCCTCACCTGATAACCCTCTGCTGGACATCCTCTAATCTGTAAAAATTCTTCCTGAAATGTGATGCCCAAAACTGAATATAACATTCCAGATATACTCTGTTTATTTTAAAGAGAAGCAAGTAGAACCACCCCTTCATTCTTGATTATGTTATTTAATTTATGTAGCTTTATATTGTATAATTTTGGGCATATCATGCCACATTTCTATCAACTTATATTGATTGGTTACTTCTATTTACATTCTTGTAACCAATTTGTATATTGTTCTCTTACTTCTACTCATTTTATTAAGCATTGCTTTTTATTTCATTTTTTATTTTATTACTTATTGTTTTAAAATTTTGAGTTCCAAATTCTCTCCCTACCCCACGCAGTGAGAAGGCAAACAATATAATATCAATTATACATGTGAAATCATGTAAAACATTTCCGTATTAGCCCTGTTGCAAAAAAAAGCAAGAAAAATTAAATGAGAAAATTATGCTTCAATTTGTACTCAGAGTTCATCAGCTGTCTCTCTGGAAGCAGATAACATTTTTCATCATGAGTCCTTTGGAGTTGCTGTGTTTCATTGAAATAATGAGAATAGTTAAGTCTTTCACAGCTGATGATTATTACAATATTGCTGTTACTGTATGCAATGATCTCCTGGTTCTGCTCTCTCCATTTTGCAACAGTTTACATATGTCTTCCCTGTTGTTGTTTTTTCAGAAACATTCTCCTTGTCATTTCTTATAGCATAATACTACTCCATCACATTCATATACTATAACTTTTTCAGCCATTCCCCAATTGATAGTCATCCCTTCAATTTCCAATTCTTTGCTGCCATAGAAAGAACTGCTAAAAATGTTTTTATACACATGAGTCTTTTTCTTTTTCTTTGCTCTCTTTGAAGCACCAATCCCATAGCGGAATTGCTTGGTTAAAGGGTATGCACAGCTTTAAAGCTCTTTGGACATAGTTTCAAATTGTTCTCCAGAATGTCTAGACCAGTTCACAACTCTACCAACAATTCATTAGTATACATCTTTTCCTTTATCCCCTCTAGCATCAGGCATTTCTGATAGTTGTGAGGTTGTACTTCATAGTTGTTTTGATTTTTATTTAGAGCATTTTTTTCATATAACTTTCCATGGTTTTGATTTCTTCTGAAAACTGCCTGTTCACATCTCATCACCATTTATCAATTGAGGAATGATTCTTATTTTTTATAAATTTGACCCAATTCCCTACAAATTTTAGAAATGAGGTCTTTATTAGAAAAGCTTGCTGTAAATTTTTTATATTACTTTATTATTTATTATATCTTTTAGCAAAATGTAATTTCCCTGATTATCTCTTTTAATTGTGCCTAATTTTGCCTTTTCTTTGTCTAGCATTGCAATTTCTATCCTTGCCTTTTTTTTAAAACTTCAATCAAAGCATAATAGATTCTGCTCTAGCCCCTTATTTTACCTCTGTGTGTGCATCTTTGTGTTTTAAGTGTTTCTTATGAACAATGTATTGTTAGATTCTTGTTTCTAATCCTGTCTAATATCTACTTCCATTTCCTAGGTAAGCTCATTCCATTCATATTCACAGTTATGGTTACTAACTGTATATTTCTATGATATTTTCTTCTGTTTAGTCTTCTCTCTTTTTACCCTGCCATTCCTTAAAAATATGTTTTACTTCTGACCACTAACTCTACTTAATCTGCCTTCTCTTTTATCATCTCCACCCACTTTCTATTTTTCCTTTCCTCTCCTAGTTCCCTTTTGGGTAAGATAGATTTCTATACCCAACTGAGTATGTAAATGCATTCTTCCCTCTCTGAATCAGTTCCAGTGACAGTATTATTCAAGCACTGCCTCCCTCCTCATTTTCCCCTTCATTGTTAAAAGCTCTTGCTTGTGTACCTCTTTTAGATGAGATAATTTCCTACATTCTACCTCTCCCTTTCTCCTTCTCCGAGTGCATCCCTCTTTCTTTTCTCTTCATTTTTTGGGAGATCATTACAAAATTAATAACTCACATCCATGTCCTCTGTTTATGTAGACTCCTTCTAAATGCAATAATAATAATAATGATAATGATAAAGTTTTAGAAGTTATATGTATCATTTTCCTATATAAGAATATAAGCAAGTTAACATTATTGTTGTTGTTCAGTCATTGCCTGTTTTGTCTTGGGGTTTTCTTGGCAAAGGTACTGAAGTGATTTGCTATTTCTTACTCCAGCTCACTTTACAGATGAGGAAACTGAGGCAAAACATGACTAAATGACTTGCTCAAGGTCACACAACTAGTAAGTTTCTGAGGCTAGATTTGAACCCATGAAGATAAGTATTCCTGACTGCAGGCCCAGTACTCTTTCCATTGCACCACCTAGCTGCCCTAATTTTATTGAGTTCTTTGTAATTTCTTTTTCATGTTTACCTTTTTATGCTTCTGTTGAGTGTTGTGTTTGAATGTCAGACTATTTATTCAGCTCTGGTCTTTTCATCAGGAATGCTTGAAAGTCCTCTATTTCATTAAATATCCACTTTTTTCCCTTAATAATTGTACTTAGTTTTTTTGAATATGTTATTCTCGGTTGTCATTCTAGATCTTTATCTTTCAGAAAATCAAATTCCAAGCCCTCTGCTTCTTTAAAATGGAAGCTGCTAAATCTTGTGTGATTCTGACTGTTGCTTCACAATGTTTGATTTCTTTCTCTTTTTCTGGATGCTTGCAGTATTTTCTTCTTTACTTGAGAACTCCAGAACTTGGCTATAATATTTATGGGAGTTTGCATTTTGGAATTTCTTTCAGGAGTGGATTCTTTCAATTTCTATTTTACCCCTGGGATCTAAGATAATGGGGCAATTTTCCTTGATAATTTCTTGAAATATGAAGTCTAGGCTCTTTTTTTTTTTGGTCATGGTTTTCAGTTAGTCCAATAATCTTTAAGTTATCTTTTTTGACTTTGACCTTTATGTTAAAGTTGGGTTCTGCTTACCAGAGGGTGGGGAGGCACTGTCCCAAGATTCAGGCTTTTTTGTGTGTGTTGCTATTTTCAGAGTTAGTTCTGAGGGTTTGTAAGTTTTTCAAGGTGGTGTGATAAGGAGAGCTGTGGTCACTGCTCTTCTGGTTTGCCCTTTACTCAGGAAGGGCCCCACTCTTCTGCAGCCACAAATGACAGCATTCTTCTCATCCCTGAAACTGTGACCACATTCTCAGCTTCCTCCTCAAGCACTTCTCTCCACTCTGCAACTGCAACCTACAACTACATATGAGCAATAGAGTTGCCAGTTAAAGCCAGCTGTATGCAGTGTCAGTAAAAGATCCCTGGTAATCTCTTTTTGACCATTGTCTAAACCCCTTGCAGTTTGTAGATTAAAAGCTCCTGAAGCTGCTGCTGTGGCTATCATGTCTGACCCTGAGTGTTCTTTCAGCTGGCTCCCACCTGGTATCACAGACCCCTCCTGCAGAATTCTTAAGTTGTCTAAGGCTTGAAAAATGCCTCACTTTCACCTTTTGTTGGTTCTGCTGCTCCAGGATTTGATTAGAGGCATTATTTTGAATTTTTTGGAGGGGAAAGTTGGGAGAGTTCTGCTGGGTTGCTGCATCTTCCTCCATCTTGGCCTGCCTTTGCCTTGCTTCATATGAATCTTCTCTAAATTCTGCATATTTGTCACTTCTTACTGCACAAAAGCATTTCATTTCATTCATATGCAACAGTTATTTTATCCACCCCTCAAATGATGGATGTCCACTTTGCTCCCCATTCTTTGCTTACATAAAAAATAGCAACATAAAGATTCTGGTACATATGGGAACTTTACACTTATCTTTAACTTCCTTGGGTATGTTCTCAATAGTAGAATTTCTGGGTCATAAGGAATGAGGCTTTTAATCAATTTTTCTCATATAATTACAAATTGCCCACCAAATTAGAAAGAACAATTCATAGTTCTTTGTTGTTATTCAGTTATTTCAGTTATGTCCGACTCTTCCTTATCCCATTTGGGATTTTCTTGGCAAAGATACCAGAGTGGTTTGCCACTTCCTTCTCCAGCTCATTTTACAGGTGAGGAGGAAATTGAGGCAAACAGCATTAAGTGACTTACCCACCGTTCCACAGCTAGTAAGTGTCTGAGGCTAGATTTTAACACAGGAAGGTGAGTCTTTCTGACTTCAGGCCTGGTATTCTATCCACTGTGCCACCTAGCTGCCAGAGACCAGCAGCTGCCAACCTCAGAGAAGGACTCAGCAAAGAGCTGGCATGTATGATGAGCTTGAAGAGAAATAGGAATTTCAAATGGCAGAGATAAGGAAGGAAAGCATTCCAGAAACTGGATATAGCTCATGCAAAGGCATGGAAACAGAAGATGGGATGTTCTGTGTTAGAAACAGTAAGAAACCAGTTTGACTGAACTGTAAACTGTATGAAGGGAACTACTATATAATAAGGCTAAAACCTAGAGATGATAAAGATATAATTACATTTTATTGAGTAGGGGAATGGTATGGTCAGATCTGCACTTTAGAAAAATATTTTGAGCATTCAATGGTGAGAGCTCTTGATATTATATATTTATGTCAATTGCCTATATATCTTGAATATATTAATAACATCAAGTTTTTGTATGAGGCTTTACAGTTTGAAAAGCACTTCAAACCGTCAAAACAACCCTTTGTAGTAGGTGCCATCGTCTCTGGTTTACAATGCAGAAACTGAGGCAGAAAGGTTAAGTGACTTGCCCAGGGTCACAGAAATAGTAAGTATGTGAGGCTGGACTTGAACTCAGGTCTTCCTGACTCCAAGTCCAACATTCTATCCACTGTATTACCTAGTAATATCAATATTTTATTTGTGAAAGTTAATGAACACATTTTGCTTTTCTACATTCTCTCTTTTTCTATCATCATTTGATTTATATAAAAATGTTTTACAATTGTGAATGAACAAAATTATTCATTTTATTTTTAATGATCCATTATTTTGCTTTAGTTCCACATTCTCTTCCAGCTATGGCTATTAAATGTACCTGATCCTATTCTTTTTTATTTTCAATTTTATGAAGTGAACTTTTTTATATTATGATCATATCTATGTTTGTAACTTACTGTAGTATATGATATAAAGTATTGGTATAAGTTCAATTTGTAGCTGTTTTCCATTTTTCCTGTATTCTTTCCCCCAGAAAGCAAGTCCTTCTTTTGTATCTGTCCCTAATTATGTGCTTTGTCTCTCATCTTTTGTCCATGTTTTTTGAAATCTTCCTTAAACTCATCCGTCCCCTCAAACTATCATTATTTCTCTGCCTCTTCTCCCCTACACCACTAAACTCCACAAAATACTCTGCTTGGCTTACATATCAATCCCTTTCAGTCTAGTTTCCAACCCCAACACTCTATTGAAATTGATACTGCCTGTCCTGGTGTCCAGTGGCAGTGGTGCTTCTGCTTAATCTGAAGACCAATAGTGAGTTAGGAAGATACATCAGACAGAATTAGTCACTGAGATATAAGACCAGAATCTAGGCAAGGAAGGAGAAGAGAGTCATCTTTGCAGTACCTGTTGCTGGGCCATTCCTTTCTAGATATACTTCTGTTTTTCCAATCCCTGGGAGCTTTCTTTTCCCTAGCATTGGTACTCTTACCAATTACTTGATTTTTCTCATGAGTGCTGGGCAGGAGGACCAGATTTAAAATATGATGATCCTGATTTTAAGATTAGAAGGAGACATTTCAGAACACTGGATTCTTTGGTGGATGGAAGTTGAGCTCCTTTTGGGATGAAGAAATTCTTTTCTGGAGTTAGAAATTATAGAATAGGGGATGCCTCAAAGTATGGTCTGCCCAGGTAGAAGGACTTTGGTTGGAAGGACAGGTGAGGATTTCAGGTACGGTGAGGCAGTGAGGAAACTCATCCCTTTAACCTCCTGTAGAAGGTCATGCTTTTGAGGGAATGACTGTTTCCATGGGATCTTCTGTTTTCATTGAAACTTTGTGCTCCTTAGATGCCCATACTTCCTTACAATTGCTGAGTGGGGAGTTTGGGGCAGGATGAGCCTAGAACGACTGACATGAACCCTTCACAGCTCAGCTGCTTGTCTTGATTCATGAGACTAGGGGCCAAAACTCAGGAAGTGCTGATGTCCCAAGTCCTTGAAGAAGGCCATATTGTATTTCAATGACTTGGCTGAAAGAGTATTGAACTAGATATTAGAAGACCTGGGTTTTAGTCCCTGCTGAAACTAACTGCTTCTTTCCTTCTCTGAGTAAAGAGAAACTTGGACAAAATTGTCCTTAAAGTCCTTTCTAGCTCTCACTCACTGGGATTCTATGATTTGTGGACTCCATTTTATGCTACCTCATTCAGCCTGTTTTATTGAATTGAATGTCCTTTATTCTATGGTCTTGACAATTTGCTTCTCCCTTTTGGAATCTTACTTTTCTATAAAATGAAGAAGTTTAGGGATGTTCCAAGTTCCTTGTAGTTCTAAGGAGATACTTGGAAGATTTCACTGGGGGGAGGGGTCACCTTCAAGCCTTTGTTTAGTCCTCTTCCCAAGACATCAATCTATTTGCCATAAGAGTTGCTAACCTATCTTGGTATGCATAAAAAAAAATATTGACATTAGCACCTTAGAAATGATTAATTGAAATAGGAAGCTTCCAAATGAGTAACTTCCTCTTAAGGAGTTGGGAGAGGGGCAGATGGTGATTATACATACTCCATAGCAATGACTTTGTGGTTCCTCAGAGATTATACATTCCCTTAGAAGTCAATATTCTCTTTTCCCCAAACTGAAGATACTGTTTGCACCAATAGCCCTCAGCATGTTTTGTGGCACTTGCTCCAAAGGCACAATATTTCTTAGTTATTTTCCTGGTGGAACATATTTTCTCCTCATCTCAGCCTATGAAAATCCATCTCTTTTAGCAAGGCCCAGGTAAAGCTGTCTCTCCTCTGTGGGCTCCATCCCATTAGCTGAAAGTGATGGTAAAGGTTATAGGGAGACTAATAGAGTATAAAATGCACTGGATTTTGAGTCTGAGTACTTGGGTTCCAATCCTGCTTCTAATACTTACTACCTGTATGATCTTGGGTAAGTCACTAAACTCTCTACACCTCAGTTTTCTCATTTGTAAAATGGAGTAAGGTGTTGGACTAGATGACCTCTAAGGTCCTTTCTAGATTAAAACAACTGATTCTGTGATTATGGAGAATGAGACAAAAGAGTATCAACTTTTCATAAAAGAGTCAGTAACACTAAAACCCAGAATAAACTGAACCTGGCAATAAGTGCATAGCTTTAGTGTGGAGGGGAAAATGATAATTAGTTGTGATTATTGACAGCTTTGGTTGATTTAAATAATTCTATCCAGGTGTTTAAGGAAAATAATTCAGGAGACTTTGTTGGCTTCAGAACAAATGGGGGAAATCATTGTGAGTGAAAGAGTTCTCATTATATATCATATATCATAAATATACATGTATATATAGATATATACATATATAGCAAATATATATGTGTATGTGTATATGTATATGTGTGTGTATGCATGTGTATATATATATACACACATATATATACATATATATGTGTATATATGTATATATATGTATGTATGTGTGTATATATATATGTATGTGTGTGTGTGTGTATATATATATATATATATATATATATATATATATATATATATATATATATATATATTTACCAGAGCAGAGAAGATCATCAGGATTTGTGGCCACCATCTGAACACAGAGTTCAAGAAGGAGACTCTCCTGAAGCCTTAGATCAATGGAAGAGTTTTTACTGGTCAAGTTGTTGTGTGGCCAGAGGTTAAATGGAGCAGTGGTGAAAAGGAATGGCTTCAGCAAGGAGTCTCTCTATGATACTGCCTCACCAGAGGCACAGGATCACAGAATAGAGCTGGAAATAGTCTTAGCTTCCATCTACTCTAGCCCGTGCCTGAGAAGAAATTCCAGTATAATAAACCTTGCAAGTGATAATCCCATTTCTGCCTGAAGCCCCATAATGAGAGAGTCCATGGCCTAAAGAGGCACCTGTAATATACTATAGAAAGAATTGTATCTATTTCTAGACTTGAAGAACTCTTGAGATTTGTTCACCTTGGCTGAAAAACTGTGACCAAGACTGAGAAAGTTTTGCCTCAGCACAAATATTTTGAAAAAGAGATGACCATGGCCAAGGGAGATAGAAAATGATACCTGAGATTCTGTTTTGGTAGCAGTGAAGAACTGCAGAGACATAGGAGGGAGAGACAGAGACAGAGACACATAGAGAGAGACAGAAAGAGCCAGCAGACTGAATGCCTGGGATTTCATTGGTGTAGTACACTCCTGCATGAGGGAATTCTCTCTACCAATGAAGGCCAGCATCTTCTTTGTGACTTAGAATTTTTCCTAGAATACTGCAAGGTGAAGCGTCTTGCCCAAGGTCACACAGCCAGTATGTGTCAGAAGCATGATTTGAACCTATAGATATAGATATAGATATAGATATAGATATAGATATAGATATAGATATAGATATAGATATAGATATAGATATAGATATAGATATAGATACAGATATAGATATAGATAGATAGACAGATATAGATATATAGAGATATAGAGATATATATAGAGAGATATATAGATATAGATATATAATCTTTGTTTCTTCTATTCATTAAATCATGCTCTTTATACTGCTAGGCTCTGTGGATACAAAGATAAAAAAGAAAAATTTCCTATCCTCAAAAAGCTTATATTCTTTTGGTGGAGATAACATGAACTATAAATGTGCACAGAAAATATGTACACAAATATAAGATGATTTGGTGGAGGAAGACACTAGAGACTGGTAAGATAAAGAGAGGCCTCACACAGATTATGGTATGTGAATTATTGTTGTTGTTTTTATTTGTCCTTCATTCTCAAAGAGTACCATGATGTCAGGAAGTTAACACTATGACTTGCAAGTAAATTGGATTTAAGTGAGGGAGAGCTGTGCAAAATCACCAGCCTCACTTTCTCCTCCAGAGCCATCTGGGTCCAGGGATAAGATATAGATCAGGATGGCCGGGGACACAGTGGGAGAGCTTGGCCTTTTTAAGCTAAAGTCTTTCCCAGGTCTTGGTTTGACTGAGGTAATACCCATTTAGTGATTATGGCTAATTAGGAAATGAGACAAGGAATGGCCCTTTTTATCTAATAACAAAAAAATAATCAATCTGGGAGAGGAAGCCCCCCCAGGGTTTCTGGCCAAAACAGAAATGATTGCTATTTACATTCACTCTGAACCATCTGGACACAAACAATGACCACTAAGTAGTGCTTGGCCTGGGATGCGTTATTGGCCAATCAATGAGAGCCAGAGTGAATTAGTTCAAGGCATGGTCTTTGAGAAAGAAATCTAGCCAATAAACCCTAAGATATCTTGCTAGGTTTCAGCCATCAAAATTTACTTTCCTTTGGGCAGAGTACCCACAGGTAAGGGTATAGTACTCCAAGTGGACTGAGGGACAGGAAGGGAGGAAGGGAGGAAGGGAAGAAGGAAGGAAGGAAGAGAGGAAAGGAGGAAGGAAGGAAGAAAGGATGGGAGGGAGGAAGGGAGGAAGGAAGGAAGGGAGGAAGGAAGGAAGGAAGGAAGGAAGGAAGGAAGGAAGGAAGGAAGGAAGGAAGGAAGGAAGGAAAGAAAGAAAAAGCTGAGTTGTCCTTCTTGAACTGGCCAGTTGGGTCCCCCCAGGGGGCAGCTCAGACTACTCACAAGTTATTGTTTGTCCTCCATTCTCAAAGACAACCACGACATCGGGAAGATGATGCCATGACTTGCAAGTGAATTGGATTTAATTGAGGGAAAGTTGTGTAAGGTCACCAGGCTCACTTTCTCCTCTGGAGTCATCTGGGTCCAGTGGCAAGCTATAACAGTATTTGAACTAAGCTTTTAAGGAAATTAGAGATCACAAGAGAGTGACATGTATTCCTGGCATGTGTAGTCATAGGGAAAACTCGTGGTAAAGCAGGGAGATGAAAGGTAGAGTGCTGGATGTGAGGAAGATTAAGAAATCCAGCCTAGCTGGATAATAACTGGACAATAGAATGAATGTAATTACGGTCATTCTTCGTGATCATTTGGAACTTGGTTGTAAAAGGTCTTAAATACCAACAAAGGAATTTGTATTTGACCTTACAGGTACTAGGGAGTGACAGGAGTTTGCTGAGTAGGGGAGTGACATGGTCAGACATATACTTTAGTAAAATTGCCTTAACATCTTTGTGGAGGATGAATTGGAGATAGAGGAGACTTAAAGAGGTTTGCCAATCCTTACTGGAAGCAATAGGAAACTGCACCAGGAGTCCCACCTCTGGAGCTATTACAAAGCAGAAAAAACAGCTGAAAGAAGCACCCCAAATCATCTGCTAGGCATGGAGATTTTGAGGAATTATATAGAATGTTGGGACTAATGTTTACTTGTTCGTACATTTCAGTTTGCTTCCCTTCTTCTTTGAAGTAAGGCTTTCTCCTATAATATTGGGAAATTCAAGCTTGTAGATAAATGCTATCACAAAATGAGGGACTATGAGAGCTGCAAGTGTCTGATGGATTGCAGTATGCTGGAAAACAGCATGCATAGTGCTGTCCAGGGTCTTCATTGAGGCATCTGAATCAGGAGAGTGTGATACAGGGGAAGAAGCACTGGAACTGGAGTTAGGGAACCTAGGTTCAAATACCAGTTTTGCCACTTACTATGTGCATGACCTTGGATAAGTAACTTGGCCTCTCAGTTTCCATTTCAGTGTTAATAAAATGATGAAGTAGATAACCCTGGAGATCCTGTTCATTTTAAAATTGATGGTGATGATAATGAAGAAGAAAAGAAGAAGTATGAGGACAAGGAGGACAAGGAGGATGATGAAGAAGAGGAGGAAGGGGAGGTGGAAGAACAATGAGAAGGAAAAGAAGAAGAAAAAGAAGGAGGAGAGGGAGGAGGAGCAGGAGGAAAAGGAGGAGTAAGAGAAGGAGGAGGAAAACAAGAAGAAAACAACAAGAAGTTATTTATAAAACCCAGAGTATAGCTTGTCGCTTTATGCCATGGAAGTTTCTGGCCCAAGTTTTAAAGTAGTATTAATATTTTAATGATAGCTGAAAGAAAGAAAACGAGGCAATTTTCTCATAGTAATCCCTAAGTAGAATTACTTATCTGAATTAAAGCCTTCTTGTCCCATTCATAAAGAACACAACACACCTTCCACATCAGTTTCTTTTGTATCATTCAATTATCTAACCATGTTGCAGTTGTTAATTCTTTAGCTCTAATACATCTCTTTTCCACCCTGTATCTGCCCAATCTTGTGGAGAAATAAAGCAAATGTTTCTTCCAGACAATATTCATTTATTTAGTCTTTAATGTGACTGTTTGAGTATTTGACAAAATAGTTTCTGGGACTAAAAACTAAGTGACAAATTCTAGTGCCTCAAAAGAACAGCCTCTATTTATAGTAGGTCATTTATGCCCATAGAAAAAGTTTCAATTTAAGATGTTATACAGACTCCCGCTTCTGGGAGCCAAGATGGCGGGGTGAAAAGGTAGTCGCTCTCACTCTCCCCTATCAACCTCTGAAAACCCAGAAAATATAACCCCAGAAAAAAAAAAAACAACCCTGGAACACATGAACTAGAACAAAGACAAGGGGCAGCAGTGCAGTAGCCCAGCAAAGGGGTCTCCCAGTGCCTCAGCAAAAACAAGGGGCCCCAGGCAGATAAGTACCCTGTGGCATTCATCTCAAAGGAGGTGAAGAAAACAACCTAAAGGCTTCCTAAAGCCCCGGCCTTGCTGATTCCAACCCAACACCAGGTGAGCTGTAGGAGCCCTGAAGCCTCCAATTGTGAAGAAATCCTGAAGCCCAGGTGGTAGAGCAGGCAAACACCAACACCTGGACCTCCGTGCCTCAGTGAGGGGGGGGGAACCTGGAAACCAGCTCAGAAAACCACCAGGAGTCTGGCATCCACCCAAAGGAATCTCCCAGTGCATTAGCAGAAACGAGGGAGACAACACTGCAGGCGGCCCCACGCAGATAACCATCCTGCAGCAGCCATCTAAAAGGAGCTGAAGAAAGCTAAAGGAAAGGAAAAGCAGGCAACCAGAATTGCCTGAAAGTTCCAGCCTTGCTGATTCCAACACAAAGTAAGCTGCCAGAAACCTACAGCCTCCAGTTCCCAGCATCAGAGGCCCCAGAATGCAAAGCCAGTGACCAAGGCCTAGGCTCTCAACATAAAAAGCTTGGGTCAGTACCCTCTGTTCCCCAGCAGGAGAGCTCAATCTCTTTAAAGGCCAGGGAATAAAGAAACACCATGAGTAAAAAGAAACGTACCATAGATTCATATTATGAGAAGAGTGAAGATCAAGACAGAAATTCTGAAGAGGACAACATTGTCAACAAACCCACATCTGCAACAACAAAAGGGAATATGAACTGGTCTGAAGCCCAAAAAGCCTTCTTAGAAGAGCTCAAGAAGGATTTTAATACTCAAATGAGAGAGGTAAAAGAGTACTTCAAAAACACAACTGGCCAGTTGTGAAAAAAAATACACTGAAGAAAACAAGTCCCTAAAAAACACAATTGGCCAATTGAAGAAGGAAGGACAAAAACTAACAGAAGAGTACACTGAAGAAAACAAGTCCCTAAAAAACACAATTGGCCAGTTGAAGAAGGAAGTACAAAATCTAACAGAAGAGTATGCTGAAGGAAACAAGTCCCTAAAAAACACAATTGGCCAGTTGAAGAAGGAAGTACAAAAACTAACAGAAGAAAACAATCTGTTAAAAACTAGAATTGGACAAATGGAAACTAATGTCTCTATGATAGAGCAAGAATCAGTCAAACAGAAACAAAAAAATGAAAAAAGATGAAAATGTAAAATACCTCATCAGTAAAACAACCGACCTGGAAAATCGACTCAGGAGAGACAATTTAAAAATTATTGGACTACCTGAAAATCATGATGAAAAAAAGAGCCTGGACAGTATCTTTCAGGAAATCATAAAGGAAAACTGCCCAGAAGTCCTAGAACCAGAAGGGAAAATAACCATAGAAAGAATCCACACGATCACCACCTGAAAGAGATCCCAAATTGACAACCCAAGAAATATAATAGCAAAATTCCAAAATTACCAGATGAAAGAGAAGGTGCTGCAAGCAGCCAGAAAGAAAGAATTTAAATATCATGGAACCACAGTCAGGATTACACAGTACCTTGCAGCTTCTATATTAAAAGACCGAGGGCATGGAACATGATATTCCGTAAGGCAAAGGAGCTTGGAATGCAGCCAAGGATCAATTACCCAGCAAAAATGAGCATCATTTTTCAAGGGAGGAGGTGGATATTCAACGAAATAGGAGACTTCCAAACTTTCCTGATAAAAAGACCAGAGCTCAACAAAAAATTTGATCTTCAAGTACAGGACTCAAGAAGGACTTAAAAAGGTAAATGGGACAGAAGGATACAATATGTTGTTAATAAGGGGGGGGCTGTTTAAACCCCTACAAGGGAATATGAGACTTGCAACCCTTGAGAACTGTATTGTTATTACACCTTGTTAAAGGAGTATACATAAAGAGGGTGGATATTAGTTGACTTTGATGTAATGATAAAAAAAAATCTAATCAAGTGGGTTAAATGGATCCAAATAAGTGGATCAATCTAATCTTAGAAAAGGTACTGAGAAAGGAGGAGGCAGACAAGGGTAAATTACATTACAGGAAAAGACACAAAATCCTATTACAGCAGAGGGAAAGAAGGGGGGGGAGCATTGTTTGAACCTTACTCTCATCAGATTAGGCTCAAGAAGGGCATAATATAATCAGTTAGGTATAGAAATCTAACTTGCCCTATAGGCAGTAGGAGGGAAAAGGGGAAAGAAAAGGGAGGGGGGAAAGAAGGGAGGGAAGTAGCAGTAACAGTAAAGGGGAAGAAAAGGGAAAGGGATAATAAAAGGGGGAAGGGACTGAAGGAGGGTGGTCAAAAGCAAAACACTAGTGAAGGGGAGAAAGGAAAAAGGAGAAAGAAAAGCATAAATAGGGGGAAAAAGGATGGAGAAAAAGACACAGATAGTAATCATAACTGTGAATGTGAATGGGATGAACTCTCCCATAAAAGAAAGATTGCAGAATGGATTAAAAACCATAATTTACAGGAAACACATTTGAAAAAGAGTGACACATACAGGGTAAAGGTAAAAGGCTGGAGCAGAATATATTATGCGTCAGCTGAAGTAAAAAAAGCAGGGGTAGCAATCCTGATCTCAGACAAAGCAAAAGCAAAAATAGATCTAATCAAAAGAGATAAGGAAGGAAACTACATCCTGCTAAAAGGCACCATAGACAATGAAGTAATATCATTACTAAATATATATGCACCAAATGGTATAGCATCCAAATTCTTACAGGAGAAGTTCAGGGAGTTACAGGAAGAAATAGACAGCAAAACTATACTAGTGGGGGACCTGAACCTCCCCCTCTCAGCACTAGATAAGTCTAACCACAAAATAAACAAGAAAGAAGTTAAGGAGGTGAATAGAACATTAGAAAAGTTAGGTATGATAGACCTCTGGAGAAAACTGAATGGGGATAGAAAGGAATATACTTTTTTCTCTCAGTACATGGCACATACACAAAAATTGACCATGTACTAGGGCATAAAAACCTCACAATCCAATGCAGAAAGGCAGAAATATTAAATGCATCCTTTTCAGATCATGATGCAATAAAAATTATATGTAATAAAGGGCCATGGAAAGATAGACTAAAAAATAATTGGAAACTAAATAATCTAATCCTAAAAAATGATTGGGTCAAACAACAAATCATAGAAACAATCAATAATTTCATTCAAGAGAATGACAATAATGAGACAACATACCAAAACCTATGGGATGCAGCAAAAGCAGTTCTTAGGGGAAGTTTTATATCTCTAAATGCTTACATAAATAAAATAGAAAAAGAGGAGATTAATGAATTGGGCATACAACTAAAAAAACTAGAAAAAGAACAAATTAAAAATCCTCAACTAAACACCAAATTAGAAATATTGAAAACCAAAGGAAAAATTAATAAAATTGAAATTAAGAAAACTATTGAACTAATAAATAAAACTAAGAGCTGGTTTTATGAAAAAACAATAAAATAGATAAGCCTTTGGTTAATTTAATTAAAAAAAGAAAGAAGAAAACCAAATTACTAGTATCAAGAATGAAAAGGGCGAAGCTACCACCAAGGAAGAGGAAATTAAAACAATAATTAGGAATTATTTTGCCCAACTATATGCCAACAAATTTGACAATCTTAGTGAAATGGATACATATTTACAAAAATATAAATTGCCCAGATTAACGAAGAGGAAGTAAAATACTTAAATAACCCCATCTCAGAAAAAGAAATTGAACAAGCCATTGATGAACTCCCTAGGAAAAAATCTCCAGGGCCAGATGGATTTACATGCGAATTCTATCAAACATTTAAAGAACAATTAATTCCAATACTATATAGACTATTTGGGAAAATAGGTGAAGAAGGAGTCTTACCAAATTCTTTTTATGATACAAATATGGTGTTGATACCTAAACCAGGAAGAGTCAAAATAGAGAAAGAAAATTATAGACCAATTTCTCTAATGAATATAGATGCAAAAATTTTAAACAAAATATTAGCAAGTAGATTACAGCAACTTATCACAAGAATAATACACTATGACCAGGTAGGATTTATACCAGGAATGCAGGGTTGGTTCAATATTAGGAAAACTATCAGCATCATTGAGCATATCAACAACAAAACCAACAGAAACCACATGATCATCTCAATAGATGCAGAAAAAGCTTTTGATAAAATACAACACCCATTCCTATTAAAAACACTAGAAAGCATAGGTATAAATGGAGTCTTCCTTAAAATAATAAATAGCATATCTAAAACCTTCAGCAAGCATTATATGTAATGGGGACAGGCTAGAAGCATTTCCAATAAGATCGGGGTGAAACAAGGATGTCCATTATCACCACTGTTATTCAATATTGTACTGGAAACCTTAGCTTTAGCAATAAGAGAAGAAAAAGAAATTGAAGGCATTAGAATAGGCAAAGAAGAAACAAAGCTATCACTCTTTGCAGATGACATGATGATATACTTAGAGAATCCTAGAGAATCAAGTAAAAAACTACTTGAAATAATAAACAACTTTAGCAAAGTTGCAGGCTATAAAATAAACCCACATAAATCATCAGCATTTCTATATATTACCAACAAAGCCCAACAGCAAGAGATAGAAAGAGAAATCCCATTTAAACTTACTGTAGACATTATAAAATATTTAGGAGTCTACCTCCGAAACAAACCCAGGAACTCTATGAACACAATTACAAAACACTTTTCACACAAATAAAATCAGATCTAAATAATTGGAAAAACATCAGTTGCTCATGGGTAGGCCGAGCTAATATAATAAAAATGACAATCCTACCTAAGCTAATTTACTTATTCAGTGCCATACCAATCAAACTACCAAAAATTATTTTATAGAGTTAGAAAAAATAATAACAAGATTCATTTGGAAAAACAAAAGGTCCAGAATATCAAAGGAACTAATGAAAAGAAATGCAGGGGAAGGTGGCCTAGCAATTCCAGATCTTAAATTGTATTATAAAGCAGCAATCATCAAAACTGCTTGGTACTGGCTAAGAAATAGGGAGGTGGATCAGTGGAATAGGTTAAATATGCAAGACACAGTAGTCAATGACTATAGTAATCTATTATTTGATAAACCCAAAGACCCCAGCTTCTGGGATAAGAACCCACTCTTTGAAAAAAACTGCTGGGAAAACTGGAAAAGAGTATGGCAGAAACTAGGCATAGACCCAAATCTCACACCATATACCAAAATAAAGTCAAAATGGGTTCAGGACTTAGATATAAAGGCTGATACCATAAGTAAACTGGGAGAACAAGGAATAGTTTACCTATCAGATCTATGGAGAACAGAAGAATTCATGACCAAACAGGAGATAGAGAACATTATGAAAAGCAAAATGGATAATTTTGATTACATTAAATTGAAAAGTTTTTGCACAAACAAAGCCAATGCAACTAAGATTAGAAGGAAGGTAGAAAATTGGGAAAGAATTTTTACAACCAGTCTCTCTGATAAAGGCCTCATTTCTAAAATATATAGAGAATTAAGACAAATTTATAAGAACACAAGCCATTCCCCAATTGATAAATGGTCAAAGGATATGAACAGACAGTTCTCAGATGAAGAAATTAAAGCCATCTATAGTCATATGAAAAAATGCTCTAAATCGTTATTGATTAGAGAAATGCAAATCAAAACAACTCTGAGGTACCACATCACACCTATCAGATTGGCCAACATGACAAAACAGGAAAATGATAAATGTTGGAGAGGATGTGGGAAAATTGGAACACTAATACATTGTTGGTGGAGTTGTGAAATGATCCAACCATTTTGGAGAACAATTTGGAACTATGCCCAAAGGGCTACAAAAATGTGCATACCCTTTGATCCAGCAATAGCACTTCTAGGGCTATATCCCAAAGAGATCAAACAAATGGGAAAAGGACCCACATGTACAAAAATATTCATAGCAGCTCTCTTTTTGTGGTGGCAAAGAATTGGAAATTGAGAGGATGCCCATCAATTGGGGAATGGCTGAGCAAGTTGTGGTATATGAATGTAATGGAATACTATTGTGCTATAAGAAATGATGAACAGGCTGACTTCAGAAAAACCTGGAAAGACTTATATGGTCTGATGCTGAGTGAAGTGAGCAGAACCAAGAGGACTTTGTACACAATAACAGCCATGTTATGCAATGACTAAGAATGTTAAACTGAACCCTTCTCAGCATTACGAGGATCTAAGACATCTCCAGAGGCCTAGGGATGGAAAATGCTGTCCACATCCAAAGAAAGAACTATGGAAGTCGAATTGCTCTCACTTATTTTTACCTTCTGTTGAGTTTCGTTTCATCTTTCTGATGGTTCCTCCTATTGGTTTTAATTTTTACCTACAACTTCACTAATGTGAAAATATGTTTAATGGGTATGTAAATGTAAAGCCTATGTCAGATTGTGTGCCATCTTGGGGAGGGTGGGGGGGAGAAAAAGGGAAAAAATTTTGAATTCAAAAGCATAAGGAAAAAAAAAATTTAAGATGTTATAAATTGTCATCCTTTCTAAGAATATATTTCCATCAAAAACAAAGAAGTTTGTATAATTGTCTCATCTAGGCTAGTGAATAGTATGGAAAGCTCTTAGTTGAAAGGTAGAGGAACTGATATGGAGCTCTATAGACTAGACTCTAACAAATATTCCAAGTTTGGCTAATATAGAAGAAAGTCAGCCTGAGAAGAAGTCAAGAAAAGTCATGATCTTTGGTTTTGAATCAAGGGAAAAGTTTGGGAAAGAAACCATGACAAGATAGAATAGCCAAGAAAACTAATTACTTGGAAGAAGCATGGCCCAAGGCAGCTGTGACCCAGAAAAAGAAAACGACATGAAGTGCCATCTTCCTGATTTGAGGACAAAGACATTCATGCAGATTGAACTCTGCATGGGAATAAATGACAATAGTGGAGCTGTACCAACATTTGGATTAAAAATAGGTAGTTAACTGAATTCCAGCCAAAATTCTGATATTCAGGTTCAGCCAATTGTTTTTTTTAGCAAAACCATTTGAGAGCCAAATACTTCCCAATGCCAGCAAGAGTAACTTTGTAAAGCACTGTGGATATGTGTAAACTCTTGTTGTATACACCAAGGGTGGAAGGCTCAACTAGGAGGGGCTTAGAATGAAGTTAAGTGACAATAGTGGAAACTGGTGATCTATAAGAGTGAAAGAGGCAAAGTTCAAATCAGAATTTCAAGATGGTAGTTCTGTGGTTAGTCAATTGGGCCAGGTTCTTTCTTAGTTGGTTCTGGGAACACAAGTGGTATATTACAGTAGAAAGAGTGCTAGCTTTTGAGTCAGGAGGTCTGGATTGGAGTCCTGTTTTTGTCACTTTTAACTTGTGTGATATCATACAAGTAATTTTGTCTCTGTGAGTCATTTTCTCATTTTTTAAATGTGAATTATAGTGGCTCCATGAACTGTCTTACACGGTTTTAAGGCTAAAATCAAATCATGTAAATGAATCTCCAGGCAGCTAGGTGGTACAGTGGATAGAGTGCAGGGCCTGGAGTCAGGACAACTCATCTTCCTGAGTTCAGATCTGGCCCTAGACACTTACTAGTTGTATGACCCTGGGCAAGTCACTTAATCCTGTTTACCTCAATTTTCTCCCCAACTGTAAAATGTGCTGGAGAAGGAAATGACAAACCACTCCAATATCTTTGCCAAGAATATCCAAAATGGGGTCCTGAAGAGTCAGACATAACTGAAACGACTGAACAACAACAACGTATATAACTCTTTATAAACATTAAAATGCTATTATGTAAATATAAGTTATTATTACTACAAAGGTATCTGTATTTGTCCCAATCAGTGATTCTATTTGTTCTGCATCCAAACTTGTGTTTGTTGCTTCTTGTTTCTTATGAAATAGAAAGAAAATATCATTAACACTTGTAATTATGCCATGGGATCTAGGAAAAAAGAAATGTAAGTTATTGTTCTAACTCAAATGAAAATAGGATTAACCTAGGATCAATTTCAGACTAACAAATGATTACCTTTAACAGTAGAAGTTTAAATAGAAACTTAAATTAAAACGTTCATTTTTTTTTCTTATAGTAGAAACTGGTGAGGGTTAGCATCATGCAGTGTATAGACGCAGTATATAGTATATAGCCATGTATAGTATATAGCATAGTATATACTGTATATAGTGTATATATGTATATATAGTATATAGCCATGATGTAGTGTACAGTATATAGCCAGATTTGAAGGAAGGAAGGAAGACCAGATTCCAGTCATGCCTCTGGCGTATATTGTTTTTATGCCTCTGGGTTAGTCACTTAACCTTTCAATCTGCCCCCTTCCTCCCCCCCCCACTTCCTCCCTACCACCACATAAATTTTTAAGAATGTAAGTTGAAGAAAAAATATCAATCTTCTTTGCTAGATGGAATCTCCAATACCAATTAAATCACAGATTGAATTTTAAAAAGAAAAGATAGAATTTTTTTTTCTATTTTAGCATTTCTATAGGTATGTACATGTCTTCACATACAAAGAACACTGATTATTCAGGAACAAACTATCTATTTCCTTTATTGACCAAAGCAATCTAGGTTTTGTGCTTGGGAACAGACAAGAGTGATACCTCAGGATCAGGTGAGGACTAGATGTAGAGGATGAATGAGCAAATGTATTTGAGTGTGTATTCCTGAGAGCTATTACCTTCTGAGACAAATATGCATGGTTTTTGGATTAGCTGTTGTCTTTGCTTTAGTCTCCTTTTAGTTTGTGCCTCTAGCACTGAATTTTTACTTTCTGTCCCCAAGATTAACCTCTCTCTTCCTAGCCACTGAATTTCCCTCTTCTGTTTGAGGAGGAGTCCATCTTTTGGGTGCATTATTCTCTGGCTAGCCTGTGGGAGGTACAGAATTACTTCTGTCTCAGTGCATCAAGGTGTCTCCCACACCCACTAATGTGTGCCTGTATATTTATCATAGCTACTCCATATCTTCATTTAGTTTCTACAGGAAAATGATGCCTCATGAGCCTGACAAATGATACTTTGAGATTTTATTTAGACTTTAACCTTTATGACAGAAGGTAACCTCACCCATAAATGACTCTTACATGATAAAGATACTCACTAAAAAGAGCCAAGATGTGTCTTAAGATATAATTTAAGGAATAGATGAAAGGGGGGAAATCTAGACCTATGATTTCATTAGTGTAGAGAGGCAGTGAAGAATAATGGATAAAGGTGATCTTGGAATCAGAAACACCTGGGTTCAAGTCCTGCTGGCATATACTGCCTATATTATTCTGGCTAAGTCATTTAACCCTTCTCTGTTCTAGGTAGCTCCCTAAAACAAGGGTTCTTAATCATTTTTATGTGTCATAAAACCCTTTGGCAGGGGGTTAAATCCTATGGACTCCTTGTCAGAATAATATATATATATATATATATATATATATATATATATATAAAATAAGGTAAAATAGAAGCTAATTATATTAAAATATAATTATCACCACATTTTTAAAAAATC
Source organism: Phascolarctos cinereus (assembly GCF_003287225.1). Classification (NCBI taxonomy): domain Eukaryota; kingdom Metazoa; phylum Chordata; class Mammalia; order Diprotodontia; family Phascolarctidae; genus Phascolarctos; species Phascolarctos cinereus. The sequence continues at coordinate 196,957,154 of NW_027555958.1, read as the reverse complement.
ATATTTCTGAGGGTTAAGAACCCCTGCCTAAAGTAAGTTGTAAAGCAGGTGCTGTCTTGCATTGGTAAAGAAAATTTCCTCATCCAGGAATGCTATACTCGTGAAATCACAAGTCTGGATGGAAATAAAAAATGAAATGTATATCAAATGTCTCCTAAACTCTTACCCTTATATCTAATCATGCTTTAGATGTCTCCCTGGGTTCTCAAAGACTATTCCAGGGAAGCACAATCTTTAGCAGTTCCTACCTAGATGAAAAGATTTTAAGTTTGTGCCTAGTGGCAAAATATATATGCTTCATCTGAGGACCTCTCCAATATAATTCATCTCTTACCTGACTATTGCATGATGACTGCCTAAATGTCACAATAGAATTGGAGGGGGATACTAGGCCTAATAGGCATAGGTCCTTGTTTGAAGTACAAGGATTGTAGAGCAATAATCAGTTAATTAGTCTGTCATTGTTTGGCCATATGGGGATTTATATGATCCCATGGACTTTTTGTCTATGGAGTTTTCTTGGCAAAGATACTGGAGTGGTTTGCCCTTTCCTTCTCTAGTGTATGCCCATTTTACAGAAGAAGAACTGAGGCAAACAGGGTTTAAGTGATTTGCCCAGGGTCACATAATTGGTGTCTGAGGTCAGATTTGAACTCAGATCTTCCTGACTCTAGGCCAGGTGCTCTATCCATTGCACCACCTACCTTCCCCAGAGATTAGTCTGTATCTGTTCCCAGCCTTTAATTTAGCCATTCTCATGGTATACACAGGTTAAGGTAAAAAGGTAAAAATTTAACTTCAGGATACAGATGAAATAGTTTACAGTATTCTACCCCCCCAATCTCTCTCTCTCTCTCTCTCTCTCTCTCTCTCTCTCTCTCTCTCTCTCTCTCTCTCTCTCTCTCTCTCCCTTCCTCTTTCTCTCTCTCTCTGTCTCTGTCTCTCTCTCTCTGTCTCTCTCTCTTTCTCTCTCTCTGTCTCTTTGTCTCTCTCTCTTTGTCTCTCTGTCTCTCTTTCTCTCTCTCTCTGTCTCTCTCCCCCTTCCCACCTTTCACTCCCCTCACCATTCCTATTTTTCTGTCTCTGTTTTTCTCTCTGTGTCTCTGTGTCTCTTTGTCTCTGTGTCTCTGTCTGCTTGTCTATCTGTCTCTCTCCAACTTGAAGTGCAAAAGAATATGATTTCCTTCACCAAAGGTTGTGCCTTTTAATCTCACCCAAGATCTCCTCATTGTATCTTTTTCTTCACCCATAGTCTTTTCCTCCCCCATTTTGTTTAATTCTGAATTTAACAAGTACAAAATAAAATAAACATTTCCATATGCATTTGATAATGGGAGAAATGTATATTTGAAATTGTGGATTCTATTATGTAGTTTGCTTTCTTTTTAAGCATATGAGAAATTTACCACGTAACTTTCAAGTTGTCCTGCTTGTATATAATTCCTTCTGAGCTGCTTTCTGTTTCTTTCTCGTTTTTGTTGGAAGTAGCTGGTTATCCCTATCCAACCTCTCCCTCATATCCCTAAATTGAAAAAAAAAAAAAGAAAAAAATACTTTGAGAAATATACATAGTTGTGCAAAATAGACTCCCACATTGGCCATCTACAGTGTTTGTCTCCTGAGGGGATAGACCAATAATCCTCTTTCAAATCCCATGCATAATTAAATTAAATGCAGTTTGAAGGAATAGGAAGGTATGGATTATGAAGCTGAAACAAATCATAGAAATTTTCTTCATTCTCTTGGCACAAAGGAGCAAGTCATGGGATCTTAGATTTAGAGTTGGGAGGAACCTTAGAGTTCATCTGATTCAAACCCATCACTTCAGAGATGAGAAAACTGAAGCCTAGAGATGTGATATGAATTTCCCAAGGTCACACAGGAAGTAAGTGTGAAAAAGTTGAACTTTTAACTCAGATCCTCTGACTCCAATTCTAGTATTCTTTTCACCTCATTCTTGGTACTTTTTAAGAATATGAGTTTTTCCCCCTGGTCCTGAACCTTGGGGTAACAGTTGTTTTTAAGCAATGATTCAAAACCAGAGGTCCATGAACTTGTTTCTAAATTTTTTTTTGATAACTGTATTTCACTACAGTTGTTTTTTAGCATAACCCTATATATTTTATTATATACATTTAAAGACATTCTGAGAAGGGATCTATAGGCTTCATCAGAATGCCAAACCCTGAAATGGTTGAGAAGCTCTGATATAGTATCCCATTTGCTCCCTAACCATTGTCCTTCCTGACTTCTTCCTTTCTCTGTCCTCTCAGTTCTTAGCTCTTCACAGCTCTGGGTCCCTCAGGGTATTCTCTCCCACCTGGCACAGCTGGGTCATCACATTCCTCTTTTCACATTTCCATTTAGGGAGTCAAAGTACACATTTGCATATTTCACTGTAGTCACCAATGTGTCCTGAAAAGTTCCCTTTATATTCCTTTTGATTAAATTTCATCATACATAACATGGTATGAAAAAGCATGTTAACCCTTTAAGTGTAAAAAAATGAGACTATTTATATCTTAGAGAGGCAGATAGAAGACCAAGTCTGTAGAACTCTCTAAGACTAAGTATTTGACAATAGGCTAAAGGGTGCTTCCTCACTACAGAAATTAATTTACCTTTTGGTGTTGTTGTCTTGTCCAGAATTGTAATTTCATAACTGTATGGAATTCTCTGTGAGGAAACTCCATCTGCCAATGCAGTTCTTTTTTTTTTCCTTAATAGTATTTTTTTTCCAATTACATATAAGATAGTTCTTAACATTCATTTTTGTAAAATTTTGAGTTCCAAATTTTTCTCCCTTCCCTTTCCCCTCCCCAAGACAGCAAGCAATCTGATATAGGTTATGCATGTACAATTATGTTAAACATATTTCCACATTAGTCATGTTGTGAAAGAAGAATCAGAACAAAAGGGAAAAACCATGAGAAAGAAAAACAAAAGTGAAAAGAGTTTCTTCGATCTACATTCAGACTCCATAGTTCTTTCCTTGGATGTGGTTAGCATTTTCTATCACAAGTCTTTTGGAACTGCCTTGGATTGTATTATTGCTGAGAGGAGCTAAATCTATCATAGTTAATCATCGCACAATGTCGCTGTTGCTGTGTATGACATTCTCCTGGTTCTGCTCACTTCACTCAGCATCAGTTCAGGTAAGTCTTTCCAGGTTTTTCTGAAATCTACTTGCTCATCATTATGCTCAGCATAATAGTATTCCTACCACAACTTGTTCAGCCATTCCCCAATTGATGGCCATTACCTCAATTTCCAATTCTTTCCCACCACAAAAGGGTTGCTATAAATATTGTTGTACATATGGGTCCTTTTCCCTTTTTTATGATCTCTTTGGGATGTAGACCTAACAGTGGTATTGCTGGATCAAAGAGTATGCATAGTTCCATTGCCTTTTGGGCATAGTTCCAAATTGCCTTCCAGAATGGTTGGATCAGTTCACAACTCCCCCAACAATGCATTAATGTTCTCAATTTTCCCATATTTTTTCCAACATTTATCATTTTTCTTTTCTGTCATATTAGCCAATCTGATAAGTGTGAGATAATACCTCAAAGTTGTTTTGATTTGCATTTCTCTAATTAATAGTGATTAGAGCATTCTTTTCATATGACTATAGATAGCTTTAATTCTTCATCTGAAATCTGCCTGTTTATATCTTTTGACCTTTCATCAACTGGGGAATGACTTGTATTCTTATAAGTTTGACTCAGTTCTCTATATATTTGAGAAATGAGGCCTTTATCAGAAACACTGGCAGTAAAAATTGTTTCCCAGCTTTCTGCTTTCCTTCTAATCCTGGGTGCATTGGCTTTGTTTGTGCAAAACCTTTATAATGTAATATTATCAAAATTATCCATTTTGCATTTCATAACATTCTCTATCTCTTGTTTTATCACAAATTCTTCCCTTCTCCATAGATCTGACAGGTAAACTATTCATTGCTTTCCTAATTTGCTTATGGTATCATCCCTTATGTCTAAATCATGTACCTGTTTTGACCTTATCTTCATAGAGAGTGTGAGATGGTTACCTATGCCTAGTTTCTGCCATACTATTTTCCAGTTTTACCAGCAATTTTTGTCAAATAGTAAGTTCTTATCCCAGAAGCTGGAGTCTTTGGGTTTATCAAACAGCTGATTACTATAGCCATTGACTAGTATGTCTTTCGTACATAACCTATTCCACTGAACATACCGCTCTATTTCTAAGCCAGTAGCAAGTAGTTTTAATGATGGCCACTTTATAATATAATTTCAGACCTACGCAGTTGTCTAAATGCTTTGCTATTTACAGTTATCCCTTTCATATCATGAGGACTAGGGGTGCAGTGCTCCTGTGATCTGGAAAATCTGAGTAAATTTTTTTGGCCTTTACTTCATGCCAGAAGAAGTCTGATTTTTTTTCTTTTATGGGGTGTTTATAGCACCTTATTTAAAATTTGGGTTGATATTATGTAATACCATACATATATTTTATGCATGTCTGAGTTTCTAAAATTTTTCTGTTGTATGATGGCCTTTGTGTGTCATCTGCAGCTTCTGTAAAACTCCTCCCAAGTTCCCATTTAATTTCTTATGCTTAGTCAAGATATACTGAAACCTCAACAGGGAAAGTTGTGATGTGGGAGGGATAACTGTATATTTTTAGAGCAGGGATTCTTAACCTTTTGAGTGTGTGCCATGGACTTATTGGACAGTCTGCCAAAGCCTAGGGACCCTTCTCAGAATAATGTTTATAAGCAATTTAAGGAAGTGATAAATTTTAGTCAGAACTTAGTGAAAATAAAGTTGTAAAATTTTCCCATCAAAGTTCAAGAACCCTCTGAAATCTATCCATGAATTGAATTCTGTGGACCCCAGATTAAGAACTCCTGTCTTAGTTGCCTTCAGCAGTGAGAAGTTAATTGATTTGCCCAGGGTTACATAGCCATAATGTATCAGAGAAAGGACTTGAATCTAGCCCTGCCTGACTCCAAGACTGGCTTATCACATCCATTACAACCGACTGCCAGACCTACTCCTCTAACTTTATATTATATCTAAATACAAGAAACTTGGTTCCAATCTAGGGGCAGCCCCTCAAGTAAGAGTCACTTCTGGGGGGCAATTACATTTTGTCACTATGGCTAAGGACTAAATGCAAGCTGAGTCTATCATTTATCAAGCTCCTCAAGCATCATTTTGCTGTATAAATTTAATGAAGTTATCAGTCACCACTTCAGTAAACAAATAACAGTGGATTCCATTGATCAGAATTATGCTGGGAAATATTAATTTGAGTCCACCAAATAAAATGAGACCTGAGAAATTCATCTAATGAGAGATTCTTCTACATCATTACTCTGCCATGGGAACTTTTCATAAGAATGTAGATTTATAGATGAAGGAGTCCTTAAAGGTTGTCTAGTCAAAATTCATTTTATAGATGAGGAACTTAGGCACATAGAAAATAAGTCTCAGAGCTGCTTTGAGCCCAGGTCTTCTTTTTAATCTACCTCATAAGCAGGGACGGCAGGATTGGAATTCAGGTAATATGACTCCATACCCAGTGATGAAAATTCAGGCTTTGCTTGATGTGAGTCCTGAGTGGGTAGAGATTTTAAGAACCTTCCGCAATTATTCTATATTGAGTTAAATAAATATTAACCACGTTCTTTTGTGACTTCCTGATTCCTGTCTGGAGATGATAAATCGAACTATTCTCTGAATTCCTGAATGTGTCCTATTGCTCTCCAGCCACTGTGCTTCTGTTTAAATTGCTGCCTATGCCTGGGATGTCTTCCCCTTTAGTTGAACAATTGTTGTTATTATTAAGTTGCTTCAGCCATGTCTGACTTTTCATGACCCCATTTGGGGTTTTCTCAGCAAAAGTGCTGGAATGGTTTGCCATTTCCTTCTCCAGGTCATTTTATAGATGAGGAAACTGAGGCAAACAGGGTCAAGTGACTTGCCCAGGATCACACAGCTAGTAAGTAATGAGTCTTCCTGACTCCAGGCCCTGCATTCTATCCACTGTTCCAACTAGCTGCCCTCATTTTTTTTTTTTTGTGAAGCAATTGGGGTTAAGTGACTTCCCAGGGTCACACAGCTAGTAAGTGTCAAGTGTCTGGTTTGAGACCGGATTTAAACTCAGGCCCTCCTGACTTCAGGTATGGTGCTCTATCCACCGTACTAACCTAGCTGTCCCTGCCCTTATTCTTTAAAGCACTAATCAAATGCTACCTTCTTCAGTGAGCTTTATTTGTGTTTGTGTCACAATCTCTTACTAGAGTATAAGCTTCAGAAAAGAGTGGAGTGTATCATATCTTATCTTGAAAAGCAGTGTGGTATAATGAAAGGACTTCTGGCCTTAGAGAGAGAAGAGACCTAGGGTCAGCCTCTTCATGTTACATTTATTATGTATCTGATCATGGATAAATTGCTTAATCTCTCTGATCTCAATTTTATTATCTCAAAAATGGGCATAGTACTGCCTGCATGTTCTCATAGGGTTATCTGGAGATGCAAATGAGACAGTGTGTGTCATATGGTTTATAAATCATACAACCGATACAAATAAATGGCAAATATTATTATCAGAAGTATGTTTTTTCCCCAACGTCCAACAGTGTTCTAAATACAGGTCACTTCATTAATGTTTGTTGAATGAATGAACAAATCCAAACTTTTCAATGTGTTTCTCCTTTCTGTGTACTCTAGCATCCAGTCAAAATGGCTTCTTGATTCCTCCTTTGCCCCGTTCCATTTCCTTCCTTCTTGCCTTTACATGGTTTGTTCCCATGCCTGGAATGAACTTCCTCAATTCAATTACCAATTATTCCTGATGTCTTTCTTGATTCCTCTGGATAATGGTGCTTCGTCTCTTCTTACATTATCAGGGATACAATTATCAATTATTCATTCAACAAACATTTTAGAAATACCAAATATGTGTCAGTTACTGTGATAGATATTGAGGATGTGAGGACAAAATTGAAGCTATCTCTGACATTGAGGAAATTACAGCTGTTCTGGGGGAGGAGGCAGCTAGGTGGCTAATTGGATAAAGTGCTGGGCCTAAAGTCAGGAAGATTCATTTTCCTGAGTTCAAATCCAGCCTCAGACTCTTACTAGCTGTATGACTCTGGCGAGTCATTTAACTCTATTTGCTTCAGTTTCCTCATTTGAGGAAAATGAGCTAAAGAAGGAAATGGCAAACCACTCCATTATCTTTGCCAAGAAAACCCCAAATGGCATCACAGAGTCAGGCACAACTGAAAATGCCTGAACAACAACAAAATATGTATGTATACATATATGCCTATGTGTGACTCTCTTGTGTATGTGCATAGATGTCAGATAAATTTGGGGGAATAAGACAGTTGAGAGACCAGGAAAGGATTAACCAGGACAGTGGCATTTGAACTCAGTCTTGAAGGAAATGAAGCATTATGAGCTCGAGGTGAGGAGGGGGCAGATTCCAGGGATGAGGGAGAGCTTATACAAAAGTGTGGAGATGGGAAATGATTGATATACGTGAGCAACAGTAAGAAGGACAAGACGTTGGTGTACATAAACATGAGTTGTATGTAATAGGAATGAAAATGAAGATTGAGGTCAGGCTGTGAAGAGCTTTAAATGCCAAATAAAAGAATTTATATTTGATGTCAGAGGTAATATGGAGCCACTAAAGTGTGTTGAGTAGAGGAGTGACTTGGTCGGATGAGGGCTTTAAGAAAACATTTTCGAAGCTGTGTGAAGAATGGGTTGAAATGTGGAGAGACTTGAGGCAAGCACACTCTCTAGGAGGCAGCAATATCCCAATCAATCGATCAAAAAGTATTTATTAATGATTACTATATTCCAGGCATTGTACTGAGCCCTAGAGATAAAAAGAAAGGATAAAAACAATCTCTGTCCTCAATTTTAAGGGGAGAGACAACACATATAAATCAGAATACAGAAGGTAAATCCAGGGTCTGTGGAAGGTCCTAGTGGTGAGAGGAGCCTGAACTCTGGTGTGGCTATGTGCATGTAGAGAAATATTATGTAAGATTTGTTTAGATACATATATTGAATGAGAATGAGGAGTTGAGATTAAGGGAGAGAACCTGAATGATTGGTGGATTAGTGATATCCTCCACAGAAATAAGGGACTTTATGGGGCAGCTAGGTGGCACAGTGGACAGAGCACTGCCCCTGGATTCAGGAGGACCTGAGTTCAAATCCGGCCTCAGACACATAACACTTACTAGCTGTGTGACCCTGGGCAAGTCACTTAACCCAGATTGCCTCACCAAAAAAAAAAGAAAAAAAAAAAGAAAGACTCATCTTTCTGAGTTCAAATCCAGACTCAGTTTCTTATTAGCTGTGTGACCCTGGGCAAATCATTTAACCTGTTTGCCTCAGTTTTCTCATCTGTAAAATGAGCTGGAGAAGAAAATGGCAACCTACTCCAGTGTCTTTGCCAAGAAAACCCCAAATGGAGTTGTGAAGTCAGACAAGACTGAAAAGGACTGAACAACAACAAATAATAATAGCTAACATTTATATACTGCTTACTATGTGCCAAGAACTGTGGTAAGAGATTTTCAATTATTATCTCATAACAGCTCTAGGAGATGAGTGCTATTTAACTGAGACACACTGAAGGGAAATACCTTGCCCAGTGTCGCACAGCGATCAAGTGCCTGAAGCCAGATATGGACTTAGATCTTCCTGACTCCAGGCCCACAGGCACCATTTGCTAGTAGTTTGACTGAAGAATTGGAGGAGAGATCTAAGTCTATAGTTTGAGATGACTAAACGGGACTAGCGAATTGTTGGGGTTTTTTCTTGTTGTTGTTGTTTGTTTGTTTGTTTGCTTTGTTTTGTTTAGCTAGTTGAGACTTAGGCCTGTTTGTAAGAAGCCAGGTTAAAGATAGGGAGAAATGGAGGCTTAGAAAGACTGAGAGTGGATGATTGTGGGAGCAATCTTCTGGATGAAATGGGAAGAGAAGTGATTATCAGTACCTGTGCCTATCTTTTCTAATTTTAAAGTGATATATCAATTGTTGTTGTTGTATTTTATCCTACCAGTACTTGAAGGCAGGGATAGTTCTTCTCCCCCCCCATCCCCCTTCCACCATCCTAGAGTTTAGCATAATGCCTTGAACATAGTTTGTTGTTATTGTTCAGTCAATTCAGCTGTGTCGGACTCTTTGTGAACCCATTTGGGGTTTTCTTGGCAAACATACTAGGGTGGTTTCCCATTTCCTTCTCCAGTTCATTTTAAAGATAAGGAAACTGAGCAAACAGGGTTAACTGGCTTGCTCAGGGTCACGAGGCTAGTGAATGTCTGAGGCTAGATTTGAACTCGTGAAGATGAGTCTTCCTGATTCCAAGCCTAGTGCTCTATTCACTGTACCGTCCACCTGTCCATTGGCTATTTTACTTAGTAAAAACACCTTGATGAATTAAAAGAATCATGGGGACCACCCCACAGGGACTTCATGGACATTTCTTTGCTTGATGCCTCCTCTAATTTTTTTTTTAAGATTGCAAGACCATGGTCATTAATCTTAATACCTCTGACCCTCAGTTTCTACACTTATAAAATGAGAGATTTGTAGTATATAGGATCATAAGATCAGTGATTTAAATACGGAAGGAACCTCCAAAGTCATGGAGTCCTGTATTCTACTGTTTACATATGGATCTGATGAAGACAGATGTAGTGGCTTGCCTAAGGTCATACAGATGATAAAGCTGAGATTCAAACCCAGGTCCTCTGACTCTAGTTGAAACAATATTTCTACTATCCCACAGAGATGATCTCTAACATTCTAGGTATGGAATGCTGTAATGCTGTGACTCTATGGAAGGAAACGTGTCATCCATCTTTATTTCCTCTATACAGAAGCTAGCATATGCCCTATACATAATCATAAGTTCATTATGTTACAGGATTTAGAGCAGAAAGAGACTGCAAAGTTCATCTTGTCCAACCTCCCTCATTTTTCAGAAGAGGAAACTGAGGAACAAACAGGTTAAATAACTTGCCAAATATCTGAGTCAGTAAATACCATTCATTTGAAGCCTGTATCAGCTCTAAAGCCCAGGTCTGCTCTTTCAAAATCTAGTGCTCTAGTAATCAATAAATATTTGTTGAATACATAAAGAAATGGATATATCATTTGTTTCTTCTTCCCTCTCTGAGGATTGATAATTTAGAGTTGCCTTGATATCATATATCTATCCAGGAATGACATTATATGCCAAATAATAGAATTATGATTCAAAATTATCTCAATAGGCAGAAATATGGGCTAAAATTAACAGGAAAAATTTAACAGAGAAATGTGTGAAGTCCTCTAGGTTTTAAACATCATCTGTTCAGTAACAGAATGTTCTTGCTGGTTGGTCAACAATTGATATGAAAAAGATCTGGGAGCCTAATGCTCACAAGCTTATTATGGGCCAGCAATGCTAAAAAAAAGTTAAGGCCAACTTAAGGTGCATACATAGTTGCTAGGAACAATAAGCCCAATGTCTTCTTTACCGGTCATAATACATCTGTGGAACTGTGTTTTCTTCTACAGAACACAATTTAGAAATAGGAGGTAGCATGGCATTGACAAACTGGACTCAGTGCATAGAGAGGAGGATGATAAGGATGATAAAGACTGGTTGAAATTACTGGTAATGTTTAACGTAGAGAAAACCTTTTTGTAATCCTGCTGCTGTGCCACAAAGATGATCTTTAGCATTCTTCCTGGCTATTAAATGTTACCTTTCATTGATTTTGTAGAAAGAACCATGTATCATCCATCTTTTTTCCCCTACACAGAGGCCAGTATATACCTCGGACAGAAACATAAATTCATTGTATCATAGGATTTAGAACTGAAAAATTGTTTTTAACATATAATTGGGAGAAAATAATATATAAAAAGAACTAAAAGAGATTGCAAAGTTTAGCTAGTTTAACCTCCCTCTTTTTTGCAGATGAGGAAAATGAGGCCTAGCCAGGCAAAATAATGCCCAATGTCTTAGAGTCAGTAAATAAGGAATGACATTATGGTTTTCAAATATTTAAGGGATGTCATACATAAGAAGGATTAGATTTAATCTGTGTTCCCCTAGAATAAGGCAGAATGAGGGCTGTTCAATTGAAATAACAAAGAAACAGATTTTAGGTCAATATTTTAAACAATACTTTAAAAAAAACCCAACAACTGGATCTGGCTCACTATAGAATGGGCTCTCTCCTGGGTTAGTGAACCCCTTGTTACTTGTTGGAGGTATTCAAGTAGAGGCTGAAGAATCATCTATCAGAGATAAAATAAAGACGATTCTAGGATGGGAGACTAGAATAGATGCACTTTAAAATCTGTCCAATTTTAAGATTCCATGACATTTTAAATCTATCTGTACCTCTCTCTCTGTCTCTCTCTCTGTCTGTCTCTCTGTCTCTCTCTCTCCCCCATACACATACACATTTATAGCATCATCTGGTCAGTGCTGCCCGCTATTTCTGGATTTTACCACCAGCCCAAGGAACTTCCTGTAAGGAAAATGCCCCTTGGGTATTGAGGTCCAACTTGAGAAGCCTCCTTTTGCTGGTTATGTTACAAATATGTTGTTCAAACATCTCCAGGTAACATCTTTTAAAAAGTTTCTCTGTTTTTTCTTCGAAAGAGCATCTTATCCTAGTGCAACCTAACTTTACTGCACAGGGCAAAACGATATGTACAACAGACATATACTTTGCTTAGGTTTATTTATTTGTTTATTTATTTATTTATTCATTCATTTATTTATTTATTTTTAGTGTCGGATGTCTGAACTTGCTATTTCATTAATATGAGGACCTCCCACTATGGAAACTCTCTCTAAGAATGCCACCCAGCAATTTATCTACAACTTGGAACCTGAGACATTGAGAAGTTAAGTGATTGATCTGTAGTCACACAGCCAGCATGTCTCAGAGGCAGTGCTTGAATTCAGATCTTCCTGACCCCAAGTCCTGCTTTCTATTCAATCAATTAATTAACAGTTACTTATTATATATTAGACGTTGGACCAGGTGCTGGGGACACAAATACAAAGAATGAAATAATCCTTATTCTCAAGGTACATGTATACTATTAGTAAAGATAGCATGCACAAATATAAATATATACAGAATACATATAAAATAACTTCCAAGTAATTAAATGCAATGACATTGGAAAGGGAGAATATTAGCAGTTGGGAAGGGGTTCAGAAAAGAAGAAGAATAGAGCATTGTGTTTAAAGGAAAAGAACGGTTTCTGAGGTACAGCCTCACACCTATCAAATTGGCTAATATGACAGAAAAGGGAAATGACAAATGTTGGAAGGGATGTGAAAAAAATTGGGACATTAATACACCATTGGTGGAATTGTAAACTTATCCAACCATTCTAAAGAGCAATCTGGAATTATACCTAAAGTCTATAAAACTGTGCATACCCTTTGATCCAGCAATACCACTGTTAGGTCTATACCCTAAAAGAAATTTAAAAAAAAAATAGAGGAAAAGGAAAAGGATCTGCATGTACAAAAATATTTTTTGTGGTGGCAAAGAATTGGACATTGAAAAGATGCTCACCAATTGGGGAATGGTTGAAAAAGTTGTGGTATATGGTTTTGATAGGATGCTATTGTGCTATAAGAAATGAAGATCAAGATGCTTTCAGAAAAACCTAGAAAGAGTTATAGGAACTGATGCAAATGAAGTGAAGTGAGCAGAGACAGTAGAACATTGTACAAAGTAACAATAATATTCTAAGATGACCAACTGTGAATGACTTAGCTATTCTCAGAAACACAATGATCTAAGAAAATTCTTAAGGATTCATGATGATAAATTCTATCAGTTCTGTCTGCCTCAGGTGTGGGGGTAAGAGGGCGAAAATGATGGAGTCTGAATGCAGATCAAAGCATATTTTTTTATTTTCCTTTTCCTTTTTTTTTGGGGGGGGTCTGATTTTACACATGATTAATATAGAAATATGTTTTAATTGGCAGCACATGTATAACCTATATCAAATTGTTTGCCTTCTCAGTGAGGGGGAGGTCAGAGAAGGAGGGAGAGAATTTGGAACTCAAAATTTAAAAAAAAAGTTAAAATTTGTATATGTATTTGGAAAAAATAAGATATTTTATTTAAAAAATGAAAAGAAAGGTTCTATAAGCAGAAGGAATGAGGACATGTCAGGCATGCAGTTTGGGGATGGAGACTGGTTCAAAGGCAAGGGAAGTGGAGGTGGAGTATTATGTGTGACCAACAGACTATACCCTATCACTTGATAAATATTAAAATATGATGTCAGAGACAGTTTTCCTTTTCTGGATGAGTGTTGCTTGAGGAAAAAGAGCATGAGGATACAAGAGGTGAGTGCAAAATGACATCTGGGATTGGAGAAGGGAACTCATTCACATAGCAAAAAAAAAAAGTTTAATCTTGCCATGTGATGGGGAAGGCCCTAAGAAGAGGTATAATTAAGTGATATTATAATTGAATGTGACGTGTTAGAGAGAAAGAAAGAAAAAAAGCAGCCCAAAGTACCCCCAAATAAGTGAGAAGAATCTGAGCTGCACAATGAAAGGTATTTAGAAAATTCAAGCAACTTTGTGGTGCTTTTCTCTTGGGGTATTGAGATTTATCCAGATAATTGCTTTAATTACCCCTTTCCTTTGGAGTTGTCCAGTGGATGAGAAAGCCATAGTAGAACTCATAGGAGAGAGAGAGAAGGGGGTGCCATTCGTTGTATAAACCATTCTGCAGTTTAGCACATCGAATATTGTGGGTACTCAAGAAATACGAATTCATGATGATGATGATGATGATGATGATGATGATGATGATGATGATGATGATGATGATGGAATGATTAATGCCAGTGATGGAAAAATAAGGCTGGGGAGGATGACACTGGCTAGGGACCTGGAGAGGGAGGATGACTCATAGACAAAGGGGTACCCGGGGACAGAAGGCTGTAGTATGCGTGTTAGAGAAGCTGGTGAGAGCGGGCTGGAGCACTCGTGGTGGCGGGGACCTGGGCAGTGGGAGGGGAGAATGAGTGTGGGCGGTGCGGTTCCCCAGGACTGAGTGGCTGGCGGTGATGTCTGTGAGAGCAGCGGCGGCGGCAGCAGCATCTAGGAGAGAAGCATCGAAGACTCCGCCTAACTGACACCCAAACTCTCCCTCTGCCTCCCTCCATCCCCAAACTAGAGGCAGCCGAGCGGAGCCTTGCAGCAGCAGCAGAGGCGGTGGCAGCGGCGGCGGCGGCGGCAGCAGCAGCATCAACAGCAGCAGCAGCAGCAGCAGCCGCCGCTCCAGCCTTGGCCCCTGCCCGGCCCCAGCCCCAGCCCCCGCCCTCTTCCTACTGCCTTCAGCACACAGCTAGCTCTCTGGTGAAGCATCCCAGTGAGCCCTGGGCTCCCTGGCTATCGTCGCTGATACTGTCACCGCTGCACAGTCTCCCCCTCCCCTACCATCAGAGGATGGGCTGCGAGAGGCAGCAGTGCTGCCCCAAATCCTCCTAAAGCTACAAAAACAAAGGGAGCATCCGGGACCGGGGTGGATGCAAACAACCATGAAAGACTGGGTCTTCCCTTTCTCGGGCTCTGTTGCTGCTGCCGCTGCTGCCGCCGCCGCCGCCGCCGCCGCTGCTGAGAGGAGCACTCTGTGAAAGGGGGAGCCAGGAGAGCAGCAGCTTGTTGGGAATTGGAAAGGTGAGAGGTAGCAAAGAAGAGGAGGGGGAGGGCAGGAAAAAAAAAAGATGTCTTCTTCTGCTTTGGGTCCCCGAGGCCCTCGCCCACCCACAGTGCCTCCCCCTATGCAAGAGCTGCCCGACCTGAGCCACCTGACCGAAGAAGAGAGGAACATTATCATGGCAGTGATGGACCGGCAGAAGGAAGAAGAAGAGAAAGAAGAAGCCATGCTCAAGTAAGCAGATCCAGTCACTCATTCATTTCTCCATTCATTCAGCACTCATTCATCCCCTCACTGCCAATGTGTGCCACCCCGGGGGGGTGTGTATGTGGAGGGGGTGATGCCAGGGTGCAGGGAGCAGTCACCAGGAGGGCAAAGGGGATGGAGTCCAGCCGGGGAGGGGCTAGTGAAACGGGAGGAAGAAGAGGGTTCACTAGTGCTGGGAGAAGGAAAAGCAAAAGGATGCTATCCTGAGATCAGGGTGCTCTAGAAGATTGGTGATTGGAAAGATTTCCTGTCTGGTGGAATGTATTGGGGGGGGGTGTTGGAGAGCCTGACCCCATCCATGAGGAAAGAATCCTGAATCCTGAAATGGGCTCTTTAGGGGGGCCTAGGGTGAGAAAAAGAAGCAATAGGGGTGCGGTAAAGAGATTCTGAGATCAGCCAACACTCTCTCCTTTCAACTACTTAATATATTGGGAGTGATTATACAGGAGGGTCAGTGTTTATATAACAAAAAAAAATTAATGCTATTCTTATTTTTATTCAATTCATCCCACAGAGTATGACTGGTTTTGTTTTGGGGGGGTGAGATAGGTTCCATCTTTGGTAACCTGGCTCCCCAGAATCTATTTAACCTTTTATTTACAACCCTCATACCCAATACCTATGTTCCCATATATTTTCCTGCTCATAAATCAGGCCATTGATAATTTAAAGTTTTCAATAATGATTGGGACTCTGGCCTATGCAAAACAGAAGCTCCTGTCTACTGTTTTCCTAGAGACCTTTGGGGCCTGCTCAGTTACTGATGGAAATGGTACAATGGGTGATTGACTACTTGCAAAATCTTTCCGTGTTCTAACATACTCCACTCAGCCCTGTAAGGTACCTCTGTCTAGTGTCCCCTTTGCACAGGTGTGTGTAGAGGATGGGGCTTTTTGCTGGTACACAAGGTGTGTGACACTGTCAGGCAGGATTGCTTTCCTCAGCTTTTAGGAAAACCTTTTCTAAAGGGCTGGCATTGACCCCGGGCTTTTATTGCCTACTAGTGTTACCTAGAGAGTGACTCTGGAAGGTTGAATATTCAAACATACCTTCCCTCTTGCAGATTTTCATATTTTAAGAAAGTTTTAAAGTCTAGGGTAAGGAGAGTTTAGAGACCCCGATAACCTTTCATTCTTGTTACAAGAGGGGTCATAAAAGGGTCTAGGGGCAGTCCACTGGGCTAAAGAGAAGAGGGACTTGTTGCACTGAGTCATCTTTTCTTTGGGATCAAACTGATTGTAGAGCGGGAAGGGAGGGAAAAAGGATAGGACTCTGAGTGTCCTCAGACATGTTTTGCATCAATGATGCCTATTTCCTCCCCTTGCCTCCTGGAAGGAAATAATGCCACACTTGGACTCTTCCTCTCACCCTTAGTGCAGCAATGCCTTATCAAAATACGGGGTGGAGGGAAGAGCAGAAAACATGCTGATTGATTGAGGCCTTATCAGTGTGACTGCTACTCAGTTGGCAGGGTGATGGGAGGTTTGCTGGGTCACAGAGGAAATCAAATGATTCCTTTAAGAATCATCACTGTAGGAACTGAAGAATGAGCAAAAAGGGGCAGTTAACTTGAAAGCCTAGAGCTAGCCTGGTCCCCTTGCAATGGGGGTTTCTGAATTTCTCAACCAAATAAACATTTCTCATCTAAAATAAACACTATAAACCTCCTGACTTGGGAAGGTGCTGCTTATCCCTGGTGGAAATATGGGAATATAACTTCCCTTGCTGCAGTTTCCCTCCTTCTGAGCTTCGAAGTAGTTCATGGTGTCTGACGGTGATTTTTGTTGTCTGTCTGACTATGGGTCTGTCCGTCCTCGACAATTACAGTCCCTGCCATCCTTCCTCTTTCTATCCTTTAGGATCTGCAGGCCTGTTGCTCTGTTATTTTTGGTGTTGATTACAGACATCAGGTTGGATCGAGTCCCCCAGCAACCAGTGGTCAAAATAAATAAATAAATAACTGACTGTGTTTTTTGTTTTTTTGGTTTTTTTTGTCTGAGTATGGATATCAAAAATGACAGGTCCAGTGCAAGTAATGGCCATCAGGGCACTTCACCAGCTGCTTTAAGGATTCAGAGATGTTAAACATAGGGGCTTTTGTGAGTGAGAAGCCAGGACCTAGTATCTGACTGAGGAAAGAAATAATGCAATCTACAGAGGCCTGTATGGGTAAAGGAGAATTAGAGCATGGTCCAGATGGTCACATCTAAATCACCCTTCTACTGCTCCTCCTTTGACTGCTCCCTGCTTGCTTGGGAATGTCATATTTGTATTGCAAGGATCTGAAAAAAGATTGCAAAGATATGAGTATGGGACATGGTTGTGTGACAGCAGTTTCTAAGGCATACCCTTCTGTATTAACTTTATCTATCAGCTTGGCTGTGATCAGATGTCAGTACTATTTTGCAGTAACATATTGGCAAGCTTTTCCAAAGCCCAGATTATTGATTTGCGAGTATTTCCTTTTATTGGCTAATAGTAGGACAATATTTTGACTGTTTCTCAGGGAGCAATGAAGGTCTTCATAGCTCCACTTTAGAAACATGGGCTCTACTCAGGCCTCTGAATGACCCCTGGGAACTTTGTGTTGAAAGTTGATTGGTAGGCTACATGTACTTTTCCTCTGGGGCTTTGCCCTATTGGTTAAGTTAGTGGGCCTTTCTTCAATATGATTTGGTCAATCTTCAACCGTCCTGTAAGCAAAAACTTGCTTTCCCAAGAGATGGCTTCATAGTTCAAGTGCTGGTGGGAGGCCAGACTGTTTCCAGCAAACCCCTTCAGCAAAAGTTTTGTAAGCTATGTATAGCCATAATTCTTACCTAAATAGATTATGCAACCTCTGCCTCAAGTCTATGTGAAAATAATAATACTTAGAGAGAAAATGAAAACTTGAATAGAAGAGAATTAATCAATCAATCAACCAGCATTTGTTAAGCACTTACTATGTGCCAGGAGCTGTGCTAAGTACTGAGAATACAAAGCAATTTTCAAAAGTATTTAATGAATAATCACTTTAGGAGTTCATGAACATTATAAGTTCATATTCATCGTAATTCTTTGCTCTGATACTTTTTTCCCTGTCTAAAAAAAATAAACAACCACCACAACAAAAAATCTGGCAACCTTTAGTTGGGGTTCTGGATCAAATTTACTAGAGCAATAGGAAAATACTTTATCATCATGCGAATTAATTTCATAAGTAACATGAATTAATTTTAAGACTTATGTCTATATTGTATAGAATTATATGGCTCCTGCCAAATACTATAAAACATAATGTTAGTTATCTTTTAAAATGGGCTTTTTATAACTTGGATTTTTCTCCAACCAAACTTTTCAATAATCCTTTGGATGCCTCAGCCAAAACAGCACGTGTGTTGGAAACTGCATTACCCAGTGCTTAAATCAAGTCAGATCTCATTAGCTCTAAGATCTGAATCTTTTAAAAAATAGAGAGAGGCTCTGTAACTTGCAGGAGGAGAAGAATAAGTATAGCTCAAGAGGATTAGAGAGAGTTTAGAACCACATTGGAGCTACTAAGGACCTCAACACAAGCCTGTCCCTCTTACTCCCACCCCCAGCCCCATCCCAGCCAGGGACCCTGGGATGTGTTTTTGGTCTTTCCTTATCCTCAGAGACAAGGCACCTATATCAGAGACAAAGCAGAGATCTCTCTATGGAGTAGGGGAAAGACAAGAATAGGCCTTTAAGAAAGTCTTGCGGTGAATGAAAGGGAAGTAGTAGAAAGTATTGAGAGCTCACTAATGAGGAGTTTTGTAAGTAGTAAAATAGAGTTATTGTAGTATATTGGAGAGTACCCTGGATCTGGAGTCAGTAAGCCTGAGTTTTAGTCACTCCCAGGGTGGCCACCTTTTAGCTCTGTGAAAATGGGTTGGTCACTGAGACTCAGTCTGTTCATCTGGAATGTGGGGATAATAATATCTGCACAAATGAGATAATATACATAGTCTACTTAGTAAATCGTGAAGCACTTTATAAAATGTAAACTATGAATACTTTATAAGTGATATGTTATTAATGTGGTTATTATTGTATAAATCCTTTCATTCCTAAAGGGTGAGCTTTTTAAAGGAAAACTCCATCAATTTTGTAGAAGGTTATTAAGGGAATAATCCTTTAGGGAAGGTTCTGGGAATCAGAATGGGGCTTTATATGCTACTCTCTTACTTCCTGACTCTAACAGCCCGATGCCAATTTGCAAAGAATGCCAAACTTCTAGCCTCTACCCTCTCTTCCCAGCAGTAAGCATGGTCCTTAGTAGGTAACTTCTGGTAGAATAAGGAAGGGCATGGAGTTTCCTCATAAAACTCGGGAGAAATTCTGGCATTTCATTTTCATCAACCTACTTCTTCCATTTCTTTCCCACCAGGGGTAGCAGCATGGAATGAATTCAATTCCACAAATGTCTGCCAAGCACCGAACTAGGTCCTTGGAACATAAAGACAGAGAATAAAATGGTCCCTGCCCCCTGCCCCTGCCCCCTGCCCCCAAATTCTACATTCTAATTGGGGATGTGTAAAATGCCCACAGATGAGTAAATACCAAGTATTTGGGGGGAGATGTTACCAGCAGAAGTGAATCTGGGAAGGTCTTTTTGAGGAGCTGACATTTAAAAGGAGTCTTGAAGGAAGACAAGGGTTGATGGGTTACCATATTACAATAAGTGTGAGGGACCCGAATTAGTAATTGAGAGAAAGAAAAGATCAGGGAAAGAGGTCTTTGTGTGTTTAGGTGTTATGGGAAATGCCATTTTCATGTTCTGAGCCCTAATTTATACATACATACATACATACATACATACATACATACATACATACATACATATAGGTATACATGTATGTGTGTATGTATGTGTTTGTGTTTATATAAGGGCATTGGATAGAGTGCTGGGCAGGAAGACTCATCTTCCTGAATTCAAATCTGGCCTCAGACACTTACCAGCCATGTGACTCTGGGCTAGTCACTTAACCCTGTTTGTCTTAGTTCCTCGTCTATAAAATGAGTTGGAGGAGGAAATGGCAAATCAGTCCAGTATTTTTGCGAAGAAAATGCCAAATGGGGTCATGAAGAGTTGAGCATGCCTGAAATTACTTAACAACAGCAAAATTTGTTTATAGAGGTAATGTGGTACAGTAGACAGAATGTTGGGCTAGCAATAGTGAACCTGTATTCAAATCCTCCCTCTGACCCTGACCCCATGTGAGTTATTTAATCTCTCTGGATGTCAGGCTCCTTCCTGGTACTTATCTACTAAGTTATAGATTGGGTACAGTTGGTTTGAGTGGATGGAGTTCCCACACCATCAGCTGCTTACCATGGCAAAATCCAGACAGTTAAATTTACACTGGTATTTTCCCTAGATACTGATCATATATAACCGTGTAAGGATGGATTAGAAGACAAGGGACACCAGCGATAGGGAGAGTCTAATCATAATAACTGACATTTCTACAGCACTTTAAGGCTGGCAGAGTGCTTTGCTAACATTATCTCATTTAATCCTCACAACATTGCTGTGAGGTTGGTGCTATTATTATGCCCAGTTTACAGATGAGGAAACTGAGTTGTGGGCTTATTAAGATTGTATGTTTAGTTAAATGTCTGAGCCAAGACACAGACACAAGGCTTGTGAGTCACAGGACTCTTTCCACTATACCAAGGTGTTTCACCAACAGTCTTCTGGACAAGCTACTGCATAGACCCTGTCCTTATTATCTGACTTGGAGTTTGGGTCTATGTGTATATGACCTTGTAGTAGAGTGTTAGTTTAATGTCATGGCAGGTCATTTAATATCTCTGAACAAGATTGTTCTCAGTACAGTAGGTGGCATAGTGGGAGAGTTCTGGGCCCGGAGTCAGGAAAACAAGTGTTCAAATACAGTCTCAAACTCTTACTAGCTATGTGACCCTGGACAAGTCACTTAACTTCTGTCTGCCTTAGTTTTCTCATCTGTGAAATGGGGATAATACTAGCACTTACCTCCCACAGTTGTTGTGAGGATAAAAGGAGGAAATATTTGTAAAGTTCTTCATGAACTATAGACTTCCACATAACTGCTAGTTAGCTGGCTCAGACTCAAAGAAAATACAATTTTGCACAATTTAATCATGTAAGATATTATGATTATTAGGAATAAGGATAGGCCCTGAGATTTCATAGGCATAGAGAATTCTCAGCTGAGGAAATACATTCTCCCAATGCAAGTCAGCACTTTCTCTGTAATTTATAATCTTAGAGAGTTGTCTGGGGGTACTGAGAGGTTAGGAGATTGCACCTGCAATAAAGCAGAAAGGAGGGAGCAGAAAGACATGTGCGATGAGTCAACTAAGAGAAAGTTGGTTAAGATAGTTATTACACACACACACACACACACACACACACACACACACACACACACACACAATTTCATTGACCTACCATTGGTTTCATATTTGCTTGTATAAATTCTTTTTCAACCCAAAGTCAGAGAGGCAGTAAATAGAGCATGGCTAGTAATGAAATTCAGGGATATCTCTGGCTTTACTATTGACTTTTGTAATGATGAACAAATAAAAATAGCTGAGGGTGGAGCATTCTTAAATAGAAAAAAGGATATGTGTTTAATTATAAGATCTTTTTGGGTGGGGGAGGGGAGTTATTCATTGTCTAGAGTTATGATTTTATTGTCACAGAAAAATCCTGGAGTGTGAATTGCCTCCACTTATTCAAATCAACCACTTGTGCCCAATTTATAATTTTAGTGAATTACCTGAGGAGTTGAGAAGTTAAATGACTTGCCCAGGGTCACACAGTCAGAGAGGGAACTTGAACCTGTATGTGTTTTCCTGACTCAAAGACTAGCTTTCTATCTCATTCCAAGCAGTTTTTCATGCATATATCATCTTATAAGGAGATTCATTTTAATTGATGAGATGCCCAAATTTCCCTGATCTCCCTGAAAATACAAATACAAATTCATGAAATCAGATTTTTTTCCTATTTACTTTATACTGAAATTTATTTTGGGGAACAACTTATATCCTTGATGTATAGTAACTCCTTCTATACAGTGTACAAAGCACATCATGTGCTACACAATTAAAATGTGTATTATTGAGTCACTAGGAACATAAAGTTAGAAGCAATATATCAACAGTTGGATCAAGGCATGGCACAGATCTCTCTTTTTGTACCTGTTCTCTGTCTCTGCCTATTTATCCTGTCTTTTTTTTTCTCTGTCTTCTGTCTCTATCATCGGTCTATCTCTCACTGGCTCTAGCTACTGTTTTGCATTCTCTCTCTCTCTCTCTCTCTCTCTCTCTCTCTCTCTCTCTCTCTCTCTGTCTCTGTCTGTCTTTTATGGAGATCAAAGAGAGAAACTGCTACTCATACCTGGTTACTGGCTCAATCAGTTAAATTGAAAGAATGCTACACAGTTCCTAATTATATCACCTATTAAGGTTTACAAAGCAATTTTTTTCATATTGGTCCTGTGACATAGCTTATACAACTGCAAGTGTTTTCATTCTCGTTATACAGATGAGGAAACTGAGGCAAAGAAAAAAAAAGTGATCTGCTCACAACCTGCCTGTAGCTCCAGACAGTATAGATAGAGATTTGACTTTAGAGTCAGGAAGACTTGATACATGCTGCCTGTGAGACTCTGGGCATGTTACTTAATCTCTTAGTGCTCTAAGTAACTTTTTCAGAATATATATTTCAGAGAAGGGGCTGACCTTCATTGGAAGAGGGAGTTCCCCACACTGTCTCAGTGAGGGTTTGTGTGCATCAGTTTTTGTCTTAAGTCATATGCCAGGTTTGTTGAAATATGTCATGTTGAATAGGTCTTTTAATTTTTTATAGCTTTCATGAATTATAGGGTTAGCTCTTTGAAAATAACTATCAGAAAGTCAGGAGGACCTGAGTTCAAATCTGGTCTCAGACTAGATACCTGACACTTACTAGCTGTGTGACCCTAGGCAAGTCACTTAACCCCAATTACCTAAAAAAATAACTATCAGAGATGGAATCTGTACCCAAGACACCCGATTCCTAGTCCTTTTTCCAGAGGTACCCATTAGCAGCTTTATAGTGTCTTCATAGCATTTGTATTTTTGCCCCCAGTTGTTAGAAGAGGGAGATAATTGATTCAACTCTATGAAATATTTTCCTTTAAGCAATTCTGAAGGCATATTTGAGAGGTAGTGTGACTTACAGGAGAGAGGGTCAGCCTTGCAGTCAGGAGGTCCTGTATTCAAGTCCTTCCAGTCTCTGACACAACTTGGTGGCTGTGGGCAAGTCATAGATACATGGAGTCAGCCCTGTGTCTGGAGTGAGAGGGAGCACTGGAGTTCAAATCTCACCTCTGATGCATACTGCCTGTGTGATCTCTGGTAAGTAACTCAACATTGCTGGCCTCAGATTCCTTCAATGTAAAATGAACTAGAGGTTTCTTCTCACTGGAGATACATGATGCTCTGAACATCTCAGAATACTCCCCCCCCCCAACTCTAAAACTATAAATTTTAGGTTACTTTCTAAATTGCTTTGGTTGTAATGAGTTTCCGCACTGATAAAAAATTCAGACCCCATGCCACCCCCCACCCAAAGTGCACTTTTACATTTTGATATTCATTTAATTTATCTCTGAAGAGATGATAAAATTGGCCTTTTGATGTCTGACTAGTGCTGTCCTATCACCACTGATGCTAACTGCTGCTCTATGGATTTACCTTCAGCCATCGTGTCAGTAGGGAATGTAGAGGTTGGCGGCTTTGAGAGTTTCTTTTCATCTCTCTTCATCTTCTTCTCCCTCTCCTTCTCCTCTTCCCTTTCTTTCTCCCTCTCCATAACCTCCTTTTCCTCCATTTCCCCTCTTTCTCCCTCTAACTGTATTACTCATTGCTTCCTACTCTCATCCTCCACTCTTCCTCTCCCTCTCATCCACCATATTAAATGTCCTTAAATATTTTTTTATACTGCATGTAAAGTAATATTCACAAAATATATCGTGGGAAATAGATGGAAAAGGAGAAATCCATGCAGGATTAATATGTAAACTAACCTCAGTTTAATTTTCTTGTGAGGTAGTGGGAAAGGCAGGTAGCTAGCTGTATTGAAAGAAAAGAAAAAAAAAGAAATTCATTTTCCTACTTAGATGAGGGAATGAAGGGTCAGAGTCTATCTAAGTAGTGGTTTCCTCTTCCTGGAAGCTTGCTATTGGTTATCTCAATGAGGATTTATGAGCCTAACATTTTGTCTTAGATCAGACACCAGATACTTCAGGTTTGCTGAAATCTGTTACCTTGAATGTATTCTTTTCTCACAAGTATCAAGAGGAATACATATTTGTAATTCAGCTCTTCTTAACTTCTAATAATATCATCCTAGAATTTCTTTAGCAGCACAAATGGCTATTTGGAGGCCATTTGGGGGCTGTTTCAAAATCCCATCCTCTCCTGCTCCCACCCCATGACATGGGGAATCTTTACTTCGAATTTCATAACTTCACAGGGATAAATATAAATGGCCAGGACTTCAGAAATGGAAGCTTGTTTAAATGCTGCTTTGTGAGCTAAAAGTGCCCAGTTCCAAAAGCTTAGGAAAAGTTACCTGGTCAAAGGAAGCATCTATATCAAGACCTAGAATTTCTCCTTTAAAGGTCCCAGTGGGTGGCTTTCTCTTTTTGGCAAGTTTCAATTTAAATGTGCAAAACATTTTCCAGAAACCAGCAGCTACCAATTGAGACCTCATTCATCAAAGGTCTCACTTTCTAAAACTATCTTTCAGGTACTACAAAAGAGCATCCTGGCTCCATAATGTGTGGGGATTCATTTAAATGGCTTTTTTGGGGAAATTTAATACTTTAAGAATTTCTCTGAGGTTTGGGCATTATGAGAAAAGATTTCTATAGGAATTCATTTATTTTAATTCCTAGGACAGGATCTATGATTTCACTGGTGTAAGGGAACTCCCAGATGAGGAAAATCCCTCCAACAATGCACATCAGCAACTTCTCTGCAACTTAAGATCTTGAGCACGGCTTGCCTAGGGTAACACAGCTGGAATGTATCATAGGCAAGCCTTGAACCTTGTCTTCCTGGCTCCAAAGCTGGTTGTTTATCCATTTCCCAACACCGATTCTTTCTAAAGAGATAGTTAATAAACTGACTTACTTGGAATTGTAGATGATTTTAGGAGGCATAGGGAGCCCCAGTGACATATTTTCATATCTTAGACAATTTGCTGGAGTACTATGCAATGCATTTTGCATTTTTTCTCCTTGGTACAAATCAGAAAATGTGTTGGTAGACAGTATATTTTTTTTCTCTCTTTTTTTTTTAGTAAGTTTTATTTCTGCCTTTTGTTTTTACATCAGAGCCATTTCCAGATAATCCACTGCCACAAAATGAGCCTGCCCTTCTGAGGAAGAAAGAGTTAAACAAAAACAACTAAATCCATGACCATATCTGATGACTTAAGCAATATTCCACATTACCTTACCACTACTGTACCAAAAGGAGAGAGGTGCTTCCTCATCTCTTTTCCGGTGACAAGATTGGTCTTTTGAATCGTTGAGTATGTTTTCAATAGATGAAGCTATAAATCTTTGAAAAGATGTGTACTATGTAAACCAATTCAGATACTTATGCTTTCTTTTGATCTTCCAAACAGGAGCTTCCTGCTCTCCTTAAATTACCCATCCATGCATAGTGCACACAGTCAGAAGTAGTAACTGACGTTCATGAAAGCTCCAATTCGATAATGCTTTAAGGGGTTACAAAGTGGTTTCCTCACAACAACCTTATGAGGTTGGTGTTGTACTATGGTAAGAAAGTTTGCTGTATTTGCTAGCCTATGTATAAGTTCTATATTATTAGTTCTTAATTTATTCTCCTGTACTCAAAAGTTTGGAGGTCAATACTACAAAAATATGTTTACTCTCTGAGGAATCATAACTCATTTCAAACGTTTTGCCCAATCTGTCCGCAGTATTTATTGAATCTCTCTGGGATGCATGGGGGGGAAAGGAAAGGAAATAAGCTTTTACATAGCGCCTTCTTTGTGCCAGGCGCTGGGGCAAATACAGGTTAAATGACTTGTCCAGGATCAAACTGTTAAATATCCGAGACCAGATTTCAGTTCACATCTTCCTGCCTCCAGGCCCAGCACTCTATCCCCTGAACCCCTAGCTGCCTCTGCACTCAGACATGAGTATACTATCGCTAGCATGTTCAAATGCACTACATCAATTGAAGCAGCTTTGTCCTTTTTTTAAATTGTCAGTCACTCAATAAACATTTATTAAGTGCCTGCTATGTGCCAGGTAAGGCAGCTAGATGGTGCAACGGATAGAACACCAGGCCTGCAGTCCTGGAGACCTGAATTCAAATACAGACTCGGATACTTATTAGCTGTGTGACCCTGGGCAACTTACTTAACTCTGTTTACCTCAGTTTCCTCCTCTGTAAAATGAGCTGAATAAGGAAATGGCAAACTGTTCTAGTAACTTTGCCGAGAAAACACCAAGTGGGGTCACGGAGAGTTGGACACAACTGAAAAATGACTGAACAACAGCAAAGATAACTATTACAAATGGGGACAATGAAAAAAAAATTGAAATGATTCATGCATTTGCTGAAGAATCCAGGTTGGGTTGGAGCTTTGAAAAAAATTAAATAGGAAGTCCTGGGCCAAGCCAGGTTATTAAAGTCCTTGAAAATGAGTAAGAATTATAGGACTTATAACAACAATGTAGTAAGTAATATTTATGTGGCATTTTAGGTTTTCCAAGGTACTTTGTATGTTATCCCATGTGATCCTGACACCAAGCCCATGAAACAGATGCCATTATCATCCTCATTTTATAGATGAGGAAACTGAGGCTGAAAGAGATGACTTACCTGGTCATAGGAGTCTCAGGAAGGATTTGATTACCAGGTAAAATGTAAATGAGAGGTATAGACTCAAACTTTTAATTTATTTTTTGAGTGTCTTGTTATTGATTGAACCTTGCAGGGTCTCTGGGGTCTAATAAGTGGTGCAAAATTTTACTCTAAAGCTCTTGGTGTTTGAGGGTTGGAGTCCCATAATTTATGCAACTGAAAAGGCTATGTCTTTGGCAGCAAGAAACATATCCCATCATGTGGATATTTCCTTTGGATTAAAATAATAGCCTGATAGAGCAACGTTCAATAAAATTGCAGGCATTTCAGATTTTCATAGGAGAATCACAATTCACTGGACCAAAACATCTGGTTGTCTCCATTATCTATATCTTATCTCCATGACAGTCCCTGTAGCCTCAGGCCACACACATTGATTTTACTTTTCATTATGATCATGAGGAATCCCAGCAATGTAGAACTGATTTTTTTCTGTTGTGTCATTTTCTTTCCTATTTGCTTATGTTCACAGCTGTGGTTGATTTAGGCAATGAGGTGGCTTAGCTGATGAGCACAGGAAGACCAGAGTTTGGATGCTATCTTGGACGTTTCCTAACTGTGTGACCCTGGGCAAGTCACTTAACTATGTCCCAGTTCCTTTTCTATAATGAGAGGTTTAAAATCCACACAGCTTCTAAGGTTTTAAACTCAATGGCCACTAAGGTTCCTTCACATTCTAAATCTATGGTTTTATGAGCACCAGGGAACCATCTAGTTATTATGTTGTTTATAATTATAATAAAAGGCAATATGGCTCAACAGATGCCCAGCTAGCCTCAGAATCAAGATTGCTGGCGTTCAGATTCTATTTCTGCTCCTGTGATCCTGGGCTTGTCCTTCAACCTCCTAACCCCAGGCGACTCTCTAGGACTATAAATTGCAGTGAAGATGTTGATCTATATAGGTAAAGGATGTTTTCTCATCTCGCATTCCTTAAAACCCAGAAATCACAGTTCTTGTCCAAAAAAATATTGAATCTAGGTATGTCTTTTTGTTGTTTATTATTAAGTCATGTTTTTAGCCATGTTCAACTCTACATGACCCCATTTGGAGTTTTCTTGGCAATGATACTAGAGTTTGCCATTTCTTTCTCCAGTTCATTTTACAGATGAAGAAACTGAGGCAAACAGGATTAAACAACTTGCCCAGGGTCACACATCTAGTGTCTGAGGCCAGATTTAAACTCAGGAGAATGAGTCTTCCTGACTCCAGGCCCAGCACTAGCTGCTGTCTCATCTGTAAAATGAACTAGAGAAGGAAATGGCAAACCTTTCTAGTGTCTCTGCCAAAAAAACCAAAAAAAACCCCCAAAAACCCCAAAAACAAATGGGGTCACAAAAAGTTGGACATAACTGAACAATAACAAATATAGTTATTTATTACCTACCTAAAAGCTTTTTTTATTAAGGAAAAATATAGAACAGAATACTATTCAAAACAGATTTAGTATCCTGGCTATATTTCTTGAGCTGGAAGTCTTCTGACTCATAATAAATTCAGCTGTTACCCATACACATCTGTTGTACGTATGCCTTTCCCCCAGGGTACAATGAACTTGTAGATGTGACAACTTTTCCTCCCATAAAATGTCAATTTCTTTAGAGAGGTCAGTTGTCTTTAATTTACTCATTAGACCGAAACAGTGCATTTAAGATGTATCCTTGCTCTTCAAATTTCTTTCAAATTTTCTAATTCCTTCATTAAAATAGCTGTGCATGTTACATAAAGTAAATTCCCAGAAAGGTGAAAGGAAGTTAGAAGATCTCTATTTCCTTTTTAGTTAAACTCTTAAAAAATAAAAATGTAAGCTTATATGTCATATGTCTTCAAGTGCCATTTAACATTCAGACAACTCATCTCTCCAGTATATTTTTAGGGGTGACGTTGGGAATCAACTGCTGATTGAAGGTAGGAACTTTATTTAGAAGAGTTATAAGGCTATAGGAGGTGAATGGCTGGTTAAGGAGAAGATGTCAGAGGATTTCAGTTAAATTTCTGCCTAGGAGTGGTGAATTTTGGGCCATGGAGGGAGTGCATCTCATAAGGTTTGGGAAGAATGCATTTGTACACACAGTCATATACGGGAAAGAATAGTATCACAGAATCTAAATGCTAGAAAAGACCTTCCAGATCATCTACTCCAACCCATATGAGAGCAATAAACTATTCCTGATCATCTCTTAGCAATGATGTGCTGGTAAACCTTGAATAACCACTTGGATAAGAGGGAAGTGCATACACAACACACTTTTAAGCTTATTCTGCAATATTAACATTTTCTCCATCACTTTCTTAAGTCCAAATAATCAACAAAACAATAAATTGAGCCTTGAAATGTTGCATTTGCTGACTCTTAGGTGTAAATGCTCACACTGAAACTTTAAGAATTGGCTCTTGGCAGGTATAAGCTGGGTCCAGCACACTCATGCCTAAAATGGTCATCTAACCTTTGCTTGAAGACTTCTAATGAGGATTAAAAGTCTTACCTCCTTTGGCAAGTCATTTAGCTTGTGGATAGCTCAATTATTAAGAAGTTTGCATACTTTCCCTTACTTCTAGCCTAAATCTATCTCTTGGCAACTTTACTTATTGCTCCTAGTTTTTTCCCATAGGGCAAGTTTAATCATACTACTACTACTTAAATAATGAAGATCTTTATCAATCTTCCCTAGTCTCAGGCTAACATACCTATTGCCTTAATCTGATCCTCATGTTCTCCCCCCCTTCTCACCTTCCAGTTTGCCCTCTTCTGGACACCTGCCATCTTTTCCATCCATTTCCTGAAGACCGGTACAAATGTGCATCTAGGTGGTACAGTGGACAGAGCACTAGACCTGGATTCAGTAAGACCCAAGTTCAAATGTGACCTAGATGCTTACTAGCTGTGTGATTGTAGGTATCACTTAACCTCTCTTTCAGTTTCCTCAGTTATAAGATAGGAACAATAACAATACCAACTTCACCAAGTGGTTATGAGGGGCAAATGAGGCATTTGTGAAACTTAACACAGTGCCTGGCACATAGTAGGCACTTGATAAATGCTTGTTCCTTTCTCCTGTCCCCACAGAATTAAATAGAATATTCTAGCTGTGTCCTGACAGTGGCATAAAGGCATTTTACTACTTTAGTCACTTGTTCTTGATTCTGCTTTCCAAACACACTCTTTAAACTCTGGATGTGTTGATGAGTTTCCTTTGTATCCACAGTGCTGTTTCTGAGCAGTTCTCCTTTTTCCTTCTCATTGGATTCATCTCTGCTTTACATTGAAAATGGAGGAGAAAAACTGCCAAAATAATTATTGTTAAACCACATACTGAAGACAGAAAAGGGTAATTAAAGGAAAATAATAACATGAAAATGGCTTGCAATTTGAGGGAATTAATAACTGGGAAGAGAGTTTGAAATTGTCTCCATATCCTCATATATCAATTCATCAATAAAGAGTATTAATAATAAGGGAAATAAAGGAGAATAAAATTAAGAAAAAATATAACCTAATGAGTATTATTGAGACTGCAGCTTATCACGAAAATACTGCAATGAAACATTAACTTTTTAAAAGAAAAAAAGTGGTAGAGTAATACTGTATATTTTGGAGATACAGGAATCTGAAGAAGGATACTGGAGAAAATATATGGGTGAAGTTAAAAGCAAGGAAAGACAGAAGTCATTACATGGTGGGAGTATTCTATAGACAGCCTGGCCAGAAGGAAGAAATGGATTATGAGTTCCTGATGCAGAACTCAAAGCTGGCATAGGAACAAGATGTAGTTGGGAAGGGATACTTTAACTATTCTATCTTCTGCTGGATGGCTGTTTCTGCTAAAAGCAGAGCAACTGATAAATTATTCACTTACATTGCTGATAATTTAATCCTTGAAAAGGTAGAAGGAAGCCATGAGTGGAACTGCTATTATGGACCTCGAAAATAAGTTACTATACTATCTTAGATAAGAAGTGAAAGGTGAATGGTATTATTCTTACATGTACCATTGACTTTACAGAAGCATTTTAAAATAAATTTTAAAAAGAGGTAGGTTTAGGGCTCTAAAATATAGAAAGAAAATAGTTAATAAGAATGTTAATAGTTAATAACGAAACTCCAAGATAGGTGATGAAAGGTTAACAACATTCTTAGGTGTACTCTGAGTTCAAGTCTCTGACCCAGATGAATTGCATCCCAGAGCATTTGGAGAACTTGCTGATGTCGTTGCTGAATCACTGGTGATCATCTCTGAGAAGTCATGGAGAATAGGAAAGTGTCTTGAGTATGGGGTTGGACAAATATCATCTGAGCTTTCCAAAATTAGAAGGTACAGTGAATCCTTCATCTTATAGAACAGTGAGCTTGCTGTTGATAACTGGAAAAATTCTAGAACTGATTATTCAGAGATGCTATGTAACTACACCACAGGCACTTATTCAGTGGAATGTAATGTATGTACTAGCTCATTTATTACCTTACACAACTTGCATGTTATTCTACATGGACCACTAACTCTGACCAAATTTCAATTTTTATTATTTTATTTTTTGAGTGGTTTGCCAGAAATTCAATTTAACATTTATTAAGCACCTGCTTTATGTAAAAGATACTGTGCTTGGTATTGGAGATACAAAGACATTAACAAAAAAGCCCCCATTTGCAGAAGGCTTACAATTATGCTCGGATGGATACAACATATATGTAAATAAATATAAATAAATATAATAAAAAGTAATTAAAGGAAGTAGCACAAGGGAAGACTTCATGGATGAGGTTGAAACTGAACTAAATCTTGAATGAATATCACAATTCTGAGAGGCCGAGATAAGAAAGGAGTGCGATCTAATCGTGGAGGCCAGCCTGTGATAATGTGTGAGGGAAGGAGATGGACTCTCAATCAAGAAGTAACTTGTCTTATTTTACTAGATATGGACTTAAAGGGAAATAGTGTGAAATTAAGCTGCACTCAGACTATTGAAGGCTTTAAATAGCAGCCTGAAGCATTTACATTTGATCCTCTTAGCAATGGGGCAGCACTAAAAGTTTTTGAGGAGTGACATGATCATACCTGCGTTTTAGGAAAATGAGTCTGACGTCTACTTGATTGATAATTTGGAGAGGAGAGGATGGAAGAGGGAGATCAGGACCTGAACTCACATGGTGAACGTGTGAGTGGAGAGAGAATTATTGGGGGGTAGAATTAACAAGACTTGGCAATGATTGGTTAAGGGCAGGATAATATAATCCAGCAATTGTGAGCCTGGGTGATTGAGAGTAGGGTTATGTCCTCATTAGGAAAGTGATGTTTGGGGGAGGGATAAGGAAACTGTATTTTTTTTTTTGTAGGGGGAGAGGGATATGTTAAGTTTGAAGTGTCAGTGGTATAGCCAAGAAAAGATGTCCATTAGGCAATTGATAGTGCAGTACTGAAGTTAAAAAAAGAAATGAGAGAAATGGATGGATGGATGAATGGAATGAGAGATAGATATGGCTATAAATCAATATCTATGTATTTTATATACGTGTGTAAATATGTATATATTTATATTTATATAGATCATGGCTCATTGACATAGAGATGAAATGTGAGCCCATTGAAACAGTTGCATTCCCAAATGGAATACAGAAAAAAAGAGTTCAGAGAAAGACAAGATGGGGATTCAGTACAGAAGCATTGTGGACAAGCACAGCTCCTGGCACATAGTAAGCACTTAAAAATGCTTGTTTGACTGACTGATGCTCATGTTAAGAAAGTAGAAGATGGATTATGATTTGGCTGGTGAAACTGAGGAGTGGTCAGACGGAGAAGAGGAGAGCCAAGAGAGAATTATGCTATGGAAGCCAAGGGAGTTGAGACTATCCAGGAGGAAGGGCTGGTAAACCATGTCAGAAGCTATACACAAGAGGAAGATGACTGAGAATGGGTCATTGGATTTCAGAGTTAGAATATCACCAATAATCTTAACAAGCTCAGTTTCTTTCCAGTGGTGGTTTGGAAGCCAGATTGAAAGAGGCTGAAAAGCAGCAGTGTAATGAGGAACTTGAGGGGATGAGTATGGACACTTGTTTCTGGTAGGTTGATGTTAAAAGAGAGGAGTGTAAGAATAAGAGAATGTCAGCATTTAATGTCTTATAGTCTAATCCACACATACACAAAAATCCATTTTAAAATATACTGGACTAGTAATAATCCAGCCTCTGTTTGAAGACATTTAGTGAAGGTGAATACAGTAGCTACTGAGGCAGTTTGATCCACTCTTGGATACCTCTAATTATTAGGAAATTTTTTTTCAATTATTATTGGCCTATCTAGCCTAAGCAGTGATCCAATCCCTTTTAAAATCCCTTCTTTATTTCTACAAGAGGGCTAAATCAACCTCCTTGTTGTTATTATTGTTCATCACTTCCTTCCTTGCCAGCCTACCTTAACTCATTCTGAGATTTAGTGTTTCTGTACCTACTCTTACACTCTGTCTTTTCATAATCACAACTACTGCCCTGGGTTCAAGTGTCATTGCTATGCTAATGAGTTCATGCACTGATCCTCCATTTCCTTGTCTTGCCTCCATCTTCTGTGCATGTCTTTTAACAATCAAAGTTGGTCAATAAATTCCCTGTCTGTACAGGGAATGCTTCTTCGGATATTTCCCGTTTTCTTCCTCATTAAAATTGTGTCTAAGGCATAGGTGCACAGGTAAATAGATTTAGAATTGGAAGTGATCTTATAGGTTATTTAGTCCAATTCCCTCATTTTACAAGTGAAGAAAGTGAGTCCAAAAGAGATGAGTGACTTACTCAAGGTCACACAGGCAGTATATAGCAGAGAAAAATTTTGAACTGAGTTCCTCCTACTAAAATTGCAAGTTATTTAAGAAGATGTCATGGTAAAGTGAAAGTTTTTCCAAGGATGCATTAGACCTGTGCATATGTACAGGTGGGAGGTAGTTTTCCAGCGGTCAAAGAGAATGATGATTGGGAACGGGGATGCAGCAGATCAATGAGGCAAGCTTCTAAGGATAGGGGAAGGTACTAGATCCTGAAGCATAGGTAGAGAGGTTAGCCTTGGCAAGAAAATGAGTCACCTATTTCTCAGAGCCTGCTGCAAAGGAGGACAGGAGTGTATATACACAAAGAATTTCTGAGGCATAGTTGAAGGGAGATGAAATATATTGTGATGACTAGCTTTTTCTTTCAGTCAAATGAGAGTCTAGAAAATATGTTGAGAGAGAGGTGAGTGGCTTTGGTTTGTGAGCTTCAAAAGAAAAGAGACCATTTGTAATAGCCACTGAGAAGATTGGGGTGGAATAGAGAGTCAAGGAAGAATAAAAGGATTATCACAGAGCAGTGACATTAGGTAACATGAATTTACAGTGTCTTCTGTTGGCACAGTTATGTGATTTATTCCATGTGTTTAATTAGGGGAGAGAAGAGTAGAAAAAATGAATGGTGGGGATGATTCAGGATTGAGGATTAGCAGAGTATAAACAATAAAAAGGAAAAGAGGGTAGGGAGTGTAAGATGAATGACAATACATAGTTGAGTTGCTTGATGGTTGGATCAAGAGAGAAAAGGGAAAAGTAAGGGCCGAGCAAAGGTGACAGATTGGGAAAACAGGAAGAGTATGGATATTGAAGGTTATAGTTAAGGTAAAAAAAATAGGTTTAGGAGAAATAAAGAAGAGAGGAATGGAAGGACAGAAGATTATAACTACAGAGGAATTTTGCAGTTCAAAATATTGAAGGTGGCATGATTATAGATGCTTGTGAGATATAAGTATGACCATTCCTGTGCCCTGTTGGAAGTAAGAGGTAGGTTACCAAAGTACCTGTTAAAAATGTCATTACAATTCATCATGAAATACTTAGAAATAAAACCTTATCCATGAGAGGAAACAATACCTCAATACCAGTTCTTGCTGGGTTAAAAAATAACATAATTTTAGCTATAGGTTAGCAAACAAATATTTTAACAGGAAATAAATACGTATATTATGTGAAAAGCAGTTATTTTGCTTGGAAACTGGCCCTATGCTTTTCCTTATTGGTTAAAAAACTGATTGATTTTTGCTGAGATAAGATTTACAGACAAAAGTGTACAAGTCATAACTAACTTATTTTTCAAGCACCTTATTGAATTCCTACTAGACAAACAAAAACTACATGAGGACAGAATTTAAAGAACTGAATTCACTTCACCTAACATTTAAGTGCATATGAAGTGTCAAGCATTGTATTGGGCTCTGGGAGAGCCAAATTAAAGAACCTGCCCTTAATGAGCTTAAATTCTATTGAAAAATATGCACAGAAATCAACAAATTCAAAGTGATACAAAATGATTTACAAAGGGAGAACATTATAATCCCTGATGGGATCAAGAAAGGCATCATACAAGAAGCAACAATATTAAGGAAAATATAGGAAAAGATGTGGCTTCATTGGTTAATATTTGGAGTGAGTTAATTAATAGAATTAAATGAATTAATGAAGCTTTTTCTTCCAATAGGCCATTGTACTCAAAAAATATTTTCAGCATGTGCATTGGGGTCTTACTGTCTTATTCGGTAAACCCCGAAACACCTAAAAGGGTTACTTGAATATCATAAAATCACAGTTCTGTCTTTAAAGGGACCTCAGAGCCCATTTTATCCAACCTTTAAATGACCAAGAATCAACTCTATGACATACCCAGCAAGTGATGATATAGTCTGCACTTGAATCTCTCTAGTTAAGGAGATCCCACGACCGTCTGAGACAGGCCACTGAACTTTTATATGGATCCAATTCTTAGTATATTTTTTACTTATATCGAGCCCTAACTGTCCTTTTCCTAAATTCTGCCTGTTGATCCTTAAATAATTCTGTCCTTTGGGGCTAAGAAGAAGTCCATTCCTGTTTCCACATAACAGCTCTTCCAATACTTGGAGACAGCCATTCTATCCTTCATTAGGTCTTCTCCAGACTAAATAGGATTCCCAGTTCCATCAACTAACCCTCATAAGTCACGAGTTTCAAGTGTTTCACCATTCTGATTGCCCCGCCCCCAGATTATCATAATAATTGTACTTTGGAAATTAAATAAAGGGACAAGGGACTTGTCATAAACTTTTTAAAAAAAATAACAGTAGATTGGTATATAAATCATCAATACGTAGAATACAGTTGTAAAACAATTTATAAGCCTCTAACTTTACAAACATGCTCTTTAAATACAAAGTACAACATTGACTTGTTTTCCAAATCTCAAAAATGCTTAAAAGATGATTTTAAAGAAAAGATTCCCTTGATTACCCCAGCTATAAAGAAAGAACTTACCTGCCTTCTGGAAGTATTGATGAATAATACAGGAAATGTAATTGAAGTTCTAGGATGGAAATTGCTGTATGTGGATTGTCTACAGTTTTTAGAGAAAAGTGGTTAAGAACAAGTCTTGAAAAACTCAAGATGGCAATTACAACTAGGGTTAGTGGAAAGAAGAAAATTTGAAGTTAGAGTATATGGGTTTGAATGTTGACTCTCCTAGTTTTTGCCTGTGTAATTTTGGGAAAGTTACTGCCTCTCTGGACTTCAGTCTTCTAATCTATAAAATGAGAGGTTTGGATTGTATTACCTCTAAATTCCTTCCAACCCTAATTATGTGAATTAAATGCATGAATGACTAAAATAATGTTATTCATGGTGAGGAACTGCATTCACTAGAGGTAAATTTGCTGCTATAACATATGACTACTTTTGAATATTGCATATTAATATTATTTCTCCTCTGAGTGGCTTTTATTTTATTTATCTTTTGGAGAGAGGGAGGATATACCTGTGATTTTATTCCATTCCTAACATGGAAACTCTTATCACTGCCTACTGGTAACTATTCTATAACTTATAGTGTTAGAGAATTGCCTGTGGAGTCTGCAAGGGTGTCACTTGGCCATAAATACACAGATAATAATTTCCAGAGGCAAAGATTCTAATAGCAGCCATCTCTAGGGTTAGGGGTGGGGAGAGGGAAGAAGAAAAAAAAATTAGTTACATGATAACTTTATTATATATTTAAAAGGAATAGCAAGTTATGTATAACAGATTTGCAGTTTCATGTACAACCATCTTTTTTCTATTCTACTGTTATGGAAATGCTTTATTTCTTAAATTCAGAATAAAATAAATAACATTTTTAAAAAAAGATCCAAAGGCTGGTCATTTTTATCCACTATACCACCAAGGAATATCCAAGGAAGAAAAAATATTTTGTTCTTATTAAAATTGCTATCCTTTTCTTAATAATAACAGTATAATTATAGTATTTGTTCTTATTAAAATTGTATACCTTTTATTAATAATAATAATATAATTATGCTTATTAATGCTAATAAGTATTAATAATTATACTTAGATCCTAAGGTATAAGTCATAAAGCTGACAACAATTTGAGTTGGACCACACACCAGTATTTAGGTATTAACACATCTGCCTTTAGTAAATATTGTTCCAGTTTCAGAGTACATCACTTGTTGTATTCATACCACAGAAAGGAATTCAAAGAAGAATGGGTGTTTTCACCTCTGACACTGAATTAAGCCAGAATACTCCCTTTCATTTCAGAGATTTAATACAGTATGGATACCTGAGTTTGGGGATCATACTGAATCAGAAAGTTTGGGCACTTTCTGGTGAACTGGTGAATTAATTTCTATTAGTGACTTTGAATAGGTTTATACTGCATTAGGCTTATAGCTCAAATTTTTCATGTTTGTTTCTCACTAAGGAAACATTTTGGCTCATACCATCAGTTTATAATCTCAGCTCAATTGAGGGGGAATTTCATGCACAATTCTGATTAGTCTATATTTGATTAACAAGAAAGAAGCTGCCACCTGATTTCCATGTAGGAGAAGGAAGCTTTAAACTGGGATAAGGATTTCCTTAGAAAAGTAAGACATTGATGCTCATTGAACTGGACCCACCAAGATTCCAAAGACCTAAGGTTTAAAATCAACTTTTTAATGTAACATTTCCTAATAAGCATAAGCATAATTGCTAACTTGAAAATAGTGTTACTCTGGGCAGGTATTCAGTGAAAAAACTGTCAACATGTTCCTGGTTTTCTGCTGAGTGAGGTGTAAGTAGCTTTTTTCTTACATATTTTGAAGGGTATATAAATTTCAAACTTGCATGTTTATATGGAGCAGTTTTGTCATTTAACCTTTCTGTGCCTCAGTTTCCTCATCTATAAAATAAGAGAGTTAGACTCAAGGACTGCTAGGGTTCCTTCCAGCTTTAAATCTGTAAGTCTAGGATCCTGTTGTTGTGGTGGTGGTTGTTGATTCTTCATTTTTTTTTTTGTTTTGTATTTTAAGCAATTGGGGTCACACATATACTAAGTGGTCAAGTGTTGGTCTGAGGCCGGATTTGAACTCAGGTCCTCCTGACTTCAGGGCCAGTGCTTATCCACTACACCACCTAGCTGACCCTAACACTTTTTTCTTCCTTTCTTCCTTTCTTCCTTTCTTCCTTTCTTCCTTTCTTCCTTTCTTCCTTTCTTCCTTTCTTTCTTTCTTTCTTTCTTCCTTTCTTTCTTTCTTTCTTTCTTTCTTTCTTCCTTCCTTTCATGAGGCGATTAGGGTTAAGTGACTTTCCCAGGGTCATACAAATAGTGAGTGTTATGTGTCTGAAGCTGGATTTGAACTCATTCCTCCTGACTTCAGGGCCAGTGCTTATCCACCTAGCTGACCCTAACACTTTTTTCTTTCTTTCTTTCTTTCTTCCTTCCTTTCTTTCTTCCTTCCTTCCTTCCTTCCTTCCTTCCTTCCTTCCTTCCTTCCTTCCTTCCTTCCTTCCTTTCTTTCTTTCTTCCTTTCTTTCATGAGGCAATTAGGGTTAAGTGACTTTCCCAGGGTCATACAAATAGTGAGTGTTATGTGTCTGAAGCTGGATTTGAACTCAGGTCCTCCTGACTTCAGGGCTGGTGCTCTATCCATTGCTCCACCTAGCTGCCCCTTGGTGCTTCATTGTTGAAGAGGATCAATGACATCATGCAGGTGAATTGGATGTGAAGGGTAGCAGAGCTACACAAAGCTGTCTTCTCACTCACTCTTCTAGAGTCATTGAGGTCCAGTGGCAAGACAAAGGTCAAGGTATGGTAAAAAGGAACAACCACAAATTGCCACCAAGGGCTACCTAGGATCTATGCCCTGTACCCACACAATCCCATATACCAGAAATTACATGCTCTTTAAAATATGAGAAACTTTAATTTGCATGTGAAAATAACATAGATAGAGCTACATAATACAGAGGACAGAGTGCAGGAACTTGGAGTCAGGAAAACCTGAGTTCAAATCCTATCTCAAATATTCCCTTAGCTGGGTTACCTTGGACAAGTGACAACATTTCTCAGTCTTAGTTTCCTCATCAGAAGATAGGCATAAAAGGAGCACTTCATAGGAATGTTGTAAGGATCAAATAAGATCTTTCTAAATGCATTTTGCAAATTTTACAGTGCTCTATACATTCTACCTATTCTTGCTTATGGTATTATCAATGATAATGGCTGGGCAGCTAGATGGCACAGTGGACAGAGTGCCAGCCATGGAGTCAGGAAGCCTCATTTTCCTGGGTTCAAATCTGGCCTCAGACACTTACTAGCCGTATGACCCTGGGCAAGTCATTTAATGCTGTTTGCCCTAATTTCTTCCTCTGTAAAATAAGCTGAAGAAGGAAATAGCAAACTGTTCCAGTACCTTTGCCAAGAAAACCCAAATGAGGTCATGAAGAGTTGAACATGACTGAATGACAACTGAAGGCTGAAGGCTCGTTGCATTGAGTAATGTTGGATATAGCTGCTGATCCTCCTCTTCCCTTTTATTCCTATTTCTACTACTCTAGTTTAGACCTTGTGCTTTCTTGTCTAGACTCCTGTCATATTGTCCTAATTGCTTTTCCTGCCTCTGGTCTATCCCCTTTCTAACAGATCCTTCAAAATAGTACTTTTATAATTTTAAATACTTTGTTCTGATAAAGTCACTTCTCCACTCAAAAATCTTCAGTGGTTCTACATGCACAATCAAAGAAAGTAAAACTCCTGATCCATGCATACCAAGCATCCATCATCTTGTTCCAACAGACTTCCCTTCACATGTTCTATGCTCCAGAACTATTCGCTGTTTCCAATGATTTTCTCAGTTCATCCCCCTCTCCTGTAATTGACTCCCTTTACCGACATCTGTTGAAGTCCCTCCTTTCCTTAAAGCCCAATCAATCAATTAATTAACAAACTTTTTGTTTAGTGCTTACTATGCGCCAGGCTCTGTGCTGTGAACTAGGGATACAAAGCCAAAAACAAAACAGTCCCTGCTCTCAAGAAGCTTATAACCTAACTGGGGAAAAAATAGAATATTCGGTAGTTTGGGAAGGAAGGGCCCTAGTAACTGAGGAAATCAAGAAAGGCTTCATATAGAAAGTGGCACTTGAGTTGCTGAGTATTTGAAAGGAAACTGGAGATTCCTGGAGGCAGAGGTGAGGAAAAGAGTACTCCAAGCATCAGTGACTATAAAAACACGGAGACAAGAAGAAATAGAGAGCCACAGACAAAGAACTACAAGTCAGCCATAATGGTTGAACTTTAGAATGTATGGAGGGTAGTCAAGTACAAAATATATATAATAGCCAAGTACTATGTGTATGCATATATGTGATGGAAGGAAAAGCTTTAAATGCCAAAAAAGAGGAGTTTATAGTTGCTTCTAGAGGTAATAGGGAGCCATGGAATTTTATTGAGGAGTAACATTAGACTTGTGCTTTAGAACTTTGGCTATGGTATGGAGAATGGATTGGGGAGGGTAGAGACTTACAGCAGGGAGGCCAAATAGGAGGGCATTTCAATAGTCCATGGGAAAGGTAAAAGGTGTTAAAAGCATCAACTAGGGTGATGGCTGTGTTAGTAAAGAGATAGGGTGAAGAGTGGAAACCATCTAAAACTGTAATTTCAATAGTACAGAGAAGTCCCTGGTGAGGAAATTCCTCCTACCAATGCAGGTTGACATTTTCTTTTCAATTTGCAGTCTTCTAGATCACTCAGATGTTAAATGACAGGCCTAGATTATGTCCCTAATATGTGTCAGGAGCAGGACTTCAATCTGTATTTTCTAGTTTTGAGGGAAACTCACTATCCACTATACCACACTGCCTCTCTAGATGACAGAGGAAAGAGGCTTATGTGAGAGATATTGTGGAAGCAGAAATGAAAGATTTAGTAACTGACTGGATCATGTGCCCAACTCAGTTACCTCCTTTTTTGTTTTTAATTTTTCACCACCATCATCCTTCCTCCACCCCTCAGGTAAAAATGATATCTATCTAAAATTTTTCATATCTCTTTGACCAAATCTCCCTTTTGCATTTCTCAACCAGTCACATTGTCATGTGTTTCACAATTACTCATGAGTTCCCTGAAAGAAGTATCTGTGCTGTATCTACCTTTGTATTTCCCAATAATTAGTATGGAGTTATGTACACAGTGGATACTTAATAAATTTTTGCTGTATTAAGCCATTCAAAGACCAAGTCTATTCATTAGTTTTGGGTAGTAGTCCTTGGTCAGTATCTAATGGGACTTTCAGAATATTCATAATATTAGGAACTATGCTGTCCCAAAATCAACTTGTAAATCAAGTGAGCATTTTGTTGTTTGCTACATGTCTTTGCAATTAGAGAAATGTAACTGCATTCCTGTTATTTAGTAGTCCTTCAAATGGATGATGGAAAGCATGGGAGTAGAGCAGTAGCATTTTTGAGATAGTAGTAAAAGTGGGATTATCGTATTATGATTCAGCACTAGAACCATATCAAGCACCTTCAGTCCCACCTTAAAGAGGATATTGTTATAAAGTGGCAACTTTTTGTCCCATAGTTTCTGTTTTATTTACTTAGGAGAGATTACAAGATTAGTGGTTTCTGAAGAAATCCATGTTCTTCCCTTCCTCCATTGGTATCTACTCTTCTTCATGACAGGACATAGAGATATAAGAGAAAACAGAGAGTGATTTTCCCAGAAGAGGGAAAGGAAGTCTCTATTCATCCATAATGCCAGTAACTTCAGCAGAGGGGTGATTTTGTGTTTAGCCCTGGGGGTGCTTCAGGCTGGGACAACTTGATTCTCAGTGCTGTCCAACTAAAGACGGATGGAAGGCAGATCTCCTGACAAAAAAAGAGCTCTGAAGGTAGGAGGTAGGGAACTCTTTGTGTTAGCTATTCTTCTTTTTCAGTTTTCAGGAGACCAATGTTCAGAAACTTTGCTTTTTAAATTGTCTAACATACTATGGAATAAGCACCTATACTTTGTACAGTCATGGAGGATGCTATTTAATCTGCTTGTAGACTCTGTTGAGTTTAAAAATTCTCACCCTGCCCCATTAAAATGCCAGTATATACTGAGTATGTGGTTGAATGAACTAATCACATTTTCATGGGTATCATAGTTACTCATAAATTCCATAAAAGAAGTGTCTATTTTATGTCTATCTTTGTATTTCCTAGTAATTAATATATAGTAATTAGTTATCCACATTTAGAGAAAGGAAGAGCATGTTGCATTCACTGTATAGCAATTGGGAAAGTTTGTATACTCCCTATTATTTTCCCTTCACTGTGACATTAAGATATGTTGTGTTCAAGCCTAAATGAACCCTTTCATCTTGTAATTAACATTTTACCATGTTTCAGCTAGCACAAATATATTTTGTTTGACTTTTGCTGTGAGTCTTAATTTCCCAATGGAGAAAATACCCATTTTTATAGGAAGTTTATATTTAAGTTCTTTAAGTGCTTTGATTGGGATAGGAAATCATAGATTTAGAATTGGAAAAGATTTTTGAGTTATCTAGTCCAACACCTTCATTTTGCAAGAAAGTGGAGAGAGGAGAAAGTAAAAATCATTGAAATCTCACTTCCTCAGTTTTTGTATCTCTTGTAAATGAGGTAATATATGTGAAGTGTTTTACTGATGATAAAGATATATATATATATATGTATATATATGTATATATATATATATATATCAGCTATTGTACTGTATATATTTTGATCCCAATATTTGGCTCTGAGTAAGATAATGTGTAACAGTAAATGGTCAACCAGTGATTTGGCAGTTTGCATAAAATGCACCCAATTTTAATAACCATTGAAAACAGCCTCTCTTTCTTTTTCCTTCCTTCCTTCCTTCCTTCCTTCCTTCCTTCCTTCCTTCCTTCCTTCCTTCCTTCCTTCCTTCCTTCCTTCCTTCCTTCCTTCCTTCCTTCCTTCCTTCCTTCCTTCTTTCTTTCTTTCTTTCTTTCTTTCTTTCTTTCTTTCTTTCTTTCTTTCTTTCTTTCTTTTCTTCTTTCTAGAGAAACATGATGAGTTTAGCAGCAGGCTTTTTCATTATCAAATTGGAAAATCAGGGAGTAAGATTGTGTAAGTATATCAGGCACAGAGTTTGGTGCCCAAACTAGGAGAAAAAGTCTGGAGATTATTGGGTCCTACTTTTTTTTTTT
Source organism: Phascolarctos cinereus (assembly GCF_003287225.1). NCBI lineage: Eukaryota > Metazoa > Chordata > Mammalia > Diprotodontia > Phascolarctidae > Phascolarctos > Phascolarctos cinereus. The sequence continues at coordinate 196,913,718 of NW_027555958.1, read as the reverse complement.
AATTCAAAGCTCTTGGGTCTATAATTAAGTTTCAAGAATGTTTCATTCATTCATTCTAATTAATTAATCACTTAATTAAAATGATGCCTTGGCTCTGGTTGGCATCAGGAAATCCAGAGGTGCCTTGAAATTAAAAACAATTATGTGACTGTTTAAGTTCTTGTTGATTATTCAACTTTTCAGAAGTTTTGGGTTTTGAATACATGTCAGAGCTTGCTTTTAATTCCTCTAAAGTGCTTTGTAATCACTGGCAAAACAGACAACCAAAATGCTACCAGAAAAAGATTACCAGAGAATTGGTTAGTATTGAACTAATTCTAACTAAGACTTCAAAGCTATACTTCTGTTAATTCCCTCATGATAGACGAACACAATTTCCTTCTTCCCTTTTCTCATGAGGATTACAAGTATAGCAGTGGATAAGGAATTGACCAGAATGCTTCTCTAAACACCATGCACTTGCAATGAGCTCGACACTCAGGTGGAGCCAACAAACTCCATGTTATTTGATACATCAATAGTTATCTAATCTGATACATGTGGGTATTCCTTCCAATGATATGATCATAACATCACCTTAGCAGACAATCTTGTTCTACTCCTGTCCAGGTCCTCTCCTATATTCTTTGCAGGGGGTGATTTGCTAAGACCTTCTTCTGTGTCACTTGAATTTGTGTAGTTACCAATGAAACTCTAGCCCATCCATCATCAATCCTTTGCTCTTTGTATTTGAAATTACATCAAGAAAGAATTGATTTGGCTGCAATGAACAAGCATTTATTAAACACGTATGAGGTGCTAGACACTGTGCTAAGAACTAAGGATATAAAAACAAATTTGAAACAGTCCCTGCTCACAAGAAACTTATGTTCTAATGGGAAAGACAGAAGACACACACACACAATACACACTCATATAAATGTGATATATATATATATATATATATATATATATATATATATATATATATATATATAATACATAATACACAACATATATTTATGTATGTGTGTATCAGGTACATTCAAAATAGATGCAGAATAATCTTAAGGTAAAGGCACTGAGAAGACCTGGAAAAGGAATTGTCACAGAAAGTGACACTTGAGTCATGAAGGAAATCAAAGATTCTAAGAGATGGAGGTGAGGAGGAAGAGGACTATGGGATAGCCAGTGCAAAGATATGGAGTGAGGAGAAATTCGCATCCCAAGAAAACACTTCCTAATAATGGAGGTGATTCCATATGAAGGACTTTCTAAATCAGAGGTTGATGTTTTTTCTGTAGGCAGGCTCTTTTCTAGGGGCTCTGTGAGCTGAATTGGGGAAAATTCTGCCAGGTTTTATGATTAATTAAATGAATGTTCAAGATTTATGCTAACATATAATCATTCAAAAATTTTACCACTGTAATTTTAGAAAATAAGAAAGTAAAGTGGAAGAATTATTGCAGTTGTTTACCTGTCCAGGCATTGAAAATTATTCTAAAAAATAAAATGTTGTGCATGAATAAACATTATTCCAGAAAAAACACTTGTGTGTGTCTGTGTGTGTGTACTAATATCCTGTAGTATTGCAATTATAGGTAAGACTGAAAATTAGCAGCATAGTTGAAAAGTATATAGTTAGGTAAATATAGATCTGCATAGATATGTATATGTCACCAATAATCTTATGGTTTAAAAAACAAAATCAGTTTTATTTATTTATTTATTTTTTTGCAAAAGGTTGTATCAAAGTCACTTGTGCTTATTATGGACATTTTAGCATTTTAAAAAGACAACTAGCTGGAAGCTTAATGCTGATAAATGTGGCATATAGCCAGACCCTGACCATTCCTGTAACCTCACTTTGTCACATCCTTCATTTTCTCTACTTTCTTTATTTTTGACTACACTATTTCCCCTATCCTTCTGTATTCTAGGCTTATTAATACAATGAATTTGAATTTTTTCTTTAGGGAACCTTGGTGTAGTTTGGGTATTCCGGGGACACAGTTTTTATATATGCCTCCCACCATGTCCTTGGGGCAAGGAGATGAAAGAAAAAGGAATCTGGGGTCATTTCCAAGACCTCTAGATGTCTCAGTTTGCATATTCCCCAGAGGCTTGATGGATTTTAGGAGCAGCACCCCTAGAGAATATGATAATTCCCCTGGGCTAAGGATGTGTGAGAGCCATGTACCCTACCATGTACCCATGTATGTCAGAATAGGACCTAAAGGTGGGAGGAGGAGGGTGAGAGTATGGTCATGTTCAGTCACAGAGGCTTTCCCTGACAGCAGTGAATGACTGAATTAAATTCAGCAGAACTCTGAAATACCATAATTGTCACTATTAGAGCTTCAAGGAGGCAAAAGTTGAGGCTGAGGCATCAACTAGTGTTCTACTTAGAGGCATAGCAAATTGGGGGAGAGGAAAACATAGAGATCTATATAGAAAAAAAAATACGTGAGAGACACCAGTTAGCATCCTAGGGAAATAGCTGATTGACCCAGAGACTGGAAGCTGCATAAGGATGGTAGTCAGCTACCTAATGGAGCCACAATGCTAAGAACAAATGGCAAATACCTTCTTTCCAGCAAGTTTTGCCACACCATTCATTCATTTTTAATATTTTGGTAGCTATATTTCGATACAGTTTTTTTTAATCCTATGCATTTTATTTTATTCATTTAAAAATATTGGAGGCTCTTTAATCCCCTTATAACCAGGCTCTTTCCTTCCTTTTAAGTCTTCTTATATATACCTGCCTCCCCTCTACCTCTTCTCTACTCCTTTTTTGTTCCTTCCATAAGATACTCCATCATCTGACTCCAGGCATTCTCACCCAGCGTCCCTCATACCTAGAATTCTCTCTCTGCTCGTTGCCATCTCCTGGCTTCCCAGCTTCTCAAGTCTTAGCTAAAATCCTACTTTCTACAAGAAGCCAGTTACAACTTAACTAAACCTATTAGGGCTTAAAACCTCACTTTTGGAATACCCTGTGTATTTTGTTTGTACATAGTTGTGTGCAGTTTGCCTACTCAATTAGACTGTGAGCTCCTGAAAGCAGTGACTGGTTTTTGCCTTCTTTCATATCCTCAGTATTTAGAATTGTGCCTTGCACATAGTAGGCACTTAATCCTAACTGACTTGACCTGATTTGACATTATTCTAAGAAGGGGTCCACAGGCTTCACTAAACTGCCAAAGCGGTTCATGACACAAAAAGTGTTAAAACCTGCCCTAAAATGACAGAGCCTTGTCATTCATAATTGGGATAATAGCTCAAAAACTGGAAGGGTCATAAGAAGCTATCTCTAGTCTAGTCCTTCCACCCTCATTTTTACATATAAAGAAAAAGAAACTCAACAAGATGAAACTGCTTATCTAAGTCACAAAGATTGTATCAGAGGCAGGAACAGGATCTAGGTCGTCTGACTCCTAAGAACTTGCTCGTTCCACTATATTACCTTGGCTCTTTGTTGAAGGGTAGAATTGTTTCCCACAAATGTCCCAATGAATGGAGAGCATACTAATGACCTGCCAAATGGCCTGGTGTGTTATGTTCCCCAGACATTGGATGGGAGGTCTAGGGAGTGATATAAGCTGAACCTTAAGCCAGTTCATTGCTAGCTTAGCATGTGGCATGAAAAAGGCTTTTCAGATAAACCAAAATCATGGTACACGCACACACACACACGCACACACACACACACACACACACACACACACAAATTAACAGAGAAAACTCTTAAGCTGTCAAAGGTTTTTACTTTTTTGGAGTATGGGGAGATATTGCTGATTTCTCTCATTGTCCTAGCTATTGTTGTTATTAGTGCTGTCAACCACAAACAATAAACACCCAATAAACACCCATTGTTACTGTAACTCATCTCTATTAGAGCTTCTTTTCCATTACAACTTTATTGAATCAAAATCCTGTGTCATAGGCTAGAGCTCTGGAAGCTGCCTCTACTTTCTCACCATCTGCTCCTCAACCTCTTGCAATCTGGTATCCATCCCACCTACTCTTTTGAAATTATTTTTCCAAAGGTCACTATTAACAAACTTAATAGGCTTCGTTCAGTCCTTCCGTGCTTTTCTAGCATTTTACATTTTGACCCTCTCCTCCCCCTCCTTGATTCTCCTGATTCTTTTGGTTTTAAGGGCACAACATTCCCTGTTCTCTTCCTATCTCTTTGATTTTCCAAATGTTTTGATCACTCCTTTGCTTTCTTCAATGGTTCCTCTTAACTTTTGGTTCATTAATGTAGATGTTCCTGGAGGCTCGATCCTTGACAAACTTCCCCTTTCCTCTATACATCATCTTTACCTGATCCTCTTCCTAATTTCCTTAGGTCTGTTGGTGTTACCACCATGTTTAATGCATTACTGTCATCTCTGACTCCTCCCCCTTATCTATTCCACACATACCATCCACCAGCATTGATTGTATCTCTCTAAAATCTCACACTACATTTCCTTATTAGAATTGCCAATTCTACCACCCTATTTCAGGCCCTTAAAACAACTTGTCAGGCGTAATGAAATATCCTAATATCAGGTCTCCTTCCCTTTAGTCTTTTTTACCCTTTATTCTGTCTTATGCACAATTCCAGAGTAATATTGCTAATCTACAGCTATGATCATGCTATTCCATTATTCAAAAATCTTCAGTGATCTCTCACTACATAGCAAATAATATCTGAAATATTTAAACTGATACTGTAGAGCCCTGGTAGAACTTGTATTTCTATAGTAATTAGAAACATCTGTGAATAGCACTTAGAAAGAAAGATTGTTTAAAATTGGAAGCTACCAATTGGTAGTATGTCTATTAGCCTACACACCCCAAGTGAGTTCCTTCTTCCTACAGCACAAGACGTTCCAAAAAGTGGGCTCAGAGCATCCCTGAGTCTCTGTGTCCCCATTTCAGGCTCATAACTCAGAATAATTCACCCTAAATAGGAGCTATCAAAAGTCTAAGATCTCCCACACATCCCCTCCACATCCAATTGAATATGACTTCCTACCTTTCCTTAATAAGTTTTACCGTACTTGCTGCTGTTCTACAGTACAGAGGAGCTGGGGAGAAAGGAGATGATATTTGAAGGATAAAGAGATTCAGAAAAAATAATTTTCATATACCTTCAATATTACAACTGCAGTATCTCTAAGTTGAGATATAATAGAACCATTTACCATAGATGGTGTAGTTTAAACAGCCCTGAATTTGGAATCAGAAAACCTAAAGTTCAGTCCATCTCTGATACTTATTCCTTTTGTGACCTCAGCCAGGTCAGATTACTTCTGTAGAACTTGGTTCCCTCATCTATAAAATGAGTGGTCTGAACTCGGTGACTCCTAAGGGCTCTTCCAGTTCTCAGTCTATGACCTTATTATCCAATCTATAACCTTATGATCCTATAACCATTATGTAGCCAAACTCACTCACTGGTTCTAGAGCCAATTATTATAATATCATCAGCTAACCCAGGGAACCAATGGTGACTGTCTCAGCTTCTTCAATAGTAAAGAGGAAGCAAAGTATCCCACTGGAGTTGGAGTCGAGAAGACCTGAGTTCAAATGTGACTTCACACACTTACCACCTGTGTGACCCTGGAAAAATCACTTAACCACTCTCAGCCTTGGCACCTTGCACCAAGGGTTGTTGTGAAGATCAAATGAGATAAATTTTTAAAGTACTTTGCAAACCTTAAAGTGATATATAAATGCTAGCTAAGGAGGGCCTTCAAGAAATCCTGGCCAAATGTTTAGGAAACATTAGCCCTTAAAAATGAAAACAAGGTCAACCATATTCCCTAATAGAAAAATCCATTGATTAAATAAATGGAATTTAAAGGGAAGAAACAAGTTCCTGGTTGCTGTACAAAATGATGGGATGGTAAAGCTGGATTTCATGTTTTTGTATTGTTTTGGAACACCAAAGATAAACTATTCTGTCACTGCAAAATTCTGGGAGGGGAGGAGGGGAAAACAAATGTGAAAATGTACTTGATGCACGCTTCTTGAATTTCACACACCAGCCTTTGTTCAGAAGATGGCCGACTGCAATCAGATATGGTTTCAACATTTGTCTGGGAAAAGACTCAGTCCTTTTTCATCCAATGGATTAAAAAGAAAAAAGCAAACTATTCACAAAGGGTTTTGATTGTACAGTATTTAAAGTTTATGAATAAGATGGAATAAGAAGACATACTTTTGTTTCTAATTCAGAATGACTGTTTTAGGTTTATTAGATATATATCCATGCATATACATATATAGACATATATAAACATATATGTATAAGATGATCTAATGTTGTTATGTTATATATTCTTATTCATCATAACTTAAAATTCTTAAAGCTTTAAAAATATTCTCACTCTTTACTTCCTGGGAGGCATCCAGGATTGGACTATATTTGCAGTCAAATTGTCAGTAAGGTGAGGGAGAGAGATTTCAGAGGGTAAGACACAGAAATGGCTTGAAGGTTGGAGAATTTATTTACTTTTTTTCTGAACTAATGATTTTTGGAAACTTACTGTGGACAAATGATTTTACAAAGCTATTTTAAAAATCTTGTTATAGTCTATTTAAATGTGTTTTTCAAAGTTATGCTGTGATGTAGGCTGGGCTTTTAGTAACAACAGCAGTTGCATCTGATCCTGTTTTGAGACGTTGCTAAGGGACAAGTCAATGTAGATGAGGAAGGAAAAAAAAAGAATGCAATTGTCTTCAGAGGGCAAAGAATTGGGCTAGATAGAATGGGGAATTACAGGAACCCTTAAGACATCTGCATGTAGATCCTTGGTATTCAGAGTGCAGGGCACCCCCTCTGGTAGCTTTAGGCCAACCAATACCTGCTCTATCCCTACATTTCAAAGGCTAAATTTGTAACCTTTCCCAATCTCTGTCTCTGTCACAATAATAATAGCTAACGTTTATATAATGCCTTTTATGTGCCAAGCACTCTCCTAAGTGCTGTACAACTATCATCTGATTTGATCCTTACAGCAATCCTGGAAGGTAGAGGTGCCATTATCATCCCCATTTTGCAGATGAGGAAGCTGATTCAAACAAAGGTTAAATGACTTGCCCAGGATCACACAGTTAGTGAGTTCTGAGGTCAGAAAACACACACACACACACACACACACACACACACACACACACACACACACGCGCGCACGCGCACACACACACACACACACGCAGAGTTTCTCTGCTGGGGAAGAGAATGGGGGCTGTCTTTTAAAGGCAGAGTCTTCTGTAGATAGGGACCACAGTTTCAACCCTATTTTACTGGATACTAATCCACTAACCTCCCAGAACTGAGCAGAAAAGAGGGGAAGGGGTGTTGGATCAGGAAATTAGGGTAATTGAGTAACTGTGCTTTGAAAATTCTTTGGGATTTTGCAAGGAATCTGAGGTCTCTTGTATATTATTTCAAATTTCATTTTTGGCCCCATTATTTTTATTTGATTTCACTATAGTCAGAAGAATAGGGTCTATGGGAACCTAGAGGCAGGATAGAATGCAACTGGCACCTTTGATAGTTGGTGGGAAACCCTGGGATGGATTAGAAGCACTGGGGTGAGGAAGGGAGCAGATAAAGTTGCTTGGAGAGTAATTATATCAACTAGTTTCAATGAATAAAGCTGGCATTTAGAGAGAGTATTTAAAGAGAAGGGTGAGTGATTCCTATTGCCTGTGGATTTAAGGCTGGCTGCAATCCTGTTGCCTTTGGGCAGATTTGAATTAGGAACTGGCCCAAGTAGCTTTATGCAAGGGAGGAAGGACACAGCTGTAGCTGTGTGGGTGATTGACTTAGGGCCTTCCCTTCTGCAGGCATTGTATGTACTCTAGTGGGTGTGCTGACCCACTGGGAAGATAGCTGGTGGGTGGTACAAAGGGGAGGGAGGGATTGTGGTGTGCCCTCCACCACTGCATCTCATATAACATTATTGTGCCATAGAGTTATATACCAACTCACCAATATGGGTGAGGTGAGTCTGACATGATAGAATGATTCAGATTTAGGCTCCATACCTAGCAAAATGAGTCAATCCTGGGCTCCCTTCCTCCAGGGGTTCATAAACTCTCATATTTTGACAGCCTAGTGAAGCTTGTGTACTCCTTAGAATAATGCTTTTAAATGCATAAAGTAAAATGCATCAGATTACAGAGGAGACCAATTATTTTGAAATAGTTATTAAATTAATAATTGAATTAATCAATTCAGTTAATAACTGAACTAAATTAATTAACTGAAAAAACAGTTCAGAGATGCCAATCCCTGTTTTAGGTATAACTAAGCATCCTAGGTCATTACATTTAAGCTTAGTGTGCTGTATAGTACAGTATTTGTAGATTTCCCCATTTCTGGAGACAATTATGCCAGATAGAGAAGTTAGCCTTCATGGCCAACCCCTCCCCCATTTAGTCCGACCTGAAGTTTAATTTTGTCTCTGACACAGCCCCGCATCTCAGAACTATGAGTGGACAGTTCCTTTCTCTTTCTACTCTCATCACCAATTTAACCCTAAACCAAATGAACCCTGACTGAAATTGTTTTTGCTAGTGGAGGGATACAGTTTTGGGTTCTGTTTCTGTCTTTCAAAGGACAGTTCCCTACAGGATATTCATACTATTTTCCCTACAGGTAAGGACAGGGCTTCCTAGACTTCCTGTCTAATTGGAGAAAAGAAAATTATGAGGTTTAATGCAGACCAGTGGCATGATTCACATTCTCTACTGTCCTGTGTTCTTTCTGTTTTCAGCTGCAAAAGTGAGGCACTGAGCACAGAACACTTGGAAGGGCAGGCTGTCCTCTTTCTTCTAAATTGGGCTTATGTTTCCCTTGATACATTTAAAGATATGTAATTTCTTTGTTGTATGTATTTCCTCTACTGATGAGAAGCATAACCCTTCCAGAGGTTGGGAGTTGCCTTGGCCTAAATATTTATCATATGTTGGCCAACATCATAATGGTGAGAATGGTTATGTTAATTCTACTTAATATTCACATAAGGCTTTTAAAAAGAGACTCCTTTTTATTGAAAAAGCACAATTTAGTGGAGAAATGTTTCTGTTTCTCTCACTTAATGACACATCTTTGGAAAACCTAGTTATTTGTACAACAAGGTCATAACCAGGACATCACTTCCTTTCTGGTTGTAGCTTACTTTAATAGCAAAGACAATTTTACAGTTTTCAAGGAAATAAATAGCCAATAGGCTATTTGCAAAACCAGCAAATCCCAAGACCTATTCAATGATATAAAATATCACGAATGCACTTATGTATGCATTGAAGAGAATATGGTCACCTAATACTACTTTGTCTTCTGAATAACTTTTTAAACTGAAAACCTATCAAAAGGTTTACAAACCTTTGCAAAAAAAAATGGTTCAATCCTATCCATACAAACCAAAATTGCAATCCATTCCTCTCGTGGCCCTCTGTATATCTATAATTATTAATTTTGTACGTATCTTCAAGCACATTATACACAGAAAACCCCTCTTGCTTGCCTAGACAAGCAAGAAATATCTGCTGCTTTTGAAAATTTGCCAGCCTACTTTTTGGAGGTAGACAGACTCTGTTTGCAATTCTCCCACACTCTTGGGTTCTCAGCTCCTATTATCTCTCTCCCTCATTATGTAAGTACACTTGGGGCTGCTAGACTAGCAGCCTTCCCCTCTCCCCTCCCCCAATGCTATTAGTTGCAAGAGAGGCAATCCCTTTCCCATTAGACTTGCACCATGTGAATAGCTCATAGTAACAACAGAAGGTAAAGTATTAAGTCTTTTCCTCTATGTCATGCCTAGACTTTCCTGCTGCTCCTGAGGCTTTGGAAGGATTCCTACACGTGTGAGCTTTTCTCTCTGAGACCCTGGGGCTGCCTATGAACTCTTCCTTTTCTATCAAGAGAGCTGGGTCTTAGAATTCTGGGCCTCATTAGAAGAATGGATTCTAGGCAAGTTAAGGACTCTTCTCTATTTTATTGAGCAACCATGCTTCTAAAATTCTTGACAGTCATCTTGAAAGGTAGGGATCATACCATTTGGGTTACATGGTTCTCCTAAATATGTTACCACATGAAAGAAAACATGTCAACTTATCCTACTTCTTCTCTAAGGCTGAGTCTACTCGGGTGGGGAACCTGCAACCTCCAGGCCACATGTAGCCCTCTAGGTCCTCAACTGTGGCCCTTTGACTGAATCCAAACTTCATAATAAAACTTGGAGTCAGTCAAAAGGCTGTATCCAAGATCCTAGAAGGCCACATGTGGCCTCAAGGCTGCAGGTTCCCTACCCCTGGTAGGCACTTAACTTTATCACTTCTCTATTTAACTGGCTACTGATATCTTGGACTGAATGATTATCATCTCTAGGGCTGAGTTAGGTGATCGCTCCTACTTGGCTAAACCAACTCAGGAGTTACCCCTCACCCCCATGGACAAAAGTATATTCTCAGCCTTTCTGGTCCCTGGTTTCTGACCTATAGTCAAAAAATGGGGGAAAAAACAAAAAGGCTGAACCTCTGAGGAGTATTAAAAAGTATTTAAAGTATTTTACAAGATAGCAGGAATGGTTCTTATCTCCAACAACCAAATCAATCAGACCATCTATGATGCCCAAGATATGTTCTTGATACTCTCTACTTGTTAGTGGTCATGTCCCATGCCTTCCTTAGATAGCATGACGTTAGGTAGATGTGAACAATGTTAGTTCTCAAAAAAGGCTCACTGTCCTCTCAGATGGTTGTGCTCAAAGAATAGTCATTAATAGTTAATGTCATCTTAGGAGGAGGTGCCAGGGGTTTATGATAGGTGCTTTTAAAATGTTTTATTAATGTCTTGGATGCTTTCATAGGTAAGATGCTTGTTACATTTCTGGACGACACAAAACTGGGAGGGGGAGATAAACACTAGATAAGAGTCAGAATTCAAAATTACCTTGACAGGTGAGAATGCTGGGCCAAAACAAATAAGGTAAAATTTGAAAGATAAATTTTAAAATCTTACACTAGTTTAAAAAAAGTCAACTTTAGAAATACAAAATCAGAAAGGTATGGCTAGACATGTGTTCATCTGGGGGAAAAAAAAGATCTTGTGGTTTTAGTGGACTGCAAGCTGGGTCAAAAAGGTGAGATGGCAGCCAAAAGCTAATACTGTATCATTGACTTGCAGTTAAAAGATGCGTAGGTTCCTAGAATTAGGAAGTGATAGTCCTGCTGTTTGGATCCCATCTGGGATATTGTGTTTAGTTTTGAGCACCACATTTTAGGAAACACACTGATATGAGAGAAGGGTACAACTGAAAGTAATTAGGATGGTGAAAAACCTTGAGATCATAGCATATAAGGAATGATGGAAAGACTTGATGGTTAGGCTGGATAAAACAAGACTAAGGTATATATGTGAGGCAAACTCGCTCTATGCAAGCATTTCTATATCCCTACACTTCTGACCTTTGGGAACTCAGAGAATGAGTCTAATCCCACTCTTACATATGCATGATAGCCCTTCTGATACTTGAAGCTATTTATCAGTCCCTCTCACCACCTCAAGGTCTTCTGTTTACTGTTGGCAATGTTGCCATTTCCTTCATTTGCTCCTTGTATGACACATTCTCTGGTCCTCTCCTTGTCCTTCTCTGGCCACCTCCAACTTTTGAAAGAACATTAAGGGGGCAGCTGGGTGGTGCAGTGGATAGAGCACTGGCCCTGAAGTCAGGAGGACCTGAGTTCAAATCTAGCCTCAGACCAAACACTTGACACTTACTGGCTGTGTGACCTTGGGCACACTTAACCCCAATTGCCAAAAAAAAAAAAGAACATTAGTCCAAATGTGGCCTGACCAGGAGAGTACAGCACACTTTTATCTCCCTTGTTCAGACACTAAACCTTTCTGTGCATCTTAGAAAGACATTATGCTTTTTGAGCTTTATGTCACACAATCATTTCATATTAAAGTTGAAGTTAATCAAAAACTCGCATCTTTTCTGAAAAAACAAAACAAAACAAAACTGCTCTGTGGATACACTGTGGACATTTTGTACTTATTCAGTTAATTCTTTGAACCCAGGTCTATGAATTCATGCTTATACCTATTAAATTACTTATTATTCGATGTGACACATCATTCTAGCCTGTCAAGATCATTTTACATCTTAACTTTGTCATCTAGTGTGTAAACTCTCCCTGAAAGTTGTGTTATATATAAATTGGATAACTGTGACATCCTCACCTTCAATTAAGCCATTGATAAGTTGGATAGCACAGGACCAAGGTCAGACACCTGGGGCATTCAGCTAGAACTCTCCCTGCATGTAGACCTCCATCCACTCGTTTTTTTCATTTCACTTTTTCAATCATTTCTAAATCCCACCTAATTTTACTACTAGCCAGCCTGTATCTCTTTATTTTGCTCATAAGGACAGCATGGGAGACTCTGTCAAATGGTTTGTGGAAATCCAGGTATAGTTACCTATAGGAATTAATCCCTGCCAGTGAAACAGGTAATAGCAAGAGGACAGATAATCTTCAGTAGCAGAGATGTCTTTATGTCACTTCTCAAATCATATCAAATTGGCAGCCAACTCTTTGGTTTGCTGTAGGTCAGCACAATGGAGTTGTTCTATGGCAGAAGCCCTATGCCATATTTCTGCTGGTAATCTTCCACAATATTTTGCCATTTTCTGATTTGTCTTCAAAATGGAGGATTTTTTCCCATTTTACCTATAAAGATTGTGATGTACTTTCTGCATAGACAAAGGATCTGACGCCTACTGTTCTGTTGATATTTGGTATAGGTAATTACCCAGGGTAATCATCTGTGTATTTTCTTCCTGAAGCTGCCATTCTGAGACATTATATTCTTCCTGTCACTTTCCTCTTAAATTGCTGTGTGGCATGTAGTTTTGCCCTGCAAAGTAGCAACCATGTATTACCCTTGCAGTAGTTTTATTTTTCTGGTGGATAAATTAAATTGCCCCTTTGAAGTTATTTGGCAGATAGTTGGAGAATGTGATAAGGTATGTGTTAAATCATAAGGAAATTTAGGAAAATGGCAAAAATCTTACATCATTAAAAAATCATTGGGGGCAGCTAGGTGGCACCATGAATAGAGCTCTGGCCTTGAAGTCAGGAATATCTGAGTTCAAATGCAGCCTTACACCCTTGACACTAGTTGTGTGACCCTGGTCAAGTCACTTAACCCCAATTGCCTCACAAAAAAGGCAAAAAAGAAAATCAGAGAGACAACCAATCCAGGATCCCAAGGAAGACTGTCCCTGTTGGCCTACTAACACGTTTTATAATGCCATAATGATATCTTACATTTATATAGCATTTTATAGATACAAAGCATCTTCTAGACATTATTTCATTTAAATTTTACAGCAAACTTTACAGCAATTACAGGTAGGTAATGAAATTATTATCACCCCTATTTTGCTGATGAGAAAACTAATGCACACAAAAGTAAAGGGCATTTCCCAAGGTTACAAAACTAGTAAATTGCAAAGCTAGGATTGGAACCCAGCTCCTCCCTACATCATACCATGAACTTCATTTTCTTGTCAAAGAACGTAAAATGCTAGCCAGACGAGTTTGAAAAGATGGTAGTCTGAGCATTTATCAAGTCAATATATTTTTCAAAAAGATCCAAGATCACAACATTCAGGTAATAAAACTTGGATATAAAAAGGGACCTTGAATATTATTTCATCTAACTTCCCTTATTTTGCAGATGAGGAAAATTAGGCCTATAGAAATAAAATTATTTGTATGAGGTCACAGGTAGGAAGCTGAAGAGCTGGGATTTCAACACAGATTACAAATCTAGTGTTCTGTTTACTATACTTCACTTCTTCTCAAGTGTAGGGATTAGCTCCATTTCCTTTCTGTACTTGCTCCCCATATTGTTTCTTTTCTGAGCTTGATTTTCCCCTTTTCATAGTGAATATATTTTTATTGTGCAGTCATATTTTAATTGCAAAAAAGCAAGCTCAACATCAGTCAATGGTGTGACAGCTAATGGAATGTTGGTTGCTTTGAGAAGAGGTTGATTTCCAGAACAAGGGAAGTGATGGGGACCTTATTAAGGTAGTAAGGAGCAGCTAGTGGTCTGTTTTTGAAGAAACACAAGGTGAAGGTGAATAATCTGAGGTAACAGAAAATTTCAGTTGGAGCCAGAAGTTTGTATTTTACTCTATGCAAAAATGAAAGTCATTGACAGCTTTTGAACATGGAATTGGAGATAATTAAGATCTATATATTTGGAAAAGAAATCAGCAGTTGGGTTTATCAGTCAACTAGTATTTATTACTTGCCTATGGATTAGAAAGCTAGGTGAAGAAGCCTACAGTGCTGGGCCTGGAGTCAGGAAAACTCATCTTCAAGAGTTCAAATCTGGCCTCAGACACTTACTGGCTGTGTGACCCTGGCCGAGTCACTTAACCCTATTTGCCTTAGTTCCATATCTGCAAAACGAGCTGGAGAAGGAAATGGCAAACTACTCTATCTTTGTTAAGGAAACCTCAAATGGGGTCATGAAGTGTCAGATATAACTGAAATGACTACACATCAACAACAAAAATGGTTTAGAAGGGGAAAATAATGATAGCAGAGAAGAGAATTAGAAGGCTACAGTAGTAGTCCAAATAAGATGGCCTTGACTAAGGCGATTGCAGTATGAGTCAAGTGGATGGATAGATATTGTCCTTGTTAATTCATTGAATGTGCATAGAGAGGGAAGCATTAAAGATGGATTAAATGCTTCAAAAGCAGATGACAAGAAAAAAATAGTGATTTTTTTAAAGGACAGGATAAAAAAATTTTTTAAAAGGACAGGATATTTTTAAGATTGTGAGCTCAGTTTTATATCTACTGAGTTTGAGGTGCCAGAAAGGTATCCAAGTAGAAATATCCAGTTAGAAGCTATAGATAGAGAACTGGAGCTCAGGAAAGAGATTGTGGGTGAAGATAGAAATGTGTGAGTCATCTCTATAGAGTTGATAATTGGAACCATGTGAATGACTGGTATCAGCAAGGGACAAAATGTAGAAAGAAGATAAAACAAGGCAAGTAATGAGATTTGGGGGATGTTCCAGTTTTTGTAGTGAGTGGAGGATAATAAACTGTTTTTGGACACCATCTCTATATGGCCAAAAGTTGGTGTCTGGTAATGTCTGAGTCTCATTTAAAGTCCTTTTAGAGACAAAATTGGCTAAGGTTCTATTAGGAAGTTTGTTCTCTAGGTATCACCTTAAGGGCATATTTTGAGAGCCCAGATATTATGAAAATCTTATCAGTAAAGCAGGAGGAGAGGTATTCTGCTAAGAAATAAGACAGGAGGGATGGAATTAGTAGCTGGAGAGAAGAATGTCTAGAACAGTCACCAGGGAGAATGTGAGAAGGTCTCCAGAAGAGCTGACCAAAAGGATTGCCATGAAATGGTAAGGAATCTGTTGAGCTTATAGAATACGAAATTATGGTGAATCCTGCCATCTCTGATATATCTTAGCAGCATTCATGAGGTTGAAAGTAAGAAAAGAAGGTGGATGGTGAAGGTGCTCCATGGTTGGCAATTAGCTTCTAATAAAAGACCACTATACAATGTTGAAATGGATGACTATAGAATAAAAATTGTAAAGGGAAGATAATGTAGGTGTTAGTGGCAATGAAATGTAAGCTCATTGAGCATATGGACTGTTTCATTGCTGTCTCTATGTCTCCAATACTTAGTACAGTGTAAGTACTTGGTGCTTAAGACTGTTAAATAAGTAACTCCTATATATAGTAAATAAGGATAGAAAGAAATCTAAGGACAAGAAGTCATGCTGAAGATCCCATTTGAGGTTTCCTTGGCAAAGATATTGGAATGGCTTGCCATTTTCCTTTTCTAGCTCATCTTACAGATGAGAAGCTAAGGCAAATGGGGTTAAGTGACTTGCCCAGTGTCAGATACCTAGTAAGTGTATCTTCCTGCAATATAGCAAGGCAGTTAAAGAATTGAGAGAGTAGGTGATTGTGATCAGAGAGGAATTATAATTTCAGATAATGCTGAAGCTCCAGATGTGATGATTCTCATGGGTGGCCAATGGAGAGTAGAAATGGATATCATGGAGTTGATGAGATTGATGAGAGATATGGAGGTATTAAATCATTGATATCAATATTGAAATTTCCAAGAAGGATGGCATGTGTAGAGGTAGAAAAGAATACTATGATCTTATATAAGGAAAGTTTAATTCCAATGTAAGGAAATATTTGGTTTGAATTTCTTAGATTCTCATGGCATAGAAGACTAATAGAAAACAGCCAATGTCAATAGCCAATATCTAGTCCATGATTTAAATTCTGATTGAAGGCCTTGCTATCACAATTTGATCTTAGATGAAGGTTGTGAGGCCTAGTTTAAGATGAAAATGCCTAGTTTTTTAAAATTAGTAAGCACAAGAGAAGACTTTTTTTCTTTCTTTCTTTCTTTTTTTTTTTTTGTTGTTACCTTTCTTAAAAAGAAATGACTGGCTTGTGCCCTCAGAGTTATGTCCATTGCTTTCACCCAATTCTAATGGATGCAATGGGGAATAATTCAGGAGAATTGCTAACTTTTTTGAGTGATCATCATATGTTCCTGCTCTGGGATCATAATAATGATTAACTTGCTCTGTGAATTTGATCAATTAAATGTTCTTCTACCACAGGTTTCTTACCATTGAGAAAAAAAGGATAATTGTAACTGCTCATTGCCTTCTATCTAGAACAGAGTAAAAGTAAGTGTTGATATCTGCAAACCTTTTGATTCATATTTTAAAAAAATGCTAAGAGATCCTGTGATGCAGCATTAGTGATCTTATTTTTTTAAGTATCTTTTTAAGTTTTGTTCCCTTTGAGATATTCTAGTTGTGCCCTATAGTAATTTTAGGGTAAGGTTTGCTCCAGGTAGTTTAGGAGCAAAACAAAAGTGTTATTTTTCAAGTCATTCTCCTTACTTGCTATTTTGCTTATACTCAACATAAGACTGGGTCAGCTAGGTGGCCCAGTGGATAGAGTACTGTACTTGGAATCAGGAAGACTCATCTTCATGAGTTTAAATCTGGCTTCTGACATTTACTAGTTATGTGACCCTGATCAAGTCACTTAACCCTGTTTGCCTCAGTTCCTGATCTGTAAAATGAGCTGGAGAAGAAAATGGCAAACCATTCCAATACCACTCCAATATCTTTGCCCAGAAAACCCCAAATGGGTACACAGAGAGTCCAATATAACTGAAACTACTGAACAACAATACATGACCATGGCTGAGAATAAGGATGGGAATCCTGTTAAACCTCAACAACCACAAGCAGTATGAGTCCAATCTTAAGTGATATTACTAACCAGTTTAATTTAGCCTCCAACCTGAATAGACCATCTTAAAAAATCTGATTGCAAGTACATTGAAGAATTTTATATCAGTCAGCCTGGTTCCTGAGATTCTTATAGACTTTCCTTTTATCTTGAAGCCAACAAAAAAGAGGGCTCTAAAGAACAATGTGCTGTGTTTCTGACCATTGGTGGCAGCTAAATGAATGCTAGAGAAACTTTCTTTACTATCTCTGCTTCACCTAAAACTGTTCGGACAGGTTTGTTTAATACCATTTGTAATTATAAAAGGCTCTCATGCCAGTAGAATAAAAGAGTCATGTAGAACAATGAAGTTTATTAAAAGTGATTTCATTGCCTGATTTAAAAAATGGAGACACTAAAAGCTCACTGAGGTAAAGTGAATTGCCCAATGTCATATTGCTACTTAGTAGCAGAGGTAGGACAAAATCTTGGTCATCCTCCCTTCCCTTCCATCTATCTTTCCATTTCAGCAAGTCAACTATAGAAGGCTGTAAGCAGATCTTTCAGGAGATCATCTGAGGCCCTGAGAACTTACCAGGAGAAGTCAATGTTATGGCATGGGATCTAGCCATTGTACCAATTCACTAAAAATCTATAAATATACTTTTACTCTAAGGAAAAACAAAACAACCCAGGAAAATTGAATATTTAATAAAACAAAATGTGTTCCTGGAGGTTAAACATACTCTGGTAGCTATACTAATAAGTTAATGAAGAAGTGCTTATTCAGTGTTCACATATGCTGGGTCTTTCTTGAGAATACAAAGACAAAAACAAAATAGTCTTCGCCCTAAAGGAATTGTGGATTCTATTGAAACAGCAAACATACAAGGTGTGCCAAAAGTCTTAGTGTATTTTAAGCTATTCAGTATATAATATATATGCTCAAATGTTTCAGAACAACAATAATGATGATAAGAATATTGATAATGATAATAATAATAGCTAACATGTATACAGGGCAGCTAGGTGGCATAGTGGATAGAGTGCTGAGCCTGGGGTCAGGAAGACTCATCTTCCTGAGTTCAAATCTGGCCTCAGATACTTACTGGAACTGTGACCCTGGACAAGTTACTTAGCCTTATTTGCCTTAGTTTCCTCATCCATAAAATGAGCTAGAGAAGGAAATGTTAAACCACTCTAGCCAAGAAAAGTCCACATGGGTTCATGAAGAGTAAGACATGACTGAAAATGACTGAACAAAAGAAGAATATAGCACTTACTATGTGCCAAACAATATGCTAAGAGCTTTGCAATTATTATTTCATCCAATCTTCACAATAGCTCTGGTAAGTAGGAGTTAGTATTATCTCCACTTGACAGATGAGGAAACTGAGGCAAAGAGAGGTGAAGTGATTTTCCCAGAGTCACACAGCTAGTAATTGTCTGAGATAGGATTGAAATTAGTGCTTTCTGACTCCTAGTCTGGCAGTCTACCTATTGCATCATCTTCCTGCCCTTAAATATATACATATACATATATATATATATATATGTATATATATATATACATATATATATACATATGTATACATATATATGTGTGTGTGTGTGTGTATGCATATGTGTGTATATATGCATGTATTATACATATTTATATTTAGCTCTACTCTACAAATATATGTAACTCTGTACAAAATATGCTGGTGTGGTTTGCCATTTCCTTCTCTATCTCATTTTACAGATGAGGAAACTGAGGCAAGCAGGGTTAAGTGACTTGTCTGGGATCACACAGCTAGTAAGTGATTAAGGTCAGATTTGAACTCAGGATGATGAGGACTTCCTGACTCCAGGCTGGGCACTTCATCCATTGCGCCATCTAGCTGCCCATATATGCGTATATATTGACTATTAAAGGGTGGGTTCTCAATTTTTTTTGGGAAAATATTTTCATTTTCCTATTAGGCAAGAAAATTCTGTGACCGTAAGTTTGACCATCGATGCAATTTATTTTGTGTAATTTTATATATCCATATGTGTACATAATATGTTATGCATGTGTGTATGCATATTCAGGAATGTGTTGGAGCCAGCTAAAATAGATTTCAAAGTGCTGATTGTTAAATTTCCATTTTTCACGTTTGCATCCCAGTAATCTGCCAATGCTACAAATTAGAGCTTGATTTATTATTTTTAATTGTCTAGACTTAAGAAAGTGATGAAGAAAATAATAATGTAGATTAAACAAGATTGTGAGGTGGGTATATTTTTTGGAAAGACATTTATTAAATGTTTACCAGTGTTTGTGTTACATGTGTTTGTGTAGATGTGGTTAGAGAGATGATAGTTTGCTAAGTAGCCAGACAGATATATACATATGTAGATAAATATAGATCATGTAGATATATGGAGCCATATAGAGATATCAACATCCATGCCTATATATAGCATAGATATCAATGTAATATTGTCATTAACAATCAATACCTTGTTACTTTCCAACTATTCTCAAGCAAGTTCGTACCTGGGAATGAGATAAATCCTTCTCTTTTCCCCCAGCAGGTTTCCTAAGAACAATGCATCTGAGTAAAAGTGATATTTTAGAGACAGAGTTACTAGACTAGGGAGACAGCTGTCCATTTAACAGCATGGCACTATCTTCCAGAACCTTCTTAAGCCTTCAAATAATACACCCCTAAGGTTTCATGTTCTGACCAAATCTATCCTTACTCAGAATGCAAAGCATGCAATTTTCTACATTAGCTTCCACTGGGAACCTCAAAGCAGTCTCTAGAAATTGATTAACCCTGCAGAATGTGCAGCTTCTCAGTGGGATAGGAAAAAGGGGAGGGGAGAATAGAGTATTTGGGTTAAATACTTACATACATAATCACCGTCTGGACTCAAATTGGAAGATTATGGGGAAAACTCTCACACTTTCTTCTCTCTAAGTGAGTGACTAGAGCAACATATATGCAAGCACACACACACACACACACACACACACACATACACACACACACACACACAAATATTCTATCTTCATCCTCTGGAGCTTTTCTTCTTTCTTTGGGGACACATGGGAGAGCTCCCTGTGACTTTAAAACCTCAATCTCTCTTTTTGGTGGATGAGTGAATCTAAATAGGATGCATCTCTGTGCCCTTTTCATCTCTCCTGTATGTCTCAAGCCATATTCCTATGCTTTCTTCTTTGCCTTGCTGTGAGCCATAGCTATCAATATCACTCATGTCTTCCTTGTTAGTTTCTACCAAGGTGTTTGATACTTGTCGCTCAATGGCCTTATAGGATAATATGTTCCATGGGACTATTTTTGGGGAGGCGTGGGGGGAGAGAGTGTCTACATGCGGGAGGGAGTGTCTACATGGTAATGCCATGTTCCTCTCCATTTTTCTTTTTGGTATGATCAGCTAGCATAGACTTAGTCACTATCATTTGCTCTCTCTCCCTCTGTCTCTGTCTCTCTCTGTCTCTCTGTCTCTCTGTCTCTGTCTCTCTCTCTCTCTCTCTCTCTCTCTCTCTCTCTCTCTCTCTTTCTCTATCTTTCTCTCTCTGTCTCTCTCTCTCCATTCTCCCTTTTATTTTCTTGCATTCATTTTGTCTTAATGGTGTAGTATTTGAAATTTCTAAGTCAAGTTCTGCTAAGTCACTCCTGCCATTCCTTATAGTGTGTGTGTGTATACACACACACACACACATGTATATATATGTATATGTACATACACATATATGTCTGTGTGGGTAAGTATGGAGATAGATCGATGGATAGATGGATAGATAGATAAATATGTGTTATAAATTAACATATGGAATTAAAAGCATTTACAACTATTTGTCTTACCCATACGTCAAAAATATTTATATTTATATATTGTTGTTTAGTTGTTACCTACTTTTTATGACCCTAGTTGTGGAGTTTGCCATTTCCTTCTCTATCTCATTTTACAGATGAGGGAACTGAGGCAAACAGGGTTAAATGACTTGTCCAGGGTCACACACAGCTAGGCCAGATTTGAACTCATGGTGATGAGGACTTCCTGACTCCAGGCTGGGCACTTTATCAACTGTGCCATCTAACTGCTCATATGTGCATACATATTGAATGTTAAAGGGTGGGTTCTCAATTTTTTTGGGGAAAGATTTTTGTGTTGTTGTTAAGCGAGAAAATTCTGTGAAATTCCATGGATATTCCAGCTTTCTGTGATTTTTTAAATAGCTTTTTGTCTCTCATGGAAATCTATGTTTTTATGTCTCTCCACTGTGATTGTCTCCACTGACAGCATCTTGTTGGCCAATGCAAAGGAATCTTAAAATTGGATCAAAGTGAATGACTGGATCACTGGAATAACCAAACTCTGAATTCTAGCAGTCTTTCTTAACACTCAAAAGTTATTAGGCAGTAATCATAAATGATGTCACTACAAATGCCCAAATAATTTTTGTTTTCTGAGTCTATGCCATCATATTTTGATAAGCAGAAATCATTCTTCCTTGACACTGACCTTTTACATGGTGGTGTTGATGCTAGGTGGTTCTATTGCATTAGTTATGAAATATTCAATGACACTTTCAGGATAAAATTCAACATTAATTTGATAACTATACGTCTAAAGCTACGACTTTCCTAATTGTAGTGAACACAAATTTTTCATGGGACTTTTCTTTTTCTAGAAGTCCAACACTATTAAATTTTCATATTTGGAACACCATAGACTTTTGGTATTGGTCAACAGGTCTAGAAAAGCAGTAGTGGACACTGAGTCACAGAGCAATGTGTGACTACAATATTTTTTAAATACAATAATCGTAGGAGGCTTTACTGTTCCTTTTCAGAGATGTATCTGTAGTGAACAAAACATAAATAAACTGTACAGACTGATGAAAAATTTTGAGTTGAAAGACTTACAGCATCTTCTAAATGTGGGTATCAAAGAACATATGTGTATATGTATATGTATACATATGTATATGTATGTATGTATTTCTCAGAATTCTTTGGTGCTTTCATTAAGACAGATCATGTGTTTGGGCACAAAGAAATAACAAATATGTTTAATATGAAAGAACATAAAACCATTTTTTGCAGTACTAGGGGAAAATATCTACTTCGTTAGTATGTACTAATGCTAGCATAGAAAAGAAATATAGTTTCTGGGCGTCTGTTTCAACTGTCCATTGAGAGGAGCAAGGTTTTATTCTGCTAACTACTCACCAGAATGGAGCAACTAATGTCTGTGGTCCAGCCCGTGACTGGTGGAATGGCTCCAAGAAAAGCTTCCACCTGTTTTAGCAATGCTGATCCTTTTTATTGCTGTATAACAGCAGGTGTACAGGAAAACATTGAAAGTACCCAGCAGTTCTATGGGGGGATTTTCTCCCTCTCACTCTGACCTCCTCCCACCAAAGTCAGTATACTGTACCAATTTCATTACTCAAGAAATTAAAGTGCTAAAATATAATCTACTGTTTATTAACATCGTTATGAAGATCAAGATGCTCATGAGGTGTGTTCTGCATAGTTCTTCTTAGGTGCCTGATACATACATCTACCTTGCCTGTCAAGGCTAGTGAGGAACATGCTTGGGGAGTGGTAATCAGTGGCAGAGTGCTTGCTGAGGTCAGCCCTTATAGGCTGCTGGGTCTTGCCATCCCATCCTTCCTTCTCCATACTCCCACATTTATTGTTGTCTTTTGTCTTTGCAGCACCTATGATGAAAAAAATCATCAGAACTAACCAAAGTCAGTCTGACATTATAATCAATGTTCTATATTTCTAGTCCCATACATCTATAAAAAAGTGGGGAGAAGTACTTTCTTATATCTCCTCTTTGTGTCTAAACTGGTCTTTATGATAATAGCTAACAGTTATATAGCACTTGCTATGTGCCAGACATTGTTCTAAGTCTTTGAAATTATTAATTCATTACAACAACCCTGGAAGTCATGGGCTAATTTTATCCCCATTTTAATAATTAAAAAAAAAAAACTGAGACAGAGGTTAGGTGACTTGCCTAGCTCACACAGCTAGTAAGTGTCTTAGAACCAGATTTGAACTCAGGTCCTTAAGACTCCAGGCCTGGTACTCTAGGTGGATTCAGTTTTGATTATTTTGTTGTTATTCTTTCCATTTTCATTGTTGTAGCTATTGTATGTCTTGTTTTCCTGATCTACTTCACTTTGCATAATCATTTCATGTATGTTTCCATGTTTCTCCTCCTTCATCATTTTCACCAATTTTTAATATCACACTAAAATTCTACTGTGGCAGCTAAGTGGCACAGTGGATAGAATGCTGAGCCTATCTGAGTTCAAACCTGGCCTAAGACACATTAGATGTGTGACTCTAGTCACTTAATCCTATTTGCCTCAGTTCTCTCATCTGTAAAATGAGTTGGAGGAGGCAATGTCAATCTACTCTAGTGTCTTTGCCAAGAAAACCCCAAACTGGATTATGAAGAGCCTGACACAACTGAAATGACAGAACAATAAACAACAATAATACTCCATTATTTTCTGGCAGCACAATTTGCTTAAACTTTCCCCCAACTTCTGGTCTTTTTATTTTGTTTCTAAGTTCTTTGTTGCCACAAAAACTCTGCTATATTTTGGTGTATAGGAGATTTTTCTTTTTGTCATTGACCTCCTTGGAGGTTAATACATGGCAGTGGACTCTCTGTGTAAAAGGGTATGGGCATGTCAGTAATTAATTTTGTATAATTCCAAACTGCTTTCCAGAATAACTGGACAAATTCACAGCTCTATTAGTTTACGTGAAGAGGTGAACCTGAAATATGACTATTTGGTAGTAAGCTTTTTGTGTGATTTATATTTAACTGTTCAATGGATTTGTGATCTCATCTCTTTGGGTTTTTCCTCTGACCAGGGGCAGCTCTTGTTCACTTCCTTTCCCAAATGCATTATTAGTGTGCTTCCTCTAACGTTGACGACTCTTATCCTTTGTCATCTTTGCCAATTTGCTGAATGTGAGGTGAATCCTCAGGGCTGTTTTCATTTGTGTTTCTGTTATTATCAGAAATTTGGATTGGTAACAGCTGATATTACAGATAATGTTTTATGACATACCTCTTCTATGTTGATGTTATTTCCCTGACCCACCTGTTCAGGCTGAAATCATGGTTATGTTCTCTAGATAGGCCTGTGTCTTGAACTGAGTGTGGAGAGTGATTAGAAGGGAAACTTCCTGGAGATTTCAAGTAATTGTCAAGCTATCAACTTAAATTATTTACATGTCAAGGCTACCTGTTCCAGCAACGTTGTACTGTTATTCTAGAAGGCAGTAGTTTTCATTTCATTTTGCCTACTCTTCATGTAATATGGTAGGAAATTATTTTATGAAAGTCAAGGATAAAAGCAATGTCTGATAACTGGAATTGATTCTGACATAGAAAAAGCTGTAAGGGAGTCAATGCTAGACTTCATGGTGTCATGCTCCAAAAGCACTTTTTCTGTAAAAAGTGTACAATAAAGCCTCCTTCAAAAGTCTGTATTGACATTGGAAAACTAGTCTAAAGTCACAACCTGTTGATCTTGATGCATTCCACACAGTGGCTCGAAGTGTTCCAAGGCCCATTGCCAACTTCTGTGGAAATAATTCACAGAACAGTCCTCACCGATTATTTGTAATATAGGGATTGCAGGATGCTTTTGCTTCAAATGATATCTCTGCATTTACCTGAATTGAGCTTAAAAAATTTGTGCCTAGGAACCTTGTCTGAGCTGTCACCATTATATCTCATCACATCCAAGCAAATGGTCAGGCAGAATGAATGGTGTAGACTACTAAGGATGTTCTGAAGCCGATATCTAGAAAGGACTGTGTCACAATACTTGCCAAGTTTTTGACTGCTCAATATGTCATTCCATGTTTATCAAGAAATGTGAGTCTTTCTGAATTACCAATGGGATGCTATCTCAAAATTTACCTCTGCTATCTCTATCCAGATTTAGCTAAGGCTTATGAGACAAGGAAGAATGTTGTTGTATTTGTGGTTACTTTTTCTCATTTTTACTATAAGAAAGGTTGTTAGCTAAAAGGAAAAGTGTATGCCATCACATACTGTATTGTAGTATTAGCATTTTTATTTCTTCAGTTTCTTATTAAGATTTTGTTCTTTTGGAGTCCCTGTAATTTTATCTTCAATATTTTTAGGGTACTATTTGCTCAGAATAGTTTTCTAGAACTTAAAGAGACAGTGGAAAGAACATTGGACTCGTTAGAGGAGATAGAGTTTAATCACACCTTTGACACTGACTAGTTATGTCTGCACATGGACAAACTACTTAACTTTTCTGATCTTTTTTTTCCTATTGGTTTTCTGATTTCTATTCTGAGTATCCTCACGTATAAAATGGAGACAACAATTCCTGTAGTACTTATGTCACAGGGTTGTTGTGAGGTTCAAATTAAATAATATGTATAAAATTGTTTAGTAAGTGTTATAGGATTAAATCAAAGTGAGTTATTATTATTATCTATACTATTTCTTTCTAACATAATGTGGTCTCAATTCGATAAGTGATAAAAATAATTATGAGCATAAGGGAGAAAAGGTTGCAACATCATGATGTATTATTTGAACTCCTTTATCCTGTAATTGCTAAGCAATTTGCCTAAAAAGAGATTAGTTATTTTGCAAACATTTGGCCTTTTAGACAGTGTTGTTCTAGGTGATAGCATAACATAAATAGTATAAGACAGTCATAGATAAATGAAGACCTGAAAAATTGATGAATGAAGAAAGGCAGAAAACCTAGGCATAAAAACCCCAATTATTTGTTAGATAGCCTAGTTTACAAGGGAAGAGAAAATAGTATACTCAAGGAAAAATTAAGGTTTTGTGGCAAAATATTTAAAACATGAGCTAACTGAGTTATCCGTAAGTCATTACACCTATTTAGATACACAGATTTATAGGCTTATAGATAGCTTAAAAAAGTATATACATATACATGATATGTGTGTATATGTATGTCTATGTATATGCACGTATATATACATTACATATATATATATATATATATATATGTATATAAATTATTGTGTAAGATCTAAAGAGAGAAGTTTAATAAGTTTGAGGAATGCTGACCCTGACTGTGAAAAATTTCATAAAATAACTTTTCTCAGATAATACTTTTTCTAGCCAATTGAAATCATATGAGGCAAACAGAGATATAGATGACTGACATTTTATTTGATTTTGCAGGACATTTTCTTATACACTGCAATACTTTCCATGTTTCCCAGGCTTTTAACAAGGCCAAACTAATTTTTTTAAAGAAACATTTTAGAACATCTTTACCATTTAATCAGTAAAGGGGAAGGTTGAGCAATTGTACTGGGAATTCAATCAATGTACACATCCATTCTACATCAGCATTTTGCACCTCAAACTGTATCGAAGACCTGTAAACCATCTAAATTATCCAACTCAGACTGCTTTCCCTTTTGCAGCTTCAGCATAGTATATCTTAGGTCAGCGGTATGAGAGAAGACAAGGAGGGAACTGTGTATGAAAGAAACAAGATGTAGAGAGGAGGGAGGAGAAAGAGGCTTTTAACCATATACATTTTTTTGGAAAACTTTATCTTTGGTGATGTAAATATTTTCAGATGTGTGGAAAGTTGTCATGGATGAATACTATTCCACACATTAATGATTGGAAAACACTGTTTCATTTGATTCCAGTTTGTAAAAAAAGGTGTTCCTAAAAAGTTTATTTTTCCTACTTAGCTTCAAAATTCATACTTCTTGTCTAGACACATCTACTTTAAAGTCATTTTGCCATCATGTAAAGGGCCATATGGTACATGTTTAAAATAAAACAGAATTTTTTAAAAAGTGACAATTCTGAGTAATGTCATTGTCCATTGCTCGATATTATAACAGCATACCTAACATGATCATCACTTTGATCCTTTGATTACTATTATCAAAGAATGGACATTGAATGTGGTAAGCTGTCAACTGAATGTGGTAAGCCGTCATAGCTTACTGAATAAACAAGTTCTGTCTGTTCCTTCTGAGATTTCACATTAATCAGTCATCTCAGGCTAATATTAAAAATTGACCATTTGATGATGATATACTTGCCTTTATTTTCCCAGAGTATTATATACTGAATTTTGAATTAATTAGAAATGGAAGAAGATATTGCAATAAGGATGTTGGACCGCTGATAAAACATCTTTGATTATCATGTTTATTTGAATATCATATTTATTTTAATCATTCCTGTCTCAATTCCCCCCCACCCCCATATATTATTACTCTAAGGTCACAGTAGGGTTTGGTAGTGTGGGGAGAAAGAGAATGGGAAAATAATCTAAACTACCTGAGCCCCATAAGACTATTTATTCATAAATCTCCTTGTACTGAGATTCTAAAGAACTTAGAATCAGGGAGTATTAAGACCTGGACGGTTCACTTTCAGACTCACAAAAGTGCTATTATACAGAAAATGTTGATGCCCTCTTCTTTTAATGTACTATATATGTGCACATAAGCATACACATAGACACACTCCAAGAAGCTTGCAAATTTTAGACAAGTTAAGATCATTCACTGTAATAATAATCATCTTTATAGTTGCAATTTGTTGGTTGTGCAATGGTTCATAAAATTGCTACAGCTAACAGCACAAAATAACCAATTCAAGTAATGTTGAATATGTATAAATGTATCCTGGGATGAATAAATTTTAAAGAATTACTGTGCATCTCCATCAAAAGCATTGCTTTTGGCTGCCTGATGACAAATATTATTAATGGACCAAATAAGTAAATTGCAGTTAATAAAAATGAAAAAAAAAACACTTTCAGGGGCAAAGGAGATATGTGTGTGGATGTGCACCTGAATATATGACTATTTAGTGTATAGGCTTTTTGTGTGACTACATATTTAGCCTTCAATCAAATCTTTGATCTCATCCCTATGGGCTCCTCCTTCATTGGCATTGAACACAACCCACCCATTCCCCTTTCTCATCCTGTATAGTTCTTGTCCATTTCTTCCCACAAATTCTTCATCGTAAGTCCACATGATAGGACTTTTGGAAATATATAACCATTTTTTTTAGTCAATTGGGTTAAGTGACTTGCCCAGGGTCACACAGCTAGGATTTGTAACCATTTTTGTGTGTGTCATGAAACCCTTTGGCATTTTGGTGAAGCCTATGGTTGTCACCTTCTCACAAAATATTTTAAAATAATTCAAGGAAATGCTAAATTTTAATTAGAGATGAGCGAAAATAAAGATGTATTTGCCCATCTAAAAGTTCATGGACCCCCTGAACCAAATTCAGGGGGTCCATGAACTTTTAGATGTCTTTTGATGTTATATGGAAACCAACGAGTCATCCTGGATGGCCATCTGTTACTCCTCATTCTTATGGCATGACTGGTCTATCTCCTTTCCTTATCATATATCCCTCTTATAAGATCCTTTATCCTGCTTCTTTGGCATAGTTCCTTGGTGGTAATATGCTATAGTTATTTTCACCCACCATGTTCCTCTCCATTGCCAAAGGAATAATTCACAACTTTAATTCTGTGCAAAATGTGGTGTTGCATTATTTGAAGTAATGCAGCATATTGATGTGAAAAAGGTGTCTATTTAACTATGAAACTTCTGTAAAATGTCCTAAAGACTATTCATCTCATTCTCTTCTTCTGATTCAATCATGGGCCAAATTCACTATCCATCCACAGTTTACCAAAATCTATGTACTGCTCTATGGGCTTTCCATCCAGTTACATATCATAGTTTGCACAATGGGCATTTCCAGTCTACATTTGCAACCTACCTCCTTCATGAATAGTTAGGTCAGATTCTTGCAAGCAATTATAAATCTCACTTTAAAAGTTTTACAATGTAATGGGACTTGGTGTAATCAGCACATAGACATTCACCGATGTCAGCATCTGGAGGACAATTAAACTTGGAGGATTCTCTTGTGTGTTACTTAGATTTCTCTACCTCCCCTCAATTGCAACAAATGTTGGCATATGAACTGCATTTGTCTTCATGGGGATCGTTTTTGTAAATGATATCATGAGCATTGCAATACAAGGTGACCAAATGCCCCTAAAATGTTTCTTGTTGTCTTTGCATGTATGACAAAACCTACACTGCTACCTCCCTTACTTACTTCTCCAAGAACAACATGCTATATTTCTTATCATTTAGCTGCAACTTATTTTTATCTTCTGGTTTCATTTATAGTGAGAATTTTAAGACTGATATGATTCTATTTCTCCAATAGTATATCCATTCATTCATCACTACATGAGTTTCTCACATTGAAAATACTAAAATCTAAGTTAATGTCTACAAATGGGCTAAGGACTGTGGGACTTTTGCCCTGCAGAGGAAGAAGGGGGCTACACAGGACAGAGGTCCATTTTGTATTTTCTGTTTATTAGGTTATCATAGAAAAAAAAATCACCAAATGATTAGCACATAGAAAATAAATCTTTCTGTTCTTAGCTAAGCATGTCTTTGGAAAACCAGCCTAGTCTATGGCCAGAAACCATACTTAAAACTTTCCCAACAAGATAGAACCTGCCTGAGCTTCTGTTCTACTAGCAAAACCTTTGTGAACCTAGGGTCAATCATCTCCATACCATAATGGAACATCAGAGAAGGACTTGAGAAGGATTAGATAACGATGGAAAGGCATTCCATTGGCAAGTGGAAGAAGACAGTAATTTACTTGCTTTCCAAAGCTCAATGCATAAATGCTGCCTTTAAAAAGTGACATGGCATCAAAAATACACCTGTAACGCTATCTGTATAGTTGGCTATTAACCTGGGGTCCTTGAACTTTTTTTGATACTTTGTTAACTGTATTTGATATAAGTGGACAACTTTATACTTCTATGTATTTTATTTTGTGTGTTCAAAAATAATATTTTAGGTCTTACTATGCTTATAGAGGGATCTAAGACATATATACATAATGAGTAAGAATTCCTGCATGAACATTTCTTTCCTATTTCAAGTGCTTGTAAAACAATAGTTAATTCTTAATCATTACCAGTAAATCTGTGTCTTAGATGGGAGTGATGTGGTCTTTTAGCAAAGATTTTTAGAAACCTCAGATACTGAAATAAAAATACAGATAAATTTATATATAGCATGTAAAAAATGTCAGTACAAATTAGAAGGGAAGGCACAATGTATTTGTAATTTCTGAGTTGACGTGAGCAAAAATAATTTCTATAGCCACACAATTTTGTAGCTACCCCTGCAAATACTACCTTGGTCAAAGTTATGTAGAAGCTCTTTGTTGTTCCTTACAGACTAAAAGGATAGTCATTTCACTAGGATTTGACTGAACCTAAGCTTTAATATCAACACTGGAATATTCTAAATTTAAATTTCATCTCTTCAGCCATTCTGACTGTCCTGTGGTGGAGAGATTAAGCAGCAGTGAATTGGTTTGAGCTAGAATAAGCAAGAGGAGTAAGTCATAAAAAGTCATAACAGAGTTCATAAACAGGGAATTCCTTCTTGAATGTCATGCATTTGAATAATTTTCTTCCTTTCCTCTTCTATTTTTATTCTAATGGAGATGAGAGGTCCTGTGGAGAAGGGGGAGAGAGACTGGCTTGAGATAGGACTGAAATCTTATGGACAGCTTTCATTCCTGTAACCTTCATTGATTTTTGAGATTTGTATCCCTCTGTGTACTTGGCCACTCTTGAATTTTCTGTGACAAGAAAAAGAAGACACTTTTGCTTTTTCAAAGTAAGAGAGAAGAATAAATTATGTGGCAAAAACTGTTTGTTGGTGTTGGTTGGTTGTCCTTCATTCTCAAAGAGGACCAAAATGACATCACTATGTCGGAGTCAAGGTACAGTGTGTCTGACTATGGCTTATCAGATGGATATGAGCTTGGAAGGCTCTACCACAGGTCAGGCACAATAGTTCATATGAACATTTGGGGTGGAGATGTCTCTAAATTTGTGCATCTCACATTTCTTTTGAGCTACTGCAAGTCTGCTTCACTTATAGACACAGTGCCTTCTTTGATGCAGGTACGCCATGCTGTTCAGTATTTTGCCAGTGTCTCCCATGTCTCACAATTGATTCCAAAGTTCTTCAGAAAGACCTTGAAAGTGTGATTTTCATCTCTTGTCTGTACTGATGAGGAACATGAGTAAAGATATGACAATATGAGGTTTGTGAAGGAAAAGCAGATATTCTTCAAAAGGTAGAGAAGAGAGTCTAAAGAAAAAAAAAATCCATCAAGGTTTCCCAAGCATGGAAAGTATTTTACCTCAAAAAATTATTTATTTGTTTGTAACAATATGTGATTTGAAAATAATTTCAGCCATCATTCCTCAAGGGTTATAGAAGAGGTGACTTTATAAATGGATGTTAGTTGTAAATTATTTTTAATGCTGTAGCAGAGGTGGATTTGAGATTGGAGCTTAGCCCAGGATTCAAAGGCATCTTGGATGGAGGAGATTTGCAAGAAGGCAGTGATGGTGGGATTAAAGATAGTAAAGGGAGAGTAAGTATGTGATAGATTGAAAAGACTTCTCTTTGGTCTTACAGTCTTCATAATCATCTTCATCATGAACATTTTACTTTTTAGCATCACTTCCCTCTCTACAGATCAGAGAAGAAACTGAATACTGAAGCTAAGCATTGGAGGCACTGTGCTAAGCGAATAGTGCTAAACGCACTACTAATAATGACTACTTAGCATCTACAATGAAAAAAAATATCTAAAATAGTGACATTTGAATGATTTGAATTGTTGATGAAATTGGAGAATTTGTAGATCATGACTTGGACTGTTGCATATTTCTATACTGTGTTAAGATGTGACATCTCTTAATTTTTAACTCACTTTTCAAAAAGAAGAGGCTTTGAACATTGTCTCTTATTAAGATTGCTTCTTAATGCCCATTTAAATTTATTGTGAGTAGTAGAAGAGAAATTTTTTCTATAAACTCTTGATTCTATTGTCATATATCCTAACAATTTTTGTAGTGAAACCCTTCTTTGTTTTGCCAGAGAGTTTGATATAGGCTCATGGTTTTTCTTTTTAAAATCCAGAGTAATTGATCTAACATGTTCACTTTTGTCTTCTCCTGCCATTTTGGGGAGCTAGTTATGCTGAATATTCACGGAATTCAATAATATTCCCCTCAGACTAAGGAAAATAAGCTTTCCCTTCCCTAGCTACTGAGCAGAAACGATGCTCTCTATTTCATAGTATGCACAGAAAAAAAAAATTCCACCAGTCCCTGAATTTCCCTTCTTACCCATTCCTCTATTGCAAACACTCCCTATGACTATAATAAAGTCAGCTTATGTTTATTTAGAGACAAAAACCTATTATAAAAGTATAAACAATATTTTAAAAGGGCAGGAAACCCCAAAAGAATAAGCAGCATGGATTCACTAGGAATCAAGGAGGGAAGGGGTGAAAAGGTAGAAGAAGGTAGAGAGAAGGTAAAGGAAGTAAGGAGAAAATACATTTATAAAGACCCACAAGTGCAATAAGAAAAGCACCATAAGATAAACAGCAAGTTCTGTCCAGGAGGGTCACTCCTTAGGCAGATCAGTGAGCTAGACAACTACAGTCAATTTTGGGTAGTAGTCTCCTATATGTTTGTATATGTGTATTTATGTACATATCTACTATTTCAATACAATTGGTTCCTATGCAAATCTATGTATTTTAAGTATCTAAACAAACATACATACATATATATATATATATATAATATATATATATATATACACGCATTAGGTATATATATATACACATATGTATATATACACACATTATGTGTATATATATACACATATATGTATATACACACACATGTATATATATACACACAATGTGTATAAATATATGTATACATCATATACATATACATATACGCATGGATATATGCATACACACACACATATATTCTGAGAAGGAGGTCTATAGGTTTCACCAGACTACTAAAGGGGTACATGACAAGAAATAAGTAACATCGTTGCAGCTAGGAAACTTAACACTTCCCAACAGCTCCTGTTGCTAATATAGAACTACAATAGAATTGTGGAACTTAGCAGTCCAAAGGAAATTTAGAGACCATGAAGCCCAACTTCTTCATTTTGTAGGTAAGGAAATGGAGGTGTAAGGGCATTAAATGACTTTCTGCAGTTCAAATAGTTGGTTAGTGTCAGAGCCAGGACTCAAATTCAGCCTTTTCTTCTTAGTCTCCCACTAAGCACCTTTTAAGTGACTCTGAGCTCATAATGTTGTCTTCATTAGTAGTCAGAATCCTCTGCCCTGCTGAAAATTAATGAATAAGCCCATGAAATTTATTTAATTCAGTACATCAATGTGATCTCATCTGTCTACATTGCTACTGATGGCAACTTAACTACAACTTTCCAAGGGTAAATCAGGAGGAAAAATTAAAAAGTAAGTT
Organism: Phascolarctos cinereus; assembly: GCF_003287225.1. NCBI lineage: Eukaryota > Metazoa > Chordata > Mammalia > Diprotodontia > Phascolarctidae > Phascolarctos > Phascolarctos cinereus. Next base: position 196,879,907 of record NW_027555958.1, on the reverse strand, counting down.
TACTGAATATCTACAAAGAGAATTAAAATTAAGATGCCACACATCTAAGGTTATTATATGTACTTAGAAAATTAATTTGAAGTAAAGGTCAGGATAAGATAATTAAAGGTGGAATTTAAAGCAACAGGAAAGTGGGAACAGGAAGACCATGGACAAATGAATATACAAATCAAAAGGTGGGAGAACTTTGACCCTTATTGTGAAGCTTCAGAAACTAGATGTAATCTCCAGGTCATTTCACAACTTACTGGCCCTCTGAGCAGATTTTTGTAATTACTATTTTGTTCATTAATTTGCAACTCTTGTTCATAACAGCACACTCTAATATTTCTACCCAACGGTGACTCAATCTTTTCTCTCCATCTCAGAAATAGAAAGCATCTACTATTTGTCATTAAAAGGGTACTAACATTTGCAATAAAGAGGGTCATGAAATCCCCCCTGGGAACTATTTGCTTGATGCAGGGTGTTTAAATGTTTTTAACCACAGGGCATTTTCAAACACAGTTCTTCTAATTTATGTAAGGCATTCATTAGCATAGAATATTTACAGGAATAAGCAGAATCCAAGTATAACTAAGCACCAGGACAGCAAGAATTGACTCCATGGAACAATCTCAGATTATAATAACAAAACTTGGTAAAGTCATACCTTAAAGTTGATGATCAGGTAGTCCCCAATGTGACCTCAGAGTATTAAAAGGCTTTCATTACCTAAGAAAAAGCTCAGAGGAAGTCTGTTGCTTTGTACAAAGCACAGAGAAGGTATATTTATTTTATTACCTCTTCCTTAGCTTGTGCCCTACAAGACTGAATTTCCCTTTTTTAAAGTAACTATATAGTGAATATTTCAAGAAAATACCTCTTCCCAAGGGTACGTCCATCAGTTAACTATATGATGACAGCTTTAGATCTGGAAGGAACCTCAGAGCCATCTAGTCTATTGTCCTCTTTTTACAGATGAGGAAATAGAGGTCCAAAAAGCTTAGATAACTAGTCCAAAGCCATGGCAGGTAGTAAATTAGAAGGATGGGATTTGAATCCTAACCTTCTGAGTTAGGTCAATGCCCTCAATGCTGTGCCGTACTGAACGGTATTTCTCAATTTTTTTTTTCACGTAGACACCACCAGATGTCTAAACTTTCTGTGAGACATTATGACCAACTTATGAGTGGGAGGATCCCACAGAATAAAACTTGATTGAGGAAGGTATGAGGCATCATCGTATGTTACCATAAGTGGTGAAAGGTGATCTTTGAAAAATTGATATTCTAATAAAATCATGAAGAAGAAAAGAAGAGGGAGGATCAACTGAATGGCAAATATTATTGAGTACTCAGTATGTGCTTAGTATTGTGTCAAGAGAATGTTCCCTTCTTTGAAGAATTCCTAAAACTTGGAAGGAAATACAGAAGGGGGAAGGAGAAAGAGTTGGCACTTGATGTTCGGTACATGAATGAATGAATAAATGAACCTAGACAGTCTCTTTAACTAAGCAGTGTAGCTTGACTATAAAATTGTGCAAATGGTTTTATTGTGTGGCTCTTGAAAATTAATCTCATCCTATCATAGTTACTCCATGAAGCAATCTAGAAAAAGTGAAATGGAGTGTCACTAACTGTATTAAGGCTAAATGCCTCCTAAATATACCTTAGCCTAGTGTTTTAAGCCTTAATTTACCCATTATTAATTGCTAGATAAATATATTCCCTGAGAACAGACACCATAATTTATAATAGGATTAGAGTTAGAAGGGATCTTAGAAGGCAAGTCCAACTCTCCCATTTTACAGATGAAGAAACTGAGGCTCAGAGAGGGTAAATTCCATGCCTGGAGTCACATAGCTAGTGAGTGACAGAGAAGGAATTTGAATCCAGGCCTTCTGAGATCACATCTAGCACTCTATCCACTAAGTTACACTGCCTATTTTTTTTTCAAACTCATAAAATCTTACTGTATGAGTGAATTATGTCAGTTTAGAACTGGAGTATCTTGAAGATCAATAGGAACCTTCATGATATTTATTCTTATGTGGAAATTGATATGGCTCAATCCTGTTGAAAATACTTCATTATAGTAATGGAGTTCTAATCTGATGGATGTGGTCATTATGTTGGTCAATTGCAACCTACCCAGGTCTATATATACTGTACAACTTTTGTCTATGTCTTTCCCTGAGTCCCTGGGAACAGGGTGAATCCAACCAGTAGGGAACCATTCTTCACATTCACAACAGTATATAGATGTGAAGGAACACATGAACTATACATTACTTATTCCTTATTCTCACTATAGGGCAGCTAGGTGGTATAATGGATAGAACATTGGGCTTGGAATCAGGAAGACTCATCTGAATTCCTGAGTTCAAATCTGACCTCAGATACTTACTAGCTGTGTGGGGCAAGCCACTCAACCTTGTTTGCCTTAGTTCCTCATCTATAAAATTAGCTGGAGAAGGAAACTGCTCTAGTATCTTTGCCAAGAAAACCCCAGATGGAGTCCCAAAGAGTTGGACATACCCGAAATAATATAACAACAAATTCTTGCTATGTGACTAGCTTGTCTTATTTTATTTATTCTCTGCTAATACATTTTTCAGCTAACAATAATGGTGAGGGTACTCATGACACCAGCTCCAACTCCAAGTTATATAGTGTTTTAAGATTCACAAATCAATTTCTACAGAACAACCCTGAAAGTGAGGCTTTATAAGTATCCATTCTAAAGGTAGGCAATCTGAAGCTCAGAAAGGTTATAAGTGACTTGCCCACCCATTTAGTGAGCATCGGAGGCTGGGAATTAAGCAACCTCTTTCACACTAGCACTTATCTGTTATAAGACAAGATTTTCATTTGTCATAAAAAGATCTATATTCTCTGTAATTGTGAACAATCGCAGAAGTTGTCCAAGTTCTTAAACATTGGAAGTTTTTTTTTCTCATTTATGGTTGAAGATTTGAAAATACATATTCCTTTCATACCCCCCCCACCTTAATTTAAACCCATACTGTGTATGGTGGCAGTAATTTCAATTTTGAAGGGCGCTGGTAGTATATTTCTTAATTAGTGAATATCTTTAGAAGACCATAATATGCAGAAAAGCTCACACTGTGGGTTTAGCTGGTCATTAAAAATCTTGTGTTCATCTGGCAAGCAAGTACTTGAATTTGTGCCTAGAGAACTCTCCCCGCCTCCTCAAGACTCTGTGACAAGTCATTTTCCCCCTCCACGTTCCTGCTTAATTCTGTGCTGAAGATTTGAATGTGGGAGTTAAGGGGTGAGCAGCAGACAATGTGTGCTTGGTGAAAATAGAGTTAGAATCATAAAGGTCACCAGGTTGCCCTGCACCAGCTTTACCTCCTGTAGTCCTTCTTGTTGATTGTTGGGCCCGCATACTGTAGGTTTTTTTGGACTATAGAATACAAACTATAGTCTACATTCAAAGGGATGTAAAAATAAATGTTGGCTCCTAACAGAAAATGCTAGAGATGAAAATGGAACAAATTAACACCAAGCATAGGTTGGAATGAATCACATTTTGTCAGCTTTCAAGTATTACAATTATCTACCTAAAAATATTCTCTTGTCCTCAGTCACCTGATCTAGTGACTGTTTTACCCTTGTTTGCCACTTTTAAACCCATTGGCACTTTGCTATGTTTGTTTTGGAATTAGAGGGTTACTAGTCTCCAATATTTCCCACTTAATAATTATCTCTTAATTACCATATTTTTTCTTTTAAGATAAATACAATAGAATCACCCTAATTTACACTAATTGTTGGTGGGTGGGTTGTAGCCTAAAATTTAGGGATAAGTAAATGTCAGGGAGGTGGAAGGGGAGGAGGAAAGGGTGTCTGGGAGTTCTGATACCGTCTGTTAAATACAGTAGTTGGAAAGAAGAAAATGTTATGCTGGCCTTGGTCCTGGTGCTCTGGTAGGCTGTTCCTATTGCTTGCCTCATTTAACTTTAAAAAACTACATATTATGGTGATGCTTTTTTTAAAAAAATCTGGTTATTTTCCCATTCCTCCTCCATTGCCATCTCCCCAATATCCCTTTCTGAGAATCCTTTCTAGAAATGAAGAAATACAGCCAACAATTGAAAGGTCTGACGATGCACATATGCCTCAGTCCTCACTTGTAGCTACAACCTCTCCACAGTGAGAGGCCTAAGTTCCCCTTTATCAAGATTGCCACTGCATTGAGCCAAGTTTCAATATTTTTAAATATCATTTTTCCCTTGTATTAATGTGGTCAATGTATAAGTGATTCTTCCATAAGATCTTCCAAGTTTACTTAGTTCTTCAATTTTTTTTCTTTTTTTTTTATGAACTTAACAAACATGAGCATTATAATATTCAAAGAGGAACAAAAAAGAAAGGTTGCATTAGGAAACTGGGAACTTCTATTGCATATTTTTTTAAGGACATATTAAATTTGTCATGGAAACAAAACTGCCCTACTTGTTTATGCCCCTTCTGAATTTCCTTCTGCTCACTTCTATGAAGTTTTTAAAATATTTCATTGATGTTGCTTCCTTTCTTTTCTTTTTTTCATTTCTATCACTACCTCCCACTGCCATAATTCTTTATATTAGTCATTTCTTATGGAGCAAAAATATCCAATTGCATTCAATTTCCAGTTTGTTCAGGCATTTTAGGGGTAACATTCAACATGCACTCAGATGCTGCTGTCTAATGTTAAACCCCTTTAGCACATCAGGGCCTTTACATGGCACCCAGACAGATATCACCTGTCACCTGTCACATTATTGGTGCTCCAGGAAGGTTTAAATTCATAGGTGTATGCATAATCCAAGCATTGAGGTGTCTTGAAAAGGAGGGAGACTCTCTTTTATTGAGATGTCTTTATTTTCCAACTCTCCAAGAGGAAGGGGGCCTTTCTGACAGTTTTGCCTGGAGGCTCAGAATTATGGCGCTGTAAAATTAAATTGTATTTAAAGTTGACAGCCATGATAAAGTAGGCATACAAGAAGGGGAAAAGCATGTATAAATAGTGTTGTACTGTAAAGAAAAAAAATACTTAAGGAAGCTGGGCAATGAGCCAGAGGGAAAATGCACTGGGGATTTGGGGGTAGGGAGTCATAGTATCTGGAGTTTGCTTCCATCACTCCCTTTTTCTGAGGTAAGGGCTTCTAGATGATTTAGTGAAAAGGCGAAACTAGTCCCTTCTTTACCTCCCTGCTCAGTTAAGTTCATTGCTGCATAAAACATCCACAGCATTCAAATCAAAGTGGTAAGTAGATATTGCATGCAGATTATCAGGACTGTAGGGGCAAAACAAGCTTAAGATCATAAATTTGGCACTGGAAGGGATCTTGGAGGCCATCTAGTGCAATTCTCTCATTTTACAAATGAGAAAAGAGATCCTGTTCCTTCAGCTATCTATAGGATATTCCATATCACATTACAGAATATAATACATAAATATAAAATACAATTAGAATTGGGGACTAGAGAGTAAATGTAAGAACAACTTATCATTTTCTGTATGGATCCAAGTAGAGACCCTCTAAACTTATTTGATTTCAATTAAGTAGGGAAACACTTCTGTTACTTATTTGCTTGCATATTCAAGCAGAATGATAGAATTCCCCTTTAGGTGAGGAAGACATGGGTTCAAGTTACATTTCTGACACATAATGGCTTTGTGACCTTGGGCAAGTCACTTACCCTCTCTGTGCTTTAAGCAATATTTTAAACCTGTAAGTTGTTGACAAAGTGCCTATCTGCTTTGGAAGAGGAAAGTCATCTTTGTAAAGTACCTGCACCAGTAAAATCACAAATCTGGTGGGGAAAAAACCCCCATATTTTCACAAGTCATCTCCAATCTCTGTTTCCTGTCTTTTATCAGAAAAAAGAAAAAAAAATCTTCCCATCTTTCTCCTGCCCGATGTTTTTGGTTTTTTTTTTTTCTGTTTAGAAACAGTAAGGTACTGCTTCCACAAGAGGACCCTCCAAGTGAAAGGACTTTGTTCTTTCTAGGATAGGCATGCATTCAGTTGAAGGACTGGTTGGATGCCTGTCACTTTCTAAAGAGGAGAGGAGAGATATCTATGCAGGGCTCAGTTTTCCATCTTGGCCCACTTGTCTTTTGCACTATTCCTTTTCTGTATCTCTATCTTCCTCTTTTCCCCTTTATAACATTATAAGACACAGTAATCTAAGTATAATTCAAGTCTAAAAAGAAGTATACATTTTTAAATTTTCAAGTATTTTTTTTTTCCCAGTTAAATGTAAGAACAATTTTTAACATTCATTTTTAAAACTCTGTGTTCCAAATTTTCTCCCTTCCTCCTTCCACATTGAGAAGGCAAACAATTCCATATAGGTTATACATGTATATTCATGCAAAGCATATTAATAATAGTCATGTTGTAAAAGAAAATATAGACAAGAAAAAAACTCAAGAAAAATAAATATTTTTTTTTTATTGAAGTATGCTGGGAAGCACAAGTTTTGAAGAAGACTGCAGTGATTCTCTTGATCTCAAAGCCCTGGACCTAAAATATTAAAGAAAATCCTAATATCATCAAACTTTTACAAATCTCCTCTTTCATTCTGTCTCTCTTTCAGAAACACACTCAGCTTTACATAAGCAAGTCATTCATGCTAAGTGTCAAGAAATGGATGATGAAAGGGGGAAATATTTTAAGGCATAGACTTCAGCTAATTTTGTCAGTGTTTACTATTTAACTATGACTATTACTGCTTAAGTAAATCAGAAGCAAGGAGGGAGAATCTTGAATATTAATGAAGCTAAATAAGGATGGAGATGGATCAATACTCTCGTCTTGACTTGACATGAAAATATTAAAGAATAAAATGACATTATTGGAGTGAATCAAGTCACTTATTGTTATCATGTGGGTAGTCAGAGAATTACAAATTTACAGCTGGAAGGAATCTAAAACACCATGTAATCTTATACCTTGATGTTGCAGAGGAAATTAGGTTAAGTGACTTTCCAAAGGTCAAACAGGCAGTATCAGAGGCAGGTTCTGAACCTAGTTTTCTGATTCCAGATTCAGTGCTATGGCATCACCTCCGTGATGTCATGGTCCTCTTCGAGAACAAAGGACAAATAACAACTATATGTAAGACATTGCAAAAAGCACTGGGAATACAAAGCAAAATTAAAACTGTTTCTGACTTCAAAAAGCTCATATTCTATGAATACTTTTTGTGTATGTTAGATGCTCTCATAGGCTACTGCTTGGAGTCAGGTATGGGAGAACACAACCTAGTGAATTCCTCTGCTGTCTCAAATCATAAAATAACTTGGAGTCATAGAACCTAGGACAAAGGCCACTGAGAGAGCTCTCTTTGCGTTCTCCATAGAATGAGATTCTTTATTCTGTGTTTCCATTTCTAAATGAGTGAATTGGACTGTATGTGCATATATACATATATACATGTACATATGTATATATGTATACATACACACTCTCACACATATGTGTGTGTGTGGGTATATATATATTTGCACATGATTTTAATCCTTTTGCTTATGGTTAAATGGATAGGCAGCTTTATCCAGCTCTCTAGCTATATACTCGTGTGTGTGTGTGTGTGTGTGCGTATTTGAAGTCATTTTCTCATCAGTGTGGGCACTTTTGATACAGACCAGATCCTCTCCAATATGTTATAGAAGATAGTCCTCATGTCTTTCTGTGGCTAAAAACTATATTGTGACTAAAATCGGTATTACACTGGTACACATGCAATACTAAAACAACAGCAACAACACAACCATCGAGGTAAACCTCGTGTGTCCTAGAGGAGTACAGGCATTGTGCAGAATGAAAAGGTGGGGATGGGCCTGAACCATTGGAGGGAGTATTTTCATTTATTATCTCATAGATCCCTTAAAGTATTGAAGACAGTAGAATAGAGTAGAGAAATCACTGGACCTGAAATCAGAGAACCTGGTGTCAAATCCTGGCCATGCAATCTTATACAGGTCACCTGAACCCTCTAGACCTTGGTTAACTCGTGTAGGGACTGCCAAAGTGATACTGCAAAAGCATATATTTGGCCATATTGCTCCACCCCCCTCAACTTCCCCCACTCCACCCCCCCACCCCGCTCAAGAAATGTCAGTGGCTTTCTATTGCTTCCAGGACAAAATACAAATCTCTTGTGTGGCATTTAAAGCCTTTCACAATCTGTTTCCAGCATAGCTTTCCAGGATGATTACATTCACAAATTCTATCTTTATGTTCCAGCAAAATTGGCCTCTTGCCTGTACTTAGTTCAGGATATTCCAGCTCCCATCACCATGTCCCCCTGCTTAGCATGCTCTTTCTTCTCACCTCTGATTCTTCAAACCCCTGGATCTTTTCAGGATTTATACCAAGTTTAGTCTGCTTCAAGAGATTTTTCTTGAATTCTCCAGTTATTATCATCCCACTCTACCCACTACCAAAATCACTTTGTATATATCTTCTACTTACTGATTTGTGAACATGCAGCGTCCCATCAGAAGACCCTAAACTCCTTGAAGGCAGGATTGTATCACTTTTGTTTTTGTATCCATAGCTCATAATACAGTGCCTGACACATAATAGGTATTTTATAAATGCTTCCTGATTGATTGATTGATCGTATGACCACTATGATACCTTCCAGCTTCAAATTAATGATCTTAGTCCTAAGATAATATTAAAAATACAATAATAAAATATTATGAATCTATGTTTATCTTTTCCTAGAAGTGTCATAAAATATTAGAGATCATCTAGCCCAGTCTCTTCATTTTATAAATGTCTACATGGAAAGGAAGCCCAGAAAATCCCATTGAGTTACTCAAGGTCATATGGCTGGTTAGAGGTAAAGCTAAGCTAAGAACCTCTATCTATTATTTTTTCACCAAAATATGCTTTCCTAATTTAATTTCTATTATAAAATTAAATTCCCAATTGACATCAGATAAGTGCTTGAAAATTTGAGAATCAAATAACAGAGAGAGAAAAAGAGGAGGGAAGAGAGAGAGAGAGAGAGAGAGAGAGAGAGAGAGAGAGAGAGAGAGAGAGAGAGAGAGAGAGAGAGAAAGAAGAGAAGAGAAGAGAAGAGAAGAGAAGAGAAGAGAAGAGAAAACAGAGATTTATTGCTTTGTGAGCCTTTTCATATTCTTTGCTATCTCTGAAATATGCTGTTTGACTAAAGACATTAGCCTTCTTTCACCTGTATCTCAGTGTAAATTGCATTACTCATGTGAGCTACAGCTTTCCTCCTGTCACAATATCACACTGTTTTCTCCCTGTTTTATTGCCTTTATTTATTTGCATAATACACTCAATCTGAGAACTATAACCAAACCCTCCCTGTGATTTACTGAAAGGACTATAGAAGGCTGTAACTGATAAAACTGTCAATTTCTGGATTTCTCTATTTTCCTCCTCTCCTCTTTTTCTTTGTCATTTCACTCCCTCTGAATTCCCTGCTTGTTGGTGGGGCAGGAAAACATATTTTATTTCTTAGTAGATTTAATCACTGTTCATCACCGCCTAAAATGAACAGTGAAATTCTTTCCATTATGCAGCTTTTGGGGTTCTCCTGTAATGAATGCCATGGATATGTACATGAGCTATATATGGTGAAAAATAGAAAGCTTTTTTTTAATCAAGTAGGTCTTTATATAAAGACTGAGAGTATTTTTTTCTGTATGTGTGAGGCCATGTGATACAATGAAATCCAAGGACCTAGATTCACATACTTTCTCCTTCTCCCTTTCCCTTTATGCTTATCACTTGTATGACCTTGACCAAGTCAGTTAAACCTCTTGGACCCCAATTTGCTCATATGAAATATGAGAAAGCTGTACTAGATGGTCTCTGTGGTCCCCTCTAGCTCTAGACCTAAGATCCTATGGGTCTTCAAATTACCACAAGATTAAAGAATAAACTTAGTGAAAGAATACAGTAATAAGATCTACTGCACTGTTGCAGTGGGTTATTTTATAGCAATCAATCAATTAATCTACAAGCATTTATTAAGCACTTAACTATGTTCCAGGCACCGTGACAGCGAGGGAATTTTTTTTTTAAATGAAATAATCATTACTTGAAAGGAGCTCATATTGTAATTAAGGAGATGAGTATGAATATATACTACACATATAATATACATATGTATACATAAATAAATATATCTATTTATAAACAGATGCAGTTATGTATATATACAATATATATGTATGTGTGTATCTATGTATATATAGCATAAATATAAAATGAATAAATACGTAAAGTATTTAAATACAAGGCAGTTTGAGTGGGAGCATACTGGAATATACTTGAATGATGGGAACATTCTGGGACACTAGAATAATGCAGGAAAATAAGAAATCTTGAGGGGAGGGGTTAAACTTGGTGTGGGGGATATGGATGATGGGCCACTCCCTTTTTAACATGTGCATCAGCAGAAATCTGGGGGACTCATATGTACTACAATTGAATATCCATGACACAACTATTTTGACTTGCCTCCTCTGAACATTATTCCTCTGTTTTTCACCAAGACCACTGTTTGGCAGCCTGCTATTCTGCTTGACTGTGTTCTTTGAGGGAAGGGCCAGCATATGGGTGGAAGTGAGTGGAAGACCACTGAATTCCTCAATATTACTGTCTTCATTTGTTGCTCCCCTCACCCCAAATAGTTGTATTACTCTACCTATGTCGATAACACTCTAGGGATAAAAACTCAAAATCTATATTGCTTTTACTAATCAGTAGATTCGTGTGGTTTACTGGGGAAAGCATTAGATGTCAGGAGAGCTGAATTCTAATTCTACTTCTATAACTAATAGCTACCACAGTAATTTTGGATAATTCACATAACCTTTATGGGCCACAGTTTTCTTATATGTAAAATCAAAGGTTTGGACTAGATCATCTCCAAGAATTCTTCCAGGTTTACAGAAGATCACAGATTTCAAAATATAAGGGACCTCAGAAATCTAGTCCAGGCAACTAGGTGCCACAGTGGATAGAGCCCCAGGCCTGAAGTCAGGAAAACCTGAATTCAAATCTAGCCTCAGGTACTTGGTAGCTGTGTAACCCTGGGTAAGTCATTTCACTTCTGTTTGCCTCAGTTTCCTAATCTATAAAATGGAGATAATAGTAAAACTTACCTGCTAGGATGGTTATGAGGATCAGATTAAATAATAATTGTAAAGTACTTATCACACTGTCTGGCACATAGTAAATACTATTTAGTAAGTAAGTTATTATTACTTAGCTATTACTAGTCCAAACTCCCTGTCCATGCATATGCTCAGATAGGATTCTAGAGTACCTTTCCATAATCTAAATGCTAAGAAGTAAAGCTTAACTATGGTCAAAACCACCAGTAGCCATGTGCATCACTTAAGAAATGGCACCTGACTCTTGTTTCTATTAATAGGAAAAAAAAGAAAAATAATAAACTTCTCCAGATTCAATATCTATACATGCATGTAACCCGTATCTTGTGTATAATTTGTGGTCAAATTCAGATTAGCACTTCATATCTGAAAAGACTAACTTCCAATCTTCCATCATGAGTGAAGTATCATGGAAACATACAAATAAGCACCCTGACTATTGAACTGGAGGTAGAAAGAATCTTAGAGATAATTTAGACATCATCCCCTCATTTTTATAGAAAAAAAACCTGACATCCACAAAGGTTAAGCCAATTTCACAAGGTCACACAGGTAATAAGGAGCAGAGTTTTTATTTGAAACTGTGTTCCCAGATCCTCTGACTCAAATACAGATTTTTTTCCCCTCTGTCCTACATTATGTCTCCTTTTATACTCCTTTCGTTATTTCACATTGAAATGTGTGGGCTTGTAAGATTCTAATAATCCATGCACTTGAAGGATGTCAGGTTTCTTATTGGCTCCACAGGTATACAAATATGACATAATATAGATGTCATTGGCAATTAATGGGAATCCTTCAAGTGGGGGCAACTAGGTTAAAGAGGAATTTCTCCAAATTGGCCTAAAATGGATGTCTTTTGATCACTGGGATGAATTCTGGTTGCTATAATATCTCTTAATGACTTGAGGTAGACTATATTAACTCTATCTATGTCCCTTCTGTGGTTGCCAGACTTTGCTTTGGGTAAACTTAAGCAGAAGTTTGATTGTTATGTTCTTCTCTCATCTATTTATAGTTCATGTTTCGCAGTTTATGCATAGCTTTCAAGCATTCCCTGATTATTCAAAGTGTTTCAATAGGGCATCTAATATCTGGACCTTTCTTGACTGCCTCATTGTTCACTTAATATTTACTTATGTGTTCATCTGATGTCCAATATTTTAGGGTCCTCTGAAATGACAGCTAGTGAGCTTTGATCACTCATTCATGATAGTTCATAGTGAGACCAAAAGAATATTGAACTTGGAGTGAAAAGAAACTGGGTTCAAATCTTGTCTCTGGTATTTACTATTATTTATGTGACCTCAATTAATCACTTAACCTCTCTAGACTTCAGATACCCTGTATGTAAAATGTGGGGCTTGCATTAAATGATCTCTAAGCTTTCTTCTAGCTCCAAATCCTATATAACCTAATTCAACAAATCAACAAACATGCATTCAACATCTACTATAGAAGAACACATTGGGAATGGGATAGTCTCTGCTCTTAAGGAGATTATGGTCTATTTGAGGGAGAGGAATAAGCAATAGGATACTTAAAGAATTTTAACTTAGGAAAAATGTATTCCTCACTCAGGAGTCAGTGTGTACAGTTTGGCCACGAGATCATCATCATCATCATCATCATCATCATCATCATCATCATCATCATCTTCTTTCTACTGCTAATAAAATAACTAACATTCATATACATATATATATACATACACACACACACACATATATATATACATAGACACACACACACACACATATATATATATATATAAGTAGTGGGATGAAAAGAAATATAAAGAAAGAGGAAATGGACCTTTATGTATAATATATTTATAGCAGCTGTTTTTGAAAAGACAAAGAAGTGAAAACTAACAGCATGCCCATAAATTAGAGTGGCTGAACAAGTTAGGCATATGAATGTAATTGAATATTACTGTGTGGTAAGAAATGATGAAGGAAATGATTTCAGAGAATCTTGGATACCATGAACTGACACAGAGAGAAGTAAGCAGAGCTAGCAAAACAATTTCTAGAATAACATTTTAAAGACTTTGAAAGACTTAAGATCTCTGATCAGCACAATGACTGACCTTGATTCCAGAGGAGTGATGATGAAGCGTCATATGTACCTCCTGTGAGAGAGGTGATGGATTCAGGATGCCGAATAAGACACATTTTTGAACATGGCCAATATGTTTTGTAGCAGTGGTTTTGTTTTCCATTGTTTTCCCCACCCCCTTCCTCACTGAGAGAGGGAAATGGAGAGAAAGAAAAGAGAGAGTGCTTTTTAATTTTTTAATTAAATTTTAAAATAATGATAGCTAGCATTTGTATGGCACCCACTGTGTGCCAGGACTGTGATAAACACTTTAATTATTTTCACCTTTGATCCTCACAGCAACCCTGGGATGTAGATACTATTATTACTCCCATTTTGTAGCTGGCAAATAGAGATTAAGTGACTTGCCCCATGCCACACAGCTAGTAAATATGTGAGGGCAGATTTGAACTCATGTCTTCCTAACTCCAGGCCCAGAGCTCTATCCACTCTACCACCTAGATGCCTGTAACTTTTTTTTAAGTAGTCTAATATAATTCTGGAAAGATAGGTTTGGATCCAAACATGAAAGATTTTGAATGAAAGGAATATAGATCTAATTAGCTAGGTAAGTGAGTTAGGTGGTTAATTAGGCCATTGAAGCTTTCTGAACAAAGGAATGATGTAAGTGAAGGTACTGATGTGTCAACATATTACTTTTTGATGATTATACATATTACCAGTAAAAATATACTGGTTATTTCTTAGAAATTGATCTTCATTTCCTCAGTGTCAAGACCATGTCTAAGACTAATGGTAGTGTGAGTAGTTACTGAGCTGCGTTGTGATTCTGTCATACCATATTGAGGGGTTTCATCAAGCAAGAGATTTAGGGAAGAGAACAATGCCTGCTGCTGATAGTTATTAGACTGGCCACTATTGTGACTTGGGAAGAATGAGTCTGACCTAGATAAGGCTGTTACATTTGGGAAGGGTGTGGTTATACTTTTTGGCATCCCATGTAACTTCCTCAACACGGGCTCATTTTTCTCTTCGCATTTAGCCAGGAGGATCTGTGTTCTATGTCTGTGGTTTCTCTTTCCTGGGGCCCTCTGTGCACCATGACTATGCTTGCTACCTGCCTGGAGGTTGGAGATCAGCCTTACAGTTCAAATGAGCTCGAAATAAAAAGACCTTTTTGAGACATCTTAGGCTACAGATATGACAGCAACTGTTTTTGTTTTTCCTCCCCTCAACCTTGGCATATGTTTTAGATATCCATACAGAGCATCAAAAGCTAATTCTAAAAGTTGGACTTTCTGGCCCCAAGGTGGATTGGTCGGTGGTAGACAGGTCTTGGATCTGCTTAAATCAAACTGCTTCATAAATTACCTGCGTATCAAGTGGACTTGCTAGGGAGATGATAGTATAATTCAAACAGTGCTGAACTTGGAGTCACAGGGCTTGGGTTTGAATTCTGCCTCTGTCACTTACTATCTATCTGAACTTTGGGAAATCACTTAAAATTTCTAGCCCTAAGTTTCCTCATCTGTAAAACAGAAGATGAGAGGGTTGGAGCAGATGACCTCTGAGCTTACTTCCAGCTCTAGATATGTGATTTTGATGACACAAGGTGATAACATTTGCTCAGGTTCTCAGAGGCAACTCAAATCATCCTAGTGCTTGGCTACAGCCAGTATGGCTTATTCATTAAGTGAGCTGGACAGGAGATCATGGGTCTTAATGTAGACCTCCTTAATATTTATCCTTAATATCTATCTATCTATCTATCTATCTGTATCTCTAATCATCTCTCTGTATATATACATATCTGCTTTATATCATAAATTAAAAAAATATGTATACACACATGCACAACATTTAATATATGCATCCCTTTTCTTGAATGGAGTCTGGTAGGTGGTTAATGTAAATTTAAAATTGATCTTAACCTAAGACTGATGAAAAGAATTTCTTTCTGAATAATTGCAAAGTCATTTAACTTTGGCCTTTTGTAATGAGCTCCACATTTACTCTTGCTTAAATGAAAATTTCAAGCTCTATAAAATCTACATATTAGTTCTAGTAATTAGAGATTTTATTTGGACTCTGAAATATTCAAACTTTAATTAGCATGGTCAAGTAAAAAGCTTTTTTTTTTCCCCTGCATAAATTTCAAAGAAAAGTCTTGATAAGTTATCAAATTGGGTATACTGTCTAGTTACAGTGCTGTGCTAGCATCATCAACTAGAACAGCCATCAACAAGGCTGGGATTTTGGGGCTAACTTTTTAAAATTAGCTAATTAGCTCCGTGGGCTCATTTTTAAAAGATGTGTAGGATGGTTAGATCAAGGGTTCTTAACATGGGTGATATGTGGATAGAATTCGGGGGGTCGGTGAATTTAGATGGGAAATATTACATCTTTATTTCAGTATAGTTGATTTCCTTTGCAATCTCATGGTTTTATGCCCTGTGAACTTAAAAAATGTTCTGAGAAGGGTTCCATAGGCTTCATCTGACTATCAAAAGGATCCATGATGCACAAAAAGGGTAAGGACCCCTGATCTAGTTATAATTGGAGACTATATGACATTTTGGCAAGATGCATCAAAAAGGATGAAAATATGTCATGTAATCCCAGATCAGAACTTAATATTAAGTTGTGAAAAATAGAAGCTTTTAAAAAATTATAAATTTCTCTTTTGCTCTGTGTGAATGTCACTAGTTATTCATGTATAATTTAGCCAAGTAAACTGATGCTAGTTTTCAAAGACTATTATCAAATAATGATTCCATTCAATAAGCATTTAATTTTTTAAAGATCTAACTATTAGGATTTAGCAGAGCACACTTAATAAGATAGGAAGAAAGACATCGAGTGAGACATGAACGTATTTAAATGCAAGTAATAAATTTAAAAGGTTTGTATGTTCAGAAATCAAGAGACTGTCTAGATTAATGACTCTTGTTTTTTAACATACTGTAGTTGTTGCTAAAATATTAATGCCTTTCAAATCTGTATAAAAGGAAATACGACTTACCTACCACTGAGTTTGAAATAATTAGTTTTCCCTCACAGCTAGAATGTTCAGAGGTGACTTTTCATGCTGAAGTGTGAACTTTAAAATTTGAATTCCATTTTCATTGCATGGGGAAAAGGGAGGCCTTTTGAAGGCTGTTTGTCATTTCTTAACTGCTGATAGTTATTTTGAACCTTGTGGCACTTTTTTTTCTCTTTCAATACTAACAATCAAACTTTATTAATCATATGCATACAAACATTAGTTTCTATTCTCTATTTAGCAATATAAACATTAATCTCATTAGGAACAAACCACCAACCTGATTTCCTAGGCTTCCTAGTAAGCATGTGTCATCCTGGTACCCAGTGACAAGATTCCATGTCTACCCAGTCAAAAGTTGTGTGTGTCTCCTTTCCAGATTGGTTGCTTGGCAGCTTGGGAAATCTCAGTCAATCAGCACTGTACTCAAATGAACATGACTAAGTTTGAGTTACCAGTGCATGTACCTTGGTCACTACCCAAGGTCAAGCAGAAGGCTGAAGATTTCTGGTGTGTTTCATGTATTTCTAGCTATGGATGGGGTATTGGCTGGTTATATCTAAATTTTGATTGAAAGTCAATAACTGAATTTATTTACCAATTAATTTGATGGATGCCTGGTGACATAAACTAATGACAAGGTTGTTTACCAAATTTTTCCATTGATAATCTGCCATATCTGAGGGTCCCATAGGTTTACTAGTTGTTTATGAACACAACCATGTAGCTTACCAACCTTTGTCACACATGCTTATTGTAATATTGAAAAACAAGTATCAAAATACTTTAACACAAAATGGTGACCCAATGTGAAATGGAGTCAGTTGTGTCAAGGCAGCAAACATTCTCACTACACTAGAAAATATTCTTTTTTCAGGAAGTTCCTTTCTGATAGTCCTCAAAAGTAATCATGGATCTTAGTCCTTCTTCCAGATATTGGGACCTCTAATAAAGGCACATCCAACAGAAATAGGTAAGGGTTTAGACAATTCTGTCAAAGATGCAACCGTTGCTAACCTTGTGGTACAGTCAGTTATTATTCTACAACGCTCAACAATTAAACCTGTACTAATTTGAAATAAATTACTTTAAAAGCAGTGAGGTCCTTGCTTAGGCATAAAGTGGACCACATCAGAAACAAACATCAGACTTCCACCCCCCCCCAGAAGTTGTACTGCTCTGTAACACAGAGGTCTCCCCTGGCTGGCCTTCAAAGACAATCATCTCTACAACCAAAACACAGTGACCAGTCTAGGAACACCAACCCAGAGGTTCTGTCCCTTTCCACATTCCAATTTTCAGCTGCTATCTGCAGATAGAAGGCAGCTAGGTGGTTCAGTGGATACAGTACCAGTCCTGGAGTCAGTAAGACCTAAATTCAAATACAACCTTAGACATTTACTAGCTGTGTGACCCTAGATAAGTCACTTAACCCTGTTTGTCTCAGTTTCTTCATCTGTAAAATGAGTTGGAGAAGGAAATGGCAAACCACTCTAAAATCTATGCCCAGAAAACCTCAAATGGGTCACAAGGAGTCAGATGTGACTAAAACAACTGAAGAGCAACAAAAATTTGCAGATAGATGGATTGTGAAGACTGCTGATCCCATATTTGGGCCACAGATGCTGTCTTTCTGTCCCTAAACCTTTAGTGTCTTGTCTTCCTGGCTACTGTAACTTTTTCTTAATTTAGGACTTCATCCGTTATGGGCCTTTTCTTTTTAACATGTAGAAAAAAAAAGGAAATACAACTTCTTGTTGACAATGGGAGAGGTATGTTTACCCTGAGGTCTTTCTTCAAAATAATTTCTGTACAATTAGTCAAGAGCTTGGTGATTAGGATGCTCAATTTTATACAAATAGCACACATTCCTTCTAAAGTTTTGATTGTTCAGGAAATTTGACTTCATCTGTAAGTATCCCTGATAAACAAACTTACTTAAGACTCCAGTAAATTTCTCATTATCAACATGAGTTTTGTGACCCTAGAAATTCTTGCCTTCTCCTTTAGTGACCTGTATTAGTCAGATATGCTCTATTTTTTTTTTAATGGGAATAGCACCATCTCCCCTTTAATGCTTAGTTGCCTCATATTGAGAGAGGTTTGTTCTTCCCTTGTGCCATGGCTTTGTTGGAGACCCACATAGATGAAGTAAAAGAACAAAAGGCTTCTTTGGTGAGGCTAACAGGACTTTTTTGAGTGTATAATGACATATCACTGGATCTTTTTATTCTTCTTTTGAGTCTTGTAATCAAAAGTCAATTTTCTGTTCAGCTTTGGTCTTTTATCAGGAATACTCAGAAGTCCTCCATTTCATTAAATATCCATTTTTTCCCTTGCAGGATTATCCTCAGTTTTGCTGGTACCTTATTTTTGGTTGTAATCCTTGCTCATTTGCCTTCCAGAAAATCATATGTCAAGCCCTCCACTCTTTTAAAATGGTGGCTGCTAAATCTTGTATAATCTTGACAGTGGATCCATAGTTCTTTCTTGCTGCTTGAAAAATTTCCTCTTTGACCTGGAAGCTCTGGAATTTGACTGTAATATTTCTGGGAGTTTTCATTTTGGGATCTCTTTCAGAGGTGGTTGGTGAATTCTTTTAGTTTGTATTTTACTTTCTGGTTCTAGAATATCAGGGAAGTTTTACTTGATGATTTCTTGAAATATGATGTCTAGGCTCTTTCTTTGATCATGGCTTTCAAATAACCCAATAATCCTTAAGTTATCTCTCCTTGTTGTATTTTCCAGATTAGTCATTTTTCCAATGATGTATTTAATATTTTCTTCATATTTTAAGTCTTTTGACTTTTTTATTGTTTCTTGATGTTTTGTGGAGTCATTAGCTTCCATTTACCCAATTCTAATTTTTAAAGAACTATTTTCTTCAGTAAGCTTTTGTACTTCTTTTTCCATTTGGCCAATTCTGTTTTGTTTTTTTAAGGTGTTGTTTTCTTTGGTATTTTGTGTGTGTGTGTGTGTGTGTGTGTGTGTGTGTGTGTCTTTTTACCATTGTCTTTTCATAATTTTCTCCTTTTGAATTCATTTTATACCTAATTTTTCTTCTACCACTTTTATTTGATTTTGAAATCATATTTAGCTCTTCCTGGGCTTGTGTCCAATTCACATTTTGCTTTAAATTTTTCTTGTGGATTCATTTGGCTAGGGACTTCATTGTGTTCTTCTGAGTGTGTGTCTTGATCTTCCTTGTCACCATAGTAGCATTTATGCTCAGGTTCTTTTTTTATTGTTGTTGTTTGCTCATTTTTCTATCCTGTTTCTTGATTTGGAAATTTATGTTAATGTTGGGCTCTCTTCCCAGCTTTGGGGAGGAGGGGCTCTGTCTCAAGCTTCATACTTTTTCACAATGCTATTTTCAGAACAAGTTCTGGGATTTTGGAAGTTTTCAGTTTTTCTAAGGCAGTGTGATCTGGGAAGAGGTGTGGTCACTCCTCTCTTAGTTTACACTCTGGTCCTTACCCAGGAAGTACCTTGTGAAACTTTGAACAAGTGTAGCAATCCAAATTCCTCTGGGAGTAATTATATTGTGTTCATGTAAACTTCAAGGGAATATAGCCAATTTCACTTCACAAGATTTTCTGTTGTTTGAGGCCAAGGCATTTCCTCCTCCCTAACACCACTGCTCCCCACAACAAACTCAACATTTATCCTTGCTGTAAAGCAGTATTTCCTGGGGATTGTGAGCTAGCTAGTCTTTGAAGAGGGTAATACCCTCCTCTTTAGATTTCTGAGCTTTAACAACTTGTATGCAAAATTAGTAGTGCCTTCATAATTAGCAATCCTAAATGGTACAACAATTGTGTACATAAAAGGCCCAGCTGTTAATTTTGACACAGTAGAATGCAAACCAGTTACTTAAGGCCAGTTTAGTGTGTGTTACTAGGACCACAGACAAGGAGCAAGGAATAAATTTTCTTTTCTTAAAAGTCATCCTTCATTTTTACAAATGTCAAAATAAGAGCTGTTACATTGGTTCCCCCTTTAAAATTGTCAGAATGAATAAATAAATGAATGAAAGCATTTATTAAGCACCTACTGTGTGCAAAGCGCTGTGCTAAATGCTAGGCATACAAATAGAAAAGTAAGACAGATTTTGCTTTCAAGCAGCTCACATTCCAATGGGGAGGCAATGTATAGGTTCTGTTACTGTAGGTAACACCATCTTTCTAGTCCTTTAGGCTCACAACCTATGAGTCATCCTGGATTCCTCACTATCTCTCATCCATCATATCCAATCTGTTGCCAAGGCTTGTCGATTACACCTTCGCAACATCTCTTAAATACGCCACTTCCTTTCCCCTGACATTGCCAACACTCTATTGTAGGCTCTTCCCACTTCATATCTTTACTATTGCAATAACTAAGTGGTGGATCTGCCTGCCTCAAATGTCTGCCCACTCCCATCTATCCTCCACTCAGCCACCAAAGTAATTTTTTATAAAGAATAAGCCCTATCACGCCACTCAATAAACTCCAGTGGCTTCCTGTCACCTCCAGGATCAAATACAAAATGTTCTGTTTGGCAATCAATCTAGTCCCTTCCTACCTTTCCACTCTTCTTACATCTTACTCTCTGACATATATTCTTCGATCCAGTGACACTGGCCTTCTGGCTGTTCTACAAATGAGATATTCCATTTTTTGGCTCCAAGATTTTTCTCTGATTATCCCTCATCTCTGGAATGTTCTTTTTCATCTGCTCTGATTACTGACCTCCATGGCCCAGCACTGTATCTATTGTATCACCCAGCTGCCCTACATATTGACACAGAAAACCACAGATTAATATTATCTATGTTTATTGTATTTTTTGTTATTGTTACATGATATATTTACAAACACACACATATTCCCCAATTGCATTTTAATCTGGATTGGTCTCACTTGTTAGTATTGTTGGCCACAGGTAGCAGGACACTTGTTTGACAGCTCTGCTATAGTCAACTTTCTATGACTGTAAGTTGCAGAGATGATGCCAGTCTATACTGGAAGAGGGAGTTTCCTCATAGAGGAGTGCTCTATATGGACAAACTTACAACATTAGTACCTATAATGTGGGACATAGACATGTTTATCAATTTTGAGGTCTAAAACACAATGCAATGTGGTCCATGGTTGAATCTTTTCATTATATCTAAGAAATGGGAATGTCAGTAATGTGTTAACCATTTGTGGAGTTGTATGCCAATCTGGAAATAAATTATGTCTGACTTGCATTTAAACCAGACATACATTTTCTTATTTTAATAGAGACATTTTTCCTATGTGTCCCTTTCACCCTTTCAGATTTTATGAAGCCATATATGCAGGATGTAAGGGGCCAGAGCTTATGCGTAATTCTATGGGAGGTGCCCCAGTCCAGTAAATCAGAAGTACCTCTGATCATCCTTGTTATGTGTAAATGGATCTATGGTCTCATTAATGTGTAACCTCCTGTGCCGATATAGATTGCAGCCCTTTCATGCCCTCAAAATTCTCCCAAAGAGGATCTACCCAATGCACTGAAGATCTACTTCCTCTGGTTCTTTTTGAAATCTGAAAGTACAATGTAGCACTTGGGATATCCATGTATTGCTGCAAATTCTTACAACATAAGGCAACATCCTTTTCTACTCATAAATATCCTCAGTGATGTCTCTTATGCCACCTCTCAAGCACAAATCACCATTGCTAATTTGCTGCAGTCTCCTCAAACCTGATACATGTTTATCATTTTATTGTCTTTTGGGTCACATATAATTTTAATTCCTTCTTTATCCCTTTTTTTCAATTATCAAGCATTTATTTTTTTCTCCCTCCCACCTTACCTCAACCATTGGAAAAAAGCAAGAAAGGAAGGAAGGAAGGAAAAAACAAAAGAAAGAAAGGAAGAAAAAAAGTCATTTTATCACATAAGCATAGTCAAACAGAATAAATTCCTATATTGGCCATGTTCAAAAATATGTTTCTCCTTTTTCATATTAGTCTATCATCTCTCTGTCATGAAGTAGGCAATATACTTCATCAATCCTCTGGAAGGTCATGATATTGTATTGGTCCCAGTCATGTAGCACTGATGGGATAACATTGTGTCAATGTGAATATGATGGGCTTTCTTGGCAGTAATCCACTTAACAGTGCTGGAAAGTTCTGCAGTTTTCCAAATGCAATTCAGGTCAATTTTATCTTATTTATATCTGGAGACCCAGATCATCGTCTGTCTGCACTGGCTGTCCAAGGTAAATGTGGATTAACTCAATGAGCTGTCTATCCAGCTCCACACCACAGTACTATCTGGCAGATAGAAGTTCTTATTTATTTTGAGCTGTATAGATGATGAAAATCAAATCTTTCAATCTTCACAAAGATTTCATTGAGGAGTTTTTATGTTAATCTGCATGCCAACCAAGTTTTTTTTTTGTCTTGAAATATCCATTAAGTCCCATTTTAAATTATATGAATTTCTGGAGAAATGAGGAATGTTTTAAATGAATGAAAATGATTCCTAATTGACTGCGGAATCCTTGTATTTCATATAGGCCAAGATTCACTGGATTTCAGCTATCAGCTGGCTCAAAGGTTGTAATGGGGTGAGAACTTTTCCCCAGTGGCAAATGGAATTCTAAGAAGTATAACATCAAGCCAAGCCTGATCTGAGAATATAAAGGATGACAGTAAACAGAGATAGGACAGAATTTATTGAAGGATTGGAGATCATTGAAGTAAAAAAACAGGGTCATGAATCAAGCTAAATCTGAGGAGAACAAAGATCAAGGAAATCATGAGATAGGTGAAGACTAGGTGTCAGAGGTCAAGGGAGAATGCTAGAGAATGGAATTCCTAGCCAAGTAAGTCCCAAAGACACTCAGGACAACAATAGGTAGAGTAGGACAAGAACTGTGGCCAAATTCAGAATATATATTGTAATGATGCTAGTCTTTTAGAGTCAGGTGTTTGATGGGCTTGCTGGCTCCAAAATTAGACATACCTTTTACATAGATACTGGCCCCATTCCCCTTCCCATTTATAAGGGCCTCATGAGCCAGCAGGGTAAGATGTATAAGACATGACAGTAAAATAATGAAATTTTATACACTAGCCATGTATAAAAGTAATCCAATTCTTTTAAAATGATAATGTACATGAATATACATCTCAATTATATATACATATGTATTATATATATATATATATAAAATATGCAGTATATAATAAATGTACAACTCCATAATTATATGTATCATGAATCTTTGAAATACTGAAGTATATGTATTATTTATATACTATTTATTATTATAAAGACAAAGTTATCAAATAAGCAGACTTCTAATTCATCTCACTGAAATATATAGAATATTTACCAAATATTAAAATTTAGCTATCATTATTTTAGATAATCAATTGATGACAGATAAAGATAGTTGACAGTAGATAGATGATAGATAATGAAGTATAATTTCCATGACACCCAAATATTCACCACCTAGACTTTGTACAATGGACCTACAGAATCCATGACTCCAGTCTTTGAGAAAATCAGTCTACTTAGCTTTGGAACTCCAACCCTGGGACTATGATATATTTAAGTGAATATAAAATTGCTTAATTCATTATATCTAGTTGGTCCTAGATCAGAATATACTTAAAACATTAGCCAGCCATTCCCCCCACGCCATCTTTCTAGCTGCCCTCCCACTATGTGCAACCCCCTGACTGTTCCAGTCTCCCAGCAGACTTTCTACCCCTGGCCCTATGCATACTTAACAAGTCAGAAGTACCATAACTTTTGGAAACAGTTTATAAATTGTCTTCCCTGTGGATAAGCTCATCATCCCTGTGAATCTCTAAACCATTTGTGTCAAACTCAAATAGAAACAGAAGCTACTAATTGGTACATAAATCTCTCTGTGGAAGGCATAATTGACTTAGTTTTAAAGTGTATTATTCCCATTGTTTCATTATATTTTTATTTATTTTGTTAAATATTTCCCATTTATATTTTATATAATAAATAGATTGTATTCAGGAGTGTTGTGGCCCCTATGGCTGTGGGCTGGGTGTTTGACCCTTCTGCTTTAGCATAAAAGTCCCTTCCCTGACCACCATTTTCCTGCATGTATTTTCTCCTTTAATTAGAATTTAACATGGTGAGGGAGTGTCTCACCTTTGTTTTTTTCATTATTAGTTCTTAATGTTTTAATTAATTAATTTACTTGTTTGATATAAATATATATCTATATTATATCAATCTATATTTATATCTATCTATATCTATCTGTCTATGTGTGTATATATATATATACACATATATATGTATGTATATGTGTATACACACATTTATGCATACACACACACACACATGTGATTGTTTCTCAAGAGTTCCATATTTTGGCAAATAAATTTGGGTGTTAATTTGAGGAAAACAAAAATTCATGGGTTGGTGTTCAGAACTCTTCATTGGTTGGTATTCAGAACTCTACAATGCCTCCTCTTTGAAATCATATTGAAATCCTCAAGAGATTTGTTTAATTATGTTGAAACATGTATGTGCCAAATGCAAAATGGTATAGCAGAAAGAACATTGGAATTGGATTCAGAAAGATCTGGGTGCAAATCTGCCTCAAATATATGAACTATTTGACCTTGAGCAAGTCATTTTACTTTTCTCATTTGTGAAATAGAAATGTTGGAAAGATCAAAGGAAATAAAGGAAATAATGTCACTGGAAGAATAATAGCAAGCATCATACAAATATGAGGTATTTTGACGTTAGACTTTGTGTCTAAAATACTGACAGGAGTAGCAAGAAATTGTTTGTGAGGATTGAAAACACTGTGTGGTTGGACTGAATTGGCCTGAAAGTCAAAGAAATCCACACAGGCTTAATTAACATGGGAATGGGGTTGAGCCGACAGAGCCGACAGAGTGGGGACACCCTGGGGATATGAAGTGATTCTGGGATGCTGACCTAGCCTAAGTGTTTCCCTTTGCATTTTATTCTTGTACATTAAAGAGTACCTTAGTCTACTCATCAGGCCTATAAATAGTGTGGGCATGAGTTCATTTTCTCTGATCTGCAAAGGAACAAAGCTGATGCAAAGGACCATTAACAGCATCCCTAGTCTATTCATTGTATCTAAGACCAACTTGTCCCCAGTGAGGAGGAAAGTACATTTTGAAGTTATATTTATATATTTTATAAGTATCAAAATTTTGCCATATATTAGAGATGACTGAAACATTAAAGTGATAACCAATTAATGTGCATTTGTGGACAATGAGGAAAAGTACTAACCTTTGAGGAAGGAAGGAGTGATAAAGACCTGATTTATTACATGCTTTTTTACTGTTAGACTTTTAAGTGGCCTGTTGAACTTTGCACAGAGCCTCCAGCCCCTGTATCTGAATTACCTTCAACCATCAGCAAAGGCATGTAACATTGCTCGAGTACCTTTTCACTCCCATGAGCCAGATACAGCTAGCTATGAAAGGGAGAGGACAGCTCAAACTCAGATTGTAGAATTTCATTAGATATCTATATTGATATAATATAGCTGAGAGAGAGAGAGAAAGAGAAAGAGAGAGAGACAGAGAGAGAGAGAGAGAGAGAGAGAGAGAGAGAGAGAGCTCAGATTACTAAGCATAATCAGATACAGGGTTATAGCTTTAGATGATAAAGATATATATTATCAAATGGCTTTTAAAGGGTTTGGCACAGTGCCTGTAGCGAGAGGTAGGTGTTATATAATGCTAGATTTTTGTTATTGTTTGTGTGATTGTAATATATGTGTGTGTGTGTATTGGATATAAATAGATACAGGTATAGATATCTGAGTTCTACTTTGACTATGACATCATGTCCTTACCTTTCTCCTCATCTTGGTCTTTGTTATTTCAGACTCAGCTTGATGTCCTCTATCTCTGTGTCTGTTATCTGTGTTTTTATTTCTATGTCTCTGTCTCCTCCATTTTTCTGTATGTTTCTTTGTGTCTTGTTTATTTTATGTGTATGTCTCTCTCTATCCTTCTATCTCTGTCTTTCTTTGTCTCTTTCTGTCTCTGTCTCTCTATGCCTCTTCTTCCCTCCCTTCCTCCCTCCCTCCCAATGTGGACTCCACCTATAATTTATTTGTGAGGCAACTACCTATATCAATGCAAGTTAGTACCTTCTTTGCAATTTATCAGGTTAGAGAGTTCCCCAGATCATTTAAGAAATTAAGTGACTTGCCCAGGGACACATACACTAGCTTGTCTGTGTCAGAGGCAGTACTTGAACCCAAGTCTTAAATTTGAGGCTGGATCACAATTCATTGTATGGCACTGCCTCTAGCATGCATATGCACACCCATATGATACATCAGCATATATGTGTGTAATATATCTATAATTGTGGAGAATCCATAGGGTGCAATAAAAAGAGACCTGTCCTTGGTCATAGGCTCAGACAGACCTGCTTTCAATTCCTGTCTGTAACATATCCTAGCTTTGAGAACCTGACTAAGTCATTAATCTTCATAGTACCTTGGGCAAGTCTCTATGGTTATAAATTGCAAATTTGTCTTACCTGCCTTGGTAGAGGGAATTTACTTACCTGAAATTGACTATGCCAAAGAAATCATGTGTTTGTATCTCTGTCTCCTCCCATCCCATGTGGTATTAACTTATGGATCATCTACTTCCTTTAGAGCAGATAATGGAAATCTGACTCTTTAGCATGAATTTATAAATTCCATAATTAGTCAAAAGGAATCCATTGCATCATCAAGGAAGCACTGGATGTGGGAGGGGTTCTGTGCCAACCCTCTCTGTCTGGAGATTCTAGAGAAAAATAAGAAATAATAATAAAACTTTATGTTTGAATAGCAGAGAGAGGGAAAAAGAAAGGCTGTAATGGTCAGATAGACTCATCTATACAAACAGAAGTACTCACTTGGCTTCACCATAATGCATCCCAACAAATTGATGATCCAAAATATTCACCAACAACTACCTGGAAACCTGCCTCCTCTAAAGGTATTATCAGTAAGACTGTCAATGTCACTTCTGAAAGGTTCTTCCAGCTCTCTGTTTATTTATGGCATGTGTATTATGGTTAAGAACTAACCTTGTTGGAAAAGTGTCAAGACCTGTTAATGAAAGCATTCTTTGCCAAAGTTCAGCACATATCCCTTCACAGAGATTTAATTTCACTCCTAGGTATCTTTATCCTGCATCAATTACCCCATGGGTTTTCCAGGCATGGGCTGATCCTTTATTATCCAGAGCAATAAAACAGCACATTTTTCATTTTAAAATAAGGGTTCAAAAGGAAGACATTCCCTCCCTCATCCTCCCAAGGCATGGAGTCTGTATTTGTATTTGCTCTGAACATGGGTTTGTACATTTTATAGTTCTCTCTAGATGCTTTAAAAGGAAGTCTGTTATTTAAAATAAACTAACATTCTGAAGGAAAATTCCCACTGCAAGTGGTCCTGAAATATGGTCTCTAAGCACCTCTGCGCTCAATTAGCATGCCAAAAGGAAGCAAATTGGAAGCTATTGGTAGACTGCTGAAAGTAAAATGAGTTGTGTTAAAGCACAGGAATTAACAGAGATGAAGACTAGGATGGTGTTTGGGAGCTTTACCTTCCTGATTTCAGACAAAATATCAGGTCCTACGTCCTTGTCTCAGTAGAGGTTAAAAGTTAAAACCTTGGTATTATTATTCCCATGGGGTGACTAGGTGGCACAGTAGACAGAGTACCAGACCCGAGTTCAAATCTGGCCTCAGACACTTACTGTGTGACCCTGGGCAAGTCATTTAACCCTGTTTGCCTCAGTTTCCTCATCTGTAAAATGAGAAGGAAATGGAAACCACAGAAGTATCTTTGCCAAGAAAACCCCAAATGGGTTCATGAAGAGTTGGTAACAACTGAATAATAACAAAATCTTTTTCCCACCCTACCTTTTTTCCCCCATGTTTTATTTTGGTTTCTCTTCAGTTAAGTCTTTCCCTCTTCAGTGAGTCTTTTCAAACACAGATCTTTTTCATTCCTATAAATGCCCTCCTCCTTTGCCCCACTATTTCACCATTAATGATGGTATTAATTTGTTCATTAATTCACTTCATAAATATTTCTTGAGTTCCCATTATGTGCAGAGTACTAGGATGGAAAATTTACTATATCCTTGTAAAGGGGTTTTGAAAAGTGTCAAGTGTTAGAGGAGCATAAGGCATTATTTTTGAAGTTTTGAAATTAATCAATCAGTAAACATTTATTATGTGTCTACTACATTCCAGGCACTGTGCTAAACACTGGGGATTTAAAAAAAAAGGCAAAGTTCCTGCACTCAAGGATATTACAGTATGATATAAATAATAGCTAATGATGTCATATCGTACTTGATCATTATCCAAGCATTTTCATATATGTCATTTCATTTTAGCCTCCTCGGAAGGCAGGAGAAGTACCTTACCCAAGAGTACTAGGATTAAGATGGCCAGGGTACCCAGCTTGCAAACTCACTGGTGGGATTCCAAATGATGGCACATGCTGACTCACAGGGTCATAGCTCTATAGTTGGTTAGACTATAGACCTGTGATTTAATTAGCATGGATACCTCCCAGTATGGGAACTCTCTTCACAAATTCCAGCAATTAGCACAGTGTCTGGCACATAGCAGTTGCTTAATAAATGTTTATTGAATTGAATTGAATTGAAAAGCAGAACATCAATTCACTGTAATTTATTTCTTAGAGAGGTTAAGTAACTTACCAGTGGTCACATAGGTAGCATATATCAGAAACTTAGAGATAGGATTTATTTTAAGTTGGATCTTCCTAACTCCAAAGTTGGCTTTGAATGGCGGGATGTGGGGTGGGTGGGTGAGAGAGTAAGGATGATATCTGGAGTACAGGCAGCATAATGAGAGGGAAAAAAAAGTCTTACATGTCTGGTTCCTGACAATATAGGATGAAAGTTCACCGCTCAGAAGAAGGCCTTACTCAAGGCCACATACCAACTGAGAGAGAGACACAGAGACAGAGATAAACAGAGAGACAGAGACAGAGACAGAGAAACAGAGACAGACAGAAACACAGAGACAGAGAGAGAGAGAGAGAGAGAGAGAGAGAGAGAGAGAGAGAGAGAGAGAGAGAGAGAGATGGGAGGGGTGTTCATTTTATGGCCCCTTTTCCATTATTTCATGCATTGCTTGGGGGTATTGCATTCTGAAACACTGCTTCTGGACGCATTGATACACACACACACACACACACACACACACATAAATGTGAAAAACTGCTGGGAAAAGATTGTAAGATTTTCCTAGGGGAAAAAATGACCCTAATGATTTCTTACAAAACAAATGTCATGTAAACAATTTCTATACAACATTTCTCTCATTAGTGAGCAAGGTCAATTTTCAGATGCTCTATGAAGTAATGATGGCTATATTGATAATTCTAAGTCAGTTAAAGTCAACGTTATGTTCAAATTTCACCAAATAGAATTTGAAAAGAATTTCATTAGGAGGAAAAAAGTCAATTTCTTCCAAAATATCAATTGTAGCACTTACCTAACCATGAATATTAATAGTTCAGGTGATGTTTGTGTGAAATGGTCAAAATAACTATATCTTTCCAATACCCAATATAACCCCCCACTTTTTTTTCATCTTTTCCAATTATAGAATCTGATTTATGGTCATCAAAAACCAGAAAATTGGTGCCTTTCTCCTGAATTCTATCTAAAAGAAGTTTATTGAAAGTGTTTGTGGTTGGAAATTTGTATATTATAATTTAACTGGGATTAAATATACTATTCCACATAATACCATGTTTTCCAGCTTTAAACTCTATTTAACTTTAATAGGACTGGATCTAAGCAGTATGGATGGGGTAGAGGAAGGAATTATTATCTTGGCAAGATGCATTATTAACCCTTTAATTCTCAGACTAATTTACTAAGTGCCTTTCCTTCCAGCAAATTCAATATAATCTGATGAAATGAAAGTGCCTGTAATCCCTACAACTATGGAGGCTGTGGCTCGTGCTTAGCTGCTCTGAGTGTGTTAATCTGATTCAGTGTCTGTACCAAGTCCATGATCCCTGGAACAGGGGTCACCAGGCTGCCTAAGGAGGAACGACCTGGCCCAAGTCAGAAATGGAACAGGTCAAAGCTTTCATGCTGATTGGTAGTAGGTGTAGGTCTGTGAGTGATCATTGTACTTCTAGCTTAGGTAAGAGAGGGAAAGAAAGAAAGATAGAAAGAAAGATGAAAGAAAGAAAGAAAGAAAGAAAGAAAGAAAGAAAGAAAGAAAGAAAGAAAGAAAGAAAGAAGAAAGAAAGAAAGAAAGAAAGAAGAAAGAAAGAAAAGAAAGAAAGAAAGGAAGGAAGGAAGGAAGGAAGAAAGAAGGAAAGAAAGGAAGGAAGAAAGAAAGAAGGAAAGAAAGAAAGAAAGAAAGAAAGAAAGAAAGAAAGAAAGAAAGAAAGAAGAAAGAAAGAAAGAAGAAAGGAAGGAAGGAAGGAAGGAAGGAAGGAAGGAAGGAAGGAAGGAAGGAAGGAAAGAAGGAGAAGAAAGAAAGAAAGAAAGAAAGAAAGAAAGAAAGAAAGAAAGAAAGAAAGAAAGAAAGAAAGGAAAGGAAGGAAGAAGGAAAGGAAGAAGGAAAGGAAGAAAGGAAGGAAGAAAGAAGGAAAGAAAGAAAGAAAGAAAGAAAGAAAGAAAGAAAGAAAGAAAGGAAGAAAGGAAGGAAGGAAGAAGGAAAGGAAGAAGGAAAGGAAGAAAGGAAGGAAGAAAGAAGGAAAGAAAGAAAGAAAGAAAGAAAGAAAGAAAGAAAGAAAGAAAGAAAGAAAGAAAGAAAGAAAGGAAGGAAGGAAGGAAGGAAGGAAGGAAGGAAGGAAAGAAAGAAAGAAAGAAAGAAAGGAAGGAAGGAAGAAAGGAAGGAAGGAAGAAGGAAAGGAAGAAGAAAAGGAAGGAAGGAAGGAAGAAAGAAGGAAAGATAGAAAGAAAGAAAGAAAGAAAGAAAGAAAGAAAGAAAGAAAGAAAGAAAGAAAGAAAGAAAGAAAGAAGGAAGAGAAGAAAGAAGAAGAGAAAGGAAAGGAAGGAAAGGAAGGAAGGAAAGGAAGGAAGGAAGGAAAGAAGAGAAAGGAAGGAAGGAAGGAAGGAAGGAAGGAAGGAAGGAAGGAAGGAAGGAAGGAAGGAAGGAAGGAAGGAAGAAGGAAAGAAAGAAAGAAAGAAAGAAGAAAGAAGAAAGAAAGAAAGAAAGAAAGAAAGAAAGAAAGAAAGAAAGAAAGAAAGAAAGGAAGGAAGGAAGGAAGGAAGAAGGAAGGAAGGAAAGAAAAGAAAGAAAGAAAGAAAGAAAGAAAGAAAGAAAGAAAGAAAGAAAGAAAGAAAGAAAGAAAGAAAGAAAGAAAGAAAGAAAGAAAAGAAAGAAAGAAAGGAAGGAAGGAAGAAAGAAGGAAAGAAAGGAAGGAAGAAAGAAAGAAGGAAAGAAAGAAAGAAAGGAAGGAAAAAAGAAAGTAGGAAAGAAAGAAAGAGAGAGAGAGAGAGAGAGAGAGAGAGAGAGAGAGAGAGAGAGAGAAAGAAAGAAAAAAAGGAAGGACGGAAGGAAAGAAGGACGAAAAAGAAAGAAAGATGAGAGAAAACGAGGGAGGAAAGAAAGAGAAAAAGAAAAAAGAAAAAAAGGAGAGGAGGAGGAAGAAAGGAAGGGAAGGAAGGAAGGGAAGGAAGAAAGGAAGGAAGAAGGAAGAAGAGGAAGGAAGGAAAAAAGGAGAGGTCACTTTTCAAATGCAACTAATCTGCTACTTTTTTAAGTATCTTGAACACACTCTTTAAGTTTGAACTTTATGTCTACCCATTTGGTACAAAACAGAATCTATTCTGTTTTCTATGTTTTGGGTCCAGATTTATGATTTTATCTGCATGGGGAACTTCAGGAGAATAAACTACCTCCACCCATGCAGATTGACAATTGCTTTGTAACACATAGACTTAGAGAATCGTCTAGGTGCACTGAGAAGTTAAATGACCTGTCCATGATCACATAGATCAGTGGCGGGACTTAATCCCAAGTCTTCCGGACTACAAGGAAATGCCTGCACTACTTTTCAGCCATCTCCTTATCATACCGTGTATATTCTGGACATTATCTTGCTTACCTCTTTCTAAATGTTAAAAGATAATACATTTAGAAATATAGAACTAAAATCACAAGTGATCTTAAAACAAACAAACAAAATTAAATACTTTCAAAAAAAAAAGTAGACATTTTATCCAGAATGCAATGAATCTATTTATAAGTGACATATCACTGAAAGCTATCATGTATATGAGTTTTTGTTTTGTTCTGTTTTGTTTTGTTTTTGGACTAGGACTATGTCTTCATCAGGTATAGGGAGTTCTGGATGATGAACTTCCTCTACCAATACATTTGGGCACCATCTCTTCAGTTCAGTCTTAGGTAGTTGCCTGGGGCCCTGAAAAGTTAAGTGTTACCCAGGGTAACATAGTCAGCACCAGTAAGATTCAGGGCTTGAAAACAAATCTTCTGACTCCAAGGCATACTCTATCTATTATGCCATGTTACCTGTAATGTAATTATATATAAATTATATGTATAATTAAAATGCCTATGAATATATGTATGAGTACGTATATATTACTGATACGTATACATATACATATAGATAGATAGATAGATAGATAGATAGATAGATAGATAGATAGATAGATATAGCTATAGATATGTAAAATAAAGTTTCCATTGCCACATCACTTTAAAGTTGTAAAATACTTTACATCTCTTTGTCTATTTTGATTCTCACAGCAACTCTACATGGTAGATATTTTAAGTGTTTTTACCACCATTTCACAGGGGAGGAAACTGAGGAAGAAGGCAGTTAAATGATTTACCCTAGAATGGTGGCAAAGCCAAGACCGGAAGCTGAGTTGAACACTTCTGACTAACACCCAGTGTTCTTTCTAGCAAACGTTTTGAGCAGAAGAACAGGAATCATTTGGCCCATGTTCTGTACTACTTCTTGTATGATTTTGGGGAAAATGCCTTACCTAATCTCTTCTTAAGTTTCTCCATCAAGCCAAATAAGAACTGAAATTCTTTGCAAAAGTAAATAAGAAAAATAAATAAATAACTACACTTGAAAAAAAGAAAATCAGAGTTCACAGTTTACCTGCAGAATATTTATCAGTAGAATGTAAGCTCCTTAAAGGAACAGTGTGATTTAGTTTTGAATGAAAACCATTGTGGCACATAGTAGATGAGAGGGAAGTGAATGAGCACTTATATAGTGCCTACTATGTGCCTGGCACATCAAGTGCCAAGCACTTTACAAATATTATTTTATTTTATACTCCTAAGAACCCTGAGAGTTAAATGCTGTTATTATCCCCATGTTACAGCTAAGGAAAGTTAACTCTGAAGAAAACAGAAGTTAAGTGACTTGCCCAGGGTCACACAGCTAGTAAATGTCTGAGGCCAGATTTGAACCCAGGAAGATGAGTCTTGCTGATTCTAGCCCCAGCACTCTATCCACTGTAGCACCTAGCTGGCCTTCATACCTGCCTAGGAGATGATCAATGCATTTTTTTGGATTTTATTGAATTAGCTTTTAAAGATAAATTCATACTGATTTTGTGAAATAAGAACACTGTAGGGGCAGCTAGGTGGCTCAGTGCATAGAGCTCCAGCTTCGGAGTCAGGAGGACCTGAGTTCAAATGTGACCTCAGACACTTGACACTTAACTAGCTGTGTGACCCTGGGCAAGTTATTTAACCCCGATTGCCTCACCCAAAAAATAGAAAAAGAAAAAAAAGAAATAAGAACATTGAAGAAATGCTATTTTCTAACATTCTGTTTAAAATATTAGCATGAAGTTTGTTTTGCCTCTTACAAAGATTATATTCTGAATGACACTTCAAAAATGCTAGAATTGTAAGAGGATATGTTAAAAGTTCTTTACATAAGTAAATCCATTTTTGTACAGAACTATATGATTTTGGAGCAGGTATATGATTTTTCCCTTCCCCTTTGATGCATTACCACAGAATACTTAGGCGCTTCAAAATTCAATAAATCCTTTGCACTTACTTGCATTCAAATTAAGATATAAAAATTGAATATATATATATATATATATATGTATGCATATGCTCTTTAATACTCTTATAAGATGTATAATAGCATTAAAGTTCTATATTTATTTATTTATTTGTTTGTTTGTTTGTTTGTTTATTTGTTTTTGACTTGGTGAAACTGCTTCTGGTGTTAGAGAGAAACAGAAAGATACTTGGGATCAAAGACAGCCAGCCAGCAGATAGAAAATATTTCCTCCTGAAGTCCAAGTATTCTACTCAGCTATTTCCAGTGAGGTAGAGTCTGTCTCACTGGGTAAATGAGAACTGAGCATTGCTTTCTCTGCTTTGGAAACATGTATAATTCTCATTGGCATAGATAGGTCTCCAGTGACACTTGCTGTGTTTAGGTTATAATTTCCACACTCTAGTAGTAAGTTGTCTTAAATGGAGAAAACAGTAAGATATTATCTCTTTTTAACTTAGGAACTAGAGAATTATCCTTTTACTCACAACAGATAGGTAACTTTGATAACCTTAAGCATTATTTGAAGTATCATATTTCTTTTAATTAGGTGGCACAATGATGGTCCTGGAGTCAGGAAGACTCATCTTTCTGAGTTCAAATTAGGCCTTAGACACTTACTAGCTGTGCAACCCTGGGCAAATCACTTTAAACCCTGTTTGCCTCAGCTCCTCATCTGTAAAATGAGCTGAAAAAGGAAATGGCAAATCACTTCAATATCTTTGCCAAGAAAACCTCAAATGGGTTCACAAAGAATCGAGCTCAGCTAAGAAAATAAAACAAAAACAAAAACAAAAACAAAAACAAAAAACCCACTGCTTCTTTTAACAATTGCTGATCTTTTCAGACAGGTTAAATTTTATTAAAGAATTTTATTCTTATTGTCATTGGCCATCAAGAAGCAGAGTATGTCTCAGATTTTTCTTTAGGGAAAAATGTTCTCTGAAACAACTCCTGCCTATCATTGAACATTCCTAACTGGATCAAAAGAGATGTTGCATTACTCAAATATTATTTAATGGTTCCACATTTTAAGAAGCACATTGACACACTAGAATGCGGTTAGATTTGCAAGGAGTCTGGAGAAGAGAAGACTAAGATACATAGTTTTCTGTATTTTCAGGGATGTTGAGTTGAAATTATTTTAAAATTATTCTGTTGTATTCAAAAGGACAGAATGAGGATCAATTGGTGGAAATTTTAAGGAGAATGATTCCCCCTGCCCCAATTCAACATGAGAAAGAACTTTGCAATAATTAAGTATATTCAATAGTGGAAAGTAATAAGTGCCTCATCATCTGAGGTAGACAAGAAGTAGGATAACCATCTGCTATGGTTTTATAGAGGAGTTCCTTAGCTGAATAGAAAGTTGGACAACTTTCATAGCCCTTGCTAATCTCAGATTCTGTGGTTCTATAGATGTGAACTGTATGAACATTTCTAAGGTAGTCATGGCATGTATCATGTCCCTTCAGAACTTCTTGTACAATCCTTAAAATAAGAATGAAGGAAATGGAACAGCAAAAAGAATAATGACTGTGGAGTCAGAGTTCAAATCAAACCTCCAACATTCTCTACCTATGTGACTTTGAGTATTGTAAGAGTTCTTGGGCAGCTAGGTGTCACAATGGATAGAGTGCCAGGCATAGAGTCAGGAAGACCTGAGTTCAAATCTGTGTGACACTGGGCAAGTCACTTAATCCTGTTTGCCTCAATTTTCCTCATCTGTAAAATGAGCTGGAGAAGGAAATGGTAAACCACTCCAGTATCTTTGCCAAGAAAACCCTAAATGGGGGGGGTGTCCCACAAAAAGTCTGAATAACAACTGAATAACAATACAAATTCCAAACCTCAGTTTCTTTATTTGTAAAAATGAGGTTGCTAGATGACTTCTGAGGTTCTTTCCAGATCTATTTACATCTATGATCCCTAAAATAAATGACAATTTTCAATCATGGGCAAAATAGAGGCATCCTTGAAATAAGAAACAGCAGATTTTACATCCTTTCTCTGACTCTAACTGGTAGGATGACCCTGAATAAATCACTTACCCTTTCAGTGCCCCAGGCAACTTTCTAAGACTGTAGGTTGTAAGGGTTAGGGTTAGGGTTAATTGCCTTGGTAAAGGTAGTTTCCTCTAGGAGTACCTTATTACCAGCGGGATCACAGTTTTACATGCTATCCCTATCTCTAAAGATTACATAAATGCTGAGATTTAAAGTCATATTCATTTTTTTAATCAAAAGTTTTATTACAAAAAAGAGACTCATAAGAACACATAGTTTTATGTTAATATTCTGAAAAACAAGATATCAGAGACTTTCACTGAGAATACTGATTCTGTCTCCTACTTCATTTTTACCTGTTTGTAGTCAGCATGCTTGGTCTAAGGCAGAGATTCTTAAGCCTTTTCATGTCATAAACCAGTTTCATGGTTTGATGAAGGATATGGATGCCTTCTCAGAAAAATGTTTTGAATAATTAAAAGAAATGCTACATTTCAGGTACAGGTAGGTGAAAATAAAAATGTAACTGCTTTAGCATCCAAGTTCATGGAGCCCCTGAAATCTCTCCACACACCTTGGGGAGGGGGTGTGTAACGTTCTATTTAAAAACAAAACAAAACAAAACAAAACACAACAAAATTCTGAAGAGATAATTAGCATGGTTTTTTACTTTTTTACTTTTTAAAATTTAAAAAATAGCCCTCTGAAACTTCTGCTGCAAAGACTCTGGGGAATTATGCCTGCCATACAAAATGAGTACAGAGTATGGTTATTGACTGATTGAATGATTTGCTTGAGGTCTTGATCACAGGTATCATAATGCTTTTACTCTGAAATAGAACGGCAACTGGCAAATTAGACCAGAAAAAAAAAAGAAAGAAAGAAAAAGAAAAGAAAAACAAATCCTTATTTCTCTGTGTTTAGCATTCTCTATACTCCAGTTGCCCAATATCAATAGTCAAAAAACATTTGCCTGTCACTGTGCTGAGTGCTGGGAATATAAATAAGACAGTCCCCTGCCCTCAAAGAGTTTTCAGTCTAATAGCTGAAGACATTACACAAAAGGAGGCTGAAAAGGAGGTGGGGCATGAAGTACTTGAAGAGGACTTGATGCTCAGGAAGTCAAAATCAAGCAGTTACTGATGGAAAATGAAATGTTCTGAGACTTTAGAAGTTTATTGCTCCACGATACAGTCTTCCTATCAGAGAGCAGAGGCAACTGAGTCAATCTGCAGGATGATGAGATTTCAGGTGATGAGTTCATCCAGGAGGAGGCATAATGTTCCTGGAATGGAAAACCAGCAGAGCCACTGGAGTGGGGAGTGGGGAGGGGGAGCTCTCTTGGATCTATTCTCTCCATTCCATTTCCATTACCATGAACTCTAAATGAGTCTTTCCTTACTTCTCACTGTGACTTTTGAAATATCCATTTTCTGGTTTCCCTGCCTAGAATTGTTTACCATCCAATTAATTCTACACAACACAACCAGATTAATTTCCCTAATGTGCAGCTCAGATCACAGCATTTTGCTGTTCAGAAACCTTTAGTTGCTCTTATTTGCCTACCAAATTAAAGTCCATATTCCTTAATCTGACATTTGAGGTCCTCTAACATATTTCTGTAACTTAATTTTCCAATATTATTTATAATACATGGAATAATGGAAAGGTCACTAAATTTGGAACCAGATGATCTAGGTTCAAATGCTGCCCCCACCACTTACTAGGTAATATAGATTTTAATGTAGTCCCTTAAATTGGGCCTTTGGGTTTAGTGTCTTGCTCATGGTGTTTTGCATATCATAGAGATTAGTAAATGTGTGCTGATTATGGTTGAATAATTGGTTTATGAAATCTACTGGAAGTCCTGCTGCTTCCACTTGCTCCATCAGACCTTTCCAACCTTATCACATTTCACTCACTTTCCTTATTTTATGGTCCAGCCAAACTGGCATTTTTTCTCTTCCTCAGAAACAACACTCTATCTCCCATCTCCATATCTTTGCACTGCCTGACCTTCAACCTTGGAATCACTCCCTTCTCGCTTTCACCTTTTAAGATACTGCATTTCCTTAAAAATCCAAAGATTATCAATGGATCATCAAGAGGTCATCCTTGGGTTCAAATTCAGTGAAGTTAACTTCTAGGTTATAGCATTTAAAAGGTTAAAGAGACAGAATTTCTGTGTAATTTTATTAACAATGCCAGCATTTTAATAAAAGGATAATCATTTGACTCTCTTAGACCAAAGACCATCATGGCACAGGCTCACGGTTTACATACCCTTTGAAAAGTAGGTGTTCACCAATGTGGCTATCAACGCCCAGTGGCTAACAATTAATGAGAGAATGAATATTACAATAAGGGGCTGAATCTCAAGTTTGATTAAGTCACTTACTTCTTAAATTAACCCTGGCCTTGGGCAATCTATTCAAAGAATTTCTGCCCTACTCAAACAAACCTCAGCAGAACACAATAGCTAACCTATCTGGGTGGGGTAGGAAAAAGAAAGTTAATCCAATCTCATTATCAGCCATGTCCTTCAAGAGACTGACCTTTCAAGGACTTTAGAAAAAGGGTGGGGTGAGACTCTGGATCTCCCCAAATCATTGGTTATTACTAATCATTTCTTTCAAGAATAATTTCTCTTATTTTAAGTCAGCATTCCATATAAATGTTTATTTGGTCCACTGATGTTGGTGGTTCCAATATTCCTCAGCCCCTTCAATTTTATATCCCAAAGCATTTATTTTCCTTAATACTATTTTTTCCCCATTACATGCAAAGATAGTTTTTAACATTCATTTTTGTAAGATTTTGAATTCCAAATTTTCCTCCCTTCCTTCCTTCTCCTCTCCCCAAGATAGTAAGCAATCTGATATAGGTTATGCATGTACAATCCTGTTAAATAGAATTCCATGTTAGTCATGTCGTGAAAGAAGAATTAGAAGAAAAGGGGAAAACAATGAGAAAGAAAAAAACGAGAAGCAAAAAGAAGAGAAAACAGTTTGCTTTGATCTGCATTTAGACTCCACAGTTCTTTCTCTGGATGTGGCTAACATTTTCCATCATGAGTCTTGGAATTGTCTTGGATCATTGTATTGCTGAGAAGAGCTAAGTCTATGACAGTTAATCATCCACAATGTTGCTGTTGCTGTGTACAATATTTTCCTAGCTCTGCTCACTTCACTCAGCATCAGTTCATATAAGTTTTTCCAGGTTTTTCTGAAATCTACCTGCTCATCATTTCTTATAGCACAATAGTATTCCATTACATTCATATCCCACAACTGCCAAAGCATTATTAAGCACCTACTGCATATCCCTTATTAAACTTGCCAGTGCAGGACATGTAAGACTTGAACTGATAAGGCTATTTTAGCCTCAGGAACCCAATAAACAGACTAGAAGGCCCTGAGCCTAGCTGAAAAATCAGGGGAGAAATGATACAGTTTTATGTATTTAAATGATAACATGAAATTTGTGTAGTATCTAAATTGTGTTGTTATAATCAGATAACTTTCTGTGGCAATAGAAAAACAGAAATGTAAGCAAGAGCCACTTTTTAGGAGAAAACATTTTTAAAGTACTTTTTCTGAGTCAAGTAAGGAAGTTTAATAGAAAAGAACATGTGGAACTCAGAAAGAAAATTCATTTATAATTTATCATTTATACTAATAGAAATAATCAAATTCAAATTCTACAGGACACTGAATATGCCTGAGAATATTCCCCCTTTAGGTCCTGTTGGAGTGCTAATTTCCAACTAACAGGAAAACTTCCTAACAATTCAAATGACCAACCAATTCCCAAGCATTTATTAAGCATCTACTACTTACTAAGCACAGTGCTAGATGCCCAGAACATAAAGACAAAAATGAAACAACCCATCCCCTCTAGGAGCGCACATCTTTTTTTTTTTTGGGGGGGGGAGAGGTTTTAACAGCATATACTTATAAGAATATACAAGAAGTATGCAAAAAAAAATACAGTATATTTTTGGGGAGAAGATACTAACAGCTAGAGGGGATCAGGAAAAGGTCTCATGTAAGAGGGTAGTACTTAAGCTGGATTTTTAAGGAAATGAATATCTTAAGAGATGAAAGTGAGGAGGGAGTGATTTCAAGGTTGACGGTCAGGCAGTGCAAAGGTATGGAGATGGCAGATAGAGTGTTGTTTCTGAGGAAGAGAAAAAAGTCCAATTTGGCTGGACCATGAAGTAAGGCAAAGTGAATGATATGTGTGATAAGGCTGGAAAGGTCAGATGGGACCAGTTTGTGAAGAGTTTTAAATGTCAAACAGAAGAGTTTATATTTGATTCTAGAGATAATAGGGAACCACTGGAATTTATTGAGTTGGGATATAACATGATCAGATTTGTGCTTTAAGAAAATTACTTTGTCAACTGTATGGAGGAAGAATGAGAGAGGAAACTGGCTAGATGAATGGATAACAATTCAGTCAGACAACAAGAATTTATTAAGCACCTACTGTATACCGGGCACTTTGCTAAGCACTGAGGACATGAAGAGAGATGAAAAAAAAAAGACAGTCCTTGCTCTCAAGGAACTTATAGTCTATTTGGGGGAGATAACATGAAAATAACTGCACAAATAAGATACAAATTAGAGATAGTCTTAGAGAGAAGGTACTAAAAGTGAAGAAGACTTGCAAAGGCTCTTTATGAAAGATAAGGCATTAGATGAGACTTAAAAGAAGCCAGGGAAGCCAAGAGATGGATATGAAAAGGAAAAGCGTTCCAGGCCTGGGGATCATCCAGCAAAAGCACTTGGAGTTATAAGATGGGAGTGTCTTGTGCTGAGAACCATCATTGAAGCCAGTTACAGATATTACAGAGTACTTGGGAATAATAGTTAAGAAAACTGGGATGGTGTATATGTGTGTGAGGAAATGCTATGAATGATTTTTAAAGCCAAACAAAGGATTTTTTTTTATCTTGGAGGTAATAGGAAACCACTGGAGTTTATTTAGTAAACTAGAGATTGTCAGCTTTTGCAAGATCAGTTTTACAGCTGAGTGCAGGAGGATGCTCTGGAGTGAATAGAGATTTGAGGCAGGGGGACCAACCAGCAGGCTGTTGGAATAGTCCTGGCATGAGGTGATGAGGACCTGCCCCAGGA
This sequence comes from Phascolarctos cinereus, assembly GCF_003287225.1. Lineage (NCBI taxonomy): Eukaryota > Metazoa > Chordata > Mammalia > Diprotodontia > Phascolarctidae > Phascolarctos > Phascolarctos cinereus. Next base: position 196,838,395 of record NW_027555958.1, on the reverse strand, counting down.
TGGTGGCAATGTCAGAGGAGAGAAGGGGCAGGTGTTACACAGGTAGAAATAATGGGACATAACTAATTGCATATAGGAAGGTTTGAGGGTGAGGTGGAGTGAAGGACCACACCTAGGTTGTGTGCCCGGGTAACTAGGAGGATTTGTGCTACTCTCCACAATGATAAGGAATTGGGAAGAGTGAGCAGTTCTGGGGGAAAGAGTCCAGTTAGGGGGATATTGTGATAGTTGGTTAACAAGTGATAAGTAGAGAGACTAAGCTGCTTTGTGAGGTTGTGGCTGTGGAGTTTAAAAAGTTTGAGAGACTTAATTTCTGGGTAATTATTCATTTTATTAATCATGACAACATTTTAATAAAAGGAAGTCTGTGGGACTCTCAAATGTCAAAGACAATTATGACAGTGGGCTCATGGCTTATATGCCCTTGGAAGAGGGGTGTTTCTAGGGTGGCAATCAACTCTGATTGGTTAACAATTAATGAGAGAGCAAATATTACAATGAGGGGCTGAACCTATTCTAACCAACTTTGATTATGGCATTCATTTCTAAGTTACTCCCAACCTTGGGCAATCTATTCAAAGAATTTATTCCCCACCCAAGCCTGAGCAAAAGGGAGTTTCACCTACATTAGAAGTCTGATCCAGTCAGGTAAAGTAGCAATATCCAGAATGAAGAGAATGTTATTCCTATGTTCCATCAGCCCTGTCCTTGAGAGACTGGACAAGGAAATAGGACAGAGGAGAAAAAAAAAAGCTTCAGTCTCCCCAAGTTTAATAATTTGCTATTAATATGATTATTTCTCTCTCATGAGTTTTTCATCTCTGGGGATATTCTAGTAGAGGCTGGGCCATCTATTGTCAAAAATGTGGCAGAAGTATTCTTATTCAGTATGATTTGGACTTGATAGTGGGTGTTTGAGGACCTTTCCAACTCAGACTTTGTAAAGGTTTCCTATTTATAATTAGTGAGCAGCTCCAGCCCAGAGAAAGCCTGGTTCCATAACTTTAAACTTGTATCCAGTGTGTGAACTGCTAGAATGTCTGTCAGTTATATAAGGTAAGAGAAAAGGTCATTTTATATAGATTCTGTGAAAAGCTGGATCACATTTGAGAAATAGCATAGAATTTTCAGTGATCCTAGGCTGATCTCTGCTGCTAGAGCACATCTTTTTAAACATCAGTATTCTCCTGGTGATGTGTTATGGTCCCAAATCATAAAATGTTATAATCTCAGAAGAATCAAAATTGCAGATGACCCAAAGGGCAGGGGAAAGATGGTGTTGAGTGTGTGGTGATTGCAGAACCTAAGCAAGGATGTCTTGCACAAGAATAGGTATTAAAAATACCATTGATAGACATGTTTGACTAGAAATGGAATTGGGCAGGTTACATTGCAACAATATAGGGCAACAGATGGACTGCCCCACAGTTGCTCTGGTGTCCAAGATAGTGTGTGAGCCACAAATGAAGGTTTCTAGTGCCCTCTGTGCCTTGGAGGATTTGTGGCACCTCATGAACAAGACTCCTATGGAATGACAAAAGAGTCTATGGGTAGAGAGTCCAAGGACTTTCTTTAACACAATAAAAGGCCCAGCTCACAATAAAAACACTTATTCCAAATATATATATATTGCTCTTGGTTTCCTCCAAGCAAATTCTGCATATATTCATTACAGATTTCCAGGCAAGCTCAGTTCAAATAACTTTATACACACATATGTACGTGAGTACAATACATATAAAGAATGCATCTCTCAGTGAGGAAACTTTTTCTACCAATTCAGGTTAGCCCTTATTGGGAAATTTATCTTAGAAATTTGTCTGAGGAACTGAGAGGTTAAGTAACTTGCCCATATGACATAGCAAGCATGTGTCACAGTTCTCAATCTCTCTTTCTCTCTCTCTCTCTCTCTCTCTCTCTCTCTTCTCTCTCTCTCTCTCTCTCTCTCTCTTTCTCTTCCTCCCTCTTCCTTGTTCCCCCTCTCTCTCTCTATACCCCCACCGACTTGTAGATGTCTTCCTGAATCTGATGCCAGCGTTCTACCATTTCATGCTACAACTCTATGACTACTATTGTTGCTTTATTATTCAACCAACATTTGTTAAACACCTGCTATGGGCAGAAAATGTTAAGCACTGAGATACAAAGACAAATACAAAACAGTCTCTGTCTTCACTAAGATGATATTCTATTGGGAGACAGGATAAAATTTGTACACAAATATATATGTTCAAGACACTTTGAATAGGGAAAGCATGCTGAAACAAAAAAGCAGGAGGATGGCTCAGGAACAGCTATTCCAAGGACATTTGTAGATTAAAATCAATAAAATAATCCCAAATGTGTAAAATTTTTTTTAAATGATAAGTCTACTCTCACTAGCTGTAATAATGGAATCACTGCCTTGGGCTCTACTATCTCGGTACTGGTATGTGGAAGTAATGATGGTACTTATAAAGATGGAGTTGGGAAAAGGCCAGGACTTGTCCTGGCTGAGCAAGTAGAGAAAAAAAGGAGTGCTAGTAATGACTCTTCATGGCACTTGAGAATATATTTTCTGATATGACTCAAAGACAGTAAGTATTGCAAAAGAAGATCATGGATGAAGCCTTTACCAAAAATAAACCAATCAATGAGTATATCTGGAATATAAAAGATGCTTAACAAATGCTTTTTGGGGTGGAGGCAGTCATAATTAAGTGACTTGCCCAGAGGTCACAAAGCCAGTAAGTATCAAGTGTCTGAGACTGGATTTGAACTCAGGTCCTCCTGACTCCAGGGCCAGTGCTCTATCCACTACATCACCTAGCTGCCCCTTACTAAATGCTTGCTGATTAAGACAACAGCAACTATCACCTATATGTTTGCTTCCTCATCTCTATAACATTTTTAGGAGAACAATCCTAGCTATGCCTTTTAGTATCCTAGGTGAAAACTTGAGGCAAGTCACTTACACCTGTTTGCCTCAGTTCCCTATCTGTAGAATGAGCTGGAGAAGGACGTGGCAAACTACTCCAGTATCTTTGCAAACAAAACCCCAAATGGATTCATGAAAAGTTGTATATGACTGAAAATGACTGAACAACAAAAGATGAAAACTTGAGAGCAGAATGATGTTTGTAACTGATTTTCCAAAGAAGACCATATTTTAGCTACCTGGACAGCATATCAAATGTAAGATTCTGATGAATTTGATTTTGTAAAAGCATTTGACTGGGTAAATCAAAATGCAACCCTGTTTGCTGATCTCCAACAAGGTATATCCCAACAGGCATGAAAATTGCATAGGTCTCCCTGGTAACAGTGACTTTGGAAATAACCATGTTCAGTGATAAACTGATTATTGAAAACAAAGTTAAAACATATGCCTACTTTAAGATGTTTGACAGTGTTAGAGTGGATATTTTATCTAAAGTCCAAGGAAAATAAGGAAATATCTACTGATAAAAAAATTCTCCAAAAAATTCCATTAATGGATGGCAACGTTCTTGTTTTATTACACCCTGAAAGATGACTAAGCCTCCTCATTGTAACCCACAATAGTCAAAAGGGATTGACTTAGCCATCCAGGCTGGTAGAAGGTTGATGAAATTGATATTGACCAGACCAGCTTACTAGAAATTTAGCTTACTAGAAATCCATTGACTTAATACTTCTCTCTGTGTCTCTGTGTCTCTGTGTCTCTGTCTCTGTCTGTCTCTCTCTCTCTCTCTGTATATATATATATATATATATATATACACACACACACACACACACACACACACACACACACACACACACACATATTATGGGACCTATAGATGAACAACCTACTAGGGCCAAGATTGAGTAGTAGGAGGAAATAGGGTGAGATCACACTTAGGAAATCATGCAGGGCTTTCAATGATTCCATACTACTTATTACTATAAAAACTAATTTCTCCATACCATGATTTTCACATGGATGTTCTATGAGACTGCAAATCACAAAACACCATGATCTTGGAAAAAGCAAAATGGCAAGGATAATAGAAAAATATGCAGCATCAACATATTTTATTATGTTACCAATCATAATGTGCATATAAAAATGACCTAAATATGTTACCTTGTATGTCTGATTAGATGCAATGTATGATTAGTAAAGGAGGTTGCCTGGTCACGGTGTGAGAATGAGATAAAACATAGGAACAAGATGAAGAATAGAATAGTAACCTTGAAGTGTTAAAAGAATGAGAAGTTTTATGGCGTGGGGAAGGGGTACAGAATGTACATGAAGGATTTATGGTAAACTATATTCACAAGAAATGTTCAGGAGACAATGTATAAGAGATCATGATATGGATTAATGGAGGTATCTCTCACACCAATGGAATCACAGTTCAATCATTGTACCAGAGAAAAGCTATGATGGCCCCAAACGAAATGATTCAGCAAAGCTATAACTGGGATACTAAGGAAGGAAACAAGAATTTATTAAGCCCCTACTATGTACCAGACACTGAGCTAAATATTTTGCAAATATTATTTCATTTGACTCTCACAACAATTCTGGGAGATAGGTACTATTATTATCCCTATTTTATAGATTAAGAAACTGAGGTAGACAGAAGGGTTACAGAGCTAGCAAGTGTCTAAGGCCAATTGTGAACTGAGATCTTCCTGTCTTCAGATCCACAGCTGTATCCACTGGACAGGATGGAAGATTTTGTTTCCGGAAGCCCAGAACACCCAGAAACTGGTTCTCCGATTATGAAAGTTTTACCCCTAATTATCCGTCTCTTTATCTTGCATATATCCATAAATTCTACTCAAAGCAGTGATTTCTCTTCAATTTATTCCCTTTCCATACCCATCTTTCAGAATCTGTAGATTTTTATCAGCCCATCATCAGAAGCCATCATAACATCTAGACATACACAGTTCTTGAGGAAATGATTGATGAATCACAATCAGAATTACAAAGACAATACTTGTCACAACACATCCCCACTTATTATGACCCATGTAATAAACTGATCTCCTATAGGGCCACTTGCACCCCTCTCTAATATGTTTATATATTGTGCCACATGTATTTATTTGGGAAGAGTATAGAAGATCCTGTCTTATACTTTTCTTTTAATACTTGCACACAAAGTCTTTATCTTTCATTTAATTTCAATAAACATTCATTAAGTATTTACTATGTAAAAGGTAGAAACCAAACTAGCTCCAGCTCAGTATATCTGGTACACCCCATCTCAGCAAGGAGTAGCATTTAATTCTGGAGCTAAGCAAAGAGTTATTTGGATGGTAGAAATGCAAAAAGACCTAATGGAGCCTCCAAGATTCAAAATTAAAAAAAAAAATCTTGGTGAACAAAGTGTTAGGCTTGGCATTAGGAAGCCTTGCACTCAAATTGCATCTCTAAATTGTGTAGAATCAAGGCAAGTCCCTTATGGCTATGTGCCTCAATCCATTCCTTTGGACTTACCATTTATGTTGCAGATAGATTACCATTCTGATGGCTGGCAGCAGTTCCTTATGTTGACAAATCATAGATCCTTGGCATATGAGGCAGCTTAGTGGCATAGTAGATAGAGCACTGGACCTTGAGTCAGGAAGACCTGCATTCGATCCAGCTACAGACAAATATTTACTAGCTGTGTGATCCTTGGCAAGTCACTTAACTTCTGTCTGCCTTAATTTCCTCATCTTCAAAATGGGGATGATAATAGCACTTGCCCCTCAGAGTTGTGAAGATAAAATGAAATATTTATAAAGCACATTGCCGATGCTGCATAAATATTAGCTATTATGCGTGAAACATTTTCTTGGTGTGCATGATAGCTACTAACACAGTACCCTATACGTAAGAGGATCTTAATAAACTTTTTGAATCAACCCTGATATCCCAAAGGGGAGTAATATGTAATAAACCATTGAAGGACAGGTTATGAAGGTCTTTAAATGACAGAGGAATTTGTATTTGATTGTGGACAGAATACAGAGCCAATGAAATTTATTTAAAAAATGGAGGCCAGCTCTCTATCCACCAAGAGTCAGACCTTTGTTTTAGGAAAATCAATTTGTTAATTGTGCAGAAAATGGATCTGAAAGGAGTGAGACCTGAGACAGAGGGAACAACAAGAGGGCTCTAACAGCAGTGCAAAGGAGGAATGGTATGGGTCTAAATATGCTCTTACTAACAAAAGAGTAATTAATATCAGGTTAGTTTGGAAAACACTGTGTATTTGTTAAATGGTGAGTTGGATTTTAAAAGTGGTATATAATTAAAAAGAATCAGAAGATGCTCAATCTGATAGCTGTATGTAAGATGAATCAAAGTGTGATCTAAGTGGGTCTCAGTGGAAATGGGTAGGGAGAATCAATATAGGAAACATTTAAAAGGAAAGAAAATCAGGACATAAGGACAGCCTGGGATGTGGTAAGGAGAGGGTTGAAAAAAAGGAAAAAGATGTAACCCCAAATTACTCTAAGGTTATGTGTTGGGGGAAAGGAAGGTTTTGGACTTGTTAGTGACAGTAATATTATCACCACCAGACAGAGGTATTACAATTCAAGAGAAGCTTCCATTTTGTTAGTATTTAAGCCCAGTGAGCACAAGGAATGTGTCACTTTTTCCTTCGTATCCCCAGCATTTGGGCCAGTACCTGGCACATAGTAGATGTTTATTGCATGCTTGTTGATTGATTGGCTGAAGTACTAGCTTGGGAAGGAAGAGTGGGGAAAGAGAGCAAGAGTAAGTTTTAAATTTTTAACTCTCTAAGTTTTAGGTGTTCTGGTTTACTTTGAGAATTTGCAGATTTGAAAACATGAGAGAGTTGAGAGGTGAGAACTACAGATGATTACTGGTAATCATAGGTACCATTAGAAAGAAAGTATAGTAGGTTCAATCAGAAGGAAGAAGGAGAAAAAAAAAGCTTCTGCAAAACCACCTGATAACTTTATAACTTTTATGATACCTTCATGATTATGAGATCTTAATTTCTTCATACATGAGTATATTTATCATAGAGAGAACAGAGTCATTCTGGAGAGCTTATTTCTTTCCTTATGCTAATATCTGTGAAGCAATATTTATTACTGAAGATGGAGTCATCCCATCTTAGGTATTAAAACCCAAGTTTTCATTGAATGTATCTATTGTATGTGTGTTGGGGAGTGGATGTGAGGGGAGAAACCTGAAATGGCATAGAGAAATTCTATTAAGGTTAACAGTCTATCTACCAAGGCAGATTAGCATCTTTATCAGAAAGGTATAGTCTTAGAGAGCTGCTTAGGGGCAGTGAGAACCTAAATGACTGGCAGCAAGGTGATGTGGTGGATAGAGTGCTGGGCCTAAAATCAGGAAGACTCATCTTGAGTTCAAATCTGCTCTCAGACACTTACTAGCTGTGTGACTAAGCAAGTCACTCAATTCCTCTTCTGTAAGTGAGCTGGAGAAGAAAATGACAAGCTACTCCAGTATCTTTGCCAAGAAAACCCTAAATGGGGTCCCAAAGAGTTGGACATGACTGAAACAAGCAACAATGATCACAACCAGTAGACATCAGAGGAAAGACTTGAACTTGTCTTTCTGATCCCAGGACCAGCTCTCTATCTACTAAACCTTGTTACTTTTTGTGATCTTAAATCGTTTAAATGGATTAAACTTCATTTTTGTCATGTTCTAGATTACAGAATCTATTATGATAAAATGATGAAATATTGAATCTGTATCATTAAATCATGCATTATAGAAATATGCATTAACAATGGAAAATTAATAGCATGAATGATTTATGTGTAACTTGAATATTCAATCACAGATAAAAGTCTCTGTAGTACCTATTTTCCTATCTGATTCACTTCCTATTCTAGCATCCTAGGTAGATAATTCCATTGAAGAAGTATTAACATTTCTTAAAACATTTTGTTAATAAGAATGAGCCTTCAAGACTTAGTTTCTGAGATTGTTTTAGATCCCTTTTCAAATTTAAATCTCCTTAAGGAAATGTAATGGGCATTTATATATTTTATCCAATAGTAGAAGATATAGCCTTTGAGTGTGAAAAAATATACATAAATAATTAGAATACTCATGTATTTGTAACTGAGAGGTCTTTGATTCTGGGTTCTGAAGGATTTATTCTTTCCTTTGTGTAGGAACTCTTGCCAACAAGACAGAGATCAAAGATTCTGTGATTTAGGGAATAAGTCCTAGAGAGTTGCCAAAGATTATGGGACCTAGATTATAAATTGTAGAGGTAGAGTTGGAAGAGACCCCAAAGGTCAATTTCTTAATTTTAAAGTTGAGGAAATCGAAACTCAAGGAGCTAATGTGACAAATAAAATATTTTAAAAGTACTCAAAAAAAAAGGTTCAGAAGGAGATACAAATAGCAGTTGTTTTAGTAGCATGTTAAATTTGGTGTTGTTCACTTTCAGTTGTTTCTGACTCTTTGTGAACTCATTTGAGATTTTCTTAGAGGAGAAACTGGAGCAGTTTGCCATTTCCTTCTCCAGCTCATTTTACAGATGAGGAAACCGAGGCAAATAGGGTTAAGTGTCTGAGGCTGCATTTGAACTCAGGAAGATGAGTCTTCCTGACTCCAGCCCCACACTTTATCCACTGTGCCACCTAGTTCCCCTATGTTAAATTTAATATACATTTAAAATAAAAAATAAATTATATATGCATATATATGTAAAACACAAGTTCATGGTTTCACACCTAATCTTTTTATACTTCTTTTTGCACTAAAATGTTCATTATTGTTAAGTGTGTAACAAAAAAGAAAATTTTAAATTTGCTGAATAAAAGCTCTAATAATCATCCCTTTCACACACTTAAAAGTAAGCATCAAAAACTTTGAAAACTTCCTTGCAAATTGCAATTAAACCAAACCAATATATGAAACAGAACTATTGCTTCCATTATTGAACTGTGAAATATGGCAGCATTTTGATTGAGGGTGAGGTAGATGCTAGTTTTGAAGCACTTACAAGTAGCTATCATTTGTGGCTTTTGCTAAAAATTGAGTAAAAATAAAATGTTTGGTCTTATTCAAACTAAATGTTCCCGCAGCCTTCATTTTTAGTGGTAGTTTTTAATCTTACAAATTGTGCTACCAAAGGGAAACTGTGGTTTACATAAGTATATTTGCAGCTCAGGTTGATATAATGAGCTCTTGGGGGCAGGAACTTCTGCTTAATGCGTTTTATATATTGTACCACTGCACTAATGCATATTGCCTAGTCATACTCAGCTTGTGGTCTACTATGACTGCCATAAATTTTTCTGCCAAACTTGTGACTAGCCAGTGTTTCCCTGTTTTAAAGTCCTGGAGTTTGTTTTCCTGTCTAAAAACTATAGTTGTGTTTATCCATTGTATATTTCAAATTAAATCTTAAATATTCTCTACTTTGGATGTGGTATATAGTAGGATCGATTCGAATCCCAAGTTCTAACATTTATTTTCAACATAACTGTGGGCAAGTTAGTTCCCCAATGTGATCTTCTTTTACTGTATAAAATTAAAAGGCCAGATTAGAACTCTAACACACTTTCTAGGTCCCTATTGACGATTCTGTATAATAATGAATAAGATTAGTTCTTGTTCAGTGATTTTTCAGTCATGTCTGACTCTTTGTGCCTTTTTTTTCCCTTGGGGAGATACTGGAGTGATTTGCCATTTTCTTTTCCAGCTCATTTTACAAATGAGGAAACTGAGGCAAACAGGGTTGTCACTTACCCAAGGTCACATAGCTAGGGGGTGTCTGAAGCTAGATTTGAACTCAGGTACTCTATCCACTTTAATACCTAGGTACTGAGAAAAACAAAAGCAAAAACAAAATCACCCTATTGATGATCTTGTATAATAATGAATAAGATTGATTCTTGTTCAGTCATTTTTCAGTCATGTCTGACTTTTTGTGACTATGGACCAGGCATTGTACTAACAACTTTATAATTATTATCACATTTGATCCTCACAACAACCCTAGAAATTAATTGCTATTATTAACCCCATTTTACAAATGCGGAAACTGGAGCAAACAGCAAGTATCTGAAGCTGGATTTGAACATAAATCTTCCTGACTCCAGGCCCATCACCCTGTCCACTGTGCCACCTAGCTGCCTAGATAGAAATGTGTGACATTTCTCCAATTAATCAAGGTCATTTTGAATGTTCTCCCCCCACCCCATATCATTCAAGGTATTCGTTCTCTTGCTTAACTTGATTGTCTGTCTGAATAAGTATAACTCATTTTTATCATCAAAGTCATAAATTAGCTGTTAAGTAGTACTTTGCCCTGAGATGAATGAACATTATTCATACATCTTTTTAGGTCTGTGAATTTGAGGATTGCAGTTATCTTGGGTTGTGCCTCTCTAACCAGTGGCAAAACCACTCAATGGTTGTATTGTATAGAATGTATTTTTCACTTGGTGATGAGAGTATCATATGGCCAGAATTAAAAGTATCGCTAATGACCTTAGAAAAACATGGATAGACTTGTATAAAATAATGAAGAGTAAAATGAGTAAAACCAAGAGAACATTGTGTACAGTAACAATAATATTGTTTTAAGAATAGCTTTGAGTGACTAAGTCATTTTGACTGTTATAAATACCCAAATTAACTACAAAGGACATAAGAAGGAAGACACTATCTGCATCCAGAGAAAGAACTGATAAATAGGAGTATGTGTAGAATGGTTTTTTACACACACATACACGTGTGTGTGTGTGTGTGTATAAAATATACATACACCCATATCTCTGTGTGTGTGTGTGTGTGTGTGTGTGTGTGTGTGTGTGTATGTGTGTGTCTAATGGTAGCCATCTCTAGGGCAGAGTGGGGGACATGAAAGGGAAGAAAGAAGAAAAAAAGGAAAAAAGAAAGTTACATGATAACTTTATTATATATTTTAAAAGAATAGAAAATTGTACACAGTAGATTTGCAGTTTTGTGTGCAAACATTTTTTCCTATTCTACTATGTTATGGAAACATTTGTTTTATTTCTTAAGGTCAGAATAAAATAAATGAAATTATTAAAAATTGAAAAAAGTATTGCTGAAGAATAGTTCAGTGTTATTTGTTACAAAACTTTTATTAACATGTTCAGTCTCTCCAACAGAAGAAATTTATATGGCATGCCAGATTTTGTTTTTCTGAAATTAATATTCTTTTTCTATATTACCTTGTACTCAGGCCTAATCTTAGGCAAAATATAAAAGTAATAAAAATTTAAAATATTGTCTATTTTTTATATCCTCACCTTCTTTTCTGTACTCTTTTCTCAAACTCACTGTCCCTGTCCTCTACATACCCAATGCCTTCATTTTGCTCTCTGCCTTGCCATTCCTTAAATGTCCAGTATTATTACTAATAATCTCTAGCATTTATATAACGCTTTAAGGTTTAACATCTCATTTGATCCTCAATATCTTTGACAGATAGGTGCTATTTTATAGATTCTTATTATACAGATGAGGACACTGAGGCACAGATAATTTAAGTGACTTGCTCAGGATCACATAACTAGTCAGTGTCTGAGGTCAGATTTTAACTCAAGTTCAACACTCCATACATTGTAATAACTAGCTTCCTCATTAAAAAATACTACCAAATTGCTTCCCTCTTCTTTATTCTCTTTTCTTCTCTGCCAATAAAAGCTCATATCATAGCACTAGGTCTGATATGAGCTAGTTGTGAAGATGAAACTTTCCTCAGGTATTTAAAAGGGTTTCACACTAAAAGGAGATTATTAGACTTTTTCTTGGCTCTTAAGGGCAGAGCTTAAAACTATAGGTGAAAGTTACAAAAAAAAAAAGGACATTTATGATTGTAAGTACAAATTTCCTAACAAGGCTAGCTCATAGTGATTTGGGCTTCTCAGAAGGTACTAAATTCCCCTTGATTGGAGAATTTCTGGTAAAGGCTAAATAACTATTTTAAGGCACTTTAAAACAGGAACAGGTTAGAATAGATGACCTCTGAGGTATTTTCTAATTCTGAGATTCTGTAATTTTATGCAAGAAAAAATAATTCCTACAAAAGTATCAGTGCTTAAACTTTCCCAATGTATCTACATTTTAAGGGAGGGTACAAAGTTGTTCACCCAAATGAATTCCTAAATAACAAAATTTCGACAGTATGACAAAGTGAAAAATTTCTAACGATGAGGAGGAGAGAAATATCAGTAGAAAACAAATGGCTGCTCATGGGGTCTGCAACCCAGCTTCGCAGGAGAATGTCAGTTGATTTGGGGAGATAATTTCTCACAATATTTTCCAAAATACCGAAGTAAAAGTAACAGGTCTACAACAACCTGATAACATTGGGGTACCCCCAGAATTAGATTGTCCCATTAAGGAGCAGGCAAAGAAATACCTGACAATCTAAGCTAGTTTCTCCTCTTTGGGGCAATGAAAGTTAGAGAATAAAAAATAGGTGGGAGACTTGCCTAAGAGTTGTAATTGCACTTCCTCCGAGGTTGTCCCTGAACTTTGAAATTCACAAAACAATTTTTTGCAGTAGTGCAAGGTGAAGACCATGTAGATGAGGCTGGTTTCTGGCTTATTTCCACTTAGGAATCAAGAGATGCTTCTATTATGAAGTATATAGCAAGAGATTCACTGGCAAAGCTGCAGGGATCACCATTTTTGCCAGGCCATAGAATGTTCTCAGCTAATGTTAAATCTGGGTATAATGAAGGGAAAATATGAGGCTATAGATCTGTAGACCCTGACTCCTTCCCCAAGTGATATAGGAGCTTAACAAAGGAAATTCCTATGGGGAGAGGGATTTTGATATCTTTTGTCTTTTTCATCTTTGAGAAAAAATATAACATATGACCAAGTGGAACAAGCAGAACAACTGAAAAAAAAAAGACAGAATAAAAACAAAAGGAAATGTACAGTAATATAGAATGAAAGGAGAGGATAAAAAGGCCCAAATAAAACTGAAGGGAGAAAATTGAGATGAATTTAAATAAAAAGGAAAAGGAAGGAAGGAAGTCTAAAGAGTGACAAAAACAGGAAGTTCTTGGAAGACACCCAGATATTTTTCAAGTAGAATAATATTATTGGAAAAGAGAATTCGAGAAGGAGAAAAAAAAATTATAATGGCTCAGAGTAGGTGGGATGGTCAGAAAGCTGGTAAGTGGTTGAAAAAGGATGTGTGTTGGACAATAGTGGATCAAGATGAAAAGTTAAAGGTCCTAAAAATAGATTACTTTTATGTCCTTTTTCATTATAATGAACTTAAAATGCATTTTATCTTTTAATTATAACAATTATTCTGTGAGGTAGGTAGTGCCTGCACTGTTATCCTTTATCATATGATGAAATTATGGCTGAGAGCAACTAAGGACTTGCTCAAAATTGTATAGTTAAGAAGGAGCAGATTTGGGGCTTGAACCTAGGAGTCCTGACACCAAATCTAGTCCCTTCCAATTTAATCATGGAATAACCACAAGCTATATGCAGCTAGGTGGCACAGTAGATAGAGCTCTGGGCCTACAGTCAGAAAAACTCAGCTTCCTGAGTTCAAAACTAGCCTCAGACACCTACTAGCTGTGTGATCCTGGACGAGTCATTTAACTCTGTTTGCCTCAGTTTCCTCAGCTGTAGAAGTGGCAAAATGCTTTGGTATCTTTGCCAAGAAAACTCCAAATGGAGTCATACAGAGTTGGACACGACTGAAACAACTCAACAACACGTGGATTTTACTAGAAAACAAGTGATGAATTAATTCTGTTATCATCATAGGAACACTTCTGGTGCCCTGGATGTTGGACTTTGCAGCTGAGTTACCCTAAAGTGCAAAATCTTTAGATCAACCTTTAGATCACTTATATAAATGATATAATCCTAATATCAAAGCCCTACCTTTCCATCTGACTTTTATGACAGTTTTGTTCTGAGAAATTTCTGAAACCCTGACTATTGCTTCAGAAAAATGGATTCTCTATTCTTTTCTTTTCCAGTCTCTAAGTCATTTCCAGAGGCAGCATCTGCACAGCTCATTGAAAAGAATCCATTGAGAATGTGAAATCAGAGGACCTAGTTTCAAATCCTAGGTCTGGCACTTACTGTGTGACCTCAGGCAAAGTCACTTACATCCCCTAGCCCTAATTTCCTCCCTGGTCAAATGATGTGGCTTGACTAAAGGACCTCCAAGATCTCTTCCCACTCTAAATTCTATGATCCTAGAATCGTCATTCCAAGCTCCTCCTCACTTCTCTGATCTTTTAAACATAAACGTAGCTCTGAAGCAACCTCCTTGGATTCCTCGTAGAGTGGAACAAACACTGTGTTTGTCTTGTTTAGAAGATCCTAAGGTTAGAACTTCACTTTGCTACTTATTACCTATGGGACCTTGGGTGAGTCACCACTTCTCTTTGGGTCATCATAGTTTCCTCACTTATACACTGAGGAGATCAGACTGTAGTTATCCCTTCCACATCACAATTTCCCCATCATGATTTCAGCACATTGTGGGTCAGCATAAGATATTAAATGGAAATATTTTGAGAGTCTTGAGGGAGTCATAGACAGAACACAAAGGCCAACAGACAACATAAAGCCTATGACCAAATGCTTAACCCAAATTTTACAATAAGTTTCTGTAAACACTCCATAAAAGAAAAAGAAAAAAAAATCAGGCTCCTTCTCTGGTAGGAAGTCAGGGCCAAAAACTTTGACTTGGGTTTTCCAGATTGTGGCCTTGCCCCTAACCCCATGATGTAGAAGGGATAATTGTACATATCATCCAAAGTCACTTTCATCTCTCATTCCTCTGCTTCCACAACTACTGAATTATGTTTCTACAGATCTTCTTAAGTGGAGAGTAATAAGGCCCATCTTTAAACCTGTATTTGCTGTCCTATGCAAGTGTAGTGTTTTGCCTTCCCGTTGAAAGTGACATTTACTGCTCTTATCTGATTAAGATTAAGCTTTTAAAATCCCCTATTATGTGTGTATGTAGAAAAGAAAGTATACATATATATATATATATATATACATACATATATATACACACACACACATATATATACACACATATACATATATACACATATATGTCTATGTACTATATATACACATAAAGGAAAGAAATGTGATTTTAAAAAGGGCAAGATGTGGCTAGGTGACATCAGAGGAGGGAGACTAAAGGTTGGTGAGAACAGCCTTCTTCATACAGAGCATCAAACATCTCTGGCTTTCATAGTCATCTGTTTTCAACTTTTCTTCCCTTTCTATCTGGTAGGGGAGGGACAGGCAGCATTTTTTGAACTTCCTGTTCTTTTACCTTATATAATTTAAACATATTTTCTAGTTATATCCTTTGCAAACTGATCTACTTTTGAAATTTCTTGGGTAAATCTAGACTCCACTCAGCTATACCTTTTCTCTGTACTCTCAATGCCTTGGCTTTATTTTTTTTACGTGGCATTTCTATTTCTTCTGAAGGTCATTGTACAGTGCTATTTTAGCCTATTTGACATCTCTGCTACCTTCCCTTCTTCCATTTGTTTCCATTGAGGTAATTAGCCCTTAAGATCACTGCTTTATTTATTTATTTATTTGTTTGTTTTTAAGGAAGCTTTGTTCTCTGAGATTCATTGAGCCCTTTATTAGTTCTTAGAGCAAACCAGGTCGAACATTGGTTAGTGCCCTGGGCCTAGAGATAGGAAGAACTGAGTTGTAATCTGGTCTCAGACTCTTACTAGCTATGTGACCCTGGAGAAATCACTCTATTTCTGTTTGCCTCTATTTCCTTGACTACAAAATAATACCTACTTTCCAGTATTGTTGTGAGGATCAAATGAGTTTACATTTGTAAGGCACTTAGCACAATCTCTTATTTAGCACACCTATGGGTAGGTAGGTGTCACAGCAGATAGAATACTAGGTCTGAAGTTAAGAAGACCTGAGTTTAAATCTAGCCTCAGACATTTACTAGTTGTGACCCCAAATGGGATCATGAAGAACTGGACATAACTAAAAATGACTGAACAACAACAACGACATAGCACAGTTGCTGGCACACAGTAGTTGCCTAATGAATGTTTCTTTCCTTACTTTCTCTAATTTCTCCAAGGAGATTGAAAACTGCCTGTCTGAAGGCCATTTTCTCATTTGGTTGCCAACATTTTGTGTGTAGTTCATTTCAGCAGTTTGACAGTAATGGCCCACATTTAATTAATGCATTACAATTTACAAAGTGCTTTCCTCACAACTCTGTGAAGTAGATATTCAAGTATCATTGTAACTAGATAAAAGGACAGAATATATGGGTTCCATAACCAAAAGGGATCAGAGCACGTGCCTTCAGTGTACCTGTTCCAATTCACACCCCCCTCCACCATGTTAAAATTTTCATTTTTTCAGATGAAGAAAGCAATGCTGAGAAACGACTTCCCCAAGGTCAGAAAGCTAATAAGTAGTACAGCAATGACTTTAACCCAGGTCTTTTGACTCCCAATCTGTTTCTTCATCCATCTCTCATATTCTTTTTAGTTCATTATTCTTTGCTGTTAAGATCCAAGTCAATAAAGCTATCATGTAATTGACTTTCCTCCTCTTTTTTTTTAAAGAAATCACTCACTTTCAACAGCCATCTAATAAATATTAAACTAAAACATAATAATAATAACAATAATAATACCACTGGGGTACACATGGAATCAAGCCCTCATTGAATGAAAGAGTTAGGTAGCAGTTAAAATGTGCCTGCCTAACATATGCTGGGGGGGGGGGGAATCCTCTTGTTTTGAAAATAGAGCACCTAAATAAAGTTGGGGGAAAAAATAATGAAAATGTCCCCATCTTAAATGCATAGAATATAGAGAAACTTATCATTTGCAAATATTTTACAGAGCATGGTATAATCTTAAGAATCTGTTCTAAATCATTTTTTATCACATTACATTTGTTCTATTTGCAATAAGATATCATTAACAATAGACAATTTAGTCGACTATGTTTTATTATTTCTGTTCTCAACAGTAATTGTTTGTTTTTGCTATATCTTGGGGCCTCTAAGCCATCAAAAATATTCCAATAAATACAATCAGAATTTTGGACTAGAGATTAAATATGAGAACAATTTATCATTTTCCTAATTTCAACAGACCTGGTCTTAATTTGTTCTCAGTCTCTAGAAGAGATATTTGTCCATTCATTCATTCATTCATTCGTTCCTTCAACAAATATTTAGTAAGCATCTACATGCAGAGCACTTGCTAGAGGAGAGGTAAGATGCAATGTTAGATGAGATGACACCTGCCTCATGAGGTTTGTCAGTAAAATCTTTTTTTGTTATTGTTGTTTAGTCATTTCAGTCCTGTCCGACTCTTTATGACTCCCTTTTAAGGTTTTCTTGGCAAAGATATGGAAGTGGTTTGCCATTTCCTTCTTCAGCTCATTTTACAGAGAAGGAAACTGAGGCACAGTCAAGTGGCTTGCCCAGGATCACAAAGTTAGTAAATGTCTAAGGTTACTGTGTCATACCTTCCCATTGATAAAATACACAAGATCATTATTAAATAATTATTGAACATTAGAACCTTTAGGCATTATCTAGTCAAACCTCCTCTATTTGATAAATAAGAAAACTAAAACCCAGAGAGGTAAGTGATTTGTACATGGTCACACATGAGAGACTATTCTTTGATCTTCAAGCTTGGGAAATTCTTCTACTGTGCACATGAGACTAAAAGTATCAATAGAGATACAGTCAAGTATTTTTGCAAGTTATGACTAATATATGAAATTAACTATGGCAGGTTTAAATAATAACCCCAAATGGGAGTAATCTCTTCAAAAGTATTCTAGCATTCTTTTATTTTTTATTTTTTTTTTGCTTTTGCTTTTGGTAGAAAGAGATTGCATGCTTTTACATAGAAACTTGAAAAGAGAGAAAGTAATTAGGTAAATTGTGAATTTTGCAGACATTTTGAATATCTAATTACCATAGCCTAAGTATCTCAGAAGCAAATTTAGTTCCTGTTTTAAAAGATAAAAGCCTCATCATAGGCTCATCTGCAAGCATGGAACTGCTAGTTTCTCTAGAGTGTGTGTACAGGGAGGAGTAGAAGTGGTTGAGTGGGCAGTTGGCAGTCATTCATTGTCATTGATTGCAGTCATTCATAAAAACAGCATTGCTCAGAGGTGGAGTCAGAAGGAGCAGCCCCCTGAGAGGCTTACAGAAGATCTCATTTACATAAATCTTGACTGATGCTGGAGAATGCTTACTTGCAGCAGGAAAACGGGAAGGAGAAGATGCCTGATCAATCTGGGTGCAATTAGAAGAGGTGGCAAAGAAGAAGTCAAATACTTCCATTTCTTAGTCACTGATCTGTGGGGGTAGCAGTTATGACAATTTGTTGGTTTCTGGATGTCTGGTTAAAAGGAATAAATCAAAATGAAAGACATACATTTGAGAAGAGACGCGTGCTACATCATCATGGCTTGTTCTCTGAAAGCAGGGGTACTTTATATTACAGTGAGGGTAATGTATAATAGATAATGGAAAATTACTCCAGCTAAACAATTTCCATATATTAGAATTGTCAAAGCCTGTAAAGGTATATACCTTTAGGCTGTGTTCATTCAGACACAGCCCTCCGGGTATCATTTCTCTAGGCAATATTGAGCCAAATAGGCTTACAAAGAAGTTTCACTCTTTCCAGTAGATTTTGGTCTTCCCCCACCCCACTTGATATAGCTATTTGTGTTGTAACTTGTGGGTTAGCCTATCGTGACATATAGTGGTTAGACAATATTTTTTCTCATTAAATGAGATAAATAAAAGAAAATAAACAAAGGTGATAAAGGGAAAAATTATATAGGGAAAATCAAACTAGAAAAATTCAGGAAAGTATATATTTCTGGTTAAAATATTCTGCCCAAACTGGATGAGTGATGAAATATATGAAATGATCTTTTTTTTTTCCTTTGGACTTTACATTTCAAAAAGTAGGCTTTCTGTGAGTTTCTAATACTCAGAATAAAGAGTAAAGAGTAGCATGTGATAAATGAATGAATGAAAAAAAATTTATTAAAGTTTTTTTTTTATATTTGTGACATATGAAAAGTCTGAGAGAAATAATTTCAGGGTGATTAACAATCATTTTATTAATTTTGGCTAGAGAATAATTAGTAAAAAGATAATCATTTGGCTTTTCCCTATAAACCAAAGATGACCCTTGGGGCCTCTGAACACCTTTGGAGATGGGGATGTAATCTACCTGAGGGTAGAAATCAACCCTAATAGGTTTACAATCAATGAGGGGGTGGAAATATTAATGAGGAGGTGGGCAAAAAGTCTTCATCTCCTCCTGCATAAATGTGACTCATGAGACTCAGCCTCCTTTAGCCATCTGGACAAAAGAATCCATCTCTACCCAGACCTTGCTGGTTGATTTTTTCCCCTTCATAAGCCAGATCACCCTAAATTCTAATGGAAATTCCCAAAGACAAATAGGAACTTATTTTTCTAAGAACATGATCTCACTTAGACTGGATTCTGTCTTTAAGGTCTCCTAGATGGGTGGAATCCCACCCATGATCAAAAGGCAGGTCTGGAGGATTTGGGCAATCTCATCTATCAGCAATACCCTTCAAAGGCTGGCTGAATTAATGTATAGGGACTGATTTCTGAATGAGGAAATAGAAAGGAAAAATCTTAATCTCAATTAGTAATTGGTTATTAATATGAGAAAAATAATCATTTCTGTCCTATTCCAGGCACTGTATTAAATGTTGAGAATACAAATATAAAAAGAAAGATAGCTCCTGCCCTCAAGGTGCTTAAATTCTAATAAGTGTGACCAAGGATGGGTGTTTTAGACTACTATGACATCACACTGTGGGGAAGGCCACCAAGGGCAATTGATTAACACATCCTTTCCAAGAATGGTTGTGTTGATTTGATTTAGTGGCCAGAATTAGAAGTGGAAACAGAACTGGGGTGAAAGGTGAGGGTACTGATATAAATCATGATGAGTATCTTAGCTGACATTTATGTGGCACTTTCAAAATTTGCAAAGTGTTTTATATGTGCTATTGTTCATCATGAGAAATAGTGTGGCAAAGAAGATAGAGGGCCAAACCAGATGTCTGGAAGACCTGGACTCAAGCCTCTTGTCTGACACATATTAGCTGTGTGACCCTGGGCAATCCTTTAATCCCTCAATGGCCAAGCAATTCTCTTTGACTGTAAGTTGCAGAGCAGATGACAAGTCTGTACTAATAGTGGGAGTGTCCCATCTGGAGTTCTTTATACTGATAAAATCACAAGACCAGTAAAACAACATAAAATAGTATTGTAAGATTTGTAAAGTACCTTAAATACATCTGATTTGAGCTTCATATGACCGGTGGAAGTGCAAAGCAGGTTGGCTCTAAAGAACAAAGACTTGAGTCCAGATCTACCACTTATGAAGCATGTGATCTTGGACAAGCCACTAGGCATATCTACATTTCAGTTTCCTTATATGTAACATGAAGAGGTTAAACTAGATGATCCCAAAGGTCTCTTCTAGTTCTAAATCTAGATTCTTATGAACAAATAATTGTGAAATAGGATCTACAGATACACACATACACACACACATACACACATTTTATCCGTAGAAGGAGTGGATTCCCTTCACTAATGTAAATCAGTAACTAGTTGCAACTAATAGTTTTAGAGACTCCTGAGGCATACATGGTCAAAATGACTTGCATATGGTCACATAGCTAGTATATATCAAGGGACAACCTCAAACCAGGCTTAACCACTCTAAGGCAATCTTGTAATCATTATGCCAGGCTGCTTCTTAGCTATAAATATTATTATATTTTTATGTATATATATATATATATATTTATTATATATAATAATAATAAATATTATTAATCCCAGTTTACAGATGAGGAAACAGAGGTTCAGAGTCCAGGACCAGGATTAGCCCTGTTAGTAAGCATCAGATGTAACATTTGGGAAGGTGGTTGTGCTTCAGTACAGCATACTTAAGCTTAAAATTGTAGTATTTTAGAATTGGAATTTACCATTCAGAGACTATTAGCAGTAAAAAGGTAAAAAGAGAAGGAAGAAAGGAAGGAACGAAAGAAAGAAAGAAGAAAAGAAGAAAGGAGGGAAAGAAGGAAGAAAGAAGGGAAGGAAGGAAGGAAGGAAGGAAGGAAGGAAGGAAGGAAGGAAGGAAGGAAGGAAAGAAGGAAAGAAGGAAGGAAGGAAGGAAGGAAGGAAAGAAGGAATGGAAATGAGTGAGAGAGGGAAGGAGGTAGGAAAGAAGAAAGGAAGGGAGAGAGGGACAGATAGAGGGAAGGAGGGAAAAATGAAGAGATAAAGGGAGGGAGGGAAGGAAGGAAGGAAGGAGGGAAGGAAGGAAGGAAGGAAGGAAGGAAGGAAGGAAGGAAGGAAGGAAGGAAGGAATGGAAATGAGTGAGACAGAGGGAAGGAGGTAGGAAAGAAGAAAGGAAGGGAGAGAGGGACAGATGGAGGGAAGGAGGGAAAAATGAAGAGATAAAGGGAGGGAGGGAAGGAAGGAGGGAGAGAGGAAGAACAAAGTAAATTCTGATGTAGTTTGGATTAAAAAAAAACTACAGAAACCTAAATCAATAACAGTACTGAATCAGGAATCTCACCTCAGACATGAACATTCTTTCATAGGATGTGGCCCATCACTCAGCTATAAACAGTTTCACTTAGAAACACATGCTTTCTACTTTGCTGGCATGCCCTGGTTACTGGAAGAGGCATAGCTGCACCAGAACATCTTTCAGGAAAAGCCAATTAACTAGCACATTGAAGCTTTACAAATATCTGTAAATTTAGAAGGAAGGAAGGAGAGACCAGGGAAGAAGGAAGCATATGGCTCCATACAGATATAGTTCTTCCTTCAAGAATTTCTCCAAAGTTTGTGATATTTCAGACATTTTCATAAAGTAGTGCAGACAGATTAAATATGCTATACTAACTATTTTTAGAGGGGAGGAAGGATCCCTAAAGATTCCTAGTACTGTGCATGCTACCTCACTGGGCACTGTGCCCCTGGTACAGATCTGAACAGAATTTCAACACTCAGAAGTTCTAGTACATTAATTCTCTCCACCAAGGTCCTGCCTGAATGTTTTCTTAGTTCTAATTCTTTAGTTTTGCCCACTTCATAGAACCAGATACATGTGTTTAGTTTCTGCTGAGGCTTATGGTTCAGCTCCCTGCTTTCACTGAAGACATGCTTTTAGGGTGAAACAATCAGCAACTTAGCCTCAGATTCATAGATATTTTGACTGGATTTATTATTTTATTGTCATGGTAAACTCCAAATGAAGAAACTTCTTTCATTGCTACAGATCAGCAGCTAGTATGCATTGTGGAGACTTAATAAATTGCCTAGGGGGCACCAAGAGTTTAAGTGGCAGGGTCACAGCAAATTATCCGAGGTGAAACTTGAAGCTAGGTTTCCCTGATTTTCCTGAGGAGAGAGAGAAAGAGACAGACCGACAGACAGACAGACAGACAGAGACAGAGAGAGACAGATAATCAGAGATAGAGTGAGAGACAGACAGACACAGACAGAGGGAGAAAGAGACAGAGATAGAGTGAGAGATAGACAGAAAGACAGACAGAGACAGAGACAGAGAGACAGCAATAGAGAGAGACAGAGAAAAAGAGTGACAGAGTGATATGATATAGTGAGAGACAGACAGACACAAACAGAGAATAAGAGACAGATAGAGACAGAGGCAGAGATAGAGAGACAGAAAGAGGGAGAGACAGAGTGTTGGGGACCGAGAGAGAAAGGTAGATAGATGATAGATGGATAGATAGGTAAATAGATGAGAGATAAAAGAGAAAGAGAAAGGTAGACAATATATGTATGTGTTTATGTATGTACAAATGTCTATAATTTTTTTTTAATTGGTTAAGTGTTTTATATACATTATGTAGTGGGAGAGACAGTGTCATGTAAAGTACAGAAAGCCAGACTTAGCATCATGCTTTACATTACATTTATGTACATGCATGTGCTTATACATACATAGATACACATACACAGGATCATAGGATCATATAGTTAGAACTGGAAGAGACCTTCGAAGTAGAGTCTAAACTCCCTCATTTTATAAATGAGGGGATTGAGCCACAGAGATGATATAATTTATCCAGGGTCACATATCTCATTAAGTACCCAATATAGAATTCTAACTCAGATAATCCTCACTTTATCCACAATGTCCCTCATGCTTTATAATGATATATAAAGTACTTTTCACATTGCTAATATTTTTATATTGGAAGTTTGGATAAATACATACAACACATAAGATTTTTCTATATATAATTTCTTTAGTACCTCATACATATTGGCATGTATGTGTACATATAAACACATACACACATGCACACAAACACAAAAAATTTCCCTGTATCCATTATGCCAAGTCAGGAAGACCTGTGTTCCAGCTCTGTCTCTGATTGCTACTGGTTTTGTGACCTTGGGTAAGTTACTGGAATTTCTCTATGCCCCCACGCAACTAAGATAATATTTCACAGATGATCTGTGGATACATGTAATGAATTAAATTTCTTCTGTTTGAGCTCTCTATAGTAATTAAATCATTGACAAAACAAGTAGGTAGGTAGGTGAGTGAGTAGAGAGATGAATGGGTAGGTAAGTTGGTAGATAACTAGATAAAATGAATGAATAAATCCTAGAAGGAAAGTGCACTGATGTTTTAGTTCATCTACTTTAGAACAAGTCGTATGTGTGTGTTTGTGTGTGTGTATCTCTGTGTTCCCGTGAAATCGTGTATTTTTTTTTCAGAAGTGGAGAATTTAGCCCTGCAGCTTTTCCCACTGGTAAAGCTGGTTATCGATTACTGCCTGATCTTAGCTCCACTTCTGAGTGGTGTATAAATGACTTGTTTCAGGAGGAAGCTGGTGATGAGGCTTTCTGTGAAGCCAACCAGAAAGAATTACTAACTCATCCCCCGAAACCATTTACAAAGACCATTTAAAGCCTGGGGTCCGGTGGGCAGGCTCAGTTCAGAATAAAATCCAGCATAAGGGAATCTCAGTTCTATTACTGTATCTTCCCTCTTTTAAAATAAGAACCTCAGGGAGAAAAAACAAAAACGAAGAAACAAACTTATGTTTTAGTTTCTAACCAAAATTAAAATTATCTCAAGGGCCAATAAAGCCATAGGCTAGTTTCTTTTCTCCTCCAAGTTCAGAAACAAAATAGACATAATCGATCAATGTGTATTTATTAAGCACCTACTTTGTATCAAGCACTTTGTTAGGAGCTGGGAATATCAAAGACCAAAAAAACCACAAACAAACAAACAAAAACAAAAAACAAACAAAACAAAACAACTCATATCAAAATTCCTCCTCTCAAGTTGCTTACATCCTATTAGATACAGAGAAAACAACTTGGCTCATTCCGCTAGTGGGGCCCCCAGGAAAACATGCCTTCCATAGTGACCCAAACACTGTAAAGATCCTTGTGGCTTGGTTTTTCTTTTCTTTTCAATTGTTTTACTGAGGAACAGTCTCCCTTCTCTTTTTTTGCCCATCTTTTTTTGCTATGTATCCAACATATTGGAAATATTGTTCCTCACTGCATTTGATTACTAGTGATGAGGGAAACAAAGCACCATGCCCTTTTATTTTTTGTCACATAGAGTTTGGGTTTTCCCTACTGAGTATCATTATTTTAAAACCAATATTCTAGATAGTGAAAGGTTCCCACCCAGCTCTTCCTGAATTAGCTTGGATGGGGCTTTTAAGGGAGGAACAGTGCCCAAGCTTCTTAACTTTGTTTGCATAAAGAAGCTGCCTCTGAGGTGGTGTGTGTTTTAGCCCAAATAGACAAAGACAGATAAAAGCCTGCCCATTGGTGAAGCATATAAAAGCTGCCATCCTATTTTTAAGCATGCATCTTTCTTCTTCTAATGGCCCTATGTTGGCCACAGCTCATAGCTGCGTTTCAGCTATGAAGAAAGATGCTTGGAATATTTTCCTTTTCACTAAGAGAAAAAAAAATGTACAGAGAATAGCCTAGGCCTTTCCAAGATAGGAAAGGAGAACTTGTAAGTTTAAAACTGGGGAATACACCCATATGCAAAGTATTTTTTCCCCAGGTCAGCAGTCTTATCATTGGGGGGACTTTTACAGGCTTTTCCTCTTAGATTTTCCCCCCAGTGGCCTGTTTGTTAGACTGATCAGATTTCTAGGTGTGTTCTAGGCCTTTGAACATTAATAGTCCATTGTGCTGTCTATCATGCGCCCCAGGTGTGTTGTCAGGGATATGGCGAAACCTGCGGCCCGCAAAACACCAAGGAATGCTGAAAACCAGTCCCACCAACCTTCACCGTGAGTATGGCATTGGTTTTATTGACTGAAAATGTACTCTCTTGCACAGGGCTTTGCTTATGTTGTAGTATGATTGGTAGATGGATGCATTTATTTCTAAGATGGTAATTTTTATAATGTGCATTATTATAAAATATGCATTTGAAAGAAGCATAGAAGACCTGACCATTTGTAGTGAAAAATCATTGATATTGAGTTAGGAATAATTATCCCAGTGCTCATTATATGTATTTCGCAAGTGAGGTTTCTATTTATTTCATTTTTGTATTGAGGTAGACTGAAATAAAATGAAAGACTTTGAATGATGAGAATTCAGATAAAGAGGGCAGCAATTTTAATGTTTTATCAGTAGAAAGTTATATGCAAAACTTTGAAGTTGAAAGACAGGAAGAGGTGGGTTCAATCTGTCTGTGACACTTATTGGCCGTGGGACCTTGGCCAAGTTATTGAAACCTCACCATGTCCTAGGCAACTGTTAAAGGGACATGATCAAAATGCTGTCTGTTACCACAAATAGATAGTATTTCCAAATAAAGGGAGTTCCTTTCATTAAGGAAATCAGAGGTCTAGACTGAAAAATGTAGATATGTAGGCAAGCAGAGAGAGAGAGAGAGAGAGAGAGAGAGAGAGAGAGAGAGGGAGAGATGAATGACAAAGGAGACTAGGGAAATAAAGAAACATGTGTAGAAAAATCAGTTTTCCATTATAAATGTTAATTTGTAGACAAGAATAAGGATAAAGAAACAAAATCCATAGGTAATACTCAAACCTGATACTAAATGCCTCATCTACCATTATTCCCTCTGACAGAAGAGAACAGAATTGATTGTTTTGAGATAATTTTCCTTCTCCTCCGTATCTTCATATGGAAATTAAGACAGGGAAATACACACATACCAGTGAATGTTGTTGAAGAAAAGAAAAAAGAAAGATTTCAGATGAGGATTGATTTAAATTCAATTAAAGTAAGGCTATTTAAGGAAAAAAATCTAAATAACTGTACCATTAAATGTCTTCTGGAAAAAGAAGATTTTTTTTCCCAATAAGAATATTTTTTTCCTTGAAATTTACTTTGACTGTGTTAATGATCTCAATTTATCCATTAACTCTAGGTATTTGGTGACATAGCTACCACTTACAAGGAAAATAGCTGATTCCCCTGATCTTGAGAAGAAGCTTAGGATGCTCAGGTTTGGTAGCCAGCACGATTATAGAAGGATTCTAGAGGTCTCTAGTTTACAAAAAGCAACAACAGTAACAACAACAATAAAAGTAACTTGGTAATGAATAGTATTTCTTACTGCTCTCCAAAACTGAATTAATGAAATAACATAAAGGACACCCGATTTTAGGCAAGAGGTGTGTTATGCATGGAGAGATATTTTTGGAAACTTATGACTGTTTGAGATACGAAATTTCAGTGGATTCATAAAGCCTATCAATTTCACTCAAAATGAACATCAAATTTAACCTCTAACTTAACAGCTGAAGTGGGGATCTATAATATCAAATTAAAGGTCTTTCTCCTAATAAAGAGAAATATGGCAAATAAGATAAAAGCTTTTTCTCTTTAATTACAGTGAAAAGAAAGTTGGTTAAAACTTATGTTTAAGAAAGGAACGTCAAATTCTAGGAAACACCCTTCTCTTCATGGCAAGATATATCTTCAATGCTACTCTGAAATCATTCTCCTCAAAGTTTGGCTTTTCTTGGTACTTCCTAGGACACAGTGTTCTTTAACATGTGTTCTCCTCTTTCTGCCTGAATATCTGAACTACATCTTTGGGTGTGTATCACTTTTCTGGTATTGATCTGCTTGAAGCAGTCTCTGGAAAAAACCCATTAAGGGATCATCATTGATGTAAAAAGATTTTTGATTCCTTGTCAGTCAGAGAAGTTTTGAAGTAATGGAGTCCCTATCCATTTTTATCTCTATTTTAAAACCATCAGGATTAGATGTAGCAATCATTTTCATTCTCTTTTATGGTTCTAAATTCAAGATTTTGTCTGTTTTTGATTACCATATATTTATTTAGACTGTGTCTAATTTAATATAGTCAATAAGAAGTGTGTTGACTTTTATCTCATTGGGTGATGTTTCCCTGGGTGTAAGGGAGTGTGGGAGACTGGAAAGAGAAAGAAAGAAAGAAAGAAAGAAAGAAAGAAAGAAAGAAAGAAAGAAAGAAAGAAAGAAAGAAAGAAAGAAAGAAAGAAAGAAAGAAAGAGAGAAAGAAAGAAAGAAAGAAAGAGAGAAAGAGAGAAAGAAAGAAAGAGAGAGAGAAAGAGAGAAAGAGAGAAAGAGAGAAAGAGAGAGAGAAAGAGAGAAAGAGAGAAAGAGAGAAAGAGAGAAAGAGAGAAAGAAAGGAAGGAAGGAAGGAAGGAAGGAAGGAAGGAAGGAATGAAGAAAGAAAGAAGGAAAGAAAGAAAGAAAGAAAGAAAGAAAGAAAGAAAGAAAGAAAGAAAGAAAGAAAGAAAGAAAGAGAAAGAAAGAAAAAAGTCTAGTCTTTGCTTCCCCTTCCCTATCAGGGACTTGTCACTTCAGAAGGAAATGGGTTAGCAGAAGGCTTTTTAGGCCTCCTTTTCCTGGTGATCTGTTCTCTCAGCAATTTAACCCAGTAACCATCTAACCAAAAAAAAAAAATCCTTCTATATTAGGCAATTCACAAAATTTGTTACATCTGATTCATTTCTTTTCACTGTGTTCTGGTGCCCTTGGGCAGATATCTCACTCTTTCCATAACTTCTGTTGAAGGTTGTTAGGTGAAGGAGGTGCTTTTCTCTGGAAATGACTGACACTTGTCTTTAGGTTGCTATTGTTATACAGGAAAGACACTGATTTGAAAGAGATGAAGGCAAATGCTTATTGGGTAATAGGAGAAGGATATCATAGGACCGTGTTTTAAAAACAAAACAAAACAAAACTCTAGGTTAAGAAGGAAGGAATGATATATGTTTCAATCAATAAGAGTAAACGAGTGGAAACCTATGGGGAGTCAAGGATACAGGAAGTTTGAATGTAAAAAATGATCAGTTTATTTAGTGTAAATGGAAAGGGACAGACGGAGTGATCACATTATCATATTGGTGATTAAATAAGGTCTTTGTAGTATTTTGATCTGTCTGGAGATGAGGAAAATAAGAAATAGGAAAGTAAAATTGTCAAAAATCATCACATTGAGACCTGATGATGAACTGGATATATATTTTTGTAGTGGAAAAGGGAAGAGGAGGCAAATGTCAGAGGAGATAGCAGCAATATTGGGGAAATAGTACAGAACTAGAAGGGGAGAAAGACTCAAGGACTTTGTGTCCCGCTGTAACTGTCCTTATTATAGCATTGAAGATGGCATGTATGACATGATGGGCTTTTATATTTTTCATTTGTTATTGTTGTTCAATCCTTTCAGTCATGTCCAACTTTCTCATTTTGGGATTTTCTTGGCAAAGGCACTGGAGTGGTTTGCCACTTCCTTCTCTAGCTTGTTTTACAAATGAAGAACTGAGGCCAGCAGGGTTAAGTGACTTGCCCAGGGTCACAAAGCTAGTAAGTGTTAGAGGCTGGATTTGAACTCAGGAAGATGAATTTTCCTGGTTCAACATATCATTTCTTTTTTCTTGTGCTTCATTTGTTCACAGAAGCTTATGTTCCATAGTCTAAGCACATAATAAAAAAAATATGTGAATCATTAAATCAGGGCAAATTGAAATTCACATGATTGGTTGGAATCTGTTGTTTCATTTGTATGATATTTTCCCATAGTAATGTACTTTTATTCTACATTATATGTCATTAGCTAGTGATAAATTGATGGAAATTCTTATAAGTTATTCTTTTTTCTTTTTCTTTCTTCCTTTTTTTTTTTATCTAGACGTATGGTAGACACAGGGAACACAGCGTTTAGCAAATTCCTTTATTTATGCAGATTGGCAGCTCAACTGCAACTCATACTCTTAGAAAGCTGATTTAAGTGACCAGGCAGTGACAACACAGATATATGTGTCAGAGGCAGAACCTGAGCTCCAGTTTTCATTCACTGAAGCTTGCAATCTAGTAAATAGGTGACGCAGCTTCTCAAATGGACAGGTACATATTCAATAATCTGTGTGTGTGTTTGTATAATATATATATACATAGACACACACATGCATATATTTATACTCAATATAAAACACCGAAAATATTCCTTTCACTTATTGTTGAAGTGTTAGTTATGATTTTTAAAAATATTTCTACCATGTGAATTTTTAAAACACAATCAAAATATCAAAGATGTGAAAATATTGCTGCTGTTGCCCCACATTCAAAGAAGTCAGTTTCCAGATTTGTTAATGCAATCTATTCACAATTTTGCAGAAACAGATTACCTACAGAAAACACATTTCCACCTTCTCATTAAAATCACTTATTTTTAATTATTTTTGATAACATCATTATTTTTATTCATGCAAAAAAGATGAATTTTTTGAAACATGAATTATTACTAATGTGATTCAGGAAACCAAAAAGCAAGTAAGGGAGCAGTGAACGTACAACTGAGTTTTGAGCTGGTGATTTTCTTAGTCTGAGAAATGATACTTTCACTTCCCCAGTATTAGAACCAAGAATTATTTGAACCAGGGCAAAGATAAATAAACTGTATATCTCTTTTTTCATTAGGTATTTGTAATGTGACTTAATTTTTGGTTGTAATGTGTATGAAATCTCACTTCAGACATACCCATCCTCAGACACAAATTCAAAACCATATGCAGTTATTTGGGATCATTCAATGTGGGTTTATCCACATTGTTGTTGCCCTCCATCAGTACTAAGAATTGAGAATTGACTGTGAAAATATGTGTATTTGAACAACATTAGCATATTAAAAAGTACCAATGAAATGAGTGTAGCCCATCCTGTCTTGCATATATTATTATAGTATTGATGAGTTCCTATGAGGGAATTCACTCTAAAATTACTCAGGTAATCTGAATTACCAAGCACTCACTTTGGCATTTATTCCACTATTTCTTTAAAATTATTAAGTGCCTATAGCACTATATGCAGATCATTGGACTAGGTGCTGATGATCATAAGAAGCAGATCATAAGAGCTGAATAGGACATGATCCCTGCCCTCTGGTTGCCTAAGGCAAATTCAGTTTCGATTGGATAACATATCATTTGGGGAGTAGGAAAACCTCAGGATCTCACCTTGGCTGGGTGTTCACATTATTTCTTATCCTGTGCATCTCTCATAAAAGGTGAGATACAAGGTAGCAGGCCCAACAGCAGTACAATATAGTCTTACCAGAAGATGTAGCAGCCTTCCCTGCAATCATATCTGAACCTCTGTTCAGCCCTTTAACTAATGGGGAGATGAAAGGGGTTTACTAGTCAGACAGGCACTACAATGGGCAAAGGCAGACCTTTCTCTCAGTTTGATGACCTAAAGACACTGAAGTGAGTAAGAAAATACCATTCACATGGTAGCATTACAGATGTCAGCAGAGGGCCATGAGGTTCTGGAAGAGTGGACAGAAGGACTGTAACAACACTGAAGCAAAACTTGGATGACCCTACCCTAGATATGATCCTAAGAGGAAATAAATTATAAAACAAAATAAAACAAAACATAACAAATATACAGAAATGGTACAAAGTGATATACAATGTGAGACAAACATTGGTAAAGACGTTTTGGAGGAAGCAAATAGGTGCCATGGAAGAACACTGAAACTCAAGTTAGGAAGATCTGAGTTTGAAAGTGGCCTCAGACACTTCGTCAATGATGTGATCCTAGACAAGTCACGTAACCTGTCTGCCTCAAATTTTCCATCTGTAAATTGGGGATGATAATGATACTTTATCCCCCAGTGTTGTCGTGAAGATCAGATGAGATAATATCTGTAACATGCTTTGCATATCTCAAAACAAATATAAATACTAGTTATTATTATCTATTATTTACTTCAGTTTTGGAGAGAAGAGAGAACACTTTTCTTTTTATCCTAGTCAGTTGTGCATTTCTTCTATCTCTCCTAAAAGATAATAAACTCCTGGAAGGCAGAGACCATGCCATACTTTTCTTTACACCTTATCATCAACGTGCCCAGCTCCTTGAATATGGTGCGCTCTTCATAAATGTTTATTGATTTACTGATTGATCTTTGTCTAGTTTAGGTGGTATTTTTCCAAGGGGAAAAGGGTGACATATAAGATGAATTGAGAATTGTGATGTGAAAAATGCATGTCAAATCCCCTGCCCTCTCACTCTGCCTAGATGTTGTATTCACGTCTGAGTCAGTCTTAAAATTGACAGGAAGGCTGCTCTCCAAAGGTTTCTTTTAATAGGCATCTTTTTCCAGATCTCAAGGGCACGGCTATATTCAGCAATAGTCGTCGTGATGCACATTTAATCATAACATGGGGACTCAAGAGGACCAACATACATGGGTAGGAAATGAACGTGTGGATTTAATCATGGAAAGACGGTGCTTATATTCAACATAATTTTTAAATTGTCTCCCTTAAGTACCAAGGCTGCTTGGTACTTAACATTCATCATTGTAAATATCCAAATAACTGAAATTATAAATCCTTGATAAAGGGATGTGATGAAATGGTATCATCCAACTTTAGTTCCAAATTGAGGTTAAATTCAGTATAAACATTTTCATAAAATCATGAGAGTGCTTCCCTTGAGAAGGCAGAGAGGTGGTGGACATCTTGAACAGGCTACTGTAGATATTGTCTGATATGGATACTGTGTAGGATGGTTTTGCTTAATTATTTTTTCTTTGTTACAAAGGAAAGTTGAATCTGTTGGTATTAATAAAATGATTACGATGCAAATATATGTGGCATTAACAAAATTAATTTTTGAAAGGAAATATTGAGAGTTTGGAAATGCATGAGGCCAGAATCCAATCACATGGATTGTTTTGTGAAGTTTGAAGGCAAGGGCCATGGTTTTGCTCTCCTTTATATCCCAATGCTTGGCCAAGTGCCTGTCAAATAGTCAAATGCTTAATAAAGGATTGTTGATTGACTGATTGAGTGAAATCTTTTAATAGTACATTAACAACAATAATCGATAGGATCAGTACTATAGATTAAGTGGGAAGAAGATATTAAATGGGGAGAATGTAGGGGAAACCACAAAGGTCAGGAATAGTTGAGGAACAAGGAGCAAAGAATGTAGAATATGGCAGAACAGGCTCCCTTATCCATAATAGGCCTGGGCTACACATATAACAAATATGCGATGAAGTAAAAGCCAATTATTTACTTTAATCAATGGTCTATAGTGATATGGACCATTGATTAAAGTAAATAACTGACATATACTTTATCCCTGTGTGTACCCATTCTCCTGTGATGAACCTGTGGTGTCTTACATCATATATGAAGAAGTAACAATGAGCATATAAGGGGATGGGGGAACTTGCTCTTTAGTGAATAGAAAGGCAATGAAGTGGAATCCTCAGAAACAATGATAGCTGGTCATAGCTTTGTAATGAGCCAATGAGGATGGAGTGGGAAGGAGGTGAGGGAATACTTTGTAGTGGAAGATCCAAGCCTGGAGCATGGTGAGGCAAAGAAAGAGGAGTGGGGCCTCAATTAACATTTGGGAGAAAAATATTCTAAGCCAGGGGTGGGAAAGCTACAGCCAATGGGGCCACATGTGGTCTTCTAGGTCCTTGGGTGAGGCCTTTTGACTGAGTCCAAGTTTTACAGAACAAGTCCTTTTATTAAGGGGATTTGTCACAGAACAAATCCTTTTTATTAAGGGGATTTGTTCTGTGACGTTTGGATTCAGTCAGAGGGCCACACTTGAGGATCTAGAGGGCCACATGTGGCGTTGAAGCCACAGGTTCCCCACCCCAGTTCTAAGCCATGTAGACAATAGTCCATATGACTAATTTGTCATAGTAAATTAAAAAGTATTCTTGTATGTACATATATGTGAACATGCATGTGTATCCATACCCAAACAATTTGTTTTATTTGGGATCTTTGATACCCATCTGTAAAGTCATCAGTATAGGGAACCTCCAGTGAGGAAACTCCCTGTACCAATGAAGACCTGCATAGCTCTGCAATTTAAAATCTCATAGAACTGCGTGGATTAATGAGAGGTCAAATAACTGGCCCAGGGTCATGCAGTAAGTATGTATAAGAGGTAGGATTTGAACACAAGTCTTCTTGGCTCAGAGACAAGCTCTCTCCCCATGATGTCATACTATCTTTTTATCTGTGTATCTGTGTGTGTTTATATAATTCCTCTCTCCCAAGTTTTTCTCTTTTTTCGGTATTTTAATGTGTACACTGACATATGAAACAATATGGTATAATTGTACTTCGAGTCAGAGGCCCTGGACTCCATCCAGCTTTGGTACTTACTAGCTATGTTACCATGTACAAATCACTTAACCTCTCTAAGGCTCAGTTTTTCCATCTGTATAATGCAAAAAATAGTATTTATACTCCTTGTAAAATTGCTATGAAGAAAGTGTATTGTAAATCTTAAGGTGTGATAGCAAAGTCAGTTATTATTAGGTGATAAGGACTGGGCTTGGGTTTTCATTTATATAGGTCAGTCCTGGATAAGGAAACTCAACAAATGCAAGTTGGAACCTTCTCTGTGACTTATAGGTGTAGATGACTAGGGCCCTGAAAACAGGAGTAGTCAGGATCACCTAGCAGTACATGTCAGAGGTGAGCCTTGAACTCTGCTTTTCCCAGCTTAAAGATCAGTTCTTTACCCCCTACATCACACTGTCTCTTGAACTTTTATTAAAAACATAAAATGCTACATGCAAACAAGGTTGTCATAAATATATAAAGTTTAATATTTTTCAGTGTTATTCTTTGGGAATAAATTTAGCATCTGAAAGGAGTTTTAAAATAGGAGGTGAAATGTGATTTGTGCTTTTCATTTTTAATCAATATAATGGTCATTGAATTGATATGAATATTAGACTTGAATAATGAGGTAATGGGTTGTTTTCCCCCCTTGGGGAGGGTGCTTTATTATTTTCTTTATTTGTCTTCCATCAAGGCTCAGCTCAGATGTTATCTCCTCTGTGCAGTCTTTTCTGATTGTCCCTAAATCATAGTGCTCTTTCCCTCCACAAATTATCTGAAATTACTTATCGATGGGTATATTGTATTTTCTAGTAGAATGTAAGCTTCTTGAGGGCAACGGTAATACTTCCTGCTTATCTCTGTTCCATGCTTTGTAAAATGGGTTGCATGAAGTAATAGGTGATTAAAAGTTACTTGACATAAAAGTATAAAGGTATTGTGTAAATTTTGTGTTAAAAGGTAGAGACATTAGAGACATCTCCACCCCAAATATTTATATGGACTATTTGTACCAGACCTGCGGTAGAATGTTCTGAGATCACAGTAGCCTGATCAGCCACAATGAGAAGCACTATATGTTGACCCCAACAAAGTGATGTCATTTTAGTCCTCTTTGAGAACAAAGGACAACGACAACCATTTAAACATAAATAAAATAATGGAAAACTATTTTAAGGTTCCTGAGTTACTTGACTGCATTCTATCTCGGGATAATAACTTTAAAACTGGACAATGTCCTATTTTCCAAATCCCTTATAGAATCTCAGCTTTAGAACTATGATCAACCCCAATAGACCATCAAGTCCAATACCCTCATTTTACATATGAGGAAACATAGGCACAGAGCAGGTAAGAGGCTTGTCCTAGCTCATATAAGTAAGAAGTGTCCAAGGAAGAATTTGAACATCTCCCTCACTGTAAGTCTAGTGCCCTGTTCATTACCTTTTGTGGTTCTATTTTATAGGTAGGAAACTGAGGTCCAGAGAAGTTAGGTAAGGGTGCACAGGTAATAAATAGCAGAGTAAGGATTGAAATACACATCTTCTGACCCCAAATCCAGGACTCTTTCCGCTGTGAAATAAAACCTATTTCTACATATAGAGAGGGGAAAATGTTTTTATTTTTCTAATTGAATGATGCTACCAACTTGAGACAAATGGCCAGTCATTCTGTTTTTAAGCAGTACATTAATATCAATGGTGTAAATTTTATTCTTTCAGTCAAATTATTTTGCTGCTGAAATTTTCCCATCCTCTTTCTTTTATAATTAACAATATTCAAAACCACATATTGAGATAAAAAGTGTAGAGTAGGAGAAATGGAAGAGATACTACTAGAAAAAGAAAAAATAATTAAAACATAAGGTTGATATACAATAATACCTGTGGGGACAGAGTAGGGCTGCACTAACTGGCCCAGAGTAATGATCCAAATAAACCAATAACCGGTGATGTAAAGATGGTGTATAGCATGTTCAGAACTTCTGGAATTTTCTCTTAACCATTAAATGCAAAGACCAACTACAAACCAGCGTTTTCAACATTCTGTATTTTAATTTACTCAACTTTAGTCTGCGAAATATTTTTTAAAATTCCACTGCAGACATGATACCAAATCTTTAACTTATATAGCTGTGGTGATGACCAGTTCATTGAGAGAAATGAGCACCTTCATCACTTTAGAGCTTAGACAAGAGTCCAATGCTTTTAATTTTATTGAAGAAAATGAAGATATATGAAATAAAGGAAATGTAGACTATGAAGAAACTAGGGCCTGGAGAGTTGAAGGAACTTGCTGAAGGTTACACACCTAACTAGTGGCAGAGCTTGGGTGACAATCCACACATTCTAGGATTCTTTCAATACTTTTAGGATTGATAATATTACTGGTATTGATACACTCTCAGCTAACACTGGTATGCAAATACTTTGAGTCATAAGGTCATAGATTCATACCTTTAAGGAACTATAGGAGACATTTTGTCTGACTTCATTTGCAAATGAGGAAACTGAGGTGTCAAGAGGAAACTGAGGTCTAACTCAATGGCATGTAGGTTAATACCAATAGTAGTAACAGGGGATATTGACTGAACTTATAATTTCAATGGTATGGGGGCATTCATTGGTGAGGAAACTTCTACCCATATAGGTCAGTGTCTTCTCTACAAATTATAGTCTTAGAGAGCTGCCTAGAGCACTGAGAGATTAAATTACCTTTCTTGGGTCACATGGCCTGTATGTGTTAGAGGCAGGAATGGAATCTAGGCCTTGGAGTTGAGGCCAGCTCTTTATCCAGTATGTGACAGTGCCTTTATAATAATAACAAATAACAAATAGTAACTAACAATTATGGAGCACTTTCAGTTTTGAAAATTGCTTTACATTTATTGTATCTCATTAGTAAGTTCCAGAGCTAGTGTTTAAATCCAGATCCTCTGACTTCCAAGTGCAGGGATCTTTTCTTTAATCCACATTGTTCTGCCTTCAAATCTTTAAGGTTTACATTTTATTCCTCCACTGACACATATCACAATCTCTCCTCAACTTGTTAGGTAGTCTTTGAGGATGGTTGTATGCCCCCGATTCATCATGCTTTAGCCAAACAAATGATGAGCCCATTTCACTTTTGTTTTATCTTCCAGAGTGTATGTTCCTTGGAGATTATCTTCAAGGTCACTGCCATACCATAATGAAGCATTGAAATAAGACTTTACTGAATGCAGATGACAATGTGGGAGAAAGAGAGAAAATGCTAATTTTAAGAACATGTCTTTAAAAAAAAAGCAGTTAATAATCTAGGAACTTTATAGCA
Organism: Phascolarctos cinereus; assembly: GCF_003287225.1. NCBI lineage: Eukaryota > Metazoa > Chordata > Mammalia > Diprotodontia > Phascolarctidae > Phascolarctos > Phascolarctos cinereus. The sequence continues at coordinate 196,801,361 of NW_027555958.1, read as the reverse complement.
GGCACAACCTTAGAACTAAATTAAACAACACACAGTTGACACTTTCATGTGTACTTCAGAGATGCCAAATAAACACTGAAGATTAACTGAATGAGAATCTATTGATTGATCACCTGGTCCTTGTTTACTGAGAATAATACCATATCATACACTGACTTTCAAAGCACATACAGAGAAGATAAAGAGGGAGTCAGTGCCAGTAATAATATTATCAGTGTTTACCTCAGGTTGGGAGCCAATTTAGTCTCCTTATGAATCACTGATCTTTCCTGTGCTGCCCTATTGTAGCAGAATACATGCATCCAGTGTGAGAATAGTCACTCTATTCCAAGAAAATAGATGGTTGAGTTGCAATATTTGGATACCTGAAGCCAACACTGAAGAAGTCTATATCCACTGGCTAATACTATTCCTCTACTATTAGCTTTGTTAATGCTTTTTGTTTTCACACCACATTCATCTCCCAGTAGACCCTCCTAACATAGAACCCTTCATTGTAACAAAGAAAAACAGTTAAGCAAAACCTACTGATAAAGTAACTGTTTATATAGTGTATCCAACAATCTCCACCCATAGTCTTTCACCTTCATTCTAAGGGAAAGGAAATTTCTTTTGACATTTGTTTTTTTTATTCCTTCACTACTAGAAAAAAATGTACTGTAGAGAAGAATGATGTACAGTGCCTTTCACAGTAGAGGTACTCAAAGAATATGTTAAATGAAAGAATATGGCAGAAGAATGGTACAAAGAATCTACTATGCGGATCAATGTAACATTACATCAAGAATTCTGCTTTCATTCATTTTGGGATTCCATTGGCCAACATAGATCACAACTTTTCTGAAAATAGAGTTGTCAAGTGTTGCGTGAGGAGGAAGAAAATTTATGTAATTTTTTGACAGTCAATGGTTAATACAGCTAGTTTCAGAGGAAGCATTTGAACTTAGAGCTTCCAAAGTTCAACACAAAATCTACTACATTACCATGCCTTTGAGTTACCTAAGAAAAGAGGTCCTCAGACTTTCTGATCTCAGGACCCGTTATACTCTTAAAAATTATTGAGGATTCCTCAATGGAGTTTTGTTTAGGTTGAATATATCTATTGATATTTACCATATTGGACACTTACAAAATCTCAATATTATTATGAAAATTGTGAGGTGGTTGTTCCTCTCCTTTTTTTTTTAAAACTTTTCAGACTACCTGAAAAGATCCCAGGGACCCTCAGGGGCTGACAGACCAGATTTTGAGAATCCCTGCCTAACAGTAACTAAATATCTTAAATCATGAAATTATTTTTTGATCAGCATCAAGGTTTAGACACAGCTATAAAAATCTGATAGAGGTTATGCTTTCCTCTGGGCAGCTAGGTGGTATAATAGGTAGAGAGCTAGACCTGGAGTCAGAAAGATCTCAATTCAAATCTGGCCTCTACACTTAACTAGCTGTGTGACCCTGGGCAAGTCACTTAACTCTGTTTGTCTCAGTTTCCTTCTTTGTAAAATGAGCTGGAAAAGGAAATGGCAAACCAATCCAGTGTGTTGGCCAAGAAAACCTCAAATTGAGTCACTGAACAACAAATGCCTTTCCCATATGTCACCTATCCGCCTATTGAAATTCTTCCTATCCTTTAAAGCCCCACTTCTACCTACTCTTTAAGGCTACACACCAGAGCAATAAATATTTATTGTATGCTAGGCACTGGGGAAACACAGACAAATGTTATACAGTCCCTATCCTCAAGGAATTTGAGACAACATGCACACATGTAGGGATAGGCAGAGAAACTGGACTTGTGATTTCACTGGTACAAGGAATTCACAGATGAAGAGCCTCTCTCTGCCATTTCAGGTCGGTGTCTCTTCTCAACGTACTAATGCAGAGGAGTTGTGGCAGATATTCATAGAAGAAGTTAAGGACAGATTATAAAGGTCTTAAGGAGGTTCAAGTGGTAGAACTTTATTTTTAAGGTAGTGGAGAGCAACTGATTTCTGAGTAGGATTGCATGTTGGAAGCTGTTATAACGTTCCATTGAGAGTGAGGAAGGCAAAGAGAATAAGCATTTCTACAAGCCTATCATGCTAGGCACTGTGCTTGGCACTTCACAAATACTATCTCATTTGATCCTTACAGCAACCCTTGAGGTAGATTCTGTTATTATCCCCATTTTATGATTGAGGACACTGAGGCAAACAGTGATTAAGTGACGTGCCCAGAGTCAGACAGTCAGTAAGTATCTGAGACTGGATTTGAATTCAGTTCTTCCTGACTCTAAGTCCAATATTCTATTAAGTGTTCCACCTAGTTACCTACAGTAGGGAAAGAGTTCCTTTTGTATACTAAAGTCATTGTATTCATCTAGCTGTGGTGTAAAAAGGGTGAAAGTGTTGACAGTGGGAATAGTAAGAATGTATGTAAAAGAAAAATTTTGGATGAAGCGTCTAAAGGATTTGGTAATTGATTAGATGAGTTTTTGAGGCAGAATGAATAAAAGTCAGGAGCCACGTTGGTATCTTACAGTCTAGTAATCAACAATGGTGTGACCAGTCTTTAAAACATGTTCTTATATACCAGGTCCCTGAGAAAACTTGTTCAGAACCCATCAGTTAAAGAGTGGATGCCTCTTGCCTAGTACGACATGCTAGGGATCCTTGGGCGGGTGCAGGATGTACTAAATGGCCTCTGAGGTCTCTTCCAACTTTGAGACGGTATGATTCGACGAATATCTTCCCTTCTCAATAAATGATATTTGTTACTCAAAATCTTACTTCTCCTCTTTAAGTTTTCTCTTTTCCAGGCTAAATGTTCTGTGTTCCTTCATCCAGTCCTCCTATTGCATGATCTCAACGGCTGTCACCCTCCTATCATCTTCTGGTTACTCCATCTTATCATTATTCTTCTTAAACTGTAGCATCCACAACAGGACATAGTACTCAGATGTGATTTGACCAGGTCACAATGTAGAAAAATTGCCACTCTACCACTTCTGGGCACTATTTGCCTCTCTTAATGCACCCTTAAATTAGATTAGCTTTGAGGTCTGTTTTATTACACTATTCATATTGAGTTTCCAAACTACTAATAACCCCAGAATTCCCTTGAACTATTGTCTGCCTATACTATATCCCTCTTGTACTTTTGAAGTATTTTTTTAGTGCAAATATGATATTTATCTCTATTAAATTCCACCTTACTAGATTGACCTTAATGTTATAGGCAATTGAGATTTCTTTGGATACTGACCTTGTCCTCCAGAACATATTAGTTATCACTACCAGCTTTGTGTCACCCAAAGATTTGAAAAGCATTAGACATCCTTTTATCCTCATCGTTGATAAAAAAAAAAAAACAACCATTAAATACATGGCCAAACACAGATCCCTGGGACCCTTCACTAGATACCTATTTCCTCTTTAAGTCTTCTCTAGGCTAAATATACCACGTTCCTTTATCCAGTCCTCAATTGCATCATCTCAAGGTCTGTCAACCTTCCAAGTTGATATTATTGACTACTCTTTCAGTCCAGCTTTCCAAATGGTTCCAAATCCACTTACTTATATTATTGTCTAACCAACATCTCTCCATCTTTCCACAAGAATAGCATGCATGTAATTAAGTCAACACTAACATTCCTCATAGGAATATGTCAGTCAATTGCTCTGTTACTCTCATTACTATTCTTCCTGACTTCCCTGTCCAAAACATTCCTGCACATTTGCCATTTCTCTATGTATTAACTTATTCTATTAGAATATAAGTTCCTAAGAATGGAGACTATCTTGCTTCTTGTGCTTATACCCCCAGAACTTAATACTGTAACTCACATATAATAAATGTTTCATTCATTCATTCATTCATTCATTCATTCATTCATTCATGCATTGATGCCTGGGAGTATTTGGTCAAAAACTCTGCTAAAAATTTAATAAATTGTAACCATAGCATTCTGCTGACCTATCTGTCCTCAGTGTCTAGAGACACATTCACTAATCCTATCTGGAAAAGTTAGTACGAGAGAAGAGAAATTAAGCATTAAAACAGGTCTGAAGGAGTGGCTTGGGCAGCCTTCAGACAAAGTTATCTTCAAACAGAGATTGGGTGATCATTTCTTCATGTTAAAGTGAGGATTCCTTTCGGGTATGGGTTGAATTATAGCCACAAGTTGAATGGGTTGAAAGAACCAGTAAGGTCCTTTTCAACTCCAAATTCTATGATTCTGAGTGCATGAATATTCCCATGCCAGATACATTTTCTACATTCCCATGGATAGGATGAGACCCAGAATCTAATGAGTGCTTTGAATTCCTCATCGAGACAGGATATAAAGAGAGAACAATACCATCATGAAGTGTTGAGATGATCAAGTATTTCATAATGGAAGTACAGTAGCAATGAACAGCAAAATGGATATTTTCATTCTCAAGTTTATAACAACATGTAATTTTAGGCTTTATGTCATGTATATCAAAGGCAACAAGGTAAGTTTTTATAAGATAATTTGCAATTCTACTACTTGTTGCAAGAAAAGACACCCTTAGATGAAAAAAGAAAACAATAAAATAAATAACATTCTCCCTGAAGTGAGATATATAGCCATTTCTTCATAGCCAGCAATTTTAACAGCAGACTTTCTTCTCCATTCCCTTAATCAGATCTCTAATCCAAATCAGCCAGCATTCACATAAACGACTACAGCCTTCTCCCGGGTCATCCTTCCTGTGTTCCTTGTCCTCTTCAGCTAATTCTTTAGTGAAGCTGACAAAACCATCTTCTCTGGAGAAAGAGTTATGGGAAAAAATGTTTTCCAATTATATGAGGGCTTGTTATCTTCATTAAAGAAATCTTAAGGCAAACTTACAAATAATTTCAATATTTATAGATTATTTATATGCTTTTAAAAATTAGGTTGCCTTAGCTTGTGCTTAATTATATGTTATTATCCAATAATGTGCCAAGCTGAAAAGCACAGAATCCTGGAATATGAAAGAGGTAGGCTCCTAGTGCTTCAATTCCAAGTCCAGTGCTCTATCCACTATGCCATGTAGAACGCCCTGTGTAGAAAGTAGCAGAGGTGGGCTCTGAATCTCTGCTTTCCTAATTCTAAGCCTAGCACTTGTATCTCCTCTGTTGCAAGAGCTGGTTGCTCTTTGCAATATCAGGGTATATATTTAGCATCCATTGTATTATACTCAGGGGTGTTGTAATGCTTGGCCTGGTGTTACTCCCTTTCTTTTAGTGCTGCACATACTTAGGTGATGTGATTGTTTCATGCTTGTGGGAAAAATACAATCATAGCAAAGTGTGACCTTGTGTTACTGATATGGAAAAAAAATTAAAAAGAATTTTCTGAATTGAAGTTGAGATGGTGATATAGGATTTTTAAAGATTTTTTTGAAGTCTGTCTCTTTCACAGATGAAGTGGAAATATTCCTGGGGTATTCTAAAAAGGAAAAAAAAAAAGGAATATCAAACTAGAAAATATCTGGTTTAAAGTAAGGAAATTCTCCATGGAGGGTCACCCTGACATAATGGAAAGGGAATCTCCCTTGGAGTCAAAAAGACCTGTCTTTGAGTTTCTCCCTCTAGCACAAAAAGTGACTTTACAAGTCACTTAATATCTCAGTTCCCCTACATTATCACATTCTTCTCCCCCTGCAATACTAGACTGGGAAGTATTCAGAACTGGAAGGGGTTTTAGGGGTCATCTAATACCATCCCCTCATTTTACACATCGCACGAATGAAAGGAAGTAACATAACATTACTAGATATCAAGATTTACAGCTAGACTCTAGTAGCCTTAAATACAAAGTTGAAGAATTTGTATTTTACCTTATAGTCAGTAAGGAAGTTTAGACGGTCATTGAAGTAGAGAGTGATATGGTCATGTCTGAGAGAAACTATTTTTCTATTATATTAATAATCAATTATCAAATTGGAATCCAGGTTTTTTTCCTCTTTCTCTGTTGAGGCCCAACTTCTATAAAAGATCAGACTCTGAATTACGTGTTTATTTGAGATTATTTCTAACTCTTGGAGAATATGCTCTTCCACCTTGGGCTAGATCCCACCCAATTAGGAGACCTTACTTTTGTTTAGAGTATAAAAAGAATCTAGTCTAGGCAAGCTTTTACCCAAGGAAATGAGACCCTATCCTTGTACCCCTCCATTACAGTTTAGGGTGATCCAGCTCATGAAGGAGAAAGCCAACCAGAGTGATCTTGATGGAGATGGATTCCCTTGTCCAGATGGCTGGAGGTGGCTAAATCTCACTATTAGACCATGTTGTCAGCAGAAGGAGATGAAGACTTCCAGCCCACCTCTTCATTAAATGTCCACCAATCAGGGATGATTTTCACTTGTCAGGGGCATTCCCTTTTACAAAAGTATTTAAGGTATTCATTGTCTCCCTTAGGAATTTTTTGTGGCTGAGAAAAACTACTGATCATCAATTTATTGCTTATTAGCTAGCCTAATTAATAAATTGATTATTAATTACTCAGAAACTCTGTCTCTGTTTTTTTTTCATTTGTCACATGTCTATACATAAAGAAGATTATTTTCACAATTGAGTAAAGGATAGATTGAAAGGGGTAAAGACAAGATGTAGGGAGATGAATTAGAAAGTCATTATAGTAGTCCTGGCAAGAAGTGATGAGGGACTGGAGATGTTGTAGAGATAGAATTGATTGTGCTTACACATAAGTGCTTAATCTATGCACAAGTGCTTAATAAATATTTTTGGGACTTAATTGAGTTGAATTAGTGACTAGTTGAATGGGATGGAGGATGTGGTAGGGAGAGTCAAAGAAAGCTTGCCAGACACCTTCTCCAAAAACTGGCCTGGCCAATACAGAAAGGCACATTTGATACAATATGGAGAGTGCAGGGCATGGAAGAGAGTAAATGAATGAATGAATGAATGAATGAATGAATGAAGATTTATTCAGCATTTACTATTTGCCAAGTACTGTGCTTAAACATTGGCATTATATATAGAAAAGTGAAACAGCCCTTGCTCTTAAGAAGCTTACATTCTAGAGGCAACTCTCAAAATATAGAGCACTGGATCTGGAGTCAGGAAGAACTGAATTCAAGCCTCAGACACTTATTGACTCTATGACCCTAGGCAAGTCAATTAACCATTGTCTGCTTCAGTTTCCACGTCTATAAAATGGGGATAAAAGTAGCACTTACCTCTCAGGATTGTAGTGAGGTTAAATTGAGATAAGTTGTGTAAAAGTTCTTTGCTTTGTAAACTTTAAAGTGTTATATAAATGATAATCATTAATAAAGAGAAACATCTCATGTATAGGAATGTCTAAGTACAGGGCAGTTGGAAAGTCCTGGGGGCCTTTAAGGTGGGAGAGAAAGGTGGATAGTAATGCATATTCTTTAGTGGTTTTGTTTTTCCATTGTCTAAAGCATATGCATTTCCAATCTTGAGTCATTTGATTTTTTTGTTTTATTGATGTGTTTTAAGTTTACATTACATTTACAGATTTCCTACACACACTCCACAAGAGATTTCTTAATCTTTAATATCAAAGTAAAACAACTAAGCAAAACTAGCAATACAGTGCAACATTCCACACCCATAACGATGTCCCATAACCTCTCTATTTTAATTTTTTTAATGAATCCAAACATACTTTCTCTCACTAATGTTCCCCAAACTCCAACAGAATCAAACAAATAGATAAACAAATGAATGACTGAGTAAATAAATAAAACAAATAAATGAATGAATAAACAAATAAATGAGACCAATAGATAGGATACATAGCATGTAAACAGACAAACAAACAAATAAATAGATGGTGAGTTCCTTGTAATCAATATGCATAGCCAAGCCAAACAAATTCTTTCATTTGGCTATACACACAAAAAGTATGCCTCATTCTATACCCTAAATCTAACACCTGTCTACAAGGATCTGGATAGTATATTTTATCATCAGTCTTTTGGAATCATGAATGATCACATATTGATCATAGATCTTACAGTTTTCAAAAAGTCCTCCAAACTGTTAATTTTTTATAATATTGATGTAAGAGAATAAATTGTTCTTCTAGTTCTGTTTACTTCACTTTTCATCAGTTCATATGCCTTTCCATGTTTTTTAAAAAATAATCTATTTCATCATTTCTTACAACACAATAGTATTCCATCATATTTATACATCACAACTATTCATTCCTTCCTCAGTTGGTAAATATCTCCTTATTTTCAAGATTTTTGCCATTACAAAGAAGAGATGTCATGGATGCATGTATATCTATATCAATATCTATACATACACACACTTATGCACATATGTGCATTATTTATACATACCTCTATCTACATATGTATACATATATATATATATATATATATAAATGTTACATATTAGCTTTATTTTTATTTTTTTGATTTCTTTTGTGATAGCTGTAGTATAGCCAAGTTAAAAAGCATGGTACATTTATGTAACATTTTATGTCTAATTCATAATATGTCTATTCATAAGACCACCAAGAATGCATCAAGGTGCCTCTTTCCCATAGCCCCCTAAAATTTATCATTTTTCTTTTTGGTCATCTTTGACAATTTGATGGTTGCTTTTCTCTAATTAGTGGTTATTTGAAGCATATTTCACATGGCTTATAGATAACCTAATTCTCTTTGCTATTTATATCAGATGATCAATTAGAGAATGACTTTTATTCTTAAAAATTGGAATCCATTTTTTATATGTCTTGGACATGAGATTTTCATCTTAGAAACTTGCTGCAAAGATTTTTTTTTCCCCCAGTTAATTATTTCCCTTTTAATCTTAGATTTACTGGAGTGTCTAGCCTTAAAGTCAGGAAGACCTAAGTTCAAATCCAGCTTCAAATATTTGCTGGTTACATGACCATGGGCAAGTCACATAACCTCTGTTTGCTTCAGTTTCCTCAACTGTGAAATAAGAGAAATAATAGCACCTACCTCCCAAGGTTGGGAGTGCTAGGTACTAAGTAAAGTGCTAAGCATTATATAAATATTAACTACTATATCACTATTTTGCAAAAGCTTTTAAAAGTTTCTGTGATTAAAATTAGCCATGTTATCTTCTATTATTATAGCTATCCTTTGGTCCTGAGTTTTTTCTCCATAGACCTGATAATTTTTCCCCACGTTTCTCTCATTTGAACTATTGGACAGTGACAAAGTTTGGTAGCTAAGAATTTTTCTTTCTACTTTTTAGTAGCTGTTTCTGCTGAGGAGACAGAGGCTATAACACAGAAGAGACAGCTGCCAAGGTTCGGGTCTCTATAGGTGTTGCTATCCAAGATGATGGCTAATAGAGTGGCCTAGAAGAAAGGATGTTGGCCTGGAGGAGGTACAAGGTGCTGCTGCTATTCCTGAGTTCTTGAGCATAACTCTTTGAGTTACCTCCACCACTTTGGGCACAAGGACGGGAGGGTTGAGATAGTGGCAGGTTGGTTCACCTGGAGAGACTTAGATTTGGAGTCAGACTAATTCTAACTGTAAGTGAGCAAATCACTTAACTGCCTTAGCCTCAGTTTCCTCATTTGTAGAATGTGGATATTAGCACTTTCACTACATCTCCTTATGTGGTTTGGGGTTGCTGGGAGCCCCAAAATGTCAAGATACAGGGTGGCATCTGCCTGGAATGAATTCACACATTCAAACCTTCTTCCAGTCAAGGGGCAAGTTTATTGTAACATCAATACAAGCAGGCTAGATTTCTAGTGAATCTGCAACTTAATGGGGGATGAGACTGATGCTTATATTCAAAAAGGAATAGTGAAAGTATGTGGATAGGACTAAGGAGTGGTAAATAGTTTGGGGTGGGCCAGGTGCAATAGTGAAAAGAATAAAGTAGCCAATGTTCATTCCATCAGGGAGAGAGTCCATCACTTTCTATTTATTTATTTTTTTAAATTTTCCCCAGTGCCTAGTTGTGTTTTGTACTCGATGAAAAGTTGTTCGTCAACTGGATGCCATGACACAATGGTAGAAATACAGGGAATTTTTTCTTTCACGTGTTTCTACATAAGTATAAATGCTGTGAAATTGTACAGAGTATTTCTCCCTCATTATTCTTTCTTGGAATCTGAAGTTGAATCCCAGCTCTTGATAACCTGTGTGATCTTAGTTAATTCAGAAATCCGTGCCTTAATTTCCTCATTTGTGAAATAAGGGAGTCAATTTGGTGACCTTTAAGTTCCTTCCACTTCTAAATCTTTGATCTTAAGAAAGCTAGCCAAACAGTTCACCTGTGTCTGAGGTGTCTAGGTTTTTGATATTTTTAACCTAGGCTAATTGCCTCCAGTGGAGGTGAAAGCTGATGAGAAAGCAGCTCACTGCTCACAAGGTTTTTTATCTGCTACACATGTAAGTTCACATGCTTTCATTCTCTGGAGAGTGATAGCAACTCCTGCTGTGTGGGATTGTGTGGTCCTTGTAGCATTTACTGAGGACATATGAACTTATTTACTGACAATATCCTACAATCCTAGGTCATTTTCTTGTGTTACTCTGTAGTGGTGGATTCAAACTCCATACAATTTGTTTGCTAATTATTTCATCCTAGATGGATGGGAACATTTATAGCTGCGCAATTACCATCATATCTAGTATTGTGTTAAGACATTGTTCATCAATCATATTTGCTCATAACTACATAAGATTTCTACTCAAACAGGCATTGTAATGACAGAATGTTATATTTGAATGTTTTTAAAAACTTTTGAAGATATTATTTTTATGTAAAATTATATTCCCTAGCTTTTGATTTATAGATAGGAAATTAACATAAAATAGAAGAAAGGCTTTTTTTCCTTCAAAGTCACAAAAAATTGTGCTAAAATTATGACCAAGTTCCTTTCACTGGGATCAAATCAGTTCAATAGACATTTATTAAGCATTGAACACAATTGAAACAACTTGATAACAACAAAAATGAATTAGGCACTGTGCAGTGGCACAGGGGAGAGAATACTTGAATCAGAAAGAAGTAGATTGGATTTCTGGTTGTGCCACTCACTAGCTGTGTAACTTAGGGCAAGTTATTTAACCTCTCCGAGCTGCAGTCTCTTCATCTGTAAAGTAAGATTGAATTAGTTACCTCATAGGTCCTTTCCAGCCCCAAATCTATGACTGTAAGTCTAACTGCTAGTCCATGGGAAAGACTTTCAAATATTTGAAGGCAGATTACATGAGTCCTTATGAACTAATCTAATTCTTTTGACTAAAGTTTTCATTACTAAGATATGTTGAAGGAAATTCAGTAACTGATTGGTTTTTATAGATGACTTCCTTTATAATGCAGACTTCACTTTTGAAATTACATCAAAACTAGGTGAGTCACTTTTGTCTTTTAACATTTTAAAAATAGCCATTTTTAACAACATTCCTTGTTAGTTTTGAGTACATGGAACTTCCAAACTTGTTTAAGTGTTTTCCCACTTACTGTTTAAATTTCTAATCATCAGCATCTCCAAAGAACTCAGTTTCTTGGTAAACTACAAGAGCAACCAAAGCATAGTCTATCATGGGATTTGTACTGTGAAGCTTGGATTCAGTCAAAGAAACATACTTGAGGACCTAGAGGGCCATATGTGGTCTCGAGGCCACAGGTTCCCCACTCTTGGGTACACTATCATTACAATTGAATATTATGTATGTAGGCAGCTGGGTGGCTCAGTGGATGGAGCTCTGATCCTGAAGTCAGGAAGATCTGAAGTCAAATCTTTCCTGATAGTTAATAACTATGTAACTTAACCCTGTTTGCTTCAGTTTCCTAATCTGTAAAATGATCTGGAGAAGGAAATGGCAAACTCCTCTAGTATCTTTGCCGGGAAAACCCCAAATTGGGTCATGGAAAGCTGGACACAATTGACCAACAACGAAATTACTTATGTAGCCTGACCAATACTTTTGCATTTGATATAATATCTAAGATATCACTCCATAGTATAGACCTGAGTTTGGATTCCATTTTTACCAAACACTGGAAGTGTGACTTTGGATAAATTCAAGATTCACACTTACCTTTCTACCTCCCAAGGCTGTTCTGTTATGAGGATCAAATTAGAAAATCTAAGGAAAACACATTGTCAAGTGCAGCAAGATATAAAAATGGAGGGTTTGCTTATCTCCTGCTTTCCCCATGAAGCCATTCCTGATCTTCCCCTACCCCCAGAAGTGGTTAGCATTCTCACCCTCCTCAGATTGCTTTGTATTTACTTACATGTTTCACTGTCAGATGGAGCTAAGTCAACTGTTTATTTTTACAGATAAGGAAACTGAAGTCTAAAGACAGTGACTTATAAAATAAATTCATAAAAAAAATCCAGCAAAAAAAAAAAAGAAAGAAAGAAAGTGACTTAGCTAAACCCATACAGTCATTGAGTGGTATAGGCTAATAGCATTCTTACTCTCCAGACAGAACTCTTACTCCTAAACCAAGCTAATCGGGGTAAATATGAGATCTGAAAAATACAACATACAATACATGTAATGTATATTATATTAAATATTTCAAAATATACAATATATTAACACCTTTTTAATTTTTCTCTTGTTTTTGAATAGTCATGATTTCTTCTTAATAACTTCTCATTGAAGTTTAATGGATCAAATGATTTTTTGGTTATCACCCATAGTTATAGAAACTCAGAAGAGAGAAAATAAATTTAAGACAAGTAAGAAGTTTGAACATAAAGCAGGAGCTCCTTGGGAGTCAATGAATTAAAACAGAATGGGCTCCTATGAGATGTAGGACCCTATCTCATCTAATTCTCAAGAAATAGACAGATTTACTTTATGATTGAGATAATGGTTTAAATTTAAATAATGAAAGCCTGAAGAATGACTAGTTTGGTTGGACCTTCTCTTCATCTTGATGACTCTATTAAAATATACATTATTTTAAAAATATTAGTGGAATAATTCCAGTTGGAAGGACTCTATATGGATACCTGTTTGCTCCCATACCCAAAGTTCATGTCTTGCAAAACAAATACATAAAAAAAGCTGAGCTATTGTGGTATAATTGGCATTTTGACTTGTTGAATATTTTTAAAATGTGAAGACTGCCAAAAGCAGAAAGCAACCCTGTTGTTGAATTTCCACACTTCTTTCTTCTTCTTTCTCTTTTCTCCTCTTCCTCATTTATTCCCCTTACTATTTTTTTTGCCATCCTCTCCTCCTCCCCTTCATTCTACTTTTCTTTCACCTCCTCTTACACTTCTCTCTTTCTCCTCTATCTTCTCTTTTCCTTTTACCTAGATAACTAGGTGGCAAGTATAGGACATGAAATCAGGAGGACCTGACATTGAATGCTCCCTCAGATACTTATTGGCTGTGTGACCCTGGGCTAGTCACTTTATCTCTGTGTGCCTCATTTCCTTATGTCCAAAATTGGGATAATAATAAGAATCTAGCTAACAGGATTGTTAGAAGGTTCAAAAATGTTAACACGTAAAATGCTTTGCAAATCTTAAAAGTGCTATATAAATGCTAGAAATTGTTATTTTTACCTTGTCTTCTTACTCTTATATCTCATCTGCTTCCCTTTTCCCTGCATGTGCTTCTTTTCATGTTCCTCCATCTGTATTTTTCTTCTTTTTGTCTTTTCTTCATCCTCTTGCTTTCTTCTATCTCTTTTACTTTTACCTCTTTCCACTTTTTTCTCTTTCCTCTTTATCTTCATCTTTCTCTTTTTCCTTTCCTTCACCCTCTTCTTCACCGTCTCTTTTTAGCATATATGGACAAAATTACCACAACAAGAAAAAAAGTCTAAGTAACTCTGTCAATTTGCCACATTCAAAGAATGCAAACTGGCCACCAGTTGCAGATTACAACTCTGCTAATTTATTCTCTCATAGTAGGTCTTTTTGAAGTTATTATTTATTTATTTTTAACATTCCTTTCTTTTTAAATTTTGAGCTCCAAATTTTCTCCCTCCCTCCCATGCCTTTCCCCCCCATTGAGAAGGTAAGCAAATAATATCAACTATACATGTGAAATTATGCAAAATCTATTTCCATATTAGCTATATTGGGTGTAAAAGCAAAAAAACAAAAACAACAAAAAAACCAGAAAATTACATTTCAGTTTGCACTCAGAGTTCATCAGTTCTCTCTCTGGAGGTGGACAGAGTCCATTCATCATGAGTCCTTTGGAATTTTTTTTTTTTAATCATTGTATTGATCAGTGTAGCCAAGTCTTTTACAGTTGATCATGATTACAACATTTCTGTTACTTGTGCACAATGATCTTCTGGTTCTTCTCACTTCCCTTTGCATCACTTCATATAGGTCTTTGCCATGTTTTTTTTTTCTGAAAGCACCTTCCTTGTCATTTCTTATATCACGATAGTACTCCATCATAATCATATGCCACAGTGTGTTCAGCCATTCCCCAACTGATGAGCATCCTCTCAATTTCCAATTCTTTGTGCAGTAAAAAGAGCTGCTATAAATATTTTACACATATAGGCCCTTTTCCTTTTCTTTCATCTCTTTGGGGATATAGGCCTAATAGTGGAGTTGCTGGGCCAAAGGGTAGGCAGAGTTTTATTTTGAGCATAGTTCCAAATTGTTCTCCAGAATGGTTGGACTAGTTCACAGCTATAGGAACAGTTGATTAGTGGATCTATTTTCCCTTACACCTTCCAGCATTTTTGATAGGTTTGAGGTTGTACCTCAGTATTATTTTAGCTTACATTTCTCTAATCAATTATGACTTAAGGCTTTTTTCATACTACCATAAATAACTTTGATTTCTTTTTCTGAAAACTTCCTATTCATCTCCTTTGACTATTTATCAATTGGGGAATGGTTCTTATTTCTTTTTTTTTAATAAAATTTGACTAATTTCCCTACATATTTGAGAAATGAGGCCTTTATCAAAGAAATTTACTATAAAAATGTCTATTGCTTCATTGTCTATGGTACTTTTTAGCAAAATGTAATTTTCCCAGTTAACTCTTTTAATTAGATCTATTTTTGCTTTTGCTTTGTCTGAGATCATGATGGTTACCCGTGCCTTTTTTGCTTCAGCTGAGGCATATTAGATTCTGCTCTTTATTTTACTTCTGTGTGTGTCTTTTTTGTTTCAAGTGTATCTCTTGTAAACAGCATTGTAGGATTCTGGTTTCTAATCCATTCTGCTATCTGTTTCCATTTTAGAGATGAGATTATCCCATTCACATTCACAGTTATGATTACTAACTGTATTTCTCTCCATTCTATTTTCTTCTGTGTATTCTTTTCTCTTTTTTTATCCTACCCCTCTTCAAAAGTTTATTTTGTTTCTGACCACTGCCTCCCTTAATCTATCTTACCTTTTATCATCCCTCCTCTCTATATCTCTTATTCCTTTCTCCTCCTGTTTCCATATTGGGTAAGATAGATATCTATTCCCAACTCTGTGTGTGTGTGTGTGTGTGTGTGTGTGTGTGTGTGTGTGTGTGTGTATTCTTTTCTCTTTGAACCAATTGCGATGAGAGTGAGGTTCAAACATTGCCTGCCACCCCCTCGTTTTCCCCTCTCCTATAAAAGCTCTTCCTGGTGCAAAATCCCTCCCTCCATTTTACCTCTTCCTTCTCCTAGTGTATCCCTCTTTCTCACTCCTTTTTTTTCTTTTGAGATCATCCTAACATAATCAACTCATACTCATGCCTTCTCTCTATGTAGACTCCTTCTAACTACCCTTATAATGATACAGTCCTTCAGAGTTACATGTATCATTTTTCCATATAAGAATGCAAACATTTTAATTTTATTGTCGAGTTTATATTTTTATGCTTGTCTTGAATCTTTTGTATATGTCACATTTTCTATTCAGCTCTAACTTTTTCATCAGTAATGCTCGAGTCCTCTATTTCATTAAATATCCATTTCTTCCCCCCCATCCCAACTACTATATTCAGTTTTCTGAGTAGATTTTTCTTGGTTAATCCTAACTTTTTTATTTGTTCCAGAATACCATATTTTAAACCCTCTGCTCTTTTAATTTGGTAGCTGCTAAATCTTGTGTGAGACTGACTGTGGCTCCACAATATTTAAATTGTTTCCTTCTGCAATAGTTTCTCCTTGACCTGTGAGCTCTGAAATTTGGCTATAATATTCCTGGGGTTTTTCATTTTGGCATCTCTTTCAGGAGGTGATTGATGTATTCTTTTAATTTCTATTTTTTCATTTGGATCTAAGGCATGGAAGTAGTTTTCCTTGAAAATTTCTTGAAATGTGGTATCTAGGCTCTTTTTTTAATCCTGGCTTTGAGATAGTCCAATAATTTTTAAGTTCTCTCTCCTTGAAGTATTTTTCATGTCAGTTGCTTTTCCAAAGAGATACTTCATGTTTTCTTCTAATTTTTCCATGGTTTTGATTTTGTTTTGTTGTTTCTGGATGCCTCATGGAGTCATTAGGTTCTACCTGCCCAATTCTAATTTTTAAGGAGTTATTTTCTTCAGTGAATTTTGGACTCCTTTTACCATTAAGTCAATTCTGGTTTTTTTTAATAGTTAATTTTATTTATTTTTAGTTTTCAATATTCAATTCCATAAGATTTTGAGTTTCAAATTTTCTCCCCCTCCCTCTCCTCTCTGCCTCCCCAAGACTGCATGCAATCTGATATAGGCTCTACTTATACATTCACATTAAGCATATTTTCCTATTGGTCATGATGTAAGAACAATTAGAGCTAATAGGAGGAACCATGAGAATGAAGCAATAAAACAAAACAACAAAGGAAAAGGAGAGCAAATAGTATGCTTCCATCTGTATTCAGACTCCATAGTTCTTTCTCGGGATGTGGATAGCATTTTCATTACCAGTCTTTTGGAGTTGTCTTAGATGCTTGCATTGCTAAGAAGAGCCAAGTCTATCAAAGTCAGCCATCACACAGTGTGGCTGTTACTGTGTACAGTGTTCTCCTGGCTCTGCTCACTTCATTCAGCATCATTTCATATAAGTCTTTCCAGATTTTTCTGAAGTCTGCCTGCTCCTCATTTCTTATAGCAAAATAGTATTCCATTACATTCATATACCCCAATTGATGGACATCAAATGGCCACGTTATTTTTGTATATGTGGGTCCTTTTTTTTTTTAAGGTGTTATTTTCTTCAGTATTTTTTGTGCCTCTTTTACCAGGTTTTTACTTCTCTTTTTCTAATTTTCTTGCATCACTCTCATTTCTTTCCCCAATTTTTCCTGTACAACTCTTATGTCTTTCTTTAACTCTTCCAAGAATTCTTGTTGGCCTTGGGTCCAACTGGCATTTTTCTTTGAGATTTTGCTTGCAGATGTTTCACATTGCTGCCTTCTTCTTGGTCTTCCCTGCCACCCTAGTAGCTTTTTATGGTCAAGTTCTTTTGTTGTTGTTGTTGTTGTTGTTGCTGTTTGCTCATTTTTCCAGCCATTTCTTGACTTTGAACTTCATGTTAAAGTTGGTCTCTGCTCATCTAGAGGTGGGGAGGCACTATAACAAGCTTTAGGCTTTTTCATGCTACTGTTTTGAGATGGTTCTGGGGGTCTGCAAGTATTTGGTGCTTCCAATGTGGTATGATCCAGGGAGAAGTGTGGTCATTACTCTCTTGGTCTGTGTTCTGGTCTTTACCCAGGAGGGGCCCTTGTTCCTCTGCAGCTTTAGCACAGACCTTCCTCTTAGCCTTGGAACTGTGACCCAGAACTGTATACAGGCAATAGAATTTACAATCAGTACCAGCTGCACCCTGTGCCAGCAAAGGGTTCCCTGTAACCTCTTTCTGACCAGTTGTCTAACCCCTTTATCTTCTATGGGCTTGGAGCTCTGGATGTTGCCATTGCTGCTGCTGCAGTTTTAGCTGCAGTTATCACTACCACCTCCATGTTCCACCACTGGTACTGCTGCCACACTCTGGCTTAACTCCCAACCCCATGTCGTAGACCACTCCTTCTGACCTCCTAAGGTCTCTTAGGCTGGAAAAATGTATCACTCTGACCTTTTATTGGCTTTGTGACCCCAAAATTTTATTTGAGGAGTTATTTTAAAGTTGTTTACAGGGGAATATTGGGAAAGTTTTCAGCTGCCTATACTCAGACATCTTGGCTCTACCCCAGTATGCTTTTTTTTTTTTAATCAGAGAATTCTTACTTGGGGAATTTTATTTTTTTTTCTGAAATGTAAAACAATAGTGAGGTGGAGAAAGTGGAAAAGAGACATCTCATCAAATGAGATGGTGCACGTTGAACACTTCATGAACCTGAAAGCATTATAGAAATGGCCATTATTATTACTGCCTTTTTTCCCTCTATAAAAACAGTGTTAAACTAGAGAAATAAGGGGAAAATGTAGAAGCTGTGAGCTGATGGTCAAAGTTCAGTGTCTACTGCATTATTTGTCACTGAGACTGTGTGTAGCACTCAAGGCATTCTAGAAGGCCATCCTATGCGTTGTGATTTTGAAAGTGCTTTATTTTCTAATAATGGCCCCAAAGTGGCTACAACTCAGAAATATAATACTTTAAGTCAATGTGAGTGCAGAATAACCAGTGATATTTATAGCTTGGTTTATCTGTACAGTTGGTGAGAGAGAATTACTAAAGTCCCCTAGCTTCTATTGTTTATTTTCACCTTCCTTGTCATTTATATTACTAGGGCTTTATGTGGGAAGTCAGTGTTATTTCCTTAAAACTGATCTTTGAATAGATGAAGTGTAACCTCTTGTGGTTTGAGAAAATATTTTATTGGGGAGAACAAAAACCACATTGAACAATCTGAAAACCCAAAGTATCACATTCTCATTTTCTTTTTCCTATCTCCATGTGCAGACATGTCAAGATTTTCATAAATATTGATTGAGAGCCTACTGTGGTGAAAGCTGATATTGTAAAAGACAAAGAGATAAATAAAACATGATCTCTGCCCTCAAGAAGCTTACAACCTAATAAGGGAGGTAAAATATATGCCCTGGGTGTGACATCCATCTAATTTAGTTTTTGTATTTATTTGTCTGTTAAGGATTTAATCCAATGTGGGACCTTAGAGGTTATCTAGTCCAAGATCCTTATTTTACAAGTGAGATAAGTTAGAAATAGAGAGGGGATATTACTAGCCTAAAGTCACTTATCTTGGGGTAGCAGAGCCAGGACTCCAAACTACAAGCTTCTGGAATTGCAGATTCATAGAGGAAGGGGTCATTTATAATTTTAAAATGTCAAGAAATAATGGTTAGAGATATTCTACAGGTAATGACTCAAAAATTACAATGAAAAAATACGTTGTAAACTTAAAAAATTTTATTTTCTTTGACTTTGCCCTACTAAATAGAAGGCTTGGGCTGGGGGTTATTATTGTCCATTTAATGAAAGTAAAGTAAGAGTGATTTGGGTTTAAAGATATGGTTAATAGATCCATTTGAATCACAATGGGTTTTTTAAAAACCTGTTTTTTCAGAGCTATATTTCAAGAAATAATAATGAAAACTGCATAGAACAAAAAAGTAAATTGTACTAGCTTTTTGAAAACAAGCAAAAAAAAATGAGGCTTAGAATGAGTGTAAATAGCAGTCGTTTTCTGTTCTACTCAGAAACTCTAAGGGTTTCCCCCTCCCAGATTGATACTTTTCTGACAGTATACTAGGCCGTCTTATGTCTCACTTCTTACCTAGCCCTTAGTCATTGAATGGACATTTCCCAAACTGAGATCTGAGAAAAACTTTAATTTAGAAAGGCCAAGGTCACTCACTGAATCTTGGGTCATCACCACTCCTCTTGACTTTTGTCTTGCCACTGGACTTTGATGACTGTGGAGGAGAGTGAGGCTGGTGATTTTGTGCCCCTCTGCCTCACTTAAATCCAAATCACAGACAAGTCAAGACATCCATACCAGTGATATTATTGGGCCACTTCAAGAATGAAGGATGAACAAGAACCAAAAAAGAACTAACATCTAGACGTACATAAGATAAACTATTTAAATTGCTGATGAACATAAAATGGAAGTTTGTGTTCAAGCCACATTTTGTGATATTGAAAACTTCATGGCTTAGTGATAAAGATTTTAGTTCTCTGACTTCATGTGTTAAACTTTTCCCCTTTTATCAGAATTCTGAGTAATGTCTTTAGGTTTATTTTGTTTTGGCTTGTTCATCATAATCTGTTCTTTCATTGGTATAAGGCAGGGGTTGGCAAACTATGGCCTGCTGGCCAAATAAAACAAAATTTGATTTAAAGATATAAAAACCATCCTTAGGTCATGGGCCAAACAAAAACAAGTGACAAGCTAAAGTTGATCCATAGGCCATGGTTTGCTGACCCCTGGTGCAGGGAACAACTGATATGGAAGTACCCTCCACCAGGGAAAATCGGAAACTCCTCTATAACATATAATCTTAGACAGTTACTTGGGGACACAGTTCCTTGATGGGTGGAGTGCCTTTCTCAAAGTCACACATCTAATATGTATCAGAGGTAAGACTCAAACTCAGGCCTTCTTTATTCTAAGGCTGGCCCATTCTTCCTTGTAGTACACACTGCTTCTCAATCCAAGATATGCCTCTTAATGCAAAGAAATGAAAAAATGGCTTTATTCAGAGAAAATAACTAACTTATCATCTTAAGCAGAATATGATGATTATATAATTTCATATGTATCATGATTTTATATACATGTATAAAATATATAAAAAGAGCTTCACAGATCTGCTGTGCCCATCTGGGTGCCTGGGTTTGCTTAATCTATTTGGCCTACTTTATAGAAGGACTGCAAGCATGAGTCTGAGTGAGAATAAGAACAAGTTTGGCATTGTTTGGTCATCTACAGTGTGTTTGGGGCATCATCTAACTTTAGGCTGCAGAATAAGTTTGAGAGTGGTTTCTTTCAGAAATAACTAAAAATTGGTATTGCATTTTTCATACTCCATAGTTCATGAGACTGATCCATTTCATTCTAACAAGTATGGATCAAATGCTACTAGGTATCAGGCACTGGGATACAAAGACAAAAATGAAACAATTCCTGCCCTCAGGGAGTTAACCTTCTATCAGGGAATACAACATGAATGACAAGAGAGAGATAAATGTAGTTAAAAGTAAAGAGAAATGTCTCTAGAATTTAAGGATCACAGTTCAAATCCCATGGCTGACACTTACTAGCCGTGTGACCCTGGGCAAGTCACTTAACCTCTATTTCCCTCAATTTCTTCATCTATAAATAGTGAATAAAAATAGCACTTATCTCCCTGGTTTGCTATAAAAGGATCAAATGAGATGATATTTTAAAATCACTGCGAATTTTACAGCATTATGTAAGTACTGTTTTGTTGTTGTTGTTGTTTTCCTTATTGCCAGGGACCGGGGACCTTTCCTGAAGTGTAATTCAATGGCAAGATATTCTTTCTGGGACTGAATATTTAGTACACATAATCCAGCCTTGACTACATGACTGTACCAACTTTTCCCCAAAGAGCTCAGAGTGTTTTTCAGTTGTTATTTAATTCACTGTCCCCAAATCCTTGCAATTGCCGGCTAAATGCAGATAACATCATCATTTCTGAGAGAAGCTAAGGATATGAGGTGGAAATGACTTGGCCAAGGTCACAGAGTGAGTCAAGTATTCCCAAGGCTGGGCCTCAGGGCTCCATGTTCTCAGGCTCCAGCCACTGAATCAAGCTTCCCTTCCAGGCTGGCATAGTGATTCAGTGGTGAATTCTGACCATTTCTGACCTAGGGTAGAAGTCTATGCTTACAGAAGACTTCTTAAAAATATCTGCTTTTAAAGGAAAGTGGGGTGGGGAGAGAGGAGAGGAAAAATTAAGAACAACTCCAGGAAAATGAAAATGCGATTGTGATTTTGAATCAGTGGATTGATAAAGGAAGTGGAGGCAGGTGCAAGAAAGAGAGAATAATGTCTTGCTATCTTGCCTCTTTTTATGGTAACTGTGGACTAAATACTGAAAACAGCTCTCACAGAGGCAAAATGAGGAAGGAGCCCAGTGATCAAGGAAAGACATTCAAAAATGATATAAAGAATGATATGGCCCTCCTGACACTATTGTTGTCAGCCTTGGCAAAAATATCCTCAAAATCTGGAATGAGAATGGGGAGAGGGGAAAGGAGGAGGAGGAGGAAAGAGGTTGATAATAGCAACCTAAAGATAAAATGTTTAAAAATACTTCTGTTGGGCAGTTAAGAACAAAAGACTAAAGTTACACGGTTTGGAAGAGCTGCTGAAGCTTTTGCAGCATTCATCTGGGTTTATCCTCACAGAGAAAAAAAGGCCTGGAAACTGAGGGAGGTGAAGGAGCAACATGGTTCTGTTTTGTTGAGTGAAGGTAAAAAGCCCTGGTGATTTCAGAAACCAGCCTGTTCTCAATGCCTGTAGAACCCTGTCTGGATATGTGAACAGGTAGCGGTAGAAAGGACAGATTCTGAAAGGATGTGCCCACATTTGAAAGGAAGGATTTGGGTTCGGGAAATAACTAGTTAGGCCATCAGTAGGTTGAAAACTGAAGGCCTGGGGAGGAACAGAGGAAGCAGACAGTTGGGGTGCCCTCCATCACGTCATTAGTGAAAAAGATATGGCTACCTGAGAAATTATGTAAAGGTATAGGAAAAAAAATGAGGTCCTTGGGAGATAATTCTGGGAGATAACAGGGACTACTCTTTTTTGGGGATACCAAAGCTGCTCCTTTCAACCTGTCCCATGACTCCTGGACTCAGTATGATCATATTAGGCTCTGGATCTTCTCTCATGCCATCCCTCCCTGCCAAGCTCTCTCTCCACCTTTCTTCCATTCAGGGTCCAGCTGGGTTCTACTTCCTTCTTAAATGTTTATTTTTTCCTGATTACTCCAGCAACAGAAATCTCATTCATTCAAAACTCCTTTAGTATTTTTTTTTAATATCACCCATACAGAAACAATACCTGTCTATCCTAGTGGGTTAAGAAAGTACTTATACTAAAGTGTGTCTTTTTTGACCCTAATCTGGCTCACAATTTGATCTGATAGTTACTGACAATCAAAACATTTATTTCCCTTTGTACCATGTCATTTGTTTCTAGAGGCAGCATGGTATAATGAATAGGACAATAGGCCTATAGTTAGGAAATCTCCATTCACATTTTATCTCGGACTGTTTTATGACATTCGGCGAGTTGCCCAGCCTCTCCAATAAGGCAAGGCACAGCTAACTTTTCAGAAGCTTTCATGCCTAGCTTTTTTTTTTCTTCCCATGGCTAGCTTTTAAGTGACTGGCTAAGTGGAACTTTTTGCACAACATTCTACTAGTCACTCAGGCTCAGAACCTGAGACAGTTTGTTCATCTGCAAAATGGAGCTAATAACATTTAAAGTATGATAGGTTTATTGTGAGGGAAGCATTTTGCAAACCTTAAAGTGATACAGTTGATAACTATCATTATTGTAAAGGTAGCACATTATTGTAGAAAGAAAACAGGGACAAGAGCCTAGGTTCTAGTCTAAGCTTTGCCAGAATCTCATTCTATGACTGGAGGCAAATTGATTAACCCCTCTAATTTCATTGTCTGAAAAATGATGAAGTTGGACTAGCTGGTCTGTAAGGTACCCAGCAGCTCTAAAATTCATCAGTTCTATATTGACTTCAGTAAAAGTACTGGCAGAAGGGTAACAAATAAATGAACATTTTTAAAGAGGAATCATGTTTGTGGAGACTTTGTTAATATATTGCCAGCTTGGCCTTTTGCTATATGGGGATCTTTGGACAAATGTATGGCCCAGTCTCTTTAAGTTTACCTGTCTATACAAAAGAAATGAAATATTATTAGGTGACCTTTCTGCAAAGAAGACAAAGTACTTTTACAAACATTATCTCTGAGTCCTGGGCAAGGAGTCAAAGATATCTGTTTTCCAACCTTGGTTCCTTCTGTCACTGACCTGATTCCCTGAACCTCTCTTTCTCCATGACTATAAACCTCAATTTGCTGTTCAGTCATTTCAGTCATGTCTGATTCTTTGTGACTCTATTTGGGGTTTTCTTTGTAAAGATACTGGAGTAGTCTAGAATGTGGTAAAAACAGAAGCTAAGAAATTAATTTGAGCATAAAATTATGAAGATATTTAGATTGTCTTTCTAGGCCAGAGTTAATATCATTTTTGTTTCATCATTATTATTTATTATATGATTATATGTGTTTTAAGGGGAATCTATCTGCTATGCTATAGATAATATAAAAGGATGAGTAATATAAAAATCACTGGGCTGGAGGAGGGGGGAGGTATGCATGGATTTTGTTTACTTGTTGGTCAAGACTTCTGATTCACTTAGTGTAGGGAACTCCCTCCACCAGGGCTACCAAAGTAATCTGAAGTCTGCTTAAATTTATAACCAGAAAACTGGAAGACTTGAATGAATTAAATGAACAGAACCAGGAGAACAATATAAGCTATGACAACAACATCGTAAAGAAAAATAACTTTGAAACACTAAAGAACTCTGGTCAATGTGATGACTTTCTTATGCTAATATTTAAATGAGTATATTCCTTGAGCCATAGACAGCACAGTAGGAAAGATTGTTGGCCCTGGAGTCAGAAGGACCTGAGTTCAAATCCAGTCTCAGACACATACTAGCTATGCAAATCTGGGCAAGTCGCTTCACCTCTGTCTCCTTCAATTTCTTCATCTATAAAAATAAGGATAAACATAGCACCTATCTCTCAGGTTTATTGTGAGAATCAGGTGAGATTCTATGGCTTGTAAAATCATAACTCCAGAAGACCATCTATGAAGAATGCTGCCCACCTATGCAAAATGACAAACATATTTTTGACAAGGCCAGTATTATTACAAGGGGTGGGTAGAAGACAGGTGATTAGGAAAGAGAGAAAATAAATGCCGGTTAACTGAAAGAAAATTCTTTTTAAATAAGAGGCCTGAGGCACTAAGAGGCTAAATAACTAGCATACTAGCTAGGAGGGAAGCTAGGTATCTCAGTAGATAGAGCTCTAGGGTGGAATCAGAAAGACTCATTTTCCTGAGTTCAAATCTGGCCTCAGACAATTGCTAGCCCTATGATCCTGGGCAAGTCACTTAACTCTGTTTGCCTCAGTTTTCTTGTTTATAAAATGAGCTGGAGAAGGAAATGGCAAACCCCTTCAGCATCTTTGCCAAGAGAACCTCAAATGGGTCATGGAGCGTCAGATATGACTAGACAACAATAATACATAACTAGTGTGCATTTGAGGCAGGGCTTGAACCAGGGACCAGTTTTTTATAACATACATTTGGACTCTAACAGCATAATATTTGTGTATACAAGAAAATGTAGGTGACTCTAAAGAAAAATCTTGGGAGAAGGGCTGGACTGAACCAAGCATACATGGAGGAGGTTCCATATGGAGGTTACACAGTTTCCAAGTTATTGAGGAATTAATTTTTAAGCACCTGAGAGGACGATACAAAATTCTTGGGGGGAAAAGATCACAGATCTTATTATTATACTGAAAAAAAAGACCTTTGAGAAATTATCAATCACCACCAACCTATATATAGGTTGCCTACTTTGCTATCTCCATATGATCTTTATGAGAATAACCTACATATGTATTGAAGGCATCATCGATGAAGTTATAAAAAGGGAACAAACAGGTTTTCAAAAACAAGCTTCTACAGATCACATTGTTACAGTCCCGCAAATGAGTACAAAGAATACAAGAATCGACTGTGACTCTTTTTTGTTGAGTATAAAAAAAAATGAATAAATGCTCTGAGAATTCATGTCAAGAAAAATAGCAAAACTACACTGTGAAGATCAGACGTAGGAGAATTTGGAAAGTTGTCTAGATTTCTTGACCCTTCTTTGTAAGTTCAACTTCTTCATATTTAGGTATCTTAGAAAGAATACTATCACCTGAAGGTGTTGAGGTAGAGGTTGTGAAGGGATAGTAATTGAATTATTTATTTTGCATATATTTTCTGCATAGTTATATGTGTTATCTTTCCTGACAGATTGTACACTACTTGAAGGCAGGGCCATTTTTGTCTTTATGTCTCTAGCAACCAGCACAATGCCTGACACATAGTAGGTACTTAATAAATGCTTATTGATTGATTGAATGAATGTTAGGCATGACAGTTCTTTTAGACCTTGTTTCAAGGTTGACAGGAAGAAGTAGTAGGGATTTTTGTTTGTTGGCTAGTTTGTTTTTTTGGTGACTTCTGTTGTATTGGCTCCATTACTATTGCTTTTATTCAAGAAGAGCTGATGGAGCCTTCCCCTCCACCCTGGTCTCAGTTTTTCTGATTCAAAGTATTTTCTCAATTGACCTACCTTCTCAGATTCACTAAGGTATGGTTGGCAATGTCTAGATTTAAAGGTCTTTGCTGAATCTGAAAGCAGAATTTTATGGGAAATGAAGATAATTTATCTGTTGCTATTATTATTATTATTGCTCCATCATGGCCCATCTCTTCTCCCCTCCTGCATAATGTCTACCTTATAATCATTTTGGCCTTTTCAGTATGTAATCTATTCAAGTACATTGTCCCACATGCTCCTCAGTGAGATAGGCAAGGCAGTAGCATTTTCATAATTTTACAGATGAGGAAATCGAGGCTCAGAGGGTTTAAACTGCTTGCCTAATGTTTTGAAAATGGTCATGGCAGGGCTGAGACTGTGATACATGGCTTCAGACTACAAGTTTGCATTGCCATCTCCGTAGATGAGGATTTTGACTTTAACATATTGGTGCTTTAAATTAATTCTTTTAAAAAGCTTTAATCTATAATATTTGTCTTTGCTCTGACTTAAGGTATCATAACTTAATTATATTACCAGGATTTTAACTAGGGTTGGATAAATGGGGCTCACAATCCCAGCGAATTTCTCCCATCACTACCTTGTCTTTACATTGTAGCCTTGTGATGCTTGCAGGCTATATTTTTGTCCTCTCCTTCCAATTGAATGGAAGGTGTATTTTGAGGCACTTATCCTGGATGCAAAAAAATTCCAATTAAGCCAAGACAGCAAGAGTTTATTAAATGCCTACCATGTGCCAAACATCTCTGCTAAGTGTTCTGCTAAGCAATTTCAATTCTAGATGTTTCAATACCACTGAGCAGTCAACAAATTTATAAAATGGGAATGGTAGGGAAACCAAGGCAAAAAGGATAGTCCTGAAGTTTTACACATTAAGTAATTTTGCACAAAAGGTTTTGTATATGATGATAAAGAGCATTAATATCTAACTTTCTTCCAATTAGGGTCTTCCAGTATAGCTAATAATTAGTATTAATAATTCATAAATAATAATCTGAGAAGTAGCATGATATAGTGGATAAAAAGCTGACTTCAAAGTCATGTTCACCTGGGTTCAAGATTTGATGTAACCATGGGCAAGTCACTGACTTTCCTATTCCCCAAGGCTACTCTGTAAGACTAGAAATTGCCTAGTAGATATTGATCTTCATTTGTAGAAATAATTCCTTTCTAGGAGTACTTTGTCTATCTTTGTTGTTACCATCATCATCATCTTCATCCTCTTTTGTGACCCCTTCAATCACCCTTTCGAAAAGAACACAACAAAACAAAACAAAAAACAAGTTTTCCATGAAGTATCTACTATACTACACACACAACAAAGGACTAGGTACCATGTCTATTTCTTTCAACCTCTAAGAAGTCTCAGACGCAATATTCAAATTAAACTAGGGTGAACAAGATGAATTGAATGTGTCAGTCCCATATAATTTGGCTGAACATGTAATAACATGTCCTAAGACTCATAAAGACTAATGGACTTGTTGCATTAGAAAAACAACTAGGCACTTGTTTGGTTTAAACACACACAGATAGATTGGCAGAAAGATGATAGATAGACAGACAGATAGATAGATAGATAGATAGATAGATAGATAGATAGATAGATAGATAGATATGATTTGAGAAAGCAGTTTATTTCCCACTGTTGAAATTACAGCTGTATAGATATATAAATATATAGATAGCTATCTATCTTAAAGTAACATATACTTCAAAGTGTGTATATATGCACTCTGATTTCTATACAAAGAGAAGGCATTGAAGGACAGGCTGAATGCTAGCCATAAGTAGTTGATCTCTAATATCCATTACAAATCTGACCAAGAACTCTCTCTCTCTCTCTCTCTCTCTCTCTCTCTCTCTCTCTCTCTCTCTCTCTCTCTCTCTGTTTCCCTGTCTCTCTCTTTTCTTCCTCCACCTTCCCACATGGATATAGAGAGATATGTGTGTGTATAGCTATATGCATCTATATATACATACATACATATATATATACATATACACATATGCATACAGAATATATGCATATGTACATATACACACATACATGTGTATATGTGTGTATATGATGTTTTATATATATATATATATATATGTTTGTATATCTTGTTCATATCTGGATGTTTTGTATTTAGATGGTCTCTCTCCCATTAAAATGTATGTTTTTTGAAAGTAAATGTGTTCAGATTACTCTTTCTAATGAGTAAAAACTTGACTATTCATCCATCCATCCATCCATATATTAATTCATATACAATTATAGTACTCTTCTGCTTTAGTGGAATTTTGTCCCATCTCCCTATCAAATGCTCGGGAGTATATAGGAAGGAATCACACCTTCATCAATGATTTTAACTTCCAATTCTCTTCACTGGTGAAAGGTACAAGAGCACCTCTGGGTCACAGCATGATATAACACTTCCCTTTCAAAGATGGAACACATCCTGCTGCTATGAAATATGCAATTGGCCTATTCCCTCTCAAGAAACAACCTTTGATTTCAATGACAATTACTTTCCTCTCTGTGGATTGGGATATTCATGAATTACGTGATTAATTCCATAGACTTTAGGCTCTGAAAAAAGCTATTATTAATTATGGGGGTTCAATCTCACAGTAAAAGTGGTGGACTGGAGTCAAGTGTCTTGATTTATGTTCCATGCTGTGCTACAGAGTCATCTTGAAAATTAGAGACGTCATTTAATCTTTGTGTCACATCTCTCTCTCTCTCTCTCTCTCTCTCTCTCCTCTCTCTCTCTCTCTCTCTCTCTCTCTCTCCTCTTTCATTGTTAGTGTTAATATTATATTAACCCTTCTCTTCTCTTAAGGCTATTTGACTGCTACATATGGACATCCTAACTAGGGAATTTTATATTTTAAAAATCTGTAGAGTAGTGACTTTTATTGTCTGTGTTAGTTTGCCTATAGTATAAGGCCCCTAGGAGTTAAAGCTAGTGTTTAGAATATTAGGAAAAACAAGTCAAAATATAAACTGAAAGTATACTGGAAGTTTTTCCCCATTTTAATGATCTTTTAATATTTGTGAGTTGCTGATTCAAATTTTCAGATGGAAAAGCATAATTTTCTCTGGCCTTAAAGCACCATAATCAACAAATTTCTAATGCATTGGCTTTTGCCCAAATCACATAAGGAAATGAATACAAGAAGAATCCATGCCTTATTACCTGTAATTTCTCAAGTTCATGAATGTTCTGGGAAGGGGGAACCATTCCAGATCTTTATATTTTTTTAATTGTGCCTGAAAAGTGTTCGTTTATTGCATTATTTTAAAGAAAGATTAAAATAGCCTTTCTCTTATTGGAGAACTTTCCTATGAGATGGTGATCTTCATTTACAGAATACTCACTGAATCGTAATTGATGCTAGGGATATGTATAGTGTTTTATTTTACTCATGGGTGGTACTGAATGAATTGTTATAAGCATGGTGCTTCCCTGCAGCTACTGTATCTTTTGGGCCTTTGACAGTGCCTAGTCCCTTGGACCATAATGTTTCTAACTTAATGTTTCTAATGAGGCAGTCAACTAGCATGTAAATATTCAGAAAATGTTGTAAATAATGGAACAATTTCCCCTATACATTAATGATAAAACCTGTTGACCTAAAAAGCCTATGCAGTTGCTTAAACGGTATAACTGTGAAAAGACTACTTCCTTTTTTCCCCCCTGGTTAACAGTGCACAATTCCCTGCCTATCAAGATGAAAATATATTTTGTGACTTAGAATTTCATGCATACATATAATTTGGGAATCTACAATCTGCCAGATAACCCAACAATGGAAGCTAAGTAATGTTTGACAGTCTTGTCCTAAATCAATACCATTTTCAGCATGATGGAAAATTAAATGCTTCCTTTCTCAGCTTCTCCATCATCACATGGGCAATGAGTCAACAGGCGCTTTTGCCAAGTCCCCTCCAAACTAGACAATCTATAGCAAATGTATTTCTGTTCTTTCCCTTCAATTTACATATATTAAAAACAACACACTTCTCAAATATTTTAGGTTTTAAAACTCTTCACAGTGCAGTGGAAAGAATTTTGAACTTGGACCGTGGAAGTTGGAGTTACTGGCCCACAGTCTGAAACTCAGCTTTAAATTTATGACTTGTGTGATTTGGGGCAAGTTATTGAACCTCGCTGGTCCTCAGTTTCCTCATCTGTAAAATAATGGTGCTAGGCTAGATGACCTTTATGTCCCTTTCAGCTCTAACTCTATAATCCTAAGTATTATTTTTTCTAAACATGTAGACTAAGTAATATGGAAATGTGTTTTGCATTACACACACACACACACACACACACACACACACACACACAAACACGAGGCAGTCTAGGTTAAATGACTTGTCTAGGGTCACACATCTGGTAAGTGTCTGAAGTTAGATTTGAACGCAGGTCCTCTTGACTTCAGAGTCAGTGATCCATCAGTTGCTGCCCCCCTATAGTTGATATATTACTTGCCTTCTCAGTGGATAGGGGAGGGAGGGAGAGAATTTGGAGCTCAAAAAAGAAAATTTTAAATGAATGTTAAAAAGAAAAAAGGAAGAAATGTAATTGGGAAATGTTTAACAAGATAAATATAAATGCAATAAAAAATAAAAAAAATAAGAATTTACTTTTCTAAACATATAATCCTTTCTTCAGTGCATTTCCCCTGAGTCCCTTCCCTGTGCCATTGGGTAGTAGATTCTGTCAAAAATGCATTTAGATTCTAAAACAACATTTCTCAAAAGGATGTACTAGAACATCCTAATGCGCCTCATTTGGGTTAGGTGTGTAATGAATACATGGTATAGAAGTTACTTGTCATTGTATGTGCACTCTTACATCTCCAGCAAGCGGCAAAACTGACACTTGTTTGTGCATGTCCTTGCCCTGCCCTTACCTCCCTAATCCTGCGGCTCCCCATCCCCAGGTGTGTCAAGATTTCTCATGGCAAAGAATAACGTTGTCCTGTGAGCATAAAACAAACAAAAAAAATAGAGAGTTCCTATTCTAAAAGAACAGTGAAATGGTAAGGTGAGTGAAACAAAGACTGATATTGAATACAATATAATCAGCTAGCCTGGTCCCAGCAGCCATAGACCAGAGGAGCAACCCTTGTGGATATGCAACCTGGCAGCTGCTTCAGGAAAAAGCTATCTCTTGGTCACTTAGGACAGCTATTGAACATCCAGAAAAGGTTCTCACACTATCAACCGGTTCAACATCAGATAGCCATATGATCTTATCAGAGGAAATTTCGCTAAAGATGTATTACCATCCAACTAGCTGAAGTACCCTAAGGACCATTATGCTTTTCCATCTAACTGGCATTTGAAACTTCCTGTATGTATTATTTCCTCCTATTAGAGCTGCTTGAAAGTATTGACTGTCTTGCTTTTTTATTTTATTAATTCTTAGTGCTTAGCACAGTGCTTGGCATATAGTAGTGTTTAATAAATGCTTTTTAATTCATTCCTATGCAATAATAGCATTAATATAAAGCATCTGAAAAATTAATTTTATAATTAGGATGTTGATAGTTATTTGTAAAAGAGTGTTTCAATAAAGAGCATCACAGTGCTGTAAACCCTCAGAAAAGAAAACAAAATAAAACGAACAAACAAACAAACAAAAAGATTAAAACTAGGTGGGACAATGGATAGGGTGTCTGGCCTGTAATCAGGAAGACTTACTTTCCTGAGTTCAAGTGTGGTCTCAGATGCTTACTGGCTGTGTGGGGCTGAGCAAGGCATTTAATGCTGTTTGCCCCAGTTTCCTCATCTGTAAAATGAGCTGAAGAAGGAGTGGCAAATGACTCCAGTATCTTTGCCAAGAAAACCCCAATTGGGGTCACAAAGAGTTGGACACAACTGAAAAATGACTGAACAATTCTAGTGAAGATCTTACATAAAAATAGTTTATTGCCATTTCCATAGGAAGTCTAAAAAGACATAGCTAAAGGGTAAGGGGGTCTTTTAACTCAGCTATCCTGGCAGATGGATTTTACCACCTGGGTTTTTCTTCTTTGTACATTCATTTCAATCATAATCGTGGTGACTAGGGTAGATTTGAAAGAACATAATCAAAGAGAACAGATCTCTGTAGTTGTAAGGGAAGAAAAAATAGCCTTCTGTGTAGCCTTCAGGACAGGAGGCTAAACATTCTATAATTGCTTGGTTCTAAGCAGGGCAAGCCCCCTTCATAAGCAGAGTAGGCAGCTGCCAATGCAGTGGGAGTCCGAAGACACCAAAAGGTCTGCCTGGCCTGGTTTATTACTGAATCTGATTTTGTCATTGAACTTAATCCTTATGGAATTTCTAAAAATAATATGGATTTTGATGGAGGTAAGGCATTACATCACTTGGAAGAGGAAACCCATTATCAAGTTTAGAGCATTTACATTCCCTGGGGGGAAATGAGACACTGGGCATGTTATGTTCTATATGGGAGAGTTGTTTGGCAAAGGTCCAGAATACTTTGTGAACAGACTTACCTGAGGCATGGCAATAGGAATGTGAAGCTTGCTTGAGAACAATGACCAGAGCCAAGCGGTGGTAAAGGTGAACCTGAATTTATTTCACAATATTGCCTTAGGCCAGGCTTATTCCTCGTGTGTGAACATTATGTTTTAAAAGATGAATCCAGGTCACTTTACTAGGATTTTATTTCAGCTGACTCCCGAATTTTTTCCTCATTGTTTAACATATTTAATCATTATTTCATTCATTTCGCAAAAAAATTGTTGAGTATTATCTGCTTTTACAATGCACTGTGCTGGGCACTAGAGATGAAAGAAGATGACTACATTCCTTGCCCTCAGGCAGCTTACTCTTTAGTTGGAGAGAGAATTATGTACACAAATTAGGAGAGGGATAGGAGAGGTTACACCAGGGATTTCATTGCAATAGAGCAGCTCTAAATAAGGAAACTCCCATTACTTGAGCCTGAATGAGTGCAAAGATTGGGGAGGGAGAGGAGAGAAGGAAAGCTGAAGCTAAACAGGGTTGAATATACCACTTTGCCTTAGGTCAATCCTGTTCTTGTGTGTGAAAGGTCTCATAAAGTAAAATATATATATATATATATATATATATATATATATATATATATATATACATATATATATATACATATATATATATACACATATATATATACACATATATATACACACACATATATATATACCTATATATACACATATATACATGTATATACATATATACATATATGTATATATGTATATATATACATATATATATAAAGTTCAGTTTTTATTATACTTCATTTTACTATACCTTTTTTTACTCTACCTTTATTTCACTTGACCCAGAAACATTTTTCTCCCTTTCATGAAGCTATACTTAATCATTCACTTATATTCTTTTTTCTTAATTAAGTAATCAATTTTAAAAGTTAATTTTATTTCTTTTTTTCTTACATTTTAAGTTTCAAACTGTCTCCCACTCTACCTCCCTATCCTGCACTAAAGAAGACCACCATTTGATGCAGATTTATAAATATATATATGTAAAACCATGTTATGTGAACTTCTATTTATCAGTTCCTTCTCTGGAGATGCATAGCATTTTCCTTCATAAGACTTTTATAGTTGAATCGAGTATTTATAGTACTCAGAATAACTTGGCTGTTCACAATATTCTTTGAACTATACTGTTGTTACTGTATACAACATTCTCTTGGTTCTGCTCACTTCACTTTTTATTATTTCATGTAGGTCTTTCCATGTTTTTCTAAAATCAACCTGCTATCATTTCTTATAGTGCAGTAATATTCTATAACAATCATATATCACAATTTGTTTAGCCATTCCCCAATTGATGGGCATCTCCTTAATTTCCACTTATTTACCATAACAAAGAGAGCTGCAATATAAATATTTTAGAACATATAGGTTCTTTCACTTTTCCTGATCACCTTAGGAAACAGACCTAATAGTGGTATTGATAGGTCAAAGGGAATACATGGTTTTATAACTCTTTGGGCATAATTCTGTTGAGATTTAGAGGTTTAGGGGTACTGGGAGCCCAAAATCACAACATTCAGGTCCTGCCCAGATGAATTCTACCCAAGCCTTCTTTCAGCCAGAGACAAGGTTTATTAGAATATCCGTTGTATTAGCTAGACTCTTAAGGAATCTGAACATTACTGAGCTATTGGCTAGATTTTAAGAATCTGAGCATCTTAATGGAGACAAGATGGACCTTATATACTGAAAGACTGTGGGAGGGATCTAGGAGTGGCCAAGGAATTTGCTGGACCATTAGGTAATAGAATGCCAGTGGGAAGTGGTGGAATAGGGGGTGGGGGACATAGGGAGGTAAGACATGGAGGGCTAGGCTAGGTAAAGGGTAACAGAGAATTGGAAGATAAGGCCACAATGAAAGGCCAGTTGGTAGGACTATATCCTCAGGCAAATGCAAGAGATTTGGCCATTGGGAAAGTCCAGGGTTTTTCCTTTCTGGGGTCCAGGTCCCAACCCCATCAATTCCAGGTTGCTCTCTAAAATGGTTGGATCAGTTCACAATTCCACCAAAAATGTGTTAATGTCCCATTTTTTCCATATCCTCTCCAATATTTGTCATTTTCCATTCATTTATGTTCAACAAAAATTTTTGTTGAACATCTACCTGGTAAAGTTTACTGTGTGAATCTCTAGGTGCTAGAGATTCTAAGCTGAAAGATGACTTGATCTCTTTTCCTCAAGCAACTTGCAATCTAATAAGCTCCTTCTACCAATGCAGATTGGCACTTTTCTCCAGCTTATCATATTAGAGTGTTGCCAGAACTTTGAAAGGTTTGGTGCCTTGCCCAAGGTCACATAGCCAGTACAAAACTAATGGTAATAAAAGTTTAATGTCATAATTACTTTAGAAAGATTAGTCAGAGAGATGAGATATTGAGAAGGGAGGATCAGGATAGTGGTGTGAAGTAAGGCTGGAGAGGTAGTTGGATAGATGAGGGCTCTGAATGCCAGGTTAATGTCAGTTTCTAGAGTACCTTCTATTCAGTGAGCACTTAATACATTTTCATCATACTGAAAAAAGAATCCCTCCTCCCACTCCCATCCCCACTCAATAAATTCGAGTGGCTTCCTGTTGCCTCCAGAACTAAATACATAAGTCTCTGCTTGTCATTCAAAGCACTTCATAATCTAACCCCTTCCTACCTTTCCAATCTTATTACACCTTACTCTCCAACAGGTACTCTTTGATACAGTGACATGGCCTTCTGGATGTTCCACAAGCAAGACACTCCATCTGTTAATCACTTAAAAAGTGATTAATGAGTTTATTAATTGATTAACTAATTTCTTCATCTGTGTAATTTCTCTGGCTATCCCCCATGCCTAGAACACTCTCAGTCTTCTGCTATGACTATTTTCTTGGCTTCCTTTAAATCCCAACTAAAATCCCACCTTCCCTAAATCCTCTTAATTCCAGGACTTTCCTTCTTTTAATTATTTCCTATTTATCCTGTGGCTACTAGCAGTTGTTTCTTCATACCTGCAATTCAAGAAGCCTAATTATAACTGGGAACAGTGACAGAGTGGCAACTCTTACGGCAACCATCTAAATGTTATTTGAGAAGAGACAGAAAGAAATTGGAACCAACCCTGCCCCCAACATGATGCTTCATCTCTGGTTTCTTTGCCATTTTACTATCTGTCCTCCATACCTGGAATTCTCTCTCTCTCCTTATCTCTGCCTCTTAAAATCCCTACCTTTCTTCAAGATGTAATTTAAGCACCACCTTCTACAAAAGGCCTGTCTCATTCTACCCTAACTGCCAGCAGGGGTGGGAAACCTTTGGCCTGGAGGCCACATGTGAGCTTCTAGGTCTTCAAGGGTGGCCCTTTGAATCCACTTCTGTCAAAGAGCCACCCTTGAGGACCTAGAGGGCCATATGTGGTCTGGAGGCTACAAGTTCCCTACCCCTGCAATGCTTTCCCTCTACAGCTACCTTCCATCTACTCAGTATTTGTTGTGCAAAGTTCCTATCTATACATTGGCTCCCTTATTAAAAGAGAGGACCTGGAATGTTTTTGTTTTTTCTTTGTATCTTCAGCGCTCAGCACAATGCTCTCACTTAAAAAGTGATTAATGAGTTTATTAATTGATTAGCTAATTTCTTCATCTGTAAAATAGGGATCATATATCTAGAACATATGATCCCAGGTTCTCAAGCTCAATCTCAATCTTATCCTCAATTCCTCCCCCTCTCTTCTCCTCCATATCCAATCTATTTACAAGTCCTGTCATTTCTATCTTTGCAACATCTCTTGTATGTATCCCCTTCTCCCCTCTGACACTGTCACCATGCTAGATCAGGCTCTTATCACTTCGCGCCAGTACTATTACTATGACCTGCTGACCACGTTCCCCCAACCCATTCAATCAACTCAAGTGTCTCCTTATGGCCTCAACCATCAACTATAAAAACCCTTTGTCCTCAAGGCCTTTCATAACCTTCTTACACTTCAATCCCCTCAGCTTACTCACAGATCCAGACACTGGTCCCCTTGCTGTTCCACACCCCAATACCTAGAAAGCTCTTCCTGCTTATCTCTACCTCCTAACTTCCCTAGTTTCCTTCAAGGACCAGGTAAACTTCTACCTTCTGCAAGAGGTTTTTCCTGATTCCTCTTAATGTTAGTGTCTTCTCTCTGCAATTATCTAGAATTTTTCCTGTATACATGTTGTTTGTAGGGGTTTTTTTTTTGTACTTTTGTTTCCTCTATTAGACTCTGAGTGACTGGCATATAGTTGGTGCTTAAAAAATGCTCGTTGACCCTAGGGAGTTGCTGTGAGGCTCAAATGGTACAATGTATGTAAAGCACTATATAAATACATTTGTTAGGACTATAATGGCTGTTTAGGACTAATAAATCATAGTAAATATAAAAGTAGCTACTATTTACAAAAGGTGTGGGCAAGTACTTTGCATGTGCAAATCTCATTTTATCCTTTCTAAGACTCTGGAAGGTGGGTGCTATTATTATCCCCATTTATGGATAAGGAAAAGGAGGCAAATAGAAATTAAATGATTTGCCAGGTCACAAAGGTAAATTTCTGAGACTGGATTTGAACTCAGGTCTTCTTAATTCCAAGTCTAGCAGTTCCTGTTGAACTACCTAGCTACCAATGTTATTGAAAAAGAATAAATAAAGATGTTGCCATTCCTGATTCAGTCTTTATAGGATGTCTACTAAGTTCTATGCACTTTGAGGTGCAGTAGTTCATTAAGAATGGTAATAATGCTTTTTTCTGCATTAGATTTTGTTACAATTTTGTGTTGTGATAAAAATGCCAGATAATTGGAAGGTTCAGATAAAATTGCAAAACATTATGAGTTTTAAATAGCACTTTATAAAATTAAATGTGAGCTGTGAAATTGTTTCCCAGTGACATTTTTTAAAGTAAACCTTGAAAAGAATTTTGTGTATTTTATTCACTTAAGATTTGAGGATTTGAGTTCTTTTTTTTCTCCAGAAGCAAAAGTATTGACTTCAAGGAATCTTTGAGTCCAAGAGTCTATATAATCTTTTTAAACACAGTTGTGGTATATAGCTAAAAGCAAAAGACAAAATTTAAGATTCTTTTTACTGTCTCCCCTGCTGGCTGCCAATTTCAGACTTGCTTTCATGGAAATAGATCACAGATCAGAAGAAATGGTCTTAGCTTAAATTCTTCCCTACTCTTGCTGATCTATTGTGAGAAAAGGAAGCACAAATAGTAATGAACATTTAAAAAGAAATTGAACCTCTCACATAGATTTTATCTTTAGCTTTGCTGTGGAAAAACTATATTTCTTCAATAATGTCAGGTAGTTTTCAAAATCTTCATATTAGAATCAAAGTTAGTGAATGAAATAAATATAGCATCTTATTTCAGGATTGCCATCTCTGTAACTTTTGTTTGAGGAATCTTTTTGGAGAAATCTTCTTACCTATGATTATTCTCATAAGAAACATAAATTCTATAAAGGAACATAAACTACAGTGGTGGTAAGACTGCACTAAAGGTTGTGGCTTTCCACTAAAAAAGTGCTGGAAGTACTAAGGCACTTCTGATTTGTATACAAGATAGAAAAATATTATTTCCTAATATCCTGTGTATATTGAACAATTAACAGATAATTTAATCATAATTCTGCCAGGAGCTCCTGGGTAAATAACTTTCCACTCTTATGTTTATTAAACATTTTTTAATCAAAGGTCCCTGTTAGGAACTGACCATTATATCACTGAAATTTATCAGTGATTCTAAATGAGAATGTGTTGTTTTTGCCACTGGAGTGTGTGTGTGTGTGTGTGTGTGTGTGTGTGTGTGTGTGTGAGTATGTGTATGTGTGTGTGTGTGTGCACATTGTATATGTATGTATATATGTATGTACAGACATTATCTCAATTGATTCACAAGAACCCAGTGAGGAAAATACAAACATCTCCAATTTATAGAAAAGTAAACTGAACCTTTGAGAGGTTAATTAACTTGCCCATGATTTTTTTCTTCAGAGGTGATGTGACTGACATAGAAATTGAGACTACTTTTTCCTGATCACTAGGCTCAGCCCTTTTGGCACTATCACTCTTTTGATAATATAGGAAAGTGCTTAAACAATTAAGATCTCCTTGGACTAATATGAACTAAAATGGTGGGAGGGGGCAGTGAGGAGAGAGGAATAGGAAAGGAACATGCCTATTTTGGAAGAGAAACCCACAAAGCTGTTAAGTTAAAAGGAATATCTAAAGCACAGTACGCCAGCTTTTGAAGATGATGGGAGGTAAGAAGGAGGGCACAATTGAAAGCCACATTTTGATTTTGGAAAACTTCATCTGTGGCAAGACCCAGAGCTCTTTGGACTCCTCATCCAGCAATTTGAATTCATTGACTTACCTATTCATCAAGTGTGTGTTAAGAATAAAGACAGTAAAACATAAAGGATAAAGTGTTGGCCTTTGAATCAGGAAGACCTGTTTTGTCATCTGTAAAATTACTGGTTACATGACCATGAATAAATTGTTTAACCCCTCTCAGTCTCAGATACCTCAATAAAATTATAATTTAGAGTACTGTGGAGACAGTTTTCACACTGATGAACTAATAGGTCCTTGATGTATTAGCATAAATGTTTGAAATAAAGGCTACCTGGCATAGTGGTAGGGAATCAGCCTTGGAACTAGAAAGGTTTTAAAGGTTGAAAAGTTTCGAATCTTGTCTCTGACAACAGCTCAGTTTTCTATAAAGCTCTCCAAGACTATGAATTGCAAGAAGATGGCAACATGCATTGGTAATTACTCAATGAGAATTTTACAAGTGGCTACTATGTGCTAGATATTCTAAGTGCTGGGGATACAAACAAGTAAAAACACTCTCCCAGTCCTCAAGAAACCTGAAATACAGCATGTCCCAAAAGTCTTAGTGTGTTTTTAAACACTTAAAATTTAAAATTATTGAAGCTTAAAAAGACCCACTAAGACTTTTGGGGCACCTCGTATAAGAGAGAAGACAATAAGTAAACAGTTATGTACAAACAAAACATATACAGGATAAATTGGAAGTAACCTCAGAGGAAAGGCATTCCCATGGGGGAATCTAAAAAGGCTTCTTACAGAAAATGGGATTTTTAACTGAGACTTAAAAGAAGTCAGGGAAGGCAAGGGATGGAGATATAAGGAAGCAGGGAAATCAAGGCATAGGGGATAGCCAGTAAAAATAAACAGAATTATGAGATGGAGTGTCTTATGTGAGGAAAAGCAAAAAGGTCAATGTCACCGCATGATAGAGTACACTGAGAGGTTTAAGGGGTATAAAGTCTGGCAAGGTAATGAGAAATATAATGAAAATGTTTGTTTCCATAAAAATTGAAACAACTGCTAGAAAAGCAACTAAATAAAATGGAATACAGCAGGTTATCTTGTTTTGCTAGAAGCCAGTATGTAGGACAAAGGTTAAGCTTTACTTAGAGCTTGCATGCTTAATAGGTTCATGAATACTAACTTCGCCACCTCCAGGTAGGGTTAAGAAGCCATTTTCTGAACATAATGTATAAAGAAGGAGGTAAGATATATCAAGTAGTAAATGTGTAATAGGTGTGGCAGAAAGTTGTACCCTTGGAGTACTCAGCCAATGAAGAAACAGAAGATGGACTTTTTGGCTGGGATTAGAAACATATAGTGAACTTTTGCTTTGGTAGCTATTCAATAGGCCACACCTGCTTTTGCTTTCTTATTAGACTGGGCTTTTAACTTCATCCTTCCTGAGTCTGAATGAGTCATTTCTCACAGTAAGAAGGGTCCAAACTTAGGATTTGATATTTACTCCTACAGGTAATAGGGAGCCCCTGGATTTCTTGTTATATTAGTGAAATCCCAGATCCAGTCTCTCTTCCTGTTTATATTAGTAGGACTTTTTTTTTAAAGTGCAGAATTTTGAGTCAGAAGACAAGTTCAAGTGTTTAAAGACAAGCTATTGTTGGTCCTCTTAACATGAATAGGCTTTGAGTACATGCCAGGTGATGAATCAGTTGGAGGAACTGGTGATGATCCTGGAGAAGAAAAGAATTAGGGGAATGTCATATCTTTCTCCCAGTATTTTGAAAGGTTGTCTCATGGAAGAGGGGCTAGTTTTGTTATGCTTGATCTCAGAAGACAGAACTAGAAGCAATGGATAGAAGCAGTAAGAAGGCTTCTTGTATACATAAAAGTCTTAATACCCTCTAACAAATAAATTTATCCCAAGGTAGTATGGCACACCTGTCAAGGTAGGGACTTCCCCATCACTGAAGATATACAAGGAAAAACTAGGTGACTTTTTTTTTTCAGGGATGCAGTAGGAATTCCTATTCAGATGTATCTTGGCTTCCAAGGTGAATTCCAAAATGCCTTTCAACTCTGAGATTCTGTGATGAGTTGATTAACCAGGTATCTAGATTGATACATCAAATACCTGTAGTCAGGGCCCTGACTATAGGGCTCTAACACCAAGCTTTTCTAAATACTTTCAAAATCCCCCATAGAGGAGATAGAGGTGAATTTCCATTAAAAATATCAAAACTTTAGTAATTAGGAAAAATCTCATCAGATTCATTTGTTCTTCCAATCAGCATTAAGTCGTTAGAAAGATAGACCTATAGTAGGAAATTAACACTTAGTTTTTTAGGCTTTATAATCTTTCAAAAGATTCAAAAATAGTCATTTTCAGCATTCAGATTCCTCCAGTGATGGTTCCTGAGAGGCTCAATTATTCATCCACAGGAAAAGGAGAAAAAGTTGCTTCCCACTACAGTTCTGACAATTCCAATGAAAGATTTATAACCACAGAAGTTTTTGACATTATTCCCAATTTGGTTGCTACTGTGTTAAAGTCCCAAATAGCCACAAGGGAAATTGATTATATTTATCGCAATAAAACTTAGGGGGAGAAAAAAAGGGAAAGACAAGCTAGTCACTCCCTCAACACAGTTGTAAGTCTTTTTATAAAGGTTTTTGATTATATACTGATACCCAGGTACACATCTATTATATCATTCTTGATTCCTTATTCTCATTCACCCACATGTCCAGTCCATTGCCCAATCTTACCATGTCTACCTTTATAAAATCTCTTATAAGTATCCCCCTCATCTCCACTCACAAAACTACCTTCCAAGTAGATGCCCTCATTATCTCTCACCTAGACTAGTATAATATATTTCTAATTACTCTTCCTGCCTCAAGTCCACCCACCCCCACCTTCCACTCAGTCTCCAAAGCAATTTTCCTAAAGCACAGGTCTACTTATGTCATACCCTTCCACAACATAATGCAGTGTCTTTTGTAATAAGCAATCTCTTCACAATCTGGTCCCTTCCTACCTTTTCAGGCTTCTTATAGGCCACACTAGCCTATTTGTTCTTCCTCAGATATGACCCTCCTCCCAATTTCATGTCTTGGTGTTCCCCATGCCTTGAATGTTCTCTTCCTTTACCTCTGCCCCTTAGCTTGTTTGGCTTCCTTAAAGATTTTGCTCAAATTCCACCTTCAGGAAGCCATTCTTCCCTAGTCTCCTATCACTGATAGTGACTCCTTCATTCCTGTTCCTATATCTTAGCATATAGTTAGATGGCTCAGTGGATAGAGTACTGTGACTGAAATAAAGAAAAGTGACTTCAAATCAAGCCTCAAAAACTTTTGTGTGACCCTGGGCAATCACTTAATCTCTGTTTGACTCAGTTTCCATAACGAAGTAATGGAAATAATAATAGTATCTACCTCATGAAGTTGTTGTGAGGATCAAATAAGATAATATGTTTAAAGTCCTTAGCACAGTGTCTGGCACATACCAGGACTTTAATAAATTTTTATCTCTTTCCTCCCCTTCCTCCTTCCCCCCACCCCCAAATGTTAGCGCCTTCCCTTTGAGATTACATCTATTCTGTATGTAACATGCATGGACCTAGTTGTTCACATGCTGTCTCTGTCATTAGAATGTGAATTCCTGGAGAACAGAGGCTATTTTTACCTTTTTTTTTTTCATCCTCAGTAAATAGCACCGAGCTTTGCATATACTAAGCACCTAAATTCTTGACAGCTGACTGATTGAAAATGGAAAGGTTCTTATAAACAAAAGATTTATGAAAATCATTTCAACAATTTTTTTTCCTGTCATGCATAGTAAAACTACCATACCTGGACCTTAACATCATAGTTCATTAGGGACTTATGGAGGAAGTAGAAACAAATGGCACTAAAGATAACAAAGACCAGTTAAAACAGTAGTATTCATTTGGGTGGCATGAATATCCGTGCTGAAGACAATATAATTATTGAAAGGAAGGGAAGATATGAAAGGTCTACGGGGGGAAATCTCAAACATTATTAAGACTTTAAACAGGTAACTGAGATAATATCAATAAATACTGATTTAAGCCAACTCTCACAAAACCTTTATGAAGGTCATCTAATTATGAATTAAGGACACTGTCTTATTAGGGTGAAAGGGCAGCTAGGTGGCACAGTGGATAAAGTGCTAGGCCTAGAGTCAGAAAGACTTCTCTTCCTGGGTTCATATCTGGCCTCAGACACTTATTAGCTGTGTGACCCTGGGCAAATCATTTAACCCTGTTTGCCTCAGTTTCCTCATTTGTAAAATGAGCTGGAGAAGGAAATGGCAAACCATTCCACAATCTTTGCCAAGAAAACCCTAAATGGGGTCACCAAGAATTGGGCATAACTGAAAAATGACTGAACAACAAAAGGAAAAGATAGGCTTTCAAAAGCTATATGCAAAAATAGATCACATCTTTACCGTCTCGTAATTGACTTACAGATTTAAAGACATAAGATTTCATCATGCTTATTGTTTCATTAGGCGGCACAGAGGATAGAGTGCTGGGTCTGGAGTCAGGAAGACTTGAATTCAAATCACAACTTCAAGCACTTCCTAGACACATCACCCTAGGCAGGTCACTTAGTGTCTGCCTTCCTCAGTTTCCTCAACTGTGAAATAGGAATAATTATAGCACCTACCTTGCAAGGTTGTTTTGAGGATGAAAAGAAATAATATTTATAAAATGCTTAGCACAGTGTGCGGCAAAGAGTAGGTACCTGATAAATACTTGTTCCCTTTGTTACGATAAAGGATTCATCTCATTAGGGCAAGAGGGCACTTTACAGGATCTTTTATAACGAATTGT
Organism: Phascolarctos cinereus; assembly: GCF_003287225.1. Classification (NCBI taxonomy): domain Eukaryota; kingdom Metazoa; phylum Chordata; class Mammalia; order Diprotodontia; family Phascolarctidae; genus Phascolarctos; species Phascolarctos cinereus. The sequence continues at coordinate 196,757,373 of NW_027555958.1, read as the reverse complement.
CTCCTATTATATCAAGAACATTCAGGACTGCTTACATGCAACAATTGAAATAACCCTAGGCAAAATCCATCTACAAATAAATATTAGGCAAGACATAAAATTGGGAGATAATGACTTAACAAGTATATTCACCACTGTGAAGAAAGATCTATGGTGGAGTCTAGGTCAAGGAATGATTGTGTATTGATCATAAGGTGCTTTAGATAAAACTGTTTGTAGATGGCATCGTGCTGATTCTATGAAACCCCAAGGCATTTCAAAGCCTCCTAGAAGACACCTATAATCCCTCAAAGGAATTTGGCCTGTCTATCCACATAAGAAAGACCAAGTGGATGAAAAATGTCTATTACTCAGATTTTGATATGTATTTTAATGGACACCCAAAAAGCTTGCCCAACAGTACGTGTCTTCAGGAAAGATGGTACATATGGACAATGAGCTGGGCCCGGAGTTGAAATGGAGAAGTGCTCAATTGGATTGCTTTCTGGAAATTGCAAAGTACTTTTACTGACCCTAAACTTTTCAAAAAGGCAAAGGCCCGTTAATTTTTAAATGTAAACATTTATTACTGCTAAAAGGCTGAGAGACATTTAATAGCTCTACCTCTGCAAAGCTAAAGGTGAACATCATAGATGTCAATGGAAAGGTACATGATAGGTATGAACAGACTGCAACTCATAACCATGGAGGAACTCTGAAGAATAACAGGAGTGAAACATCTTATGAAGAAAGTATATGACAGAAAGACAAAATGGATTATTCACATGATGACAATGAGAGATGACTGGTGGATGGCCAGAATGCTCCCCTGGTTCCCTCAGTATGTCAGGAGAAAACAAGGAAAAACCCCACAAAGTTGAGTGGACTCTTTGTTGTGAATATGGAAGACATGAATAAGAAAGATACAGGATAAGCAGACCTTGATGGGTTGCTATCTGCATCAATGTTGGGAATCTGAATCAATAAGATAATAGGTCTTTATGAATATTTTATTCAAATATTGTAAGTACCTTGATGGCAGGGACTGTCTAATATTTTGTCTTTACATCCTCAGTGTCTAACACAGTGCCTGATACATAATAGGTAATGAATAAATATTTGGTGATTGGATGATTGATTGACTGCCTGGAACCATATCTATTTAAGGAACTCTTAAACGGTTTGGTATTTTTACTCCAAGTCTACTAAAACAACAACTTTTTTGATAGACTATATAAGTCTAAATGTTTACATAAAATATATGAGATAAATATTTCTTAAGGTTATTGACTATGGAGCTCCCCAAAGGAACTGAAAAAAGCATATTCTCTAGGCTTCCATTAATATTAATTTTTTCTTCTTAACCTGAACCACTCCCAAGTAATACAGCACCATTAGTAGCAATTCTACTGTCAGAGACAAATGGTGGTGGTGGTGAGGACACCTGAAGTATGGAACTAGAACTCTGACCTTGGGAGGAGATATAGACCAAGGAGATAGAGATAAGAACTTGTAGAGAACAGGGTGGGGCCCAGCTTGGACAGAGTTCATCTTTAGTTGTGGAAAGATTTAGGGTCACACTTCAACCAATATTCACCAGACTTCATCGTCATTGTGCCATGAGTAGTACCTGCAGTAAAGCACAAGTTGTTTTGAAGGAGAAGTGACTCAAGTCATATCTACAGGTGAGATCATCAATCCTCAGACACAACCCTGGAAGCATATGAGGGCAGGGAATAGAGGAAATGGGGAAGACTACATAGGGGAAGGCTTTCATTGACTCCAGGATTTCTCACTAATATGCCTGATGTAGCATAAGCTAGTCACCAGATACCAAGAAAGGCATATGACATTTTCCTAGGGCTATGTAACGGACCCTAGCATGCTGAGGTGCAGGGTCTGTTGTATGGGACAGGGAGCACCGAGAGGTAATAGAAGACACATTCTACCATGTCAGGCTTGTTGTTGTTCAGTTGCTTCAGTCATGTCCAACACTTCATGACCCCCTTTGGGGTGTTCTTGGCAGAGGTACTAGAGTGGGTTGCCATTTCCTTCTTTAGCTCATTTTACAAATGAAGAAACGGTGCAGTGGATTGAGCTCTGGCGTTGGAGTCAGGAGGACCTGAGTTCAAATTTGACCTCAGACACTTGACACTTAACTAGCTGTGTGACCCTGGACAAATCTCTTAACTTGATTGTCTCATCAAAAAGTAAAAAAAAAAATGAGGAAATGAAGGCAAACAGGGTTAAAATGACTTGCCCAAGATCTCACAGCTAGTAAATGACTGAGGCTGGATTTGAACTCAGGTCTTCTTGACTCCATCAGCACTCTTCTCTGCATCACCTAACTACCCATGCCAGGTGCCCTGAGGTAACTCCCTGATCACTTAGCCCTAGGTATGACTCTGAAGAAGGATGTTCAGATATACTTAGCTTCATGTTAATTAAGTAATAATATGATGTAGTAGAAAGAATGCTGGGCTAGGAATCAGAAAACCTGAGTTCTGGTCCTGTGCTTTCTACTTAATAGCTGTGTGACATAAGGTATGCCAAAATTTTTAGCACTAGGAAGTACAAAAAAAAAAATCAAGGTGGCATTATCGGTCAGGAGAGGACAAATTCAAATGGAAATGTGTGTGTGAGGGGGAAGATATATAGATAGATAGATAGATAGATAGATAGATAGATAGATAGATAGATAGATATAGGTATGTATATGTATATATATGCATATGTATATGTATATATGTATATATATATATATATAATGAGTCTTGTAAATAAATAATTATAATACATTAGAATTTGATTAAGAATAGGAGAACAAATGACTCAATGTGGGAGGCAGGGGTCATGAGATCTCTTCTTTTTGAGGAATCTAGGAAGCCTTCATAGAAAAAGTGGACCTGAATTGGGCCCAAAGACAGAGAAGGATTCAACAGCTTCAGGAAATCCATTCCAGACATGGTAGATGGTAGATAGAAAAGAATGGAAGCCAGAGAGGGCAGAATAAGGTTAGGAAACAGATAGCAATCTAATTTTGCCAAGGAGCTACATAGAATAAAGTTGTCAGAGAGAATACTGCCAGATTGTAGAAGTTACTATATGACACACTAAGCAGTTTACATTTAATACTGTGGGTATTAATACTAGCCATTGCAAGTTTTTGTCTAGGAAAGTTACATTGTGCTATCTGTATATTAGTAGCTATGTTAAATATGAACAGCAAAAAGGAGAGTTTGGTGGCAGGGATACTAGATAGTTGATAAACATTTAATAATCACCTACTATGTGATAAGTTTAGGACATATGCATATGAAATACAAAAATGAAAATCATTGCACTGAAGGAAGACAATATACACAAAAGGAAAGGGAAGTTAGGGGGATGGGGAGAGGAGGTACTGAGCACAGGGGCATGGTGGAGATACCAGAGAAATGCAAAATGAATACTAGTTGAGCTCATGGTTTTTTTGTGAGCTTATGGTTCTATTGTGAGTAGAAGACCTTCTAAACAGAGGGGCAGAGGGTATTGATGAGGTGAAAGTAACAAAGCTAACTGACTCTTGCAAGATGATGGGATTTCCCAATGATGATTTTATGAGAGGCATGGTGGAGACATCAGGAAAGTCCAAAATGAATGCAGCCAGAAGGGATATGGAGAAATGTTTCAGATGGGAGATTATTTCAGTGTCTTGGCAAGAGGAATAAGGGTCTGAATTAGGAGGAGGGCGGTAGGAGTGATGAGAGAACAGTTGACTTGTCTCAGAGGTAGAATCAACAGAATTCTATAAATTGTTGGAATTGAGGTGACCATGTGATTCTTTGGTTTCCATCCTGTGTGACTGGATAAATGTTTGTGCCAGAAATAAGGGAACTATTTAAAAAGGATTTTTTTGGTGGAGGGATATTATGAATTCAATTTTGGCCAAAGGATCAAAGGATCTTTTAGTCAGAATTTATTAAACACTTACTATGTGTCAGGCATGGTGCCAGCCACTGGGAATAAAAAACATAAGTAGAAATAAAGATACTCTTTGCCTTCGAGGAATTTACATTCTAATAGGGGAAAACAACACTAAAAAAGAAAACTGAAAAAGGTGTGAGGTGGACATATTTACAAAAAAACACAGAGTTCAACCTAGAGAAAAATAAATGAAGACATGGCTGAGTTGGACACTTTCCTGAAATGGAAGTTCTGGGAGGAGTCATCCATTCAGACTTAGAGGCTGCATGGGTGGAGGGTACTTCCAATATGTGAATTCCAGGTCTGGAGTGAGTTTTATATAACATCAAATCCTTAAAGATCATCTAGTCCAACTCCCCCATTTAAGAGATGAGGAAACTGAGGCTCAGAAATATTAAATCATAGTTTAAGAGAATCTGAGAATTGGAAAATATTCAAGAGCCCTGATCTAGTTCAAAATATACCTGAACAAGAATTTTGTACATTAAAGTATGTTTGAGACATCTAGATAGAGATTTCCATCCAGGAGGCAATTGGAAATAATAAGATTAGGGTACTAGAGAAATGTTGGGGCTAAAGCTGAGGGTCATCTATGTAGATCATACAATCATTGCAACCTTGGGAAATGATGAGATCTACAAAGGAGAGACTATAGAGCAAGAAGAGAAGAGGACCTAGGAGTGATTCATGTTGAGTTGGCTATATTTAGAAAACAGGAAAAGGAAAAAAAATGGGATATGGAGGAGTAGTTACAGAAGTAAGAAAACCAGGATTGACCATTGTCACAGAAATAAAAAGCAGACAAAATAGTCAAAGAAGACAATGCCAGTTGCTACTCAAAGGTGAAGGAAGGTGAATATTGTCACATAAAACGGTGAGTTTAGCAATTAGAAGGTCACTGGGGACCCTTAGACAACATTTTATTTAAATGTTGGGGATAGAAGACAGACTCCAAGCACATGGTATTCACTTTTGGCACAGGACTGGGGTGACAGGAGGATGGTAACAGAGAGTGGGTAGGAGTGTTGTGAGCAGGTGGCATTGTGAGTAGGAAATGCCAGTCAGAATTCTATGGCATTTGCAGGGGATAGGGTGGGGAGGGTGAAGGAAGGGAGTGTACAGAAACAGTTGGGTCTTCTAAAAACACGTTGGTGATATGTCAATGACAAATGAAATCCTCATGCCTTTGATGTTCTGAGGCATCAGAATTCAGTTTGTCTTTATGAGAACAGTTGGATGGAGAAAGACAGGAAGGAACAAAGATAAGATGAGCAGGCAGCCAACCATAAGGATGATCAGTGGAGTTTTGAGACAACAATTGAGGTAGTCCCAAGAAGGCAAGATCCTGGCCATTTTTGCCTTGTTGGATTTTTTGGGTTGAACCATTACCACTTTAAAGATTTCAAGGCTATTCAATCATGCCCTCATTTTGTCAGAATCACCTAAAAGTGAAGGGAAAAAAAAGCTGTCTTCAGCACTGGAGCTAATACGTCAAACGTTTGGTGCTGATAGCCTATTCTTGGACTCCAAGAGTAGGAGGTACACAAATAAGTTACCCTTCTCCTGGGAACTTTTTCAGCATCTGATATGTATAATGGAAAACTCAGCCTGTTCATTGTCACTCTGTCCCTCTTCTCTTGTACACACTCACCCCCTCTACACACCTATCTGCTAACATCCTCTATCATTTATCATTATCTACGATTAAGAATGCAAACTTACATACCCCTTTGATCAAATTCATTGATTAAGCATTGATTAAGAGGCCAGCTAAGTGGTACAGTGGATAGAGTGCAAGGCTTGGAGTCAGGAAGACTCATCTCCCTGACCTCAAACCTGGCTTCAGATATTTATTAGCTGGGACACCATGGACAAGTCACTTAATCCCTTGTGCCTCAGTTTCCTCATCTATAAAATGAGCTGGAGAAGGAAATAGCAAACCACTCCAGTATCATTGACGAGAAAACCCCAAATGGGGCCACAAAGAGTTGGATACAATTGAAATAATTGAACGACAGCAACAACAAATTCCAGCACTGTGTTAGACACTTGTGATACAAAGAAAAAAAAATGGAAACAGTTCCTGGACTCGAGGGGCTTACATTCCACTATATACCCTTTTTCCTCCTCTGCACTCCAAGGCTCACAAAGCATTTCCCTCGCCATAGTCTCAGCAAATTTAAATGACTTTCTGGGGCTCAGACAGGTTGGTAGTGGCAGAACTGGGACTCAGGTCTGAGTCTCATGAGTCTTAGCCTGTAAGGCTCAAGCAAGATAATGGATATAAAACATTTTTCAAAGCTTAAATCATTCTAAAAATGTCAGTAATTCTTATTATTATCAGTCTGGTGACGACTTCATTCCCAGAACCTTTTAAATGCGTTCCTATTGAATTCAAGCAATGTCTATAAAGCAATAGAAGGGTTTGTTTAACACCCTGTTTAAATGTTTAACAACCAGACTGGAATGGGATGGGGGGAAGGAGAAGCGGGAAAAAAAATACTTGCTTTATCTTCATTCTTAACTTTTTCTTAAGTCTAAACAGTCAACATGGCAATAAATCAATCCCTGATTTGTGGCAAATGCTGATTTCTGAGGTTTATATTCTCTCACTAAAAATTTAACTGAGGGCATAGGGTGGGGGGTACATTGCAAGTTTTGAACTGGCTCTAGCCCACCCCTCTTCCACTTAGACCTTATCACTTCGAATTGTTCCACCTCTTGCATGAAACTTTTCCTTAACGCTCTACCATAGTGGAAATCTTTTGACTCTTTTGAATCCCCATAGCCATGTATTTGCATTTCTCTAATGTCACTCTCACTTCCTGCTGTGTAAGTATTTTAATGCTTTTCATTCCTCCCTGCTAAACTGTAGCCTTTCTAGGAGACTTTGTTTTAGCCATATTTGCATCACCCACAGCACCATGCACATACTAGGCCCTCTGAGAATATCTCCCAAATGAATTTCCTTAATGTTAATACTCACTCAGCAAAACTATATGATTGGAAATTTGAAAGAGAAGAAAATTTCTACTAGACTTTTCTTAAAAGCAAAACAGAAAGTCTCCCCCTTGCCTACCACCAAACCACAAACTAACAAATTAATAAGTACACATAGAACTCCATGGTTGAAAAAAAAAGTGAACATTCAGGGAGATGAGAAAGCCAAGGGACCTGTGTCAGTGAAAAAAAAAACATGTCTAGGGTTAATACTACTAGGGAAAATATTAAACACACTTTCAATTTAATTCAATTCAACAAGCATTAATTGCTTACTGTGCCAGATAGTGTGCTAGGTACTGAGGATATAAATATGAAATAAACTCTACCCTCAAATGACTTAGCTACTCTCAGCAATACAGTGATCCAAGACAATTCTGAAGGACTTATGATGAAAAATGCTCTCTATCCCCAGAGAGAGAACTGATGGATACCATACTTTTTATTTACTTTCTTTTTCTTTTGTTGTCTGTTTTCTTTTACAACATGACTAACATAGAAATATGTTTTGCCTGACTGCACATGTATAACCTGTTTCAAATTCTTCTCAATGAAAGAGAAAGGGAGAAAGCTTAGAACTCAATTTTTTTAAAAAAATGAATGTTAATTGTTTTTACAAGTGATTAGGGAAAACTAAATTATTAAATCAATTTAAAAAAACTCTATCCTCAAGAAGCTCACATTCTCCTAGAAAAAAATTTAAAGTCTTCATGTGGAAAATATTCAGAATTCAAAGAAAATTTCCTCTTTTTAAGTATGTTATAGTTCTTGTAATTTATGCATGTTATTTTCAGTAATTTTCAGCCTTGTCATACTCTTTGTGAGTCCATTTGGAGTTTTCTTGGCAAAGATACTGGACTGGTTTGCCATTTCCTTTTCTAGCTCGTTTTGTAGATGAGGAAACTGAAGCAAACAGGGTAAATGACTTGCTTAGGGTCCCCCAGCTAGTAAACATCTGAAGCCAGATTTGAACTCAGGAAGATGAGTCTTCCTGACCCCAGGAGAGATACTCTATACCCTTGTCCACCTAGCTGCTTAATAAATATGTGTTTATGTATAGGTCTTTTAGAAATTATGTTTACATAGGTGAGGACAGACACCAAACTAAAATTCTTGATTCTTTCAAAAATTTCTTAGGATACAATTGGAAAAAATCAGAGGAATACTCAGAGGAAAAATTATTAAAATCATTATTTTAAAGACATTGATAGATATTCAAGTTGAATTGGGAGTAATGAGTTGTAGTATTTTAGTATTTATAATAAAATGAAATATTAATTTAGAATCAATCAATAAGTATTTATTAAGCACTGGCAGTAATAGGCAAAGCAGGGTGGTAAAATTAGTAGTAAAGTCAGGACTGAAACCCAGGCTGTTTGTCCTGGGAAGGGAAATGTGTAGCCAAAAAATAGGGCTGGATTTGGAGTCAGAAGGTCTGTAGTTGAATACTTGCTCATCATTGCTTCCTATGTGACACTCAGTAAATCATGTAGCTTCTCTGGGCTTAAGTTTTCTCATGTGTAAAATGAGTAGATTGGACTAGATGGGTTCTAAGTTCCCCTCAAGCTCAAAATCTATGATTTTATGATTATGTGCCAGTGGCTAGGGATGGAAAGACAGAAATAAAACATTCCTTGTCCCCAGGAAGCTTACATATTATTTGGGGGAAAAATATATCCATAAATACAAAATATATAGCAAGTAAATGTAAAATAATTTGGGGATGAGGCCAGTATCTGAGGGTCTGGTGGCTTATGAAAGTCCTCATGAATATGGTGGCTCTAGTTGGATGTAGACGTGAGCTGAAGATTCTAAAATTCGCTGATATTGTGTGAAATGATTGTTTCTCTCTTGTATTAATAACTAATTATTGCATTAGAACCAAGGTTTTTCCCCTTTTCTTCTTCTTCATGCAGAAATCAACCAGTATGGGAAATCTTTCTAAAAGACATACCCAGCCAGAATGGCTGAGATGCATTCAAAGACAGTAAAAGAAATTCTAAGTTTGGGCTAATGAGTACATCCTTGCTCATTGTGTTTGGTCAGACAAGTCTGGGAAAATGTGGATCCTCCCTTTTGTCAGATAGGTGATATGGAAATTTACAAGTCTGTGACCAAGATTTGAGTGATCCAAGTCATGTACCTCAAGACCCTTATTGTAATATAGTGCAGCCTCTCATTGTAATATTAATTTTCTCATTAATTGTTAACCAATAAGAGTTGATTGCCACCCTTAAGAACAGCTGCTCTTCCGAGAGCATATAAGCCTTGAGCCCACCACCATGAAGGGTCTTTGATCTAAGAGACATGGCCAAATGATCATTCTTTTATTAATAAACATGTTGGCCTTATTAATGAAATGATTAAATTACCCAGAAATTATGTCTCTTGAAACTTTTTAAATGTTAAAATATAAAAATATAGGGAATCCAAACTTTATTGTAATGACTGAGCAATAGATTGGACAGTGAAAGAGCATCCTTTGCTAATCGAGAGTCTCTTGCTACATCCTACAGCCCTTGACAGGGTTGCCTCTAGACAACTAGTGCATCTGGAATAATGAGAGCTTCTTTTTCTGTTCTGTGCTTTGTGGGCGACTCCGGGGAATGAAGTGTAGAGAATTGTGACGTGGTCTGTGTTGGGATTTCATGAAGCAGACTGTAACGAGGTGTTTTCCTATTCATCTGGTTTTTGCTCAGCAATATATGTTCCCATGCAATGGTTGTTTTAAAATACATTGTTTTTGTGTGGGCTATACAATAATTATATTTCATAATTTGAAATAATTGACTCTTTGAAGTAGCAGTGGTGATAGGGAATTTTTTTTCAAGTAGGATTTAAAATAAAATGAAAAGCCAACATGAGAGTGCTTTTAACTTTATGTAATTCTGACTTCAGCTGCGTATTTTCTGGGGAAGCTATCTGCATGTGCAACAATTTTTCTTCCCCTTGTTTAATCATGTCAGTCATATCCAAATGTTCATGACCCCATTTGGGGTTTTCTTGGTACAGATACTGGAGTGGTTTACCATTCCCTTCTCCAGTTCATTTTACAGAGGTGGAAACTAAGGCAAACACGGTTGAGTGACTTGCCTAGGGTCACACAGCTAGTAAGTGCTTAAGGCCAGATTTGTATTCAGGTCTTTCTTCTTCCTGTTTATCATCTTATCAACTGTACCACCTACTTGCCCCATTTCTTTCCCTTATCCTCCATCAATTATCAGCTAAATGTTTTTTTTTCTTCAAGAAAATTATGAATTACAAATTAGGATAGAAGTTCCATCTTAATTAAAAACTCTTAGACCAAAAATTGCAGCACAGTTGTTGATCTTTATCTGTAAAGTGGGTTCATTTTTGGAAGCATTCATTGGAAGTTTCCTCCATCAATGAAAACACAAATCCAGTCCAATAATAATAAAATACATTTTGCCTCAGTCCTGTAGTTCAGAACAAGCACCATATTTGTACACCCAGTACAACAATTTGTTGATGTGTTTTTTAAATGGTTTTCCTTTTTTTTTTTGGTGGTGGGGAGGATGAAAAAAATATTAGCAACTAGAAAATCCTCCATTTTCATCAATAGAACACATGCTATGTATAACCTATATCTGACTGCTTACTGTCTCAGGGAGGGAAAGCGGAGGGATGGATGGATGCATAGAATTTAAAACTCAAAACAAAAAAAATTGAAATGTTTCAACATGTAATGTTGAACATGGGGGGAACAAAATATGTTAAATAATAGAACACAAGCTACATGAGGATTTGCTGAAGAAACTGAGGATTTCAGCCTATAGAAAAAAGAATGACAACATTCTAGCTGTCTTCAAGTATATGAAGGATTGTTACCTGAAAAAAATTAGACTTTTTCTGATTGGCCCCAAAGGGCAAACAATGGTTAGAGTTTCAAAGAGGCAAATTAGGTTTGATACCAGAAAAGAAGAAAATATCTTGCTATCAAGTCTAAGCTGCTATAAAGTATTGTGGAGTGTCTTAGGAGGTAGCTGGTTTACCTTCCCTGCAAATCTTCAAGAAAAGGTTGAATAACCACTGGCTGGATTATTTTAAAAGAAGTTTTTGTTCAGGCATGAGTTTGATTGCAAGTTCATTCCAACTCAGATTCTGGGGTTCTCTGTTCTTATGTTCATTTTAGTTTTATAATTAGAAAAATAAGTTATAAAAGTAAGTCTAGACTTACAGAATGCACTTCAGCATTCACAAATAATCCCATTCTCTTTTTCATTTTCCACAAACTACCTTGGCAAGTATCCTAATCTGTCTGGGCCTCTTTTTCTTCATCTATAAACTGAAGAGATTAAAATAGGTCTCTAAAGTCCTCTCCCATTCTTACCATTTCTATTAAGCTATTCTCTTTTCTTAGGTCCCATTCACAAATCACATTATCCATTGTCATACTACATTGCATTCTAAGACTGATTGTGTAAAGTTCCAGGATCTGGTTATTTTCTTCTACAATCCATCATCTGTAGCCAGTGAAGACATTGCTAACTGATATAGTGTCATAGCATCTTCTGGGGAAACTAGTGATAATGTGAAGTTCAAAGTTTAGTATATAGATGTAATAACACTTGATATTTTTCTAAGGAAGCCTACAGTAAATCCTCTGTTATGATATACAAGGAGGGGAGATGATGACTTTGACAAATTTCCTCAGCAGTCAATGAAACCTAAATGCTCTATGACATGTAAAGACCAAGACCATAATTTACACTGAGCTGTGGAATAAACAAAATGTAGTCTTAAAGGAAGCTTAATAATCTGCTTTTCTCTGCTCCTCCACTTGTTTACATCATTTTTTCCTCATTAAATAATCATTTTAGTTCAATTACATTTTTAAAATAACCATTAAACAATTTGGTTTGTTCATCCTGGTTATTATTAACAGCCTATTAACAGTAATCTCCCAAAGCAGTTTTCTGTTTCTCCAACAATAACTATATTTCAGTTGAATAGTCACACTGATCTGAAACCCAAAACTTTTAGTCTTTTTTCAGCTTTGGCTGGACACTGAGCTGGGTAAACAGAGATTTTATTTATTGCTCTATTTGCCATCAGTTTCACCACTCAAATAGTTACTGCCTCTGGCTTTTACATTTTGGAAAGAGAAATGGATTTTATTTCTCTTAAAGTCCGTTTTGTAAATCCTGGAATCCTCTGACCTCTACCCCTAATAGTTTGATTTTTGTCCCAGTTAAATAATATGTGATTTTTGCTTTGTTTGTTTGACTCAGAAAAAATAGTGAGACATCTTTTGTCTATAATATTTCTTCTCTTATATATACTGATTGGCTTCACACTTATAGATTTCTCTCTCTCTCTGCTTCTCTCTCTCTCTCTGTTTCTGTGTGTGTGTGTGTGTGTGTGTGTGTATGTGTGTGTGTGTGCATGTGTTCCTGAGTGTACACCCATGGATGTTATAATTAGACCTTTTGAAAATAGGAACTGTGCCTTCTGCAATGAAAGACACGCTATGAGGCAGGGGAGTTTCTATCAAAGTTGTGTGAGACCATTAAAGTGCAGGACTAGTCTTAGCACTGATATATCAGAAACTTTATATGTTCTTCTAGGTATGAACCATATATATCCAGCACTGACTGCTGGATATAGAAACAAACTGGAGTGTCTTAGGGTTATTTTTGATCCAGACTTGTTAGTGCAGAAAGTTTGATGGTTCATGAACTCTTTCTACCCGATTAGAGCAAAACGCCTGATCTTCAATTTGCAGGCTAAGAAAGTTTCCTGGGGCAGTGAGAGGTTTAGCGGCTTGTCCAGGGTCAGAGGATAATAATAATGTCAGAGGATATTTCAGGTACCAGAAGAGCAGACAAGTGAGAGAAGAAAAAGGGAGAGTGTGGGTGGGTAACAAAAAAATGAGACGTTATAGTGTTGTGTACGGAGTAGAGGATAGTGTTATATATGGAGTGAAGGAAAGGTAAGGAGAGGAAGGGAAGACAGCATTTATATAGTGCCTATTATGTGCCAGGCAATGTTCTAAGAACTCCTTCTCTTTTTGTGCATGTATGTATATGTATGTATGTGTGTATGTATGTGTGTATATATGTATGTGTATATATGTGTGTGTGTGTGTATGTACACACACACACACACACACACACACACACACACACACAATCTCATTTGATTCTCAGAAAAACCCTGGCACATAGATGCTATTATTATCCCCAGTTAAAAGTTGAGGAAACAAACTCTGTTTCTGTGTCTCTGTCTCAATCTGTTTCTCTCTGTTTCTGTCTCTCTGTATCTTTATCTCTCTCTGTCTGTCTTTCTGTCTCTGTCTCTGTCTCTCTCTGCCGCGTCTGTCTGTCTGTCTCTCATTCTCACACACACACACACACACACACACACACACACACACACACACACGCACATACACTTAACCCTGTGCTAACAAAAGTATTATTTCACTCACCTTCTGCAATGCAGAGACCAGATGTTTTCCAAACTAGACTCTAGGACAAAGGCAAGGTGACAGTGCTTCCCACATGTTATACAAGGTCCCAGGGCTGGAACTTCATTAGTTTTGCCCCTGTCCTCTGACTTCAAAACCAGCACTTCAAAGGACTGTGTATAAATTTAGGAAACACTGACCAAATGTTATCCCCGTTTTCATTGAACTTTGTTTAAATGAATTATCTCTATTGATAATTTGAGAATGAACTTCTAGACATTGTCCAAACTATGGTTTGAGATTAAGTAAAAGAATCTTTAGATTTAATTGTTAATATATTTGTTGTTTTTTCAGTCATTTCAGTTTGTATTCAGTTCTGTTTGTAATCCCATTTGGAGTTTTCTTGGCAAATAGAGTGGTTTGCTGTTTCCTTTTCTAGCTCATTTTGCAGATGAGGAAACTAAGGCAAACCAGGTTAAGTGACTTGCCCAGGACTGCAAAGCTAGTAATTGACTGAGGTCAGATTTGAACTCAGCAATATGAGTCTTCCTGACTCCAGGCCAGACACTCTAATCATTGTGCCACCTAGCTGCCCAGTATTTTTGTATGCATATGTATGTTTGTGATCCCCATCTCACTCTCAAAGATGAGGATGGTTCTTTTACTAAAAGCCAAGGAAGCTGTCCCAAAGATATAGTCAGCCCAGGGGGCTAAATCTAAAATAAGCTGGTTGTTTTTCAGCTTCCTGATGACTTCAGGCTATTTTGATGTGGATTCCTGCTTATTTAAGGGCATTAAAAAACAAAACAAAACAAAACAAAAATTCAAAACCCTCTACTAAGTGGAGTCCAGGACACTCAAACTTGGTGAATAATCTGAGGCCAGTCTAATCACCACACCTTACCTTATCTAACCAGAAGAAATTCCATTTGGAGGTGAGAAGTTCCACATTTAACTGAGCTGAGTACTGTAACCTTGTTGAGTATCTAGGCAATGGCTAAATAAACCTCTTCTTATTAACTATCAAATAATGTATAAGTGTCTCATTTCATTCCCTTATTGAAATTAAACTACCAGGAGACCCTCCTGACTTGGGTTCAAAAGCATATGAGTAGAGAAAAGGACCATAGAGAAAGTATTTGGTAGTGAGAATAAGCATGAAATATCTATCAGACACCAGCACAATATTATGAATATTCTTATAGTCAATAAGATTTTAACAGCAATAATACATTAATAAAATATTTATTTATTGTGCACCTACTATATGAAGCTGTAGCACCTACAGTGAAACTATGGGATGATTTCTATCATCATGTAATTTACTGAGGGCGGAAAGAAAAACAATTTTGGGGGGAATCTCCAATAGTGTACATTTCATTGGGGTAATATTTTGGGGTTTACTTCTTATATTTTAAGAAAATACAATCATTTTTGTTTGTTTGTGCTTTTTTTTTGGTTTTTTTGCTAGGCAATGGGGTGAAGTGACTTGCCCAGGGTCCCACAGCTAGTAAGTGTTATTATGTATCTGAGGTCAGATTTGAACTCGAGTCCTCCTGACTCCAGAGCCAGTGCTTTCTCCACTGTACCACCTAGGTGCCCCTACAATCTTTTTTTTGCCAACATAATTTTCAATCTCATAAGATATAAAGTGGTTTTTTTTTTTTGCCGTAAAATAAAAGTAAAGACTTACAATCATATACTTGACCTCACCTTAATAGTTACCATGGCTATTTTTGCCTTACAAAACTGTGCATGATATACATGGGATATGTGGGATATATAACCTATTTTATGTAGGTTAGACTCATCCTTTATGCAGACATCAATGTTGTTTGACTTCTATGAAGCATGAAAAACTGGTCCAGCCTATGGGAAATTAGTTTTGGAGGTTCTAGGGAAATTCTCACTGGCCTGTGATGATGCCTTTCTGATCTAGAGCAACCGGTTACTGTGGTGAATGTGAAAGAAAGGTATACACCTACTGCATCTAAATAAGTATCCTTTTTACCTGTCAGAGTTAGATTCTCTATATCTTTTGTCACCAATAAAACTGTTTTACTGCAGTTTTGGTTCACAAGTGTCTCACTGCAGTCTCACCCTGGTCTGAAAGAAGTACAATTATTCCTTCCACATAATGGGGGTGGGGTGGGGATGTTAGGGGTGCAATGACCCTGTGACCTAGAAATCCACGGAAAATTTTTTGACACATCCTTTGTACCAGAGAAGTCTGATTTTTGTTTCTTTTTCTTTTATGGGGTGTTTACAGTACCTTATTGTAAAATTTGGGTTAAGTATTTGATCAATAATTATTTTTAATGCTATGCATTCATGGAATATGGAATATCATAAACTTACTGATAATTGGTAGTAGAGGAGAGTCAGAACTGCTGTGACATGAAATGTTTCATGTCTTTCAGTGTGGCTGCAATTAATCATATGCTAAGCTGTAACATTGATCTGTGTCATCTGTTAGCCTTTGTGTGTTGTTTGTGGCTTCTGGAAAATTACCCCCAAATTCCCATTTAATTTTTTATGCCAACTTTCCAAATATTGAAACCACAATGGGGAAAGGCATGATTTGGAAGGGATAACTGTATAAGTTCAGAGAAATCTAGTGGTACTTTGGATAGAAAGAACACTGGATCTGGGGTCAGTGAGATCTGGATACTTATATATTTATTTTCAAATTCTGCCTCACACTCTTACTTGCTTATTTGATCCTACACCTAGAACCTATTTCCTTCAGTTTACTCATCTGTAAAATGGGGATAGTAATAGTACCTACCTCCTAGTGTGGTTGTGAGCAAAGCATGAGTTAATATTTGTAAAGCATTTTGAGAACCTTAGAGGGGCATATAAATGCTAGGTAACAATGAAAAGGTCACTATATTTCCACTGACTTTTTAAACCCATCCTTGCTAATGACTTTCCTCAACTGAGATTACCAGACAGTGGCAGGTGGCTGCATGGATCAGCCTGTCTCTTAAGGAGGCTTCTTTGAGTCATTTTTTTTTCAGACATCATAACCTATTTTTAAAACCATCAAAATACTTTTTGAACATATGTACAGTATTTTCCTGAAAGAGATATTTAGACAAGGGTCAGAATATCTCCCTCAAACTGTAGTTAGTAAAGAGAGTCTTCTGTAGGATGAGGAAGATAGTGTTCATTTCTCAAAATAAATAATGTTTTAACCAAATTGAACGTCTCCAACATCACCTGAGAACCAGCTTTCAAAGTTACCTGAATTGTATGTTAAAAAAAAGTATTTCTACCTTTCCTCTTTGCTTTGTTAGCTCTTAACACTACACCCACTCAGTACTAATTATAAATTTTGCTCTGGTTTAATTTATCTAAAAAATCTGTAATGTGTAATACTATAGTCACAGAATATTGGAAAGCTTGGGGAGGTGGGGGTGAGGGGACTATATATAAGTTGGAGAATCACTGCCTCCACTGATGTGTTGACTCAGAAATAAAACTCCTAAAATGTATTTTGTTCTCTTAAATGAACTACATTAATTTTGTTTAGGAAAAAATGAATAAATGGAATTGATAATGGTGGGCATTTTCATTGTTACAAAAATGTTCAGCATTCAAAAATCTGGCAAAATTATGCCTTTGAGATAACGCCCCAATAATTATCTTTTAATGCTATGCATATATGGCATATGGAATAACAGAAAATTACTGGTAATTTGTAGTAGGGGAGAGTCAGGACTACTGTGACATGAAATGGTGTATGTCTTTCAGTGTGGCTGCAACTAATTGCGTGCTAAACTCTAACATTTATTTTCATTGTTCTCTAGGTGAGACGCTCCTCTGTCAGTTCTCTGATGGAAATGTCTGCTTAGACATATGTTTCCCAAATTCTATCCTATTTTATTCATGGGAAAGACAAAGATGATGTTGGCTAGTCTTGCTCTTTGTTTCTTTCTTAATTGACCTAGCCCATCTTTATATAAATAATGCTAATTATAATATCAGACTTGCTAATTATACCTCAATTCAGGGCAAATTTCAACAGGGCCTCTGACTTGATCAAAAACTTTTTTTCCTCCTCTTGAATGCCAATTATATGGTAGCAACATAAAATTATTTCAGGGATGAATAAATGGCTTTATTTGCTTGAACCATGTTGCTTGACTCACCGCTCTTTCCACCCTATGTTCTAAGTGTGATGTGGAGCCCCTGAATGTCCTGACCTTAAGTATTACACTTGGTAAAAGTTTTGTGCCTACATAGACATTAGCTTTCTTTTTTTAGAAACAAAAATGAAAACTATTCTGATAAATTTTGGTCATCTGTCTATGTATGGTCATCTATATCTACCAGCTCCAAGTAAAAAGAGGGAAGGAAGGAAAGAAGGAAGGAAGGAAGGAAGGAAGGAAGGAAGGAAGGAAGGAAGGAAGGGAGGGAGGGAGGAAGGGAGGAAGGAAGGAAAAGGGAAGGAAAAAGAAGGAAATAAGGAGCTTCAGGTGGCACAAAATGCTGGGCCTGGAGTCAGGAGGACCTGAGTTCAAATCTAGCCTCAGCTACAAACTAGCTTTGTGATCCTGGGCAAGTCACTCAATTTATGTTTGTCTCACTTTCCTCAGCTTTGAGATGGGGATGATACTAGCACAACCTCACAAGGTTTTTGTAAGGTAATATTTGTGGAAAAAAACAAAACACTTATCGTGTCTGGCACATAGTGTGTTCTGTATAATAGCTAATTTCCTTCTCCTTTCACCTTTCTCCTTTCTCCTTCCCTAAATAATCACTTTTTAAGGGCCTGTGCTGTTCTGGGGCCCTGTGCTAAGCACTTTACAAACATTCTCTGAATGGATCCTCACAACAATCCTGGGGGACAAAAACAGGCAACAATTATGGAATCTTAGACCAAAGAAAAATGATCATACTAGTTTTAAATACTCCTTTTTTGAGTGCAAAAATTGATAGGGTGCATATATTCAATCAAGACTGACAGAGAAAGTTAGAATGCTACAGGGATTGAGGAGGAGGTGAGGTGAGAAGGTGAGAAGACAAGGATATCATTGTGATTGTTTTTCCTTCTGCTTTTCAACCAGTATGAAGGATTGCTGTGGTTAAGTAAGAGAGAGACATGGGTTTGCATTTCCTTTCTATGGGAAAATCACTTGACCTCTTCGACCCTCCACCTATGCATACATAAAGGGGTTATTAATACCTGTACTACCTAAATCACAAGGTCATAATGAGGATCAAATGTGATATTTTGCATGAAATCCTTCAGAAACTTTAAAGTGCTATGTAACAGCTATCCTTTTTTCTTCTCCTCCTCCTTCTCCTCTTCTTCTTCCTCTTGTACCTCCAATAATGTCACCTCATCCATAGCTTTCCTCAATGTCTTCACTTGCTAAGGACTTTTCCTTCTTTAAACTTCACTTTGGACAATTTTAATACACCTATTTTCTATTACATCAATCAATCAATCAATATGCATTTCTTGGGTATTTCTTATATGCTAAGCACCTTGCTGAAGTCATTAAAAAAGCAAAGAGAAAGAAAAACAAAACAAACAAAAAAAATCCTGCAGTTTTTTTTTGAGGGCAACTTCCTGTCCTCAAAAGGCTTGTATTCTAATGGGAGAGATAATATGTGCACAAAGAGGTCTATATATTGGACGCATAGTCAATGGATGGTAATCTCAGAGGGAGAATTACTAGTAGTTGGATGAATTGAGAAATATCTTTTATAGAAGGTATGAGTTAAAATGAGGAATTAAAGAAGTCAGAGATTCTAGGACCAGAAGTGAGTAGAGAGATCATTCCAGGAAAGGAAAAAGCCAGTGGAAAGTCATGGACATGGAAGATGGTGCTTCATATATGAGGAAGGCAAGTCAGCCGGAGTTGACTGAGCGTCTAATGTGCCTGGAAGGCACTAATATATAAGAAAACTAGAAAGGTGAGAAGGGACCAGGTTGTTAAGGATTTTAAATCACAGAAGACTTCCTATTTGATATTGGAAGTTAGAGGGAGTCACTGGTATTTCTTGAGTGGGGTGGGTGTTACGGTCAGACATGCTTTAGGAAAATTCTTTTGTTAATGGTGTGGAGGATGACTTGGAGAGCAAAGAGACTTAAGGTGTGGAGACTTATTAGGAGGCTATTGTAATAGAATACTGAGAGGTGATAACATGGACCTAAAAAGGTGGTAGATGGGTAAGTGATGAGAAAAGGAGGTATACTTTGAAATATGTTGTAGAGAAAGATTTGGGAACTGATTTATCAATGTATGCTGTGCATAGTAGTTTTTTAATAAGTGTTTGTAAGATTCAATGAAGTACAAGTAAATGTATTTTAAAACTAGATTGGCTTGTTTTTTCTATAGAGGAAGAATACACATGCTAGGGTCATTCTTTCTTTGTTCTCTCTCTCTCTCTCTCTCTCTCTCTCTCTCTCTCTCTCTCTCTCTCTCTCCTTTCTCTCTTTCTATCTCTGCTTCTCTTTCTCTCCATATCTACATGTACATTATATATACATACACAGTATGTGTGTATATATTTGTTCAATAGGGAATCTTCAAGAATTTGTCACCCACAAAACCTCAAGATAGTAAAGATCTGCTTAAGAATTCCTGTTAAGAACTCCAGGATTTCCATTCCATTCACAATCTTTTCAGAATAACATTGACAATCATGAAACCTTTACCTTTAAGGTGCAACTTGAGTCTTTCAGGTCTTGGTTCATGAATGGGATTGGAAATGAAATGTCTCTAGAAAAGAAAAGAGACTTTGTGTTAATTATTATGATATTAATAGGTTTCTTAGCTATTTATTATTCATTATATTCCTTGCTTTTCTGGGCATCAATGGCACTAAAGACATAGAATACACATGAAAAATTAGAGTAATAGAAAATAAATTACTTAAAAGATTGATCTTTGATTTTTATATTCATAATATAAAATTGGGAACATAAATACTTTTACCAAATAAGTAACTTGGCTACCTCTATTCTTTGTTATACACTATAATAAAAAAAAACTGTTGATGTATTTATCCAGTCTCAAATGATACGGATTAAAGTTTTGGTGAATGTAAAAAAGATCACTCATTTGAAAAAAAAAAACTTCAACTTTCTGGTTTTAGCTGGCAGTTGCTGCTCTCCCCTATGGTACATACCATATGGATGTATTTTCTATTTGTGCTCATCACTGTGGCTCAGGGACCTTTTGAATATACTCATCAGATTTCCCTGCTTATTGAAGCTTCATGTCTCTCAAACAGTATTGTGCCACTTAACAATTGCAAATTAAATGTAAAAAGATCTTTTGATTTTTTTTTTTAAGATTCATGATTTCTTTCATGCATTAAGAAATACTGCAGTGGAGGGATTCTATGTTGAAGTAATTCCAGAAATTATGTTCATTCATGTTAAATATATGAACCGCCTTTTTTAAAATTGTTTTTAGGAAGCTACCTTTATCTGTCTGATAGAGAATGAAAAATGACATGAAATTCCATGTTGGGAAAATTCAGGGAGATAAGCAACTCTCAGAAAAGTGGCATGTCATGTCTATAAATAGCAAGAAACTGATCTGTAGCAGTCATGAATTCCCCAAACTATCACTAGCATGAGGCAAATAGCACTTTGTTTCGGGGTGCTGGAATCCTGGGGGTGGAGAGAGACATGTATCTTTTCTACAGTGACTGCCATACATACACCTTGCCTTTTAGTCCTCTGCCTCTCCACAGTACTCCTCCTCTACTTGCCAGCCCTACAGTCCCATCTCTTTTTACTGCTGTTATGGGACCCATTTTCCTCTATGAGGAAACCTCCTATGAGGTTTAAGGACAGGACCTCATCTTCTCCTGGTGCAAATGCACCCACAGTTAGATTGTTCTCTGTGCTGATGGATTCCACCTTAAACCCATTCAAATGTTTTGCCCTCAGTGAAAAAAAAAATCGTACTTATAGCTCTGGGAATTCTACCTCATTGACTGGCCTCAGTAGCCAGTGATGTGGAAGGTAGAGCAAGAGAAATGATGAACAATATGCTTTGTCCTGAACAATATGCTTCCACAGAGCTAAAGTATTGTCTCTGGAAAATAAAAGGGAAATTACTGTTATCCGTGCTCATAAGGATACTTAGGGATTAGCATCATACTTCTAATCAGAAAGCTTCCCACTAAAACTAATTTTTTGAATGTAGTTTTTGGCTTATGAGGACATGTGCATTCATCACACACAGCTCAACCCCCGTCTATGGTTGATTTCATAGAATCAGAAAAAGTTAGAACTTTAATAGACCCAGGAGAATGCTTAATCTAACCCCTTGATTTTGTAAATTTAAAAAAAAATGAGGATCAAAGGGCTTATAATTATTATCCCATATATTTATATATATCCTTACTACATGTAGAGTTTTTCTCATACCACCCTCATAAAGTGAATAACATAAGTATTGTTATCATCATGTTATACATGAGGGCATGGTCTCAAAGAAGTTAAGTGGCATTCAATTCCGTCCTCCTCCCCCGACCCAGATGGGGAAACTGTGACCATTTGTTCTATGAAGTTTGGATTCAGTCAAAGGGCCACACATGAGGACCTAGGCCTGGAGGCCACAGGTTCCCCACCCCTGCCCTAGATCCTTTAGCTACTAAGAAGTCAAAAGTAAACTTTCTGAGTCCAAAGTCAGTGTTATTTGCATTATTCTATATTGTCTCAGGTCAAGTGATTTTCCCAAGCTCACGTATCTGGTGAGTAGCAGAGCTAGAAAAAAGACACACATGTCTTGGTAACCATTTCAAAAGTATTGCCTTTAGAATCCAGTGTTGAGATCCCACCTCTGATGCTTACTACCTTGAACATACTACTTAAGCTTCTAAGCCCTCCTTCCCTCATCCATAAAAATGAAAGGTAGAACAAGATGATCTCTAAGGTCCCAAGCAGCCATTATATACCCCACTTGAGGTGATGAGAATTCAAAACCACATTGGTCTGGTACATCTTTGATGACAGGGTCATAGATTTTAGTCGAGAAAGAAACTTGTTTTTCAGTCATGGCTCAGTCTTCAGGCCTCCATTTAGGCTTTTCTTGGCAAAGGGACTAGAGTGGTTTGCCAAGTCCTTCTCCAGGTCATTTTACAGATAAGGACACTGAAGCAAGCAGGGTTAAGTGACTTTCCCAGGGTCCCACATCTAGTAAGCGCCTGAGGTTAAATCTGAACTCAGGTCTTCCTTGATTCCAGGCCTGGTGTTCTGTCCACTGTGCTACCTAACAACCCAGAAAGAAATTTAGAGGCCATCTAGCCTAACCCCCTAATTTTATAGATAGAGAAAGCTGGGCCCAGGGAAGGTAAATATATAGTCAATAAGCATTTTTTTTTTTGGGGGGGTGAGGCAATCAGGGTTAAGTGACTTGCCCAGGATCACACAGCCAGTAAGTGTCATGTGTCTGAGGTCAGATTTCAGCTCAGGTCCTCCTGACTGCAAGGCCGGAGCTCTATCCACTATGCCACGTAGGTGCCCCATCAATAAGCATTTCAAGCTACTATTATATGCTGGGGATTATGCTAAGCCCTGAGGATACAAAGAAAGGCAAAAGATAGTCATTAAATGGTTTTCCCAAACTCACACAGCTAGTGAGCAACATAACTAGAATCTGAACCCAGGTCTTTTGTGTCCAAATCCAAAACTCAGTCCACACTCTGCCTCCTTCAGCTTGATTCAAAGATACCAAGCTGTGAGAATGCATTAAAAAAGAAGAATCTTTGAAAAGTATCACCTTTCTTTTTGAAATCATTTTATACATAGGCCAGTACATTAAGATTATAAGATGAAAAAGGAACCTCAGGATGGAGGAAGAAAATGAGGTAAAGCATGGATTCTATAACTCACATTTGCCTTATATGAAGAAGAGAGCTTTTCTCAGTGCACAAATTGTTTAATTTCCTCTTTCAGATCTTTCATTCAATTCTAACTGAAGGTATTTCTAAGAAAAGAGAGATTTATCTCTATGCAAGCTTGGCATCTTTGCTTAAGATACTTGCTGCTTGTTGGGACTGTTGGGACCCTAAGCAAGTCACTTAACTTGTTACTGCTGCTGTTACAGTCACTTAACTCCATTTGCTTGTTTATAAAATGAAGGGGATCTACCAGAAGGCCTCCACATCCCTTTTATGTCCAACTCTAAAATCTGGTAATATAATCCAAACTGTTCAACTTTGTTGGCTTGCTCTGAGTAGAGAAGACTAGAAAGTAGGGAAAAGAGCTTTTAAAATCTGTTATTAACAATGCCCATCTTGTAATTATTAAAATAGCATTTTTATCAAGACACTGAAAATCTGTTCTGATTAGCTCACTATGTTGAAAATCTATGTGAGATCTTGAGAGATGAGAAATTTTAACTAGAATAGGTTATTTTTCCTTAGGTTAAGGTCCAAAGGATCTTGTTATTTCTTGTTACAGCAAAAGTCACTTCAGCTGCATGGTTTAAGAATACTAACCTTGATCCAAAGGTGTGAAGTTTATTGTACCATAAATGAAAGAATTTCCCAATGAAACACTTTTCTAAACATCATGTCAAAGTGCTTTTATTCATCTCAGGTGTTCATGTCACTCTCTGATATGATCTCATATAATTCTTTTAGGGAGTTATTGACTCATGGTGTAGACTTGTCCTTCTGAGATGGGTGCCAACAGTCCTTATTAATTAGGTTCTTGGGGATCTTACACCTTGCGAATATGTGTGTGTGTGTATGTATGTATAGTTTTCCACACCTGTGTATACAGGTTTGTTCTGCCTCAAACTGTTTTTCTTTTTTTCTCTTTAGTAGACACAGCCAAGTAACATCCATCATTTCTATCATGCTTTTCCCTTTTCCCTTCCCCCAACATATAACTTTTGAAAAAAGAACATTTGGAATACAAATGTTCCTGATTAATGGAAAGATGTTACCACCAACATGGAAAGGGAATTATTGGCTGCTAATTCAAATGGAGAAGTTTATAAAGTCATTCAATATCCCCAAAAGGTTTATGTGAAGATCATCTCAGAGAATGAGACATGAGTGCCTGGATGAAATGAAACACTGCAACACCAGCTAAATATTTTTGAAAAGAAAACCGTTTAGTTGGGAAATTCTTTCATTTGTGATATGATAAATTATATACATGTACGTATAATATGTTACATATATATGTACCATACAATCAAAAACATCTGTGTATTGATGTAATATACCATATTACTTTTCTCTTTATGTACTTGTGAGTATATGTATATATGTATGTATAGGTTTGTATATATATATATATATATATCATATATAGAAAAGCAGGATGACATTGCATATATAATAGTAGTATTTACATACATGCATGCATAAACTTACACACACATATACATACACACACACACACACACACATATATATATATATATATATATGTATATATATAAAATTATGTTGTCATAGAGAGCTATTTAACCTTCCAGTGTCCTAGGTAACTCTTTAAGACTATAATTTACAGTAAAGATGCCTACATGTAATGGTGGAGTTTCCATATCTGGAGTACCCTATACCAATGAAATCACAGATTCAGCTCCTGTCTCTAAAGTGTGTATGTATACCATTTAAAAATCTTTTGTTGATACCATAGTCATTTCTGAACACACTTAACCTCTACTTCCCTCCCTACCCATCCTTAACACCAGATAGAAACAAAGAAAAGATTCTACCTAAAACAAAGAAAAGCAAATTAAAAAAAAAAAATCTGAGACAACCTATTGCCCCATAACTCCCTGCCTCTGCTAACTGTTTCATTTTCTATTCTCTAAGAGGCAGATTAGTTACTACAGTTATTCAGAGATCTGTTTCCTTATAATGTTCCTTTAATTAACATTTCTGTAGTCATCTTGTTTTTCTGGTTTGATAGTATCTTAATAGTAGAATTGGATCTGTTCTACTAAAAGAGTTTTATCAAAATCCTACTTGGAAACCATGCTTTTTTTTTTCTTATATAAAACTTTAATAAGGAGAAGGTGTTGAAGAATCCTTTATTATCCTATCTTCGACACCTTCAAAAGTATTTATATATTAAAAAAATAGATCTGCAGAAAGGAGCATGTTTAGCTTCCAGACTTTAGAGGTCTGGATTTACACTACATTTATTTTTGTTGAGGTGATGAATGTGATCATTTTAACACTAGTCATACTTCTTCATTTTGTATCCTCCCCCCTAATTTATTCACTCTTTTCTGCTAAGTGCAGGTTCAGTCGGGTCTGAACAATTTTATCAAAGGAAGGTTGTGCCAGTATCTGGACAATAAGGTGAAATGTGAGTGTGAAGACAGGCTGAGGAACCAATTTGGGCTGAAAGAATACTGTAGGGGTAGGTAGAGAAGCAGAATAAATTTGCCTTTAAGCTGGTATCATGTTGATAGTAGGCATTCAGGAGCCAAGTGGGTCATTTTTAGTCAGGGTATGGACAAAAATTGAAATAGAGAGCAAAGTCAAAGGCCAAGCCAGAAGTTTGAAATCAAATAATCTACTGTAACAAGATTAACTTGTTGGTAAGAGGAAAGGGGCAAGGAGTCTAGCCACCAGGCAGAGGTAGTTTCCGGGCTCCTTGAGATTTCTTGTTTTGGCAACTGCTTTAAACCAATCACAGAACATTTTTTACATGGCTAATAATTAAAATCAATGCCTTTTCCTTTACTGAGTTTTACTTTCAGTATCTGTAGCTCATTTGTATGTGTTTAATTGGAACCATTGTAATTGCATGAAATACCTTGTCCTCTTTGTGTTTTTCTTCTGATTTTATGCTGATTTTGACTTTTACCCTAACTGTTGAGGTGATGGCTATATACAACTTATTCTAATACGACTACCATACCAGTATCTAGTCATTTCCTATCTGTTAAGATATAACCAAGTTCATTTTTTAAAATTAAATTATAATTTTATTAAAGACTTGAGAAACAACAAACTTGAAGATTTACATATATAACAGAATAGAAAAAGAGGATTCTATTATATAGTTTGGTATTTTTTGTTTATACATATTTTAAGTACGTAAGTTTAACATTGCATTTCTTATCTGAATTGTCTTTTGAACATTTAGGGATTTGGAGCATGTTTTTTCATATGTTTGTTGATATCTTTTATTTCTTCTTTTGAGAACTGCCTATTCATATCCTTTGAACATTTACCCAGTGAGGAGTGATTTTTGTTCATATATGCAAACATACATATATCTATCTCTATGTACTTATGTGTACACATATAGACAAATGGTTATATATGTATATATGTATGTCTATACATACATATTTGTGTATATGTACGCACATGTATGCACACTGTTATACACAAGTGTATGAGAACATATACCACTACATACATATCTATGTATATATACACACATATATGCACATACACATATATTTGCATATAATAACATACTTTAAAGATGATTAGTTATTTATCAGGAAAAAATGCCTCTAAGATTTTTCCCCCAGTTAATTTTCCCTTCTAGAACTAATTGCTTTATTTGATATCTATAATTTTTTTTAATTTTAAGTAATAAAATATTTATCATTTTTTCCCCTTTATGATCACTTCTATTTCTTGTTTACTCAAGAAGTCACCTCCAATTGAGAATAGTAAAAGGTATCTTCTTATCTTCTCCAAATTATTTACTAGTTCAATAAGTTCTTTACTTATAGAAACCAAGGGAAACATTTTAACGTGAAAAGTCAACAAGCAATACCAGCAAAACATCTTGTTTAGCTTGGTGTGTATGTGTGTGTGTCCATTAAATGTTGGTTGTATTGATGCTTTAATATTTGGATCATATCATCTTAAAATATATTTTTGTCTTTGCATAAGCCCTGGGCATCCAAAGAAATACACTGAATAGTTTCTGCCCTCAAATAACGTAGGAGGGCAATGTAACACATATTAGTATATACATAATGAATACAAGATAGGAACAAAGTTCCTATCAGCAGGGGAGAGAAGGAAGAGTTTCATGTAGAATGTGCTTGATCTGAATCCTGAAGGAAATTAAAAATTCAGAAAAACAGAGCTGAGGAAGGAATGCATTGAAGGCATAGGGTTCAGACAGTGCAAAGGCTTGGAAATGGAAAATGGAAAGTCATGTTTGTAGAACATGGATTAGACATGGAGTATGGTTGGATCCTGGAGGAGGAGGGAAATAATGTGTAAAGATACACGAAAGGTAGCAACGAGCTATATTGTGAAGATATTTTAATGTCAAATAGAGAAGTTTATATTTAATCCTAGGGGCAACAGAAAAACCCTGGAATTTTTAGTTTGCTTTATTTATCTTTTTTGTGGGGGAGGGGGACCAGTGTGTGACATAATCAAGGTAACTCTTTAGAAAATCACTTTGGTGGCTATGTGGATGATGGGTTAGAGCAGGGGAAGGGAGACTTTCCCAAAGAGCATCTCCTTAGAGATGAGCCAAAGTGGTTCTTAACTTTGTTTTTCTTTCTTTCTTCCTTTTTTTTTTTTTTAAGTACTGGGCCCCTTTCTAATTCACTTAGGCTGGCATCTCAGGGGTTATTCATGGATCCAATTCCACTACTGATTGGCAAAGGAGCATTAATTCCCTCAGTTTACAATTTGGGCTGGCTTGCTCTTCCTTAGATGCCTGTTTTCCATTACCACTACCCTACTCCTGGGACCCACAATATTAACCCCAAATTTAACTGGACATCCAAATGGAATATTCCACTTCAGCTCAGAACTCTGAAGCCCAAGAAATCCACTGGCCTCAGATTCCCTGCTAGCAAGGATTATAGGAGTAAGCCTTCATATCCAGCTTCTTTACCTTTTTCTTGCATCAGGAGCCACCTTTGTAAGTCTGGTAAAGCCTCTTCTCAGAATGATGTCTTTAAATGCATTCACTAAAATACCTAGGATTACAAAGGAAAACAATTGTTTTGAAATATACCTATCTATTCATCCATCATCTCTTTGTCTTTATCTAGATTTTTTAATCTACCTAAAAAATGTTCACTTACTCAAGTTAAGAACTCTAAATTCTAGAGCACAGGAAAACACAATGTTTAAGCTGAACAAATGTTAGAGCTTAACCTCTGTCTCATTATATGTATGAGGGAACATTATTTCTGAGGGATGAAGTGATTTTGCCCAGAGCCAGACTAGACAGATAGTCACAATTTCTCTTTGCTGTTATTATTGGTGGTGGTGTTGGTGGTGGTGGTGGTCCTTCATTCTTGAAGAGGACCAATAACATCAAAAAGGCGATGATGTTTTGACTTGCAGGTGAATTGTATTTATGTAAGGCACAGCTGTGCAAAGTCAGTTAAATTCAAGAACTTTTTTGTGTTCTCAGTGTTCTCAGCTTTTCTCTTTCCAATATTCACATGTACATGCACAAACATGCAGATACCCACTGTGGGTTCCAAATATCACTAGGAAATTTGTTGAATCACTTTAAATTTGCTTCAAAAGGTGACTGCTAACAGAAGAGTGGTTGATAAAACTAGTAGAGGAAAAAGCACCTTTCAAATACTCTTCAAGCTTACAGTTGCTTAAATACTCTTCACTCTATAACAAATCCCCAACATTTCCAAAGAAAATGATTTGTATCTGTAGGACAGCAATGAGCATAATTGGATTTTGAAGTGATTCAAACTGGATTAAATTTCAGTTAATGGAATTGCATTTAAAAAAAATGCTATGTGGAATCAGACTCTCTGAGTATTAGTGTAATATCCCTGAGGTAAATTAGGAACATTTAGAACCCTTTCAAGCAGAGAGAAATATTTCAGGACTTACTGATACCTGAGTGACTTAGGATTATAGAGCTAGAGCTGAGGAAGCCCTCAGAGACCTTCTAGTCCAATTTCATCATGGTAACAGTGAAGAAACCAAGGTCAAAGGAGGTGAGGAGGCCTGCCTGAGATCACATAGGTGGTACTGGTCAGAGGTGGGCATACAACCTGGATTCTTCTACTTGAGAGTGAGTGCTCTTTTCACAGGGTTGTGCTTCATTTCCAAGACCTATGCCATTTGGCACTGAAACTGGTAGAGACATAGCCTACAAAGTCATTGAAATTAATGCCATGAAGACATTGCTTAAGTAAGTCAGCAAAGCAAATATTCATTGAATGATTTAGAATTCAAAATCTTATACATATATTGAACCCATTACTCCATTTGTGTGAGCTAAATCATAGGAAGTCTCTTTTTGAAACTACACAATTGATTTTCATCAGGGGAAATACCTAGGCCCATGGGATCATAGAGTTAAAACCTTAGAGATCATTGACTCCAGTCCTCTAATTTTACAGACTAGGAAAGTAAGACAGAGAGGATGAGGGACTTGTCCAAAGTCACAGAGCTAGTACTTGAGGCAGGATTTAACCTCAGAGTATGAAGTAGGATATATAGTGCAAAACACTCTGGGCTTGAAGTTATTAAACACCTAAGTCTCAATTCTACCTCCAACATTTCTTAATTTTGTTGCCACAAGCAAGTTATTTAAACTCGCTGAAGCTCAGTTGTTTCATATGTAAAATGGGGATGATAAAAGCTGTAGATCCTCATAGTAATATTTTGAAGAGCAAATGAGATAACGTATATAACGTGTTTCATAAAATCTCAAAGCGCTGTGTGTCAGATGTTGCTACTGTTAGATAGTCATGCACAAAGATATCATTATTAAAGAATATACTAGAAACAAAGCTTTATTTTACAGTTCTATTATGTTAATATATAATTATGTTGATAATGAAATGAATTATAATTGATACATATCATGTTTAAGATATTTATTATGTTATTACTATATATTTATATTAATTAATTTATAAAATTTATATATTGTATAACAAAGGGCAGTTAGGTATCACAGTATGTAGAGTACCAGGCCTAGGATCAGGAAGCCTCAGCTTCCTCAATTCAAATCTGGCCTCAGACACTTAAAGCTATGTGACCCTAGGAAAAACCATTTACCCTCGTTTGCCTCAGTTCTTCGTTTATAAATGATCTGGAGAAGGAAATGGCATAACCACTCCAGTATCTTTGCCAAGAAAACCCAAATGGGGCCGCAAAGAGTCAGAAATGACTGAAATCAAATTATATTAAATTACACATAAGCCTCCGACCCCTCTATAAGTCATGTAAAGGAGAGATATCTTAATTTGCAGGTATGTGACCAAAATACCTCAATAACCACAAGTTGTGTGTCCTTTTGGAAGCAAATAGGTTGGAAGCTAAACAAAGTTGTAAAGCCTGTCTTCTGTCCTCTCCTACCCTTTCCAGTGCCTTTTTTTCTCTACTTCTATTTTGTCCTTCTTTTCTCCTCCCTCTCTCCATTGTTAAAAGTAAGCATCCAATACTTAGTCATTCATATTCATTGACTGATTACACTTTGAAGTTCATACACCCTCAGACATGACTTTCTATTTTTTACTTTTATCATATCCTAGAATAATAGGCATTTTCTTTGTTTTAAAAAAAATCTTACCTTTTATGGGGGGGAGTAAAGAAGGGGAATAGAGGTGCCCAGAAATCATACTAGACTCACTTGACTGGCTGGACCTGATTTCTTTCTTTTAGGGTGACTTGGAGATAGGGTAGGCAACATAGACTCTACCGCCTACAGTCTATCCCTGAAAATGTCCCCTTTGTTCTCCTGTAGAGGCTAGTTGAGTTTTTTCAAGGCCGAATCCCTAGAGCTAGGGCAGGTGAAGAAACTGATATCCCTTCATAATCACATTCCTTTGAAATCCACTAGGTTCTAGCAATAAGCCTGCATTCTACCAGCACTGAAGCTCCAGGACATTCACTCTTCTCTTGGCTGATTTGACATCTTTCTCCCATATCCCCTCTCCTTAAAGTACTCCTTCTTTCTCAAGAGTCTCACAGATAGAGATAGATAGATAGAGATAGATAGATATGCTTCAGACCTGGAATCCACTCACCCCTTTCTACCTCTTTGAAGCCTTCAAGACCTTGCTTAGAGGCTACTTTTTATATGAAACCTTTCCTAATTCTTCCATCTCACATAGTAGTGCTCTGCCTCCTAAATAAACCCTTAGTCTATTTTGTATACATTATGCATGTAATCATAAATATTCATGTTTTCTTCCCCCATTAGAATGCAAGTTCCTTAAATACAGGAACCTTTAAACTTTATTCCTTGTGTCTCTAAAGCTTAGCACAGTTCCTGGCACATAATAAATGCTTAAGGAATACTTGATGATTAACAGATAGATTGATTGACTTGAGGACACATTTTACATGACCCCTTTAGACATTCCCAAATGTGGCCCAATGTTGCCAGGGTTCTTTCTACACCTGATAACAAAGTCTCTGACAAAGAAGTGGCACCTTTGGAGTTGATTTTCCTCATTAATAATTGTGTTAGTGATTAAGCATGTATACAAAGACATTTTTAAAAGCTCTGTAGCAGATTTTATAAAGTGATACTATAATGGAAAGAAGGTAGTGGGAGCAGTTGGTTTCTGATATGCCGTCTCAAATGAGACAATGTTCTAACCTCTTTTCTATTTGACTTTTGGTTGTCATAAAGGGACATATCCTTTGCCTGCCAAATGAATTCTGCCATTCTAGCCATATGACTTTTTAATTTATTTTTTTTTCCTATTTGGAAATTCAATGACTGCATCTCTCTGTTGAGTTGATTTAAAAGGCTTATTTTTATTTATTTATTTAGGATTTATACCTGCCAGCTTCCAAAAGGATTTGAGACAGCTTACAACATAAATATAACGGAAAGTAAGCCAAGGATAAAACCAGTAGAGACACAGTTTATAATGCACAGAACAAAGGAAATAATACTCTGTAATAAAAATTGCCTGTATTCTTTGCTAGTCAGGCCATATAAAGAACAATATGTTCACTCCTGGGTTTCTCTTTTTAATTGGCGGAATTAGAAAAACACATCTTGATTTTTTTTTGTCTTCTCAGTGCTTAATAAAGTGCCTTGCACATTGTGGATGCTTAAGGATTTATTTCTGGATCGGATTGGGTGTGATGTCAGAGAAGAGTAAGCAAGTTGATGAAGAAACTTGAAATTCTACCTAATAGAAAACAGCTAAAGGGAGGGAGAATATTTAGCCTAAAAAAAAGAGAAGACTTAAAGGAGACATTATAGCTGAGGCCATGGCTGAAATATATAGGAAAACAGATTTTGTCTCATTATAAAAATGGATCTTAAAAAAACAACAACATTTAGAGCAATATCAGAATGGATAGTGAGCTCCCTACCACTGGAAATGTTCAAACAAAAAGTAGATCACTTTCTGTAAGGGATGTTGTAGAACAGAGTACTCCATTAGGTGATAGGTTGAATTAGTAAACTCTCTTCCAGCTCTGAGATTCTATGAGATTCTATGGCTCTGTGCTTAAAAGAAATAGAGTAGATGTTAAAAAGAACTGGAGTAGAATTGGTTGCTATGATCAGGTGCTGGATTTGGCATTAAATTCTCTGGTAGCTAGAGTAAAAGGAAAAAAAAAGTGACAGTTTTGATTTTCTGATTAAAAAAAACACATTCATTCATTTACAGAGACAAACTTTTTCAACTAATCTCAAGTAGTAATTTATTGTCCTAGTCTTTGTGTAAAGAATTTTAGTAACAGGTTGTCAATGTGTTAATTTTTTTTTTTTTTGGCAAACACAGAAATTCTGACCAAACATATGATGCTTCTCTTACCCTTTCTGAAGGCATAGGAAGGAATTACGGGGGACAGTCACTCATTTCTAAACTCTTTGTCATCTGTTTTCTGACCAAACCAATCTACAGAAACTATTTTCTCATAGGTTACCTATGATCTTCTAATTGCTCATTTTGATGACTTTTTCTCAGTCTCCCTCCTGCTTGACCTCTATTGCAGCTTTTGATACTGTTAACCACAATCTCTTTCAGAGAACTCCTTTCTCCCTTGGCTCCATGCCATTACTCTTACCTGGGTTTTCTCCTACTGACTGCTCTCTGACTGGTCTTTCTTAGTCTCCATTGTTGGCTCATAACTCATCTTCAACCCATTCAGAATGAACGTTATCTCTCTCTCTCTCTCTCTCTCTCTCTCTCTCTCTCTCTCTCTCTGTCTCTCTCTCTCTCTCCTTCCTCTCTTCCTCCTCCTCATCCTCTCTCTTCTTCTTCTTCCTCTTCTTCTTCTTCTTCTTTTCTTCTTCTTCTTCTTCTTCTTCTCCTTCTTCTTCTTCTTCTTCTTCTTCTCTTCTTCTTCTTCTTCTTCTTCTTCTTCTTCTTCTTCTTCTTCTTCTTCTCTCTTCCCATCTCTTTCTCTCTATCAATGATCTCATCCTCTAAAAGGATCTACACAGATGACTAACTAATGTCTTAATGCTGCCTTTATGCCTGTTAGATCACTACATCTGGACATTTGGCTACTTTTACAAACTGAATGTGTCACAACAAAATTCATCATCTTTCACCTAAAACTTCTCCAAATTTCCCTATCTCTATTGAAGAAACCACCATCCTTCTACGTGACCAAATGTATAACTTTTCCTTCATTCTTGGCTCTTCCCTCTCCCTGATGAAATCAGTTAACAAATTCCAAATGCTGTGGATTCTAGCTCCACAGTATATTTCATATACATCTCCTTTCTACTCATGTGGCTACCATCATAGTTTAAAGGCCCTCATCCTGCTCTCAGCTCTTCTCCCAAACTTGGTGCATGGATATTCTGCTACAGCTACAATCCTGTGAAGGTCAGAGACAATGGATTCAGTCATGTTGGGCACTCGAGGGCTGTATTTATCTCAGTCCAAGTGGATGTTGTGACGATCAATGACCCCTTCACTAACCTCAACTACATGGTTTGCAGGTTCCAATATGATTCTACCCATGACAAGATCAAAGTCACTGTCAGAACTGAGAATGGAAAGCTAGTAACTAGTTGAAAAGCCATTACTACATTCAGGAGCATGATCCCATCAATATTAAATGAGGAGATGCTGGAGCCAAAAAGTAGAAAAGTCTACTGGTATATTTACCACTATGGAAAAGGTCAGGGCACATTTGAAAGGTAGTGTAAAGCATGCCATTATCTCCACTCCTTTTGCTAATGCTTCTCTATTATGATAAGAGTGAACCATGAGAAATATAATAATTATCTTCAGGTTATCAGTAATGCCTCCTGAACCACCAAGTTCTTGATTCCTTTGATCAAGATAATTTGTGACATATTTTCCATTGTGGAAGGACTCATAGCATTAGTCCATGCTATTACAAATATCCAAAACATATGCATGCCCCCTCTGGTAAAGTGTAGCATGATGGACATTGCGCTGCCTAAAAGATGATCTCTGATTTTACTGGTGCTGCTAAGGCTATGGGTAAAGGAATTCATGAGCTGAATGGGAAGCACATATGCATAGCCTTTTATGTTCCTACTTTCAATGTGTATGTTGGGGATCTGACCTACTACCTGGAGAAACCTGAAAAATGTAATGATACCAAGAAAGTGGTGAAGAAAGCATCAGATGCACCCTTGAAGAGTGTCTCAAGCTACACAGAGGACCAGGTTGTAGCCTTTAACTTTAACAGTGACACCTATTCTTCTACCTTTAATGCTGGCACTAGCATTGCCTTCAATGACCATTTTTAAAGCTCATTTCCTAACATAACAATGAGTATGATTATAACAACTGTATGATGTCCTTCATGTCTCCCAGGAATAAAGTGAAAAATGATGTATCTTCATCCCCAGCCAAAAGAGGAGTTCTACCATAGGGGAACTTACATCCCTCACCTCTTTCTGTATGCTGGGGATCTCATATCCCATTCATAGTCCTTTCCCAAGGTACTCCTGTGATGTAAGGGATAAGTATAGAGTTCTATGTTGTGTACCAGTGCAAAGTAAATAAATAAATAAAGGCCCTCATGTTTGTCCTAGTGGAATAGCCTTTGGATTGGCCTTCCTATTTCCTGTCTCTTTCCACTTCAATAAACCTTCCACATAGCTGCTAAATTAATCATCCTAATGCAAAGGTCTCACCATGTTACTTCCCTGCCAACTAAATTTAAGGGGCTCTCTATTGCATCTAGAATAAAATACAGTCTCCTTAGTCTTGTGTTTAAGGCCTTTCATAACCTGGCTACAAGCTACCTTTCTACTTTCAAGCCAAGCTAGGGCACTTAATGAATGCTTGCTGCTTGTTGATTTGTATATGTAAACCACAATATAAATATAAATATGTGTATCTGGTTTTCCTTTTGGGGGGTGGGGTTGGGATTTGATTCCGAAATAACCCAAACACACCAGGCTCACTCACTAATATAGACATAAAGTCACCAGTGCTGATGCATTAACTGATGAATTCTAAATTGTTGAATGGTATCTTATCACCTTCTGAGCAAATAGTTGGCTGTTAGATTCCATGGCTAAGTGTGAGTAGGAAGAGAGAAAATATCTTCGCTGCCCACCAAGAGGTGAGGAGGGAGGTTCTTCCATTACTGCTGTGTCTCCCTTCAACTCAGAAAGGTGTTCATACTTCATGAGAGAATAACAGAGTATTAATGCCTTGTTAACACATTAAGACTTCATCATCTGATCAACTGAGCTGAGTGAGATAACCAGCTCCCTTCTCCATTACACTAATATAAGCTATAGCTATTTATTTTGAATTCAGGTATTATCTTCTCATGTAAAATGAAGTCATGATCATTAGGCCAGTCCATGCAGTTAGACTTCCAGATCTCATCTGAGAGAGACAACAGGGGAAAGCTTGAAATGCAGGAAGGTAATAAATAGTTTGTTGAGCTATCAGGACAGAGTTGAGATTGAATTCAGACACCATTCGAGGAAACCTTTCTTCACATCCACCTCATTGTCTTTCTCCCTTCTCAAATTTCTGTAGTCATAAGTATGGGTAACCATGTTTTCTTTAGTAAAATATAAATTTCTTGAGTAGCAATTGTTTTATTCTTGTCTTTGGACTTTGGCACTAAATGCAAAGCCTTTCATAAAGTACAATCTTTGTTGAATTGAATAATGAAAAGAATATGGCAACCATAATCAGGAGAGACAAGAGTTTAAATCCCACCTCAGATACTTATGAGGCAGAGTACTTTGCTAGGCTCTAATGATAAAGGGGAAAAAAAAGTCTCTCTCTTCAAGGACCTTACATTTTGAGAAATTTGCATTTTCATCTATAAAATGGTGATACTAATGCCTGTAGATCTGTCTTGCAGAGTTATGATGGTCTAATGAGATAATGTATATAAAAAGTATTACTTAATCCTTAAAGTGCTTTATAAATTTAAACTGTTTACTATTGAAAGGAAGTTGAAATTCAATCCAGTTATTCCTTAGTGTGGAAAGCATGAATGAGATGATATGGTACTTTGCTTCCTGCTGATCTAACTTAATTCAGTAAATGAACTTCAATACTCTAAAATATATGGCTAGCTAACATGCCTCTCTCCAATATCTGGTGTCTAAAGAAAAATTTTGCCGGATGTCGGTTTGTACTCAATTCTCTAACAAATATTCTTAGTACA
The DNA here is from genome assembly GCF_003287225.1 of Phascolarctos cinereus. NCBI lineage: Eukaryota > Metazoa > Chordata > Mammalia > Diprotodontia > Phascolarctidae > Phascolarctos > Phascolarctos cinereus. Next base: position 196,720,472 of record NW_027555958.1, on the reverse strand, counting down.
GATACGATATATTGTTGGCTAAACTAAGAAGCATAGAGGGGCAAAGCCAAGATGGCTGATTAAAAGCAGTGATTTGCTTGAGCTCTCCCCCAAACCCCTCCAAATACCTGTAAAAATGGCTCTAAACAAATTCTAAAGTCCAGAACCCACAATAAGACAAAGTGAAACAAATTTCCAGCCCAAGACAGTCTGCGTGGTTGATAAGAAAGGTATATCACACCATATAGGGAGAAGAGCACAGTTTGGCGTGGGTGCACAGGCAAACCAGGACTCAGCAAACCTGGAGCAGGCCTCAGGGGACTGAATCGCGGGCAGCTGTGGCAGTTTCCAGACTTCTCAATCCACAAATGCCGGAGACAACTTAGGTCAGTAGGAAAAGTTATGGCTGTGGTGAGAGAGAAGCTTGGTCCCAGCCCCAGTCCCTGAGCTCAGCCCTGGAGTGGTAGCTGCTTCTTGAGCTTCCAGCACACAGACTGAGGGGGAATAGAGTAGCTGATCAGAGGGGGATTGCAGGGATCTCTCTCTCTTGGTGCAGGATTCTCTTGTTTTGCCTGTACTTGGATCTGGGTCACAGTTCTGGGTGATGGTCCTGTGGCAAGGAGGAGTGCTGGCGTGGGGAAGCTTGTAGTGGCAGTAGAGGGGAAATCCTCCTCACAGTTACAAGATAGAAAAGAGTGCCTGTGGTCACTTATAGATCAGAGCACAGGCCAGGAAAGGAGTAAACATCTCACCCCTTATCATACCACTTTGGAAGAATTGAAAATTTATGGGTCCCTAGAAGTAGCTCTGAAAACAGCTGCACAAAACCCCCAAAGCTTGGGACAGTACATTCTCCACACTGAAAGCAGACCCCTACCTTAACAAAGAGTTTAAAACTCAACTAATTGCCTGGGATCATGAGCAAACAAAGGTGTAAAAAAGTCAGACCATAGAATCCTTCTTTGGTAACAAAGAAGATCAAAACATACAACCAGAAGAAGACCACAAAGTCCAAAGCCTCCATGAAAAGTATGAATTGGTCTCAGGCCATGGAAAAGCTCAAAAAGGAGTTTGAGAAATAAGTAAGAGAAGTAGAGGAAAAACAGAAGAGAAATGAGAGTGATGCAAGGAAAGAATGAAAAACAAGTCAACAGCTTGCTAAAGGAGACCCAAAAAATTTTTGAAGAAAATAACACTTTAAAAATAGCCTAACCCAAATGGCAAAAGAGGTCCAAAAAGCCAATGAGGAGAAGAATGCTTTAAAAAGCAAAATTGGCCAAATGGAAAAGGAAGTCCAAAAGCTTACTGAAGAAAATACTTCCTTAAAAATTAGAATGGAACAATTGAAAGCTAGTGACTTTATGAGAAATCAAGATTTTGTAAAACAAATCCAAAACAAATGAAAAAATAGAAAACAATGTGAAATATCTCATTGGAAAAACAGCTGACTGGAAAATAGATCCAGGAGAGAGAATTTAAAAATTATTGGACTATCTGAAAGCCCTGATCAAAAGAAAAAAAAAAGAGCCCAGACATCATCTTTCAAGGAATTATCAAGGAAAACTGCCCTGATATTTTAGAACCAGAGGGCAAAATGGAAATTGAAAGAATCTGCCAATCACTTCCTGAAAGAGATCCCCAAAGGAAAACTCCTAGGAAGCTAAGCCAAACAGAGTTAAGTGACTTGCTCAGGGTCACACAGTTAGTGGGTGAGGCCAGAGTTCCCAGGTCAAGGAGAAAATATTGCAAGAAGCCAGAAAGAAATAATTCAAGCATTATGGAAACATAATCAAGGTAACACAAGATTTAGCAGCTTCTACATTAAGGGACTGGAGGACATGGAATATAATATTCTAGAGGGCAAAAGAGATAGGATTACAACCAAGAATCACCTACCCAGCAAACTTGAGCATACTTCTTCAGGGGAAAAAATGATCATTCAGTGAAAAAGAGGACTTTCAAGCATTCTTGATGAAAAGACCAGAGCAGAATAGAAAATTTGACTTTCAGATACAAGACTCAGGTGAAACACAAAGAGGTAAACAGGAAAGAGAAATCATAAGAGACTTATTAAGGTTGAACTGTTTATATTCCTGCATGGAAAGATGGTATTTGTAACTCATGAGACGTTTGTCAGTATTAAGGTAGTTGGAGAGAAAAAATTATATGTATGTAGATAGATAGATAGGTAGATAGATAGATAGATAGATAGATAGATAGATAGATAGATAGATAGGTAGGTAGGTAGATAGAGGGCACAGGGTGAGTTGAAGATGAAGGGGTGAAATCTGGAGAATAAAATTAAGGGGTGAGAGAGGATTATACTGGGAGAAGGAGAAAGGGAGAAGTAAAATGGGGTAGATTATCTGACATAAAACAGACAAGAAAAGGCTTTTACAGTAGAAGGGAAATGGGGGAAGGTGAGAGGGAATGAGTGAATCTTATTCTCATAGTATTTGGCTTTAAGGAGGGAATAACATTCACACTCAACTGGGTATAGAAATCTATCTTACCCTGCAGGAAAATGCGGGGGGGGGGGATGGGGACAATCATAAGCAAACACTTCTGAGGAGGTACAGGGTCAAAAGAGAGAATAGAATAAGTGGAGGAAGGGGTAGGATGAAGGGAAATATACTTAGTTTTTTACAAAAAAAATTTAAAAACTGAAATAAAATAAGAAGCATATATCTTAACATGTAAGTTGGCCACAGTTGTCATTCTATTATGAAATTTTAAGACCAGGTCTCACTAAGGGAAAAAGCCAACCCAATTTGACACAGGTGCTCATAGGTAGAGCTTGAATTTTTCTCATCCAGGAGCTTTGGATTTCCTCGAGCACACATATTGGTTTGAAAACTTAGAGTTTTTGTGTCTATAACAAGGAAGAAATTGCTTTAACTACTAGTGTCTTAAGGGGCATGTTACCAGCCTCATTCATAAAATAAGCCATTAAAAGACTCACAAGGACAAGAGGAGTTGAGGAGAAAAAAGCAGTTATCTTGCAGAATAAAATGAAATCATAAACTAGCAGAGATAGAATAATCGAGAGATTGCCAGGTATGACTGAACTAGGCTTGTGTCTTTAAAGATGAGGAAGCTGATGCCCAGAGATGGAAAGCAAGTTGCCCACAATCATATAGACTGTGTTTTTGTTTTTTCAATTAGTCATATCTGACTCTTCAGGACCCCATTTGGAGTTTTCTTGTCAAAGATACTGGAGTGGTTTGCCATTTCTTTCTTAAGCTCATTTTACAGATGAGGAAGTTAAGCCAAATAGAGTTAAGTGACTTGCTCAGGGTCACACAGTTAGTGTCTGAACTCAGGTCTTTCTGATTCCAGGCCCAGCACTCTATGTATTGTACCACCTAGCTGCCCCTTATGAACTGCTAGCAATATAAATAAAAACTCTAGTTTAGTAAGATTTACATTAGGCCATTCTGAAAGACAGTGTATGACAGATTAAGGATCCAGAAAGATCCTGACTGAATAAAGTATTGGGAAGATTCAATTAAGATGGAATTCAACAGAAATAAATGTAAAGCTGGTTTAAAAAATCAAGTTTACAACTACAGGAAAGAAGAGGAACTGTTCTCAGTTTGTCTGAGAAAAACCTGGGGATTTAATGGACTACAGGCCAGTAGTATGATGTGGCAGCCTGAAAAAACTAATTCACTTTTGGCTACATTAAAAGAGCATAGATTTCAGGGATAAGAAGTTGATGATAATTCTTCTCTACTCTGCGCTTGTCAGATCTCATCTAGAGCATAATGTCTAGTTGTCAGTGCCACAGTTTAAGGAGGACATGGATGAACAATAGAGTATGCCAGAGGAGGGCAACCAGGTTGCTGAAAGGCTTTGAGTCAATATAATTTGAAGATCAGTTTATTACATGGGAACATTTAGTTTGCAGACAAGAATACTCAGGAGAGAAGAAATAATCACATGAATGAGGGATTATACTTGTTGTATTTGGCTCCAGAGAGAACCAGGAGCATCACAAAAACCAGGAACTTTTGCAACCAGGAATTTGCAATACATTTAGGTTTGATGTCAAGTAGTAAATCTTAACAACTAGTGCTGTCCAAAGATGGAATGGGTTGTCTCATGAAGTGATGGATTTCTTCTAGTTATAGGTCTTCCCCGACAGTCTGGATGGTGAATTATATATTATAGTGGACATTTCTTTTGAGTATAAGTTTGACTATATGGCTTCTGAGGGCCTTTCCAATTCTCAAATTCCATGATTTTGTGAACATTTGTGCTTCTGTTATTCTATGAACATTTATAGTGCTAAAGTAGAGATATCAATTAGATTCACCTTTAAAAAAATTTCTGGACTAGACCTCTGGACTTAGGGAGAGAAGGGGATTGACTTGGATAGACTTGGAGTCAGGAAGACCTGAGTTCAAATTCTGTCTCAGACACTTACTAGTGAAACCTTGAGCAAATCACTTGACCTTTCCCCATCTTAGTTTCCTTCATCTATAAAATGGAGATAATAACTTCACCAACCTCCCAGGGTTGTGTTGAGCATCAAATGAGAAAACACATGTAAAGCACTTTAGAAACATTTAGAAATGTTAGCAATTATATTATTATTGTTATTACCTCTGATATAGTTTGTGCAGACAACTTTCCATGTAGAAACCCTCTCTAACAATGGAGTTCAGTATTTGCTCTATGACTCATAATCTTAGTTGCTTGGAGATACTGAGAGGTTAATCAACATGTCCAAGGTCACACAGATGATTATGTGAGAAAGATGAGATTTAAATATAGTCTTCTTGGTTCCAAAATTGAAGCTCAATCCACTACACCTCAAAGGCTCTCAGAGTATCTAAATGTGTCATTTAACTAACCAGTAATATGATATAATTTGTTACAAACAAAACCTCCTATCAGAGGCCTGTATTATTACTACTTTTTCAGTCTTCTGAAATTCATGTTTTCCCATTTGAAATTCATGGTTGTCATTTGAGATCACAGACAAGAGGCAGCCCCCATTCAAAAATGTTCATATAATTTTGGCATATTTCCATTAGGCAGACTTAATTATTTTTAAAAATTTAATCATATTTATTTAGTCTTGATTATTGTCATTCTTAACAACTAATTTAATAGCTGATTATACCACAGGAAACTGATAACATGCTTATAAAATGTCACCATTCTTGTTTAGGCCTTCCTCATCTCAAGCCTAGAGGATTAAAATGATCTCTGTATATAGCATCTCCTCCTCCAAACTCATTTTGAAACGATTGCCAGATCAGGCTTCCTAAAGAACCCCTATGGTTGTATTATAATCCTACTGAAGGACTTTCAATGTTCCCCATTCCCTAGTACATAAAGTGGTATCTCAGTAGGAAAAAGGAAAGGAAGGAAAGAAGGAAGGAAGGGAAGGAGGGAGGGAAGGGAAGAAAAGGGAAGAGAAAGAAAGAAAAAAGAAAGGGAAAAGAAAAAAGGAAAGGAAAGAGGAAGAAAGAGAGAAGAAAAGAGGAAGGCAATGAGGGAGAGAAAAAAAGAAAAGAAAAGACATAGGCAAGAATGAAGGAATTTTTGTCTCAAACGATCTGGTTGAGAAGCCTTCTGAAACACAGATCTTGATGGGTCTATTTGCCTGTTCATTAGGGGGAGGATATATGTGTATATTTAAAATATTGATTTTTTTAAAAAGTCTGATTATCTAGAACTCTAGCGCTTTTTGTGTAATCAAATATTTAACATTCCTGTTTAATCTTCTGTCAGTAATTACACTGAGGTAGTTTGATTCTTAATAGCTCCTACCTAACTAAATTCTGAAAGGATTTCTAGATACACTTGATATCTTTCTCTGTAGCCTTGTTATTCAGTACTATTCTAGTCAATACAATAAGACAGCTCTTATTTTGATTAGCATAATGTACTTACAAATTTTAAGCTGATAGGATTAAATGTGGAATTTGAGATCTAGGTTTATGTTGCCAAAAAAAAAACCACCACTGTTTTTTAATATAACAGTTTTATCACAAGATGTTTTTTCTTTTTTGCTTTGTGGTTAATTCAAAACATTTTAACTTTTTTTGTTGTTGTTATAACCTCCCACACAAATGATTAGATTGAAAATTACAGTAGTATTAGAATGTGATGTAAAGACCATTGACTCCGGAGGCATAAGACCTGGTTTCAAATCCTTCTTCTCTAAATCTTGCCTGATTTGGAGCCATACCTGGATGACCATGGTCAGCCAATATTTTTAAACTTACTAGGGCAATTAGGTGGCACAGTGGATAGAGTGAAGGACTAAGGCTCAGGAAGATCTGAGTTCAAATCTGACCTCTACATTTAATAGCTGTATAACCCTGGGCAAGTCACTTCACCCTATTTGCTTCAGTTTCCTCATCTGTAAAATGAGCTAGAAAAGGGAATGGCAAGCCACTCCAGTTTCATTGCCAAGAAAACCCCAAAAAGAGGTCACAAAGAGTTGGACATGACTGAAAATAACTGAAAAACAAAATAATGCAAAATGCTGTGCTGGGCAAGTAGGATACAAAGACAAAATTAAGCCATTTCTGCCTTCTGGGATCTTATATTATTTAGGGAAAGATAATATTTATGCATACAAGTATTTACAGAGTGAATACAAGGTAGTTGGGGGAGGGGAATTGCTACATAAGCATAGAGTTTCTGGAAAATAAAGTTATTTATTCTCATGCCTCAGTTTCCTCATCTGTAAGATGGTGGAGTTGGACTATTAGATTGTAAGGTTCTTGAGAGTAGGGGTTGTCTTTTGCCTTTCTTTGTATCCTAAGTGTGTAGCACATTGCCTCACATATTGCAGGCACTTAATAAATGCTGGTTGACTTGATTTGACTTGACTTAGACTGAATGCTATCTAAGGTCCTTTCTTGCTCTGAATATATGATCCCATGGTCATTTGAATTCAAGTGTCTTCTGTGACCATAAGACCATATCAGACCCTGAGGCTACAGAGATTAAAAAAAAAAAAAAGTACATTGCATTTGGTATCAGAAGATGCATTCCAATCCTGACTTTGTCACTTGTGCGGCTGGGTCACCTTGAGTAATCACTTAATGGCCTAGCACCCTTCTCCTCTTTCCTTATCAGAAAAGTAGTGGAAGAAGTTAATCTAGAGGAAGGAAAGGACAAGGGAACAAACTTTTTTTTGGGTTTTTTTTTTCATTTTGTTTGTTTGTTTTGTTTGTTTTAGGCAATTGGGGTTCAGTGACTTACCCAGGGTCATACAGCTAGTAAGTGTCAAGTGTTTGATCTGAAGCCAGATTTGAGCTCAGGTCCTCCTGACCCCAGGGCCAGTACTCTATCCACTGTACCACCTAGCTGCCCCAGGAATAAACATTTACATAGTGCCTACTATGTGCTAGGGGATAAGCATTTATATAACACCTACTATGTGCCAGTCAATAAGAATTTATATAGTACCTACTATGTGTAGTATTGGGCTAAGAATTTTTTATAAAGAGTATCTCATTTGATCCTCACAACAATCCTGTTAGGTAGATGCTATTATTACCCCCATTTCACAGCTGAGGAAAATGAGACAAACAGGTTAAAGACTTTCCTAGGTTTACCCAGCTAGTAAATCTCAAGAAGGGTTTGAACTCAGGTGGTCCTGATTCCAGGTCCAGCAATTTATCCACCATGCCATATGACTCCCTATGAATGCTAAATTCTTTTCTCCTTTTATCCTAAAACACCTGCCCTCATGGAGCTTATGTTCCACTGGGGGATAAGATGGGGCACAGATTACTATAATAGAAAGTAGACGATGATTCAATACATTGGAAACACCAGACACAATGGCCTGAGAAATTCAAGAAGAGAGCAAACCTGGACCTTGCAAGAAGAAGGTTTTGATTGGACAAATATAGAAGCAGGGGTTGGAGACACAATTGATTCTAGGCATGAGGTTAGTGTATGCTAAATTAAACTTGGGAGAAAGCATGCCAAGTTAGAGGAATAGTAAATAGTTTGATTTGGCCAGACTCAGAGTGTGGAGTGTATGGAAAGAATTGTCATCGAAAAAAGAGTGTAGTGAGCCAAATTGCAGTGAGCCTTAAAAATCTGGGTAAAGAATTTTCTATTTTCCACAATAGGGAGTGAAGAGCTACTGCCAGTTTTTGAATAAGGCAAATGCGTGGTTAACCTATACATCAGGAATGAATGAATGCATTTTTAAGTACTTGCTATGTACCAAATATTGTGATAAAATGAAGGGCATACAATTTCAAAAAAAAAAGTCTCTGCGGTTGAATAGGAAACACGCGCACCACACACACACACACACACACACACACACACACACACACACACACACACACTCATTCTAAGGAATGGTTGTCAAAGCCTCTTTTTCTGGTCCAAAAAGTTACAGGATTGTGAGTGGAGTCATGGGACGATCAACATGTCCATTCCATCAAAGAAATTCAGAGCAGGCAGTGGAGGAAATACCCATGACAGTATGACATAGAGATGGTCCCAGAACACTCTAAGGCCACCAGGTTGAATCAGCTATGGTAACTCTCACCAATCAGAAATCCTGAGGGTGGGAGCTGGAATTCTAGTAAGAGGGTTAGACTAGAGCTAGAGCAAAACAAAGATTTAGAATGGATTGCAAAAGGGAGAAGCTAGAACCAAATAGACGAAGGAAGAGGTAATTTTTCAGTTGGGGAGCAATGAGAATCTAAAATGTGGTGGAGGTAGTGAGATTGAATGGAAATGCAGACACACTGGAAATGCCCGCAGGCTTAGTGGTTATAACAACATTTTGCTTAGTCTGGCAAACTAGCTCCTGGTTGGTCCTGGCATATAGTAACAGCTTAGCAAATACTTGTTGACTGACTGATTGATTGGTCATCGCTGTTGTTACATTGTCCTTCCTATTCTTCATCTCTTTCTTTCTTTCTTTCTTTCTTTCTTTCTTTCTTTCTTTCTTTCTTTCTTTCTTTCTTTCTTTCTTTCTTTCTTTCTTTCTTTCCATCTATTTCTCCTTTTGCCTTCCTAGGAAAATGAATTAGGCCATTACTATCCTTGTTTGTTTCTATTACAGAAGGGAGACTGTGGTGATGTCTTTATTGAACTATGGAAGGGATGGGGAAGACTGTGGTAGGTAGAGATCCTTTATAGATATGGACTTAGTAAAATCCAGACTTAAATATTGCCTCAGACACTTATTGGATATTTAGCCCTTGGTAAAGCACTTTTAACTTTGGTGTTTCTCAGTTTTCTCATCTGAAAATGAGGGAATTGGATTCACCCTTCTAAGGTCCCTTACATGTTTAAATCTCTGGCCTTATGACTTTAAATTTTACTCTGGTCGCTCTTGGCAGGCCAATAAATGGTTCCCTCCTTCCTCCCCTCAGGTCTTCCTCTAGGTCTCTCTTAGAACTTGTTCCCCTACAAAAATAGCACCTGATGCCTGAAAACAGATTTTAAAGAGGTTCAACATATGCATTTATAAAACCCAAGCAAAAATGTTTAGCACATTTGAACGTTACCAGAAATTCCGAAAGAGACTTATAATACAATAACATTTTTATTCTCCCCCAGGAGGCAATCTTTAATTGTTTTTAAAGACAGAAATGATTGCATTCTCATAAATATATTCATTACAAAGTCCATAAATATAATTATTCAGAGCCATGTCAGCAAGAGCACTAGCGATAGCTTATTTTGACCTTTTACTCAGAAGATGAAAGAGTTCCTTTCATGTGGGCACTTCCAATATTATCTTGGTTGCAACGTTTTGGGAAGCTATAGCAAGCAAATGAATTTGTGTACTGTATAATAAGACGTTTTGTACATGTCCAGAAAATATTTGCACCTTACTTTGCTCTATTTATCAATTGTATTCTATCCTAAGCATACAGAGGGCAGGAATAATGGCTCATAACTTTGAGCCTAAACACATAGGCTTTGTATCCAGATGGTATAGCATCATAGATTTAGAGCTTCAATGGATGGCAGAGGCCATCTAATCCAGCCCCTTCCTCTTATAGATGAGGAAACACAAACGTGCAAGTTAAATGATTTATCCGAAATCATCCACCTTCAAAGTGGTAAAACTGGGATTTGAGCTTGAGTACTCGGATTCTATATTCAGATCTTTCTACTGAACCATAGTGGGCAAAAGTGGGATTTGAACCCTGACCTCTGACTCCAAATCTCAACCATTTCACTGAACCACATTGGGCAAAATGGTATGGCACTTTTCTCCTTCTATCCCTCCCTGGGCCATGACTTCATAGCCCCTCACTGCTCTCTAATTAGTCTGAAAATGTTATTTGGATCAGAAAAACATTTGTTTTATATTCATGTATCAACAGTAAGAACAATGATGACAATGATGAGCTGTTATTTATATAGTGATATATGGTTCACAAAATATTTTACATATATTGTCACATTTAATCCTCACAACATCCCTGTGAGGTAGTTATTATTATTCTCATAGTACAGATGAAGAAAGTGAGGATTAGTGGTTAAGTACCTTATTTTCCCAGAGTCACACAACTAGTAAGTGCCTGAGCCAGGATACAAAATCAGGTTTCTTGATTCCAAATCAAGTGCTCCTCATATTATACTAACTTCCTATCTCAGGAAACAACCTGATTGGGTGCTTTGTGCGGTAGCTAGAGTACTGCAGTCAAGATCTGAATTGTAAACCTGCCTCAGTCAATTACTATCTGTGTGATTCTACTGTCATTTAAGGTCTCTTAACTTCAACTTCCTCATCTAAAAAAAAATGGGAAAATGGGGATAATAATAGCACCTACCTAAAAGGGGTTCTTGTGAAGACCAAATGAGGAGAGAGAGACAGAGACAGAGAGACAGAGAGAGAGAAATGAATGGGTAAATAGATGGATAGACAGATATACGGATAGATGGATGTATCTATCTATCTACTCATTTGATCCTTAGAAAAATGTCCAAATATGTATGTATAAGTATATATTTGTCTTTATATAATATATGTGTATATATACATATGTACATACATATACATATAAATAGTGCTTTTTGAATCTTAAAATACTACATCCACATTAGCTATTATTATCTAGTAGTTCAAGAGGAAGGGAGGCAGTCACCATGGGAGACACAAGTGTCAATAGTATAAACTGTTTTATAAAGTCCATAGTCTTGTTTGAGGCATCTTTAGGAGCAGTCGTAGTTGGTTTTACATGTATTATGCAAAGGCAAATTCTGAGGAAACTCAGAACATAGCAGAAGTGCAGAATGTAAAATCCTATCTGTTCTGTCTCTGAAGACTCCAGGGTTTGACGCAGTAGAATTCCTTGAGTTGGAGGAGGGTGTCAGGATGTATTTCTTTGTGATTAGTTTGGCACTGCTATATGACCTCAGTCACACTGACATCTAGCTGATGCCTAAGTCACATGAGACCACATGGAGGAATTTGTATGTAGAAACCCCTAGTATTACTTATGGGAAACTGGAAGAGGAGGAGCTCATGGGTGGAACTTGGGCAGAACTATAACTAGAATTGAATATCTGAGGTACTTTTACCCCAGGGTGCTGACATGAACGAGGTGAATGTAATTTTGGATTTGAGGGTAGGGAACAAAGCATAACTCTGCTCCTTTTATTGCCTCCTTTCTTGTGGAACTACAACCACAGTAAGACTCCCCACCTACCATGCACCCCACCCTTTGAAATGTCCTCTATCCATACCACCCCCCAATTGTTTTTGTCTGAGGTGAACAAATTGCTGGTTCTGGCACTAGGCCTGGACAGCCCCAAAATGAATGGTGAGTCCAAGTGGTTTTAGTTGGATCATAGCCCTCGAACACAATTAGGAGGATTCCAAATTTTGAATGGTTGAATGCCCAGATCCAGAGGGTTGATTGATTAATATCAGCCTGGAGAGAGGCGCCTAGTGCAGTAGCACAAGACACTCTATTCAATTAGATGTTGTTGTATTTTTCTGGGTGATTTGGATGAAGACATAGATGCTGATCAAATTTTCAGATGACAAAGTTCATCAGGACAGAATCAAGATCCAGAAAGATCTCAGAAGCCTAGTATAGTGAACCATAAATAATAACATAGGCTCAAAAACTTAACTGTATGTGATGAGGCACATGGTGTAGAAACCATTTCATTTAAAAAAAAGAAGACAAGGATTACAGTGGACTGAAAGCTCAGTGTAATCAGGGGAACTCTCCCCTACCCCCATCTGCTGAACTGGAACACTTCCTGGGGGAGCTGAGCTTGTGCTCTGGCCTTTTCTGGTGGAAAATATATCCTAGCCCTTTGCTTAAGGACATGCTCAGTGGCTTCTCATTGGTTCCTTGAACTCTGTCACTGGAGATTGTGTAAAGATGATTGGCAACTAAGCAAGAAAGACAGAACCCCCCTCCTCAGTAGGACATAAGAAAAACTAGTAAAAACTGCTTGTGGTTATTTTTGGTCATCTCTTATTTAGGACAAATCCAGTGCTTTCTTTCCTTTAGACACACATACCTAGGAGGTGGGGGGGGTGAGAGAGAGGATTTGTTTCCCACCTACCCTAGCGGTTATGGTGGATCACAGCTTGAGCACAGAAGTGTGACATAGCAGCTATAAATGCTAATGTGATCCTTGGCTGCATTGATAAAAAATATAGCACCTAGAATGAGAAATGTGACCACCCCACTTTACTTGCCTTGCTGAAACCGCGTCTGATGTACTTTGTCCACTTCTGGATGCCGTCTTTTAGGAGGTTCATTGATAAGTTCAAATGCATCCAGAGGAGGACAGCATGTATAGTGTGGGGACTTGAATCCATCCCATGAAAGAATAAGTTGAAACATTAAGTATTGGAGATATTAGAGGGCTTTAGCTTAAAGCAGAATGGGATATTGAAAAGCTTATTGTATGGAAGAGGCATTCGACTCGTTTTACTTTGCTCTAGAGGACTAGGAAGAACTGGGATCAAAGAGTGATTTCTATGAGGCAGATTTTGGCCTAACATGAAGAAAAAACTTCCTAATAGTTTTTTTTTTCCCTATCCCAAAGTAGAATGAGTAGATCAAGAAGACAGTGATTTAGCCACACTAGACGTCTTTAAATGAAGTCTATGTGATCACTAGTCAAGTATATTGTAGAAGAGATTGAAGTTTCAGGAAAGAGGAGGACAAGAAGACTGTTACGTACCCTGTTAAGTCTAAATCTGCTATCCTATTATGATCCTATGACCACTAAGGTCCATCTCTTCTCTAAGATTCTATAACGTTAAAAGTCTGATAATAGGGACTTAGAAGACAGCATTGGCTAACAATGTGGAGGTAAATTAAATTTTGGTTGGAAATTAGAAAGGTTCATTCAACAAATTTTACTAAGATTCTATTATGTACAGAGTATTATTTTGGCTATTATATGTGATTAGAGGTAGCATATATAAGCTATATCTTAAAAGAGTTTGCAGTCTAATTGAGAACAAAGAACACATACCTCAAAGCAACAAGTGAATATGGGCATGTACAAGATGATATAATCAAGCTCTAACTAGGACAGTGTGATTGGGCCTTTGCCTCAAGATGCTGACCAGAAGGAATATACTTCTCTCTATGGAAATCTAAAGGCTACCATCCCCAGGCTTTCCCCAGACTTTTCCTAGTCTTTCACTAAAATGCACCATGTTATGTGACTCTACTCCCTTGGTTATCCTGGGCTTCCTATCACTATGGTACTCATCTTCTGGGGTCTATCTCTCTCCTATGGGGGAACAAGATTTACTCTCTAGAGAACATGCCCTTTGGGGGCATGACCATTCAACTATCATTATTGTACCATGAATCAATCAACAGTAATTTGAGAAGACAGGATTCATTCGAAAAAGACCCTGATGCTGGGAAAGATTGAAGGCAAAAAGAAAAGGGGACAACAGAGAATGAGATGTCGTGGAAGCAATGAACATGAGCTTTGACTGATTTCAGGAGGTAGTGGAAGATAGAAGGGCTTGGAATCCTATGGTCTGTGAGGATACTACTGAATAACTGAACAACGACATATACCAGCTCTGTTAGGTAGAGGGAGGTTCAACACTCCTCTGTATAGCTGTTGTTCCCCAACCCCACTACCTTTCTGCTCCCCTACTCCCAATAAGAATGCTTACTTAGGACTCCATGGTGTAGTACAAATACATAACTGTTGAGAGGATGCTTAATAAGTTAATCCTTATTGTTTGTGAGGTTAATCAGGAACAGTCTCTTAGGACAGATGAATCTTCAAATTTTGAACTAATTGGTAGAAGGGGGTTCGCAGAGAGGATGTGGGAGGGGGAACAGGACAAACAGAGAAGAAATAACATCAATATTGTAGATAGAAGCAGATCAGCCCCACTAAAATGAAGAAGCCATATAAGGAAGAACCATAAGAAATTAGGTAGGCAGGAGAAGGAGTATAGATAAGGGAGGGCTTTGAATGCTTGAGTGTGAAGTGATGAAAATGTCTTTTTAAAAAGATTATGCTAGCAACCATGTTCAGGGTATATAACTGTGGAAAGGAAGCCAGGGGACCACCCTGAAGATGGGTGCCTTTCTCCAAGGGTAAGATCTTGTTTGGAAGTTAACATGATGTATTTGATTTTGCACAGGAAGGGGGAAGAGTGGAGGTTCTTTTTTGGATGTGTAGATTGCATAAATGTGAAGATTGGTTGGTGCCTGTTTGCACAAGTCTACTCCTTTGGAAGACTTTGTTTTGTAATTATGTTGAGATGGCGTATATAATACATGACTGCTTTAAGAAAATATAGCATTCAAGTTTAGTATAGTGGAGCTATACTATTTAAAACAAAGCAAAGCAGAAAACTTCTACTGAGTAAGTCTGTTTGGAAATTCTTTAAAGTTTCAGTTTGGATTCTGCAATTCAGTCAGTTTTCAATATCTGCTGGATGGATTATCCAAACTGTGGTTTATCTGTAGTCAATTTTGCTTTCAGGTTCGTTTATAGAATATTATTTAAACAGATTAGGTGCCAACAATTATAAACGCAATTCACTTCAAACAAATCAATTCAGTGCTGGACATATCTGACTAAGCAAGGATTAAATTATAGTTCAGTGAACATAAACCTTAATTTTACATTATGACGTTAGTGGTCACATAGCCTGCCTCACTCACCTCCTATTTTACACAGGAAGAGACTGGAGCCCAGAGAAGTTAAGTAACCTGTCAAAAGTCACAGACACAACTAATAAGCAGCAGAACTGGAATTTGAATCCACATTCTATGAGTCCAAATCCAGTACTCTTTCCACAGCTCCAGGAAATGTTTATGCATGAAGAAAGGCCTTTTAAAGCCCCAAACATAGCCATTTGCCTTGATGCTGGAAAGGAATTGTAAATTCATACATTTTAGATTCGGAAGGAACTTTAGTAAACTGTCTCAGCCAGTACCTTCCTTTTATTTATGAGGAAACTGAAGCTCAGAGAGATGAAAATTGCCCAAGATTTAAGCTAGCCACTTCAGTTCAATAAACAT
The DNA here is from genome assembly GCF_003287225.1 of Phascolarctos cinereus. Taxonomy (NCBI): domain Eukaryota; kingdom Metazoa; phylum Chordata; class Mammalia; order Diprotodontia; family Phascolarctidae; genus Phascolarctos; species Phascolarctos cinereus. The sequence continues at coordinate 196,704,996 of NW_027555958.1, read as the reverse complement.
TTAGTAATCATGTACTATGTATATGGGCAGATAGATGGCACAGTGGATAGAGCACCAGGCCTTGACATGAAGACCTGAATTTAAATCCTGCCCAGACACTCAGTAGCTGTGTCACTCTGGGCAAAGTCACCTATCCCTGTTTGTCTCAGTTTACTCATCTGTAAAATGATATGGAGAAGGAAATGGCGAACCACTCCAGTATCTTTGCCTAGAAATCCCCAAATGTGGTCATAAAGAGTCAGACACAACTGAAATGAACTCACAGCAATAACTGTGTGTAAGAGATGTCACTAATGATACAACCAGAACTAAAATCCAGATTTCCATAAACATAGAGTTACAAAGGAATTTAGGAACCATCTAATCCACTCTCCTTATGAGAAAATGAGTACCCAGGAAGGTTAAGGAACTTGTCTCTTTACAGATGAGAAAGTAGAGACACAGAGAGATTAAAGGACTTGCCTAAATTTGAATGGTAGGGATTTGAATCCAGATCCTCAGGCTCCAAATTCAATGTAAGTTACCTTTATAGCCTTGTTACACATTATTTCCCTTCACACTCTATGGTCTCACCATTCTGACCTCATATACAACACTCCATCTCCTTTCTCTGTATGTTTGCATTGGCAAACCTCCAAGCCTGAAATAAGCTACCTCTTTCCCTCAGCCTCTTAGAATCACTACTTTCCTTCAAAACCCAGTTCAAGAGCAACCTTCTTTCATGAGACTTTTGCTGAAACTCCCAGATGCCAGTGTCATCTCAAAAAAAGCCTTGTTTTTATTTTGTACATATCTATGCTGTGTATGTACATGTTTGTCTTTCCTTGAGGATGGGCGATGTTTTATTTTTATCTGTCTTCAGTGCTTAGCGTAGTGCCTGGCAAATAGTAGGCCTGTAGTGAATGCCTGGTTATTGATTGATTAATTTCTTCCTTCTATGTTAAGTTTCTTTGAAACTTTTAATAGTGGTATATAGGTAATTGGTATTTTATTTTTATTTAGTTTCTAGGAAATTATCATTTCATATCCTAGAGACCAATTTAATCTCTGCTATACTTTATAAAATTCTTTTATTTTACTTTTCTTCTCAAGAAGAAAGTGGAGAAGCACATGATATTCTAAGCATGATGTGTAGAAGATGTAATATAGTTACCAGAGTTACTTAGACTCAAGAATATCAGGTTTTGAATCAGCTGTGTGACCCCCAAGAAGGCCATGTAAGCACTCTGATCCTCTTTCTTTATCATTGAAATGGAGATTATAACGAGTGTTATAAGAACCTGATAACATAGAGTATATAAAACTTTTAAATGCTATATAAATGTTAACTATTATCATCAGTGCAATTCACATAGTAGGCATTTAATATGTATTGAATAAATAAACAAAGATTATGGTGTTGAGAAAGAAAAAGGGGAATGCTGATCATTGAATCACATTTAGGTTGTGATAGGGAAGGTGTCAAAATATATTATTAGAAAAAAAACAACTTAATTTTAAGTTTCTTCCTACTGTATGTGAAAAGTTATCTCCAAGATGATGGAGACCAACTGTCTTGTATTTCACTGTAGGAAAAAAAAACAGAAAAAATTAAAATAGGAAGGGTTCAGTAAAAAAATCATTTTCCCACTGTAAATAAGTCAATGAAAAAATTTTTAGGAATTTCTTTCTCTGAGAGAGTTGTCATCTGCATAATATTTTTTTAACTGGTAGTTTCTTTTGCTACAAATGTCTCTGCTTTTGAATCCCCAGTACCAGTCACTTCAGCAGGATGAAGTAGTAGATAGAGAGCTAGCTTCAAAGTCAGGAAGTCAACCTCTGACATATTTTGCCTGTGTAACCATCTGCAAGTCACTTATATTCTCTTTGTTCTAGGCAAATCACCTAGAGAAGAGGTGCAATTCCTATCTTTCACATACAGAAATATGCATATTATATACATACACATACACACACTTGTTCATTTATTTATTTGTTTGTTTTGCACCACTAATTTCATCCTAAAATCTAGGTCAAAAACCACCTTCTTGTCAATGAAATTTTCCTTTATTCCTCCATTCTTAAATTGTCTTTATATCAAGACTCCTACAGAAAATCAGTTAGTGTAGTGGACAGAGTGCTTGACTTGGAGTCAGGAAAAACCTGGGTTCAAATCCTCTCTTTATACTTAGGTATATGGGAAAGCCATTAAGCCCTTTCAATCCTCGGTTTCCTCATCCACAAAATGGGGATCATAATAATACATATTTCCTCAGATTGTTGCAAAGATCAAATGAGATTATGATTGTAAAGCTCTTTGCAAAACATAAAGTATTATAAAAGGCCAGTTACCATATTAAAATAACACTGTTTTATGCATTTACCACATTTTATTTTGCTTGTGATTTGCATATATATGTCCTACCTTCCTCCTTGGACTATAAACTCTTCCAAAGGTATTAAGGCCTATCATTTGCATATGGGAAGCACTAAATGAGTGAATGTGTGGGTTAACCACTCATTAATTTTGAACTGTGCAGGAAAAATCTGATTGAAAACAGGGAAATGTATAGCCCATTGGCTCTCTTATTAAGGTTCCTTAAGGGTCCCTATGCTTCTTACTTTAAAACTGATAAATTATTCAGTCACCCTTGTACATATGTGTAGATTTTAATGTTCCCTTTAAATGAACAATTAACCAAACAAAAATAGTGAACTTCTTCAATTTTTCTTTATCACCTTTTGGGCACACCCTCAGCAGTGGAGCAATATTATGTCCCGAGGCATGCTGTGACACATACACACACATATGTCTGTATATTTCTTCTCTCTAGTTCAGTTTTATCATATGTACATACATACTTACATATATTCACATGTACATATACATACAAATGTTGTATATCTATATATACATACACATATTTTGTGTGTATGTGTGTATATACATATACATACACATATTTAAACTTCACCTTAGGCAAAACTGAACTCTTATTATGAAAAGCAAAACTTGTTTTTGGCTATCTCAGATCAAACCTAAGTTTCTCTTAGAATTATTTTTTTTTCTCAATTTCCCTTGTTGCCTCAGTGTCTAAGCTCAGGACTACATCTTCTTATATATATAAACTCACATTTTTGCAAGCAAATGCTGATGATGCACTTGCTAAGATTCTTCTCTTTCTTTGCCTTTACAATATTTCTCTGCATTCAATTGTGTCTACATCACCACTCCAGATTAACATCACCCACAAGATTCATTAACATGCTTCTTACTCTTTATTCTGTGTCATTAACAACAATGATTTTATAAAAAAATAATAAAAATCCATCCCTGGCTATTTAAATGCAAGGAAATTCATTGGATTTGGAGCTAGAAGGAACTAATCCCAGTTCTCTTTTTACTTCCCCTTTATTTATTGTGTTTTCACTAGTTCTCAGTCTATATGGTTGGCATAGTTAGCCAAATTGACCAGAAGTGCTTTTGCAAGTAAAATTTGACATTATATAAATTGTTATACTGAGCACAACTATATAACATTCCTCCTCTGTGTGTGTGTGTGTGTGTGTGTGTGTATGTGTGTGAGTATGAATACCTGTGTATATGTTTTACCCACTAATTTGGGTCATGTCGTGCTTAACTTTCAAGGCAGGCTGCAAGTGTGGGAGAGAGAACTGTGTCTTGTAACCAAACTTGGCAGAAGCAAAGGACGGAGGAAGGGGAGTGAGAGAGTAAAGTAGCTGAGAAGAAATAAAAGCACTTGAAGGGTGGTGGCTAGATTTGCAAAGATGTCATCCATCACCTGTAAGTAAGGGAGGGAAATACTAGGGAGGAATTAAGTTTCTACTTATGAACTGATGGGAAGGAAAGAGACAGTTTAACTGAAGCATGCAGAGGAAAAGGGAACAGTAAGAGAATAATATCTAACTTGGGGAGTCCAGGATAGGCTGAGATATGGTAGATGAGAAAAGGTTGAAAAGGTTTGCAACTAATGAAGTGCTGGAGAGGTTAAAATTGCGGGTTGTAGCAGAGGAAGAGAATTTAATGGTGTCATGTGGTGGAGGAGTGAGATTTAAGATTGTACAGCTTTTGGGGAAACGTGGGGAGGTGGAAACTCATTTTCACCGATGCTGCTTTTTGTCTGCTGTTAAGAGATGCCAGAGGCACCTAGGTGTGTGTGTTTCTGTTTATGTTGTCAGGGTGGAAGGGAATAGGAGAGGGCAGAGGTCTGTGTTGTGGTTTTAGAAGTCACGGAAGGTTTGGTAAAGGCAGTTACCTATCTTGGTTATGTGTGTGGCTTAGCCTCTGCACAGAGGGAAGGCCTGAAAAAATGGTGCTGAGACTGACTGCTCAGATAGATCTCTGTGCTGAGTCCTGCAATGCCAACTTTTATTATCCATTTGTGAGGAAAATTCAGTGGAAATTACTCAAAGTAGCTTTAGTTTTCATGATACATCTACTAGATCCTAGTCACTGTGCTAGAATTGGCTAGGAATACGAAACCAAAAGTAAAATACTACATGCCCCCAAAGACTTACATTCCCTGGGAGTATACAGCATGTACACAGATAAGCAAATACAAAATTGATTCACAATACATATAAAGTAATTTTGGTGGAGAGATGAGAGCACTGATGGCTCAGGGATCAGGAAAGGTCTTGCAGAGGAGTAGTCTCTGAGCTCTTTTTAAGGAATTCCAAGAGGAGGTGAGACGAGAGATCATTTTAGGCATTGAGGACAGTCTGGGCAAAAGTGCCTAGTACTGGGGCAATGGGCAAAATGAATGTAAAGTAAAATTTCTGTCTGTGATTTGGTGAGAGCTCAAGCAGGTGTTAATCACCCTTAATCCTCCCTCCACTCCACACTCCTACCTTTTAGAGGAGTGCATGTACACATGCACATATGTGCGCACACACACACACACACACACACACACACACACACACACCCCTTTATAGTGGACCAAAACCAGACTTCCTTATCACATATTTAACCTCTTCCTTTCTAGAAGAGTCATTTTTCTTTGGAATCAGGCCACATGATCACAATAAATGCTTGCCTCAGTGTTAGGCTAAATGGTAAGCTGCTTAACCACTGGTCATTTGACTAGAGAAACCCCAGTAAAACTATTCCTTCTGCCCTAACAACTTGGGCATTTTAAAACATTTATTGTAAAATGAATCAAACACTTTCTCTGTTAACTCTGAGCTCCCAGCCAGAAACTGCTGTCTGGGAAAATATCACAGTTTCAGCTCTATCTGTCTTTCCTCCAGTAGTCACTCCTCTCAGTGCTCATTCAAACAATATCAGGCACAGTTTATTGATATAGTTGGTTAACAGTTTTATCACATTTATCAGCTTAAGGAAATGAATAAAATTTTTGAACACAAAGGTTAAACAAATTTTAGGAAATAAGGACAAGCCTTCCAAGCCCAGGAGAGGGAGGGAAATGTATACTCAGGAACTCAGAAATCTGTACTTCCCTTTTGAGAGAAAAATAAGGAATGGGCATGAGTAGGAATAAAGAAAAAGAAGAATCATCAGCTTCTATCTGCAGCCCAAATAGATTTAGCAATATGGGATCTATCCTGATGTGATTTTAGATGCTGGTCACCATCTGGCTGTACCTCCACTATTTCTACCTCTCCCAGCTCTTGATTTTTCCCTTCATCCTTCTTTACACAAGTTCCAAGCCAGTCCTTTCCACTAGTCCCAAGAACAGGGAAAATACTCCCCACTGTCCACAAAGCTGAGAAGAAAGACTCTGAGAAATCTCTGTCCAAATGGTAGACACCCATTCCTAGAGGCAGTGTTTTATAGTAGAAAGAGCATTGACTCTAGCACTCAGACAGACTGGTTTCAAAGTCCACTTCTAATGATTAGTACTTGTATAACCTTGGGCAAGTCACTTAATGTTCTTAGGTCTCAGTTTCCTCATCTGTAAAATATAGAGGTTGGATTAGATGGACCCTGAGGTCCCTTTAAGTATTAGAAATAATTATCGATGTTTATCTTTAGTCAGCTTCTTTATTTATTCTTACAACAAACTTGTACCTGGAGAAACTAATCCTCAGAGGATAAATGACTTTTCTGAGGTCAAATAGTCAATTGCAGATTAATCATGTCCAATAGATAGATAAATAGAGAGGTAGAGCATACATGAAGCATTTACTATGTGTCAGGCATTGCGCTAAGTGCTAGGAATACAAATACAAGAAAGCAAGCTCTTTTCTACCCTCAAGTAGCTTCTGTCCTAGTGGTGGAAGACAATACATAAAAAGAAACTGGAAAGCAGGAGAACAGCAGTGAAAAGGGGGAAATGGGTAGTATGAAACAGATCAGCCAGTGAGGAGTTGGGAGAAACCAAACATAGTGAGGAAAAGCATGGCTGGAGTCCTTTACAAAATGATGATGCCATGAAAGAAGTCACCATTCAGGAACAGCAGACCTCAGAGCTGAGTACTTTCCAGAGTGACAATGTGTCAGGCAAGGAAACGGTAGAAGAGTCTGGAGAGAGTTCTGGCATGAGAAACTCACCAGTTTCATTTTCCAGTGGGTTGCACACAGTCCTAGGAAATCAATTTTACTTTTTTTTCTTTGACATTTTAAGAATAAGGTAGACAATCATCGACCTTAAAAGATTTAAGTACTCTGCTAGACTAGGTGATTTCTAAAAACCCTGCTCCTATTCATCTTAATCCATAATTCTATTATTTTAATATTGATGCCCTCAAAGTCATAACCTTAAACTATGGTTTTCTTTGCAATGGTTGTCCCAGGCGTTATTCCCTAACCCCTACTTATCTCCTGTAATCTGGGCTAATCTATATTCTTTATGATAGTGACTCTCACCCCTACCTAGGAGATCTTCCTCCTTTACTATGAAAATAGGTTTTGTGTGACTTCACATGTATAATGGGTAACACATTGCTTGCCTTCTCAATGGCTGAGGGAAGGGCTAGAGAGAGGGAGAGAATTTGGAACTGAAATTTAAAAAAATTAAAAATATTGGGAAATTATCATAGAATTATAGACTCAGAGCTGAAAGGAGGCTTAGAAGTAATCTGGTCTAAACCTATTATTTTTAAAATGAGGAAACTGAGGACCAGAGATGTTTCCAAGTGTATGTATCATAAGACCATAAGATCTAGAGCCGAAGGGAACCTTGGTAGCCATGTAGTCCAACTCCCTAATTTTAAGATGTGAAAGTTGAGACCCAAGTGGTAAGTGGTTTGCTCAACATGCCACAGTTAGTAAGCATCAGAGCCAGGATGAAACTTAGGTCCTCTGACCCAAGCCAATGCTCTTCCCTCTGAATCATGCCCCTTGTAACCTCCCTTCCCAACTAGTCCTTGCTGCTATTGCCCAAGAAGACAGTTAACTAGGAAGAAAACTTAAGCATATTGCTGCTAGCGTGTATTCTGTTAGAAGCACAAAACCAAATTTCACAAATCCGAAAGTGTAAAATCAATAGGGAGATATACTTTCAGCCTTTGGACAAGGTATTTAAAAGACCATCTATGAAGAAAATCTCATTAAACCTGTTTACTTTTCTTGAACAGCATTTATATTTTTGCCTGCTCTTACCTTCTTGTTTTTAGCACCTGCAAAATTTAAACTGGAAGTTTTATTCTTTGTGTCCCAGCCCTTGTCACTCTAAATGTCTCTTGTGTGAATCAGCATTGGCCCTCTCCACAAATAAGATGCAAACCATATCCTTGCCAGAACTAAACACTTATCGCAGTGAAATCAGAACAAACACTTGAAGGTTGAAACAAAGATTCATTGGTTGGCTGAAGCAAGAGAAAAACACTGGATGCAACATGAATTTTCCACTGAAATGAGTGTGAATCACAGGCCAAAAGCCTAAGAGAAATAAAATTTTTTCTTATGTTATAAAAAAATTGATTTTATTCGTTATACTCATATGTTATATTTATTCCCTGATTATTTGTCTTGAAGAACGAACTTCAAATGGAGTGCCTTTTTCTGATTGCTGAAAATTCAACATTACCTTGTTTTGTTGAGTTGTATCCATGACTTTGGTGTCTATACTATAATCATTATTCAATGTGGCCCCTTTCCTTTGCAACAAAAACACTGTAGCAAAACCAATTGACCTCATTTGATAGCATATGTGACATTGCATACTCATCGTCCCTCACTGGCGTACTGACAGATTGCAGTATTTCTCATCATCTGTTCTTCAGAACCAAATTATTGAATACATCAATTAGTTGAAAATATTTAATGACTTAATATCCTTCAATGGAAGCATCAGTAAATCATAGGCCTGGAAGTAGAGTGGGGAGAGGGCTAGAAGACATATAGCCTGCTTACTACTTGTTGGTTTAACTTGTTGATTTTATTCATTCAATAAAAATTTTAAGTGCCTGTTGGGTGAATAGCACAGTAGCATAGGATTCAGCTACAAATGAGTTCGTGGTCCCTTTCTTAATGGAGCGACATTTCACCGGGGGAGAGAAATGGGGTGAAGAGTGATGGAGTACAATGAATGTGTGTATAAGTGTAATACAGAAGGTAAAGGAAAAATCCAGGCAAAGAGCTCAAAAATATGAGGATATCTCTCTTTTAAAAAGCTCTCCAGAGGAGAAGACTTTTCATTATAAGCCATACCCAAAAAATCTCAGACTCTCATGGTCTGAAAATTCTCTCTCCTTTAAAGGCAAACTCTTCCACTGCATTCTCATTCTTTTTTTCATTTTCTTTTATTCTCTATGATGATAGAAAAACTCTGGCTACTATCTGAATAAGTTCTCATATGCTTGAAGATTTCTCCTCCAGAGCTTTCTCTCCTCTTAGACTAGAGTGCCATCTTGATAGTAGTCCTTCTAGTCTTTATTTTCCAGTGTTAATAAGAAAGGCAATGTATCGTAATTGATAGACAATTATCCTCAACACCACAAAGGTTGAAGTTAAAGTTTTCCCACTAATACAAATTACCTGTATGATACTGGTCAAGTCACTCTCAAGTGACTCAGCCAACTCTTTTAAGATGAGAAGATGCCAATCAGAATTAGTCCAGGGATGTTTTTCACCTGGGAGTTCCCCATGCTAATGAAACCAAAGGTCCAGTTCCTATCCTTATGTATACCCCATGAGGTTGAAAAACTCATGTCTATACTCTGAACATTAAAGTGCTCTCATACTTGACAATTTAACTTTAGTATCTTTCTCTCTTCTAGACTTAATCCTTGCTCTGAAATTAGACTTCCTAGGCCTTACTTGACAGGCTTGGAGAAAGCAGAATCACATGTTAGAGATGAACATAACCTTGGAGATTATGCTGTCTAAATCCCTCATTTTATAGAGGAGGAAGCAGGTCTTTGAAGGTCAAGATACTATCTAACATCACACAATCAATGGGATCCAAATTCTAGTATTTTATTTTATTTTATTTTTTAATTTTTAGGCAATTGAGGTTAAGGGGCTTGCCCAGGGTCACACAGCTAGTAAGTGTCAAGTGTTTGGTCTGAGGCCAGATTTGAACTCAGGTCTTCCTGAGTCCAGGGCCGGTGCTCTATACACTGCACCACCTAGCTGCCCCCAAATTCTAGTCTTTTGACTGCAAATCTGGAGTGCTTTCTCTGGCACCATGCTGTTTCCTCATGCTCCTCACATTCAGCTCCAAAACTCCAGTCTTTCTGACTTACTGCTGGCCCCATGAATCTTCTCCTGATTAGAGATATAACCTCACTTTCAGCCTCAACACAGAAAAGTGACTACTGGGCCAAAAGTAAGTTTCCTAAAATCATACCATCATCTTTGACTTCATTCCCATTCTCTTGCCAAAGGCAATTTGTTGACTATGATCTACATTATTTATTTATTTATTTATTTTGGCTAGGCAATGGGGTTAAGTGACTTGCCCAAGGTCACACAGCTAGTAAGTGTTATGTGTCTAAGGCTGGATTTGAACTCAGGTCCTCCTCAATCCAGGGCCACTGTTCTATCCACTGAAACACCTAGCTGCCCCTCTACATTATTTCTGTACCAGACCTTCAGTGGGCTTCATATCATTCAAAGCTTGGTGAGAATACCCACCTTTGGAAACTTTATAAGCATGACTTGAACTTATGGGCAGTAGACTGGGGACTTGTTAGCTAGGTCTTAGTCCTTGGTACATCCAAGAACCTATTATATCTTAATCATCCCTTTCCTTTCTTGATTTATACAGTTTATCATTTCTTCTAAAGTATTCTCTCTTTCATTTGTCCCTTGTGAACATCATTCACTTTATTTCTCACCACTCCTGCTGAAATAAAACATTTCTTATTATTCCTTCCAACTTAGACTAAGAACTTGCTACATAGAAATTGAAGCTCAAGTGTGTTTTTAATGGTGCTCTAATGTCATTGCACAGTAATCATGCCAGATGGATATTCTTTGGCTATCAATTAGATGTCTTCCAATTGCACCTACTCTGCCTGAAGAGGTCAGAAGTTTTACCAGTAGCACTTCAAAATGTGTTATCAAAAGGAGTCTTGTAATGGAAATGGGGAATATATGCTTCCTTCTCTGGAAGAAGGAGTTAGGTTGGCATAGGAGGTTGAATCAAATAAGAGTCTGTGCCTTGGTGTTTATACTGTAAAACCTCTTTTTAAAAAGAATATTGAACTGTATATTTTCTATGCTATCTTATTCATATGTAACTAAGGGCCTCTACTTTTAAATAAAAAAAAATAAGAAGTATTAATAATTCTGCCTTCTGGAAAAATAAGGCTTATTTCTAATTAAAGAAACACACCTGAGGGACTTATAAGTTTGGGACTTATGTAAAGGAGTAATGCTTATTGAGTGAATTCAGGTGGCAATGAAAGTCATTTTTTTTTAAATTTAGCTCTTTTATCTCCCCCAACACCTAGCACAGAATTACATACATCGTAGTTAACAAGACAAAGAAGAAAAAGTCTCTACCCACAGTGAGCTTATAATGTACTGAAAGAGCTTTTATCTACTCATTTTTATTGAATTGAAAAGTGTTGTTTGCTTACTTTTTTTATGGAAAAGACTTCATAATTTAAAAAAAAAATTCTTAGCATGTCTAATCATATAGTAGGCACTTGATAACTACTTATTGAAATGAATAACACTCTAATAAAATTATCCTTTAGAGATTCAGTCAAGAGAGGACCTCTGGGACACTTAAGAGAAGACAAAGAATGATTAGCAATAGAGACCAAGGAATATGTTAGCATAGTAGGGAAGGCAGTGCAGCTGAGCTAAAGGAGCTGAAAGAGAGCAGTGACATTCAATAGGTTTGAGGCTCTTTGTCTTCCTCTCTCTTAGTAGATGGTTCTCTGGGAGTGGCAGTTTGGATCATATGCAGAGTCAGTGTTCCCTGGATTTTTTGAGCCAATTTGTGATTGTGCTATTGTGCTGCTCCAATGTCTAAAGACAAATCTCACCATTGGAGAAACTGGACAATAGTGATCTTGGTCCCAAGCTCAATCTAGAGCTCTATATCTGACCAGGGTGATTGAACATATTAACCTTATGAAATAGGGACATTCAGACAGACAGGAGTTAGTCTCTGGACTCAAAATGAATACTGACATAGCTAATATGGAAATAAGTTTTGCATGACTTCCCTTATATAATGGGTAACATATTGTTTGCCTTCTCAGTGGGTTAGGGAATGGCGAGAGAGAGAGAGAGAGAGAGAGAGAGAGAGAGAGAGAGAGAGAGAGAGAGAGAGAGAGAGAGAGAATTTGGAACTCAATTTTTAAAAAGTGAATTGAATATATAATGAAAATTAGCACAGAATCATAGACTCAGAACTGAGAGGAAGCATAGAAGTAATCTAGTCCAGCCCTACTATTTTGAAGATGAGAAAATTGATATCCAGGGATACTAAATGATTTGTTCAAGATTATACAGGTAGTAAGTAGCAGAAATGAGATTTAAACCACATGTTCTGAGCAAAAACCCATTGCCCTTCCCACTATGCCATGTTTAGATTAGCTGTGTAGTTATCCAAAGAGTTTCCAGTAAGCATAGCTCCAACTATGTGAAAAAAAAGACTTTTAACACACTCTCTCAGGCTCCTTATAATTGCACCATCTCTATGGTTTAGCCTCAGTTGACTGGAATCATTAATGCTGTTTGTGACCAAGCCACTAACGAACTCTTCAGTAAAAGACCACACATCAAATAGCATGCTGCTCCAGGAAGAAAAAAAGAGACAAAAAATCTGGAAAACACTGAGGGAAAAGGCATCAGGAATAAAACAGGGCAGTGAAGGAGTGGAGTAAAAATGTAGGCCGTGGGAGTTGAGGAAGTTGATGAATTAGGAGGCCAGGGTGGTGTAAGGGATAAAAATATGTATATCAAAGTCTCCAGATATGAGGGGAGGACTTGCTGATGAATGCAGTCAGCCATTCCTTGAAAAAGAAAGTACAGTAGCCTACAGGCCAGTAGATTATGAAAATAGGATCTAGACAAAGTAATTTAAATGGCAAAGCTGAGATTCAGTGGTCTGTCTATAGATACACAGCTAATAAGAATCAAAGGCGGGATGTGAACCTATATATTCCTGATGCAAAGACCAGGGCACTATTTACTATGTTTTGTTGCCTTTGATAGGTCAGAAAAAAGAATGGCTTATACTCATCTTTTGAGTCCATTTATTAAAGATGTCAATGTCTTATCTTTTTTTCTTATTTATTTTTAGTTTTCAACATTCATTTTTATAAAATTTTGAGTTCTAAATTTTCTCCCTCTCTCTACTTTTCCCTCTCCCCAAAATGGCATACACTCTGATATAGGCTATTCATGTACAATCATACTAAATATATTCCCACATTAGTCTTGTTTTAAAGAAGAATCAGAACCAAATGGAAACACCACAAGAAAGAAAAAGCAAACAACAAAAAAAGAGAAAATAGTATGTTTTGATCTGCATTCAGACTCCATAGTTCTTTCTCTAGATGTGGATAGCATTTTCCATCATGAGCTTTTTTGGAATTATCTTAGATCACTGCATTTCTGAGAAGAAATAAGTCTATCAGTGTTGGTCATCACACAATGTTGCTGTTACTGTGTACAATGTTCTCCTGATTCTCATTTCACACAGCATCAGTTCATGTAAGTCTTTCTGTGTTTTTCTGAAATCTGCCTGCTCATCATTTCTTATGAAATAATAGTATTCCATTACATTCATATACCACAGCTTGTTTAGCTATTCCCCAACTGGTAGGCACACCTCAATTTCCAGTTCTTTGCCACCCCAAAAATAACTGCTATTTTGTACCTGTAGGTACTTTTCCCATTTTTACGATCTCTTTGGAATACAGACTTATAAGTGGTATTGCTGGATCAAAGGGTATGCACAGTTTTATAGCACTTTGGGCACAGTTCCAAATTGTTCCCCAGAATGGTTGGATCAGTTCACAATTCTACCAACAGTGCATTAGTGTTCCAATTTTCCCACATTCCAACATTTATCATTTTCCTGTTTTGTCATGTTAGCCAGTCTGATAGGTTTGATGTGATACCTCAGAGTTGTCTTTTTACACTTTTACGTATAGAAAAACAATCACATTTTGTGGGGTTAAGTGACTTCCCCAGGGTCACACAGCTAGTAAGTGTCAAGTGTTTGGTCTGAGGCTGGATTTGAACTCAGGTCCTCCTTACTTCAGGACCAGTGCTCTATCCACTGTGCCCCCTGCTGCCCCAACAATTACATTTCTATGAAGAGTAGACAGAGAACAAAACGGAGTTCTTCATCTCTGACCTCACAGCCACCCAAGTTTAGTTGAGGCCTCAGGAGGTGTGGAATAGCTAGTGAACATTGCCCAAGCAATACATGGTTAAGGATATCATTGTGAGATAGGAAAAGCAATATTTCTCTCATTTTCTTGGTTGAAAAATTTTCTGAAATCCAGGCCAAAAAAAGTTTATCAAAATCTAGGTTGATTTAGTTAAAAAAAAATTAGTCATATGAGTGAATCATTGTTTTCTGCTGACTAGATAACACCTCTACAGCAACTTACAGTGCGTCTTTTAGAAGTGCATGTCCTATTTTTGCACTTTATATAGACACTGGCTTGGAGCGATAGACACCTTTTTTGGCTTATAGTGATTTCTATAAGTAAATAATTTAAATGAAGGAATGAAACAAACCAGTGTCTGACTTACCAGGCATAGGGTCTGCTGTCTAATGGAAGATGTTCAATTGTAACTGCTTACTTGGGCAGTTTCACAAAGGAAGAAATACAACAAAACAACCCTCCTAGTCTATGCAGGTAGGCGATTCCTAGCAAAATCCACTTGAGTTTGGATTTCTATAAAATCTTTATAATTCTTCATTACTGTAGGAGATCTGTGAGTGGGTATTTGCTTAAAATCTTTCTGTGACTGAAAATTAGGTTTTTATTAGTTTCTGTGACCAAAAGAAAAATTCATCCTTACCTTCTGTTGTTGATCTTTTCTTTTTGAAAGTCAGATCTTTCATGTCATTGGGGTAGTGGGCTGATTTGAAGTCAGAAGGACTGGGTTCAAATCTCTGACACATTTACTAACTTGGGTGAACAGGCACACTGCTTTGTTAGGTCTGGGCCTCTGTTTCCTCATCTGTAGGATGAGAGGGTTTGAATATAACTGAGGTTTTTAACCTGTTTTGTGTCAGACTCCTTTGGCAGTCTAGTGAAGCCAGTGGGCCTCTTTTGAGAATGATGCTTTTAAAGAAATAACGTGAAATACACGGGACCACAAAAGAAACCAATTTATTGAAATATATTTATCAAAATATCTAAAAAAAAAACCAGCTCACAGACCTCAGCTTAGGAGCCCCTAGACTAGATGGTCTCCAAGGTCCTTTCTATCTCTAAAGCTTATGCGTGATCCTATTATGCTGTCTTCTGGTAATGGTGCATTTTAGTTCTTTAGATCTCTATGGTCTCAGATACTCTCATCTAAATGAGTTGTATCCCAGCATCCCTTGCTTGATAAGATTAAAAAAAATTCTCATTATTTTGTTTAACTAGGAACAGAAGAATAAAAGCAAGATGTTAAGAAGGCTGAAGTCTATAATTCTCAGCTAGAAGGCTATTCTGCAGGTGTTTAAGTAGCACAAAGAAATCCAAATAAATTATAGGGCTCTATTCATCCAATGGCTTTGGCTAAGAGATTTTTTTTTAATCTGAAAGGATGGTTTCCATAGAATTTGCATGTGAAGACTCTGTTTTTAGACTTTTCAAATATTCCAGTGACCAGCCTGTAAGCAAGAAAAAAAACTGAAACCGTGTCCATCTGACCAAATCGACCTGGCCTGAAAAAGCAACGAAGCTCAATTGTTAAATCTAAGCTGATTTTAAGATAATTCTCTATTTGTATTATTAAAGTGACTTGCTCCTCCTAAGTGATCTGTTTGTTTAGCCATGAAAAGATACTATCTTGGAGTCTTAGATACAAAATTATAGGATCATAGTTCTAGAACAGTGAAATGACGCAATAGATAGAGTTCTGGGCCTAGAGTCAGGAAGAGTTGAGTTTAAATGTGGCCCCAACACTGACTAGCTATGTGATACTCAGTAAGTCATTTAACCTATGCCTGCATCAAGTTCCTCATGTGTAAGAAAGGGATAAAAAGAGCACCTACCTCCTATGATTATTGTGAGGAAAAAAAATGAGGTAATATTTATAAAGCATCTTGCAAAACTTAAAGGCTAATTAAATGCTAGCTATTATTATTAGCATTTTATAGATGAAGAAACTGGGGCCCAGGGAGGTTAAGTGACTTGTACAAGGTCACACAGAAGAACTATTTGAACAAGATATTTGGACTCCAGTCAGTGACTTTTCTATCATAACAACCTGCTTCCCTGCCAGGGAAGTCACAAAGGCCTGGCTTTGTAGCCCGTACAAACTGACATATATTGGTTTGTGTGACCCTAGGCAAGTCAGCTTCCCAGGAAATTCTCTAAGGTTGTGTGTTATAGATGACTCTTTATGGAGGAAACTTCCAAAAGGGAGTAATCTGAATCTCTTTAAACAAAGGGAGGCAGCTAGATGGCAAAGTGGATAGAGTTCTGAACTTGAAGTCAGGAAGGCCCAAGTTTGAATCTTGCCTCAGGGACTTACTGGCTATGAGATCCTGAGCAATTCATTTATTCTCAGTTTCCTCATCTACAAAATTAAATAATAATAGAGCCCATCTAATGGGATTGAACCTTAAAGTGCTATGTAAAATGTTACCTACTATTATTTCTGACCATGTATTAACACCCATCATCCAGAGAAGGGAAAAAACAAAACCAAACCAAACCAAATAAGAAAATGCAATTAACTGGTCTAATGTGTTTACTTCCTTGCAAGTGGTCTATGGTCTATGATTCCTTGACAGAGCTTAATGTCATTCAAGGGGCAATGAATTAATACTCGGGAAGCCTGGAAGCCAGTCACAGTTCTATAATAAAATAATGCTGTAGTCATGAAATTAAAACTCATGGTTATACATGGTTAGACTTACAATCAGGAGGCTTGAAAAAATTGTGATTCTTTCAGAGATTTCTAATTTTCTAAACTTCTCAACTGGAAGCATAAAAATATGTAACCATTAGGAGTTGTCTTCACTTTTTTTCCCCCTTGTACTTCAGTTTCATATATTTAGAGTTGAGAAGGACTTTAGAGGGTTAATGGTCAAATTCTTCTCCCCACCCCCAAATTACAGATGAGAAAAGGGAGGGACCTGAGGAGTTAAATGACTATCTCAAGGTCACATAGGAAATACTGGTCAAGTTAGGTTTTTAATGTGGTCCATCTGATTCCACATCCAGTGTACTTTTCACTGAGCCGTATGAAAAATCAAGAGATTGGACCATACGACCTCAAAGGCCTTTTCATACTCCAACATTCTGAATTACACCTAACTCCTCCTGTGTTGCCTTCTCATGTTGTCTTTGGATGAAGAAAACCAGTCAGAAACCTCTCTTTCTATGGAGTGGCATTCTTTTAGATATAATGTTTTCTTATGTATTTGAGGAAGAGGCTTTCTGTGGGAAAAATCCAAGGGGATCAATTTCTGGTGCTTGGGCAATGTGTTTAAGGTAGCCTTTTAAAATGTCATTTAATATGTCTGGCAGAGGAAGGTGAGCAGGAGGAAGAGCAGGGTGACAAATTAGCCATCCTCCTAGACAGGCTGTTTAAATTATTTTTAGACATGCGACATACAGTACACACCAGGTTTTCACTGTGGATAATTAATATGAAATGTTGCCTCTCTCTCTTCCCTTCTTGTAGTCTCACTGAGTCTAATTCTCTCCATCTCTTCGCTGAACCTCCCTTTCTCAGCACCTCGTTTGTAGCTTCTATCATCAATTGCCCTTTCCTGGTGAGAAAGTTCCTTGTTGGACCAGCTATTGTGCTTGCTTGTTCCAAAAGCACCAATGTGGGGATGGTTTCAGGAGCACTGCTCAGAGCCCCAGTGCAGTGATTTTGTGGTGTGCCAGGTTTGGCCATCTGGTAATTGTGCTCCACTTAACAGACTACTTGACCAAAGCATCAGCTCTCTCTCGTTCACTGATACTTATTTAAAAAATCCTAGGAATATTCACCAAGGCAATTTGATTCCAACAAGCTTTTCTTGAAGCTTTGCAAGCCCATGGATAACCCTGCTTCAAGGAAATTAATGAATGAACAATAAATGAATAATGATTGAAAAAGCATTAATAGAATGCTTACTGTGTGCAAAGTACTATGCTAAGTGTTAGGATGCAAATAGAAAAATAAGCAGTCCCTGCTCTCATAGACCTCAGATTCTAATAAGGGAAACAACACATATGGGGAATTTTGGTTGCAAGTCAGACAGAAAGTCCCAGTGGTCGTCATGATGCAGTGGCAAAGCATAAAAAAGGCAATGAATCTTTTTTAATGTCATTTCCAATGTTGAAATTGTCTAAGTTAATGAGGTGGAAGGTTAGTGGGGTAGGGGTGGTAGAGGTGAGTTAATACAAATGGATGCACTTTCCCTGATCTCCAATACAGTCTGGGCAGAAAAAATGAAGTGGTTCAGACCAACTGTGGTTGTCTAGCCTAGGCTACTCATAAGATCATTTCCTTTGCAATATATAGAATGGGTTTGTATCTATAACATTGCCTTTTCAGCCACCCAGGAGGAAAACGGATCAAAAATAAACTGTGTTAAGGGAAAACCAAGAAGAATGCCAATGTCTTGAGAAGCTAAGTATCTCTTTTACCTTGGGCAGAAGTAGTCTTGAGGTTGGCTCATAGCATCACAGCTTTAGAGCTGGAAGGAAACTTTGAGAAAATCTAGTCTAAATCACTCATTTTACATAGAAGTGAGGGGATTTTTCCCCCCAAGGACACATAAGCTACCATGTTGTCCAGTAAACAATAGATATTTACATTTTTATTGATTGATTAGTAGTAAGTCTCATGGATAGGATTTGAACCCAAATACTCTGGCTTCAGACTCAGTGTCCTTTCCTTGGTCATGTGACATATGAAAAGTCTGATAGACATGATTTCTAGAAAATTAACAATCAATTTTATTAATTATGGTTAGCAGATAATTAATAAAATGATAGTCTTTTGGCTTTCTCTTGTAAACCAAAGACGAACCACGGAGGCAACTCAATGCTTACATAGTCTTAGAAGAGCGGGTATTCCAAACAGGCAGAAATCAGCTCTTATTGGTTAACAATTAATGAGAGAATGAATATTATAATGAGAAGTGGGCCTAGTCTAATGAGGGGCTGACTTAGAAAACTACATATTAATATCATATATGCTTTATTGTGTTTTTATTCATTTTGTTAAATACTTCCCAATTACATTTTAATCTGGTTCAAGAAGTACCCTGAGGGCTCCATATTCAATACCTCTAGACTAAATGACCTCAAAGGTCCTCTCCAGCTTTAGATCTGTTATCCTCTAAACCAGCCCATGTGCCCAGGAGCTTTGAGAAATTGGAATAAGCCAAATAGAAAATGAGTCAGTGAACTTAAAATAAGGTAATATGCTTAAGGTAGTAAGAGAGCATTATGACAAAGGTGAAAGGAATCTTAGAAATCATCTGGTCCAACCTTCTCATTTCACAGATAAAGAAATGAGGTTTAGATAGGTTGGGACTTGCCTGAGGCCACACAGTAAGCATCAGAGACAGGAATTAAACCCAGGTCTTCTAATTCCAAATCCATCAGTCTTCCGATTGTACCACATTGTTGGGAGAGCCATCTCCCGATTCTGTGCTTAAAAGCCTGGTTTTATTTTTATGTAGATCTGTGCTAGTGGACAGATATAGGATAGAAGATGCCAAACATATGGCCTGCAGGCCTCATGGGGCCCACAACACTCCCAACATGGCTTAAACCAGATTAAAATATAATTTGGTAAATACTTAACAAAATACATAAAAATACAATAAAACATAGATAACATTCCATTTTAAAACAGTCAATGTGCAATCCACAGGAATTCTTATGGACAGATTAGTGGCCCCCGTGTCTATTTGCATTTGATCACTGAGGAAGACTATTCTGGCTGTCTATGGGTATGTAGGTTTCCATAGAGAGGCTTTTTCCTCACATAACCCACCTCACAAAACTTGGTGACTCACCTTCTTCCCTTCTCTGACAGTTTGGTTTAGCTATGATGATAACCACAGAACCGTGGTTCAATGAATTTTCCAAGAGATGCACTCTCAACACCCTGGGGAGAGAACGGTGTCAAGAGATTCACTGCCTCCACATATCCCTGACTGAAGCACAGTGGTGGGAGAATTGGTACCCTAATTACTAAAATAATGATTTTTGCCTCCTTCTAATGTCTAAAATACATCCTGCAAAGAGCTAGCTCACTTATTCGGTCTTAACCACTTTCTTCTAATTTCCATATTTCCACTGCAAAGCATGATTGAGAGAGCTTATTAATAATGGACAAAGAAATTATCCCCTCAACCAAAAACCTTACATTAAACCTCTCTGTATAACATTTTCTTGAATTTATTTGTATAGCCTTGCTAATGTTATCTCCTTATTATGTTCATTCTATTGCCCCCTTCTTTTGAAGGTGTTATTTAAAACTCAAGACCAGTGGCAAAATATTCCAGTGATTCTGTGCACATTTTCTCTTACAATTTATTTTCTCTTTTTGCCATTCTTGGTTCACCAAAATGTAATTGTACTGATTGCGATTAAAAACTTACTTCTTCATCTTCCACTTTGATGGATGGAGGGTTGATTTTTTTTTTATGTAGATATTCCTTTCAATGATATAGGTTGCAAGCCATCCATACCTACCTATCTTGTATAACTTCATTACCATTCAATTAAGCGAGCATTTATTAAGTGCTTGTATGACAGGCACTGTGCTCTGTGCTAGGGATAAAAAGGTAAAGTGCTCTGCCTTCAAGGAGCTTACAGTCTATTAGGAGGAAGCGATATGTGCCTGGCAAATCTCAGGCACTTAATTAGTAATTTTTGAATTAATTTTATATAAGGAAATAAAACAAAAGTTTGTATGAAATAATTGCCAGAGGAGGGTAGAGGTCTAACACAATGATAACCATTGCTAGCATTTAGATAGTGCTATGTGGTTTTCAAAGCACTTTGCAAATTTCTTATTTGATCTTCACAACAACCTGTGAGGTAGATGCTATATTATCTACATTTTGCAGGTGGGAAAACAAAGGCAGAGAGAGAGGTTAAGTGACTTGCCCAGGGTCACACAACTGGGAAGTATCAGGGAGTAGAGTTTTGAGCTCAAGGCTTGAGATTACAGGCCTAGTGGCTCTATCAGTTGAGACACCTAATTGCCTCATGCGCTAATATGAAGAAGGATGTGTTCATAATAAAACAAGGGGTATGGTAGGGGACCAAATGGAAAGGCTGAGATACCATAGGGACATCAGAGGGATAAGACTGAAATGGACAGCCATGAAGGATCAGGACATGGCAGGCAGCAAAGGGAATTTCTGTCTACACATTCTATTACTCAGAACCAGTGAGGCTACATGGAAGTAGATTATCATGGCATTCAGAGAAGCAAATGTAATGTTGATTTGATTACCAATCTCTGAGAAAGAGGTGGAAAGCAAAGGTGGAGACC
Source organism: Phascolarctos cinereus (assembly GCF_003287225.1). Classification (NCBI taxonomy): domain Eukaryota; kingdom Metazoa; phylum Chordata; class Mammalia; order Diprotodontia; family Phascolarctidae; genus Phascolarctos; species Phascolarctos cinereus. The sequence goes on along the minus strand of NW_027555958.1, from coordinate 196,683,926 downwards.
CACATCTGGTGGTCTCTGGTCCTACCTAATGATAAAGGTAGGGGCCTAGGCTGATTATAGATGAGGAAAGGCATGTTTTGAACTATTCATACTCAACCAGGTCAGCTCTGCCCCAGGACATACTCCAAGGCAGATTAAGCTATCTCACCTGAATGGGAGAGGGGACTCAAGAGGGTCTTCTTTCTTGGACTGCTGGACAGTGTGGGAATGGGAAAGGTGGCAGGGAACATGTCTCCTTCTTATTCCTACTTGATGGTCAAGACAGGAAATGGTGATTATTCAGCCTTAGGTTGGTCATGGAGAAATGAGACATGCCCAGCAACAAATCCAAAACCAGGGGTCTAGCCAAAATAGTTGAGGATTCCTCCAAAGTCTCTTGACATTGTGTGAATACCAATGGAAAATATGGGCTGTTCATCATTTAGGTTTTGCTCTTTCTTTGTGACTGTCTTTTATTTTTGGCTCATCCATTTCTCTGACCACAACCTTTTGTCTTTTTCTTGAACAATTCCTCATTTCTTATATAAATTATAATCACCATAATTCTTAGATACTTTCTCCTCAGAAACCCAAAGAGGCTTACTTTGCAGTTGTAAGTGGTCCCGGTTTCTCTTCTGAATTACTGTGTGGTGTAAATAGTGTAAAAATTCTGAATCTTGAGGCAGTTACTAGTTGGCATAGTGCAGAGGTGGGGAACCTGTGGCCATGAGGCCACATTTGGCCATCTAGGTCCTTAAGTGTGGTGCTTTGACTGAATCCAAACTTCACAGGGAAAAAAAGTCCCTTGATAAAAAGATTTGTTCTGTAAAACTTGGAATCAGTCGAAAGGCCATACCTAAGGACCTAGAAGGTCACATGTGGCCTCGAGGCCACAGGCTCCCCACCCCTGGTGTAGTGTATGGGTTAGACTTGCCATCAAGAAGACCTAAGTTCAAAACTTCTTTTAGACATTTACAACCTTTCTGATCCTAATGAAGTTATTTAGTGTGCCTCAGGCTTTGCTTCCTCATCTGTAAAGTGGGAATCTGGTGGAGATAATAATGGCACCTACCTCATAGAACTGTTGTAAAGATTAAAGGGGATAATATATGTTAAGTGCTTTGGAAACCTTAAAGCATTGTAGAAATAACAACTATTATTATCCCCACTTAAGAGGCTCACTTAAAACTTTTCAAACAGTATAGAGGAGGAACCTACATTAAAGTGAATGATGAGGAGACAGAAACCAGGTAACTTGCTCTACATATCAATGATTTCTTGAAACTCCTCCTAATCAACTGATCTGAGTAAGATGTTGTAAGGCAAAGAACTCTGATTGTGGAGTTGAGAAATGAGTTTAAAGCCTAGCTTCTTTGCCTCAATTTTTTACAAAATGAAAGGTATGGACTAGATAATTTGTAAAGTCTTTTCAGCTCTAAATCCCATAAACCATGGTGAGTTTCTCATATTTGTAATATCTTAGATATTTGTTCATTATCTGAATGTGAGGACAACTTTACTATCCTTATGTCACAGATGTAAGGGAACAAGGATCTTAGGGACTTGTTTAAGATTACACAAGTTATTAAAAGCATTCAGATTCGAAAGTCTCTAAGGAGACAACCTGGTGCAGTGGAAAGAGGCTGACTTTGGAGTAAAAGAAGGTGGCATCTGATCCTGTCTCTGTCATTTAACTACCTTCATGACCTTGAACAAGGTGCAAATCCCCCAGCCTCAATTTCCTAATATGTAAAAGCAAAGTCTTGAAATAAGATAGCTTCTGAGGTCTTTCCAGCTTCAGAACCTCCATTTTAAGGAAAGTGCCCAAGCCAGCCATGTGTCTTCATTCCTTTCTGGACTCCCCTCCTGACTCTCAGTCAGGACTTTCTCCACCGTGGCCCAGCAGTCTCTTCATTTTGAAAGTTCACTCTGACCTTTCTGGCTTCTCAGCCCAGAAGTTCATTCTGTCCCTGTGGCCTTTTCTTCAGATTGGTTGGTTCCTTCCAAAATCTCTATTTTCAAGTGCCTGAACTAGCTCTATCTTTATTCATCTTGTCTCTTTCTCCACTAAGGCCCCCCTAAGTACCTTTTCCTTCCCTCATCTCTTTTTAGCTTCTAGACTGTAAACTGCTTAAAGTCAAGTACTATCTTTCTTTTTGCTTGTATTTGCATTTCCAGCACTTACCACGGTGACTATTTCTTCACACATGCTTGTTGACTTGATTTGATAGATCTAGGATCCTATATGAAAGGATGTTTATTTTGAGAACAACAATGAAATATTTAGTTCAGCATATCCATAATAGTACTAAAATGTTGCTCAACTTAAACCATAAAAGAGCTAAATGGATTCATAAAATTCTGAGTGTGGTGGATATGTATAAGAATAGTAGATCTGGAGTTGGAGGAGCTAGGTTTGAATCTTGATTCTGCTGCCTGTGAGGATTATGCCCTTGAGTGAGTTATCTTAGCTCTATCTGCCCCACTTTCCTCATGTGTACAAGTAGAAACTTGGTTTAGATCAGGAGTCAACAAACAATATCTGGATGTGCCAAATCCAGCCAGCTGACTATAATTTTTTTTTTCATACAGCCCATAAGTTAAGAAAAAATGGAAAAATCTTCTTAGGCCATGGACCACAGTACAAATATAGGTATTAGGCTGGATTTGGTTCTTAAGTCATTTGCTGTCCTCTGGTCTAAGATGAACTTTGAAATCCCTTCTAGCTCTAAATCATATAATCTTATAACTATCTTCATTAAGGCTGAGTCTATATGGGAGCCTTGAATTTGCTACTTTCATGTTGGTTAGATATGTGGGAAGGATCTGTTCTTGTGACAAATTGCATCACAGGCCATGAGACTGATTAGTGCATACTTGGTCTTACTGTGTCATTAAAATAACTGAAAACACCTGTTGGACTGTTTTTCAATCTGGTATTGAGCATTGAATAAATGTGGCCTGAGTTTGAGTTCAAGGTGCCCGGAAAGCATTGGAAGGTTATTATAGATAATGAAAAAATAAAAAATGCAAAATGGACGATCCCTAGCTTTGTGCGCAGTGTGATTAGGTAAAGCTGATTATGACATTTTTAAAACATCTAAATATAAAATAATGTACTGAGTCTTAAAAATAGAATTGATTGTCCCCCCTCCATGGCTGGGAGGCTAGGAGAGTGTGTCTGGAATTGATTAAGTAGTAGGGGCTGTAGGATGGATGAGACAGATGTATAAGTGCATGCAAATTTGGATAATTTTTAAATTCTTCAAATTTGGCCTGAAATTGTCAGGTGCTGCCTCATCTAGTGAAGTTTGCATAACTTGCCACATGCTTTATGTCGGCATGCACATAGAAGTGTTTAAGTTATTTACACCACCTGTTTTATTATTTAGATCATAGTCAGGCCCTAAATGCTTATTTAACAATGTGTTTTAATTAAAGGATGAAAACAGATGTCACCATTAGCAAATATAATGGAAAGGAAATTGCAACTTGTCGCTTTGGTATTGAAATGCACTACAAAATGGCTTAGAAAATACTGTACCTAATGATTGCAGACTAATTTAGTACACAGTACAAGTAAAATCCAGGAAGCTTAGATTTCTCTCTTTTGGGTAGGGGGAAAAATAAGTCTCTTTGGAATACATCTTTACAACCTCAGAAACTCAACGTGGGTGTCATCTAGTATTAGGGTGTGTGTGTGCGCATGTGTGTTTGTGTGTGTGAGTGTGTTTAGTATATCAGAAACACACTTGAATTCATCATGTCTTGGCTCTAGATTATATTTATGAACATATATGGATGTATACCCAGTTAGTTATAGCCATCACTTTGTGGGTTATGGTGAATTATTAAATTATCCTTCTTTAAGAGACAGCAGATTTATTTGAGATGATTAAATTCTAAATTTTAATGTATTTAAACTTCAGTAGTCATGTCACATGCACTGATTAAGCAGAAAAAAAAAATTGGGGAAAAATAGCCATCAGCCACAAAAAAATAAATCCTTCACCCTAATTTCAAATAATGGGGTAGCTAGGTGGCACAGTGGATAGAGTGCTGACCCTGGAGACAGGAGGATCTGACTTCAGATCTGGCCTCAGATACTTACTAGCTGTGTGACCCTGGGCAAGTCACTTAACCCTGTTTGCCTCAGTTTCCCCATCTGTGAAAGGAGCTGGAGAAGGAAATGGCAAACCACTATAGCATCTTTGCCAAGAAAACCCCAAATGGGGTCATGGAGATTTACACATGACTGAAATGACTCAACAGCAACAGTGTCATATAATATGGTCTCTCCTCCTTCCCAAACACACTCCTTTGAAATTTAATTCAACAGGCATCTGTTAAGCAGCACACTGGAGCAGCTTTGTCCCCAGCTTTAAAAATCCAGCAAAACTATTGATTGTTATTATTTTTTTAAAAAATCTCCCTTGGAATCTGTCTCGTCCACTTAGACCTTATCCTTTGCTTAGATCTGGAGTTTTCTTACTGGTGTTTTTATTTTATTATATTATCAGAAGATGGTGATAAAAAATTTAAAAAAAAAAAACAGTCCCTACCTTCAGTGAGTTTGCAATTGGGAGGTAGGGGTGGAGGGCATAATAATAACAAAAATAATAATAATAACATATATATATGTATATATATATATATATATACACACACTATATATATATATATATATATTCAAAACAAATACAAAGCAAAGAGATTCCATGGTTTGAGTCAGGAGTTCTTAACCTAGAGTCTGTGATTTTTTTTTTAAATCAATAGCTATTTCAACATAACAACAACAACAACAGTGGCATCTAGGTGGCATATTGGGTTTGGGATCAGGAAGACCTGAGTTCAAATCCAGCTTCAGATACTTACTAGTTGTGTGATCCTGGGCATGTCATTTAACCTCTGCCTTGGTTTTTACAATTCTAAAATGAGAATAATAATAATAATAGTTTATTATATTCACAGTTTATTTATGATAAAATGATATGATATTTGTGAGGTGCTGAGCACAGCAACTGGTATGAAGTGGGTGCTTAATAAATGCTCGTTTCCTCTATTTTCTGCTTTATAATCCTATGTATTTTATTTTGTGCCTTAAAAATGTTATTCAGAGGAGCCACGGGCTTGAACAGACTGCCAAAGGGTTCAAGTTCTAATCCTGGTCTAGTGGGGACAAAGACTAAGTTTGGAAGCCAGCGAGATCTGGGTTCATTTCCAGCTTCTGACTTCTACTGGCTTTGTGGCCCCAGGGAAGTTATTAAACTTCTTGGTGTCCCTGGAATATCTGTAACATTATAAATTTTCAGATCTGCTGCTCATCTGCGTTGGCAAAAGGAATTTCCTCATGGGAAATTCCCTATACCAATGCAATCACAGTTTGCATATGCAAAAAAAGGGGGGAGTTGGTGGTAGGGTAGTGTACTAAATACTGGGCAATCAGGAAAGATCTCTTGTAAGAGGTGTCACTTGAACTGGCCCCGAAGGGATTTAGTGGAATGCCAACCTAAAATAAAAGGGAGCACTTTTATTGTGAGAAAATGAATGGCAATGAGATTTTATGCTAGCAGCTAGTATAGGCTGGCTGGCAGTGAAGGGATTAACTGGAGCTGGGTCCTGCGAAGCTTTGTGAGCCAGGAATCCATTACTGCCTGCAGTATCCCATTACAGCTCTGTCGCTCCCAAGGAAAACCATGGAATTTTGACATTGATGTCTGGGGTCACTGCTACTTTCAAAAGACCCGGTTTGGTCTCCCAGTGGAAGCCTTTAAAATACAGGCTGAGGATTACTTACCCTGTCAAGACTGAACCTCCATCTTCACCTACCACTCATTCATTCAAATACCATTTTACTATTGTTAAATGTCCAAGCCTCAAAAACAAGGAATAAGAAACACAATTCTATTAGCTTTCTAATTAAAAGGACACTATTAGACTGCATAAGGTCCCCAAATTTAAACATTACCTTTTATCAGCCATTCCAATTGAAATAGCATTCATCTTACTTGGCATTTTTAGACTTGCTTCCTATAAATCGCTCACCCATTGTTTCAGAGCTTTGGAAAGAGCAGAATTCTTAAGTATCATGCAACCTACATTTCTCAGTTCAAAATAACCTAGTAAAATACTCATTCTTCCAGTGTCAAATTTTATATTTTATTTTTTCCTACTTTTAATAGTTCTTATGAAAAATATTTGGGTAATGAAACATCATTCGTGCTAAATGGTACCAGTCCTGTTGGTTCCATTTCTTATCCTTCTAACCATGCTATTATTCCCCTGTTCAAGAAGCTTCCTTCGTTCCTTATTACCTTTAGGATAAAATACAAAACTTTCTGTTAGGCTTTTAAAGTCTTTTGTGGTCTGGTTGCCACTATCTTTCCAGGTCAATAATTACATATTAATCTCCCCCATATACTTAATTTTTCTGCTAAAGAGGCCTACTCTTTTTCCATCATATATGACATTCTATCTCCCATGTCATTCCTTTTGCACAGACTACTGCCTATTCCTGGACATTTGACTCATAAAATACTTAGCTCCTTCTATAGTTTAATCCAAGTGCAAGCTCCTATGAGAAATATTTCCTGATTCTCCTTGTTGTTTGTACTCTACCCTCCCTGGCTGAGCTTACTTTAAATTTATTTTGCACATATTCTATATTTATTTTTTTCTATATATATTGTAATAATGTAGGCTCATTCAGGAAAATCTTGTTTTTGTTTTTGTATCTCCAGTGGTAACATATAAATGCTGGATAGAATGGAATGGACAAGGGTGGCCAATGCTTATGGCCCTGGAGCCTGGTTCTTTCCTTCCTTCCTCCCTCCCTCCCTCCTTCCTTCCTTCCTTCCTTCCTTCCTTCCTTCCTTCCTTCCTTCCTTCCTTCCTTCCTTCCTTCCTTCCTTCCTTCCTTCCTTCCTTCCTTCCTTCTTTCTCCCTTTCCTTTTCCTCTGAAGCCTATTTGGGTATATCATGACCTTGTCCTTGGGACTCAAAGGGAAGGGACATGGCTACTAATAGGTATCAGGGCACTTCCAAATGGAGCACATTCCACTCAATCTGTGAGTGTCACACCTGCTGCTGCTTCCCCTGGTATTACTACTAGCAAATGGGAAGCATCACATCTGTTTGCAGTGGCACTAAGGCTGGTCTTTTTCAATCAGGGTTCCCATGTTGAAGATATGATGCTGTTCATAAAGCAATCATTTGGTTATAAAAGGGAAATGGTTTATTAGTTCATATATATGTATAAATATAGAAAGTTAGACTTTTTTCAAGTTTAATCAAACTTGAAATAAACAATATCCTTTTGGCTTCTTTATAAACAGGCTATTAAATGGACCAACTAAGTCACTGACAGTGATGCCTCTGTGTCAGGAAGTACTGTTAGCCATGGTTGCCTCCAAGAGATATTAATTATTTGTACACAGAGAATGATGCCGCATATTATTTTGGAAGTAACAGCTTCTCTCCTATAGTCTCGTGTATGGAAACACATAAAATACATATGGCCAAAATTGGTATTGGCTTCCATTCCCACCCCCATTTCCCATGGTTAGCCCATGTTTCCCCTTTCCAAACAGATTGTTTCTAAAGACTATTGAAAACAGATGGTGGGGAAGAACAAAACTTTGTATCTTTTCTGCATACACGAATACACACACACACTCACAGACACACACACACACACACACACACACATACACAAACACATACAGTCTTCAGGTGTTGGAAAATATTCAGAGGATGCTAATTCAAATGGAAAAAGGCCTTTAGTACACATTAGGTAATGATTGATTGAAGGCCAGGGGGAGGTTCAGACTGAAGAAAAGAAGGCTTAGCAGGGGCAGGAGCACTTTCTTCAAGTATTTTCAAGGCTATCAGTTGGAAGAGGAATTAGACTTCTTAAGTTTGGTTCAAGAGGAGTACTAGGAGAACTAAGAACCATAGATGGAAGTTGTGAAGAGGCAAATTTAGGATCTGATGCAAGGAAAACTTCCTGACAATTAGAACTGCCCCAAAGTGGAATGGGCTGCCATGAGAGGTAGTGGAATTCCCGTAACAAGAAGTGTCCAAAACCAAGTCTGAATGACTACGTATCAAATACGCTGTAATGGCGATTATCTTTTAGGTCTGGGTTAGACTACTTGGCCCCTGAGGTGGCTTCTATGATTTTGTGATTCCGTAGAGAAATTGCATGAGACCAGCAGTCGTTTTACCAAGAACTCAGACTGGCCAGCTCAACTTTGGTGTAATAATCCTGAATTTCATTGAACCTAGTTTCCGAAGAACACTTTTAGCAAAGATGTCGGTTTTGTCCATTTTTATGAATTATCTCTACCGAAAAAGGCATTTTTTCTGTTTACTTTTTGTGATACATATGCACCCCCTCACCCTTTCCTCCTTTTGCAAATGCTTACATGTGACAAACTTGGGGTTTAATATTTATGGAGTATGCATAATGTACTAGGCATTCCTATTACCTGAGTAAGATGGTTTTCATTAAAAAATCAAATTCTATTCCATCTTTCTTTTCTTCTTTTTGCTTTTATTCCTAATTATTTTTTCCAGTTTATAGTTTTCTTTCTTTTCATTTTCCTCCATGAAAATATGCTTAAAAACTAAAAACATCTTTATAAAGGCTTATATGTCTCCTAGCATATTTCCAATACAAGAACTCTGATATATCTCCAGTAATAAAGGGGAGGAAATACTTCTGGCACTATTATTGACTAACACATTAATAAAAGAAATTTTAAGTTCTTTGATAGCTGCTACCTGTGAAGTCAACTGAAGCCACCACAATTAAAAGATCTTACCCCAATGTGCATCCCTGCCATTTCTGAGGGGTGTTGTACTGGCCCAACATTTAAACATGTACAACTTGGGTCTTGAAGTATCCCAATAAACAAAAAAAGGTAAATAGCTAAAATTGTTCTTGGGACAAATTCGATTGGGGTGGGGGACGTGGATACAAAGCAAAAACTAAAGGACATGAATGGTGGTTCTCCAGGACAGGGGAAAGTCAACAGGATGGGAAGAATAGCAGGGAAGGGGGCAGGGCAGTAGAGGCCAATCCTACCATTGGTGAAGTTGTGCTACTAGGGCTGTATTCTCTCTCCCTTAGAGTCTCATAGGAGCAGTTTTGTCTGATGCCTCCAGAGAACCTCATGTCAAGAAACTGTCCAGGTCAGGAGAGTAGTCACTGAGAGGAGGAAAAAGGGAAAATGTTACCTTTCAGGAAGGAAGCTTGCCAGGCCTCCTGGGGCAAAGTTCTATTCACCCTGTGCTTACTTAGTCAGAAAAAGGCTTCTTTGAAAATGGATTTACTGATGAGAGCTTGGCCAAAGTAGCAAAGTATACAACATAAATAGCTAATCTTCAATTTCCCTCTCATTTTCCCCTAAGTGTCATCTCTCAGACAGCTTTCAGATAACAGGAGGGTGCTGATTATATCAGACACACTAAAACATTTTTTTAAAAAGCTAAATGAAGTGCTCCATGAGGAAAAAGCAAAAAATCTTACTTGATCTATAACAAAGTAGGCATGTGGAGTAAGGGTCCTCCACAAAAGCACAGTGATTTCAAACAATATTTTATCAATTTTCTTCCTGTTCTTTTTCTAGCCATCTCTAAAAATGCATTTTATCCTAATAGGTTATACCCCCTGCTGAATGTACTAATTTTATTACAACACATTAGATACTTCAAAGAAAAACATTTCATAATTTAAATAACTGTATGAGAATTAGTGTAAAAAATGAAATCTTCAGTGCCATCTACTGGACACTTGAAGGGATGTTTAAAAAATATCCCTTTCAACTGGAGGCAATACAATGTTTTCAGGCAGAAATTGATAAATTGTTATTTGACCTTCCAAATTGTTGCCTGCAAGCATTATTACTCAATAAATCACAGCAATTTTTTTCCTCAATGAATTAGATACTCAGCTATCTTTTTTTATTTTTATGTAAGCATTAGCTATAATGATTCCTATAAAATGCTTTCAAAAGTAGGAACACATACCAAAGTAAGACTACGTGCTCTTAAATATGATATATATCTCAAGTTTTAAAACATTATTACAAATTATGTTTCATATGCTATTATTACCGCAGAATGGATTAGAATGAAGAAAAAGTAATTTTCAATGCTGTTTTTTCAAGATAAGAATGTTTATACAGAGTTGCCTAGAGTAACTAAAGATATTAAGTGACTTGTCCAGGGTCACACAGCTAATATGTGTCAGAGGCAAGACTTGAACCCAAATCTTCCTTACTGGGGCCAGCTCTATCTACTTTGTGTGGTTTTATTTTTTAAAATAAATTTTATCGATACCTTTTGTTTTTTTACATCAAAATGCCCCTTTTCCCCTCTCCTCCCCAGGAATTGAGACCACCCTTTGTGACAAAGAAAAACAGTGAAACAAAAACATGCAGAGCAGAGATCATCGCCAGTAATGTGTGCAACGTTCTTTCCAGTAGATCCCCTCTCTAACCAGGAGGGAAACAGGTTTCATCCCTTATTTAGAAAACAGTTCTTTGAAGCTTACAGTCTAGAATCTTTTTTTTCTTTGCTAGTTCACACACACACACACACACACACACACACACACACACACACACACACACACACACACCCCAGGAGTAATAACCAATCAGAAGCCCCTGAGTAGGTCCCCAGCCTTCTTTATAAAATACTTGCAGCTGTATTGATTTGGAGGCTTCCCTGACGCATTGAGTCCATCTGTAGATGGAGAAAGGAGCCCTGATGAGAACTTGGTGTAATTTGCCTTGCTCTGGGAACAGCCTCTGGCCAGACCATCATGAACTCTCATTTCCTGCCATGGCCTGGTGACTAGTCAGTCAGTAAATAAGTATTTATTAAATACTTGCTGTGTTCCAGGAGCTGCACTAAGTACTGGGGATGCAAAAAGAGGCAAAAGACAGTCGCTGTCTTCAAGGAGCTGACCATTAGGTCTGATAGTCCTTGGTGGCATTTCATTGTAGCCCTTCCTGCCTTTCATCTCCTGCTTTGGAGTGTCAGGCCAATCCCAAGATAGGGTGCCTTTGTTGTAGAGGTGTGAGCTGTTGTCCCTATTTTAGGGGTGGATGCTGCCCCTTCCATGCTCCTTTGTGTCTTTAGCTAAATCACATGGCCTTCCTTCCCATCCCCCAACGGTGGCTATAGGCAAAATGAGGGGATTCTTTATAATGTTCTTTCCATTACCCAACACCTGTGTCCCAAGCCCTGCCATCTCCCTCTTTCCTCCCCATGTTAGTTTTCTTCTTTGCCCTTATTTTCAGAATTGAATCCAATTAAAAGGAAGGTAGTTGGACAATGACAATGCTTTTCTCCTCTCTTTTTTACCTCAGTTTCCTTTTTTTCTCCCTCTTTACCTCATTTGATACTTTTTCTTCCTCATTTCCATCCTATATCTCTCTTGTCTGTCTGTCTGTCTTATTCTTTCTCTGTGTGTGTCTCTCTGTCTCTCTCTCAGATCTTTCACCTAATTCTCTCTGTCTCTGCCTTCTTGTTCCCTTCATCTTTGTTCAGTCCCTTTATTGTTGATTCCTTGAGCCCTTTAATTTACTATTGACTGTAAACATCTAAAGCAAAGAAATAAACAAGCTAACAAAAAACCCAGACTAATAGATGGGGAAGGGAGTCAGACTTAAGTGATGGCTAGGGTTAGTAATTAAACTATACTTATTAATTTTGGGTGTATACATATTTGGTGGAAAGAATGAGGGGAGACAAATTTCTGAGACATGTATTTTCTCAAGCAAATAGAATAGAATCTTTCATACTCAGCACATTCGTTGTTTGGATACAAATCCTGCTTACGGAAGGCTTTCACTCTTAAGTAGACTCAAATTTCCCTTGTTTGCACTGTTAATTTGTTTAGCCATCCCTTTTAAAAAGAAATGTGTCAAATCTCACCACAAAGAATATGTTGAACAAAGCTCATTCCCACAGATGGCCCAAAATGACAGGTTGTTTCATTCATTCAGCAATTATTGAAGAGCCTCCTATTGTGGGTGCTAGCAGAGGGAGATGGATACAAAACCTAGATCACTCACCTATTTAGTGGGTGGCCCCTATTTATCCATCTCATAAAATACAAATTCCTTAACTACACATTTAAACATCTTCATAATCTGGCTCCAACTTCTTCTTTCAAGAACCTTCATATTCTCCTTTCAGTATTCATTCCTGTCAAAAATGACCTTTTATTGTTACCCCTTACATAACATTCCATCTCTCACCTATTCATCTTTGGACAATTTTCCTTCTACCTAGAATTCTCTCTCTTAGCCCTGACTTCCTGGAATCCTGGCTTCTTTCAAGTCAAGTCCTTAAGTTAGGTCAACAAAAATTTTTAAATGCCTAACATGAGGCAGGCGTTGTGATAATCTCCAGGCGTACCAAACCATCTCCACCATCAGTTCCTGCTGAGATGGTTTGATTTTTGTCTCTGTATCCCCAGTGCCTCACACAGTACCTGCCACGCAGGAAATGCTCAATAAGTGTGCACTGAAGTGTTAGAAAACTAAACAAAAACAGTTTCCTACCCACAAGGAGCTTGCATTTATGAGGTTTCTCCACAATCCAGCTCCAAACTTGCTTTCAGTCTACATATTTATTTCCATCCTCTAGTCCAGTGTCTTCAAACTCAAATGAAAATGGGGGCCACTAGACCATAGATAAAAATTGCCGAGGGCAGTAGATTGATTTATTTGTACAATATAATGTTATCTATGCTGTATTGTATTTTTATTTACTTTCTTAACTATTTCCCAATTACATTTTAATGTCTTTTGGCCCACTAGGGAGTGTTGAGGGCCATCTACATTAGGGACTGCATGTTGGACACTTCTACTCTAGTCCTCTCCATATTCTGTCTGCTTCAAATGATCTTAGCAATCAAAGAATTTGCTGCTTCCCTGGAACAAGTCTCATGCTTTCCTGCCCTCATTTATGCTACTCACTATGACTGGAATAGCTTCCCTTTTCTCCCCTCCTCCACTGATACAATCTTTACTTGTTGAAATCCCACACTTCAACTCTATGCCAGCCGAAATGCAACCCATTAGTGAAAATCAAGTCATCATCTCTGTGAAGCCTTCCCTGACAATCCTTTCTCATAATGGAAGTAATCTCATCTTCCACTGAACTTCCCTAGCAATGTGTTCCCCTTTATCATCATGGGCCTGCAAGAGACTGGTGTCTAATATTTGTCCCCTGTAGGAAAGGGGAATTGTCGGTGATCGTGTGAGCCTTGTGGGGCTGTAACACACAGTCCAAACTCTTTTTTTGTTGCTCTTCAGTTGTTTCAGTCATGTCTGACTCTTTGTGACACCATTTAAGGTTTTCTTGGCAAAGATACTAGAGTGGTTTTCCATTTCCTTCTCTAGCTCATTTCACAGATGAGGAAATTGAGGCAAAACAGGGTCAAGTTACTTGCCCAGGCTCACATGGCTAGCAAATGTAAGAGGCCAGAACTGAGCTCGAGTCTTCCTGACTCCTGGCCCCACACTCTATCCACTGCACCACCTGCCTCCCCCTGCCTCTAAAACTAAACTCTAAGTGCACCAGTTCTCACTATATTCTATTTGGTACTGCAATCTGCCTTTTGTGTTCCATTCTGTTGGCCCTGGGAAGACATCTCTACCTGTTTTCTCATTTTAGCCACAGATAAGTTGTAGCCTTGTCTAGCTTTCAATCCTCAGTATAAATTCTTTGGTCTTGCCTTCTAACCTTTTGCCAAAACGTAGTCCTCTCCTCTGACTTGTTGGCCTCAGCCTGCTCAGCCAACCAAACTTTCAGTCTACCTCCTGTACAGGATATTTACTAAACCTCCTGAACTGGCCTCTAGGCCTCCCTTATATGGAATTCCATTGCACATCCTAAATTGAGCCTGGCCATTGCTATTGCCCTAAACAATTTTAGGAAGAGTAACTTTCCTAAAGCATAGGTCTGACCATCTACTCAGTTAACCCCAGTCCCACCCTTGTGTGGTTTTGTGGTTTGTCCTTCCTTCTCCAAGAGGACCATGACATCAGCCAGATGATGGCATGACTTGCAGTTGACTTTGATTTGAGTGAGGGAGGGCTGTGCAAAGTCACCAGTCTCACTTTCTCCTCCAGAGCCATCTGTGTCCTTTGGCTAGATGCTGATCAGGACGATTAGAGATGGCTCAGGATGCAGTGGCCCTTTCAAGCTAAGGTCTTTTCAGGTTCTCACTTTGAGTGAGGCAAGACCAATTCAGTGAGTAGGCCTCTTTAAGAAGTGAATCAAGGCGGGAAGCTAGGTGGTGCAGTGGATAGAGCACCAGCCCTGGATTCAGGAGGACCCGAGTTCAAATTTGACCTCAGACATATAACACTTACTAGCTGTGTGACCCTGGGCAAGTCACTTAACCCCATTGCCCAGCAAAAAAAAAAAAAAAAAGAATGGATGGTCCTTTTAATTAAAATAAATCGAACTGGGAGGGGAAGACCCTCAGGGTTGTTGGCCAAAACAGAGACAGTCACTATTTACATTCACTCTGAGCCTGGAGGGCCCAAAAAATGACGACTAAATGGTGCTTGGGCAGGGACCTATTGTTGCCACCATAATACCTCTAGGATTAAATACCATAGTCCTCAATTGGGCATTTAAAGTATTCCATAACTTGACCCCTTCTTACCTTTCTGGTCTTCTTATACTTTGTTCTCCTCCATTCACTGTAGAATCCAACTGCCTTGGTCTTCTTGTTATTCCTCAAACACACAACATTTCTATCTCCCATCCCAAAGGCACTCACCATTTTATGAGTTGTAAATGCCTACAGTGTGATCCCTCATCTTTGCCTCATGGCTTCCTAAGATTCCTTTAAATACCATCTAGTTCAGGAGGCCTTTTCTGATTCTTCCATCCAGTTGCCCCATGGAAGTTTTCCATCTACTCCATATATATTTTGCATGCACGTGTTTTTTTTTTTTTCTTACATGCTATCTACCCTATTAGAATATGAGCTTCTTGAGTGAGGAGATAGTGGGGGATTTTTGTCTTTCTTTGTATCCCCAATGATTATCAGTGCTTGGCACATAGTCTTCATAAATGTTCATATATTTGCTTATATAATTGAAGTGAGTATAAAGCTAAGTGGCACAGTGTATAGAGAGTTGAACCTGGAGAAGAGTTCAAATCTGCTCTCAGACACTTACTTAGTTGTGTGACCCTAGGCAAGTCACTTAACCATATTTTCCTCATCTGTAAAATGAGCTGGAAAAGGAAATGGCAAAATGACTTCAGTATCTTTGCCAAAAAAACCCCAAATGGGGTCAAGAAAAGTTGGACATGACTAGAAAATGACTGAACGACATAAATGGTCACTTCGTAAATAATCATTGACTGACTGACTGACTGACTGACCCACATAGGTATAATTACCATACCTTCTACAGACTCACATTCTGTTTAGGAGGCAGAGCATTGACATGTAAAGATAATTATTATAACAAAGGGTTCAGAACATCTTCCTTTTCTTTCAGCATTAATGTCATTTTCCTCCTATTCTGTGCCATTTCCTTCCAGGGTGCTTCCCTCCCTAGCTCAGTACTTCAGATATCTCCTCCCCCATTCTGTACCCCTAGCCTCCTAAGTCTTGCTTGTGTCCTCCCTCTTCCCCACTATGAGGTCCAACCTTGAAGAAACACACTTGTTCTATATTTTGTAGGCTCTTTCTGACCACAAACTGTGGCCTAGATGATAACTTGCTTGCCAGTTGAATAGACTAACTTATGCCAGTAGAAAATGGTTAGAAGTTCTCTTAAAGAAGATCTTCCTTCTTTTCTACGGTAAATTTTAGAAGGGGCTTTTTGAAAAGAGAGTATTCTAGTTTCTGTTGTCTAGTCCAGAGACATGACACCAGTGATAGAAATTCAAGACCAAGTAGAATGGGAGGACTAGTGATGGCAGGATGTAGAGTGAGATCATTGAGAAGACAAGGGTTCTTGCCACCATTCCAAGCTGCCTCATCTGTTTATGATTTTTTTTAAGGCAATTGGGGTTAAGTGACTTGCCCATGATTACACAGATAGTAAGTGTCAAGTGTTTGGTCTGAGGCCTAATTTGAACTCAGATTCTCCTGACTAAAGGGCCAGTGCTCTATCTACTGCTCCACCTAGCTGCCCCCTGCTTATGATTTCTAATGGATATATGCTATGGGTGACCACTACTGAAACAAATTTTCAGGATTTGCATGAGTATCAGCATCTCCTCCGGCATACTAGTTTCATTTTCCATTTCTCTTCAACTTCTTTCTTAAAATATGTTATATGTTTTATTAGAAATTAAATATCAGTACAAATAACAAATTATAGGCAATATGCTATAGCAGATGGGAAGAGTCAGTGTAGTATAGTAAATAGAGTGTTATCTGATTAGGAAGACCTGGGTTCAAGTTCCACCCCTGACACACATTGGCTCTGTAATGGTGGGCAAATCACTTAACATATGAATACCCCCAGGCAACTCTAAGACAAAACTTGCAAATCTGGTATGGATTTGAGATAGCTAAGTAGTATAGTGGCCATGTTGCTCAAACTGAAGTCAAGAAGACCTGGGTTCAAACGTGGACTCAAGTTTCAACTAGCTATGTGATCCTGGGCAAAGCGCTTTACAACTTTTAGCCTCGGTTTCTTTTTTATAAAAAGGGTGCTAATAAAAACACCCACTATAGAATTAATCTGAAGAACAAATTAGATAATATTTGTAAAGTGCATTGCAAACAACCTGCTTGGCAAATGCTAGTTATCATTGTCATCATCATCATCATCATCATCATTATTACTATTTTTATTAGCTATATTGGTTAGAAGGAGTTCTTCCTATCAGTGTGATAACAGGTTCTGCCTAAATAACAACAACAACAACAATAATAATAACAACAAAAACAAACAGACAAACCAGCTACAGAAAGTGAAACAAGGCATAAAACATTAGTTTAAGTCCTGTGTCTGACAAATATTAACTTGTGTGATTATGGGGAAGCTATTCAATTCTTATATATGCAATTCATACAATTCAAGAAGACTCTAAGTTATCCATGAGTTATAGATTTTTTTGGGTAGGAGATATTTTCCAACTAATTAAATTACAAATCCAGACTAAAACAAATAAAAAAAAGTTTAAAAAAACTATAATTGCTTAGTAACTATTCACATTTCAATTAATTTCAACACACAAAGAGGTATCCTGAGATAATGGATAGAGATCTGGCCTTGAGGCCAAAAAGACCTGTTTTCAGGTCCTCTCTTTTAAAAATAGTTATATGACATTGGACAAGTCCCTTGACCCCTTACTACTCTAGGCCAGTGGTGTTAATGCTTGTTGATTTCACTTATCTTTTCTCCCCTGAAAGGAAAAAAGAGTGTAATCATCATCCCTCTTTTAGCTTCCAACCTAGATGGTGAATTTAAGGGTTTTTTTTTAGCAAGGGAAGGCACTAAAAAACCTAAATATTATATTTGGGAAAAGTGAATTTCTTTCTGTAAGGAGAGAGATGACAGCTCATTTAAGGACCAAATTCTTTTTAACCAAAATAGCTAGAAAGCTAATTAAAGTCTAGGCATTTCACTCCAATCAGGATCACTATCTCTTGGCCAAGCCTATATCTGATAGGGTCAGAAAGTCCCCTTTAACTATAGGCAATTCCTGGTTGTTAATTGTCATTCCTGTTCAAGCCATTTCTAGGGCTGCTTTCCAACAATTTCCAAAGATTATGTGGGCTCTGCAGTGTTTCCAAAATTCTGAGTCTAGTCATGCAAGTGAACCAGAATAAGCTCAAAACAAAGTTCAGAGGCATGATTATTGTCTTTCCAGTTTCTGGTCCACTGTCGTGTCTTTGTTAGGTGCATGTGGTAGGATAACATTCTCTTGTCAGGCCAATTTAAACTTCCTAAGTAACTGGCCTGAATACATAACTCTCTCTTGCTCAGAAATCTTTAGTGGCTACCCTTTGCCTCTGGGATAAAATATAAATGTTTCAATATGGCATTTAAGACCCTCTCATAAATTGGCTCTAACTTATATTTCCAACCTTATTTCCCATTACTCCCCTCATGAACCCCGTGTTCCAACGAAAGTGAATTGTTAGCTGTTCCTAAACTTGATAGACCACTTCTGACCTGGATGAATTTGCACAATTCATTAGCCAGACCTAGAATGCATGTGATTCCCATCTCTGACTCTTTGAATTCTTTACTTTCTTCAAGGTAAAACTCAGGTATCATCATCTCTTCTGTGAGACGTGTTCTCCATCCCTTAAGTTTTTAGTGGTCTCTCCCTTCAAACTAACGTAGGGCCTTGTACACAGCTAGTTCTTAAGTGTTTGTAAAATTTCTTCCTTTCTCTCTTTCCATTCTCACTTCTTTTTTTCCCTCCTTCCTTAACTCTCTCTCTCTTCTTTTCTCCCTCCCTCTTTTCCTTCCTTCCTCCTATCATTGTTTTATATGAAAGAAATGGAATGTTGTTATACCATAATAATACATATGATGAATCAAAAGAAAGCTTTCCCTCCCACAAGTATTTATTGAGCACCCATTACAATGGACAGGTACTGTGATACCCCATAATATCAAGCATGCTGCTTTGCAAGTAGTAGATGCTCAACACTTTTTAATTCTTCATAAACCATTCATTACCAGTCCTTTGTTTTGAAATCCAGGCTTTAGATATCTATAGGGTATAGAAGGGGTTATTTAAGGTATGGAATACAGTTTTATATGTATTTGAATGGAAATATATGCTACATTAATGTAACTACACTCCCCATGTAGTCACAGGTATAACATTAGGTTTTTCTGTACTGGACACAGTAAGATATTAAAACAAAATAATCATAATTGTGCTGTGAACCTATTTTGTACACACACACACACACACACACACACACACACACACACACATCCAGATCTAGGCCTAAAGCTTTTGTTTTGATATAAACTCTTTTCCTTTTTAGTCATTGCATATTTTATAACATTTTTATATAAAATGTATAAGCATATTCAATAGCAAACATTATTTGAGATTGAAAGCAGGGATTGTATATTTTGCCAAGCTTACTAATCAATAATAAGGTGTCATTAATTATGTGAACATGATGTTCAAATAGAATTCATTTCAAAATTTTTTATTTGCTGCACTGAAACCCATATTTACTGTAATACAGTATGATACAATATGCATTTTGCATTTATTATTCATAATAGAGCAGTAGCACATTCTGATATAGATTAAAGCATTAGAACACTAGAGACAAAAGTTAAATCTGATACTATAGTCTCAGTACTAGTGTTCTAGTAGTATCTTAAAGGTGTTAGTTGTTCTAGGGACAGAAATCCCTAGTGAAATATCACTGTTAATATTCATTTTGCCCCTGCAGGTCTTACACTGCATGAATAAAGACTCTAAGTTTCCTTGGTATGGTGAAACAAGTACCAAATCTGGAGTCAGAGGACCTGGGTTTGGGAATCCTCATTCAGCCACTTAAGCCTTTCCATTCATATCGTTGGCCCTTAACAAATGCTTGTTGACTGGCTAACTCAGATAGTAGGGAGCCAAGCTGGAACTACAAAACATGTATCCAGATTTCCTATTTAATAGTATTTCCATGTCACCAGGCTACCTCTTATATCACATTATCATAAAGACGTAATGCAAGGAGAACTTTTATCTTATCACAATTCTTTGTCCATTTTATTTTTACTTTAGTGGTCTTATTTCCTAAAATACACATTTACTTCCTTATTCTTTCATTCTTTGGGTTTTATTTCAATTTCCTTCAGCGGATGCTACTCCCTGTTTTTATCCTTCTTTCATCTGTAATAGAACCTAAGGAAACTAAAGGTTAAATTTTGGTTTCTTTATTTAGGAAGTCATTTATATCCATTGCTAATTGCTATATGTTTGAAACTACGTTTTCCAAGTAAATATGATTCAATTTAGTGGAACAAGTAATTTTTCTATAACACGAAGATAAGATTTCCACCTTCCCTACTCTAATCTCAGCAATGAATCTTAAATGTATGAATTAGTTGTAAGTAAGATTTAAATTGTGCTGTGTTTCATACCTTTAACCACTTTTTAGGTGGAGTTCAGATGCTACCACTGCTACTCCTACTCCTACTCCTATTCCTGTCTCTAGCATGTGAAATGTGTTTCACATATGAATGAATATGTTTGTTATCTAATTCTTGTCCTTGATGAATGTGGAGAAGTGGAAAACTTGATTTCCAGTATAGGGAAGAGGGAGAATCTAATGTGTTTTTTTTTCTTTAATTTCTTGTTCATAAGTTGCTTGCTATCAAAAAAGGAGAAAATCAATCCTCACTTCTTCAAACTATGAAGTTCTTATATCAAACTTACTTGTGTTTGAGGGAATAAGACATCCCTACAGTTTTTTTGAATAGAAAACCTGAGGTTATTTCTTCCTTCTTTGAAAATGCTACATATTTGGAGGTCAAAGACTTGATAGTTGCACTCTAAATTCTAGGAAATACACTAATGTCAGAAAGTTTGTCCAGGTGCTCTGTGGTAAACAAATCTACAACAAGTAGCAAGGCATTTCCCATAGGTTTCACTTGTTGGGGTATTTCCAAGCTGTCACTAAGGAGGGGAACTCCTTCAGTTCACCTTTAGATAATTATGGAATCCTTAATAAGAGTCCTGAGGGAGGAGAGAGTATAATGTTAAACAAGGAAATTCTATTGGCTTCAAGATATGTTTAGGGAAAGACTGAAACATACTGGTTGTGGAAAACTGTTCTGGGTCACTGGTCTTCCATCTTTATGCAGCAAATGAATTTTGCATTACTTACATCATTTGCAATAATTATTAAATAATGAGAATTGCTGACATTTTATCATATATAAAGGGCTTTACAACAACCTTTCAAAGTAGTGAGTTATTAATTCTATGATAAGGCAACCACAGCTCAGAGAGTCTGGGTAACTCACATATAATCAACCTTACAACTGAATGTCAGAGCCAACACTTGAACCCAAATCTCCTGACAAGCCCCTCCTGTGCTAGTACAACTAGAAGAATGTTGCGAATCTTCATTGATGAGAAACAAATACAATCTGGCTTTAAAAATCCATTCATTCTGGAATTATATCTTAGGGTCCTTTGACTACATGATAGAAGGAATGGTTATATCAGATGTAGTGAACAATCATCCTAAAGTCAAAACTGACACACCAGCCCTCTCTAGAAAGTATATAAATCCAAATGTATAAGGAATCATTAATGTTTTAAAAGGCTTGAGAAGGCAGAGTGAATAGATATCTGTAAATTACACACCAAAGTAGTCTGGATGAATCAAGAGATGGATCAAGCAGGTAAAAAATGAGGTTTCACTTTCTTTACAAAGAGCATTTATTGAATCCCTTCCATGTGGGTTGTCCTGATGAAATAATGAAAATGGTTTAGTGAAAAGATACTCTAGCTAGAAAGTGGAGCAATATGGGTTCTCAGCTCAGTTCTCTTACTTAGCTGTATCACTTTGGGCAAGTCAATGAATTCTATTCAATCCAGTAATGATTTATTACATACCTGTAACATGAAATGCATTGTGCTAGGTGCTGGGGCTAGCAAGATCGAAAAAAAATTCCTGAATTCCAGGATCTTACTGTCTTTTAGGGGTAATAAAGTATAATGAAAAGAGTGTAATTTCTAGAATCAGCACATCTGAGTTTAAGTCCTTTGGGTCCTTGGATGTAACTTCACTTCTCTGGAAACTAATTTTCTCATTTGCAAAATAAAGAGGGTGGGGACTTGAATTAGATGATTTCTAAAGTCCCTTACAGTTCTTTGATTGCACAATATTTGATAATATCATAAATGAGAATTAGGAAAGTACATTGGAATGGTTTGAGTGATCTAAAAGGTTGAAGAAGGGGTGCGTAATTTCTAACTGCAATGACTAGGAAAGGCTTGATGGAGGAACTGGCCCCTGGGCTGTACCTCAGAGAAAGGAAAGTATTACAACAGAGTTTGATGTTGGATTTTGTTCCAGGTATGTGGGACAGTTGCCAATACATGGAAGCAAGAAAATACAGGAAGAGATCAGATAATGGCACATAATTCATTTTACCCCCTCCTTACCTTAGTTTCCTCATCTGTAGAATGAAGGAGTTGGACTAGGTCAGTGGTTCTCAGGCTCTGGTCCATAGATAGAGACTATTTCAGGGGATCTTCAAGGCCAAAACTATTTTCATAATAAAACTAATCAAATATTTTCACAATAATATTGGTGGGTAGGTGGCACAGTGGACAGAGGACTGAAGAACTTGAAACACTTGAATTCTGATACCTCAGGAAGACCTGAGTTCAAGTGTTAGCTTCAGACATTAGATGTGTGACTCTGAGCAAGTTACTTAACCTCTTTGTCTTCGTTTGCTCAACTGTAAAATGGCATAATAACTGTCCTCCCAGGGTTGTTGCAAGGAACAAATGAAATAATAATTATAAAAGATTTAGCACAGTACTTGGCATACAGTAGGCAATTAATAAATGCTAGCTGCTGCTGTTGCTACTGCTGCTAACTACTACCACTACTACTGTTACTAAGATGTTATTTACCTTTTAAAACACTCTTCTCTTTTCCAACTACCTATCTATATGAAGTCAAATATACTTTAACCAAAACAACATATTACAAGAGACTGGATACAGAAGGAGATATGAGAATAAAGCTGTCTTATCTTTAAATATTAAAAAGATTTACAAAACTAAGATAATACCATATTTATTTTTTTTGGAAAATAGTTTTTTCATAAAATGCCATTTTAATAACATATAATATGTTTATTATTGTTATTTTAAATGAATAAATACATATTTTGAGAAAATATCCATTTCAATTTTAATATGGTAAATATCAATAGATATAAGTAATATAAGCTAAAGCTCTTTGGTGTTTTCAATAATTTTAAGAGTATAAAGTGTTTCTCAGTTTTGATGAGTATAATGTCCTGAGACCAGAACATTTGAGAACAGTTTTATTAGATAAACCCTATAATCCCAAGATGAATGAATGAATGAATGATGAATGAATGAAAAAAACATGTATTAAATGTTAGTTTCTAGGAATATAAACACAGAAGGCAAGGAGTACCTGTCTTCAAAGAATTTATATTCTCTTTAGGGAGATGGCACAACACAGTTTGGTGGTGATGTTTTCAGAAAGGTGTTTTGATTTGGAAGGCTATAGGGATGGTGAGTAGAAACATAGGGAATTGGTTGCCATACCCTTACTAGTAGCAATGCCAATTTGATTACTGAACTAGTAAGAGAAAGGAGGGGTTAGAGACTAGGGGTAAACATACAGAATGATGGCAGGGTAGATAGTATGAATATGACTGGACTGGAATATGAAGCATGATAAGCTGAC
Organism: Phascolarctos cinereus; assembly: GCF_003287225.1. NCBI lineage: Eukaryota > Metazoa > Chordata > Mammalia > Diprotodontia > Phascolarctidae > Phascolarctos > Phascolarctos cinereus. Next base: position 196,660,498 of record NW_027555958.1, on the reverse strand, counting down.
CAAGTGTGGTGGCCCATGTGACATGTTTTACTAATCAGGAAAACTCAGACTCAGAACAGGAGTTTGAGAGCTGAGAGGGTTCAGTTTCCCAGGAGAGTTCAAAGTCAGAGTAGATGGCAAGGTCTAGTTACTAGTCTTTTTATTAAGGGGATTTGTTCTGTGAAGTTTGAATTCAGTCAAAGGGCCACACTTGAGGACCACATGTGGCCTCGAGGCCTCAGGTTCTGCACTCCTGCTCTAGTATTTTGGCGGGTGAAGGAACAGGTAGTACGGATGATAGGAAAATGGTCAAGGTGGAATGAGTCTCTTATTTTGATGATTGCTTTATCTATAGGGTAAGATACATAGGTCAATGAACAGGATAACATATCCTTTGGTTCACATCACTACATGGTCACTGCATTACTTTGGGAAGAATTGTTTTCCCATCACCTATGATATACTTAGTTTTCTTCTGCTTTGTTTGTGTGTTTGGTTTTGCCCAGGAGATTGCATCAGCAATTTGAAAGCTATAAAGAACAAGTGAGAAAAATTGGGGAAGAAGCCCGGCGTTACCAAGGAGAGCACAAAGATGATGCCCCCACTTGTGGCATTTGTATGAAAACAAAGTTTGCTGATGGTTGTGGCCATTTGTGTTCTTACTGCCGGACCAAATTCTGTGCGAGATGTGGAGGCCGAGTTTCTCTTCGATCAAACAATGTAAGTGTGGAAAGAATGGAAATAAACATATTTGATGACAATAAAACCATTAAGATTTCTAAGCCTGTAAATATATCTATATTGGAAAGAAAATATATGTATAAAGAGATAAACATTTTGCAAGTATTTCTCCTGCCCTGTTATGTGTTTTCCTTCTATGTATCTCTCTATTTTAAAATGTCAGCAATATGATGAAAAATGAAGGTAACTTGGTTAAAAAGTTGCTTATCACTGTGTGAGATTTTAAACATTGTTTTAGGAATTGTTTTATGGACCAAGCCTTAACTAGCACTTTTTCCCACATTGAGGAAGCTTAACAAAATAGACCTGAGGGGCAAGCAATATGAAACCCACCCTCAAATCAACTATTAAGGATAATTCAGTTAGATGGGTATAGAAAACAGGGAGACAAAGACCTTAGGATGCAAAGAGTCTTCACTGCCAAAGAGGAGAGATCATTTGGAATAAGAAGTCTCTGAGATGAGAGAAAATGCTGTGTAGTGGCTTTCAATTTTTCCTAATTATTCTTACCAATGAGACCCTGTGGTCAACTGTTTCAAAGGTACTAGAATGTAGGTGGTGCCAATGTCCTCTAAATTTTAACATCTTGGTGAAAAGTTCCAGTTGCCCCACCCTAGTTACAGTTCTACTTTTAGGTAGAAGTAATTTTTCTCCACAAAAGATTGACAGTCTTTTTTTTTTTCTTTTTCTTTTCTTTTTCTTTTTTTTTTTTTTTGGTGAGGCAATTGGGGTTAAGTGACTTGCTCAGAGTAACACAGCTAGTGAGTGTTATGTTTCTGAGACTGGATTTGAACTCAGGTCCTCCTGACTCCAGGGCCAATGCTCTATCAACCAAGCTTCTCCAAGACTGACAGTCTTAATCTTAATGAGTTGTAAATTCCAGGAAATTTTCATGAGCAGTTTGGTTGTAAAATATGAAACTAATTTCAGTTTCAATGATTTTAATGTTTAAAATAATTAGGCATTTTTCTAATTTTCATTATGTGAAACAAGAACATAACCATTATTTTTCAGGTCCTTTAATTTAAAAATACAATTTATAAATGATGCTGTATAGAGTTTTATATAAGATAATATAAACAAGAAGTAGAAGTGCCTTTGTGATTAGCAGCTTAACTTTTATCATCCCATTAAAGAAAAATTGATAATGTCTTAAGTTTTTCTGAGCTTGAATTATTTAGACACCTATGGATATAAGAATGTATACTGAATGAAGTCTATCACCTATTGCTATTGTGATTGGGCTACAATTTTGTACTTTTTGTCCTCTCTGATGGAACCCAAGTTCCTTATCAGTTCTAATTGACATTTCACTTTAACACCCATGCATTTGTAAACATAATCCTATGAAAAACTAGTAATACCACTAACGGAAAAATCTTAGGCAAAAATTCCAAAAAGTAGCCTATATATTTTGAAGGCATTTTAATAGTGTACTACATTTTATTCCCTGCAGGTGATGGCCATAGAATTAGTCACAAGGGGGAAAAAACTACTTTGACATTGAAATACATTTTAAATGTAAGATGCTACTATGTAAAAACTATCAAGATGGTAGCATTCCTAGAGGATCTTTTGGCCTTCCTCTTTTAGACTGTCTTCTTTTTAGAGAATCCTTCATGTTATCTTTTTTAGTTATCAATACTGCACTAAAAATAACATAAAAGTTCTATATAATATTGATTTTGTAAAAGAACATAAATAAGACAAAAAAAGAACCTTCAGCTGTTGTGCCTCAGTATTATGGCAGATGGCATATTTTGTCTGAGAGATAAGAACAAGAGACAAAACTCTTCCCAACAGAAACTAGACCATTTTGAGAGGCGTCAAGTAAGGTAAATATGGGGAAAATTCTCCTAGATGAGACCACAAAGATCCTATGATTATCTAAGGTGGGACAGCAACAAGCCCACAACAATGAGATTAACCATTAAATATGAAAGTTCTTAGGGACAGCTTAGATTTTTAAAAAAAGTAGACATAAAGGAAATATAGCAAAAGAAACATTTGCTCTTCAGAGATGTCCTGAGGCTCAAGAAAGTCAGCCCTTCAAGGCTCAGCTGACCGTGAAAACTGTGTTTTGATTTTTTTGGAGGCATCAGCAGGGGGAAAAGGTTAAGAACAGGAAAACAAATCTACGTATTTGTTCTTGTGTTTAAGCCTACCCTACCTTATTTCATTCTAGAGTTGATTTAAATTGTCAAATGATCATCTTTGCAACTGCATATGTTATGGGAAAATAGTTAATTGAAGAAATATTTTTATGCCACACCCTGATGGATTCTAGTCCTTATAAAATTTTCTGGGGTAATCACAGTATTGAGATGGCTAATATTTCTCTTTTCTGGTCTTTATTACTTTGTTTTGCTAATGTTTCTCATTTAGACTTTTCCTAGTTGAAATGTATGTCTTTTTTTTTCCTATGCATGAATAATGAACTTTTTTTATTTAGGAATTATGCTTTTGCTTTTAAAAATTTTATGTTTTAACTTCATAGAGACACTTGATATAATTGCCTTTAAAAAAACCTTATGTATTAATATGTGCTTCCTTTTCTTTTTCTCTTCTTCTTCTTTTCTCTTTACCCTGCTTCCTTGGATGCTTGCCCAAAGGAGGACAAAGTGGTTAGAATCCATGCTTTCTTTTCTATCATTTATTATTATAATGTTGTTAAACTTTATTCAATAAATGTTCAGCATATTGACGTTAGCCACTGTATTTCATAAAGTAATTCAGCGCTAAAAAAGAGCTCCTTCCTCCTTCTTGTGCTCCTCAAACAATTAAGATTAACATCTAGGGGCATTAAAGGGTCTGCTATGTATGTGGGCAGTCTTTGTAATTTTAAGTCCAGGAGGGCAGTGAATTATACTATAATTTAAGTACTTATGAGCTCACTTTGGCCTCTTAGCACTCAAACTCATAAGGACTCTTCTATCTGCCTTCAGGAACAATAAATGCTAATAGGCTCTATCTTTCCCAGTACTCAGTTCCTTCTTCCCACTGCTCAAGCAAGATGCATAGGCAGGTGCCTTGCTCCTTTACTGTAGAAGGAATGCAGTGAGACTGTATCCTTAGGGCTACTGAGATAAAAGTAAATCCAGAGATCAATGTTGATTTTATCCACAGAATGGAAGCAACGAAGTTGATCTCTAGAGCCAGATTTTTATTAGCCTCTCACAGGGATTACTATCCTTCCTTACCCCCTCCCTGCCCCGGTTGCCTCTCTCTTTTCAACTAGACTCAAGAAGAGACCTCTTATCTCTTCTGGGCAACTATATATAGGGAGATCAAATGGAAACCACCAGTCTTCACTGTCCAGAGAAGGTTGTTTGGTGTCAATTTGAATTTTTTTAAAAAATGAAACAGTTTTATTTATAGCATAATAGAAGCAGATACTCTAATCTAATTATAAAGAAACCTTACCTTTCAGTTAGTTAACTTTTACAATAGAAGTAAAGTCCATACCTTCAGGCCATGACAGGCATTGGAAGAAGTCTTTGGTAGAGGATTTACCCATAATAGTTCTCTATAACGTAGTATTTTAAAGTTTATAAAGTGCTTTTTATTTTTTTCCACAACAACCTTATGAAGCAAGTAGTTAATTTGAAATTATCGAGAGCAACTTTATTGCCATTTCTTCCATTATCTCTTGCTGTTTTTCTTCCATCTTTTCCATTCAGCAGAGCTCAGCTGGAATTTCCAGGGGCTCATGAATGATCTGATGTGTGAAGAAGGCATCATGAAAATTTGACTCATTATAACTCAGCTTAATAGGTTTGGTGGAAAAATAAAGTCTGAGTAAGCTATTTTGGATATGAGTAGGGCAGAAATAACACTGAATCTAGTATAAATTTGTAGTTTTTAAATTTGATTTTAAAATGTTTGAGCATTATAATTTATTAGGGGAAAAAAATTAAGGTTGAGATTTTAGAGGTTCTCCAGAACTAAAATGATCCTTAGAAATCATCTAATACATTTTATAGATAAGAAAGCTAAAGAACAAGAGAGAAGATTAATGTGCCCAAAGTCCCTTTTCTGGCATCTATGTTTTGGGGTCTTTGATGTTACAGTTGTTCAAAGGGTGAAAAGGGCTGATCTAGCTTGTGATAGGCCTTGCAGTTTATCACATACAACATGCATTCAAGGACCTACACCCACATAAACTTTTTGAATTACTTAATCATATACACACACTACATATGTGCATATGTACACATAAATATATATACACATACATGTATATGCACACATATATCCACATATCCACATATGCAGTATATGTAATATACTATACCATGCATATATATGTAGTATAAGTAACATACTTATATATTTAGTCTCTTTATAGTGACACTTCTCATAAAGGTAAGTTAAGGAATATAACAAGTGATTGAAAATCTTAATTAGCATCTTAATTATATATGCATAATATAAATATAACAGACTAGAAAATGTTAGGATACCCTATATATACATACACACATGTATGTGTATATATATACAATTGTATACGTATATATGTATATTGTGTGTATATATATATATACATATATATATAATATAAATATATGTACTTATTTCATCTAGAACTGTGATTTATCAATATGGGAAGCTCCCAATGTGTAAAATCTTTTTACAAATACAGATCAGCAATCTGTATATAATTTAGAGAATTTTCTAGGACCCCTGAGAAGATAAGTGGTTTGCTCATGATTATGTAACTAGTATGTACATAGAAATTATTTAAACCTAGATGTTCTGGAGTCCATCATCAGTCCTTTATTATGTAATGCCACTGATTACCAATAATAAAAAAAATAGTAATAGCTTTCATATAATACTTCAAGGTTTGCAAAATACTTTATAATGTTATAAACGTTAACTCCTTTTATCCTCACCACAATCTGGTAGATAGGTGTTGTTATTACCCTCATTTTACAAATAAGGAAACTGAGGCAGACAATAGCTCAATGACTTGTCCCAAGGGTCACATAGCTAGTAAGTTTCTGAGACTGTATTTGAACTTAGCTTTTCCTGATTTCAGGTCCAGCACTTAATCCACTGTGCCATATAGCTTCCTCTGTACATACAGATGTATTCAATAAACATTTTTGTCTTTTACTGGGGTCTCCTTTATAGGAGGTGCTGCTCTTGTAGTGACATCACTCGTGATCAAAACTCGTAGCTAATTTAACAGGCTTTCATCTAAGCTAAAAACTTTCCACCAGAATAAGACAAAATTTCTTTTAGACAGTTTTAGGAAGGTAAGTATGTTATTGTGACCCCAAAATACTTAAAAGGCCTAGATTGGTCTAAAGTTTAAGAAAAAAAAAAGACAATGAACTTTGAAAATGCAACAACATTTCAAATAATTTTATATTTATTAGTATCTATTCATTCAGCATTTTGTTTTAAAGTTCATAGTAATCTCTTATTAGTTATTCTTAATAACAGAATACTTCAACCTAATATTCTAATTTTTTACTTCAAGGAAACTGGAACCAGGTTGCCCTGGCCCAAGGCAATCATTCATTGGCAAATACAGCATCAGAATAAAGTACTGGACAACACACCTATACTTTTCTTATTTCTCTGAGTTGTACTTTTTTTTTCTTTAAATTTATAAATTGTAGTTTTCTGCAAGGAGGATGTGGTCAGGCAGGATAAGCTGAGGAAAAAAAAGGACCAATATTTCTCTCATTAACAGTCTCCACCCTTCCAGAGTGCTATAAAATAATGAAGCAACTAGGTGGCCCAGTGGATACAGCACTGGGCCTGGAGTCAGGAAGACCAGTGTTCAAATCCAGTGTTGGATACTTATTAGATGTGGGACTGGGAAAGTCACAAAACAAACAAAACCACTTTCTGTTTGCCTCAGTTTCCTCAGCTGTAAAATGGGATTAATGACTTACCTCACAGGGTTTTTGTGAATATTTATAGTACTTAGCACAGTGCCTGGTACAGAGTAGGCACTACATAAATGCTTATTCCCTCTTTTCCCCTAATGAATTGTAAGTAGCACACCCAAACCACAAAACGTACCAGTATGTATATCAGGAGGACATAAACAGCATAAGGAAAGGATCCTTCAGTCACAGACCTTGGGTTCAAATCCTATTTTTGTCATTTACTTACTCTGGCAAGTTATTCCTGTTGTTCCTTTGGGTCTGTTAGTGAACTAAATGGACTTAAAGATTTTTTTCAGGTTCTAATTCCTATTATCCTAAGGATAACTAATGCTATAATATATTTTTAAATTTAGTATTTCAAGGGTATTTTCCCAATTTTTATGCCTGAAGAAAAGTAATGGATTATGTAAAAAATTTAGGTTTACCTAAAAACAATACTAAGAATAGCATTAAAGATAGTGTTTCCTTCAAGGAAATGGGTGGCATTTTAAAAAATGCATTACCTGTGTGATGTTTTCTTCCTAAGATAATTTAACACGGAAATTCTATACATCTTTTTAGTGAGGACAAGATAAAATTTCTTCCTGCTTTATCAGTTGCATTCTTTGGAAAACCTTCCATGCCTCCTAGGGTGGGGTGCCAGGGAAGGTGTTCTCTCATGAAATACCAAATTAGCACATATTAGCTACCCATATCCTCTCCCATCTGGGTGGCAGATAGCAGAATTTGGGCAGTTCACTTGCTAACTTTTGTAGTTACTGGGCCAGCTGAGTTGAACATTCCAAATTCATTTCCCTTTAGAATTGACTATAAATGCTGATTAGTATTGTTTAGGGGAGAATGCAGCTTATAAATAGAGCCACTGAAAATGTGCTTTATTGCATTTCCAGTTTGGCTTTATTTCCAAAACAAGGAGTAGAGTTTTCCATATTCTAAGACTAGTTTACTTTAAGAAGCTACATCCCTCAGGAAAATAATAGCCAACTAGTTTTTCATTATGCTTCACGTCTGGTGAAGCTGAGCATGCCTATCTCTTAAGAGTCACATGATATTATTTCTGTTATTTGCAGGAAAAATATTTGTATTTCACTATGTCAGCATGTTTATTAATTAGGAGCTACATTTACAAAATCATGATTCTTTAAACTGGCCCATCAAAACTTTCCCCTGGCTATTTCATCCTTATAAATCATATTTTGTGACATGTTTATATAGCAAAATATATTCTTGGAAGGAAAATGAATTACAAAAGGGTTGGGGGAAGAGGAAGGAGTTGGTAATTTCCTCAATCAAAGGCGGTATTAATTGTTTGGGAATGAGTGGCCAAGTGAATAATACCAGAAATATCAAATTCTTCCTCATCTCTATCCCAATTCTCTCTTAACCTCCCCACTAATGGCTTCAGTATTCTCTTGTCATGGGAGTTGCTAGAGGCATAGAGGCAATGGACAGATAGCTTTTAAATGATTTGCATAATTGCATTAAATATTTATTTCTCATTATGTAGAAGCTGCTCATAGTGAGCCATATTTAGGCCATGCTCCGGCAAAAAGTATGATCCTAATTTAAATTTTTCATTTTTGAAAAGATGATAGTATGGTTTTTTAGGCCCTTTCTCACCACCTCTATTTTCAGATACTTTGATAGATATGCTGTGTAGGAAGTCTCCTTAAAATATTTTCTCAAAGGGATGCCTAATATAGAAAAGCACATAGATAAAGTATATAGACTAGGAAATGAGGATATCATTCAAGATAAGAACTTCCACTAGATTTTTTTTTCTAGTTGATTGAATATCACTAGGTGTTTCTTTAGAGCTTACTCTTTATTCTAGTGAAGTCTGAACTATCAGCTTGAAAAGAGCTTCCACATTTGACTAGTTAAAAGACCATGAAATCTATATCCTTAATCTATTTGGGGAATCACCACCCTGTGTGTTAATGAGTGGAGAATTTGTATCAACTATATTTGACACTCCTATGTGTATTGGGCAGATATTATAATTTTGATGTTCCTGATGACTTTGGTCTTCATGTCCCAATTCTGTGATTCAGGGAACTCCTAATGAGCAAACTCCCTCTCCCAAAGTAGATCTAGAAGTATTCTGCAACTTGTAGATTTGTAGTCCTCCCTTAGGGGCAATGAGAGGTTAAGTGATTTGTATGGTGTCCCACGGAGGCCTAGGAAGTTTAGATGACTTTCCTAAGGTCATCCAGATAACAAGTATCTGACAGGATTCTGATGTTATATAGAAAAGCAACAAATACTGAAATTGAGGGGCAAAGTCTGATTATTGTAGGCAGAGCTCTATTGTTCTAATGGATTCTAGCTAATGTCCTATTGGAAAAAAAAATTAAATAATGGTATTGGTCACAGGAGGCAGACAGACTGGAACTGGGAAGAGTGAGGTCTGGATGAACTTTGCACTTGTCTGACTGGGAGTAGGCTGCCATTATATTTAATAGTCAGGCAGGGAGCTAAGTCCTGAATCCTCAAGGAGGACCGTGAACTACATCTTCAGGTACAAAATGAGTAGGACATAAATACTATTTCATAATATATGTCACCGCATTTGCAGCTAGCTTCTTCCTCTCTAAGACTTCTATCTAGTGTGTGTGTGTGTGTGTGTGTGTGTGTGTGTGTGTGTGTGTGTGTATGTGTGTGTATATATGTATATATATATTTCTGGGACATCTAGTTATGTTTTTTCCTCCATCAGAATGTAAGTTGCTTGAGGGTAGGGATTGCTTTTTTTTCCTTTCTTTGTATCGTTAGAACTTAGCATGGTGCCCAGCAATTAAATAAGTGCTTAATAAGTACTTATTAGTTGGTTCTTTGATTGAATGGTTCCTCACAATATCCCCTATGACAGACATAAGACAAAGATTATTATTCCCATTTTATATATGCAAAAAACCCCTAAAATTCATTGCATTTAAGTGAGTTGCCCGAGAAATACAACATGTGGTGGTAGACCAAGAGTCAACAGAACTGGCTTTAAGTTCCACCACTGATACTTGCTAGCTGTGCTCATAGACACGTCATTTAACTTCCAAGAATTTGAGATTCCTTGTATGTAAAATGAACATAATAAAACTTGCACTCTGACCTCAGGTTGGTGGTGGGAAGAGTGCCTTGCAACCTTTGAAACATCCTGTCCATGTGAAATGGTTTAATTCTTGCCCATGGTCACACAGCTAATGAACTGAGGAGAGAAGAATTGAATTCAAATCTCCTGATTCTAAAATAGAAGTAAAAAGGGAGGCAGATTGAAACCAAGGAATGCCAGCAAAGGAAAAGGGAATTAGCAAGCACAAGGTTTGAACCTGAAGGAAGTATCTTGAGAGGATTCAAACCAGAGCTTTCTTGTGGAGGCTTTTATATGGCCTCTGTGAGGGGAAGTATTATGAATGCACAGTTGATATCTCTTCTGACACAGAAAAATAGGCATTTGACTAGGGTAAAGGCAAGGAAGTGTACTCCACGTTAGTTGTCCCTTCCCCCCTCCAACACCCACAAAAGAACACAAGGACACAGAAGGGAGCTGCCAAATGTAGAAGCAGGGTGGAAGTACAGATGTCCAAGCTCAGAACAGAGGAATCTGTGGTAGTCCACAGCTGGGATAGATTCACATCAGGTCATACTTCTCCACATGAATGCAGTAGTGACAAGCCTGTGCTCTAACAGGCTGCTGGCCTCTGGTGTGGGGTGGGTTATTGTAAAATGGAAACATGATTGGGGTACATAATTACATGGCCCCAGGACTGTGTGACCCAAGAGACCTACCTCCTCATCCACAGCATTGAGGCACTGTTCTTTTTTTCCAATCTTGCAAATTGGTGAGACACAATTCAACAAAATTCAAGTAGCCATTTATCAAGAGCCTACTGTGGGCCAGGTATTGTAGGTTTATGGCTACAACTCATTGTCCTAATGTGAATTAATCCAGGAAAAATCTCCCAAATGATTTATTTTCCCTCTTGACTATGCATATGTGTTACAAGAGCTTTTTTTTTTAATTTCTTTTTTGAATGATGGCTGTAGGGGCTTTAGGGTAGCAAAAACAAAACAAAATAATGATTACAAATATATTCCCTGTGTCTATACACCTCTTCATGTATGTTCCTTATATGCCCACTTTTCCCATTGATACTATATGTATTTGTGGGAGAGTTTGTGGGAGAGCACTAAGTTTATGGAGGAAATGTTTTCTTTCAACTTTTAATTAAATTCCTTTGCTTTCAACTTAAAAAAAACCTCTAAATGAAATTTAGCTGTAAATTGTTTCTAGTTTGTCCCAAATGTAGGTGACAAGGCACTCAAATCATGAACAAGTACTTGATATACAATTTGGCATCTAGCATGCCACACCCTTTATTTCACCCCACAGAAACTATACCAGATGCTAAAGACTCATGGTCACTCATGAATAAATGCATAAACATAAAGCACTCAAATAAGCTAATGGCTCCCTCAGAAGGGAGATAAACTTAGGGTTGCTGTCCTGCCAACGTTTAGTTATTGTGGTGTCCCTTTTTCCACAGACCTTCACTATGTGGTTGAAACTCCTCTGTTAAGGTAAAACATGCCTTAAAGCACATGTACTTCATGTACACCATTATTGAAGAATAAGCAAACTCTTTCTCATTAAACCAAGGTTATCTTTGTTCTTCAAGTAGAATGCTGTGCAGGAGCCATGGAATCATCATCGTCTCCTCCTCCTCCTCCTTTTTCTTCTTCTTCTTCTCCTCCTTTTTCTACTCCTCCTTCTCCTTCTTCTTCTTCTTTTTCTTCTTCTTCTTCTTCTTCTTCTTCTTTTTCTTCTTCTTCTTCTTCTTCTTCTTCTTCCTCTTCTTCTTCTTCTTCTTCTTCTTCTCCTCCTTTGAAATTTTCTTGTTCTAGAAGGTCTAGTGTTTAAATCTTAAATTCAGGAACTCTTGAACCTCAGTATACTCATGACCAACTCCATAGTTTGGTGCTACTCAGAAACAAAACAAGAGAACTTCCTCTTTTATTAAAGGCTAGAATATCATCCAGAGATTTCCTATCCCTCCCCTTTCCTCTACACAAGAAGTTGGAATTCAGTAGCAATGTCATTGAATCCCCTTTTCTAGTTTCATAAAGCACTCTCCCACAGCCATGTATTTCTATTATAAGTTAGAGGCAGGATGGAAGAGAGGAAAGATAAATTCCATCTCTACATGTTTCACTATAGAAGAAATTTCAAGGTAAAGGGTGAAGATATGTCTCTAGATTAGATGTCTAACTTCTTTTATATACCAAGAAGAGGCGTGACCCAGTAGTGAATGTAGAAGAGAGAAAATTCTAAGCATGGGGGACGGCCAGAGAGAATGTCTGGAGCCAAGGGATGGATTGTCTTCTTTGTGAAACAGACAGGAACCCAGTGTCACTATGTGGGGAAGTAAGGTATAAAAAGACTGAAAAGGTAGGATGGGGGCAAGGTTATGAAAGACTTTGAATGCTAAGTGGAGCATTTTCTATTTTCTCTTATGAGCAATAGGAAGCCACTAGAGTTTACTGAGTACTGGGGTGACATTACTTTAGTAGTTGAAGGGAGGATGAGTTGGAATGGGGAGAGACTTGAGGCAGTCAGACTCAACAGCTGGCTATTATGATAATCAACGTGTCAGGTGATGAAGGCCTGCTGTAGAATGGTGGAGGTTTCAGAGGAGGGAGCAGAAAGTATTTGAGAGAAGCTGCAAAGGTAAAATTGATAGGCCATGGCAAAAGCTTGGATATAGGAATTGGGAGATAGTGAAGAGTCCAGGATGGCTCCTAGGTTGTGAGCCTGAGGGACTAGGAGAATGGTGATACCCTCTACAATAATAGGGAAGGTAGAAAGGGCAGGTGAGTATTTGCATGAAAGATAAATGAGCTCTATTTTGGACATACTGATTTTAATATGTCTACTGGACATCCAGTTCAAGATGTCTGAAAGGCAGTTGGAGATGCAAAATTCAAGGTCAGCAAAGAGAATGAAGTAGGAAAGGTAGGTTTGAGAATCATCAGCATAGAGATGGTTATTAAATCCATGGGAGCTGATTAAAACCAAATGTATTTATGTATTTTGGGAAATTCCACTTATTTTACCTCAAAATGGTTTTAACAAAGTGAGAATTGATAAAATAAAACCTTTTTACTATAAAGCAATAAATCAAACAAAAACACATTTATTAAGCACTTGTTTATTCCAGCCACTGTGCTAGGTACTGACAATACAAAGACAGAAAAGGAAACAGTTACTGCTCAAGGCCTTTCTTACCATCAGTCATGCCTCCAGGCCCTTCAGTATCCTGGCACTGTCAAATTAATGGCTTAACTAACTAAAATATCTCTGGGCCTTGCCATCTGCCACACTGCCACGCTTTGGACTTTTAGTATTTTCTATCTGTCATGTTGCTGAATTTTCTACTATGTGTTGTTTACCTCAATTACAATGTGTTCCCTTATAGCCAAGACAGTCTCACTCTATTTGTGGTTAATAAATACTTTTTCATTCATTCAGCTAACATTCTATATCCCCACATGTGACAACCCAAATACTTGGGATGGGTATGTTGGGAAAATGAATACCTGCATTGTTAAATTTGTTTGGAATATTGGTTCATTGGTGTGGTCACATAGGTGCAATTCCATCCAAGGTGTTTGAATTAGCTTAGGGTGCAATATATGAGTGAACCACCAGGTAGCACTCTTCACAAATTTTTCCTGGGGTATGTCACTTAAGATTACTGGCTAGATACCTTCTTGCTGTCTGAGAGTCTCAACAACATTGGGCACCTTTCCCCAACAGACATTTGCTCTGGGGTTCCAATCTAGTCTAGGAGATGAATTTTTTTTGAGATGAAATTTTGATGAGATACTATGTTGTGAAATTATTCTGATCTTTTTTTTTTAAACCTTTCTCTGGTCCTTTGCCTCAGTGCACATATCTAGACACAGTATTTTGCAATCATATATCTTCACATACTAATTTAAAAGACAAAATTAATTCTACCGTGTCCTATCTGCTTCTTACCAGCTCTTTGGTGTGGACAGAAACTTCCTGAGTTACCATTAGTACCACTGTTGCCTGTCTTTTGATCCCCAAACATTGGCACCCCTTTCTGGAAGTCTGAATTAAAAATAATCTGAAGTAAAAAGAGAGAAAAGAAGAAAGGAGTGAAAGGGGAAAATAATGATAATGCTTCATGGCTTCCATAAGTTTCACCAAAAATCCAAAGTTGTCAGGGACAGGCAAACATTTTCCCATTCTCCTCAGGACTTTAGAATTTGCTCTTCCATTTTCCCTTTGAATTGTTTCCTTGGGTACAGAGGATCTCCACAAATACAAGAAGCTGAAGTGGAATCCCTTGGGCAATGCATACAAACATCTGGACGGTATTGTTGCCTTTAATAAAACAGATAGGTACCTCCTCAGTAAATTAGTCTTTTGACCTGGGATGCTAAGTCTCTCTCTGTCTCATTCAGATTTATAAACTATTAGAGCTAGAAGATACCTTTGAGAGTTCACACATTTAAATCTGAAGTGGACCTCACAATTTAATCTAATCCTGTCATTATATGAATGAAGGATATGAGACCCAGAGAAATGAAGTGACTTGCTGAAGGTCGCCCAACAAGTTAATTACAAAGCTGACACTAGAACTTCCATCATCAGACTCCCAGTTCAATGCTTTCCTCTAAAGCAGTTGTTTTTAACATTTTCTTTTTATGTGTCAGGGACGCTTTTGGCACACTGGTGAAACTGATGAGTTTCTCAGGCACAGTAATACTTTTAAATGCATAAAATAAAATACATAGGATTACAAAGGAAACCAATTGATTGAAATACAGTTATAAAAAAGAAGTTCATGCACCCCAGGTTAAGAACCCCTACTCTAATGTCTATTTGAAGATTATAGATTTTTAGAACAATCTGCTTCTTGGAGACTTGAATAAAATATCTTCTGATTAGATACTGAAAGGAGTGATTATTCCTATCTAATTAAGCATTAAATTTTTGATCTTATGCACAATTGTACTTGCATATCTGTTACTATTTTTTGAAAGAGTTTGCAGTTTTGCCATTTGCTTTTTAAAATTTTTTTAATGTGAAATATTAGATATAAGAGCTTAAGGAAGTGTCACACTGGGTCAAATCATGTCCAGCCTAGTATGTTTAACAATGGAACCAAGAAGCATCCTGTGGAATAATGTGTTAGTTGGTCCTGGAGACATCATTCTTAAAGATTTGTAATGTGTGCTGAATGCCCTTCAGCCCCTCTTTAAAATTCCACCATGCATCTATCATTCATGAATATAGATAATCTCCTCTTAAATCAACCTATATTTTAGGTCTACCCAATCACTCTGGGTCACATGTTTGGTATGCCACATTTCTCTTCTGGGCAGAGAAATATTTGTCCCCTGGTTACATACTTAAATTTTCAAGGCATGCTCAGTATTTCTAGTACTGAGCTAACTTTACTAGTTCTCCACCCAGAGACAGCTCAACTGGAAGCCTGAAACTCTACAATTAGTGATCCATTTAAGATAGGTTAGCATTTCCTTCTCCTTTCAAACTGGAAGACACATGGAAGAGGAATTTAAATTAAACTCAACAAACACTTATTAAGTTCCTACTATGTGTAAAGCCCTGCATTAAGCAAGGAACTTTCAACCAAAAGAACTTAAAAAGCTCTTAATGTCTTAAGTGAGGAAAAGATTATCAAATTACTTTCCACTCTTGTAGGAGACACTGGGGTGATATGAAGACAATTCAATCAACTAATAAGCATTTAAATGCCTACTGCTTATCAGGCACTGTGTTAGGCACTGGGAAGATGAGGGCATCAATAAAACAGTCCTTGTCCTCGTACAATTTACGTTCCTTTTGGGGAGATAGCATGTACTAGTAAAAGTATTCTCTCTCTCTCTCTCTGTATATACATATATACACATAATGAGTATATAATATACAAGTAATACATATATGTTTTATAGATAAATATATAGAATATACAATGTATACACAATAAAATATATATTATATATTTGTGTACAAATATATAATATATACCAATATATACCTGTGCATAAATATTTTATATGTTCTATGTATATAATTTTATATATGCATATAAATACACATCTATCTATCTGTCTGTCTATCTATTTATCCAGGGTGATTAGGGGTTTCAAGGAAGTCACTTAGCTGAAGGGATCAGCAAAAGCTTCATGTAGAAGTACTTGAGCTGAAGTTGAGGGAAACTAGATTCTCTCCCAGGCAGAGGTGAAGAGAAAGCATTCTAGGTGGAATTGGGGCAGGGGGAAGGCAGCCTGTGCAAAATTCCTGGGATGGGATATGGAGTGTCACGTTGAGGAAAATCAAGAAGGCTAGTTTGGCTGGACCATAATGTATGGAGGAAAATAATATACAATAAGGTGGCAAGGGAGTTGACTCCATGTTGTGGAAGGCAAATGGAGGAGTTTGTGTCTGGTCCTAGTGGTATAGGAAGCCACTTGAGTTTATTGATGGGATGAGTGATATGATCACACCTAAACTTTAGAAAAAGCACTTTGGCAGCTGTGCATAGATGAGATTGCAAAATGAAAAGATTTGAGGTGAGGATACTAATTAGGAGGCTACTACAGTAATAAAGATAGGTAGGTGATACAGTGAATAAGAATAATAGACTTGTCAGGAAGATCTAAGTTCAAACCCTCCATCAGACACTTACTAGATGTGTGACCCTGGGCAAGTCACTTAATTACTCTTAGTCTTGGCTTCCCCATCTTGACCTTCCTTTGACCTCTTGCTTTCCATCTCTTGCTGAACTTGTAACCTGGGGGAAAGTGGTAAGGGGCCAGGCTAGGCTGACTTACACCTGTGTCAGCATAAGACAATGTCAACTCCTATTGCCAGACTGATCTCCCAACCAGGATTTGAAAAATCTCTGGTGCAAAGAGAAGTAACCTTCTCTTTGACCTCAAGCCTTCCATCTTCCACTCTGCTTGAGGAAAGAAGAAAAGGAAAGTAAACAGATTGGGGTATCCTTCTCCTAACTCCCTTCCTGCCTAATCTTTAGCCTTCAGTGGCAAGAGGAATATTGGGACCTCCCAACTGATGATCTGACCATGTGACAGCCATCTCATGCTATACTTTTCTATAGCCCTATTTCAATCTCCAATCTCTTTTGTAAAGAGGAGTGATACCTTCCCTTCAATGATGGACATTCTCATAACTTTTCGTACCCTACACATCTCAGTGATTCTGAATCCCTGTAAATTATCATCCAAACTCCAATCCCCTTCCCCCACCATCCAATTCCTTATTCACATCCCTGTTAATCTTCCCACCCCAAAGTTCCTACCAAATACTACCCTCCCCTTCCACTGCACCCAGTGGGATGCCTGTTCCGTAGGCAACAAATTTCACTTCATTCTAAAAATTTGCCGTTTTCACTCTTCTGTCTCTTAGCTATTACTGAAACCTCACTCCCCCTTGATGACACAGCCTCTGTGGCTACCCTTTCCAGTACTTCCTGCAACTTCATTCATTTCTCCCAACTCACTGGTTGAGATGGGAAAATCACAATTCTCCCTGCTCCCTATTGTCATTTTCATTTTCTCTCTTTTTGCCTTCATCAAATGATAACCTTTCCTCCTCCTTTGAGGTTCATGCTATTCATCCTTACCATTCAATCAAAATCCTTGTAGCCCCTTCCCTCCCACAATGAGTCCAATACATGGCTCCATGTCTCTCAACTCCTACCTTCATACTGGGGGACTTCAATCTACATATTGATTCCTCTCCAAATACGCTAACCATTCAGTGCCTCAACCCATTCACTTCTCATGAGCTACTTCCCCTTCTCACCTCAGCCACATATAAATCCCTTTATTTTGCCATCACCCACAAATGTACCACTTTTATGTTCAAGAAATTACAAATTCCCTTATTTGATCATAACTCCTTGGCTTTTCCCCCTCACCCTCTGTATTCCTTTACCAAACCCTACTCTTCATGTGCATTGTGACTTTCAAACCCTTGACCCTTATATTATCTCGCTGTCCATCACCTGTGCACTAGCCACCATCTCTTCTTTTCCCCATCTTAAACCTTTGATGAACCAGTTCAACTGTACATTGTCTTCTCTTGAATCATTTATCCCCTTATAATCTCTTGGCATTCTGCCAAACCTTAGCCTTTGATCACTATACCTTCACTACTACAAACACATTGCTGAGCAAAAGTGGAAAAAAATCATGTAACCACTCTGACTGGTTCCACTACAAATTTATTTATGCTACGTAACCTCAATTGGGCCCTCATTTCTGGTAGGAAATCCTACTTTACCTCCTTTATCAACTCACTATCCCACTTTCCACAGCAGCACTTCCAAATCTTTTCATCCTTCCTCAAACCTTGGCTTGCTCTCCTTCTATCCTTTCAGCTGAGAGTATTACCTCATATTTAATAGGAAAAAATTGAGATCATTCACTATGAACACTCTTCTCTCCCCCTCTTTATCTTATACCACTCATATGCCTTTTTTTCTTTAGAACCTCCTTCAGTCTATCTCACATTGTCCAGTCATTTTTCAGTTGTGTCTGACTCTTCATGACCCCATTTGCTGTTTTCTTGGCAGAGATACTGGAGTGGTTTGCCATTTTCTTCTCCAGATCATTTTATAGATGAGGAAACTGAGGCATACTGGGTTAAGTGATTTGGCCAGGGTCACACAGCTAGCAAATGTCTGAGTCCAGATTTGAACTCATGAAGAGGAATATTTCTGACTGCAGCCCCAGCATTCTATCCACTGCACCACCTAGCTGCCCTATCCCCACTCTATCACTTATTTTCAATCTTTCCTCATTTACTGGTTTCTTCCTTACTTCCTACAAATATGCCCATGTTTTCCCAAAACTCAAAAAACCTTCACTTCAACCTTCAATTCCCACTATCAACCTATATCTTCTTTAGCCACACTCTTTGTGGCTCACCTCCTTGAAAAGGGCATTTACAATAGGTCCCTCCATTTTCTCCACTGTCACTCACTTTCATAATTTCTTACCATCCCAATTCCTTAGACTCATTCATTTCTAACTTCCCCCCCACTATTTCCCTTATATTTTATCAATTTTATTATTTCTCCAAATTAAATTTGTTAGTTTTTCAAGTTATATAAAACATACTTTTGAAATCATTTAGTTGGCATAGTATTAAAACTATAAATTAACTTTACAGTATTGCCATTTTTGTTATATTGAGATTGTCCAGACATAAGCACTGAGTATTTCTTCAGCTAGGAAAGTTATTCTTTGTTTCTTTCAGCAGCACTTTGCAACTGAATCTTTGCATGCATTTTATATTCTTTGCTTGATTGATCTCAAATATTGTGTGCATTTTAGAATCATTTTGAATGGAATTTCTATTTCTATTATTTCCCCTTGGAATTTGTCTTTATTATACAGAAATATTGATTTTTATGGGTCTATTTTATAACCTGCAACTTTCTTGAAGCTATTAGCTATCTCAATTAGTAGCTTTGCTGAACACACAGGGTATTCTAAGTGACCTACTGTACCATCAGAAAATAGGGAGAGTTCTACTTCCTCTTTACCTATCTTTCCTCCTTAACTTCTTTGTTTTGTCTTATTGCCATCACTGGCATTTCAAAAAATGTATTAATTGGCATCATGTCATTATTTATTCTACATATACTTACATATGTCTCCATCATCTCCCCTATGAGAATGTTAGCTTATTCTCTATAGTCTCACTGAAAGCATATTGTTGCAACTTCAGTCATACTCAGGATGATGAAATAATAATAATGAATGTGATTTTCCCACAAATAGAGGAATTGGAGGGGAAGGTGGATGACTGTTTTTCAAGGATATTGATATTGATATTCAAGGTCTTCAGTTTTTGTGTTGGATTGAACTAGAAATCCTCTTGCATAACTCCTTCACAAAATTTAAATTTATTTTATAACTATATTTTGATTGTTTTTTGTAACCTCATGTATTTTACTTTATGTATCTAAAACATTATTCTGAAAAGGGTCCATAGTCTCCAGAAGACTGCAAAATGTATCCACACACACACACACACACACACACACACACACACACACACAAAGATTAAGAGCCTTTACTCTAAGATCTCTTCCAATACTAAGATTTTATGGATTATTATGGTATGAGAAGCAGTTGTAATGCTTCTGATGGTGACCACTCTCTTCATGTTTTTCCAACATTTCTCACTGGGGCCTATCTCTATTCCTGTCTCATTAGCAATGACCACAGAATTCAACTTTCTAAAACTCACACACTTTTAAAACTTTTAAAGGCATTTGCAAAACCTTTCCACATACAATCAGATTACCTTCATACTATACCACTTAAAAAGATAATTCTCTGGTGAGAAAAATGTCTTCACCTGTGCTAAGCCATTGATATAGCCTTGAGCACCCTTCATGGCAGTATGAATTCTTGTCATGTCCCAGTGACTGTCTTTATAAAGCAGACTTCCAACTCTCTTGCTCTAGGGGTTCCCCTGAACCCCTCCAAATTGTGAAGAATAATGGGTTGATCATATTTCCAGAGAGCATCAACTAGGAGTTGTATAGTTTATGTTAATTCAGAAATTTCCAGTCCAGAATTTGATTCTCAGGTTTGGCAAGAGAAACAGAAGGGTGCTAAAAAATACAGTGTTCTTCCTGTTTAAGAAATTACATGCATTACTAATTAGTCAAGGAAATTAAAGTACTAAAATATTTGTCTTTGTGTACTGAGCTTACATGATCTAATATATGTTTCACCAATATGATCTAAACCCTGAGGAATAGGAGGTTTTCGCAGGAATTGCTGAAAGGTAGTGCTAAGTAATGCAGGCTAATTAGGTCAAGTTCCCTCACCCAGAGAACAATGGGAGAAATTCTGTTAGAGATAATTAGAGTGACTGATAACCACAGGGTTATCTTCTAAGGCTAATAGAATTCTAAAACCCCTTGTTTCAATATAGCTAAGATTGGTTAGCTTTTAAGAAGCTCCAGCTACTTTTGTCAAGACAGCAAGTATTTATTAAGAAAGGAAATAAGCATTTATTAAGCAACTATTATGTGTCACTTGCTTTATAATTATTATTTCATTTGATCTTCACAACAATTCTGTGAGGTAGGTGCTATTATTATCTCCGTTTTTCAGTTAAGGAAACTGAAGCAGAAAGAAGTGACTTACCCAGGGTCACACAGCCTGGAAGTGTCTGAAGTCAGATTTAAATTCAGGTCTTCCTTACTCTAGGTCTAGTGCTCTAGCCATTACCTCATTCCTGTCTTTGTCTACTTAAGCCTAAAACCACTTATCTCCCAGCATGTGCAGGCTATCTGATAGTTGGAATATAGTCTGGCTAGAGACCATCTTTGGGAAGTAGTTCATTTGCCACTTCATTTCCCAAGGTCAGACAAATACTTATAAATGTAAGAGGGAAAATCTGTCTGAAGGGAGACCCATTAAGAATCAGTGAAATAAACCAGAGTGCATCTGTCTCCTTGTATTCTCATATGAGGGAATATGTTCCCTGGGTTTTGTGTATTATTCAATGGAGGCTGTAGTTAGATGAACTGAATATATGGTTTCTGTGTCTGTTCTTAAAATATCAAAACCCAAAGCTCATATGCACTCAACAGAAACATAAGATTTTGTTTTGTTGCTTTTGTTGAATGAATGAAGTTTTTTTAATCCTAAACCCCAATTCATAATCTATAGAAACACAGCTTTTCAGTTACATGTAATTTCTTTTGTTGAAGTGTTAAGACACTGTATTTGCTTAGAAAATGCATAGATTCTATAAAAATTATAAGCATATTTACTCTATCTATACAATTATCATCTTAAAGTTGGATACTTATATCCCAAGAATTTTCTGCTATTCATTGTATTGAATTTCCTGAGGTATTTTCTTGAGTTACACGTGATTATAGTTGTTATACAATTTATATTTGTTGTATAATCCACATGTATCAAATGATTTTTTCTAAAGTACACTGTGATAACGAAGTTATATTGGAAATTACAAAATGAGAGTCATGCAGGAATCTGCATTTAACTCAGGAATATCTACTTTAAATATAAAACTAATAACTATCTTACATGGATCAATAAATGGCTATTTAGCAGATGATGTGAATAAGCATTGAGGATGAATTCTGTCTTTGGAAACAGAATTCATCCACTAACTTATTAATTCATTCAATGTTTTTTCCTATCTCCTACATGCAAGCACTATACTGAGAAGGCTACAAAGATAAACAAAGATAAATAAGATAGCATCCTGATCTGGGGGGCTTATAGTCTAGTTAGGAGCCTAAGCAAGAATGTGTAATGAGAAGCACAAATGAAATGCAGCAGCAGCTCCTTTTAACTTATGGTTAAAGGTAACAAGAAAGGCTCCATCAAAGAAATAACAGTGATACCCAGGGATTCCTCAGTTATTCCTAGGGAATATCACATCTGCCTATTTTAAATTACTAGGAAATTCACAGAACCATGTATATCCAAAATCCTTTTCACATTTGAGTTATACTTTAAACAGGGAGAATCCAACTTAAGGGAAAATTGGAGCTAAACATAGTAGAAATATGGGTAGTTCATTGTTGCATGGAGAATATTAATACTTTCTGGGTTAGTTTTACTTTTTCTTGGAGTATTCAAAATTCAAGTTATTTAAGTTTAAATGAAGAGATCAGTGGTATGTTAACATTTTTGATTGCATATCCCTATCAGTTAAACATTCTTGAGTATATACTATTAATGTACCTGTATTAATTTGTTTATAAATTACATGCTTATACTATTGTACTAATATGTTAGATATTAAAATATAGACAAAATGGATATTTGAAAGTATAAGATAAAGTCGAAATAATATTTAAAAGTTTTAAATTTCTTAGTGGTACAAAATCCTTTTTGCTCTCACTAAAATTTTATGACTAATGATTTTTTAGTGAAAAATGTGATTGGAAATTTTCATTATTTTAGAAATGTGTATTAGTAGTAATAGGATGGATTTTAAAGTTAAAACTGTTTCTTCTTTATTTATTTAGTTAATTGATCAATGTAGCTAAAAAAACAGATTATTTTCTTTTTTTTATGATGCACGGTCCAACAATCGATTACATTTTAAATGTTTAACCACCATCAGAAGATTAAAAAATAACTAATACATGGTCAATGAACATCATAACTTTTTATCAGTCATATTTCTCCATGCAACAATGAGCTACTCATATTTCTACTATATTTAATTCCAGCTTTTAGCTTAAGTTTAATTTACCTGGTTTAAAGTATAAGTCAAATGAGAAAAGAGCTATGGATGTGATGATACAAAATTCAAAAATAATGAAATTGAATTTCAACTCAGCAGAAAGTTTTTAATATACAAGGCGTTCCAAAAGACTTAAGTGCAGTTTTGAGCTTAGCCAGGCTTGAAACTGTGCTAAGACTTTGGATGCAGTAGGTATACCTATTCCTCACTGTTCACATTGTTATACTTAATGGTTGGCATTATACCTTAATTTCCTATTCATGTCTGGATATTTTAGCTTTGCTTTTATATGAAAGGGAGAAATAGCAGAGCTAGTTTGGTTGGACCATGGAGTATAAGACACAATAAGAATAGAATACATAATAAGAATAGAAAGACAAACTGAGGCCACATTATGAAAGGCCAAATTTTAAGTTTATATTTGATTCAAGAATCAATCGTCACTGAAGTTTATTGAGTAGTAGGTGATATCGTCATAACTGAGCTTTAGGAAAATCTGAGATTTTCCTGAAAAAAAGTTTGTAGAATATATCAGATTACAGATATTGAGGTAGGAAGATATAATTAGGAGACCATTGAAAGAGTTCAGGTGAGAGGTGAAAAGGGCCTACACTAGAGTAGTGGCTATGTGAATAGAGATAAGGTGATGGATGGATGTGATACAATTAGGAATTAAAAAAAAAAAGAAGAAAAAGATTCTACAGATACTTAGATATGAAGAGTATGAGAATGAGGATTGAGTATAATGCCAAAGATTCAAACCTAAGTGACTAGAAGAATGGTGATGCCTTAGACAAAAAATAGGGAAGTTTGGAAGAGGAATGGGTTTGAGAATAAAGAATATGTAATGAGAGCTGCACTACAGGCTGAAACCCATTCATACCCTCCTCATCCTATGTGGTTGAGGACTCTACTGTATGTAATCTCAAAATAAAAGGGCACATGAGTCAAGCAGATTTCTTACTCGCTGTTCACTATCTCCTTTCATCAGCACCAACTTCCATGAGGTTATCTTGGTGTGCCTGATAGGACTGAGTATGTTGGGGGGCGGCAAGATTTTCCCAACCCTACTTACAAAGCTGTCTTGTTTGCCCTGATAATAATTAGATTGTAATTGTCTTAGAGACTATGCTAAGTAACAGAATATAAAAGGATTCACAGTAATGGGAGGTAGGAAAGCTGGGGGAATCTTGAAGGATAGTTGGTATGGGGCAGGAGCAATTATGGGTAGCTAGGTGGCTCAATAGATTAAATGCTGGGCCTGACTCATCTTCCTGAGTTCAAATCTGGCCTCAGATACTACTTTTACCACACTGGGCAAGTCACTTAACCCTGTTTGCCTGAGTTTCCTTATCTATAAAATGTGCTGGAGAAGGAAATGGCAAAGCAGTACAGTATCTTTGCCAAGAAAACCCCAAATGGGGTCATGAAGAGACAGACATGACTGAAACAACTGAACAACAAAAATATAAAATTATATTGGATACAAACCTAACGATTGGCTGTCATGGAGAATATGGGATGCAACTCATCTTCCCACCCTCTGATTGACTGATCGCATATGCTTTGGGGTCATGCCACAGCCTTTCAGCGCACCTATGCCTCCATTTTGGTGATTTTGGAGTTTTCCTCCTCACATATTTTAATATATCACTGGTATGGGTAAACCATGCATTGACCCAGAGCACTGCCCCTCTACAGATTAGTAGGTGGTCTGCCAGAGTTTCTCTGGCTAAAGAATTCTTTACTTTTGAGTGAGCCAGGGAATTGCCCTTTCCAAACTTAACTAATCTGGCTCTCTAACACAAAATATATAAACTTGCAAATTAAATTGCATTTTAAATATTTAAGCACCACAACTAGATTGAGGAACAATGGGTCGTTTGTATACTCACTCCATTGATACCTTTGCAATATCAAGAGAAAAGGAGACAAAATCTTAACATGTTGGATGAACTTCCTATGGAACACTCATGGGTGGGCATAAATAAAAAAGTCCCAGGGGATGTAGGATGTAGAATGTGGATGAGTTGCACTTTGCAAAATGGAGGAAATACCCATATTGATGAGAGCACAGATCCTTGATTATGATAGTTGAGTGAGTCCTCCAGAAAACTATTTTTTCTTAAATGCCAATATTTGATTAAGAAGAGTGTATGTCTTTAAATACATTAAATAATGGCTAGCATTTACATAATGCTTTAAGATTAACAAAGTACTTTGCTTGTATTATCTCATTTGATCCTCACAATAACCCTATAAGATAGGTGCCATAATTATCTTCATTTTACAGGTGAGAAAACTGAGGCTGAGGAAGGTTGAGTGACTTATTTAGGGTCTCATAAGTAGTAAGTGTCTGAAGCAGTATTCCAATTCAGGTCTTCCTAACTCAAGTCTAGCACTCCATCCAGTGTTCCATTTAATTGTCTTCTGCCTGAAACTGCAAGTGCTCCTAAGGCGTATAGGGAAGTTTTTCTCAAAATGGATGATACAATCCTCTGAGAATTTTCAGGATGTCACAAAGCTAAACAACCACAGTATTTGAAGACCGATAGTCCAGTTCCTTGGCACAAGTTTTTGTTTTTCTCCCTTTCTCCATCTTAACCGTCCCTCTTATATTCCCTCTCTCCCTCCCTTTTAACATATTCATTTTTGAAGCATCATCTATGTAACACTCAGTTTCTTTTTCATCTTTTGCCTTATCCCCTACCTCCTATGAGATTTCTCTCTTGGGAGCATTAAGAAATAAATGAGACTTCTGCCTTTGGGAGTTAAGTAAACTCATTTCTTCTTTCTTCCCTATTGACTTCTTGGACTTGCAAATCTACCCATACTTACTTTTCTTTTTTCCACATGGTATAGTGGGCTTTTTAGAATGTGGGAATGTTGAAGGACTAGGATTTGGGAGAAGGAAAGAGACTATATTATTTATGTACTGATTTATTAATTCATTCAATATTCATTTATTCAGCACCTGGTATGTTTTAGCACTGTTAGGCTCTGGGAATACAAGACAAAGAGGAAAAATTGTCCTTGCCTTCAAGAAGCTTATATTCTACTGCAAGGGTGCTAAATTTACACAAATCAATGAGAACAATATGATTTGAAAAGAAGGCCCTGAAATTGGTGACAGCGGTTTTATGGGCAAATTTTTTGGACTTTCATCCAAATATCTTTTATGACATTAAAGCCTACTTGGAATCAGAAATCTTATGACCTTTAACTCACCTTTAATTAATATTTATATCTTATAACTAGAAACGGTTATATAGACTGTCATTTCCTATAAAAAGTTAAAAGGAAATGTCTGTAAGACCTTGTCTATTCATAATTTATAAAGAGATTATTATTCTTAAATATCATCAGATGTGCCAAATATTTGTCAGAATTTGAAAAGAAATAAAACCTCTGCTTGAGTGAGGAACTTGAAAATAGAAAAGTCAAATATTTTGATGTTTTCAGTAGATTTTGGCCTTACTAAAGTTCATTCAACCCACAATGGTTAGCACAAAGGAATAAAGAAATGGATTAGAAAATAAAGAAATGAATCCCTTTAAAACCTTTTTTTTTATTGGTGCTATTTTCTTTCTTTCTACTTCCCCCCTAAGGATTTCATCCTCTGGGATTCTTATCACCTATGAACTTCACAGGGGAATGCTGAACATTAATGAGACACTGTCCCAAATTTGTATCTGAGTAACCCCTAGGGAGATAAGATACATCAAATGTCTACACTGAAATTGAAAAATCAAAGAAAGATGTTTGAAGTTTTTTTTTCTCTCTCTCAGTAGAATGGTGCTATATAAATAAACACCTTAATGCAGAGAAAAGTTTTTTAAGTTTTTTTTTAATTATAATACTGCGTAAGAATTATTCCTAAAAAGAAAAACCAAGAAATAGTACAATCTGTAGGAGAAGTGTAGAATTTTTGTGTTCACTTTGGAATAATTCAGATGTTCATGAAAATTGTTACTAGGTCAAATTTGGAATAAAAACTTTGGAGTCAAGTTAACAAGAACTTATTAATTGTTTACTATGTGTCAGATATTATACTAAGTGTTAGGTATACAAAGAAAGGGGGAAAAAATTCTTTTCCTCAAGGACCTCACAATTTAACAGAGGTGTGGAGGGGGCAGTATACAATATGCAAAAATGTATGTGCAAATATATATATATATATATATATATATATATATATATATATATATATATATATATATATATATATATATACACACACACACACACACACACACACATATACATATACGTATATATGATAAATTGGAGGTAATTTCAGAAGAAAGACATTATTTTCAGATGAAAGACACTGAGGGGAAAGATGAAAGGCTTCTTGAAGAACATGGGATCTTAGCTGAGACCCAACAAAGCCAAGGAAGTCAGAAGGAAGAGATGATGAGGGAAATATGGGTATGGGGGATAGCCAGTAAAAATAAATGGAGTGAAAAGATAGAGTATCATGAGTGAGGAATCCAAGTCAATGGATCACAGAGTATATTGGGCAATAAGACATAAGAAAGACTGGAAAGGTAGGAAGGGACCAGGTTGTGAAGGGATTTAAAAGCCAGACAGAGGATATTATATTTGATTTTGGAGGAAATAGGAAGCTCCTTGGAGTTTATTGAATGGGGGAGTAACCCTGTCAGATCTGTACTTTAGGAAGACCACTTTAATAGCTGAGTGGAGAGTGGAATTAAATAGAGAGAGATGAGACAGAGAGGCTAACAAGAAGGCTATTGCAATAGTATAGATGTGAGTTAAACTTTGAACTTTTTTGCTTTCAGAGATTATTTTGGAAAAATGAATTATTTGTATGAACTGATTGGTCTGATTGAACTGAGGCTGCTACCCTGCTATAAAAATGAATCCATGTTGGAAACTTTCAAATAGAGAACAATCATCCTATTTAGTCTGCTTTCACAAGGGTATGTGAACTAGATTTTCCTAGTTCTAATTACACTTTGCAAGTAAATGCCTATAGGGCACTCGAAAGTTTCCCTAGCAGCTTTCCATGTCTTTTATTTTATTTGTATCTTCACAATAAAGCCCCATGAGTGGGACAGTCAGGCAGTCAAATTTAAGATTTATTAAGCATCTGCTATGTGCCAGGCACTGTACAAATGGCAAGGGATACATAGAAAGGAAAAATACAATCCCTGCCCTCAAGGTTGTGATCACAGTTTAATAGAACAGCATGGGTAACAGTATTTGCTTTTGTTTTTATTTTTTCCCTTACTTTACAATTAAAAAGTGGGCCCCTTAGGGATTCAGTGCCTGCTGTTGGAGTAAGAACAAGAAGGTAAGATTTCAACCAAGATCCACCAAGATCACATTGGTATTTAAATTTGGGATTTTACATGACTGCTTTTTAGAAATCAACATAATAAATAAGCCACCTGTTTCATCATATTTAATGTAGTAATTTAAGAAAAAAAGAAATAGAAAAAACCTGGTAAATTATGGTTTCAGGTTTAATGATGAAAGTTGGAACCTCTTTCTGCTTGAACTCCTGCTTGTTTGCTGGGACTGCGTTGGACTGGAGGGTTCTAAGAAACGTGGCATTTCTCATTTAAGGACCTGAGAACTGCTAACAGATGAGCAGGACAGGGAGAGATAGGGAGGCTCTCCACAAACTATCTTCTCTAAGTATCCAGTCAAGAAAAAAAGCAAAGTAACAAAAATACTGAATGTTGGGACTAGTGGGGTACAGAAAATTAATGAGTTTTTTTTTTCTTTCCTCAAACATAATTATCACATTTTAATTGTGCTTTATAGATTGGCCTGAGCAATTTGTTGAAATCTAGGCAGGAGCTAATTTCCAATGATTAGTTAGGTCTTTGTGTTTCAACTGTTGTCTTTAATACATATACATACACATATTATGCATGTGTATGTGTGTATATAGGTATATGACACTAGTGTGCATATATGTATGTGTATGTACTTATATGGTATCTATGTACTACTCTTACTATGGATATATTTATGCACATATGTGTATGTAAGTATGCATACACTGTCTGGGCCTATGATTTCTATTATTTGGAAAAACTCCTTCTGCCCATTCAGATAAACAAATCCTCTGCTACTTATGCTCTTTGAGAGTTTCCTAGGGGTGCCAGGGTGGGGCTTGGTACTGAGAGGGTAAATGACTTGCTCAGGTTCACCCAACCAGTATGTGTAAGAAGATAGACTTAAACTCAGGTGTCCCTGCCACTGAAGACAGTTTTCTATCCATTACTTCATGCTATCTGTCTGGTCTTTTATATATGGCAACTCTGACTCTAGTCAGAGAATCTGGGCTCAAATCCTGCCTCTGATGATTGTTACCTATGTTTCCTTGGACAAGTTAGCTCCCCCAGCCTCAGTTTCTCAGTTTATAAAATGAGGGGTTTGAACTAGATGACCTTTGAGCTCCCTTTTTGCTCTAGATTTATGACCCCTATCATCCTAGCAACAGAGCCTTTTGGGAGATGGTGTGCTACAATGGATATAGAACTAGTCTTGGCTTCAGGAAGACTTGGGCTCAAGTTTTGTCTCTGAAGTACGCTTAGCCGTATAACACTTGACAATCTACTTAAATCTATCAGTGCCCCCCAAGCAACTCTCAAAGATTCTATGTTGCTGAATAGTTTAAAAAGTAGTGGAATCAGTTTTCAAACCTAAATTTCCTTCACATGAGCATCACAACTATAGATCAAAATAAAAATAGGTCTTCAGAACATTTACTGTGATAGTTCTGTGGGTTTTTTTTAATTTTAATTAGGGAAGTCTTTGGTAGTTATGTTGACTGAAGATTTTTCCTTTGAGTTAAAAACTGGTCAACTTGGAGCAGAATTTTCATAGTCAGAAGTTCAAATCTGATTCAAATCTGTCCTCCTTTTTACTTCCTATTTTGCTAGTAAGAATGTTAATCCTCATCCAGGATTAAAATCCAGTGTATTTTTATAATTCTGTGACCCAGAAACACTATGGTAACAACACTTTCTCCTATCCTCCCTTTAGCTTCTGATGTAGCAAAATATATGATATCTCACTGATGACATCACAATGGAGCTAAATTGGTCACAAAGCATTGAAATTGCCTTTTTTTTCAAGCTTGCCAATTCTGATGTGGGGTGGTATATATTTTCAAATTTCATTTTGAAGGGTTTGATGAATGTCTTGAAATATATACATTTACAGATAGACTATCACATATTACTCACTCCAGAAGAAGTTTTTGTAAATTTGGTGAAATCATTTTTTTGTCTAATGCTGTTCTTTCTTTCTTTCTTTCCTCCTGGTCTTCATCAGTGAGAAAAGCATAAAATAATAAAATGATATCATTAGTTCTGCACAGAGGGTAATTGTTGTATAGCCAAGATGGAATCTCCCATTCTTAGTTGGAGCATTTTAGTATTGTTTTTGAGTACATCATAAACAATGAGAGACAAACAACATAATCTAACAACAACTTGGTCTAACTATAACTTGTGGCCCAGAAATTAATTTCCTTTATGTCAGAATGTGTTTCTGTTTTTGTGAAGCAAACTTCAGAACACAAGTTTATTGAGGGGATCTTTCACCAACGAAAAACACAATGGAATATTTGTTCTTTTTGAAAAAAGAGATGATTGTCTGTATTCCTGTTGCCTAACACAGTGCCTTGCATGAACTAGGTGCTTGGCCAATCCTTGTTCAAGCAATCAACAAGCATTTATTAAGTGGTTATTATGTGCTGCATGCTGTGCTAGGCACTAAGGATACAAATACTGAAGTGAGACAGTCACTGCCCTCCAGGAGTTTGCATTCTGGGAGGAGGATCAAACGTGTTTACAGATAAGTAAATATAGGATCATATATAAGATAAGCGTATAATGATTGGAGGGCAAGGCAAAGGAACACCAATCACTGGGAGGATCAAGAAAAGTCTATTGAAGGAAGTGGGTCCTGAGCTAAGCCTTGGAGATGTTCCAAGAGGGCAAGGTGAGGAGTGAAAGGATTTCAATCGTTGGGAACAGTTTGTGTAAATGCAGAGGCAGGAAATCTTAAATCTTATAGCAGGAACAATAAGTAGACCTGTTTGGCCGGTCAATAAAGAACTCGAGGGAGGATATTGTGTACTCTGCCTCAAAAGTGAGAATGGAACTAAGTTATAAGGATTTCAAATGCCACACTGCAAATCATATTTCATCCTAAGGGTGATAAGGAGCCTCTGAAATTTCTTTAGCAGGGATTTAAATGGTCAGACTTGTACTTTAGGTAGAATGAATTACTGAATAATTAAACAGTAGTACTCTACTTTGTGAAGGCCTGGAAACACAAGGTAGGCTGTTTAAGGTCATGAGATCAGTCAGTTTTCATTAGATAAAAAGCAAAGAGAAGACAGGAGATACGCTCATGACTAAAAGGGATCCAAGAGACAAACAGGAAATGTAATCTGAGGTCAGGCAAGTGATCAAGAAACTGAATGTCCAGTCAGTTTGACCTCATGCAAAGAAGCTGAAATGTAAATGGACTCAGCAGGATGAATATGCTGTCTCTTAAAGAAGAACTGGCTCATAGAATGAATCCCATTGACCTTGTGGCTTTGAACATGATTCAGCTCCCATTGACCACTAGCATTTCCCAATTTTAACAGTGGTCTATATGACGGTAAACAGTGAACTTTGGCAACATGAATCTTTGCACTTTGGTATCTTTGTACTTTGGCATCATTAACAAGATTGGACTAGAATCAGAGTTCCCAAAGAGGCAATACAACCAGGGGAGTGGTGGTAGCTTATGTGCAATTGGGGAGCATTGAATAAAAATAAGGAGGCGTTGAAGCATAAGGAAAGAAGAGAAGAAAATCTTGAAAAAAAACATTCGTACATACTTCATCTGCTGTGTAACAGAGTTAAAGTCATAGTGATTACGTTATTTTCCAAATAAACACACAAAATGCAAGTTATAACCGATCACTGGTCAAATCCACCAACAGGACTTAAGAAGCAAGTGTTAGCAGGCAAGGGTGTCATGCATTGTCAGTTAGTCCATCAGGCATCAGCAGGAATATGTGCATGTAATGACTTGTTCACAGTAGATACTGAATGGCTACATGATGCAATATTGCATCATCAAAATTTTAATGTAGCAAAAACCCCTACAAATTTACAACAAATTATTAAGATGTGTGATTTAAAAATATTTTATATTTTTTTAAATGGTGCAAATTTTAAAAAAAACTGTTAAAAGATTAAAGAAAGCAGATTTCCAGGGGAGTGCTGAGCAATTTTTTTTTAAAGGGAGCGGCAGGCCAAATAGGTTTGAGAACCTTTGGACTAGATTGTCTCTAAATATCTAAATATCTAAATCCAGCCCTAAATTTATGTTAGTGATATATCATCTGCTTCTCTACCTTTATCTTTCACTTCTCTAGAAAAACTCTACATTTTGCCCAAACTTAGATATGTGACCTGAGTTTTTGTTTCTCTGGGCCTTTGCTCTGGACACCCTTTGCCAACATTACCCAGCTCCCAAATTACCACTTGTAACCGACCTGTGCTGTGTGCAAGCTCAAAGTTAACAATGGACCAATTGTCCAAAAGACCAATACCTTTGTGTAAGTTGTCCCCATGTCTGAAATTCTCTCCTTCCTCACCTACACTTCTTGAAACCTTTAGTTCCCTTTAAAGCCCAACTCAAGAGCCAACTCCTACAGAAGTCTCTTCCTGATTCCCTTCTTAGTGCTCTCCCTGACTCCCCTAAATCACTCTACATTAACATTTGATACATTTGGTTGGTTTGTTGTCCTTCTTTTTCAAAGAGGACCAAAATGAAATCACTATGTTAGAGTGAAGTTACAGTGTGTCTCACTGTGGCTAATCAGACCAATACAAGTGTGGAATCCTCTAATATATTTGTAGTTATTTATCTGGAAAGTAGTAGGTCTTACTGAATTGATTTATAACTCCCCTAAAAGCACCTGGCAAAATCATACTTTATTGTCGTAAATCTTAGAATTCCTTTATACCCCTCTGTCTGTACTTATCATACACTTCCTCAAATTTTTGGTGTTCTTAGGATTTAGAACTTTGAAGGAAACTTGGAGATCATCTTTCTAATTCCCTCTCTCTTATTTTACATATAAATACACTTAGGCCCCAAAGAGGTAAATGACTTGCCCAAAGTCAGACCAATAGCAAGAGACGTCAAAGATTTGAATCCAGTTCCTCTGATTTGACGTCCAATACTCTAGCTCTCCATTGTGCTAGTCTCTCTGAAATATATGTTTTTGTTCTGATAGATTATAAATTCCTTGAGGGCAGGCCCTCTTTCTTATTTATCTTTCTTTCTCCCATCAGATTTAACGTAGAGCCTTGGATACAGCAGGCACTCAAATATTTATTCAATGACTAAGTAGTAAACTCTGCCATAAACAAGATGGCACATGATCCAATTACATGTTTAATTGCATCCACATCAGCCAAGTATTTCTTTATTGTGTACTTGCAATAATTTTTAATTGGCAATCATGATATATTAAATAACAAGGTTAAATCATTCAGTTCCCTTAAACAACTTGTCTTGTGTTAATCATAAATTAGATATCGCTTTATGTACTCCAGCGCTGGGGGAATCTCTAGCCTCATAGGCTCTATCTATCCCTCAGTTTAATTTCATCCTACCCCTGGGACAGATATCCAGAGATGACATAATTTATGCTTAGAATTGTGAAACATTTTAAAGAGTCCTTAGTGGAAACCTCTAAAAGGCCACAAGATGTTACCTCAAGAAAACAAAAAGCTTTTTTCCATTACAAAATGAGATCTAATGCTTTGCATTTATAGGGAAGAAATGACTTTTTTTCTATTGAAAATGAGGTAGAGAAAAGATGCCAAGGATACATGCACTTCCTCTGAGGCATCTAGATAGTGTAGTAGATAAAGTGCTGGACTGGAATCAGGAAGAATTGAGTTCAAATCCAGCCTCAGACTCATACTGTCTGTGTGAACTTGGGCAAGTCACATGACCTCAGTTTCCTCAACTATAAAATATGGATAGTAATAGCACCTATCTCCTGACATTGTTGTTGTGAGGATCAAATGAGATAATATTTATAAAGTTCTTGGTATAAAGCTTGGCACATAGTAGCCCCCATATAAATGCTAGCTATTATTATTATTCCAAACTTATGGTAACAAAGTTTGGAAGTCTTTTCTTTTCTAAAAAAAATTGTTTTTGTTCTCCATTCTACCTACATAAGCAGCATTAGTAATTTTTGTGACATTTGAGTCACACATATCACAGGGCACTGGCAAAAAGGGAAGTTGCTTCTTAAAAACTCTTGCCACGCTGAATTCTGTGTAGTATTCCCTGATTATGTGATTTTTTTTAATGAAATGCAAACTTTTTTTTTCCTTTTTGTTAGGTAACTGAATTTCTTAAATAAAAATCATCTATCTATCTATCTACACAGTTAATCTGTAAGATTCCATAAGAAAAGAAACCTGAGGCAGCTAGATGTCATACTGGGGAGAGTGCTGAACTTATAATCAGGAAGACCTAAATTTGAATCTTGAATCATATACCTATTGCGTAATACTGTGTAAGTCACTGAACCTCCCTGACTCACTTTCCACATCTGTAAAATGGGTATACTAATAATACCTGCTTCACTGGATTATTGTGGGAATCAAATGAAATAATCGATGTAAAGTTACTTGCAAACTTTGAAGCATTATCAATTTTAGTTCTTATCATGAATATTAGTAGTTGTAGTTGAAGGTTCCATTAAAAATACATTTGAGGATGGAAAAGAACAACAAAAAAAGTTGTTTTCTCTTATAAAAAGGTCATTCAACTTAGTAGAGATCATCACTATTTCAAATGTTAGCAGCTGGCATATCCTGATGCCTGTAATTTTAGAGTTTAGAGTATATTAATTCATATATATGCAAAAATAGACAGGCTTGTATGTGTGTGTATATTTATGCATATACACATATACACTGCATATTAGTCTGAAGAGAGGCTGTAACTTTCCTCTCAATATCTAGTTTTTATAAAAACTGTGTGTGGGTCATTGTGAGAGAAGCTTCAGCGTAGTGTTACAGGTCAGGCTGGAGATGAGGTGAGGTTTTTTTTTTAGGGAGTGGGCTCAGAGTGATCAACAAGGTGGAAACTGAATGCCCTTCACTGAATCTCTAGATCTGTGTTGGTGGTAGGACCTTTTCACCTATAATAGCTGTTATTTTTAAGTTCTTAAACTTATTTCTACATTTTAATCCTCTGTGTACACAGATATGTGTGTTAAATACATATAAGTTTACATATACTTACATATGCATATACATACATAAACATATACATGCATATCACACATATATGTGTGTGTGTATGTATATATATATATATATATATATATATATATATATATATTTACAGTGAAATATAAGTTCCTTGACAGTAGGAACTATTTAACTTTTTTTTTGTATCCTCATTGTTTAGTATATTTCCTGGCACTAATAGGCACATAGTAAGTACTTTTTGAATTGAATTGTGTATATGCTCACACTATAAAAATATAATACATAAGATTATAAAAGACATCAATTGTATTGAAATACTATATCTATATCTACATTCATTTTTTAAGCAAATTCACTGACTGTTTAAGTCAATAGACAGATCTCTTAGGGGTACAGGGAACCAAGGTAAAAAACCCCTGTATTTGAGGTACAATGTGTTAAATCAACTGATAAAGTAAAATATTTAAATTTGTTGATATATAATAAACTTTGCAAATTTTTTGATCTTAAAAAACTTTTACTAGGCAATATGTCTTCCTTTTACTGTATTCGCTTGTTTTTATAAAATTTGTCATAGTTACCTGGATTTTCACATATATTCTATAATTCTCATGTTAAAATTATAGTTATAACATTCATTATTGTGTGCCTTTGATAAACAATCCATTTTTCTAAGTTTATTCCTGAATGCAGCCCATAGGTTTTCAGAGGGGATTAAATTGAGTTTCTGGGATATTGAAGCATGTTTATCTACATTCCCTGGATAGATTTTTTTGATCTTTCCAGAAGTGTGACATGATAGAAGTTCATGTTGCAGTATTCCATCTTCTTTTGGGAATTTCTTTAATTTCAAGGCAGTTCTCCTTCTCAGTATATCAATAAACTCATCTGAGTTTATCATTCTCTAATGGGTGAAAAGACCTCAGTTGAAGTTAAAGGGGATTAATATTTTACTCTCTGATGAAGATGCCTAGATCATACAGGTTCACCTGGACTTTTTCTGACAGCAGAGTTGATATATACTTGAATGAACATTTAGTTTCATGAGTTTCAAACTTATCCTTTTCCAATCTTCAGTAGTTCACCACTTGTTTTCTATGACAAGCACCATCCTCCAACAACAGTTAATAGCTATTAAAAAAAAATCTTCTCAATTGTCTTTCAACTTTAAGAGACCTCCAAGCCACTGTAATCAATAAAAATCCTTCCAGCTGACAAAGTCTTCTGAAGGTTTTTGCTTTGGGTAATTTTGCAACAATAATTTATTAATTCTTTGCTTATATATACATATATATGTATATATATGTATATATGTATATATACACATACATATGTACGTATATATTTTGCATTTGTGTGCTTCAGAACTGAAGACTTCCTCACTCTCAGAGCTACTGTACTATCTCTCATAGTCAGTATATTATACTCTTTAAGAATTATAACTTTTGGGTCAGCTAGGTGGTGTAGTGGAAAGAGCGCCAGCCCTGGAGTCAAGAGGACTTGAGTTCAAATACGGTCTCAGACACTACCAGGTCACTTAACCCCAACTGCCTCACTAAAAAAAATAAAATAAAATAACCAAATTTAAATCCTTTAAAAAAAAGTTACAATTTTTGTATGTTTCCTTGGAGTAATACACATTCTTAAAAACTGCACATTTAAAAAGAATAAAAAAGAGGAACAAGATACTTTAAGATGCCATGAAACATATCACTCAGCTGTGAAAGAACTAAATAAAGGCTGTCTCCTTCTGATTAAAGACAGGCATTCTAAGTCAGCCTATGGTAGATAGTTATGTGTATGAACTTTGTTGTCACAAAATGAAATCATATCAAAATTACTTCTTGTCCTAAGTATTTTGTAAACTGTTACTTTTTTAAAAAAAAATACTAAACTGAGGTTCTGATTCTCTCAAGTCAGAGAAGTTCTGACTTGCTCAGAGTCCTATTGTCTCTAAGGTAAGTTTTAAACCTAGGTCTTTGTAATTCTAAACCTAGTACTCCTCAATGTAGGTCATAACTCATCCCTGACTTATCCTGAGTGACTTTAATGTGTGATCTGCCATTAATACTCTATGGAAGATCCACCCAACAACCTGAGGGACTTCTATAGATCTCTTTACATTACACAGAAAGCAAGGTTTCATGAAGGCTTTCCACTGGTTTTTCTCTAAGTTGATAGAACACAGATTTTTAATTATGAAATGCAAGATGAGAAAAAGAATATAAATTAAGGAATACTAATTACATGTGGATTCCTATTCTTTTTATCTCTTGCTCCAAAGAGGGGATTTCCTCCTCTTTAAGTATAATTGTAATTGGTAGTTTATGCACACACATACACACACACACACACACACACATATATATGTATATATACACACATAATACACATACATGTATGTGTATATATACACATGTATACACACATATATGTATATATACATATATAATACACACACATATATGTGTGTGTGTATATATATATATATATATATAGTTGTTCAGTTTTTTTTTCAGTTGTGTCCAACTCTTTATGACCTCATCATTTTGCAGCTAAGGAAACTGAAGCAAACAAGGTTAGGTGACTTGCCCAGGATCACACAGTTATTAAGTTTCTGAGGCTGGATTTGAACTCATGAAGATGAGTCTTCCTGACTCCAGTTCTGGTACTCTATCCAGTACACCACGTAGCCGCTCTATAATTGGTAGTGTGTGTGTGTGTGTGTATATGTACATACATACATACATTCATGTACACATACATGTATATATGTATATTTGTGGGTGAGTATATATGAATATGTATATACACAAACACACATATATAATATAACTAACAATTACTATACACATTAAATGTTGTTTAATAATAAAACCAATGGGTTGTTCAAACCAATTGAAGATTAATTGTACATGGTATGGCATATTCTATAGACTATAAACTTCTTGAGTCCTGGAATGCTTTTGTTTTTGGTTTTGTCTTTGTATTCCCAATAACTAGAACCTGTAACAATAGTAAGTAAACATAAAGAAGATACTTAGTAAATGCTTATTGACTGATGTTGTGCAGCCTTTGTCTGAGGATTTGCTACTCTGCCATTCTGAAGAGATGAACTTTGATTTCCTTGCTACTGGGAGACACATTGGGGTACTGGGTGATGAACTTGGAGCCCAAAGACCTGTTTTCTAGTCCTGGATGTGATACTTAGGATGTAACTTAATAACAAGCTGCTTAAACTCGCTGAGCCTCATTTACCTCATAATAACAGGACTAATAGAGATCCATAAGAATGAAATGTAATAATGTGTAGGAAGTGCTTTGTAAAGTACCAGATAAGCATAAGTCATTATTATTATTATTAATCACTATTTTTTAAAAGTATTGATAATGCCTTCTAGTGGCAATTTGCTCAGTCTACACAACTATATATAGTCCCTCAAATCTAGAGTGAGTCTGAGTTATTTAATTTCTCTATGCCTCAGCTTCCTCATGGGTGAAGTGAAGCAATTAAGCTAAATGGTTTCTGAGGCCCCTTCTAGCTGTAGATGTTCCTATAAAATTATAGAATTAGAAGGTTATTTAATAATCACATAATATACAAAGGTTCACACTCTGGGGTCCACAGGGAATCCCCTCCTCCACAAGGGAACTACGGATAGATTTTAGAGGCATCTGCAAATTTGTTTTTTAAAATGTTTTACTAACGATATTTCAACATAATTGTTTTCATCATGTGTAAATTGAGGGAATAAGACTTATTGACCTCTAAGGTCACATCTAAGTCTAAACCTATGATCCTATGCAATGCAACAATACTCATCACAAAACCTAATAAGCTCATTTGTTCAACATCTCTTTTATTTATGCTCTCTTTGGACCTTAGTCTCCTTTTCCTCAGCAGCCACATTGGCTTTATGGGGCTACTCTTCCTATTCCCTTTCCACCTATTATATTGTTTTGCTCCATTGGAATGTAATCCCTTTAAGGGCAAGGACTGTCTTGCTTGTTTATATTTTATTTCCTTACACATATCAAGTGCTTAATACATGTTTTATCTATCATCTATTTGTCTGTCTTGTCCATGTCTTTCTCTTTGCCCATTTCTCTATCTCTATCTTCTTTTGATGTGGTCTGCTCAACTCTGCTTAAATGACCATCTATCTTTCTATTTCTATGAAACTCTAATTTTTTTTTCTTTTCTCTCCTCTTCTGAAATTATACCATGGATGCAATTGGCTGAAATATACAACTGAAGTCTATTTTTAAAATTATTTGTAGTATTTTCAGATTTTGTTTTTTTTCCTAACATAATTGAACCCAGGTTTTTTCCCCTTATTTATGTAGCCTTCAGTTGATGGGTTTTTTTTCCCACTAATGTAAGTTGATGACCTTCAAAATCAATTGAAATGTTTAAAAAAATCCCTGACCTGAGCTTTTCATAATTTTGATCTGTTTGATAATTTCATGGGATTAGTGACAACATCTTGATTATCTTTGACTCTTTCCCAATACCTAGTATAGGGTTCCACCAATAGCAGGCCAGCAATGTTTGTTGAATTGATTGAAATTGAATTGGATGGATGGATACGTTTGCTTTTTCTGGATTAGTTATTTGATTACAGTACATTTTCTGCCAAATTACACTATGCCTTTCATATTGTCATCCATGGACTTAAAATTGTGCTTACTTCTGTGGACTAGGTTTTATAGGTTAAAATCAGACTGACTATGAAAATAACCCCTCAGGTTTGTAACTTTGGAAGAATATAAATTATTAATATTCCCACTCCCATTGTTATTATGACTATTATTAGTAGTAACAATAGTCATCATAATTTTGGTCTGGCCTTGTGATTTTCTTAGATTGGGGAACTCCTGCTATGGAAACTGACTCTACTGATAGATACTAGCAGAAACTTTCTAATTTAGCCTTAAAGGTTTGTCTGGGACACTGACAAGTTTTAGAACTTGCCATTGGTCACATAACTAATTTGTGTCAGAGGTGAGAGTATACCAAAACTAGCCTGACTTGTGGGCTAATTGTTAAATTTTCAGTGTGAGCATTATACATCAGAAATCAACAAAGGCTAGAAATCAGGACTTGATTTGTTGTTCTGTTGATTATCTAGATTTGATTAAGTGATGAACAAAAGGTTGATAGTGAAGATTAATCTTGAAAGTTAGTCATGGGCACATTTTTCCTCACCATGGAGCTGACTGTCAAGCATTTACTAGCACAGCCCTCATCAGAGACAACCCATTAATCTTGGTTTTCCTGGTTTACAAACTGGCCATTTGTTATGCCTCTTTGCTTCTTTTCCACTTTTGTATATGTATGACATTTAGTTATCAAGACTCAGAGTATACCTTTTATGGGGCTATTTTATGTTATCAGGTGAATATGTTTAAATTGGAAATTTGAACTGATTTCTTCAATCTTGTGGCCTATGTTAAGATACAATATTTTTTCTGCACATATGAGATTGACCTTTTCTGCAGTGACGTATTTCCTGCTGTGTGGTTCATCTCTTCTCCAAACTGGGATACCAAAGAATTACAGGCCTTTGTCCTAAATCTTTGACAGTAATTTTATCTTTACTGAAAATGAATCTCTTTGTCACAGTAAGTTATTCTTTCACCATTTATGTTGCATTCCCTTTATCCATATCAAATGCCATCTATAGATCATCTCTAAAGTACAGGATTATTTTCAGTAGAGGACAAAGATATGTTGACTCTGGATGGCCTAAAATTTCATGATGTCAATGTCATTGATCATCCCCAAGTCTTAACTTAAGCCCAGGTATAGGGTTATTTTATTGGATTTATATTTTTTGCTTTTGTAAAAAAGGTGTCAGTAGTGGTTCTAGTTCTAATCTGGTCTCAGACACTTACTTAGGGAACCTGGGCAAGTCACTTAATCTCATTTGTCTCAGTTTCCTCATCAGAAATACGATCTAGAGAAGGAAATGGCAAATCATTCCAGTATCTTTGCCAAGAGAACCCCAAAATGGGGTCATGAAGAGTTAGAGACAACTGAAAAATGACTGGACAACAAAAGTAATATTTGTTATGTATGGGATCTTTCTTTTGGTGAATAACCTCCTTGGTGCATATGCCCACAAGTGGAATCTCTGGGTTAAAGGTGATAAGCATCTTAGCTAGTTTATTCACATGATCCCAAATTGCTTTCCAGAATGGTTGTATCAATTTTCAGCTCTGCCAATGAATAACGTATCTTCTAAAAGGACATTTTCATTGATAAAACCATATCTTTTTCTCATGTTGGACATTTAACAGTACTGGTTACTAATATTGCAAGAAATTTTATTTTGGAAGTCTTTGGTAGCTGTGGCTGTTGATGGGAGAAGGGGAAGTGAAGTTGCATTACTTAAGGAGGCAGTGGGTGTTCCTCCATTTACCTGTAGGGGTATTGTTAGAGGCTGATTAATTGCTAGAGGCATTGTCATTCCTGGGACTCAGGCTCAGAATCCTGAGCTGTCTTCACTTGGGTTTGTTTTTGAGGTGAATGGTGGTCAGAGTGGTGGCAGTTGTTTGATACATTTGGCATATACCACCTCTACTCTTTTTTTCTCAGATTGACTTATTGCTTCAACTATGTTGAAGTATACAAATACCTCTTGTATAAGTAACGAATTACATTCCATTGACATTTAAGTTTGCATTATTAGGTAAATGTTTTGCTCATAATATTCAAATGAATTAGTTGCACTGAGCAAATGAGTGTTTTGATTGGGGAAGGGAGGGATAGATGAAGATAATATTGGAAGTTGGAGTACTTTGGGGATTTTAGAAGGCCTGGATAGGTAACTGCAGTGGGTAATTTAGGGAGATATGACAGCACCAGGCACTTGAAAGAGGGTTGAAGAAAGAGGGAGGATTCTTTCAAAGAACATTATGTTCCTTTACTGGAACATTTATGTTTTAATGTAGGTCATCCTTAAATACAGGATATAACTAAAATGAATCAGAAAATCATATATTTAAAGCTTAAAGAAGCTACGGAGGCCATGTAATCATACCCCAATGTTTTATTTTATTTTTCTTCAATTAAAAAAGACATTTATTTTTTTCTCCTTCCCACATTCTTTCATATTGAGAAAGAAAAAAAAGGAAAAACAAAACCTTCATAAAAATATGTATAGTCAAAGCAAAAAAAAAATCGCAAATTGGCTATATCAGAAAACATGTCTCATTCTGCACCATGTTTCTCATTACCTCTGTGTAAGGAGAAGGATAGCATGTCTCATCATCAGTCCTCTTGAATTCGATTTGGTTATTTCATTGATCTAAAAATATATGTCTCATTATGAACTTTAAGTCTGCTCCCTCTTTGTCAAGAGGTGAGTAGGATCATTTTCACAATCATTTTTTTCATCTTAATTAGTTGACCATTGCATTGATCAGAGTTCAGTCTTTCAAAATTGTTTTTTCTCTATAGTGTTGTTGACATTGTATAAATTGTTCCATTCACTGTTCATCCTTTCATAGAGGTCGTTTCTGGTACTGTCCCTTTAGTCATTTCTTATGGAACAATAATGCTCCCTTAAATTCATGTGACAAAATTTGTTTAGTCATTCCCCAAAACATGGGAAATCTTTTAGTTTTCAGGTTTATTGAGACTATGAAAAGTGCTACTATAAATATTTTTGTAATATAGGATTCAATTAATGTAATGACTATTAAAATTATTTTTATATTTATTATGAACTTAATACCAAGTAGAATGGAGATTTGAATATACACAGCAAAATAGAGTTAAGAGGATTGTTCATAAAAATGCAATTTTCTATTATACACAATTTGCTTTTCTTTTAAAGAATATAGTAAGATGAACATGTGGATTTCAAAAGTTTGCTGGCTTTTCTGGTCTTCCTTTGGTTATTTTAAATTAATTCAAAACAAAAAAAAATACCTGAATGACTATTTTATTTTCCTTTTTTTCTTTATTCCCTTCTCTTCTCTTTCTTTCCCTTCTCTTTCTTTTCCTTGTTTTTTGCTTCTCTTTTCCATTTTTACTAACCTATCTGTATCCCCCCTTGCCTTTACCCACCCTATCTTCTCTTAGGAAAAAAAAGTAAAATACTTGTAACACAATCAATCAAAATAAATATCCATATTGGCTGTGTCTTAAAATGTATATCTCGTTGTGAGTCTATCACCTCTCTATAAAAAAAAAAAACCATGGTATCAATTTTCATCATCAGTTCCTTGGAATCATGTGATTTGTCATTGAACTGATTAGAGTTCTCAAG
This sequence comes from Phascolarctos cinereus, assembly GCF_003287225.1. NCBI lineage: Eukaryota > Metazoa > Chordata > Mammalia > Diprotodontia > Phascolarctidae > Phascolarctos > Phascolarctos cinereus. The sequence goes on along the minus strand of NW_027555958.1, from coordinate 196,616,958 downwards.
TCTTTCAAAGATATTTTATAATGTTATTTTCATTGTATACATTCATCTCTTGGTTCTGCTTATTCTATTATGTATCAGTTCATTCAGGTTTTCCCAATTTTCTTTGGAAATCACCCATTTCATCATATCTAATGCTGATATAATATTGTTTTATGTCCAATTTGTTTGGTCATTGACCAGTAGGTGCACACCCTTTTAGTTTCCTCCCCCCCCCCTATCTTTCTTTGCTTTTTTATCTTCTCTGAACTTTGGCACTATATGCTTTAGCTTCCATTTCCTTCTCCCTATGGTCTCTTTTTCCTGTTGGTGAATTCTTACCAGAACTTCCATTTTGGGGAAGGGTCCAGAACAGTCATGGCTCACTTTCATTTTTCAGCTCCCTTTCATGTGCTGTCTTCCTCCATTAGAATGTAAGCTCCTTGAGGGTAGGGACTATTCTCCTTATTACTTGCCCAAATAGCTGGACCAATTCACAGCTCCACCAACAGTGGCTTTGTGGTTGCTCAGTGGTATCAACCATGTCTGACTCTTTGTGACCTTATTTGCAACTTTCTTGGCAAAGATACTGGAATGCTTTGCCATTTCCTTCTCCAGCTCATTTTACAAATGAGGAACTGAGGCAAATAGCATTAAATGACTTGCCCAGGGTCACATAGCTAGAGAATGTCTGAGGCCAAATTTGAAGTCGGGAAGATGGGTCTTCCTGACTTCAGGCCCAGCATGTAGTCCATTGTGTTTGTTATTTTCCTTTTTTGTCAACTTTGGAAATCTAATGGGTATGAGGTAGACCCTCAGTTGCTTTAATTTGCATTTCTTTAATTATTAGTCATTTTGGAATATTGTTGAATAGCTTGGAATGCTTCCTTTGAAAATTGCCTATTTCTATACTTTCATGTTTTATCTATTGGGGAATGGTTCTTTTCTTACAAATTTGAATCCATTTCCTAAATATCTTTGATATGAGATCTTTATCAGAGAAACTGATTATAAATATTTTTACCTCATTTCTGTTTACCTTTTAAGTGCTTTGGTCTTATTTCTGCAAAATCTTTTAGATTTTATATAACCCAAATTGTCCATTTTCTTTTCTTTTTTGAAAAAATAATTTATTAACTTATTTTTAATTTATGGAATAAAACAAGCCTTTTTATAACATAGTGTAATAAAAAAGATGATTGCACACGAAACTGCAAATCTATTATATACGACTCATCTTGTTTTCCTTCTTAATATATAATAAAGCTTTCATCTAAAATTTTTCTCCTTTTTTTTCCATCCCCCGCTCACCCTGGAGAGCCATTAGACGCACACTCACACACACATATACACACACAAATTTATTCTATACACACTTCTTTTTATCAGTTCTTTCTCTGGATTCACACAGTGTCTTTCTTCATATGCCATTTATAGTTAATTTGGGTATTTATAATAGTCAAGCAACTTATTTGCTCAAAGTTATTCTTAAAACAATATTGTTGTTACTATATACAATGTTCTCTTGGTTCTGCTCATTTTGCTCTTCATTATTTCATGCAAGTCTTTCCATGTTTTTCTAAAAACATTGAACCCATAATTTCTTATAATACAGTAATATTCATATATCACAACTTGTTTAGCCATTCCATAACTGATGTGCATCCCTGCAATTTCCAGTTCTTTACCACCACAAAGAGAACAGCTATGAACATTTTAATTTCTATGATACTCTTTATTCCTTATTTGGTCACAAGCATCTCCTGACTTCTAATGTTTTCACTGGCTATCCCTCACACCTGGAATTTTCCTCTCTTCGGCTTTGCCTACTGACCTCCCTGACTTCCTTTAAATTTCAACTAAAATCCTTTCTTTTACTGGATGCCTTTCCCAGCACCTCTGAAAACTAGTGCCTTTCCTCTGTTTATTATTTCTTATTTATTCTATATATCACTTGCATTTTGTTTCACCCATTAGGTTGCAAATTCCTTTGCTTCTTTTTTTATCCCCCATACTTCATACAGTGCCTGGCACATAGTGAGTACTTAATAAATGCTTATTGATTGATTGAAATAAGAATTGAAAGATATGTGGCCATCAGATTGAGGAGGGATTTAAATGAATTTCATGATATTGAATTTTGAGAAAAGAGAAGGGGAGCTGAAGGAGCTCCCACAGCACATAGCCCTATCTTCTAGGTGAAGTAGAAGGTAATTATCTACTGTAGGTGTGGTAGTTTCTTTAGTTGGGGGCTGGAAGAAAGGTAAAAGTTTCAGAAAGGTCACCATGGGGAGCCAAGTAGGCTTGCATTAAGAGTTCAGCGGAAGAATTGCTTGAGTGAGGGGGAAGACCTTTCTCAACAGAGATCTGTATTTCTGAGGCAGCTAGGTGGTATAATGGATAGTAGACTTTGGAGTCATGAAGACCTGACTTCATCTTACTTCAGACACTTACTGGTTATGTGACCCTGAGCAAGTCATAACTTCTTTAATTTTCTTCATCTGGTTAATATTAGCACCTGTTTCACAGAATTAATCACAATGAGGTTGTTGTATGAAGCAAATCCAATAAAATTTGATAAATAGATCAGGACATAGTTATGTAAAGGGCTTTGGAGATTTTAAAGCATTATATAAATGTTAACAATCATTTTTGCTATCATTGAATAGATAAGGTCTTTCAGTCTGCAACAATTTTTTATAATCTCTATGTTCTTCAATCATGGTGACATTTTTCTTATAACAAGAGGAGATCTTTGTCAGAATAAATGCCAGTATTTATTAGCTTGCAGGTAAGCATGCTATTTAGTCTGTATTTACAAAGATTTAATATTTTCCTACCCTTGAGTAAAGCTGTTTTTAGATATAAAATCAGATATTGTTCCTGAATACAAAATCTTTCTCTGAGTCTATTATGGAAGAAGATTTAGTGTAGGGTTGTTACAACTTTCTGAGACCTGCACAAATTACTCTGGCTCTGGGATTATGCCTAGAATTGACCCCAAACCAGAAAAGACACTTTGTGGGGTAACCACCATCTGAACCAGAATGATCTCAAGCCAAGTCCCCTTTACAGGTCGTTCTTTTTTTTTTTGCCTCCTAAGAAAAAAGAATCCAGTTCTTTGGCTATAATGAAAGTAGTAGTAGAGGCAGCATGGAACACTAGGAGTTGGGAAGACCAAGGTTCCAATTCTGCCTCAGGCACTTACTGCTTGTGTGATACTGGGGAAAATTTCTTATCATCTCTTTCCCTCAGTTTCCTTATCTGTAAAATGAAGAGATTAGACTTCATGGCTTCCAAGGTCCCTTTGAGCAATAAAGTTATAATTGTGTGATCCTACAATACGTTCTGACCTGGAGTAAATATGTGGCTAAAGCCTTGGCATTCCTAGAGGGCTTGAAATTCTTGAAGCCAGAGCTGTGTGGAGTAGTTACGAATGCTTAAGGCCATTTAGATAATGCTAACTTCTCTCTTCATGTATCTTCCATAAAACTATATATTCTTCTAATTCAACTATGAGCATATACCTTGTGTCAGATCACAGGAATCCTTTGAACCCTGTACTAAGATGGAAGCAGCTAGTGATACTTTGGTGTGTTCTTCAAACCATAAAGACTGGAGGTGTCCAATTGCTAATGCCTTTGATTATGCTAGCAGCCTCCAGTAGGGCCCATTTTCATAATTGCATCTTTAAAAGTTGTTTTACAAATTAATGAATCAATGGGAAAAATCGTGTAATAGTAGTAGTAATAGTAATAGTTAGTAAGAGTAATAGTAGTAGTAATCTAGTGCTTACTATTTGCTAAGCACTGGGAATACAAATAGCAAAGCAAGACAGTTCCTATGCTAGAGAAGTTCATATTCTGACTGAGGGAGGACAGCATATAAAGATGATTTCACCTACAAATCAAACTGGAAAAGCCCACTGGTCATTAGGGTAAGTGGTCAAGCAGATCATAATATATCTTCTTTAGTATAATTTCCATTGATAGATCCATATCCTTTCAACCAATTTGGCAATGCCAAGGACTCTGTTCAGACAACTGTGTTGCTTTAGGGTCATGAAGTATTACCACATTTCTAAGAATCACCTATGGCTCCACCCCTGTTCATTTGGTTACATTCAGTACAAGATATTTTATTTGATAATGTTATTGTTATATGAGTTTGCATTGTATTAGCTCTGATGTAGACCAGGACTCTTCCAGGTAGTTTCTTAGTATACTCATTTATTTTGGTCACCTTCCAAATAGGCTTATATTTCACCTTGTTAGCTTATTTTTGTCAATTAAGGGGATATTTTTAGTTCCACTGTTGCTGTTGCTAAGCGGTTGGGTTTCTACTATATTCATTTCAAATCAATTTGCCATCTAGATATTGAGGGAGAACCAGATTACTTAAATACCTTTTAATGATGGATCCTCATCTTAGAGCAGGAGTTATTAACCTTTTTTGCTTTATATCATGGATCATTTTGACCGTGTGATGTGAATCCCATGCATCCTTTCTCAGAATAACATTTATCAATTCATATAATAAAATACATAGAATAGCAAGGAAAACCAATTATATTGAAATACTGTTATCAAAAACATAAAATAAAATGTTCATTACGCCAGACTAAGAACCCAGTTTTGGAGGCATATTATTAGGGATTTTGTATTATGTTATACAGTCAGATACCCTAAAAAGAATTCCAGAAAATTTTACATGGTGTTCTACTATCTGACAGGACACTTGTAAAGCCAGGTAGGTCAATAGAAAGATAGAGAGATGGCTAGAGAAAGAGAGAGACAGAAAGACACAGACAAACAGAAAGAGCATTTATTAATTGCTTAGTGTGTACCAGGCACTGTGCTAAGTACACAGGATATAATCACAAGGATGCCATATAATCCTTGCTGTCAAAGGGCTTACATTCTAATGGGGGAAGAAAACACAGAAAAGCTGAAGGATGGGGATAAGGTAAGCCACAGCCCTGGAGTATGAAAATAACCAAGAAGTGCTGATTATCTATAGTCATGGATTACTCTTTCAGCAATAATATTATTGTGGAGAGTTTGGGGTGAAGGAGGGGAAAAGACAGATATATTAATGATTCTGATTCAATCTAATGTAGGCATCAATTGGTTCTGTGGGAAGTTGGTAGGAGAGGACAAGGACTTGAGAGCTTAATATTCCTTAATTATACAAGGCTCTCAGAAAAGATATTTGCAAGCATAGATAATTGTCAAAATAGAAAAAGTATGTTTCTTCAACTCAGTTCAAATTGGGAAGTACTCATTAAGTGTCTATCACGTACACAGCACTTTTCTAGGTTCTGAGGATACAAAGACCCAAACCAAAAAAAGTCCCTACCTCTCTTTATTCTACTATGGGAAAGTCCCATGTACTCCAATAAGCAAATTCAAAATTTGTGTAAATACAATCAGTGTTCACAAGGGAGACAGCTAGTGCTTAGAACTAGAGGAAAGAGGTGTGCTGAAGGTCAGAGAGGGCCTCATGTAGGAAATGCACTTTTTGAAAGATGCTATGGTTTCTGTAAGGTACATTCTATAAGGCAGAGGTGAGGAGGAAGGGCTTAACAGATTACAGTTGTAAGAAAGACTTAGAAACATCAGAAAATGGAAAGTTGTAAATGATATGCAGCTCAAAAGGAAAAGTAGAGATTAGTCTCTTCCATTCAATTCACACCTACTTTCAACTCAACACAGCCATGCAGTATCCTTCTTGTGCAGGAATTAATCCCTTTTCATCTGTTGATTCTGCCATATGAGTCACTTAATGAGAGCAAGGAGAGAACTAGCCTTTCTATCCTGAGACATCTAGGGAATAGGATGCTTTCTTCCCCAGGCTGTAAGAGAGGGGATCCAGTTACCTCGCCTGCAACATAATAGCAATAGACATAGAGACTCCTATTGCATTGACCATCAAAATTTGTTTTAACCTTAGGGATATATCATTACATAATTCATGGGCTCTTAAAGCTACAGGGACAGAAATAAATAGCATTTGAATAGAATAGGTCATTGGTAATGTACTACACAATACAATGGCCTAATGGAAAACTCACAATAGCAATATTTTAACTATTTCGAAGTTGGGTGGCTAAAAACTTGGAATGATAATGAAATAATAAGAATAACTCTCTCAAAGTACAGCCACTGTCTACATCATGAAATTGGGATAGAGTATGGGGATAGGAAAGAAGAGAATGGCAAACAGAATGATAAACAGCAACGACTTTTTGTGACCTGAGGTTACAATGGCAGGTATGAAGACCTAGCAGAAATCCTAAAATATTGGCCATTGGCATCTGAAAATGTCATTGATTGGATTAATGGTCAGGCCAGTGTGATAGGACTTGTTCTATGAATCTCAGAAATAGATGGGGCTTGTAGAGTCGCAGCCTGGCCCCACTCAAAACTCTTGTGATGATCAGCTTGACATGGAGAATGAATGGTAGAATGAATGATGCCCCTTTGTGTGCTGCTACTACAGGAAAAGCTACATCTCAACAAATCAGAAAGAGTGACGCCCTACCTGTAGAAATGTTTCAGTGCACATGATGTAACCACTAAGGCAGGCAAACCGTGAGTACACACAAACAAACTGAAGACATGAACTTTCAAATTATGCATCAATATTATGTCATTAAAAACCTGGAAACGTCCCACCAGTCACGGGCAAAGGCTTCATATTTAACTTTTTGTCAAAGGTACCCTCAGATCCATGTTACACTATAATATTGCAAACTGTGCAGGGAAATCATTAAAACAAACAAACAAAAAGCTTCACCTTAAGCCTAGATTAAAAGAAAGTAAATGAAATTGAGGATGTACTAAAATCTAAAGAAGAAAATGTTGAAGATCCTGATGTCATTCAAAATCTTTACTTGATGACTCCACAAATTATATCTGGTAATAAAACAGATGACCAAAAAGTTCACTGAACTTTCAAATAATTCTGAAAAGGAGACATGCATACTAAGTCGGGAATTCCAGAAAGCGCTTTCTGAGTTTAAAAGCATGAGTCCACCTAAGAGACCAAGTATACAAAAGCAGAGTGATTTTTAAAAGCTATTATCTGCTATAACCATAACTCCCACAGTATATAAAGTGGAGATAGATAGTACAAAAACATTTCAGAATGTGTACAAATCATCACATATAGCAACTTTTTTTGTGGTAAGAAGCAAAAGATGACCCTATCATGGAATACCCATAAAGACCCAGGCATAAAATGCCACCATGGTAGAATTGACTTGAAAAAGCAAATAGAAAAATATTATTGATTCAGTAATTGTTGAATCAGTTACCAACATATGTTTTGCCTTTTTTGATTGTTGCAAAGTCTTTCACTCAGTTATTCCCTCATGGCTTGTTATTATTATTATTATTATTATTATTATTATTATTATTATTGGTGTTGTTACTTGCTGACTTCATTTCCCCCCTATTTTATTTAGTATCTTATTTCTCCCCAGTTAACATGTAAAAACAATTTTAATGTTCATTTTTAAAACTTTGAGTTCCAAATTCCCTCCCTTCCTCCCAACCTCTCCCTCCCCATTGAGAAGGCAAGCAGTTTGATATAGGTTATATATGTGTTGTCATGAAAAACACTTCCACAATAGTCATCTTGTGAAAGACTAACTGTATTTCCCTCCATCCTGTTCCCCCTCTGTTTATTCTATTCTCTTTCTCCTTTCACCCTGTGTCTCCTCAAAAGTGTTTTGCTTCTGATCACCCCCTCTCCCAATCTGCCATCCTTTCTACCACCTCCTTTCCCTTACCCCCTTCCCTCCACTTTCCTATAGGTTAAGGTAGATTTCTACACCCAATTGAGTGTGTATGTTATTCCCTCTTTGATACAGTTCTGATGAGAGTAAGGTTCAGTCACTCCCCCTAACCTTCCCCCTCTTCCCCTCCATTGTAAAACTTTTTTTTCCTTGTCTCTTTTATGTGAGATAATCTATCCCATTCTACTTCTACTTTCTCTTTCTCTTTCTCCCAGTACATTCCTCCCTCACCTCCTAATTTTATTTTTAGATACCATTCATTTAGATACCATTCATGAGATATCATTTAAATATCATTCAACTCACACCCATGCCCTCTGTCTAGATATACTCCTTCTAACTATCCTAATAATGAGAAAAGTCTTATTAGGTACAAATATCCTCTTCCCATGTAGGAATGTGAACAGTTTAATTTTAATAAGTCCTTTAATATTTCTCTTTCCTATTTGCCTTTTTATGCTTATCTTGAATCTTCTAATTGAAAGTCAAATTTTCTATTTAGCTCTGGTCTTTTCTCAAGAATGCTTGAAATTCCTCTATCTCATTGAATATCCATTTTTTCCCCTCATGGATTATACTCAGTTTTTCTGGGTTGGTGATTTTTTGTTGTAATCCCAGCTCTTTTGCCCTCTAGGATATTGTATTCCAAGACCTCTGATCCTTTAATGTAGAAGCTGCTAAATTATGTATTATCCTGATCATGGCTCCATAATACATGAATTGTTTCTTTCTGACCATTTGCAATATTTCCTACTTGACCTGGGAACTCTGGAATTTGGCTATAATATTCCTGGCAGTTTTCATTTTTGGATCTCTTTCAAGAGGTGATCAGTGGATTCTTTCAAATTCTATTTTACCCTCTGGTTCTAGACTATCAGGGCAATTTCCCTTGATAATTTCTTTAAAAATCATTTCTAGGCTCTTTTTGTTAATCATGGATTTCAGGTAGTCCAATAATTTTTAAATTATTTCTTAGATCTATTTTCCAGGTCAGTTGTTTTTCCAATGAGATATTTCACATTATCTTCTATGTTTGCATTCTTTTAGTATTGTTTTATGATTTCTTGATTTCTCATAAAGTCTTTAGCTTCTATTCGATCCATTCTAATTTTTAAGGAATTCAGTGTGCCTTTGGACCTCCCTTTCCTTTTGGCAATTCTGCTTCTCAAAGCATCCTTCTCCTCATTGGCTTTTTGGTTTTGTTTTACCATTTGGCCTAGTCTATTTTTAAGGAGTTATTTTCTTCAGTATTATTTTGTGTCTCCTTACCAAGCTGTTGACTCATTTTTCACGATTCTCTTGCATCACTCTCATTTCTCTTCCCAATTTTTCTTCTACTTCTCTTACGATTTTCAAAATCCTTTTTGAGCCCCTTTATAGCCTGACATCAATTCATATTTTTCTTGAAATCTTTGGATGTAGGAGCTTTGACTTTGTTGTCTTCTTCTGAATATATGTTTTGATCTTCCATGTCACCAAAGTAGGCTTCTGTAGTGAGAGGGTTTTTTTTTTTCTATGTTTGCTCATTTCCCCAGCCTATTACTTGACCCATTAACTCTTTGTTAAGGTAGGACTCTGCTTCCAGGGTGGAGGGAAAACTGTCACTGGATAGGGATTTGAGGTTCATTTAAATAGAAGTGATAATTGAATCCTTGGGAGCCAATGAGATGACCAAGATTCACAGTATAGAGGGAGAAGAGAGACCAGGACAGAATGTTAAGGGATACTTATGGTCATTGGATATGACCTCAGTAAAAAGCTAGCAGAGAAGACAGAAAGAGCAGTAAAATAGAAAAACAAGCACAAAGCAGTGTCATAGAGAACTAGATTGGTGAGATATCTAGGAGAAGAGAGTGATTGGTAGTGTCAAGGGCTATAGAGAAGTCAAAAAAGGATGAGGATGGTGAAAATGTCATTAAGTTTTTCAATTAAAAGATCATTGGTAACTTTGGAGAGAGCAATTTCATTTGAATGATGTGTTCAGAAGTCACCTTGTTGAGGATTTAGAAGAAAATGAGAGTAATTAGAGGAATCTGTTATAGATAGCCTTCTCAAGGGGTTTAGCTTCAAAAGGAAGGAGAAATAGAAGATAGCTATATCAGGGATAATCAAACGATGTGAGAAGGGTTGTTTTTTGTTTTTTAATTTATTTTTAGGATGGGGGAGGCATAGAAGTATTTGTAGATAGTAGGGAAACAGCCAGTTGATGGAGAGAAATTGAAGGCTAATGAGGGAATAGGAGTGATTGAAGGGGCAATCTCCTAGAGGAGAACAGATGGATTGGTATCAAGGATGTATGTGGAGGGGTTTGCTTTGGCAGGGAGAATGGTGACTTCTTCATAAAAGATAAGGTATCTGAGAAGACAATAGAGGAAGACATCCAAGTGATGTGAGATGAGGCAAAAGGAGAAATTGAACTCTCAATGACTTCAACTTTTTTCCATTGAAATATGAGACAATGTGCTCAGTGGAGAGGGCAGGGGAAAAGGATATCCGTGGAAGGTTTGAGGAGGGATAAAAAGGTTTAGCTGCTATAGTGAGTGGGATAAAGAATGAATTGGGAAGGTATAAAAGGATTAAATAAGAGTCCAGTAGAGATTATGGAACATAATTTGCAATGGACCCAATCAGAATAGTTTCAGGATTTCCTTTACTTCCATTCAGAAGCATGTGAATAACGGCAAAGATAATGAATGGTGGGAATGAGCCAGGGTTGGCAGTTTTCAAGGAGAAAGTTTAAGTGTATTATGGTTCTTCCTACCCCTAAAACTGTTTCTCTTATATATTAACTAAATTAAAGAAGTTAATTCCATACATCTTACTAACTACATGGATTATATCAAGCTATAAGGCTCCAGCAAAGGGCAGGATACTAAACATCTTCTTTATCTAAGAATCTTTCTCCAATCATATCATTTGGACTCAACAAGTGTAAAATTCTGAACACATACCAAGAGAAAATAGAGACTAAAATGTTCAAGATTGAATCCAGAGGTTACATTGAACCAATGGATGAAGGCAATGCTAATAATTACCTTTGTCCATTTGACACAAGATAAATGAAGCCTAATGAAATTAAGAGAATGGCTGTGGCTAAATACACTGAGACTCACTCAGTGTCATCCTGACTCTGTCTCTTTGCACCGTCTTCATGTTTAGAATTCTCTCCCTCCTCAAACCCACCTCTTAAGTTCCTTGGCTTTCTTTATCACTTAGTTCAAATTCTACCTGCTGCAGGATGCATTTCCTGTTATCATTCAGCCATTAATTCCTTCCCATTCTGAGGTTACCTTGTATCTACTCTGCCTATATCTTATATGTACTTAGTTATTTTTGATTTTTTATCACCAGCACTTAGCTTACTTAGATGGGAAATTCCTCAATGTCAGGGGTTGTCTTTTGCCTTTTTTCGTATCACCAGTACCTAGCCTTGGCACATAGTAAGTATTTAATAAATGCTTGTTGATTGACTAATTGATCTTGACATCAGGCTTTGAAAGATTTATAAAGGTTAATTTCAGCCTTGTATATGCCATCATTTAATTTTCATCTTTTTTCCTATATTTCTCTGGTATCTTAACTACTGTCAGGTTAAATATAATTTATAATGATAATAATAAAATGAAAACAATTGAGGTTATTGGAAATTTTATATTAATGACAGTAAAAATATTGTGCTGGTGGGATAATTGTAAATATAAACATGAATACATTTTAATGACATTTCAGTTGGAAAGCACAATTCAAATTAAACACACACACACATACACACATGCATAATAACCAGGATCTTTCTCTTTTATGCTGATATAGTGAGCAGTTTTTCTTCTTCTGAAATTTAATTATTTTTTTCCAATTACATGTAAAGAATTTTCAACATTACTTTTTTGAAAAATTTTGAGTCCCAAATTTTCTCCTTCCTTTCCTTCCCTCCCCACTTCCCAAGACAGTGAGCAATCATCAGATTATACATACAGGTTATACATGTGCAATCATGTAATACATATTTCCACATTAGTCATGTTGGATAGTAGCTTTCCTTTAAATTATACCCCCAGTACATCAAACTAATTGCCCATTTAAAAAATAAGACCAAGATTCTGAGAGATTCATGCAGGTTATACTTCAACTTATCACAAGAGTTATGAAGCAACACACACAAAAATAATAACAGGGGTGTACTGGTAAATATTTAACAACTGAATCAGGAGTGAGGCTGAGGGGAGGGGACATACTTTTAAATTTAATCTGAACTATTAACACATTTTGTATAACTTTCTTAGGTTTAGACAAACAACGAAGCAATAAATTCAAGCCCTGATTTCTAGGCTTTGCTGGTTTCTGAGGTGCAATTGCTGGCTCTCAAGCTGGTTCGAGCTGGCTCCAGGACACCCCTGGAAATACTTAACCCTACACTTTGGCTGTACAGGTGTAACAGAGAACCATCTGAAACTTCCTGCTTCTAGAACTGTGGAAGAGGAAATGAGTTCTCCCCAGCCTTTCCCACCAATAATTCCCCCTGTGAACAAATGCAAGGAGATTTTCCCTCCATACATTGACTATAATCTGACTTCTGAAGGAAATGATTGGTACATATTTGGCTCAGCAAAATAAAGTAATGTACAATTCCTATATATTGAAATCTCATTAAAATAAATTAATGTAATGCACTGTTATCCTCCTTTTTTATTTTTTAGAATGCTCTAAGCCTCCTTTTTACTTTGTGAGGCAGGGTGGGTTCGTGCAAGTAGTGTTGGGCTGGAGATGTTGGAATCCTGCCTTAATTTCAAGCATTCTTGAGAAAAGACCAGAGCTAAATAGAAAATTTGACTTTCAATTACAAGATTCTTTGTGAACAAACCAAAGCTTCTCTGTGTGAGCATGGACAAATGATAGCTTCTCTGACTGTTTTCCTCATCTACAAAAGGGCATAATGATGGTTGTACCATTTATCTTATTGAATTATTTTCAGCAATGTGCTTTGCAAATATTAAATTATTCTATAAATGTGCACTGTCATTTGTGGGAGGCATAATGGCAAAATGGGTAGTGTGTTAGAATTGTAATCTGAAGTGCTAGATTCAAATCCCACCTCTGACAGGTACTAGACCCTGGACACTCCTTTACCTAACTTGTCTAAGTGTCAGTTTCCTCATTAATAAAATTAAGATAATAATGAATTCATATGTACTTACAGTAACTTCCCAGTTGTAACAATAATGATCAGCCTCATTAACAAAATTAAGATAATAATGAATTCATATGTACTTACAGTAACTTCCCAGTTGTAATAATAATGATCAGCAACTGTAAGACTCCTCTCTGAGACTGTCCTAATGAATATTCTTTAACATTCAAAGAATTAAAAGTCTGGAGACTAAATTTTCTGAGTTTATGTTTGAAGTTTCAGAGGTACTGATAGTGAATTTAACTAGATTACTAAGCACTTTGAAGTATTATTTTTTCTTTTTCATCAATCTTGAAATTCTGAGGAATCTTCAAATGAAGAAAGCAAATTGTCTAGTCAAGGTGAAAAAGTATTAGGGAGAAAGTAAACCACTGCTGAGTGGCGTGGTATTTTAACTTGGGAGAAAATGTTGATTTTAATAGATTATTTAGGAAAGCTTGTTTTAGACTTTAAATTTTCTATCTTTAAATTTTGTAAATTTTAACAAATATTTTTCTTTTTTCTTTTTTGTATTTTATTTAATATAAATGTAATTTAATACAAATAAAATACATATATTTAACTAGACTATATCTAATATAAATACAAATATAGTTAAGTACGAGGTTGCTAGGCAGAGGGGGCACTAGTAGTTTGTTGAGGGTGGGAGTTGATCAGGAAAGGCTTTATGTAGAAGGTGGTGCTTAAGCTGAATCTTGAAGGAATGGGGGATTCTATGAGATGGAAATGGGGAGCAGAACATATTCTAAATATGAGGGATGACCAGTTCAAAAGAATGGAAGCAGGAAATGGTACCTAGAGGAGGCCACTTTGATGGGACCAGGAAGAGTAATAATTTATAAGTTTAATGAGTCTGGAAAGATAGGTTAGAACCAGTTTGTGAAGGTCTTTAAAACCCAATTAATTTTTTAAATTTTTATCCTAGTGGCAATAGGGAGTCACTGGAGTTTATTGAGTAGAAGACAGACATGGTCAGTTTTGAACTTAAGGAAAATTGTTTAAGTAGATAAAATTAGAGAGAGAAGAGAGTTGAAGTAGGGATGTTAGTTAGGAGACCTCTGCAATGGTCTAGGCAAACATTGTTGAGGGCTGGAATTAAAATGGTCTTTGAAAGAAGGGGTCAGATTTGAAACATGAGAGATGTGCAGTAGAAATGGCAAGATTCATCAAACGATTAGGCATGCAGAGTGAGAGAGAGAAGTTGATGATAATGCCAAAGTTGTGAACCTAGGATACTGGAAAAAATGACAGTTCCTTTAATGAATAGAGAAGTTTGGATTTGGAAGAGAAGATAATGAATTCTGTTTTGGCAATGGAGAATATTTTTAACTTTTTTTTTAATTTTTAATTTATCATGTTTTTAGGAGATTTTATTTTATTTTATTTTTTTAATTAATTAATTAATTTTTATTTTACAACATTCATTTCCACAAAAGTTCCAAATTTTCTCCCCATCTCATCCCTCCCCCTACCCCAAGATGACATGCATTCTGAATAACTCTTCTCCTAATCTGCCCTCCCTTCTATCTCTCCCACCCCCTTCTCTTATACCCTTCCCATTCAATTTTCCTGTAGAGCAAGATAGATTTCTATACCCCATTTCCTGTATATCTTATTTTCTAGTTGCATGTGAAAACAATTTTTTTTTAAATTTTTGCTTTTAAAACTTTGGGTTCCAAATTTTCTCCCTTCCTCCCTCCCCATCCACCATCACTGAAAAGCCAAACAGCTCAATACCAGCTATACATCTGTAGTCATGCAAAACACTTCCATAGTAGTCATGTTGTGAAAAACTAAGCACATTTCCCTTTATCTTACCCCACCCCCCCATTTATTCTATTCTCTCTTTTGACCCTGTCCCTCCTCAGAAGTGTTTACTTCTGATAACCCCCTTCCCCAATCTGCCCTCCCCTCTATCATCCTCCTGCTCTCTTGTCCCCTTTTCCCCCTATTTTCCTGTAGGGTAAGATAGATTTCCATACCCAGTTGATTGTGTATGTTATTCTCTCCTTGAGCCAAATCCAATGAGAATAAGATTCACTCATTCCCTCTCACCTTCCTCTGTTTCCCTTCCTCTGTAAAAGCCTTTTCTTGTCTGTTTTATGTGAGATAATTTACCCCATTCTACCTCTCCCTTTCTCCTTCTCTCTGTATAATCCTCTCTCACCCCTTAATTTTATTCTCCAGATATCATCCCTTCATCTTCAACTCACCCTGTGCCCTCTATCTATCTATCTAGATAGCTAGCTAGCTAGCCTAGCTAGCTATACATACATATAATTTTTCCCTCCAACTACTCTAATATTGACAAAGGACTCGTGAGTTACAAATATCATCTTCCCATGCAGAATGTAAACAGTTTAACCTTAATAAGTCTCTTATGGTTTCTCTTTCTGGTTTACCTCTTCATGTTTCTCTTGAGTCTTGTATCTGAAAGTCAAATTTTCTATTCATCTCTGGTCTTTTCATCAAGAATGCTTGAAAGTCCTCTATTTCACTGAATGTTCATTTTTTTCCCCCCTTAAAGGATTATGTTCAGTTTTACTGGGTAGGTGATTCTTGGTTTCAATCTTATCTCCTTTGCTCTCTGAAATATTATATTCCAAGGCCTGCAGTCTTTTAATATAGAAGCTGCTAAATCTTGTGTTATCCTGATTGTGTTTCCACAATACTTGAATTGTTTCTTTCTGGCTGCTTGCAATATTTTCTCCTTGACCTGGGGAACTCTGGAATTTGGCTACAATATTCCTAGCAGTTTTCATTTGGGGATCTCTTTCAGGAAGAGATCAACGGATTCTTTCCATTTCTATTTTGCCTTCTAGCTGTAAAATATTGGGGCAGTTTTTCTTGATAATTTCTTTAAAGATGATGTCTAGGCTCTTTTTTTGATCATGGCTTTCAGATAGTACAATTTTTTTTTTAATTCTCTCTCCTGGATCTATTTTCCAGGTCAGTTGTTTTTCCAGTGAGATTTTTCACATTGTTTTCTATTTTTTTCATTCTTTTGGTTTTGTTTGACACTGTCTTGATTTCTCATAAAGTCACTAGTTTCCAATTGCTCCATTCTAATTTTAAGGAAGTATTTTCTTCAGTAAGCTTTTGGACTTCCTTTTCCATCTTGCCAATTTTGCTTTTTAGGGCATTTTTCTACTCATTGGCTTTTTGGACTTCTTTTGCCATTTGGGTTAGGCTATTTTTTAAGGGTATTATTTTCTTCAGTATGTTTTTGTGTCTCCTTTAGCAAGCTGTTGACTTGTTTTTCATGATTTTCTTGCATCACTCTGTTTTTCCTCTACTTTTCCTACTTCCTTCTCAAAATCCTTTTTGAGCTCTTCCAAGGCCTGGGACCAATTCA